>NC_136922.1:19507470-21907470 GCF_949752795.1 Hyperoodon ampullatus | reverse complement strand
CTCCTGGTTAGCGCCTCCCTCCTCCCCTGGCCTGGATCAGGGGTACAAAGGGAGGTGCCATGTCTGCCCTCTGCCCCTCACCCTCCAACACGCCCCAAGCTGCATTTGTTTGGAAGCTGGTGTTGGAACTGTGCTGTCTTAATTTTTCAACTGGTTGTAACTGTGGTAGTGTGAAATGATGGGCCATCCTGGACCCAGGGTCAGGGGACAAAAGGAGACCGTCGGCGTGTGGGGGAAACACACACTCTGTGGTCCCCCTTCCCCGTACTGCACAGCCCCTCCTCTGCTCAACTGTTCCCCATCTCCCTCCCTGTGCAGGTGGAACAGATCCTGGCGGAGTTCCAGCTGCAGGAGGAGGACTTGAAGAAGGTGATGAGGCGGATGCAGAAGGAGATGGACCGAGGCCTGAGGCTGGAGACCCACAAGGAGGCCAGCGTGAAGATGCTGCCCACCTACGTGCGCTCTACCCCGGAAGGCTCAGGTACCACGGTCCGGGGTGGGGCAGGGATGGGACTCACATGGGAACCATCAGGTCCTCATCCAGAGGCAGCTCTCCCCTGGCCCCAGCAGGGAGAAGTGCCCCAGGCCCTTCCTAACAGCCCTGACTGTCCCCAGCAGCCCTGAGTCAGCTCCCCAACATGCTGTGCCCCAGACACCAGCCAGTTCTCACCCTCTGCTCCGCCGGCCCAACCCTGGGGCCTTCAGGCTCACTCTGGCCTCAGGAAACTGGCTTTCTTCATCTCACAATGAGAAACTGGTTTCCCACAGTCATTTGGGGGACTCCCAGCCCAATCCTGAGTCTGGGCCATCTTCCTAGGTCTTCAGGTGGGCCCTGGGCTGGGGGCGACTTCAGCCCAAGACAAGGAATTCCTGCTGACTTCCCCAGTTGACCTTTACCCTTTCCACAGTTTATCCTGGGGTCCCCCAGATGTCTGGCATCAGGGGCCCCTCGTCCAGCTCTTCTGGTCCCCCCACCATGCCTTCCCCTCCTCCTCTCCCAGTCTTGGGGGCTCCTGCCAGGCGGTGCCCATGAGACTGATGTGCTTCTCTCCGTGACTGCAGAAGTCGGGGACTTCCTCTCCCTGGACCTGGGCGGCACCAACTTCAGGGTGATGCTTGTGAAGGTGGGGGAAGGGGAGGAGGGACAGTGGAGTGTGAAAACCAAGCACCAGATGTACTCCATCCCCGAGGACGCCATGACGGGCACTGCTGAGATGGTGAGACGCTCGGGCTAGGGGTTGGGGGGCCAGGGACCTCGGTCAGGACCACCCAGGATCTCGGAGCTTGGCTAGTCCTAGTGGGAGGGCCCACCTGTCCACCAGGGGCGGGCGGAGCTGTGGGCCCAGCCTCAGGGGACCCTGCTGCAGGAGGAGGAGGGAGCTGAGAGGCTTAGGTGGACGGCCACTGGGTGTGGCCCCGGAAGGTCGCACCCCTGCCCAGTTTCCCAGAAGGATCTGGAACAAGGCAGGGCAGCCAAGAGAACACGCTGGTCCAACAGGCTCGCAGCCCATTGTTCTATCTCCACCCCACGTGTCACCCTCACCCTCCACCAGCATGGATGCCAAGTGGCATGACTGCAGTGATAATATCTGACCCCGGGGAGGACTCAGGAAGGACCACAGAAGTAGAATGAGCCCTGGGCGGAGGTGGGGAGCAGCCAGAGCCAGTCCCCGAGAGGGGCAGGGTTTCAAGGTAGGAGGCCAGTGGCCGCCTGGTCCTCGCCACACCCCCGCATGCCGTGGGTCTGGGCGTGGAGCCACGCTGGCGCCCATCAGGGAGCTTAGTCAATCAGCAGGGCACTCTGTAACGCCCAGGTCTGTGGATAGGCCTTTGTGAATGGGGTGGCAGCTGGTCCTCGCAGGGCCAGGGGTGGGGCGGCCAGAACACTTGGAGGCAACAAAGAATATGCTGGAGTCAGAAATCGTAGTTATTGCCAGGGATGCGCCTCTGTCCAAAGCCTGAGACTGGACTCCACTGGGTCCAGCTGGGAGGGCCAGGCTAACAGAGCACAGCTGGGCTAGGGACCAACCCCATCGTCCTGGCGTTGCCCTGTCCCGAGGGCTGCTGTCAGCGGGACTGTGGCATGGGGCGGGGCTCAGGGCCTGAGTCCCGACAAGCGGTGGTGATGAGGAGGTGGGGACTGAGGGTAGGCCCGGAGGCCACGCTTTCCTGGGGCCCTATGGCTCAGCAAGGGCTGAGGAGCCCCTCGGCAGGAGGCTCTCCTCTGCAGCTGACGGCCACCTCGGTGTGCATCCTCCAGCTCTTTGACTACATCTCTGAGTGCATCTCCGACTTCCTGGACAAGCATCAGATGAAGCACAAGAAGCTACCCTTGGGCTTCACCTTCTCCTTTCCTGTGAGGCACGAAGGCATCGACAAGGTGGGACCAGGTGTAGAGTGGGTGGGGGGAGGTGGACGGATGGATGGACAGACACCCCAGAGAAAGGCACCCATCAACTCTGCCCTGTGCTGCCTTCAAATGCAGCTCCCATTGTTGGGAAAGAGCCTTGGATTCAAACTGGCTCTATCACTTACCTCTCATGAGACTCTGGGAAATGATCGTATTAGCTGATTCTTACTATTTGCCTCCCACAACCCTATGAGGTGTGCGTATCACCCCCATTACAGGTTAGGAAACTGAGGTGTAGCAACTTGCCCATGGTGGGAAGTGGCAGTGTTGCAGCTCAAACTCAGGGAAACAGGCTCCAACACACCTGTGTGTCATCTCTATGCTGTACTGCTGTCTGTGGCAGAGGTGGCAATGTGCCGGGGCTGAGGATCTACCCTGCCTTCCAGCTGGCAAGTTAGCCTGTCACAATTACACGCACACACACACACCAGTTATACATGCTCACATAGACACGTGTAAATTATACATATGTATGCACATAAATTATACATGTGAATTGTACACATGGTACACATAAATGTATGCACTGCATATATTTAAATTATACACATGCATGCACTCATGTCGATTATACATACATATAAACACAAATTGTACATGCATATTTTTATGCATAATAAATTATACATACATATATATACACAGGCCCGTTATATATTCATATATATCTACACATGCCAATCATAATACATATATACATGTAAATTATACATATCAAGTATACATACATATAAACGTGTAAATCACACATGCATATTTACACATGTCAAGTATACATGCATGCATATATGTGCATGTCAATCATACATATATACACATTCACAGGTCAACGATACATACACACCCACACACATTGATTATACATACATATATACATGTGTGTGTAATTTATCCAAACATACGCACAGTTATACATAACACACAGGACCTCTGGGTCAGAGAGAAAGCCAGGTCAGTACTCCTGGCAGAAGCAGGAGCAGAAGCAACATCTCATATTGCTTTTCCAGCCCCAGTCCCCGCCGGGCATGCAGAGGGTGCACACAGGAGAGGAGCCCCAATCTTATACTGGCTGCACCCCTCTGGACCTCATCCTCACTCTGGGATGACGACTCTGGGCTTAACTACACAAGCATTCTTAAATTGGCTGGGACCCAGCCCTGCAGAAATACAAGATATTGGTAGAAACTTATCTCCAACACTTCTTGAACTTATATGGCTGCTTTGAGCCTCAGTTTCCTCAGCTTTAAAGTGGGTGCACAGGGACTTCCCTGGTGGTCCAGTGGCTACGACTCTGTGCTCCCAATGCCGGGGACCCGGTTCAATCCCTGGTCAGGGAACTAGATCCTACATGCCACAACTAAGAGTTCGCATGCCGCAACTAAGGATCCCGCATGCCGCAACAAAGATTCCGCGTGCCGCAACCAAGACCTGGTGCAGCCGGATAAATACATAAAACTAAATTAATTAATTTAAAAGAAAGGTTGATTATAAAGTGGATACACATCCCTGTGGTCCCAGTGTGCTCCTGTCCCTTCACGCCTGCCCCCAGCGTCCAGCAGCCACCGGGCCCCCCTCTTCCCCCAGGGCATCCTTCTCAACTGGACCAAGGGCTTCAAGGCCTCAGGAGCAGAAGGGAACAACGTCGTGGGGCTCCTGCGAGATGCCATCAAACGGAGAGGGGTGAGTAGCACCTGCCCCCGCCCCTGCCCTGGGCCCGCTCCCCCTCTCCTCCTGCCGGGAAGCCAGGGAGGGCCTTCTGGGCGTCCCCCCGAGAAGGGGTCTCTGCCTTCTGCGCCTGGCTGGACTGGCCTGGAGCAGGCTGAGAACGCCCCCCAGCCCCATCACCACTGCCTCTATGCCCCTTGGCAGGACTTTGAGATGGACGTGGTGGCGATGGTGAACGACACCGTGGCCACGATGATCTCCTGCTACTATGAAGACCGCCGGTGTGAAGTAGGCATGATTGTGGGTAAGGATGTGCTCCCTGCCTGACCCGGGGGCCTTGGCCACCACCAAAGACGCGGCCGAGGCTTCCCGTCTTCAGCAGGCTGCACACGGCCTCTGCGCCAGTCATGGACTCCAGAGGTGCTGGAGCCCAGGGTGGTCTTAGGGAGCAGCAGGGGTGTCCCGGAAGACAGTACACCATGTACATTGGTATTGGGTGTACCAATAAACAGGTGCTGTTTATTGGTAGGAAGCATTTCAACACTCACAAGTCACTGCCTCAGATGGTGTACCAGCTGCACGTCCACCTGGCCCATCAGGATTTAATTAAATCACCTTATCTGGTAAGTTGACCGACCTGGACAGATTTGTCCAAGTGGAAGAGGATAAGCCAGAGTGGTGTCATCCCTCCCTGGACAGTCTTACCACACCCCGGGGCAGCCATCTGCCCTGCCCAAAGTGGAGGCAGGTACCAGGAAAGGAGGCAGCACTGGCCCCAGTGGTCCTTTCCCACCAACCGAGGGCCTTTCCCAGAAGTTCCCAAGGCCTTACTACAATGAGTGTTTACTGAGGAGTGTTTACTGGACACACAGGCGAGCGGGTATTTCCCTGGTTCCCAGAAAGTCAGCATTAAATGTGTTTGCTTCCACGGCCTCTTCAGGGCCAGCCCTGAGGGTTTCTGTGTTCTTAGGACCCATCTCCAATTGCATGAACAGGTCCTAAGGGGCGGGCAGCCTGCTCTCTGCCTCTCCTCTAGTTTCTCACATCTCCTCCTTCCATTCTCACCTTTCGGATGGAAAGTTCTTTGTTTTTAAAACATCTTGATTGGAGTATAATTGCTTTACAGTGGTGTGTTAGTTTCTGCTTTATAACAAAGTGAATCAGCTATACATATACATATATCCCTATATTCCCTCCCTCTTGCATCTCCCTCCCACCCTCCCTATCCCACCCTTCTAGGTGGTCACAAAGCACCGAGCTGATCTCCCTGTGCTATGCAGCTGCTTCCCACTAGCTATCTATTTTACGTTTGGTAGTGTATATATGTCCATGCCACTCTCTCACTTTGTCACAGCTTACCCTTCCCCATCCCCATATCCTCAAGTCCATTCTCTAGTAAGTCTCTGTCTTTATTCCCATCTTGCCCCTAGGTTCTTCATGACCTTTTTTCCCCCTTAGATTCCATATATATTTGTTAGCATACGGTATTTGTTTTTCTCTTTCTGACTTACTTCACTCTGTATGACAGACTCTAGGTCCATCCACCTCACTACAAATGACCCAGTTTTGTTCCTTCTTATGGCTGAGTAATATTCCATTGTATATATGTGCCACATCTTCTTTATCCATTCATCTGTTGATGGACACTTAGGTTGCTTCCATGTCCTGGCTATTGTAAACAGAGCTGCAGTGAACATTGTGGTACATGACTCTTTTGGAATTATGGTTTTCTCAGGGTATATGCCCAGTAATGGGATTGCTGGGTCATATGGTAGTTCTATTTTTAGTTTTTTAAGGAACCTCCATACTGTTCTCCATAGTGGCTGTATCCATTTACATTCCCGCCAACAGTGCAAGAGTGTTCCCTTTTCTCCACACCCTCTCCAGCATTTATTGTTTGTAGATTTTTGGATGATGGCCATTCTGACCGGTGTGAGATGATATCTCATTGTAGTTTTTTTTTTTTTTTTTTTTTTTTTTTTTTTTTTTTTTTGCGGTATGCGGGCCTCTCACTGTTGTGGCCTCTCCCTCTGCGGAGCACAGGCTCCGGACGCGCAGGCCCAGCGGCCATGGCTCACGGGCCCAGCTGCTCCAAGGCACGTGGGATCCTCCCGGACCGGGGCACGAACCCATGTCCCCTGCATCGGCAGGCGGACTCGCAACCACTGCGCCACCAGGGAAGCCCTCATTGTAGTTTTGATTTGCATTTCTCTAATGATTAATGATGTTGAGCATTCTTTCACGTGTTTGTTGGCAATCTGTATATCTTCTTTGGAGAAATGTCTATTTAGGTCTTCTGCCCATTTTTGGATTGGGTTGTTTGTTTTTTTGATATTGAGCTGCATGAGCTGCTTGTAAATTTTGGAGATTAATCCTTTGTCAGTTGCTTCATTTGCAAATATTTTCTCCCATTCTGAGGGTTGTCTTTTCGTCTTGTTTATGGTTTCCTTTGCTGTGCAAAAGCTATTAAGTTTCATGAGGTCCCATTTGTTTATTTTTGTTTTTATTTCCACTTCTCTAGGAGGTGGGTCAAAAAGGATCTTGCTGTGATTTATGTCATAGAGTGTTCTGCCTATGTTTTCCTCTAAGAGTTTGATAGGAAAGTTCTTTAAGTCCACACCTAAACAGGAGCTCCAGGGGCCCTGGCAGTGCTCCCCTGGCTCTCTCCGGTTCCCCAAGACACCACCACCTGGGCTCTACAGCCGCTTGCCTCAGGCTCGCCCCATCTGGAGCAGAGATGGCAGAGTGGCGCGTGGTCGCATCTGCCCTGATGTGCTTAGAAACATGTTTATGATAATTACCAAGAGCTAAACATTGGGAGAAACCATATCAAAGTCTGGATTTCTGTGTTTTTTCCCCACAAAAACTTGGAAGGCCCGGCATCACTGGGCCCGAATTCCAGGCAGCTCCACTCCTGGTGTGAGGTTGGCATGACTGAGTTGCTGTCCCTGATGGCTTGAGGGGTGTGCAGTCACGTTCAGATTGAAGCTCTGCTGTCACCAGTTTGAAACTCTCAGTTTATGAACAAAGGACTCCATGTTTTCACTTTGCATGGGACCCTGCAAATTACAAATTCCTTAGCCAGGCCCGCCTGCAGTGGCCCATGTGCTGCTCCCAAGGGCCCACACTGTGACTTACTCACCTCTGGGTGCCCGCCTCCTCCCCACAACAGAGCCTGGGACAGAGAAGCTCAAACACATGCTTAGAAAGTGCCAGAACACAAGGGTGGTGCATAGACAAGACAAAATCATAACATCCCATACCCATCTCTAATTGGCAAAGCACTCTGACACATGTTCTTTCCCTCATTTCTCTCAACTACCCAGGTAATAGGAGGAGTAGGTGTTACCAACCCCTCTTGGGGAAGAGGAGCCGCCCAGGGAATTGGGCTTATCTACCTGAGGTCACACAGCAAACCCAGGTCTTCCAGCTCTTGGGAGAGCTGGTTTCCTTTGCTCCAGGGGATGTAGGGAGTGCTGGGGGTGGAGGGCTCAAGGAAGCTGGGAAGACAGGGCCACACGGGGCTTCCTGCCGGGGGGATGCACCCAGCAGAGGAGGCATCCCAGGAAGCGCAGCGCCAGGTGGGGCCTGACACTGCGGCCTCTTGCAGGCACGGGCTGCAACGCTTGCTACATGGAGGAGATGCAGAACGTGGAGCTGGTGGAAGGGGACGAGGGCCGCATGTGTGTCAACACCGAGTGGGGTGCCTTCGGGGACTCGGGCGAGCTGGACGAGTTCCTGCGAGAGTACGACCGTGTGGTGGACGAGAACTCCCTGAACCCCGGCCAGCAGCTGTAAGGACCGCCCCTCCCCCTCCCCCCACGCCGGCCCCGCCCCGCTCCGGCGGCAGATGGGGCCGGCCCGCAGATAATGGGCTTGTTTTTAAACAGCTCTGGGGAAAAGCAAACTGACAATCCCTTCGTAAGCTGGCTCTTCTCTTCCTTCAGCTCGTACGCCTGTGCCCCTCTGTGAACCGGGAACAGTGAGAGATGCCAAGGATTAGTCTTTAAAAAGAGGGTCTATGGGGCCTTACCTTGCGGCCCAGTGGTTAAGACTCTGCGCTTCTACTGCAGGGGGGTGTGGGTTCCATCCCTGGTCGGATCCCACATGCTGCGCAGCGTGGCCAAGCTAAGATTACCAAAAAAAAAAAAAAAAAAGGGTCTGTGGATAGATGAGCGGGAACCTCCCCGCTTCCGACAGGTGACCCCTGGCACAGGAAGGCTCTGAGACGCCCCCCCAGCAACGTTAACTGGGTTTAGCCCAGAATCCCCCAAAGTACAGCTCTGAACACGTTCACAGAATGAATCATAGTATTTGGGGGTACGCTGTGGGTTCGCGGATAGCTGGAGAGCCAGCCCTCACAGAGCTTGTCCTGAGTCAGGGCTCTCCTTTATCAGCCGCCTTCTGCGGCGCGCCAGGCACGTGCTAATTCTTTCATGAGCTTCCTCTCGGGCTCTCATAAACCTCTACTAGGTCGGTAGTATTCACTGTACTACAAGATGAAAATACGGAGGTTTACAGGCTCTAGCGCCACCGGGCCAACTCCGTGGATTCCAGGAGCGCAGGGACCTAGGAGCCCTAGCAAGTGAGCAGAGGCCCGCCCCAGGCTGGTCACTAGCCGCTCTAAGCCTGAGCTTCCCCAACTGACACTGGGTGATGAGAACAGCACTCGTTCCACAGCTGTGGGAAAACCCAAGTGGGCTCAGCGCAGGGTCCTCCCTGAGGATGGTCTCAGAGGGACTGAACCGAGGCCCCACAGTAGAGCGTTCTCCCGAGGCCCCAAAGCCCCTGTTGATAAATGCGGGAACGGGCATGAACCCGGTTTTGCCAAGGCGGGGGGTGGTCACAGCGTCCCACATGGCCTCCTCGTGGCCGTGACTGGGGGTGGTGGCTGGCCTCTGCCTGCTCGTGGGGACCTCCCTGCTGGGGATGACCCGGCTGCTCTCTGTCCAGGTACGAGAAGCTCATCGGCGGCAAGTACATGGGCGAGCTGGTGCGGCTCGTGCTGCTGAAGCTTGTGGACGAGAACCTGCTCTTCCACGGGGAGGCCTCGGAGAAGCTGCGCACGCGCGGCGCCTTCGAGACACGCTTCGTGTCGCAGGTGGAGAGGTGCGCGGGCGCGCGGGGGCGCGGGGTTGGGTACAGTGGTGGCGTGCGCGGGGCGGGGTCCTGGACCCGGACCCACGGGGCGTGGGGGCGGGGCTCAGAGGGCAGGGGCGGGACCCTGGTGAGGTCAGGGGTCAGGAGCCCAGGACCGGGTAAGGTTCCAGGGTGGGGCAACGGCGGCGGGAGTAGCCTTCAGGCCCCCGGGGAACCCGCCGTCGGGCAGCTGACGGAGACCAGGCGTCCTCTCTGTGCTTTCCCACCCGCTGTGGACCTCGTCTCACTTCATCCACACAACAGCCCCGAAGCGCGGCAGTGTCACCCACGTTAGGGCGGAAACCCTGGGTTTAGAGAGAGGAGTAATGACCAGATTACCTCTGGTCCCTGGCGGAGTCAGACCCGCTCCGCTCGGAAGCCCGAGCCCCAGAAGCGCTTTGCCTGGGAGAGGTGGGCAGGGGGAGGAGATAGAAGCCGCCGCGGTGGGGATCGGGCTGGTCTGGGACCAAGCGACCCTCCCGCGACGCCCTCCTGTCCCCGCCCCGCAGTGACTCGGGCGACCGCAAGCAGATCTACAACATCCTGAGCACGCTGGGGCTGATGCCGTCGGCCACCGACTGCGACATCGTGCGCCGCGCCTGCGAGAGCGTGTCCACCCGCGCCGCGCGCATGTGCGCCGCGGGGCTGGCGGGCGTCATCAACCGCATGCGCGAGAGCCGCAGCGAGGACGTGATGCGCATCACCGTGGGCGTGGACGGCTCAGTGTACAAGCTGCACCCCAGGTGGGCCCGCTCAGCCGTCTGCACCTCCCCGCCGGGTCCAGCCTCCCTCTTGTGAGCTCGCCTCCTAAGGGCAGAGCCCGGGCATCGGTCTCCATCTATGATATGCAGACCGAAACGGATGCTCTCCGAGGTCCCAAGGATTCTTAATCTCCTCGCTCCCCTAAGCCCACAGACTCAGGGGGAGGTTCCCCTTGGCTTAGCCCCTGCCCTGCCTTAAGCGTGTTAACTAACCGCAGCCCCCGCTTGCCCGCTGCTCAGCTTCAAGGAGCGGTTCCACGCCAGTGTGCGCAGGCTGACGCCCAGCTGTGAAATCACCTTCATCGAGTCGGAGGAGGGCAGCGGCCGGGGTGCGGCCTTGATCTCCGCGGTGGCCTGTAAGAAGGCCTGCATGCTGGGCCAGTGAGAATAAAGGCTGCAAGGCAAGGAGGAGGCTGTGGCCGCTACTAGACCTGCGCTCCAGGGGACACACTTCCTACAGGTGCCCTCAACCTGGTCCAGTCAAGAGGCTTCTCCTTGTAAGGACCTTGGATGCCTCCCATCCCCGCTGTCACCCCAGGAGATGGGGAAAGCTTCTCTGGGGATGCGGTGAGGCCCTGAGCAGGCCTCTTCTCTCAGGGTCAGTTGGTAGGATAGCCCTAGGGCCCTGACTGGGTTGGGGGCTGAGATGAACAGGAATGGAGAACCCCCAAAGTACCTCGCCTTTCTTGCTGCAATCAGGGGCCCAGAAGGGAGTTATTAACTCAGGATTTTGTTGCATTTCTGCACTGCTTGCCTCTTGGAGCTTTCAGCCTGGCTCAGCCCTGGCTCTGGGAAGGTGGTGCCCTCTGGACCCTACTATGGCCTGGTTTCCCTGGGAACCCAGCCCACATAGGGAGGCAGCCCTCATGACCTGGCCAGACCTAGACCTGGGCTCCACAGGGGGCCCCGGGGAGCTGCAGATCACCGAGGCCTGGGAAATGGAAGGGACCAGCTCCATGTTGGAGGCTGTGGGTACCCCGAGGCCTGGAGGTGGCAGCCTTTTCCCTCCCATCCTGCCATCCCTGAGTGGTTTCTGGTTCTGGGATGGACCCTCACAGGAGGTGCAAGAGACAGAGCCCCCAAAGCCCCTGCCCAGAGGGGCCCAGGAAAAGGAGGAGTCCCCCCACCCACAGACAGGCCTGGGAGCATCTCCGGGATCGAGTCCTCGGCTCCCACGGCGCTGGGCACTCAGAAACCCCAGCAGCACTCAGCACACCCCCAAGGGACAACCTAGGCCTCTTTCTTCTCACCAGACCTCCATGTACCACACCAACCTCTCCATGCCCAACCTGGGACTGTGTGGGGTTTTTTAATTAAAAGTTTTAAAAGTTTAGAACATGACCTTGTCCACCGTTCTTTGATCTCTGTGTATAAGACTGTGAGGACAATAAACATATAGACGTGGTCACACGTACACAGACACTCTGCAGGCCTAGGCGTGTTTTGGAATTTGCCATCCTCTCCACAGAGCTATGCCAGGGAGTGTGAAGAGTGACAGACCAGGCCTTAGGAACAGGAATGGGGTGGCCTGGCGGGGTGTGGTCAGAGGTCCTGGACTTGCCCAGGCCTCTGCCCCCCAGCCTGTGGGATGCGGGGTGTGGTTCTGAGGTCTCCAGGAGCTCTAAGGGAGTGTCTGGGAAGGACGGCTGGTTCTTGGGACTTGTCCTGCTGCAGCTCGGTCTCAACAGGGGATCCCTTGGAGCCACTTGGGTTGTGACAGTGACTGCAGTGGGAGGCCAGGATTACAAGAAGTCACATGATTTCTGCGGTCCTTCCAATTTGGTCCTGGATGAAATGCCTATTTCAAGTTAGCCAAGCCTAGGGCCTAAGACCAGTTACTTATGAACACGTATTTGTAAGATTTTAACATACACGCCCTTTTTTTTCAGGTCTTTGGATGTTATCATCCTTTTTTAATTTAACTTTTATATGGGACTATAGTTGATTTACAACGTTGTGTTAGTTTCAGGTGTACAGCAAAGTGATTCAGTTTTACATGTACATATATCCACTCTTTTTCAGATTCTTTTCCCGTATAGCTTATTACAGAGTATCGAGTAGAGTTCCTTGTGCCACACAGTAGGTCCTTGTTGATTGTCTATTTTGTATATAGTAGGGTGTATTTCACTCACTTCTCAATGAGAGAAACTATCCAGCAAATCTGGAATGACTGTGTTGTTTTATTCAGAACTTAACCCCAAGTTGTGATTTTGAGTTGTCACATCCTCCTTGAGATGCTCTCTCGTTTTCTGGTATGCCTCATGTGGAATTACTTCTGATCTTTTTAGTTCTCTCGAGTCTAAATTATGCATCAGAAGTTTGTGTGAGCATCTGATGACTTCATTATCAGTAGTAATGTACTCGTGTTCCACCATTCAGCTGCAGTATTTGATCTCATTTTACCATAAATTATTTCCTAGTTGTCCTTTATGTTATGGTTCAGGGCATTGTATTGTTTTGGGGTTTTTTTTACAATTCTCTATGGAGGTAGCTTGTATAGCCTATGAATTTCATTTCAGGAGAGTAAAAGAGGTGTTATAAAATACTTACTTGCTATACAAAAGGGACATTCGGGCTGATGGAGGAGAACCCTGCTCTCCCAGCTGGCCTCCCCGCATTCCTCACCCCAGTGGGCCGTCTCCTGTACCGGGTTCAGGGAGCAGCCAGCAGCCCACCCCTGCTCTGGGCGGTTCCCAGCCCCCCAGCGCCCCAGCCCCTGTCTACCCCAGCCCCGCAAGGAGCCTCGAGGCTGCTGCTCTGGCACAGCGGACGGAGCCCGGGCCCCTCACTCTGTGGTTGAGCCCCACGAGAAGGGCTCGTGACCCACTTTCATGGGGATCCCAGGGGATGCTTGGGGTCCGGGCAGTACTCCGTGCTCCAAAAGCATCACATGGAGGCTCTGTCTGGGGTCACAGCCAGCTCAGGGCTGCCTTCTGCCCCTTGGTCAGAGGGGCCAGAGGCCAGGGCCAAGCATCTTCACTCAAACCTCTGGGAATCCCCAGGGGTCTCAGGCCAGACACCATCCTCAGAACCACCAACTGCCCTCCCAAGCCCAGTGGGGGCCCCAGGCCAGCCCCCCGCACCACTGCTGTCCTCTTGGCCTGAGCGGGTTCTGGGCTGGAACTGCAGGAAGGACAGTCAGGTGGAGTTACAGGGGCCCCTCGTTCAGCATGAGAGTGGTGAGAGTTGCGACTCTCCTCTCAGGAGGTGTTTCACCCGGTGCTGTCAGGGTCGGTAGACACCCGGATGTCACAGGGCGGCGGGGAGGGGGGGGCCTGAAGGTCGCCAGGAACGTGGCTGGAATCTGCTCGGGGGCCCTGTCCTCCCCCAGCCCAGGCAGAGGCTGCCAAGTTTGGGCCTATCCTCTCTTCCTGTCCTTATTTGGTGCGCCCCAGGTGATAAGGCTGAGACATAAAGGGGGCTGTGGGCCCCTCGCAGCAACGAGGCTGCTGCAGAGAGAGACGATGGTGAGTGCCAGGTGGGGGGGACTCAAGGCCGGCGGCCCCCCAGGTGCTGTCCTTTGGGCCGGGGGAGCGGAGCCAGTGACTTCTGTGCCTGTGTTGGGCCCGGAGAGATGGTCTCCAGGGACAGGAAGAGGACCCTGACCCGGGCTCTCCTGGGAATGCTCTGGGGAGGTCTGTGGCAGGGAGTCCTTGGGGAGCTGGGGAGAGGACCCCTCCGCACTGTGTTGCAGGCCAGCAGGAAGGCGGGGACCCGGGGCAAGGCTGCGGCCACCAAGCAGGCCCAGCGAGGCTCTTCCAACGTCTTTTCCATGTTTGAGCAAGCCCAGATCCAGGAGTTCAAGGAAGTGAGTGCCCTACCCCCAACAGCCTGGGACCCATCCGGACACCCTGCCCCCAGTACACCCCTCTTCTCTGTAGGTCAGTGGTCCTGGCCCCTGTCCTTGCTCCTCCCACCACCCAGGATGCCCCCACCTCCCGCCTCCCCCGGGTGGGGACTGCTCCCACCTGGAGACTGTGGCCCGCACCTCACAGGCCTTCAGCTGCATCGACCAGAATCGTGACGGCATCATCTGCAAGTCAGACCTTCGAGAGACCTACTCCCAGCTGGGTGAGGGCGCCCACCTCCCACCCGGCCCTGCCCTGCCTTGCTCGCACCAGGGTCCCGGCTCAGAGCTGCTGGGCTGGGGGGAGCCCGCTGAGAGGGGATGGGCAGCGCAGGGCCTGTGTTCTTCTCCCGGCTCCCCCTCCGCCCTCCTCTCACACCCCTCCCCCATCACACCCCCTCCCCCATCACACTTTCCTTCCACTTCACCTCCCCCACCCAGAGCTGCCTCTCACTCTCTACCCTGGGAAGGAGGGAGGGGCAGCCCAGGCCCTACTCAGGGACACTCAAGGTCCCTGTGTCCATTTCACGTCCCGCCCCCCCCAGGGAAGGTGAATGTTCCAGAAGAGGAGCTGGATGCCATGCTGCAGGAGGGGAAGGGGCCCATCAACTTCACCGTCTTCCTCACACTATTTGGAGAGAAGCTCAACGGTGAGCCTGGGGCAGCTCTGGATCCCCCTGGCCAGGCAGCGAGCTTGAACCCCACCTGGACCCGGCCTGAATCCCACCCAGACCCCTTCCATACCGTACCTGGCCCTTGCACACCCAGAGGTTGTAGGGCCCACCTCTGCATTCCAGACCCATGAGCACTGATCACCCCACGTCTCGGGGTTGGGAAATATGCCCTCAGCTTCCAGTCCCAAATCCCCAGTCCTGGTCTCCCTGCCAGGCTCACCCATCTCAGAAGGACAGCTGATCCTGGCGCCTCTGAGCCCCGAGGGGCACTTTCTGTCGGAACACCCTCTCGCTTCTCTGGGACTGGAGGACTCTCCCTGCACCCTGGGTTCCTCCTGGGTGGGACTGGGAGGACGGCAGTGAGGCTGCTTACCTGGCCCCCTCGGCCTCCCAGGGACAGACCCCGAGGAAGCCATCCTGAGCGCCTTCCGCCTGTTTGATCCCAGTGGCAAGGGCGTGGTAAACAGGGACGAGTAAGTGCGAGCAGCAGCAGCAGGGCGAGTGCGGGGGGCACCATGCTGGACGGAAGCAGGGAGGGGGGTGTCCCCTTGTGAGGGTGGCCACTTGAGCCAGGGGAGCCTCCATTTTCCCCTCCCGGATCGGCCGACCCTGCCAGGCCCTCCCCACTGCTCCCCCCTCCTCCAGGTTCAAGCAGCTTCTCCTGACCCAGGCAGACAAGTTCTCTCTGGCCGAGGTGAAGATTCCGGCTCCTTCAACACCCCTCCGGGCCCCTTCGCAGGGCCCCCACCCCACAGGGCCCTGGGGAGGTCTCGGTGACCCGCTGCCCTCGTGGGCTTAGAGCCCAGCTTTCCGGAGGAGGTGCCATCTCTCTTGGGATCTGGAGGGTGAAGGACGTGGAATCAGAAAGGGAGGAGGGTGCAGGCTGGGCCAGCTGTGTGTGCAGAGGCCCAGGCGTGAGAGTGTGGTGCACCTCAGGATCTGGAAGAGGTTTCCTACACTGGGGAGGGGGAGGGGAGGGGAGGGGCCGGGCCCTGTGGCCAGGGTGGGCCCTGTGACCCACCGCACCCTTCGCTCCTGCCCCAGCCTCCGGCTGAAAACGCTAAGGGGCAGCGTACAGCCCCAGGGGCGGGGCGAAGGGTCGCAGGCCTCCCTCGGGTCCCAGGCACCGGCCCCCAGGATGCCCTGGCTGGGCAGCGTCTGACCAGTGCCTCCCCAGGTGGAGCAGATGTTCGCCCTGACGCCTATGGACCTGGCTGGGAACATCGACTACAAGTCCCTGTGCTACATCATCACCCACGGGGACGAGAAGGAGGAGTGAGCCCGAGGCGCTAGCGGCTGGGACTCAGGGCCGGCCTGTGGGGACACCTCAATAAACGCTATTTCCGAATTAGACCCGCAGTGGTGGCCTGTGTGTGACAGATGGGGTGGGGCGCCACAGGGACCACTGTAAGAACCAGCCCGGCCCTCACCGGCCCCCTCCGTTCACCCCACACCGTCCTGTGACATATGAACCGTGATGTGCCTGGCTTACAGATGAGGACGCCGAGGTCTGCGAGGGTGCCCAGGTCCACTCCTCTAGGAGAGGAAACCCAGAGCTTTATGCCCGTCTCCACCAGGCCCGGATCGAGCCACGCGATGGGCCTCTGCTCAGCAAACATCTGCCAATGGCCCAGGGACTCTGCCCTCCTGGGACCCCATCTCTGCACACGGGCTCAGGTGGGCCTCTCTGCACGCGCGTGTGGTGTGCTGGGCCCTGTGTGAAAGGCACTGAGGGACCCATTTGAAAACACAGCAGGTGAGGTGCCTTGTCACCAAAGGAGGGGCTGGAGTACACGCACACTTCCAAAGGAAATACTCCGGAATTGGCCTCATGCCTCGGGGGTGAAAGGATCAGGCTGCCAGAGAGAGGGAGAGGGTGTCTCTGGAGGGCCCTGTTAGTGTCCCATTCCCCACCTCACATACAGAAACCAGGAGCTGGGGGGCGCCCAGCTTCATCCTGGGAATGGGAGGGGGAGCAAGGCAACCTCCAGAGCACCCACGGCAGGGAGGGGGAGGGAAGAGGCAGTGGGGAGAGAGACAGCTTGAACTTGGGCAAGACCCAGAACACAGGAACCAGGAACGCTGAGTGAGAGCTCTCTGCCTCCCCTCCTGCCCTCCCTCCAGGCCCTGCTGCAATCCCCCAGCTGGGGAGGTGGGAGGAGGTGAGGGAGAAAGGAGGAACTGACCACATTCCCTCTAGAAGGCAAGCAAGAGGAAAGGCATCTCACCCGAGAGGTGTTCAGTTTGGATGTTTACCTGGGACTTGGCAATTTTAATTACTACATTGAGAATTGAGATTTAAAGTTATCATGGCGCTTCCTATTACTTATTCGTGATCACAAACATCATGGCACTGCCTGAGTCTTCATCCAGAGAGCAGGCAGCCTCCCCGACTCTGCCTCCTACCCCCCGCAGCATGCTTGCCGGGAAGATGGGTGAACAAGATCAAGCAGGTGTTGGGAATTCCCTGGCAGTCCAGTGTTTAGGACTTGGTGCTTTCACTGCTGGGGCCTGGGTTCAATCCTGGTCAGGAAACTGAGATCCTGCAAGCCTCACAGCACACACACACACACACACACACACACACACACACACACACACAGCAAAAACAAAGGTCAAGCATCAAGCAGGTGTTACGATTCTAGCTCATGAGTTCTGCTGTTCAACAAACTGATTTCAAGAAGTAAGGGATGGGGGGCCTCCCTGGTGGCGCAGTGGTTGAGAGTCCGCCTGCCGATGCAGGGGATACGGGTTCGTGCCCCGGTCTGGGAGGATCCCATATGCCGCGGAGCGGCTGGGCCCGTGAGCCATGGCTGCTGAGCCTGTGCGTCCGGAGCCTGTGCTCCGCAACGGGAGAGGCCACAACAGTGAGAGGCCCGCGTACCACAAAAAAAAAAAAAAAAAAAAAAAAAAGAAGTAAGGGATGGGGCTTCCCTGGAGGCACAGTGGTTAGGAATCCACCTGCCAATGCAGGGGACACGGGTTCAAGCCCTGGTCCAGGAAGATCCCACATGCCACGAAGCCTGCACGCCTAGAACCCATGTTCCACAACAAGAGAGGCCACCACAATGAGTAAGCCTGCACACCACAAGGAAGAGTAAGTAGCCCCTGCTCGCCGCAACTCGAGAAAGCCTGGCGCAGCAACAAAGACCCAATGCAGTCCAAAATAAATAAATAAAATAAAATCATGATAACTGTAGAAAAATGACTGAAAGAAAGCTCCAAATATTAAAAAAATAAAGTTCAAAAATTAATTAATTAATTAAAAAAAGAGTAAGGGATTATTTTATAATTCAAGCCTCTTCAAGGAAAAGTTGTGAAAGACTCTGAAACAGACCAAAAAGATCATGTGTGTGTGAACAAAGAACAAAAAGCGTCGTTCACCACCGAATTCTACAAGTCACAGCCCACTGCAGTCGCCCACCATCCGGATAGAAGACAGGAGGAAGCATTCTGTGCTTTGGATAACCGGCCCCTAGATAGTTAGATGCATTTCTCAGGAAGGATTCCAATAACCCCAGATTCCTGCATCTTCCCATACATTGAAAAGCACTAGAATCATTAACTTGAGACGTCTGTTCTTTGTGACTAGGAATAATCATTTACCAAGATGTATGCTTGACTACCTGTATTTCCTAGCCAAAAAAATCGTATATAAATTGGCTTCTCCCCTTCCTCTTCAGAGCAGTTCCTCGGAGCTCGCGGAGCAGCTGTCTCTCAGGCTAGAGTCCTCAGTAAGACCCGCAGGAGGGCCTTGAGCCAGGGCCGGCCCGCTGTGCTGCTGAGTCCCTTGGGCTTTGAGTGGTGCAAGCAGAGATGGCTGTAAAGGCAAATGCAAATTTAAAATGAGAAAAAGTTAATACTCGCTGATGCAAAGAACGTAAACACTCTCCTCCCCTTCCTTAGAGCATTTCCTTTAGAAAACTTGTAAGTTCTTTCCCTTCTCTTTCTTGTGTGTGTGTGTAAATCTGTTTAAAAGCTAAATCAGCCTCTTGCCAGTTTGACAACGCTGGACCGTCTCCCAAGAACCTGGGGGCATCTCTCTGGAGAGAGGTTGCACCCCCCTCGGCCAGATGCCCTGTGCGGTAGGAGCCTTATTTCCGTGGCCTGGCTTGCAAGCCTGCTTCCAGTTGTAAAGAAATGAGAAGTTTGCTTTTCCTCCAGATAAAGGCGGTTAGCAAACGCAGGTGGCCCCCTCAGTCCCAGTGGGGCAGGGCGGGGTGGGCGGCCGGTGAGCTGTGTGACAGACAGGGCTGCCAGGCCTCTCAGGACTGGTTTCTGTTTCTCTTGAGGACGAGGACAGATGGGTTGAACTGGCATGAAAGGGGCGAGACTACTTCCTGCTCTGCCATCTCTGTGATGAGCACAGAGTCCTGGCTTCGTGCTTATTCAGTAACGCGTCTGTCTTCTTGTGACTTTGGTGGAGAGGTTTTCTGGGTTGGCAGGAGATGTTTTTTGAATTATCACCCCAGCTTCGCCTGAAGCTCCATCCCACCGGAGCCTCAGCCTCGCTGGAGGGGGTGGGCAGTGGGGGATGGGAGGGTGGGGACCGAGTGGCCTCACCGGGCTGGCCAGGGTGGATCCAGGCCCCAGTTCACTGTATTTTCTAATTTTATCCTGAGACTGTGCAGCCCCCAGCCCGGGCCCCAGTCCCTGCCCTGCCTCCACCCCATCTCAGAGGCAGGGCTCACATTCTTTCTTTAGCCATTTTGACACCACTGATAAAGTTAGAGACAGCCTCTTTTATCAGTTCTGCCCTGGCATGAGAAATCTGTGATAAGTCTGCTTCTCCAGAAGATGTGGCCTGTCTGGAGAATTAGCTGACAGGGTCTGATGGCTGTCACTGTCCCCATAGCCCACCTCACCCACCCTCTGGTCCAGGCCCTCTCCCAGCAGGCTGAGAGGTCCAGTCCCCCAGTTTGGGTGACTGAGTGGATCCCAGAGATCTCAGTGTTGGTGCTTTGCTCTGATTTCACTGCAGCAAGGATGCAGTTACGCTGGAGAGACTAGTAAATAATAGATCTACATACACTTGCCTCTTCTTTGCAGTGAGCCGTCTAGACTCTTCTGGTCTGAAAGGCCAGGAATGTGGAGATGCAGAGGGAGGCACCGTGCTGGGGGAGGCCTTCTCCGCAGCAAAGGAGCAGGCCTGGGAGTCGGGGCCACACTCACCGTGTAGGTGAGTGACCTTGAACGACCCCTGCTCCCTCTCTGGGACTCGGTTTCCTCATCTGTGAAGGAGAGGCAGGTCTGGATGTGAACAGCACCTGATGCTTGTTGAGCACTCCTGTACCAGGCACGGTGGAGGTACCTCCCAGGGCCACACGTGGCGGACTCCTCATTGCCAGTCTCTAGCCCCAGAGTAAAGTCTACACTTCTCAGCCTCCTTGCCGGTAGGTGTGACCCAGTGCGTATCAGTTTTGCCCTTAAGAGACAGATGTGTGCCCTTCTTTACCTCCCTTCCTGGCATACGACCCCCAGGGCTGTTGGGGGGGCGTGAGCTGGACCCAGCTGGGTCCCTGACACTTGGGGGCACCACACGACACCTAGACCTCCTGTCCACAAGAAGAGAAATAAAATTCTATGTGATTGGGCTTCCCTGGTGGCGCAGTGGTTAAGAGTCCACCTGCTAATTCAGGGGACACGGGTTCGAGCCCTGGTCTGGGAAGATCCCACATGCCGTGGAGCAACTGGGGCCCTGAGCCACAACTATGAACCTGCGCTTCTGGAGCCTGTGCTCCGCAACAAGAGAGGGCGCGATAGTGAGAGGCCCATGCACCGCGATGAAGAGTGGCCCCCACTAGCCGCAACTAGAGAAAGCCCTCGCACAGAAACGAAGACCCAACACAGCCAAAAATAAATTTATTTTTTTTTTAAAAAGGAAAAAAAAGAACATGTTTGGGCGACTTCCCTGGTGGTCCAGTGGTCAGGACTTTGTGCTTCTAATGGAGGGGGTGTGGGTTTGATCCCTTGTTGGGGAACTAGGATCCCGCATGCCACACAGTGCTGCCAAAGAACAAATAAACAAAAAAACATGTTTCGTTTCACGTTCAGAAAATCCAAAGTGGGGAAAACAAATTAGGGGTTCCTTTTCTAAAATAAAATAAGAAGTTAGCAATTGCTGGTCCTGGTTCAGTAGCTAAGTGGTATCCGGGTTGGCATCTCTGCCGGACACTACCAGGCACTGTATTCACTACAGAAAGAACGGGGAAAGGCAGTAGGCTGTGCCCCTCCTTCTTATCACAAAACCAGATTTCTCAGAAACCCAACCTTCCCCCCCTGCCCGCATCCCTGCCAGACTTCCCCTACATCTCTGCCAGATCTGATCTCATCATCACCCTTGGCTGCCAGGGAGGCTGGGAAAGTCAACACTTAAGCCTTTCCGTCCTTGCAGACAGCCAGGGGAAGAGAGTTAGGGAGGGATGTTCCGCCCATGGAAGCACACCCACTTGTCCACAGCCCCCCCTTTCCCAGCCACCATCATTCCTACGATGACTGTTGCCCCCGGGTCTGTCCCACACCCCCTCACCTGCCCCAACTGCGTGCCTGACACAGGCCTGCCAGTAGCCCACCTCAGTGGAGAGGCTGCCCAGCTTCATGTCTGAGCAGGAGTATCAGGCGGGGGGGTTCCAATTCCAGCCCCCGGCTCCCTGGCTGTGTGACCCTGTGCAACTATGAATCTTTCTGTAAAACGGAGATCATAGTACCTGCCTCACAGGGCTATGGTAAGACTCAGTAAGATAATGCTCTTGAGACGTTTAGCACATTACGTGCCCCGCCCCACCCCCACCCCGAAAAGTGCTCATCTATTCATTCAACAAATACAGGCTGAACTGGGAGTCTCCATGTGTCAGGCACTGTGGTAAGTGAACTAGACTAGCTTCCCGCACATCCTCTGAGGGCAGACTTACCCAATCCAGTCTAATTGGATGTTTGACAAATGTCTGAACGGCAGGGACAAAAGTGAAGTAATGGGTAATTAGATGGGCAGTTCAGCTGACCTGCATACGCAGAGGGCCAGCACACGTACAATGTCAGGGCTGAGTCACGCTGCCTGAGTGAATCCTAGTCGTTACTCACTAGCCGTGTGACCTCTCAGTGCCTCAGTTTCCTCATCTTCAAAGGGTTATTGGAGGATTCGCTGAATTTGTATGTGTCAAGAATTTAGAACAGTGTCAGGTCCATAGCAAGGGCTTTTATGTGTTATCCATAACTATTATCTACTTTGTTGCGGAGACAAGACTGGGACTTGGGAAACAGATGCAGAGTGAACCAGCAGAACAGCATGTGCTAAAGAGACTGAATCCCGGCGCTGGTGGGAGTGGAGAGGAAGCGTCATGGGGAAGAGCCACTCGGGCTCGCTTAGGAATTCCAAGCGATGTGGATTGGTGGAGATGTGGAAAAGAGCCCGCACGAAGTGCGGGACGGCACGAGAAATCCTTGGTGGGTAGGGAGGAGTGTGGATGACATAGAGGCAGTGAGGGCAACAGAGACCAGGGAGTTTTGGGTGGAGGCTGGCAGGGCTGTTGGCCCCGTGCGGAGGGCCTCAGACAGCCAGTCTGCTTCCCTGACCCTAACTCTAAGCCCTCCCCCGCTGTCCTGGATCCCAGTGCCCGGCCCTGTCCTCGGACCTGCGGCAGAGTAATCGCTCCCCTTAGGCGGTGCAACCATCGTCCTCAGCCCTCCCACCGTCCACCGCAGAGGCGGGCACCCAGCGGGGTCCTGGAGTGGCGCAAGGGGCGCCAACTCTCGGGAAGGCGCAGCGACCTCAGGGTCAGGCCTCCGGTAAGGGCCGGGTCGGGGCGTCACGGCGCACACGCGTGCACACTGGTCCCTAAGCTGCAACCCCGCCCCGCGTTTCCCTTGGAATCGGGGGCGTGACCCCGCGCACGCGCAGAGCTCAGGGGCGGGGCGCGCGTCAATGGACGGGGCGGGGCGCGGCTGTGGGCGAGCCCTGTGGGGTGATTAGCATGGTGGAGCGCGCTATCATTGGCGGGATGCAGCATGGGCGGGGCGAGGCTCGCGGAGTGGCGGGAGGCAGTGCGCGGCGGCGGGCGGTCCCCGCGATGATGAGCATGGTGGAACACGCTGTGATTGGCGGGATGCCTCTGTGGGCGTGGCAAGGCGCGCGGATTGGCGGGAGATGGCGCGCAGCTGTGGGCGGGGCCGCGGCGTGCGGCGAGGTGAGTGGGGTCTCGCTTTCCCGGGCCGCGTGGATGCTTGGGGGGTGCTGGCTCTTTGGGTGTCCTCGCGTGGGGGCGGGTTAACAGGTATCTCGCGAGGGAGGTCTGAGCAGGCTCTCTGCTGTATCCCCCAAGACGGCCCCAGGGTGGGGGCCGGGGACGTGGCCTGGGGATTCAGGCCGCGAGGCTCCTTCGAGACTGCGGCCAGAGCGCTGCCCCCGCTCTGCACTTTGGGGGCAGAAAGTTGATTCAGATACCGTCCCAGCCCAGAGCTGTTCTATAGGGACAGAATTCAAGCCACCTAATAGCTGTGCTAAAAAGGCGGGAGGAAGAAATCGGGTTTAGTGCCACGTCTTTTTTAACCCATTCCATGCAAACTATTATCATCCCTGTACGCATGTAAAGAAATGACTGAGCTGCTCCACGCACTGATCTTGGAACCTGCTGTGGATTTGACGCCTACAGTACGTCTCAGTGGGGCTCCGGGCTGCTTCTGGAAAGTGGGCTCAGGTGCTGATAACCTCTGCTTTCCTGGAGCTTTTATTCTAGTCAGAGGAGGCAGACAATAAACTTAAAATGTATTGTTTGTTGGAAGGTAAACGCCATGGAAAACAATAAACATTGGAGGAGCAGAAGTGCCAGGGGAGGGTTGCAGGTGGAGAAGGTGAGGTTTGAGCAGACCTGAGGGACCTGAGGGAGAAGAGCAGGTCTCCTGGTGGGGCGACAGGAGGGCAGGACCAGTGGGTCAGGTCTCATAGGCCACTGTAGGGACTTGGGGTTTTATTCCGTGAAATGGGGAACCTTTGGAGGGTTTCGAGCAGAGAAGTTACTGATTTATGTTTTGTTTTATTTATATTTTAAATCATAGCCTAATTATTTTATGGTAGGCTTGTGTAATAATAAGGCTGGCCTCGTGCCTTGAGATGGTGCAGGTGCCAGGGAGCTGGATGGAGGCACATGAGGAATTCCGTTTGGGGCATGGAATGTGAGACCTTGATCATTGTCCAGGTGGAGGTGTGGAGCAGGCAGTGGACACCTGAGATGGGTTTGGAGAGCTCCAGGTGGGAGAAGCATTTCCTAGCTTTCCTCATCTCCCTTTTTGCAGGTTACAGGGGACACTGGTATCCAACATAGTTGAGTTCCAGGTGCTGTTCTGGCCGAAGTCTGGTGTGCACTACAAGTCTCCCCCACCCTCAGTGCCCTGTGGGTGCGGTGGAGCCACACTAGGGACACGGCTGCCGTGGAGGTTGCAGGGATTGCAGGACTGCGTTTGTGTCCTTTCAGGGACCACCTCCTCCCTCTCCCGGCCACAGCCGTCTGGACACACCAAGCACGGACATGTTTTCTGAGCAGGCTGCCCAGAGGGCCCACACTCTGCTGTCCCCACCATCAGCCAGCAACGCTACCTTTGCCCGGCTGCCCGTGGTGACTTACACCAACTCCTCGCAGCCCTTCCGGCTTGGGGAGCGCAACTTTAGCCGGCAGTATGCCCACATTTATGCCACCCGCCTCATCCAGATGAGGCCCTTCCTGGTGAACCGGGCCCAGCAGCGCTGGGGTAAGTAATGAGTTTGGGGAAGTGCTTCTGGGTTTGTTGGGCACGGATCTCCAGACCCTTGGGGGCGTCTGTCTTTCCTAATCAAGTGGCCTGGGCAGTGCAGGCCTTTTTCTTTTTTTCCCTCATTTCTTCCTTGGTGATCTTTCCTGCTTTAAGTTATTCTTGATGAAGCAGGACCCCCACCACCCCAACTTTTGGGTGATGCCCCATCACCCCATTGTTACTGTTTATAAGAGTGGCTTTCTGGGACTTCCCTGGTGGTCCAGTGGTTCAGACGCCTCGCTTCCAACGCAGGGGGCATGGGTTCGATCCCTGGTTGGGGAACTGCGATCCCACATGCCTCATGGTGCAGCCAAAAAAAAAAAAAAAAATTACAAAAAAAAAAGGGTAGCTTTCCACATAGTTTTCAATTCATCTGTTATGTCTTTAAACTGAAATTCTGTGGGTGAGACCATGTCGTATTCATTTTTATTGTCCCCCGCCGCCCAGCACCAGGCTTGCTGGGTTTCAGCCCAGGTTGCACATTGGAACCCCTGGGAAAGCTTTGGGAAGCACTGGCTCCCAGGCCTGTCCCATCCCACCAGGTCAGCTGGATTGACTCTGGTTTTATTATAGGCAGCCAGGAGAACACTTGACCCGATCTCCTAGCTACATCGTCATATTAGAGATGTTTTCTGTTTTCTTTACTGCAGGCGAAAGTGTTATTCACCTTTTCTCTGCCACATAACAAGGGTCTCCTTCCTCTGGCTCCCAATGCCTTTCCCTCACTTTCCTTGAAGTCCTCGAGGACACCCTCCCCGAGCCTAAGGTCAATGTCATCTTTTAGATTCTTTACAGCAGCATCTGCCGTGGTACCAGGTTTCTCTTCTCCTTTTTTTTAAATTAATTTTTATTGGAGTACAGTTGCTTTACAATGTTGTGTTAGTTTCTACTGTACAGCAGAGTGAGTCAGTTACACGTATATACATATCCCCGCCAGGTTTCTCTTCTAACAAAGCTGCCCAGTGACAGAAAGCAGCCATTTTATTCTGTTCACAGAGTGGGGCCCACGATGAATGGGGCCTTGGCTGGGTGATTGACAGTAGGCAGCATCGTTCGCTCACCACCTGGCTTCTCTGCGTGGCCAGGCTTCCTCCCCAGAGCTCAGGCCATCTCAGAATTCACCTCTCTCCACTCACAAGTTTCCTGAACACCTCAAGCCTTTTTTGGCTCTCCCTGCGCCTGGCACGTGCTGTCCCCAGGCTTCCATCACAACCTCAACTGAAACATCCTGTGCTTCGAGAGGCCGCCTGGGCCAGCAGAGCCTTCTCCGCATCTACTGCCTTCACTCCTGTCTGTTCGCAGCACTCGTCCCAGCGGCAGGTCCCGCCTTTCCTGCTCTTGCCCCTCCATCTGCGCCGGAAGCTCAGTGAGGGCAAGGATGGGCCTTCGGGTTCACTCTCGGTGCTGGCGCCTGGCCTGGCGCCCACACTCTGCCGGATGGACAGATGTCCCGCCCTCAGCACAGGGCTGTGTGGTTCTACCTGGTGCTCAGACATGCACACTGGATCTCAGCTGGGTAGCCTTGGGCATGTTCCTTAATCTGTCTGTGCCTCAGTTTCCTCAGCCAGGTGGTGGGGTAATAATATCTGCAATGGCGTGTTGTCGGGGGTGGAAGGATTCCAAGCGCAGGGCTTGGCACGGCCACCTGTGGCTGAGTGAGGGCTCGGTGGACATTGTGGCTTTGGCCTCTGTTGTCTCTGTTGGCGTCTGGCATTTCTATCCAGTGCCGGCGCCCTCCTTATCTTATTTTGAAGTACTCCCCTTCGCTCCCCGGGGCGTGGATCTGTGGGATGTTCTTGCTTATTCCGGGGCAGGAGGGACATGTGCTGGTGTCACCGGGCTAAGGAACGGGCTGGTCCCGAGTCTACATTATCCCATCACCTCCTGTTAGTGTTTTCTCCAGGCCTGGGGTCTGTACTAGCAAACCCTCAGGCCTTCTGGGATGTGGTTCCTCCCTCCTGCTCACCCGAGTGACCCCTGCATACCGCCCCTCTCCCATGCCTGTCTTCCTGCCCGTCCCTAACGCTTCCTGTGTGTTGTTCTCTGGGATCCCAGGGCCTCTGATGACTCCACAGGGAGCAGAATGGGGCGGGTGGGGATATGAAGTTTGAATTTGGGGCATCTCTGTTTTCAGACGACGAGGCATTTGTGGGGCGGATGAAAGAATCCAAACTCTCAAAAGAAACTGTCATATTGTCAGGGCAGGGCTGTGTTGAGACTTGGCATACCTCTTTCTAAGGATCAGCGTTATAATTTAGGTATAAGTGAAGAAACGCTGCATTAGCTTCCCGTGGCCATTGTAACAACAAAGCCACAAACTGAGTGCCTTCAAACAACAGAAGTCTATTGTCTCCCAGTTCTGGAGGCCAGGGCTCCAAAATGCAGGTGTCGGCAGTGCCGCCTTCCCTCCAGTCCTTCCTTGCCCCTTCCAGCTTCTGGTGGCTGCCCCGGCACTGCTGGGCCCGCGGCTGCATCCCTCCCGTCTCTGCCCCGTCTTCACGTCGCCTCCTCTGCATGTCTGTCTCTCTTGTGAGGACACTTGACATCCAGAGCCCAGGCACATTCAGAGTCCCTCTGTTCCCCTGGGGCCAAGTGATCCTTTAGGTCTAAGGGGTCCTTGCATTTGACGCTCTCTCCCTCCTCGTGGAGGCCAGGGCCCCAGGGCCGCAGAGCTCCGTGGCCGTGAGGGGGTGGCGGGGGGCTCGTCCCTGAGCTCACACCCCTTGTGCCGCAGGCAGTGGAGTCCTAATTAAGAAGCTGGGTGAGCTGCAGCCTGGGGAGAAGTGCTGTGTGGTAGGGACCCTCTTCAAGGCCATGCTGCTCCAGCCCTCCATCCTGCGGGAGGTCAGCGAAGAGGTGAGGCCCACACGGGCTGCCCCCAGAATACTTCCCCGGGGGTACTGATGGGGCCACCTGCCTTGCATCCTGGGAATCAGGGCTGGGCCTCTGCCCATGGGGGAGGGGGCTGCAGGGCCATCTCACTGACATGGCACCGGAGCCAGAGTGGGCTCTGGCCCCATGACCACTCCCATCTTTGGATTCCAGCACAACCTGCTCCCCCAGCCTCCTCGGAGCAAATACATCCACGCAGACGATGAACTGATCTTGGAAGATGAATTGCAGCGTATCAAACTGGCGGGCACCATCGACGTGGCAAAGCTGGTCACAGGTGGGGAGGGGGAGGGGGGGCCCGCACCCCTGGGTGCTGGCGAACAGCTGCATTATTCTTGCAGCCATGGGTTTGGGTTCAGGCGGTGGGTGGGACCCAGGTAGGGGTCAGTTCTTCCCACCTCCGCCCGAAGGCACTTGACTCCAGGAAGCAGATGCCCAGTCCTGAGTCCTCAGTGAGAACTCACCAGCAGAGGAGAGCTGCTGGTTTTGTCACTTGGGTGCCTGGAAGGGGGTGGTAGCCCCTCGGGCCCCCCTCCTGGGCCTGACCCTGCTGCTCCCCAGGGACAGTCCTGGCTGTGCTGGGCTCTGCAGGAGACGACGGGAAGTTCCTGGTGGAGGACCACTGCTTTGCAGGGCTTGCTCCCCAGAAGCCCACACGCCCCCTCGACACGGACAGGTGAGGAACAGGGGCCCGGGTGCGGTCAGTGGTCCGGGGGAGTCACACTCGCTGGCCCCTGCTCCCCTGTGGTGGTGACAGAGCCCCACCAGGGGCTCCACACACAGTCTTCCCAGCACCCACGAAGACCCCGACTTCTCCGGCAGGTTTGTGCTGCTGGTGTCCGGCCTGGGCCTGGGTGGAGGCGGGGGCGAGAGCCTGCTGGGCACCCAGCTGCTGGTGGACGTGGTGACGGGGCAACTTGGGGATGAAGGGGAGCAGTGCAGCGCCGCCCGCGTCTCCCGGGTCATCCTCGCCGGAAACCTCCTGAGCCACAACACCCAGAGCAGAGATTCCATCAATAAGGTATGGCACCCACCTGCCTGCATTCAAGCCCCTTCTTCCCCACGGAGCGTCGGGCACGGGGTCTCGCAGGTCTAGTGACCCAGGAACCTCCTGTGCCTGGGGGCCCGGCCTTGTCCTCAGGCCCTGCTTTCTGAGGCCGGAGGCGGGGGCCGGAGGCCCAGAACTCTTACTGTCCCCTGCGGGTGGGGCTTTGCTCTGCTCTCAGCCCTCCTGGCGGGGGCTCTGGGTATCGCTTTGATCTAAGCCTCCCTTGGGGCCTGAGAGCCTATGTATGGGCTTCTACTCCCAGGCCAAGTACTTAACCAAGAAAGCCCAGGCAGCCAGCGTGGAGGCTGTCAAGATGCTGGACGAGATCCTCCTGCAGCTGAGCGTGAGTGAGCTGGGGGCAGGCCAGTGCTCGGGATCGGGGTCTCTGGCGCTGCAGTTGGGCACTGGAAGGTGGGCTCCAGCGGGGTGCGTATGGAGGGAGCTGGGCCCTGCGAGCTCCCCTGCCCCTGTGCCCTCCAGGCCTCCGTGCCCGTGGACGTGATGCCAGGCGAATTTGACCCAACCAACTACACGCTTCCCCAGCAGCCCCTGCACCCCTGCATGTTCCCACTGGCCACTGCCTACTCCACGCTCCAGCTGGTCACCAACCCCTACCAGGCCACCATCGACGGAGTCAGGTAGCCACACTCCAGGCTGACCCCTGGCCTTCTGCCTCGGTGGCACCAGGAGGGGAGGGTTGGGCCCACCTGGAGTCGGGCTCGGGACTCCCTGTGCGGGTGCCCGGTGAGCTCTGGGCTGGCAGCCGTGGGAGGAGTGCAGACGGTGTCTTTCCAGGTGGGGTCAGCCGAGCCCTGCCTTGCAGATTCCTGGGGACGTCGGGACAGAACGTGAGTGACATCTTCCGGTACAGCAGCATGGAGGACCACTTGGAGATCCTGGAGTGGACCCTGCAAGCCCGTCACATCAGCCCTACAGCCCCTGACACCCTAGGTACTGGGACTCAGACACGTGGCGTGGAGCAAAGGGCCGGGGAAGGCCAAAGGGGCTCCTATCATGCTCGGAGGGTTCCCAGCCTGGATTTGCACCCACCAGCCTAGCCATGACCTGTCTAAGGAAAGGCCCCAAAGCTTGACGTTTGTTTTGGGAGCTACTCTGGAATCTTACGTCTATTCGTGGCCAAGGCCCTGCTTAGGGCTGAAGGCCATGGGAGCATAATGGGAGCTAGGGCCGGTAGGAGCACTGCACCCTGGCCCGGTGCCCACCCAGAAGGGCGAAGGTGGCAGCAGCAGAGCATACTGCCCTGCCTCTGGGGCCACGTGGCAATGTGTTGTGACAGCTGCAGGGCTGCTACAGAGTCACGTGTGTGAGATGGCACCCCGCGTCCTACACAGGACAGCCCTACCCCAGATGTGTAGGTGTCCCCGTGCTGCGGCTGAGAAGCCCCACTCTCAGCTGTAGGTCCTCCTTCTCCAGGTTGTTACCCTTTCTATAACACCGACCCGTTCATCTTTCTGGAATGCCCTCACGTCTACTTTTGTGGCAACACCCTCAGCTTTGGCTCCAAAATCATCCGAGGTAAGTTTTGTCTTCTGGGGGTCCCAGGCCTGGGCTGACGCGAGTGACACGCTCTCAGCTGGGGCCAAGGCTCACAGGGAAAGCCCGTGTTGGAGTGTCCAGGCGCCCATGGGTGGACAGCCCAGGCTCTGCAGGGACTGAAACTGTCGCCACCAGAGCTCATTCTGGTCAGTGTGGCTTTAGCCTTGGACCTTTATGGTGTCCCTGGCCCTTTTTGTTTCTGGTCTCAAGGAGCTTCTGTGGTCCACGCTCCCATGGTGCTGATGGAGGGGGCTCCTGTTCACTTCTGGTGACTTCCCTTTGAGACAGGCCTCACCCAGAACCTAAGGTGCACTCCCACGTGGCTTCTGTGCAGGCCCCGAGGACCAGACAGTGTTGCTGGTGGCTGTTCCGGACTTCAGCACCACACAGACCGCCTGCCTTGTGAACCTGCGCAGCCTGGTATGCCAGCCCATCAGCTTCTCAGGCTTCGGGGCAGAGGAGGAGGACCTGGGAGGCCTGGACCTGGGCCCCTGACTCACAAAGGCGGCCTTGTCCAGAGAGGCCCCGGCTCTTCCTTCCCTGTGGCGTCAGCACCATGGTAGCTTTTCCTTTGTAAATAAAGCCGGAGTGTTTACTGGCGTTGAGCTGGGCAGACCCGGTGGCGGCCAGGGCACTCCTGTGCAGGGAGCCTCCCTCCTCCCCGCCCTCCCAGCTGGTCAGGATGGCAAGCGGTCAGTGACACATCTGCCGTGAGCTTGGTTTATTGGTGTGGCCGGAGCAGATGGTGGAGAAGTCTGCCACCCCTCACCCCCCCGGGCTCGCTCAAGCTGTCCCACCCCGGCCCTGCAGCAGAGCGGCCGGTGGAGCAGACGCCTGACACAGACCCTGGCTCCCAGGTCTCCGTCACTTCATGCCCCCTCCTGGCAGGGTCCACACCGGGGGTCTTTCCGTTTGCTGATGGCCGCTGAGCAGGCCAAGGCAATGTGACTACTGGTGCAAGCTCGCGCGTTGGCAGACCTGTTCTCAGAAGTCCCCGAAGTTCACTGTGTAGGTCTCAACTGTGGTGAAGGGGATCTCCTGGCCCGTGACCATCTCTCTCTCCTCCTCGCCCTCCTCGGGCTCCAGCTCTGTCCCAAACTCCGTCACCACCTCCGTGTAGGTCTCGGTCTCTGACTCCTCCCAGCCAGCTGTGGTCTCGGGTGGAAAGTGCCATGGCCCCAGGGTAGAACTCGGGGCGGGGGAGGGGGCGAGGGAGGGGGTGGGGAGCAGTGTCGGGGGGGTGGGGGGCGACGTGGGGACGGTGGCCGGGCTGGTGGTGGCGTTCAGGCGCCGGAGCCGCATCTGTTCGCGCATGCGCAGCCGGTACTGCAGGCGGCGGCGTTGCATGCGCCGCTGCTGGGGGGTCATGGGGCGCGACGGGTCGATGTGCGGGATGGGCCGGTTCCCGTTCATAGCCATGATCTCCCGGATGCGCTTCCAGTTGGAGCGAGCCAAGATGAAGTTGCACTGGGTGGCCCCGATGTCGTAATCCACGTTGCAGGTCTTGGAGCTCGGGGTGTAGCTCTCCGCGTGGGCCGTCACGCGGTACTCCCCCGGGTTCAGGATGCGCCAGTAATCGCCACCACTTGCTGCAGAGGGAGGACGGGTTCGGCTGCCTAGGAGTGCCCCCTCCCAGGCCCCAGTCCTCCTGTCCGAGATCCCCCTAGCCCTCCCTCTGGGGGGCTCCAGAGGAGCAGGGACGTGCTGGGCAGGCCAGGCTTGCCTTGCCAACGGCACGTACAGAGTCGGTGCCCCGCCTCGGGAAGCGGAGCGGCGTAGAGGTGTGCACTTGTGTACCTGTCTTCACTCCGTGGTTAATGCCGCTCACGGAGATAGTGGCGTTGGCGATAGGGATGCCCTGCTGGTCCGTCACAACCCCCTTGATGCCGCGGTGAACCTGCAGGGGAGGCAGGGCGGGTGTCCACATGGAGAGCCCGCTGGCTCTGCTGCTGCCCTGTCCCGTGCAGGGGTCTTCACCACCCTCTCCCCGAATGCTGCCCCACTCCTCCGCCTGCCCCCCGCCGGCAGCCCCCACACCTGCTCCATGAAGGTGAGCAGAGCTTCCTTGTTGTTCTCCCACTCTCGGGGCAGCTCACTCTCGTGAGGGAACTTGTCGCAGCCCAGGTAGATGGAGAGCTCCAGGCAGTTGGTGTGCAGGTAACTGAAGTCGTTGATAGCTGGGCAGGGCAGACACAGAGCCGCAGTCACCCCTGCCCACACCGCAGGGGCCCCACCGCAGACCCTCCCAGGCTGACTCACTCCCAGAGCGGGGTTTCCACTTGGCCCCGTTGACGATGCCCATGCCGCCAGTGTAGTCCTGCGCTTGGCACCCTCCCCGGTAGGGCTCGGTCATGGTGAGGTGGGTAGAGGCGAAGGAGATGGCCAGCCAGCGGAAGATGGCGTGGTCTGGGGTCTCTTGGGCCTCAGATGCCTCCTCCTCGTCCTCTCCCCGGGCGGCTGCCATGGCCGCGGCCAGCAGCTGCTCCTGGCTGGGCGTGCGGGCCATGTCATAGGGGTAGGACACGAGCCGCTCACCACCGTTCAGGTTCGCTCCCAGCACGAAGGGGTTCTTCTCCATCCAGGCAATGATGGCCCGGACCTCCGTGGACACCTAGGGTGGCCAGTATGTGAGGTGTGGGCCCCAGCCTCCGTCACCCTCCATGTAGACCCCATACTGGTACTCGTGCCCCCTCAGTCCCTCCAAGGCCCTGCAGTCTCAGCGCCCGGGCTGGGTAACCCACAGCCCACCCCCAAGTCCAGAGCTCCAGGACCCCAGGGTCCGGGCTGCTCCCACAGGCCCTGCTGGCCAGGCTGCGGCCTCACCGTGGCGTCTGGAGACAGGTAGTGTTCAGGGATGGGCAGGTTATTGTTGGGGACCCGGTAGGGGACCCATTTCCTCTCCTCAGCTCCCCAGAGCACAGAGTTGAGGTCCGGGAAGTCCTCATAGATGTCAAAGCCCTCCTCGGTCCACAGTCCCAGCGCCCAGTTCCCAAACTCTGAGCCCTGGGGGAGCCGGTGGGGGTCAGCATCAGCAGCCCACCCCCAGCCCTGCCCCACCCTGGCCCCACCCTGACCCCCTTCCCTCCACCCACCATCTGCGCTGCCACCTCGTAGCCGTCAGGGTTCATCGAGGGCACCAGGTGGATGCGCGTGTCATGCACCAGGCTGCGCACGCGCGGGTTCCCGTCTCGGTACTCGCGGCACAGGTACTGCATTAGTAGCAGCAGCAGCTCTCGGCCTAGCACCTCGTTGCCATGGATACCAGCTGTGTAGCGGAACTCAGGCTCCCCTGCAAGGGCAGGAGCCTCAGCAACCAAGCAGCCTCCCGAGGCCTGAGGCCCAGGGGATCTGAGGAAGGACCCAAACCGGCCTCACCCCCAGGGGGGTGAGGGTGGCTGAAGACTGTAGGGCCCAGCAAGGGGCTCCAAAGACAGGTGGGAGGTGGTGAGCTGGAAACATCAACGGCGCAGACCCAGCTACAGTGCCAGGGCCTTGCCTCTATAATCTGCTGGGCGTGGGGAGGGCCAGGCCTCCAGGGGTCTGTCGGGGCCCTCACCCAACTCGTGATCCCCGGGGTTGTCCGAGATCTCCATGGCGTAGATCTTGAGCCCACGCGAGCTCTTCCCTAGGCTGTATGTGCGGGTGATAGTGGGGCACTGCTCGTTCACCACCTTCATCAGCTGCCAGAGAAGACACAGAGTTACGCAGCCCACCCACTCCCGCCACCCCCAGCCCACCCCCAGTGACCACACCTCTCCCACGGCCTGGGTCTGCTCTATGGGGAGGCTCCCCTGTTAGCCCTGAGCCCAGTCCGTGGCCTCAGGGCAAGCACCCCAACCTGGCGCATGTCCTTATAGCTGTGGTGCCGGAAGTCCAGGTCGTCGGTGGTCAACACCTCGTTCTGTGCATAGTAGCTGTGGACAGCTGCAGAGGGTGGGCAGGCAAGGGCCTTGAGCTGGCCACCTGCCAGCCCACCGCGGGTTGCCCCAGCTGCCCATCCATGCCCCTGCCAGCCCCCTGCACTCACGGGACATGGGGCACCCCAGCACCTCCAGGCGCATGCATAGGCTGCCGTTCCAGGTGAGTGGGTAGACGCGGATGAAGCGGGCCACCACTGGCTCCGGGAGCTCGCTGAGCACGGGTGTGTCCTTGTCCACGTTCCCATGGAAGGTCTGGGAAGAGGCAGGCCTCAGAGCAGCCCCCAACCCCAGCCGAGAGCCCACCTGCGGTTCAGATGAGGGGCGTATAAGGCCGAGGGCTCAGGTGCCCACCATTTCCTCGTAGCCGTTGGTGTACATCACCCATGTCTGGCTGTCATTGCTGAAGCCCACGAAGAAGGAGGTCACGAAGTCGTCACTGGGGAGCGGACGGTGGTCAGGGTAAGGCTGCTCTCCCCGCCCCAGGTCCAGGCCCTCAGGCGGCCTGAGCCCCCTCTCCTGGGCCCAAGAACCTAAGAGCTAGCAGGTGTGTGGTGTTGGCCTGGATGTCAGGAGAGGCTGCCATGCCCGCTGCGTGGCCGTGGGCCATTGGTTTGCTTATCTGGACCCAGGGAACCAACCGGCCATAACCGAGGAGTGGCGGTGGTGGTGGTGGGGATCCTGGAGGGCCCACTGGAAGGTTCTGAACGGGACTCAGAGCTGTGCCTGGAGCCACCTTCCCCCACCAAGTGCCTGTGAGCCTGGCAGACTTACTGGATGCTGGAGTCGCGGCCCTGGGTGATGACGCCCGTGAACTTGGTGGCCCTTCTGGTGTCCACCTCGATCCACTGGGTCTGAGAGTCGTCCTCGGCACACCACGCCCCGTCGTAGTAGTCGTCCTCAGTGTCACCGGCCTGTCGGGGACAGCAGGGGGGCTGAGCAGGCAGGGAACCCCTACCCAGCTGGGAGATGGGCCCGTCCCGACACCCACCTGCATGTTGAGCCGGCCACGCTGTGCCCCCAGGCCGTGCCGCAGCATGGAGGAGGACCGGATCTGGTTGTCCTCGATGCGGTGCGACTCCATCCCGATGGGGGGGCACTCTGGGGACATGGCACCCCAGGCTGGTGGTCCCCTGGCTCCGTCCCTCCTTCCACCGAACCCAGAACGGAGGAGCCCAGCGCCCACTTCCCCTCACATTAGGGGGCGCCAGTCCGGGCAGCTGTGCCCCAGCCTGTGATTCCCCACCCTGAGCCTCAGCTTCCCCCTCTGGAGAATGGGCTGATGATGCCAAGCTCCAAGGGGCCATGGGGCTCACATGAAATCACAGGGACAGCCACCCCAGGGCCTGGCCAGTCCCAGGCATTGTCTGCATTGGGGCCATCTGCACACCTGCCTTGTGCCCCGAGCTCTGTCCCCTGGGGTCAGGCCCAGGACAGAGACACTCCAGGGCCTCTCCCTTTCGCATCGCAGGACTTTAAGAGCAGGAAGGGGCCCTGGAGGCCTGGAGTGCCAACAGGAAATCCGGGTTTGGGACCAATGTGTGGCCTTAGGTGGGTCACGTGCCCCATCACTGTCACCCTGCAGCCATGGCACGGCCCCAGAGCCGTCACAGCCGCCCTACAGCCTCCATACACACCCACGGCAGCCCCGGCGCTCGTAGCCATGCTGTAGCCCTCAGAGCCACCCCCAGCCCCCCGCACCTATCCCGCTCCCCCGAGCCCCCGCAGCGCCTCACTCACTGAGTTTCTCTGCTGGAGCCCACTCCTCCAGCTCACCCTTCCGGGGCCCTGGGGGTAACAAAGGGAGGAGGTGGTGCTGAGCGTCCCAGAGCAGCTGGGGGTCTGGCGGACCTCTCACGGGGACCCAGGTTGTGTGGGCCCAGCCCCCAGCCCCCAGAGACACACCTTTGTGGTCCTTGCCCTTCTCCACAGTCCATTTGTCGTCCGTCTCCTCCTCCTTGGGCCTGCTGCCCTCCTTTTTGGGTTTCTCTGAAGGGTAGAAGCAGGGAAGGGCCTATCGGCTTAGCCTCGGGCTAAGGGGGGCTTCAGGGGGCAGGTGGGGTGGGGGTCAGGCCGGCACGGGGGGCTGGGGGCAGCCTGGTTCCACTCACTGAGCCCCTCCTTCTCTTCATCTGTTTCCAGGCCAGGGTCAGGCTTCCGGGGCCTGGGAGGCCGGAAGAAATAGTCCACTGTGGGGAGGGAGAGCCCTGATGAGATGGCCCACCACGAGCCGGGGCTCCTAGCTTCACAGGATCCCAGGGGGCCGGGCCGGGCACGTGGTGCACAAGGTGAGGAGGTGAGATCAGGGTGGGCCTTAAAGAGTCCAGACGGGCTGGGACGAGGAGGGAGGGTCCTCCTGGAGGGGGAGGCTGCTTGGGCACAGGTGGGGTGAGCGAGACCCCGGGGAAGTCACCAGCCTGGCCCCCCAGCAGGGCGTGGCCCGGAGAAAGGTGGGGAAAGGCTGGGCAGGGAGTGGGGCACGGACGTCGGACATGCCCCGAAGGACGACTGGCACCTGTGGCGGGAAGGGGGGTCTGGAGGGCTGAGCTGGGGCCAAGGCGTTGATGGGGACCGGGCCAGGAGGAGGGGAATGGGGTCCAAAGGGGCCGGGAGCAGGAGGGAGCGGAAGGTGGCATGGGAGTCCCGAGGGGACAGGGGCGAGAGGTGGCCAGGACCGGAGCTCGGGGGGCCCAGGAGTAAAGCCCACTGGGGCTCAGGGCGATGCGGGGAAGAGCGAAGTCGGGAGCCAGGAAAACCCAGCCTGAGGGAGGAGATCGGGGAGGGCGGCCAGGCCGGAGAGGGCGGCCAGGTAACTGCCACCGAGCTGGAGGTACGGGCAGCCCGACCTTGGGATGCAGAGGGCAGGGGCCCTAGGCACTCACTGTTGTCGTAGTCGGGGATCACGTAGCCGTCCCCATAGTTGGGTGGCAGCGGCTTCAGAGGCGGCTCTGTGGAGGTGGGAGGCAGGGGTGAGCCAGAGCCCCCTCGCCTGGCACCCCGCCCCCCAAGCCTGCCCGCATCCTACCGATCCTCTCCTCCGGGGCCTCGAACCCCCGCCCGGGCGGCTCAGCCTTCTCCTCAGGGGGCTCGGGCCAGAGCCTTTCCGGCCTTCTCCTGCTGGGGGGTGGCCTGGGCTGCTTCTGGCGCCGGATGTACTCAACTGGGGGAGAGGGGGCGCTCTGAGCCGGGCCGAGGCCAGGGAGGGCGGGGCCTCCAGGTGGACGGCACGGACCCGGGCGGCCGGGGGCGGGATCCAGGCGGGGAGGCGGGGCGGCGGGGCCGGCGGGGCCTCGCAGATGGCAGGGTCCTACTCACAGTCTTCGTAGTCCTCCCGCTCTATCTGGTCGTTGTAGTCCAGCGTGGGCTGCTCCGTCTCCTCCTCCGGCTCTGAGGGAGAGCGCTTGTGGCCACCTCATTGAAGACACTCCCCGCCGCCGCCACCCAGGCCCACCCTGGAGACCCAGCAAGCCAGGGCGGTTGGTCCCCTGAGGCCAGGTGGCCGGCGCCCACTCACCAGGCTGGCGCTCCACGTCGGTCTCTCCTGCTGGGCCTTGCCAGGGATCTGGGAGGGGCCCGTCTGCAACACAAACCCCAGGAGCAGGTGGACGGGAGGCCCGCCCTGACCACTGGCTGCACAGCAAACCTCCATGAGACCTGGGCCCTGCCGACACTCCCTGAACAGCTCACTCCCGGGAGGCCCGGGCTGCTCCAGCCCTCAGCACCCTGCTGGCATTTCCGGGGGGGCCCAGAGAGCTGGATGGCTTTCCGGGGAGCCCAGGCCCTGCTGTCTGGGAGGACCTGCCGCAAAGCTGCCCCAGCAGGTGGGCACCCTGCAGGCTCAGAGCCCAGCGACACTGTGGGCAGGTGGCTCTGGACGGGGCCCAGGGGACAGATACCAGGACGGTGGAGAGCAAGCCCCCCGACGAGGCTGCCAAGCCCTCCCTCCCCAGGGGAGGAGCGGCACCGAGGGACGGACAACAACGAGGCCACAGCGTCCGCCCAGTCTGGGGGCTCTGAGGGTCTGCGAGAGGCCTCAGGGACCCGCCCTCAGCCCCCTCTCCCTGCAGCCCAGCAGGTGAGAGCCCCACAGTCTCAGAAAAGCCAGCACACACCTCCCTCCTGGGGCAGCTCCTCGAGGCTGGGGCTGGCGATTGGGGGCAGTGGCCACTTCGGGCTTTCGGAGGGGGTTGGGATGGGGGCCTTCTTCCCAGCCAGAGGCCTCTTGGTGGCCTTGGGTGGCTTCTCCTTAGGCTTCTTGGTGGCCTTGGGTGGCTTCTCCTTGGGCTTCTTGGTGGCCTTGGGTGGCTTCTCCTTGGGCTTCTTGGTGGCCTTGGGTGGCTTCTCCTTGGGCTTCTTGGGCGGCCTGGAGGACGCCTCCGGGGGCTGCTTGGTCGCCTTGGGGCTTTTGTCCTTCTTTCCTTTCTTCCCTTTGTCTTTGGCTTTTCCTGGAGGTGCTGTTCAAGATGCAGACTCAGGTAAAATCAATGAAGAACCCCCTCTGTGCCCCATGTGCCCCCCCACCCCCTGCAGGGTGCCTGCAACTTGGGCAGAGGGGCTGCTGTTAGTCCTGCATTTCCCAGATGGGGGAAACTGAGAGGTTAAGCCACTTGCAGTCATGGCAGAGCTGGGATTGGCTTTCTGTCACCACCACACCTTGGCCTGGGTGGCTCAGCTTCCCAGGGGGTAGGCCCTCGTCCTCCCATCTGCCAAAACCTCCAGAGAAGCATCTCACAATCCACTCTTTCACCATACGGCCCCTTGGCCAGTCAGGGCCCACTATTCTGTGCTGGGCACAGAGGGGCAGAGAGGTGACTAAGCCATCCAGGCCTGGGGAGAGTGCGCAGTCTAAAGGGGGAGGCAGTCTCATCCCTGCCAACTGCCACACAAAGTAAACGGCATGGGCCCGGGGCCTCTCTGAAGCTAGAAAAGCTTCCAAGAAAAGGGACACTCATGGGCTATCCCCTATCCAGGGGTAAGGAGTCTGGGGTGGGTTGGAAGCCATAACCATAGGGGGTCCTGAGGCCACACAGAGGACAGAGGGATTGGTGGGCACTGCAGCTGCTCGCCCATCTCGGAGTCTGAGGGAGGCAGGAAGCAGGGGCAGGGCCTAGGGCTGCCTGTAGGAATCCTCCAGGCCCCTGAGCAAATGCTGTTGAAAATGTAATGGAGGAATGGGGGCCACATGACCGAAATACTGGAAAATCTACACAACGCAGACAGGAGAAACAGAGCTGCCACAGCAGCGTGCAAGAGGCCGGGACAGCAATCTCGACCGGAATGGCGGGGGAGGCCGAGATGGGTCCCAGGGAGGAGCCAGGAAAGATCTAGAGCGGGATGAAGGGGAGGGGCTGCTAACCTCAGGAATGATGGATGGTGCCCTGGAGTCTCCTGGGAGAGAGATCAGCAAGACCCTTGCCCACCCTCCGGAAGGTCACAATAAACAGCTAAGATTTATTGACAACTGATTATATAAGAAGCACTAGGCTAAATGCTTTGGTGACGCATCACCTCGTTTAATTTTCACAATAACCCAGGACTACTGCCCAGTGCTCCTGGAAGCCTTGTGGAGATGAGGGTCTTCTGCAACGCCCTCCCTCGGCTCTGTGCTCCTGTGCCAGGCAGCAGGGTGCTGGGGATCCTTCCCAGGGAAGGCTGGAGGCTGGGACTCTGGCAGTGGTGTGGGCACGGCCAGTGTGTGCCACAATCAGACTGAGTGGCCCCATTAGGACGGCAGGGCCGTTCCCGTTCAAACTGACCTGGGCAGGGGGCAGCAAAGTCCCCAGTTAGTTCATGTCTAGTCCCTCTGGGGGTTTGGGGCTGTGCATGACGGATTGGGAGGACCCAGTTCCACTGGGCAGTGGACCTGCTGGATGCGTCTCCAAACCCAAAGAGCTCCAAGCCAGCACTGACCTCTGCCTGGCACAGTGTCCCGCCAGATATCTGGGCTCTCTTGTGCCTTACAGAGCCATTCCTCAAGCTGGGCAGACTGGACCTCGGCCAGACACCACCTAGGCCCGCCATTCAAGCCTGAGGGGCAGGGCTCCCCGAGGCCCCCCATCACACCAAGGGCCACCCCTACCCGGTGCTCTTACCCTCTTCGGCCACCCCCGGACGCGCCCCCGGCTTGCCCCCTGTCTGGGCTTTGCGGACGGGAAGGGTGGGTTCAGGGGGTGGTGGGGCCTCCACGTCGTCCTCCCGGGGCTCGGACTCCAGCTCCGACAGGAAACCCTCGAGGAACTCCTCGATCTCGTCGTCGGTCAGCACAGTCTGCGGGCGCCCCCCGGGGCACAGTGCCAGCAGCGCCAGGAGGCAGCCGAGCAGGGGCGCCCCGCGCAGGACCGCCATGGTCGCGGCCCGCACGGGGGGCGGGGGGTGGGCCTCCGGGGAGGGGCGGGCGGGGGCTCCGGGGAGGGGCGGTGGGGGGGCGCTCCGGGGAAGGGCGCTGAGGGCTCCGGGACGGGCAGTGGCTCAGGGATCGGTGTGGGCTCAGGGATGGTCTGGGGGTTCCGAGGCGGTGGCGGCGGCTGGGAGCTCAGGTCCCGCGTGGCGCGCTCCCGCGCGGACCGCCTTCTCCAAAGCGCCAGTGGCGGCCGGGGCGGGGGTGCTGGGGCTTCCGGAGCCGGCTCCCCCCACCCCCGGGGAAGGAGGAGGAAGAGGAGGAGGAGCCGGGCGTGGACGGAGGGGCTGCGGGGGGAGCCGAGCAGTCCCGGCGCCTCGCGCGCTTGGCACTTCCCGGAGTGGGAACTGCGGGCTGTGTCCCTGGCCGGGCCCGCGCCTTGGAAGGAGGGCCGCAGGGAGGGAGCGTCGGAGGGGATGCGAAGTCCAGAGGGTGCGGGTCGGAGCGCTCCGATGCCCCTGCCCCGCGCCGTCTGCGACACCGCCCCCAAGCCGGACGGGAACTGGAGGCGAGATGCCCCAGAACCGGCTGGAGGTGAGCGGGACCCCCTGATGGCAGAGCCAAGCCACGAACTCAGGCCTCGGGGACCCTCCCCATCTCGGGACCCGCAGAAGTGTCCCCACCTATCCTTTCCTCCCTCTGGAGCCTTGGCCTGGCGCCAACTGTCACCAGCCTTCATTCAGACATCCAGCTAACCTCCCCGGTCCATGAGAGCCGGGCCCTGTGCTGGTCCCCCTGGGAGGGACCACCCTTTGGGAATTCACTCTCTAGTGAGGGGGACAGGTGCAAAACCGCCCTCAAGGCAGGCTAACTGCTCTGCTGGGGGTAGGAGCCCCCATGTAAGATTGCCCCTCCCCTCCCAAGGGACTGACATACTAGGTCAAGTTTGGAGGGGGGGTCAGAGATGGAGCAGGGAGGGACGAGATGCCTTTCAAGTTGTATTAAACTGTATGTGTCATTCATAGGAACGGGCTGTCAGGGGTGTGGAGGGAGTCAGCACTCACGCAGCAATTTCCATACAAGCTCAGGGGCTTCCTGCACTCCCAGCAGCAGAGGGAGGGATCCAAGATGAAGAGCCCAGCACGGAGGTGGGAGGCAGCAGCTGGCTTATGTGGTCCCCTTCTAGCAGATAGTACAGCCTCAGGTGAAGCCAGGTCAGATCAAGGGAACATTTTAGGGGCGGTGCGTGTGAGCCCAGCTCCGCGTGGAAGATGTAGGGGCCACAAAGGCATAGGAGATCAGACACTACCCCTGAGGACATGGGCCAGCTGGCAAGAGAGGATGGGTACCTTCAACCAACGAACCTGGGTGCTGAGACCTACCACAGGAACAGTTCACTCACCACCCAAATAGGAGCCACAGATGTTTGCGGTCGGTTCCCCTCCCCTACGGTTTCTTTTACTATTTCCCCGCAACAACGAACATTTCTTCACCTCTAGGGATACACTGCTTTCCAAACAGCTGAGATCCCAACCAGGACAAACAGACGTTCCTCTCCTTCCTCTTACCAGAACCCAGTTTTTTAAAACTGTGTTTACCGTAGCTCCAGCTACCATATGGACCAGCCTCAGCAGGGGCATGTACATGGGGTAGTCAGAGAATCCCAGGATCGATTAGTAATGTCTGCCATAGGTGTTGGCTTAGGGAGTTATGCCACGTGTACCTGGTGTTTCCATAAGTCTTCCCCAAGGGCAAATGTTGGCTGGCCCCAAATGGGCATGACACCTAAGGCCAGAGCTCCCAGAACGTTCCTCCTTGATGGGATGAGGAAGCAAGAAAAAGCACACCTGGAGCCCATGGGTCAAGCTTAGCCGCAGTCAGCCCTGAGCCAAGGTTTGGGTCAGTTGGGAAAACCCAGGAGAGCCTGAGATGATGAACAGGCAGCAGCCAGGGAGCGTCGTGGGAGCTGCTGGCTCAGCCTGGGACTGGGGGCAGGACCCAGGGGGCTCTCCCTTTTCTCACCACTTTCTTTCAAGGCCCTTCCTTCGCTGCTCACTGGTTTGTACTTAGAAAGGTAGTGGGACTATGTCAAGAGCTGGTCCCTACAGTCAAATCCCAGCTCCGCCCTCCTGGCCATCTGATCACAGCAAGTAACCTCACCGCTCCCCGTGGCCTCACTGCCGCAGACCAAACAGGGACTTTGCACATGCTGTGCCGAGCGCAATTTCAGCACTCGCAACCCAGCAGCTCCCAGTTCTTGTCAGTTCCCTTAGGAGACCAAGACCCACCTGGGCTCTCGGAGCACGCCCCCCTACCCGCCCCCACCACCAGTTGGGCCTCCTTGTCCCTGTGCTGTCCTCGCCCTGCCGTGTGTACCCAGGCTGGTCCTGGCAGCAGTAGGATGAAGAAAGCTCTTACCCATAAATGTCCTCTGCGAGCCTCTGAATCATCGTTCTCGAAACTTTTGTCTTGGAATTTGTTCTGTTGCCCCCAGTTGAGTGTGTCAAATAGGGAGGCCCAAGGCTGGGGGGGTGGGTGGTGGCGGCTATAGAACGTCACTTCCCTGGGAACAGCTCCCGAGTTCAGCTGGCTCACACATGGATCAGATTTGGGCTCCACATCCTCTGCCAGGGAAAATAGAAGCCCTCAGAAAATTAGAAAGAAATAGAAAGAGCCTTCTCCTCAGTCACAGTGAGTCACCAACAGAAACATGAGCAAAGGCCTGTGGGGAGCTGGGCTCTGGGGTGGGGTGGGCAGGGAGTTGGGGGCCCCCCTGCCCCCTCCCACCCGAGAGTCTGGGCAGGTAGAGGGGGGCAGTGCCTGCTCTCTTTGCTGGGCCAGTATCTTCCCTCGGTGGGCAGGGCTGGGACTCCGCTTAGCTTTAAGACCTGCACTCAGGAAATCCCGCAGACCTAGGCCCATCAGGACCTGTCATCTAAACCAAACGCCCCAAGGGCAACAGCCCAGGCCGGGAAGAGGCAGGCCAAGAGGTGGGAAGCTTGCGGCCTCCTGTGGCTGCCTTTCACCCTTCTGGGGTCCAGGCCCCCTGCCAATGGGTGAGGTGTCTGTACCCATGTCCAAGAGCTCTCCTGAGCTAGTCTGGAAGTCTGCTGGACATCCTGGGTCCCCTCACCTCCAGCTTCCTAAGAGAAGGCTGGGCCTTTCCCTCCTATGGAGTGAGGCCTACCCTAGGGGCTGCAGCAGGACTGGGCTTACAGGCAGAGACAAGGCGACATCTCACCCTGGTGGACCTACCCTTGCTGCTTCCAGAGTTGGAGAGCAGAGTTCTTGGGGGAGCCTGACATGGGTGTGTGTGTGTGTGTGTGTGTGTGTGTGTGTGTGTGTGTGGAGTTTTCCTGCAGCCTTGTGAGGGTCAGCCTGGTGGAGCCCACAGATGCAAGGGTGGGGAGAGGAGGGGGCGTGGCCTGCACTCTCACTTCTGACCAGGCTGGGGTCGGTCCTGTTTAGCCCACAGGCCGAGAGCTTACCTCTGAGGGCCATTGAGAAAGAACCATATGCCAGGAGGGCTGCCTGCCAGAGTGGGAGGTCCCCAGGAGAGACCCCTGGTTGGGGGCTGAGGTGCCCGTGCTTGGGGTCAGGAGCAGGGGCATTGCAGAGGTCTGCAGAGACCCATCTGGGAGGAATGGTGCAGCGCAGAGGCCCTGCGGGCTGCAGCGAAGGGCGGGGTGCAGGGGGCGATGGCGGTGGGGGAATGTGGACATGTAGGCAAAGCTGTCACATGGGGGCTTTGCCCCTGTCAGTAATGCCCTCAGCGGGGCGGGGGTGGGCGGGGAGCCAGAATTTCCCACGTTGGGAAGGGGGTGAGCAGCTGGAACGGAAATGGAACCCACCCTTTTCCCACTATGGCGGGGTCAGTCCCACAGGGATGAGAGATCGAAGCTTTGCTGTAGGTCAGCCTTGCCTTGTTAATGCTTTCAGATGCGATAGCTTCCTGCATGAAAAGAAGAACCCAGGATGGACCTGAGCAGGAAGGAGAGGGGCTTTCCTGCTTCCTTCTGCCCATCCGAGAAGCCACACTTAAAACTGTGACCTTGAATAACTCGGTTTTCTCAGGCTGTAAGTTGGGGGGAATGGCTCCATGACCACTAGCAGCCCCCGCCCCTGTTAGGAAGGGTCTCCCATTCAGACAGGCCTGGTCAAGCAAGGTTAGCCTCTTGTCTTTGCAGATCAGACAGTTTGGATCTCGAGGCAACTCTGGCTGGAGCCTTAGGAGGCATGAGGGTCAGTCTCATCCCTGCGTGGGCCCCAGGCGACCTTGACCCCGTTCCCCTCCCCACCAGGCCTCAGGGTGGGAACCCTGAGGCCACTACAAACCTAGTGACCACACCTCCGCACAAGATGGAGAGATGATGGCGTGGCCCCATCCGAGCACTCACTCTCCGCGTCCAGGGAATGAGGGGGGTCCCCGGAGGAGGGTGCCCCGAACCCTGGGTGGCCTCTCCCTAAATACAGGCCCTAATGGGAAGACCCATGCTCTGGGACTCTCAGGGAACTCATCCATTCTAAAGGTTTCAGCAGAGTCTCTGCACCCAGGGGCACCACTCCTCAGCTTCCTGAGTGCCTGAAAAGATGCCCCCAGGCCGTCCTTCTAGGACTGCCAGCCCTGTCGGCAGGAGACTGCCTCATCCCATGTCACTGTAGCCTGAAAGTCCATGATCTCATCACCCTCCACTTCCTAGTTCTCAGCCCGCCCCTACCCTGCCACAGCAGCAGCCCCCTCACTCTGGGTCCCCAGCGATCTAAGCATGCGTCTGTGGGTGTGTGTCCCTGACTGCGGCTCATTTGTTCACTGGGCAGGTCTCCACGGGGCTTTCAACAAGGTCCAGCCCTGAGCGTGGTCCAGAGACCCAGCAATCATGGAGGTATCCTTCCTCTGAAGATGTTCAGGCCGGAGGAAACAGGATGTGAGTGGTTGGACCTCCGGAACAGAGGGCACAGGGGAGGGCATTGAACCCTGGGAAGTGGAGTCCTGCCCTGTGGGAGAAAGGGAAGGGGGATCCCGGCGGCGGAGACCCTGTCCCCCGGGCTCAGACTCCTCAAGTCAGTCGCCTGCATCTCAGGTCCCAGCGCGTGGACAGTGGGCTGGGCAGTGATGGTGCTTTTAATGCTCGTAGAGTATATGCGCCATCTTGCCCCATTTTCAAGTAAGGAAACTGGGGCCCAGGGAGAAGTGATGTGTCCAGGTCACAGCATGTCAGTGACGGCATGTCTGTGAGGCCAGACCAAATGCTCTTTTCCATCCGATTACACAGCATTTGGCACCGGCCCACCGGGCCGCGGGGCTACCAGCCCCTCCTGCTGAGGCCCGAGTATCACCAGGAGCCACCCTGGTGCCTCAGCCTGGGCAGAGGTGGGAAACTCACCTGCCAAAAGGACCAGTGTGGCCCAGTTCTAACTGGGGCAGCCGCAGAACACTGGGGCTGGGAGCAGTAGCGGCAGAGCTCCTCCAAGGCTCCCGTGGCCTCCGAGGCAGCAGCTCAGACCCGGCCCAGCTGGCCCAAATGAGTGTGTGCGGTGAGGTGGGGGTCAGAGTTGTACCTGGAAGGCTCTGGAAGCCGGGCCTCTGGACAGCAGGCCCTGGGATCAGGCACCAGCCCCTCCCAGTCTCCTGGAGTCCTGAGTTGGCCTCGAGGGACCAAGCGAGAAGGACCCAGGCCCATCCGGTCCCTCTGCCCTTCCCCCTCGGGGGAGGGCCCTGGAAACGCCCTCTTGTCTACAGTTTGGACGACACCGGGGGATAAGTCTGCCGGGCTCACCAGGAGGGTGGTTCCCAAAGCCATGGGACCTGGGGTCACCCAGACAGTGTCTAGCTGTCCGCACAACTGGCAGAATGATTTTCTTGGTTTCCAGCAACTTGAAAACCACATGTGATTTTCCATAGTCTGGTGCCCCCGTCCAGCTCCCCAGGCCCAGACTGCTGAGTGAGCAGAGTTCACCCGAATTCCTTCCACTCACCGCAGGACCCAGCCCCCGGGAGACTGGGGGGTCACCGCAGCCGCAGGGGGGCTGATGGGCTGAGGGGCGGGAGGCGGGCTTCCAGTGCCTGAGTAATTCTGCAGCCCGCAGACTGGGACGAGGACAAGGGCCGCGTGTGGCAGTGTCATGTGACAATCAGCCAGGGTTGTCCGGTTCCAAACAGGCTCTAGTGGAAAAAAGTATGCTGATCATCCCTCCCACCTTCACCTAAATTGACTCCTATGGATTGAAGATGTAGGTGTTGAAAGAGAAACTATCAAAGTAGTAAAAGAAAACACAGAAATCTGTGCTTATAATCTTCGTGGGGGAAGTCTTTCTAAGCAGAAACTGTAGAAGGATGGAGAATTTTGGTTGTGTAAAAGCGCTAGCTTTCTGTTCCGAATATCCTGAAAATGAAATTAACAGGCAAACAGAACACTGGAAATAGGTCCACAACCCCTAGGTCAGAAAGCGAACATTTTAGGAGCTGCCCGTGGCCTCAGAGCCTCTCTCCAAGCCTCGGTTTCTCTCCTCCGTACAGTGGGATAATACTGACCCTATCGCTCCTTGTGAAAAGGGCACAAGGATTCACTGAGATAAATCTAGAAAGCTGGGCTTCCCTGGTGGCGCAGTGGTTGAGGGTCCGCCTGCCAATGCAGGAGAAACGGGCTCGTGCCCCGGTCTGGGAAGATCCCACATGCCGCGGAGCGGCTGGGCCCGTGAGCCATGGCCGCTGGGCCTGTGCGTCCGGAGCCTGTGCTCCGCAACGGGAGAGGCCACAACAGTGAGAGGCCCACATACCGCAAAAAAAAAAAAAAAATCTAGAAAGCTGTGCCTGAAAAATAGTAATTCTTTGATTAAGGGAAAACATTCTTTACATTTTTAAAGCTAATTTGAACTTGTTTCCATTTTTAAAAGTGAGCCTCGAGATATAGGCCAATTCACAAAAGAAGAAACATAAATGGGGACCTCCTTAGTGGACCAGTGGTTAAGACTCCACGCTTCCACTGCAGGGGGCACAGGTTCGATCCCTGGTCGGGGAACTAAGATCCCACATGCCACTAATAAACATATGCAAAAATGTTGACCTCATGAAAAATTATGCAAATGCTAATTAAAATACACTGAGTAGTACTTTTCCAATATCAACTTCCCAAAGATTAAAACCCTCCTGGTGGGCTTCCCTGGTGGCGCAGTGGTTAAGAATCCACCTGCCAATGCAGGGGACGCGGGTTCGAGCCCTGGTCCAGGAAGATCCCACATGCCGCGGAGCAACTAAACTCGTGTGCCACAACCACTGAGCCTGGGCTCTAGAGCCCGCGAGCCACAGCTACTGAAGCCTATGCACCTAGAGCCCATGCTCTGCAACAAGAGAAGCGACTGCAATGAGAAGCCCTCGCACCGCAATGAAGAGTGGCCCCCGCTCACTGCAGCTAGAGAAAGCTCGTGTGCAGCAACAAAGACCCAACGCAGCCAAAAATAAAATAAATAAATTTATTTTTTAAAAAACCCTCCTGGTGGAGGCGGTACCAGGAAATCACTGTCTGAGCACTGTCCTGCAGGATCATTTGGCTGCAGAGATCAGAAATCCCACTGTGAAGAGTAATTTTGTGTGTCCCCTGACTGGGCTAAGGGATGCCCAGATCAACGGTGAAACATTATTTCTGGGTGTTTCCATGAGGCTGTTTCCGAAAAAGAGTCGCTGATCTGAATCAGTGGACTGAAAAAAGCAGATGGCCGTCCCCAGTGTGGGTAGCCCCAATCTCTGCTTGAGCTGGGACATCCATCTCCTGCCCTCGGACATCAGCTCTCCTGGTTCTCAGGCCTTTGGGTTTGCACTGAACTGCACGACTGGCTCCCCTGGGCCTCCAGCTTGCAGACGGCAGATGGCAGCCTCCATAATCATGTGAATCAATCCTTCCTAGTAAGTCTCTCTCTATACATGTATATGTATCCTGCGGGTTCTGTTTCTCTGGGGAACCCTGACTGATACACTCTCTAAAGCAGCTGAGCCCTGACAGGCAATCCCACAGGTGCCTGGTAGGACAGAGGGCCTCCACGTTCCCCTGCAGCCCAGCCTTCACTGTTCACCCAGACCCCTCCGTACCCCAGAACTTCAGCCTGGACTTCAGCTCGATGCATTTCCCAGAGGGGACTTGGACCAGGCAACTGGACTCCACCCTATACCTTATCCCAATCAGCCGCTGGAGGGGTCGGCCGTGTGCCCAGATGTGGCTGCACTGGCCACCTCCCCCGGAGCCAGAAGAGGACCTGAGGCCTGGGTAGGCCCTGGGCTCATCTTCTCGGGAAACTGGACGCCAGCCTCATAAATGAGCATGTGCCCCAACATCTGCACCCCTCTGCCACTCCAAGGACAGATTTTCCTGTCCTGAGGTGCATTGTGACCTCAAGGTGGGTGAAGCATGTGACTCTGGAGGTGACGAGCCTGGGATGTCCATCCTGTCCACAGGGGCTTTGGGGAATGAGGTGCTGCATTAGCCCCTGAGAAAGCCTCCCCTGGCCACCCCGCCCTCAGACTAATACAACACGTTCCTGATTTAGTGGGAGGAAATCCCACCGACAGGTGGGCACGTCCTGCCTCAGGGGACGTGTTTGCTGTTCTTTCTGCCTGCAGTGTCCTTCCCAGCTTCTCACTGAAGCATCCCCAGCTCCCTTCATAAAACTTCAGCCCTCTCCTATATCTGCCAAAACAAACCATCCCTCTCCCCTACTTTATTTCTGACATATTGACCCACTGGGCTATACTGATGGTGCTAATGGCTCCAGTTAAGTGGCCTCCCTGTGCCCATACCCTTTGCCCTGTGCCTTGTAACCTTGTAGGCCCCTCCTACTCTGACTACAGGCTTGGCCATGTGGTGGCTTTGGCCAGTTGGACAGGAACAAACTTGGTCCAAGGAGAGCCTTGAAAAAACACTCGAAGCATCCTCTCTCCCCTTCCCCACAACCTTCCAGAACGATGAGAGCACACCTGGGCTGTCCTGCTGGAGGACAAGACCACAGGGAACAAAGCTGAGACCATGCAAAACAGGCTGCCACCGCCAGTGGGACACAAGAAGGAGACCAGCGAGACCAGCCAAGCTGGGCTCAGATGGGCAGAGCTGCCCAGACAGCTGGCAGGCAGGTGAGCTAATAAATGTGATTGTCTTAATCTGCTGAGTTGGGTGGTTGGTTACTCAGCAATAGCTAACACTTATCTCAGATGTTTATTATCTGTCTCCCTACCAGCAGTGCCAGCGTCGCAAGACCAAGGGATCAGGGGCTGTGATATTTCCTACTACAGCTCTCTGGCCCACAGAGGCCCTGAGTAAATATCTGTTAAATGGCTAAATACAGGATAAATACCGTAACAGAATCTTGTGAGACAGACAACAGTCCTGGAGCTAGTCAGAACTGAGCGGAGGGTGGTACTGACACTGGTGAAGAGAATGGCAGTGAGTGAGCACCAAGGGGGTCTCGATAACTGTTGCAGGTCCTGTCTGTGAGCTTTAAGACAAAGACCAGCTCGGAGTCCCCTTCCTTTCATTTTGTTGCTCCTCCATTCTCAGCCTCTGGCTTCCATCTCATGATGCAAAACAGCTGCTTGAGATCCAGTCATCATTGCATCATCCCAGGCAGTAGAAAGGCATAGTAGGGCACAATCTCTTCCTTTAAGAACTTCTTCTAGAAGCTCACACAAAGCTCCAAGTTCATTCCATTGGCCTTGGCCAGAACTCAGTCACGGCCATACCCAGCTGCAAGGGAAACTGAGAAGTGTAGTCTTTTTTCTGACAGCCTTGTGCCAGCTAAATGTGAGTTCTGTTATTAAAGAAGAATGAGATAATAAATACTGAGGGATAATTAACAGTCTTTCCTACAGCTGATATTATTTTACTTTTGTGTCTGGTAAGATTGCTAAGATCTTAAAAAGGTGTTAAAAAAAAAAAACCAAAACAACTAGCATCTGGTAGAGGGAGGTGTGAAAGCTGAAATCCCAGGAAAGTGTAAGAAGCACATCGTGGTATCAGCCACTTTATAATCAGTTTGTGTGTAAGGTATTCACATTCTTGCATATTTGTCTGCAGACCTGAGCCAGAAGCCCAGCCAACAAAAACAAGAAGCGCTGACCAGCTCTGTAGGAGGAAGGAGACCCCTAGCAGGTATGCGTCCCCAGCTCCACAACCCCTGCCATTAGCGTGGAGTGTCAGAAAGCCCACAAGGCCGCTGCAGTGCCCAGAGTTCTCAGTGTTGAAACTCATAGCTGCCGTCTCTATCCTGATCTTCCTCCTAAGAGCCAAGCCTCTCAAAGAAGTTGTTCACACTCATTTTTCCACTTGCTCAGTCCCAGGGAACTGTTCCTGCACCTGGCAGTCTCACCAGGCCCCAGGGATCACCCAGAGCCACCAGAGGCCCCGTCGTGACCTCCTTCCGGGCTGGCTCGCCGTCCTCCTCCCCTGCTTCCATGGTGGCCTTTGCAGCACCGGTTCCCTCCCAGTACACACCACGCAGCCCTCACCCACCATAGGCCCAGACCCCTGCCCACCTTTTAAATCATCCACTGATAGTTCTTTGTACAAACACCATCCCAAAGAGAGAAGGGGTCAGACTCCATGTCTAGAACCCCAAAGACCTGGATTCTGGGAGATCACCATCCCATGGGCCTCCGAGGCCGGCCCTCAGGGTCTCCCACGGGGATGTATAAGCTCAGTTGAGCCAGCCCCGGGCCTCACAGGCTCACCTCGGGCACAAGGTCATCTCCTACTAAGAAGCACTCGCTGAGGGCAGTAAGAATAGGATACACGCATTTAGTGCCAGGAAGACTCGCCCAGCCAGAAAGTGTCCGTAGACTGGCTCCATGTGTGGGCGTGGCCACCCCAAGTCCACACAGGGAGGACCCATGCCCTGGGAGCTTTCTCTCCAGCAGAGGAGACAGATGCTCCAGGCCAGTGGGCTGGGGGACATGCAGGGGACCCAACCCGGACCGGGGGACCAGCAGAGGCTTTTGGAGGAAAGCGTGAGTGGGCTGAACTAGGTGAGTCCCTGCAGGGAGGGGACGGTAACCCAGGAGCGGGGACTGGACACACGAAGACCCTGCTGTAGGGGCACAGCCGAGGGGATCTCAGGATGGGCACAGCGTGGGCAGGGGCCTGAGTGCAGCGTGAGGCCCGGGTAGGTCAGCAGACCCCTGGAAGCCAACTTGCACTTGGGTTCTGTGCTGTGGGCAGTGGGACCGTGCAGCCGAGTGGAGATGGGGAGGGCAGAGGGGTCATGAGGGGCAGAGATGCCAAGCAGGGGAAGGTGCTGGGGCAGGACCTGAAAGACCTGGGCCCAGTGGATGACGGAGGAGTCAGCGAGCCTGCTGGTTGGGAACTGGTGAGTGGGAATCCAAGAAGGCCCACAGGAAAGTAGGTACAGGGAGAGGAGAGGTAGACCAGCATGGGGGCCTGCCCTTCGGACAGCTGGTCACACGGTCCTGGCACCGGGACCGTGAACTTGGCTGTGTGGATGTGGGAGTGATGGACGGGTGAGGGGGAAGGGCACATGCACCCAGGGCGTGCGTGGGGAGTGGGACAGCGACCCCAGCCCTTCCAGGTTTGACGAAAGGATCAGATGTTATGTGATGGTAGCCACTTTGCCCTAACCCCTGCCCCTTGAGATGCCACATCCCCAAATGAGCCTGTGCTCCTCACGGGGCTTGCAGGGCTTGCAGGTGGGCCCCAAGTGCCTGTGCTGGGGTGGACACACGGCGGTCCTGCCGACCTTGCTGCTGGGTCTGAAACCCTGCCAACTGTGAGCCATTGGAAACAGGGGTGGGGCCTGGGAAGTCTCAGGGTGACTCCCACCCCACGCCTACACCCCTGCGGTCAGGAGCCCTGGGCTAAGCACCCCTACCGGGCCTCACTGCTGCTGGTTCTAGGTCTATCGAAAACTCTTCTTGGGACTTCCCTGGTGGTCCAGTGGTTAGGACTCCGAGCTTCCACTGCAGGGGGCATGGGTTCTGTCCCTGACTGGGGAACTAAGATCCCGTAAGCCACGTGGCACAGTCAAAAGAAAACTCTTCTTATTACAAATCTCTTTATTATGCAGTCGGTGTGTGCTCATTGCAGGAAAATTAGAAAACACAAGTAGGCAAAATGACAAACTGATTATGATAAGTTTTGTTGAATTTCAAACTGTCTGATCCCCCAGAGAGAACAAGTAACAGTTTGTGACATAATCATCCAGGAGTTTTGGAAACACATAGACCAGGAGTTCTGTGATGGAGCTAGGCTCCTTGGGTCACATCTGTGAAATGATAGAAAAAAATATATTATTAGTCTCTGCCCTCGGTTCCTGGCACAGAGCTCCTAAATCCCTTGGAATTTACTGGGTGGAAGGAGGATCTTTTATTCTAGTTCTGTGACTCTAAGTGGGTTCCTGGATGGCTTCAGGATCAGGGCTGGTCACCAGAAAGATCAAGCCATGATAAGGAGCTTGGAACTTTCAGCCCAGCTGGAGATGGAGTTAATGATCGATCATGCCTGTGTGATGAAGCTGGCTATATAAATATCCCTAAAGGTGGGGTTCAGAGAGCTTCTGGCTGGTGAATACATCCATATGATGGGGGCTCACCCCAACTCCAGGGGGACAGAAGCTCCTGTGCTCAGGACCCTTCTGGACCTTGCCCTGTCTATTTCTTCATCTAGCGGTTCACTCATATCCTTCAATATCCTTTGTAATAAGCTGGTAATCTAGTAGGTAAACTGTTTCCTGAGTCCCGTGAGCTGTTCTAACAAATTATCAAATTGGAGAAAGGGATTCATGGGAACCCCAGCTTATGGCCAGTTGGTCAGAAGCACAGCTGACAATCTGGACTCAGTGTTGGCATTTGAAGTGGAGGCGGGGCCAGGGGGGTCTGCCCTAACTCTGGTCAGTGTCAGAATTGGGTTGAACTTAGGACACCCAGCTGGTGCTGGAGAACTGCTGGGTGTGGAAAACCCACACATCTAGTGTCAGAAGTGTCATGTGAGAATAAAGAAGAACACAGGGGTGTTTTTCCAAGACAGCACCCCAAGGCTGCTGTTCACCAGCTGTGCAAGCTCCAGCAAGTCACTTGACCTCTCTGTGCCTCTCCCTCCTTCCCAGCAAGATGGGAACGTGGATGTCACCCACTGACAGGAATGTCCTGGGCCTCAATGAGCTGACACGTGTAAAGTGCTTACAACTGCTCCTGGCAGAGAACGCTGATCTCATTTTAAGTGCACAGGCTTAAAAAAAACACTTTATTATTGAAATTTCAAACATATCCAGAAGTGGAGAGGTGAAATGCCGAACTTTCCACCCCTGTCATCAAAGTTCTCAGCTCAAGGCCCATCTTGTTACATCTGTGTCCCACCCTTTCCTCCGCCTCGACATGATTTTGAAGCAAATCCCAGACATCATATGATTTCACCAGGAAATATTTTACTGCGTACTTCTAAATGAAAGGACGCCCTCTGCTTGCCTCTCAATCTCTCTCTCTCTCTCTCTCTCGCTCCACCATAACCTATGTTATTAGTGATAACTCTCAACCACGTTTCTTTTTTCTTTTTAAATTAATTAATTAATTAATTAATGATTTGCTCCTTTGGCTCTTCGCTGCTGCGCGTGGGCTTTCTCTAGTTGTGGCGAGCGGGGGCTACTCTTCGTTGTGGTGCGTGGGCTTCTCATTGCGGTGGCTTCTTTTGTTGCAGAGCACGGGCTCTAGGCGCGCGGGCTTCAGTAGTTGTGGCACGTGGGCTCAGTAGTTGTGGCGTGTGGGCTTAGTAGTTGTGGCGCATGGGCTTAGTTGCTCCACGGCATGTGGGATCTTCCCGGACCAGGGCTTGAAGCCACGTCCCCTGCATTGGCAGGTGGATTCTTAATCACGGCGCCACCAGGGAAGTCCCCCCCTGCCCCGACTTTAGTTCTCTCCATGGCACTTTGTCCTTCTCCCGTCCTCTCAGTTATCTGTGGCTGTGTGACAAAATGCCCCAAAGCTGATTTGTCTTAAAGCAGCAGTGCTACATCATTCCTTACCATTCTGTGAGCCATTGCATGGGGGAGGAGTCGGCTGATGCCACGTGCAGGAGTCTCCTCACAGAATCCTGAGGAATGATCTAGCACCGCTGATTTAAGACGTCACCCGGAAGCTGGTGTCCCGAGGGCTCCTGGTTCTCTATTCACGTGGTTCCCAGCACCCACAGTGCAGCCTGAACTTCTTTCCGTGGCAGTTGCCTTCCAAGAGGGCAGAAATGGAAGCTGCAAGCCCTCGTCAGGCTGAGCCCACGCATCCCACGATATCGCTTCTGCTGCCTTCTGTTGGTCCAAGAAAGTCCCAGGGCCGGCCCCCTATTAAGAGGAGGGGATAGACCCCACCTCTTGCCGGGGAGAGCATCAGAGGCACGAATGGAGAAGGGTGTGCACGCCGAAGGGATTGGTTCAGCCATGCCCTCTGTGCCCCATGGCACCACCCGGCACCGTGTGCATTCTCCTTATTTGTCTGTCTGTCTTGCCTCTACAAAAATGGAATGAAGGCAGGTCCTTCTGTGCATCTTATATCTGTACCCCCTGCACTTAGGGCAGATCTTGGGGCGCAACACAATTTTGTTGTATCAATGGTTGAGAGGCTGGCTCAGAAGTCAAACAGCCACTGTTTAAGTCATAATTGTGCCTCTGTGTGCACTGTAAACTTGGAAAGAGTACTTTGGCTCTAGGCCTCAGTTCTTCTATCTGTAAAATGGGGGAAATAATAGCAGTACCAATTCCATACAACTGGGAAGAGAATAAAAATGTAATAGAACAAATAATTAACACAATACATGGCCTATACCAAGCCCTCCATAAATGTCAGTAGTTGTACTGACTAGGATCCCCCCTGCCCCACTATACCCAGATTCCATCCTTTTCCATCTGCATGCGGCCCTGACCACAGACACCCTCCTGAGCTGCCTCCCCTAACCCTTTCCTCCAGTGAAGGACAGACTCTGACCTTGACCTGCCCCATATCCTAGGGCAGGCTGCTGCTTCCCTATCTGGCCTCTCAATACCCTCCACCCCATGGGCCACCGTCCATGATAACCTTGGGCATTCAGCCAAACTTTCCAGCCCAGGGTTCTCCTTGAAGCTGATAAGCTGGAACTCCCCACAGTCATATCTGTGTTTTATTTCAATAACAGTAGTGAATTGGAAAATACCTAAATGACATTGGGTCTATTTACTCAAGAATGTAATAATGTCGTATTCTGCCTTAATATCAATGGAATTACCTGTGGTGGAAAGGGTAGACAGTTGTGTCAATTTGTGATGGAGTTTGGTTCAGCAAACATCCCTCTTCTCGTAATTCTTCCAGATCACTTAACCCTTCCCCTAGAGATTACCAACCATGCTGAGTCAGGGCTGGTTGGACAAATGAATGCTAAGAGCCTTCATTTTAAGGACACATCTATCTCTTTTCCATTATTCTTAGGCCAAGTCCCCATGGTGGGAGGGAGTCAGGGATTCTTCTCTACCCCTTGGCCCAGTCTTCCCACTCCAGATCTTGCCCCAGGCCTCCAATCCCCCCACCGCATTCTTACACAGAACCCATCTGTTTGTGTCCCCCGCCACCCCAAATCCTCATGTTGGAATCCTGATGCCCAAGGTGCTAGTGTTAGGAGGTGGGGCCTTCTGGAGGTGATTAGGTCATGAGGATGGGGCCCTCATAGCTGGGATTAGTGCCCTTATAAAAGAGGCACCATGTCTCACCCCCTCTGACATATGAGGATACAGTGAAAAATCTGCAGCTTAGTAGCGGGCCCTCACCAACACTGAATCTGCCAGCACCCTGATTCCACATGTCCAGCCTCCACAACTGTGAGAAATTAATGTCTGTTTTTTTCAAGTCACCCAGTCTGTGGTATTCATTATAGCTGCCCGACCAGACTTAGACACCATCCAACAAGCAAAGGGACCCACGTTTTCCTTAAAAGACAGTATAGTTTCTCAAAAATAAAGCATCTCCTTTGCTCACATAACCTGGCAGACCCATGGCAAGCCACAGTCCCTGGCACAAGCACATCTATTCGTATCAGAAACTACATCCTGCAGCTCTGTTGGATTTTTGCAGAGATCCATGATGGGCCATAGAACCTGTCAGCAGAGTCCAGGGCTGAGCCTGGGTCGGAGGTGTGGACTCAGGGTAGTGGATTGAATGGTGCCCCCCTGCCAAATTCATGTCCTTGAGGAACCTCAGACTGTGACCATATTTGGAATAAGGGTCTTTGCAGATGTAATTATGAATTTCATGATGAGGTCATCCTGAATTAAGGCTGGGCCTTAAATTCAATGACTGATGCCTTTATAAGAAAAGGTGGTGGTGGTGGTGGGGGAACTTCCCTGGTGGTCCAGTGGTTAAGACTCTGTGCTTCCACTGCAGGGGCCACGGGTTCGAATCTGGCTGGGGAACCAAGATCCCACATGCCATGCAGCATGGCCAGAAAGTAAAAATAAATTAAAAATTAAAAAAAATATATATATATAAGAAAAGGGGAAGAGATAGAGGGAAGGCAGCCATTGGGGATGGAGCAGAGATCGGAGGGATGCAGCCGCAAGCCCAGGAATGCCAGGAGCCACTAGGAGCTAGAGGAGGTGGGAAGGATCTTCCCCTAGAGCTTTCAGAGGGAACACGGCCCTGCTAACACCTTGATCTTAGAATTCCAGGCTTCAGAACTACAAGAATAAATTTCTGTGGTTTCAAGCCCCCAGTTTGTGGTAATTTGTTACAGCAGCACAGGACCAAATACACCAGTTGCTATGAACTGAATTGTGTTCCCTCAGATTCATATGTTGCAGCCCTAACCCCCAATGTGACTGTATTTGGAGAAAGGGCTTTTAGGAGTAATAAGGTTAAATGACGTCACAGGGGTGTGGTCCTAATTTGATACGACTGGTGGCCTTATAAGAAGAGGAAGAGATCTCTTTCTCTCCCTCTCCATGAGCACACAAAGAGATCGTGTGGGCACACAGAGAGATGGTGGCCGCCTACAAGCCAAGAGAGAAGGCCTCAGAATGAAAGCTGCCTGCCAGCACCTTGATCCTGGATTTCCGGCCTCTGGAACAATAAGAAATGTTTCTTTTCTTTAGGCTGCCCTGTCTGTGGTATTTTGTTCTGTCAGCCTGGGCAGACTGATGCACCAGATAGCCCAAACCCACAGTGATGCAGTGGGTAGCTCAGGAAGGTCCAGGGAGCAGCACTAGAAGCCAGAACTTTGGGCCAGTGGTCCTCAGGAGCTCCAGTCTGACAGCATCAGCAGGCTGACCGCACACCCTCTGGAATGCAGCTGGCAAGTAACCCGCAGGAGACTGGAATCGGTGGGGGGTTGGGCCTCAGAGCCAGGCAGAGTCCGGGCCCCACAGGCCAAGGACAGGCGCCAACAGCACTGAAGCAGACTTCAAAGACGGTGCTCCATGGGGAGGTTTTATGAAGGTCACGAGGACTGAAAAATCACCCCCAGGGGCCTTTTCTGAACTGGAAGTGGGAACAGGAAATAGCTAGATGAGATTCATCTTGGAAAAATGCAAGCTCATACATCTGGGTAAAACTAATCCTAAACACAGCATGAGAAAGCACAGTGCAGAACACGAGGGAGGACTGCAACCCTCAGGGCAGCTGAGAGGGCCCAGCCAGATCATCTGTGCATGCTCTGACTTTTTCTGGGGGGTGGTCTCAGCGTGGGCAGCAGCAGGGGGCTGGAGACTTAGACATCTGGGAACCCCAAGCCAGGTTTATTGGAGATAGAGGGCTGAGGTCTCCACTTCCCAGCTGGATGGACAGTGACCTGGTGGTCCAGGGAGGGGCGGAGAGGAGCACGCCAACCATCGATGCTGTGGCTTTGCCCACCTGTGCCCAGGCCTCTACTCAGTGGGCCCTGAGGATCACGCCTCACAAAACCTCCCTGGGCCTGTGGAAATCCTCATGTTTGCAAGTTGCCCAGTGTTTTAAGTATTCAGGCGCGATGGGTCATTAAAAGCTGCTTCTGCCACCCCAAGAGAGAACCCAGATGCCTGGGATGGGACAGAGGCCATCAAGAAGAATGGATTGTTTCAGGGGATAGGCTGCTGCTCTCTGAGGAAAGGCAGAACCCACAGATGGGGAACTCCGACTCCTTACAGAGAGCCTGGGAGCTCCCCCTTCCCAGATGGCAGGAGGAGAAACGAGCACAGGAAATGAGAGAGGGGCCACATCCCAGGCCTCCCAGCCAGAGTGTGTGTCCTGGGCCCAGGAGAGCAGGTGGAGAGCTGGTGTGGAGGCTGAGCGGAGGCCTGGGCTGAGGCACCAGCCTGCTTCAGTCCTGTGTCGCAGCCAGGGAAGACTGAGGAGATCACATAGCATAACAAAGAGATTCCAAAGCGTAGTGTCTGAAAATATGAGACATACAGGAAAACTTGATGTTGTCAAGATGTCAGCTTTCCCGACCAGGTCTAGGGATTCGACACAATACCAACCTTGGAAAAGGAATTGCTGGGTGAGATTTTTGTTTTCATTTTTCTGGCTATGGTTGCTAAATTGGCTTCCAAAAAGTCCCTCCTACAAGCTGCCAGTTCCCTCATGTGTGATCAATTTTGTAAACGTCGGATAATGCGATAAGTGAAGATACTCTCATTTAAGTTTGCCCTTCCCTGATTGGACGAGTCAGGGAATCTGGTATGTTTCTGAGTAGCATTTCCTCTGTAAATTGCCTACTGTTGTTCTTGCTTGTCGTGTTTTCCTTATTAATCCGTGGACAATTTCATAATTACAGGAATTAGATTTAAATTCAAAATGTGTCACTCTTCCCCTGGTTTGCCTTTTAATGTTTAAATACATTTTAAATTTGTATGTCTTCAAGTTTATCATTCTTTTCCTTTAGTGTCTCCAGGTTTATTGTGATACTTTAGACCATAAAAACATTCATCGACTCCCCAGTACATTTTTTTTCTTTTTTAGATTTTAATATTTGATCCATCTGGATTTTATTTTGGTGTTAAGCAGTAAGGGAGGGAGCCAACTTCCATTTTTCCAAATGGCCGGCCAGTCGTTCTTAACGCCATTCGATTGAGAAAGACTGAAAACCCTTTCCCGGGGTTTGAAGCGGTCGCTTCACCAGCACGCTCACTCGCGCGTCTGCCCGGGCCCGCGATCCAGGGGCCCCGCGCCGCCAGGTTTCCGGGGCCCATCGGTCCAGCCCGACCCAGTCGGAGGGGGCGAATAGCAGGGGCGAATAGAAGGGGCTGGGGCGGATACTCCTCTCCTGCTGAGAACGGATCCCTCTCCTACCCGCCAAGGACCCACCACTAACATCCCCCTCCCCCGACGCGCCGAGGACGGATCCCCGGATACCCCCACCTCGATCTCCCCTCTTAGCCTCCGAGGACGAAGCCCCCAAGCCCGCGCCGAGATTTCCCTAACGTCCTCCTCCTCCCTCCCAGCTCCTGCCCGCACCCCTTTTACCCCACCCCCCTACCCCCCACCCCAGTCTCTCCTCCTGGGTGGTCCCAAAGATGGGACGGGACTTTCCGCGAAGGTAATTTAAATAAAAGGCGTGTGCTCTGGTTCTATTTGCATAGAGGCGGGGCCTCTGGCGCTGAGAGGCCGGAACACCCGATCAGGTGGAACCCCGGGACCTCTACCTCGCTCCAAACGACCCTGAGGGCGAAGTCCGCCCAGAGACTTAATTTGCATGGGGCGGGGCCTGCCTCTTTGAGTGGGGCCGGGCGCCACTTCCCCTTCCAGTCGGCTTCCGCCCGCTGTCTTCCGCCCGCTAGCTTCCGGCTTCCGTGCGGCTTCCGCCCGCCTTCGGCCCCCCTTCCTTCCGGCTTCTGTCCAGTTTCCCTCTGCTTTCGCCGGGCGCCGCCCGCGGCCAGGGCACGAATGCTACCAAAACGGCGGCGAGCGCGGGTCAGGCCCCCGGACACCGCCCCCTCCTCCGCGGCATGCTTCCCTGGGGTCACTGTCTACCTGGCTGAGCCACGCATGGGCCGCAGCCGCGCGCCTTCCCTCACACGCCTGGCTCTCTCCAAGGGCTTCCGCGTCCTGGACGCCTACAGGTGCGCGGTCGTGGCGAAGCTCGCCGCCAGGTGAGGCCACCTTCCTAGGGCCGACCTTTCCGAGGGGTGCGGGGCGGGTCCGGCGCCCACGGCCTCGCCTCACCGGGGAACGTGGCACGCTCGTATAGGTATCAGCATGCCGTCGCGCCCGGTGGGCCGGGGGATGCTGCTGAGTGGCGTGATGGCCTGAGCACAGATGCCCGTGCTCGGAACTTTACAGCTGACCAGCCACTTTCACATATGGTGTTTCCTTACTGCTGAGGATATTGAGATCTGAAACGACTCCCACGCAGCTGACCCCGGAGAGGAGGGGCACCTGAGGTGTTTGGATCCAGGTTAGCCCTGGCACTTCATGGTCATATAACCTTCCTGTCAATTTCCTCTTTTGTAAAAGGGTGTTAGCAGTTAGGGCCAGGCGTGTTTCTGTAGGACAAGGAGAGAATGTATGCCGGAGGCTTTATAAAGGGCCATGTGAGTGTAGCGGTGGTTAACAGTCCTTCCTTAGGTGAATTCATCTTGCCCTGTTAGCTAAACTGATTTCTCTCCTCAGGGCTGAGAAAGTGACTTGAGTGAGGCTCAAAGAGTAGAAGAAAACCAAACAAAAACAAAACCACTACAGACGCAATGCTGAAAGTAAGGGAGGAGGGTTCCCATGGTTTTGAAGTTGAAGAGCAAGTGAATCAGGGGCCAGTCCTCCTGAAGCTTAGTTAACGATTCCCAGCGGTGCAGCAGACACACTGAGGAGAGGATGATGACCACGGCCTAGAGTGTACTGGGCACTGTCTAAGCCGTTTTGCTTATTAGTTCATTTAATCTCTACAGCAACCCTGCAAAGTAGATATGTTATTATCTCTGCTCTGTGGATGAGGCAATCAAAGTACAGAGATAAGCGATGTGCCCAAGGGCACACAGCAAGTGTGTGGCAGAGCTGAGGTTCAAACCCAAGCAGTCTGTCTCCAGCACTTCGATGAAGAACCCCTCCTGGTCCTGGCCCCTGTACCCCTGGCCTCTCCTTCCTCCGGGGTTGGGGGGAGAGGGAGACAGACAAGTTAACACAAAAAAGGGTTGGTCTTGTCATCATAGCTAGAGCCGAGAACCACACACAGCTCTGCAGATGCTGGAGTGGTGGAGATGTTTGTCTGCCAGGAGGAGGGGCTGGGAGGCCTTTCTGAAGAATGAATAGGTGGTCACCAGGCAGAGGGGATAGTAACAGCAAAGGCCTGGAGGCATGGAGTGAAGCAGGAAGAATGGCAGGTCTGGGAAAGGGCTCTGGGCCTCACTTCCTCTTCTTCCCTCCGCCCAGCTCAGAGGTGACACACGTCATGATGGAGGGGACCTCAGCAGAGGAGGCCGTCTGCCAGCAGGAGCGCAGGACGGCGGCCCTTCACCCAGGATGCACCTGCCCAGTGCTCTTAGCGTAAGCTGGTTCACGGAGAGCATGGCGGCCGGGCAGCCTGTCCCTGTGGAGTGCCGGCACCGCCTGGAGGTGCCGGGTGAAGGATGAGGGTGGGGCCCCAGAGAAGGCCCCAGCGCAGGCCGGAGCTCAGGCCGTACAGGTGACACGGCAGCAGTGCCTCAGTGTCCTTCACGTGAGGTGGGCGGTGAGGGCTCAGCCCAGACCACCAAGGGGCCCTGGGAAGCCAGGCCGTTCCCACTTCTCCTCTCACCACTGGTGCAAACTCTCTTGAGATCCACTTATTTTTAGCATCTTTAGGCCTTTCTTGCTTACCAAGTGGATGAGACTGTGACCCCAAGTGAAGCCAGCAGGAGGCCGTCCTCGGGGTGCTGTGAGGTTCATGGTCTCAGCCCACCTCAGTGCTTCCTGGGTGAGCACGGCTGGGGGCTTCAGGTGTGGGCTCAGAGCAGGGCTGCCCGCATTCAAATCCTGACTCTGCCTGTGAGCCACGAGGCCTCGGTGTCCCCGTCTGTGAAGTGGGAATGACAGGCACCCCAGCCCACTTGCTTGAGAGGGTTCCGGGAGCTGGAGCACATACAAGACGTGTGGTGGCAGGTGGTGCCACTCCTGCTGCTCTGGCCTCTGCAGGGTGACACCGCCTCTACCCCGTGCCTCTGGCAGTTTTGCCCTCTGAGAGTCGGCCCCTTCTGTCCCGAGAGCCTTAGGTGACCACCCAGGAGAGGCAGGGCTCCGGGGGGCTTCCTTGGCCCCTGCCCACCCTGCAGCCTCGAAGCGGCCTGTATATTGCCCTTCCCCAGGTGGCTGTGTGCAGGAAGGGGCCGCCACGCCCAGCATGGAGGCTGCCCTGTGCCTGCCAGCATCCCACACCCCTCACACACCACAATGCCAGCCTCTCGGTGAGCCCTGGGTCCCCTGCCTCCCTGGGTGGGGCCAGGCCCTCCCCTGCCCCAGCCTTGGAGGGAGGGGTGGGGTGAGAGGTGGGGTGAGGTACCCCGCCATCCCTGCCCCTCACCACGGGCCCCTCCCTGCAGGAGGCCTGGAGACGCCGGCGGAGGCCACGGGCTTCGCCGGCAGTGAGGGCTGCCAACTCTCCTTGTGCGGAGCGGCCTCAGTGCTCAAGGCCCTTCCCAGCCCGGTCACGGCCCTGAGCCAGCTGCGTGGCCTGGCCCACTTTGGAGAACACTCGTGCAGGGTCGTCCAGGTCGGTGCTCCCCGCACTTAGCAGGGCGGGGTTGCGGTGGGGAGGCGAGGGAGGCTCAGGGCCTGGCGAGGGCAGGTGGCTTGGTGGCTCAGAGCCCAGCTGCGGCCAGCCACCCTCTTCACTCAGATTCCTTACGTGTAAATTGGGACCACAGCACCTGCCCTAGGGGGACTGAGAGGACTCAGCCAAGGGAACTGCCGGGAGCCTGGCAGGCTGGTAGCTGGCACCACTTTCATCAGCTCAGACTGTCCAGGATGGTGGAAGAGGACCCCTGAACATGAGCACCTCTTTTTACAAAGCGAAGTATTTGAGGACCCAAAATGTGAAGTTGTCCTTTTGTACACTTACCACTGAGCGAATATATCATGATGGAAAAGATACTTTTGAATTCACTTATGCTTTTAAATGAAGTCTTGTTGAATTCAGCTGTGTTTTAAAAGCAATTGTTTATGTATCCTGCGGCTTGTTATTTATCTGAGAGGTGGCCCACGTTCCCTGCCCTCGGGGCTTGGAGGCTCCCTGGGCACAGTCTTCATTTCCAAGTCCCCCGGGATCCTGCTCCCACAAAGCCCCCCTGCTGGGCCTTGGGCCCCCAGCTCTCCTCTTTCCAGTCAGGCTTTGTCTTCTCCCACAGGAGCTGCTGGAACGCGGAGTGTGTGAGGAGGTGGAGAGAGTCCGGCTCTCGGAGAGGTACCAGGCCATGAAGGTATGCAGGGCAGCCCCTGGCAGGGGCATGGAGCTCCACGGTCCTCCCCCAGAGCCACAGCACACGGTTCACGCCATGTCAGGTGGCAAGCGGGGGCGGTGGGTCCCCCCCCGGGGTCAGAGAATGTCTCACTGAGGAACTGGCAGCTTAGCCGACACCCGATATACACGAGGCAGCCAAATGGAGGCGGACGAGAAGCTTGTTTTGAGCACAGGGAATTTTCTAGATCACTCGGCACCATCTGTTCTTATTTGACTATTGATGGCATATTCTCAAGTATATCACATGCTCTGGCCTTTTACACAGAGCATACTGAACAAAACAGAACCTTTTTCCGGGTGCCACGGGGACCATTACATCTGTGGGGCTGCTCACCCTCGCAGTGTCTCCACCTTTGTGATCTCACGTACTCATTTTCTTGGTGGCATCCTGCCTGTGTCCACGGCGCACCTTCCCACTGGTCCCGCCCATTTCCGGTCTGATAACGGAGCCACCAGAGCTCTTGTGGATGCCTCGGTCGGGCTCCTTAGACACCCCGGTTTTGTGGCTGGAGGTTGTCAGATCAGCGACTGGTCGGGGAGGAGGGGGGTGCTTCAAAAAGGGAGAGGAGCCCCGTGTGAAGGACGGGGGGCGGGGGCTCAGGGGTGTGGAGGCAACACAGGAATTAGTGGCTAGAGAAGCGCTGAGAGAGGGCAGAGCCGTCTGCTACCTCCCCCGGGGTACCCCTGAGTCCCAGAAGGCATCCAGGCCAGGAGAGAAGTACGTGAACAGTTAGAAGTTTACTGTTACAAGCAACATGATTAGGTTATTCTCAGCCTCTTTCCCATCCAGTTCATGCTCTTGGTTCAGGGGATCCAGGGAGGGATGGCCAGCACAGTCCCAAAAGGGCAGGCTACAGCTGGTCTGCAGGAAGTGGGGCTCAGGGACACGAGCGCCACCCAGCTGTTCTTCCTCCCCTGGGCCTGCTCTTCTGTTTCAGAAGTCCCCGGGGAGGGGCTCTGAGTGGCTGGCCTAGGGCAAGGGCCCACCCCTGTCCAACGAGCTATAGTCAAGGAAGAAACAGGTGAGTTGCTAGCACCCACCCTGTGTGTGGGATACCCGTGTGAGGGCAGCTGGCCACCCCACGAGAGGTCAGCTCCAGCAGCATAGTTAGTTTCCACTGGCCTGGACATCTCTGCTGACCCGTGGCCAGGCAGTGGCCATTGTCGTGTTTGAACCTGGAACAGAGCCCCAGCCAGCCCTAACCTGTTCCTTCCAGATCCTGCTAAAACAAGCCCCTGGCTGTTAACTGCCCTTTTTTGCTGCCTGTGAAGAGGCAAAGCCACAGTAGTAAGTCCCAGCTGCCGTTGGGTGGGATGGGGTGGTTTTCCCAGTGAATGGATGGACTGTCAGGACGCCTGCTTTGGTGATGTTGGAATCGTAGGCTAGAACTGTATGGGTTCTGGGGAGAGACCCTGCTCGAGGAGGGCACCGAGGCTTGGGGAGGGAGCACGTGGGGTCTTTCCCTGCCGTCCCCTGTGAGGGTGGGCTGTGTAGGCCGGGCTCGGGGTTTGAGTCCTGTCTGTGCACTCGCTGTGTGGCCTTGAGCAGGTTGCTTAAACTTGAAGAATGTGAGTGGGGATGCCACTTGCCCGGCCAGATGATGACTTAATGAGGCCACTTGTGTAACGCTGCAGTGGTGCTGCCCTGGGACACGCCTTGCACGGATCAGTGTCGGCATCCGCGTCTCGCTGTAAGAGCTTGCTCCTGACCAAGGTGCTGTGCTCATCCTCCGAACAGCTCTTCACTCACATCTCTGGGCTCGGGGTAAGGACCGCTGACCGGTGGTACCGGGGGCGGCTGCGGACGCTGGACGGCTTCTGAGAGCAGCCCAGAGACTGACCCGGCAGCAGAAAGCAGGTGAGCCCTGGGCTTCCCCAAAGCACCTGTGCCTGAAAGCCTCCCACACCATGGAGCCCTTAGCTCTGACGCATGGCATGTGCTCCTGGCTGCCTGTGTGTCAGGGAACGGGGTGAGTGTGAAGACGGGCATCTTTACGTGGTGGGCTTCCTGACCCAGTGGAGTCAGGACCCGGTGCAGCCCCTTCTCAGTGAACAATAATGGTCAGAGTAGCCACCGTGACATTCAGGACCTCCTGGTTAGACTTGGACCTGGACCAGGCATGTACCCCTTACTCCTGATTCCGTAGAGGGGAGGGCATGTCAGAGCAGCCCGGGCCCCGGGCACACTTGCTTGTGTGCTGCTTGGCGCCTTGGCCCACTGGCTGATGGCGTGGGGACCTGTGCCCAGTGTGGAGAGGCTCGTGAGGAGCCTGCTAGTGGGAGGTGGCGCCGAGCGGTGGAGAGAACGTGAACTTGAGAGTTTGTCAGGCCTGGGTTTGAGTCCCATCTCTGCCGCTTACTAGGTAGGAGACCGTGGCCTTGAGTCTTGACTTCTCTGAGCCTGAATGACGTTCTCTGTAACGCACGGGATCCCGTGAGCTCCTTGGCGTGAGGCCAGCAGGTCGCAGGCGTTGAGCAGACTCTCCGTTCTCTCCGTGTGGCCTGGATCGGGGACCCTGCTGAAGGAGCCCCGCAGCCCAGCACCCACTGCCTCTTGGAACATCCTCCCAGGGGCTGGGGGAGGGGAGGCCAGCTGGGGGTCCTGGGAGAGTCTCCTGGTCGGTCAGCAGGAAGTGAGACCACAGAGCCGTGCGTCCAGTGGAGCGTTATGGTGACATCCGTCGGTTCCGCTCAGTCTCCTCTCCCAGGAGGAGAGGCCCGCGGCGCTTACTGAGCGCGCATCCTGCCCAGGGCCGTTTATTCCCACACGTAAACCTCTCCTAGCTGTGTGTGTGGAAGGCCCAGTGATCCCTCGGACAGGGGAGGAGGTGGATATGGGCTAGAGTGAGGTGTTGATAAGCGGCAGAGCCATCTTCTTCACATCTCTTTATCACCTCCCGGGCCCGTTTTATGGATGGGAAAACCGAGGCATTGAAAGGGATAGTTTGTATCTTGATTGTGTCAACATCAGAATTCTGGTGTGACCTACAGTAGTTCTGCAAGATGTTACTGCTGGGGGGAACTGGGCAGAGGACACAGGGGATCTCTGTTATTTCCTTCAACTGTATGTGAACCTACAATTATTTCAAAATAAGCGTTTGATATTTAAGGGAGAGGAGGGGGTAGTGGGAGACAGCTAGAGAGGGCCGGGCTGGGCAGGTCAGGAGAGCTGTGCTGCCCACAGGACTCCAGCACCACCAGGACCTGAGCACCCCGATCCTGCGGTCAGATGTGGAGACCCTGCAGCAGGCGGTGGAGGCAGCCATGGGGCAGGCCCTTCCTGGGGCCACGGTCGCGCTGACCAGCGGCTTCCGGAGGTCAGGGGGCTCCACGTGCCCTCCGGCTCAGCTCCAGGCCCTTCCCAGTGAAGACGTCTGAGGCGGGACCACTGAGGTGGGCCTTCCCTCACTGAAGGGATTCGGGAGAACACGGAGGCTGAGAGTCAGACTGGCCCCCTCGGGGAAGTTGTAGGGCCACGACGTGGACTTCCTCATCACCCACCCCCAGGAGGGCCGGGAGGCAGGGCTGCTGCCCAGAGTGATGTGCTGCCTGACGAAGCAGGTGAGGGGCTTCCTGCTCCCCCCGCTGACGGTCCTGCCAGGATCCTGGTCCTGTCGCAGCCCCACATGGTGGTGCCCGGCCATGTCTGCTCTCCCCCAGGACCTTGTCCTGTACCACCAGCACCAGCGCAGCCGGCAGGCAGATGACCCCACCCACCTGCCCTGGCAGAGCCACACCATGGATGCCTTCGAGGGGACTTTCTGCATTTTCCACCTGCCACAACCCCCAGGGGATGCTGTAGGGGCGCCCAGAGGCCCTGCCCCACCCTGACCACCTGGTGGTCACCCCCATCAGCCAGTTCCCCTCTGCACTACTCAGCTGGACTGGCTCCGAGGTAGGGAGTGTGCTGCTGCGGCCACCCTGGGGTCTGGGGTTGGTGGCCCTGCTGATGAAGTCACTCTTCCCCCAACGTTTCGAGCGGGAGCTGCGCCGCTTCAGCCGGAAGGAGAGCCGGAAGGGCTCTGGCTGAATAGCCGTGGTCTGTTTGATCCGGGGCAGGTGTGTTGCTGGGACGGGAGCCCTGGGTGGGGAAAATGGCTCTCTGCCCGGCCCACAGTCTGCATCGGCCCCGGGGCCCTCCAGCCTGGGACCCACAGGGCCCTCAAGAAGCACCCCACCGCGGGGCTGGGCTCTGCCTGACCTTCCAGCCTCCTCGCCACACCTGTCTCCGGGAAGCTGCCGCGGTGGTGGAGTGGTTCCCAGGCACTCATGCTTGCACTCTGTTGCAGAAGACGTTTTTCCACGTGGCTTCAGAGGAAGACATCTTCAGACTCTTGGGCTTTGAGTACCTTCCCCCTCAGCAGAGAAATGCCTGATTCTATTAGCTGGCCCCCACTTCCACTCTCTGGAAATGGAGGGTGCCATTTGAGCCAGATGCTATGGGTATTCTGGTCCCTGAATGTTTCCAGGTGGAAGATGCACTGCTGCCCCAAGTCCTCACCCCTCCCAAGTGGGAGCCCTGTCTGTGTGGACCACCAATCCCCAACATACACCCAGTTCAAGATGTCATGAAATGAGCATGTGGAACAAACTATGCCATATTTTCTGAACGTGTTGCTGGTGTGGGTGACCGGGGAGCATGGGTATTGGTTCTGCCCAGAGGTCAGCTACGGGGTGTTGGTGAGGGTGGGGGATGTGGAACTAAGACAAATAGGCTCCCAGTTATTTCTCCAACAAAAACGGGTTTATTCAGGATCAGCAGAGAATGGGTCTGCAACCATGGCAAGCCACGTGCAAGTCCCCAGCAAAAATGGAAAGGAAAACGCTTTTACAGAGGGGAAAAGGAATTTGGGAAGGCTACAGTAAACAAGAGTCCATGGCTTTTCATTGGCTGAGTCCTCGTCAGGAACGAAGAGGAGATCTTTCTGTTGGGCTCTGCTACCATCACAGGGCATGAGCGCTCCCCCTTCTGGTCTCCCAACTCTTGAGGTTTCTGTTTATTAATCTTTTTACACTTCCCCTTTCGATCAAGATGTTTCTCTGAAAGCATCACTAATCTGGGTCAGGCTTTCCAGTTTCAGGGTCTTTTTGTCCCTCAGTACAAGGAAGGACCTTTCCAGAGTGTAGTGTCCCACATCAGAGGGAAAGTGCACAGATTGGAGATCTATTGAGGTCATATTTAAGTAACAAGGAGGGGTAAGAGGGACAACTCTTAGGCACTTTTTATCTGAAGTCCGTGTGTTACCAAGATCCTAAGCGGTAGAGATTATCCGAAGCCTTATGTAATCAACGGTTTGGTGACAAAATTCCAACAGGCCTAGTCTGAATATCTTTGGAAAGCTGGCTCATCGGATGTCATCTGCTTCAGGTCAGGGAAATCTTTACTTTCAGGTCACCAGATGATTTACAGGTCCAGACAGGGTTTGGTGCTTTCTTTAGGTGTGTCATGTGAATCCAAGAATTGTATTCCTTGGAGTTTTGAAGCACAAGGGTTGGTTAGCAGAACCTGATAGCAGCCTTTCCAGCAAGGTTGAAGAGAGTCCTTCTGGAGGTGTCTTTTCCAAGAGATGAAATCTCCAGGTTGCAAGGTATGATGTTTAAGGTCCTCATCTCCCAAGAGTGCACTGGGAAAAGGTTGCTTACCGAAACATGGTTATTTTTAATAGAAGCAATTAGGCCTTTGCAGTATTGGAGTATCTCTCTTTTTATTAGTTGTGGGTCAAAAGAGGCAGGAGCCAGGGCTTCCCTGGTGGCGCAGTGGTTGAGAGTCCGCCTGCCGATGCAGGGGACACGGGTTTGTGCCCCAGTCCGGGAAGATCCCACATGCCGCAGAGCGGCTGGGCCCGTGAGTCATGGCCGCTGAGCCTGCGCGTCCGGAGCCTGTGCTCCACAACGGGAGACGCCGCAGCAGTGAGAGGCCCGCGTACCGCAAAAAAAAAAAAAAAAAGAGGCAGGAGCCAAGTGCACTGGGCATCCTGTGACTACCTCAAAGGGTGTAAAAGTTCCAAAAAAGGTGGGTCTATGATTTAGAAGGACCAACAGCAATGCGTTTGACCAAGGTATTTGGGGGGCCTCTACACGTTTTGCCAGTTGAGTCTTAATAATGCTGTTAGTGTGTTTGACCAAACCAGAGGATTGAGGGTGGTAAGTGCAGTTTCGAAAGTGTTGTAAAACTGGCCAAACAGCACAGACTTTTTGAAGCACCTGGCCAGTGAAATGGGTTCCTCTATCATTATGAAGTTGAAGAGGAGTTCTCCAGGTAGGGATGATCTTTTCCAAGGCACTTCAGTCACAGAAGAGGTAGTAACCTATCTGCAAGGGGAAGCTCCAGTCCAGTGTGAACACATACATACCATGACTAAAACATACTTACATCCATGAAATGGAGGAAATTGTATGAAATCCATTTGCCAGATCTCAAATGATCCGTCAGGCAATTTAAAATGTCCAAGAGCAGTACAAACAGACTTCCCTGGGTTGTACTTCAGACAAGGGGAACAAGGAGTAGGTACTTTCTGTGGCGTGGTTAGCGTTTACCCACCAGTACTGACTCATGAAGGCTATCATTTGTCAGACCAGTGGTTTAATGCATGTACAGTGGTGAGGAGTGGGAATCTTACAGTCTCTGCTAGGACTGGGTTACTTGGTCTGAACCAGAGCTTTCTCTTTTTTATCAAACCAACAGTCGTTGAATTTCCAATCTTGTTTTTCTTTTCCTGAGGCCAGTTTTTGGGCTTCCCGAGCTAGTTTTTAAAGGTATCGTTTGAGGAAATATCCCTTTGGCCCATGACAGAAGTTTAGCTGCTTTAGCTTAGCTGTTTAGCTGGTTCCTTTAAAGGCGGGATTCCTTGCAGAAATTTCGGCAAGGTGATTTACCTTAGCTTCCAGAGAGTCCAGTTTAGAATGCCCTGGAATCTTACTAATAACCCAAGGGTGGATAAAAGTGTTGCATCCAATAACTCCTGAACACGGGGGCCATTTTTAATTTTATTTCTCCTGGAAATAGGGAAGCCACATTGCTTCCACAGCATTCCAAAATCACGAGCTACTCCGAAAACGTATCTACTGTCGATATAGATATTGGCAGTTCTGTCCTTGGCTAAAGTACAAGCCTGTGTGAGAGCATATCATTCAGCCTGTTGGGCCAAAGTCGCCGTAGGTAAAGAGGCTGCCTCAACAACATCAAAAGAAGTTGCAGTAACACCCCCAGCACAATATCTGCCATTGTCCCCTTTTAAATAAGAACCATCAGTGAACGTGAGAAGTCCGTGTTACCGACTGAAATTTCCTAGACATCATCATGAGGCGTCAGGAGGTGGCCTGTCAGGGTTAAGCAGTTGTGAGGGGCTTCCTCAGTGACAGAGGAGAGAAGAGTAGTAGCAGGGTTAAGGGTATTACAGCGTAGAAGAGTTATGTGAAGAGCAGCTGACAAAAGGACTCCAGAGGCGTGAGATGGCTGACTGAGAAATGTTGAGTGTGATGAGAATTCAGGAGGGCTATTGCATGAGATCCAGAAAAGATGAAAGGAGATCCCACAATGATTTTCACAGCGGTCTTAACCACAAGGACGGCGGCCGTGATGGTTCGAGGCGAGAGGGGTATTTCCGTGTTACAGGGTCCAGTTGCTGGCCATAGTACCCTATGGGTCGACGGTGGTCTCCATGTTTTGGGGTGAGTATCCCAAGGGCATTCCCTTCTTTTTCATATACAAAAAGGGAATCTGATCATTGGGGTGCCTAAGGGCAGGTGGGTTCTTCAAACTCTCCTTTAAGTCCTTAAAATCTGTGTCATCTGGTTCTTCCCATAAAATTGGATTGGAGTTGTGCTTCAGTAAAACATACAGAGGTTTGGCCATGAGAGAGAAATTTGGAGCTCAATTTTGGCAATAACCAACTAGCCCAAGGAAACCTCACAGTTGGTGCTTAGTTTTGGGTTTAGAGAAACTTAGGACGCCAGGAAGTCTGTCCGGAACGAAGTGTAGCCCTTGTTCTGATATCAGATGCCGTAAACAATGAACCTGGGTTTGGGGCAAACTGCAATTTATCCTCACTGCTGTATGTCCCTTTAAGGCTGAAAGTTAGCAGGTGGATGATGACTTCCTGTGAGGAGGTTTGAGAAAGAGCAAAGAAGCAAATCATCCACCTGTTGCAGCAAAGTAGAACCTCTAGGGAACTTTGTTTCATCCAAATCGGCCTTCAGGAATTATGAGAAATAAGGACTCTCAGTAAAACCATGAGGTATTACTGTCCAGGTGAATAGTTTTTCTTCTCAAGTGAAGGCAAAAAGTTATTTGGTAGGTCCAACCGGAATGTTATTGCATGCACTGCATAAATCAAGTTACAGTAAAGAATGTACCTCCTGTGGGAATGACTGTTAGGAACGTACGAAAGGAGCAACAGGGTGTCGAGGGATAGCTATGTTGTTTATTACTTGGAGGTCCTGGACAAACCTACACCCTTGGCTTTTAGGTTTCCTCATCTGTAAAATGGGAGTATTACAGGGGCTAGTACAAGGACTAATGAGGCCCTGAACCTTGTAATCTGCAATTACGGGCTTTATGCCCGGGATGGCTTCTTTACTTATACATTGTCAATTCTGGGAAGAGATTTTGAGAGATCTGTTTGAATCTCGATGGGAGATGTGCTGTGAATTTTGCCAGTGGCAGTGGAGATTTTGCCCATAAAAAGGATGGTAGCTGATTCAATAGGGACAAATGATCTGTGTTTCCAGAATCAGCTCTCGTATCATCAGAGATGGAGCCAATAAAAGATATCAAAGAGTCGTTTAATTCACATTGTTGTTTACTCTGATGACTACTGTCAAATTCTGGAATTATTTCCCCCTTTTGGGAGAAAGAACTTCTGGCCTGATGCTTCTCTAAGAAGTCTCGGCATAATAAATGGATAGAGGTGGAGGAACTAAGAAGAAAAGTGTGTGTATCCCTCAGAGGGCCTAAACAAAGCGGAATAGGTTCAGAGACAGGAGCCTGTTGAGGTTCGTTGGAGATCCCCACTATTTGAACTGTTTACTCTGAGGCAGGGGCTGCTTTATAGTACTGGGGCTGAGCCTTGAGAGTGTGGCTCCAAGTGTCCATTAGGACTGAAGCGATTCGCCCCCAATCTGGAGAAACGTTTCTCTAAGCCAGTTAAGAGGGAGGATTGAGAAGAGCCCCGTTGTTGAGAATTGGGAGGATGGTGGAAAAGCTGGTTGGAAGACTGAAGGTGCCTGAAGCACTTAAATTTGTAAAATCTCTTTTCCGAAGTCTTGGCTGTTTGCAACAATAGCAGAAACTAGGAGGGTTTTGGTTTCATGTAGGAGCCTTCATTTGCTGGAGTTGAAGATAAAGGATTTTAGCTGTCTCCCTTTTAGGTGACTCCTCTGAGAAAGTGAGAGAACTCGTTTGCAAGATTAACCAGATCTGGAGTGGACACAGTTTTTCATTCCATCCTGTTCCTTTTTGCTAGAAGGGAAGGGTCCTGCTTCAGCCCACTAGTAAACAGAGAGTTAAAAGCTGCCTGGGTAGAATTAACATCTGAAGGAAGATCAGAATTTTCTGTAAAAACAATCTGAAGTCAGTTGTTAATAGTCATGAACAGATTCATTAGATTATTGTGTGCAAGCCTGCATTTTGTTCCAATAAACAGGCTTTGGAAAAGCTGCAGGAATTGCCCCATGAAGTCGTCTAGCAATTGCCTGAGCCTGATCATATAAGTTAGCAGGGTGGTCTCCCGGTTGTCATTCTAAAGGCCTTTTAAGATTTTCCCAAGTAGCAGTTCTCATCCAATGCTGGGCCTGGCCTTCACCGACAAGCATATGAACTAGCTGATGTAAGTCAGAGAAATCGGGTTGCTGAGTTTGAATGACTATATTAAATTCCTCAGCAAATCTGTGAGGATCTTCAGTTACTTTGAAAAAATCTTTGACTGTGGCTGACAGTTCACCTTTAGTCCAGGGAGTATATGAAATTAAGGGTTTAAGTCTCTGGATTCCTAGGAGGCTTAATTTTAAAGGGACGGGTCTGATAAGTTCAGAGGAAAAGCGAGTGGGGAGAGTTTTAGAGAAAAAGGGAAGTTCAGTGAGAGAATTAGTATGGGGAACTGAGGAGCTAGAGCAGGTGTAGGTGGCCCAGAAGAGCAGGAAGATGGCACTGGAGGCATGGCCTGAGCACAAGGGACTGAGGGAGGGAGACAGGATGTTGCTGGAGGTGGAGCCCGGGACAAAGCAGCCAAGGAGGAAGAGCCTGAGGCTTTGGGAGCCATTCTATCTTTTTAATCATTTGTTTGCCTCAAAGTCTCATTTTGCAGAAAGTCAATTTTAAGCTGCTGATAACGTTTGGAAGCCTCAAAATACCAATCAAAATAAGCATTCCATTCAGTTTTGGAAATTTTAGGGCTCTGATAGTCCAATTCTGTTTTAAGAAAAGTAAGCTCCCCATAATGGCCATCGATATTCTAGATTGCCTTTGGTGAGGTGGGTCCATTTAGTTAGAAATTCTCATGAGGAAAGGCTACAGTTTTTAAACATAAAATCAGCCCGAGGGACATCCCTGGTGGTCCAGTGGTTAAGACACCGCACTTCCACTGCAGGGGGCATGGGTTCGATCCCTGGTTGTGGAGCTAAGATCTCGCAGGCTGCACTGCATGACCAAAAAATAAATTAACAAAAATAAAAAATCAGCCAGAGTCCCTGTAAGGTGGGGGGCGGGGGCTGCCCTCAAAATATTTGGATAATTGGGATCCCATTTTTCAGCAGTTTTTCTCTAGAGTAAGAGAATAATTTTTAAAAAGTCTAAACAGCTCAAGCAGCTTACAGCTTAAACAGCTTGCAGCCCAGATGGTTCAAATATCTCTAACAGCCTTCAGGCCTAATACCAGCCAGTTCTAAAGGAATAGGTTGGTCCTAGAGGAACCAGGCCAAAGGCTTCTCAGCAGAGTTCCAACAGAACAACCCGTATTCTAAAGGAATGGCCCGAAGGCTGAACTGGCACAGTTCCGATGAAATAGCCTCTGTTCCCAAAGGAATGGGCTGAAGCCTAGCCAGTTCCAGTTGGAACAGTCTGATTTCAAAATCAGATGAGTACTTGAGTACAGAACAAGGCCTTATCCAGAAAGGACAAGACCTTAAAACAGATCCCAGGTAAAGCCTGGAGAGCTTCAAAAGGGCAGAAGCTCAGATCCAGGAGAAGTACCTTCAAACTCCAGGGTCAGTGGGAAAATCAGAGAGCAGCAATGGGCTCATGTGGGTACTGCACCTGTTTACTTACCAGCCCATCAGGGGTCTTCTCTGGATCCCTGTACAAGTCACCAAAATGTTGACCTAAAACAAATAGACTGCCAGTTATTTCTCCAGCAAAAATGGGTTTATTTGGGATCAGCAGAGAATTGCAGTTCAGGGTCTGCAACCACAGTGAGCCACATGCCAGTCCCCACATGGCAAGGGAAGGAGGGGGGAAAGGAAGTTGGGAGGCTGTAATAAACAAAGAGTCCCTGTTTTTTAATTGGCTGAGTAGTTGCCAGGATTGAAAAGACTCTTTCTTCTTCCTGTTGGGCTCTGGTATTGTTGCAGGGTGTGGGAGCTCCCTTTCTGATCTCCCAGCTCCATTTAATTGAGGTTTCTGTTTATTAATTTTTTACAGGGGCATCATAGCTCTGTGACCCTTGGCCAGAGGCCTCAGGCTCCTCCCCTGTAGAGCATGGACCTGAATGGGGCTTGTTTCTGGGGTGGTTGTTATAGAGCCTGAGGTAGTGGAGGGCAAGTGCTTTGCACAGTGCCTGATTCAGCTTCTAGCCTCAGGGCCTCTGAGCTGAGAGGTGGAGGCGGGTCTTTTGCCTGCTCGGAATCTACCTCCGGCTAAAGGGTGTGCTGGGGCATCTGGAGAAAGGGCCCAAGGGTAGGGAGGTGGGAGAAAGAGAACTTTCAACGCTAACCCACCACCTCCTGCCTGGGTTAGGCCTGCATCTCCCAACCAGGCTTCCTGTCTCAACCTTTGCTCCTTTAAGGTCTGTCCTCAAAAGTCTTAAAAATAGGTCACATGGTATCTTTTACTCCTTGCTCAAAGCCCTCCAGTGGATCCCCACCTCTCAGTAAAGCCAAAGTCCTCACAGTGGCCCCTGGGGGCCTCCACCTGCTTATCTCCTGCACTACCCCTTTCTCAAACCCCACTGCCCTGTGAAGAGCAGGTGCACTCCTGCCTCACTGCTTTCCTACTTGAACCATCCTAGACGCCCATGAGGCCAGTGGGTGTTTCATCCTCTCACTGAGGGGGGGCCGGCCACATGGTGGTCTCTCATCCTCAAATCCCCAGGCATGCTCCTTGCCATAGGGCCTTTGCCCTTGCTGTACTATCCACCTGGAAGTGATCTTCCAACTCAAAAGTCTCTTTATCAGGTGAGAACTTCCCTGGCCAATCACCACATAGAAATTATATTTTTTAAATTAACATGCTGTAAATTCGACTCTTTTGGTGTAAAGGTTTATGAGTTTTAACACACGTTTAGACCCATTCACCTCCACCAAAATCAGGACAGCCTCTCATTCTATCCCACTGTGGTCATATGCTCTCTGACTCCAAGCCCACCCATTTGGTTTTTCTGTGTCTCTACAGTTTTGCCTTCTCCAGAATGTCATGTAAGTAGAACCTGACTATTTGTAACCTTTTGAGACTGGACTCTCTTACTCAACATGTCTTTGAGATTCATCTAAGTTGCTGCTATTCCTCCTTCTTGTTGCATAATATTCCATGCCATGGATAGTCCACAGGTTACCCATTCACCTGTTGAACATTTGAGTTGTTTCCAGGTTTTGGTGATTATGAATAGACCACCTGTAGACATGCATATGCAGGTTTTTGTGTGAACAGAGCTTTTCATTTCTCTTGGGTAAATAATATGACATAGGATCACCAGGTTCTATGATAAGTGTATGTTTAACTTTGTAAGGAAGTGCCAAATTGTTTTCCATAATAGCTGTATCATTTTGCAGTCCACTAGTGAGGAGAGCCACACACGTAAGTTAAACATGTACCAGTCGCCAGGTGGTCTGTATCCTTGCCAGCACTTAGTGTTTTCAGTATTTAACTGCTCTAGTAGGTATGTAGCAGTAGCTCATTGTGGTTTTAATTTGCATTCCCCCAGTGTCTACAATGTCATCCATCTTTTCACTGGTTTATTTACTGTCTGTATATTCTCTCTGGTGCGGTGTCTGTTCAAATTTTTGCCCATTAAAAAAAAAATTGAATCGTTGGCTTTCTTACTGTTGAATTTTGAAAGTTCTTTCTGTATTCTGTACATAAGTCCTTTGTTAGTTATGTGATTCATAAATATTTTCTCCCAGTGTGTAGATTATCTTTTCATTCTCTTACCAGTGTATTTTTCAAAGCAGATGTTTTAATTTTTGCTGAGTCTACTTTACCAGTTTGCCAGCTTTTTTTCTCAGCCATTCAAAATAGCTGTTATGAAGAAATTCAACAAGCTACAAGGAAACTCAGAAGACAGTTCAATGAACTCAAGAATAAAATTAATGAATAAAATTAATGAAATTACTGTAGAGATTGAAATTATAAAAAAGGACCAAACAGAAATTCTGAAGCTGAAGAATTCAGTGAATGAGAAATAAAGATCAGAGCTGAACTAAATGATATAGAGACCAGAAAAACAATAGGAAGGATTAACAAAACTGAGAGCTGTTTTAAAAAAAATAATAAAATTGACAAACTTTTAGCTAAACTAAGAAAAAAAGACTCAAAAATTATAAGAGAAAGAGTAGACATTATAATTGATACTGCAGAAAAAAGTTGGATAAGAGATTACCATGAATAATAATCGACAACAAATTAGATAACCTGGAAGAAATTAATAAATTTCCTGCAACATTTACCAAACTGAATCAGGAAGAAATAGAAAGTCAGACCGATAATGGCAAAAGGAATTGAATCAGGAATCAACCTCTCAATACAGGAGGAGCAGACTCCCCAGGAGCTGACAGCTTCCCTGACAAATTCTATTTATGAAACATGTAAAGAATTGATACCAGGGGCTTCCCTGATGGTGCAGTGCTTAAGAATCCGCCTGCCAATGCAGGGGACACAGGTTTGAGCCCTGGTCCAGGAAGATCCCACATGCCGCAGAGCAACTAAGCTTGTGCTGTGCGCCACAGCTACTGAGCCTGCACTGTAGATCCTGTGCTCCACAACAGAGAGAAGCCACCCCAATGAGAAGCCTGCACACTGCAATGAAGAGTAGCCCCTGCTCACTGCAACTAGAGAAAGCCCACGTACAACAATGAAGACCCAATGCAGCCAAAAATAAAAATAAATAAAATTTATTAAAAAGAAAGAAAAAAGAATTGACACCAATCCTCAAACTCTTCCAAGAGATTGTGAGGAAGGAAGACTTCCAAACTCATTCTATGAGGCCAGCATTATCCTTATACCAAAGCCATTTCGCCCAACAGAAGAAAAGGAAACTATAGACCAGGAGATTAGAAGTGTTGGCGAGGATGTGGAGAAAAGGAAGCACTTGTACATGTGGTGGGAATATACATTGGTTCAGACACTGTGAAAAACAATATGGAAGTTCCTGAAAAAATTAAAAAATAGATTTATTGTATGATCCAGCTGTACCACTTCTGGGTATATACCCCCTCAAAATGAACGCAGGATATTTAAGAGATATATGCAATCCTATGTTTATTTATCACAATAGTAAAGCTATGGAAGCGATCTAAGTGCCTATAAATTGCTGAGTGGATAAAGAAATTGCGATATACATTTACTTATTTATTTATTTTACATTGGGCCATTTGCAACAACATGGATAAGCCTTGTTACAAGTGAGATAAGTCAGAGAGAAAGACAAATACTGCATGATATCACTTGTATGTGAATTCTAAAAACCAAGCTCATAGAGTAAAATGGTGGTTGCAAGGGGGATGGGATGGGATAGGACATATATTTAAGGGTACAAATTTGCAACAAGTAACAAAAAAGTCCTAGAGATCTAAAGCAAGGTATAATGAATCTAGACAATAGAGAATAATCATCAACACTTTTACAGCATCTTTTCTGAATACCATTTTTTAATTTTAAAAGTGTTTTATTGGGGTATAATTGGCATATAGCATTATATTAGTTTCAAGTGGACAGCATAGTTATTTGATATTTGTATACATTGCAAAATGACCACCATGTTAAGCCTTAGTTTACCACACATCACCATACATAGTTACAACTTTTAAATATGTTTTATATATTTTGGACATTAACCCCATATCAGATATGATTTGCAAATATTTTCTTCAATTCAGTAGGTCACCTTTTCGTTTTTTGATGATTTCCTTTGCTGTGTAGAAGATTTAATCTGAAGTAGTCCCACTTGTATATTTTTGCTTTTGTTGCCTTTGCTTTTGGAGTCAGATCCAAAATTTCATGGCCAAGACTGATGTCAGGAAGCTTACCACCTATGTTTTCTTCAAAAATTTTTATGGTTCCAGGTCTTGGATTCAACTCTTTAATCCATTTTGAGTTGATTTTTGTGTATGGTGTAAAGTAGTGGTCTGGTTTCATTCTTTACATGTGGCTATTCAGTTTTCCCAGCACCATTTATTGAAGACACTTTCGTTTCCCCATTGTATATTCCTGGTTTCTTTGTCATAAATTAATTGACCATATATGCATGGGTTTATTTCTGGGCTGTCTATTCTGTTCAGTTGATCTATATTTCTGTTTTTATGCGAGTACCATACTGTTTTGATTACTATAGCTTTGTAATATAGTTTGAAATCAGGGAGCATGAGGCCTCCAGCTTTGTTCTTTTTTCTCAAAGTTGCTTTGGCTCTTCTGGATATTTTCATATATGACCTTTATTATGTTGAGGTATGTTCCATCTATACTTACTTCATTGAGAGTTTATATAATAAATGGATGTTGAATTTTGTCAGATGCTTTTTCTGCATCTATTGAGATGATGTTTTTTAAATCTTTCATTTTGTTAATTTGGTTAATACATTGATTGATTTGTGGATGTTGAAATATCCTTGAATGCCTGGAATAAATCCACTTGATCATGGTGTGTGATCCTTTTAATTGTTGAATTTGCCTTGCTAATATTTTGTTGAGGAATTCTGCATATATGTTTATCAGGGATATTGGCCTGTAAGTTTCTTTTCTTGTGGTGTCCTTGTTTGGTTTTGGTATCTGGGTACTGCTGGTTTCATAAACTGAGTTTGGAAGCATTCCCTCCTCTTCAATTTTTTGAACACATTTGAGAAAGCATTTGGTATTAATTCTTCTTTGAATGTTTGTTAGAATTCACCAGTGAAGCCATCTGGTCCTGGACTTCTGTTTGCTGGGAAGTTTTTTATTTCTGATTCAATTCCCTTACTACTAATTGGTATATTCTGATTTTCTATTTATTTATGATTCAGTCCTAGAAGGTTGTATGTTTCTAGAAATTTCTCCATTTCTTCTAGGTTGTCCAATTTGTTGGCATATAATTGTTCATAGTAATCTCTTATAATCCCTTGTGTTTCTGTCATATCAATTATAATGTCTCCTCTTTAATTTCTGATTTTATTTATTTGAGCCCCTCTCCCTCTCTTTCTTGGTGAATCTAGTTAAAGGTTTGTCAATTTTGTTAATCTTTTCAAAGAACCAGATCTTAGTTTCATTGATTTATTTCTATCATCTTATTAGTCTTCATTTCATTTATCTCCACTATGATCTTTGTTATTTCCTTTCTTCTAATAACTTGGGGTTTGTTTTGTTCTTCTTTTTCTAGTTCCTTGTGGTGTAAAGTTAGATTCTTTGAGATTTTTCTTGTTTCTCGAGTTAGGCATGTATTGCTATGAACTTTCCTCGTAGAACTGCTTTTGCTGCATCCCATAAGTTTTGGTATGTTGTATTTCCATTTTTATTTGTCTCAAAGTATTCTTTGAATTCTCTTTTGATTTCTTTGTTGACCCATTGGTTATTTGGTAGCATGTTGTTTAACCTCGTATATTTGTGAATTAGTTTTCTTCTTGTAATCAGTTTCTAGTTTCATACCACTGTGGTCAAAAACAAATCTTGATATGATTTCAGTCTTCCTAAATTTATTAAGACTTGTTCTGTGGCCTAATATATGATCTATCCCGGAGAATATTACATGTGCACCTGAGAAGAACATGCATTCTGCTGCTTTTGGATGGATTTTTTTCTATATATTTTAATATATTTATTAAGTCCATCTGGCCTTATGTGTTTTTTTTGTTTGTTTGTTTGTTTGTTTGCGTTACGCGGGCCTCTCACTGTTGTGGCCTCTCTCATTGTGGAGCACAGGCTCTGTACATGCGGGCTCAGTGGCCATGGCTCACGGGCCCAGCCGCTCCACAGCATGTGGGATCTTCCCGGACCGGGGCACGAACCCGTGTCTCCTGCATCGGCAGGTGGACTCTCAACCACTGTGCCACCAGGGAAGCCAGCCTTATGTGTTTTTAAGGCTGGTGTTTTCTTACTGATTTTTTGTCTGGATGATCTATCCATTGACGTAAGTGGGGTATTAAAGTCCCTTAGTATTAGTGTATTGCTATCTATTTCTCCCTTTAGGTCTGGTAATATTTGCTTTAAAAGTTAAAGTGTTCCCATGTTGGGTACATAAATATTTGCAAATGTTATATCCTCTTATTGTTATTGGCTCTTTTGTTATTATGTAATGACCTTCTTTGTTTCTTATTATAGTCTTTGTTTTAAAGTCTATTTTGTGTGATATAAGAATAGATGCCCCGGTTTTCTTTTGGTTTCCATTTACATGAAACAGCTTTTTCAGTTCCTTCACTTTCAGTCTGTGTGTGTCTGTACATCTGAAGTGAGTCTCTTGTAGGCAGCCTATAGGTAGTTTTTTTTTTTTTTAAATCTATTCAGCCACTCTCTGTCTTTTGATTGGAGGATTTAGTCCACTCACATTTAAAGTGATTATTGATAGATATGTACTTATTGTTATTCTGTTACTTGTTTTTAGGCTGCTTTATAGTTTCTCTGTTTCTTTCAATTTCTCTTGCTCTCTTCCTTTGTAGTTTGATGACTTTCCGTAGTGGTATACTAGATTCCTTTCTCATTATATTTTGTGTATCTACTATTGGTTTTTGCATTGTGGTTACCATTAAGGTTACATATAATAACTTATATTTATAACAATGTATTTTAGGTTGATAGCAACTTAAGTTCCAACAGATTCTAAAACTTGACATTTTTACTACCCCCACATTTTATATTTTTGATGTCACATTTTACATCTCTTTATCTTGTGAATCCCTTAACTAATTATTGTAGCTACAGTTATTTTTAGTGCTTTTTTTGGTTTTAACCTTAATACTAGCTTTATATGTGATTAAACCATCACCTTTACTGTATATCAGTGAGATTTATACTTTACCAGTGAGATTTATACTTTCATATGTTTTCTTTGTTACTAATTACCTCCCCTTCTTTTCAGCTTAAAGAAGTCCCTTTAACAATCCTTGTAAGGCCAGTTTAGTGGTGATGAACTCTTTTTGCTTTTGTGTATCTGGAAGATCCTTTATCTCTTCTTCAATTTTGAATGACAACTTTGCCTGGGTAGAGTATTCTTGGTTGGAAGTTTTTATCTTTCAGCACTTTGACTATATCATGCCACTCCCTTCTGGCCTGCAATGTTTCTGCTGAAAAATCTGCTGATAGCCTTACGGTGGTTCCCTTGTATATATCAAGTTATTTTTCTCTTGCTGCTTTTAAGATACTCTCTTTAACTTTTGACATTTTAATTATAATAGGTGTTGGTGTGGATCTTTTGGGGTTTATCTTGTTTTGATATCTCTGGGCTTGCTGGATCTGGAGGTCTGTTTCCTTCCCCAGGTTACAGAAGTTTTCAGCTATTATTTCTTAAAATAAGTTTTCTGTTCCATTTTCTCTCTCTTCTCCTTCTGGGACCCCTATACATATAAATGTTAGTCCATTTGATGTTGTCCTGTGCATCCCTTAGGCTATCTTCACTTTTTTATATTCTTTTTTGCTCCTCTGATTAAATGAGTTCCACTGCCATGTCTTTGAGATCACTAATCATTTCTTTGGCTAGCAAACTAGATGATTTTGCTGTTGAACCCCTCTGGAATATTTTTTTTAGTGCAGTTATTATATCCTTTAGCTCTGTGACTTCTGTTTGGTACTTTCTTATATTTTTGCTCTGGTTGTTGAAGTTCTCACCTGTTTCATCCTTTCAACTCCCAAGTTCAGTGAGCATCTTTATGACCATTACTTTGAACTCTATCAGTTAAATTGCTTATCTTCATTTCATTAAGGTTTTTTCCCCTGAGGTTTTGTTTTGTTCTTTCATTTGGAATATGTGCTTCTGTTTCCTCATTTTGCTTGACCCTCTTTATTTGTTGCTGTGTATTAGATGAAACAACTACCTCTTCTAATCTTAAAGGAGTGTTCTTGTATAGGAGATAAATTTTATTGTTCAAACTTGCCCTAGCTCTTCATTGTCTCTCAAATCTCTGCGATTGTCCAAGCAGCCTATTTTATTTTTAACAGCTTCCAGTAGTTGAGGGTGTGCCAAGACCTGCCAGTGCCCCAAAGGGAGAGATCTCAGTCTGCACCTAGTTTTAGGCTGATTGGAATCCGGACCCTCAGGCAGCAACTTTTAAAGTATGCAAATAAATACAGTCTTGTGAGACTGTAATAGTAAACTCTGGCCTTGGACCAAGTGATCTAAATGTGCCCCCTGGGTGACAGTTGCAAAATCCGGGGCTCCAGACAAATGTATAACCTCTTTTCTGGGAGATACCAGAAAGCTATAGCAAGGCAGAGGATGAGTACAAAGACAGCATCCCCTGGCTTATGTTCCCTGAGAGCACCTTTGTAGCCTCTAGATGTGTGGTAAACAAAGCCTGTCCTGCAGGCTGAAGCTCCAGGACAAGTAAAGAGGCCTCTCAGGGGTGTGTTTTAGTCTGCTGTCTGTGTAGACCCTGGGGGTGGTAGTCTGCTAAGAATTATTTCTCCTTTTGTTACAGTTTTGTGGGACCCAGGAACAGAAGTCCCCCTGGCCTCCAAAGCCAAACACACAAGAGGTGTCCCCTGGGCTGCAGCTACAAAAACTGGGGCACAAGACATAAAAAATAAATAAATAAATAAACTGGGACACCAGAATGTCTCAACTCTCCCCTCTGGGAGATACTGGCACCGTTGAGTATTGCAAAGGGAGAGTGTGGAGATGGCATTCGCCAAGGAAAAAAGAAAGAAAAAACAAAGATGAGGTCCCCTGGTTTTAGCAAGACAGAGGGAGAGCACAAAGGTGGCACCCTCAGGTTGGGGGGTAAGATGGCACCCACTGAGAAAAAAAGTGGTGCCCACCACCTGCAGGCTTTAGCAAGGTAGAGTGAGAGCAGGAAAATGGCACTCACCAGTGCCTCCACTCCAAGAGAGTCTCCCAACAGGCCCCTGCCCCTCCAGTGGACACTTTAAGATTAACAAATGAAAAAACAAATAAATGGAAAGGTATCTTATGTTCATGGATTGGAATAATTAATATTATTAAAATGTCATTCCTACTAAAAGCCATCTATAGAGTCAGTGCAATCCCTATCAAGATTCCAATGATATATTTTTTTATAGAAATAGATAAACTGTCCTAGGGAATTCCCTGGCAGTCCAGTGGTTAGGACTTGATGTTTTCCCTCCTGTGGCCTGGGTTCAATCCCTTGTCGGGCAACTAAGATCCCACAAGCTGTATGGCACAGCCAAAAAAAAACAAAAAAAGAAAAAGAAAAACTGTCCTAAAATTTATATGGAACAAAAAAGACCCAAATAGCCAAATAGCCAAATAAATCCTGAGAAAGAAGAACAAAACAGGAGGCATCATACTTCCTGATATCAAGCTATACTATAAAGCTATAAGCATCAAAACAATATGGTACTGGCATAAAAAATAGACCAATAGAACATAACTGAGAGCCCAGAAATAAACACAAGCATATACAGTGAACTAATAATTGGCAAGGGGGCCAAGAATACTCAATGGAGAAAAGACAGTCTTTTCAATAAATGGTGTTGGGAATATTGAATATTCACATGTAGAAGAGTGAAACGACTCCTAACTTAACACCATTCACAAAAATTAACTTGAAATGATTAAAGACTTAAATATGAGTCCTGAAGCCATGAAACTCCTAGAAGAAAACAGGAAAAAAACTCCTTGACATGGCCTTTGGTAATGATATTTTGGAAATCACATCTCAATCATAAGCAACAAAATAAAAAATAAGTGAGACTACATCAAACCAAAAAGCTTCTGTTCAGGAAAAGAAACCATAAACAAAAGTGGGGACAACTTACTGAATGGGGAAAGCTATTTGCAAAAGATATATCTGATAAGGGATTAATAACCAAAATATATAAAGAGCTCATAGAACTCAATAGCAAAAGTGAAAATTCAAAAAGTAAAAATCCAATTTATGTATTTATTTTATTTAACGTTTTTATTGGAGTATAATTGCTTTACAATGCTGTGTTACTTTCTGCTGTTTAACAAAGTGAATCAGCTATGTGCATACATATATCCCCATATCCCCTCCCTCTTGTGTCTCCCTCCCACCCTCCTTATCCCACCCCTCTAGCTGGTCACAAAGCACCAGGCTGATCTCCCTGTGCTATGCGGCTGCTTCCCACTAGCTATCTATTTTATATTTGGTAGTGTATATATGTCAATGCTACTCTCTCACTTCGTCCCAGCTTACCCTCCCCCATCCCCGTGTCCTCAAGTCCATTTTCTATGTCTGCATCTTTATTCCTGTCCTGCCCCTAGGTTATTAGAACCAATTTTTTTTTTTTAGATTCCATATATATGTGTTAGCATATGGTATTTGTTTTTCTCTTTCTGACTTACTTCACTTTGTGTGACAGACTCTAGGTCCTTCCACCTCACTATGAATAACTCAATTTCATTTCTTTTTATGGCTGAGTAATATTCCATTGTATCTGTGTGGCACATCTTCTTTATCCATTCATCTGTCGATGGACACTTAGGTTGCTTCCATGTCCTGGCTATTGTAAATAGTGCTGCAATGAACTTTGTGGTACATGACTCTTTTTGAATTATGGTTTTCTCAGGGTATATGCCCAGTGGTGGGATTGCTGGGTCATATGGTAGTTCCATTTGTAGTTTTTTAAGGAAACTCCATACTGTTCTCCATAGTGGCTGTATCCATTTACATTCCCACCAACAGTGCAAGAGTGTTCCCTTTTCTCCACACCCTCTCCAGCATTTATTGTTTGTAGATTTTTGGATGATGGCCATTGTGACCAGTGTGAGGTCTCATTGTAGTTTTGATTTGCATTTCTCTAATGTTGAGTGATGTTGAGCATCCTTTCATGTGTTTGTTGGCAATCTGTATATCTTCTTTGGAGAAATGTCTATTTAGGTCTTCTGCCCATTTTTGGATTGGGTTGTTTGTTTATTGGATATTGAGCTGCATGAGCTGCTTGTATATTTTGGAGATAATCCTTTGTCAGTTGCTTCATTTGCAAATATTTTCTCCCATTCTGAGGGTTGTCTTTTTAATAATCCAATTTAAAATTGGACAAAGGACCAGAATAGACATTTATGATTTATGTCTCTCATTCCCTTTCACAGAACCATAGAATTTCAGGGTTAGAAGAAGACCTGATTAGTAGGTAATTTCTACTCAAGCTTCACTTCCCCACTCTAACGCTCTCTCACGTGAATTCATTGTCTTCTCTTTGCTACTATATGCACCCAGGTGGTAAGCAACAAATAACAATGGTTGCAGTTTTCTTTAATTTGGCTGATCTTTCATCAATTTACATGGAAAAATAAGTCTTTTAGTAGACCCCAAATCATACTTTTGTTAAATGGTTGCCTATATTATAAATTAATGTAATACAGTTTTTCTTTAAAAACAGCTAACTCTTAGAGCACAGCTTGTAAACCCAGGCTTGCCTGGAGTGTTGACAGTCTGCCAAAGGGATAATTGCAAACAGATGTCAGATGTAGGGAACCAAATTTTTAAGTTCTTAACCAGTGACTCTCCAAAATTTGAATAGTTCTTTTTTTTTTTCAGTGCACATTTATTTTGTGCAGGAAAAAAAACTTAATTTTTTTAGCTTAATGAATTAAAGAAGTAGTAGTAATGTATATTATTCCTCAGATTCATAGTGAGTAAAATTATTTTGTTCAAGTTTTCTCCATAGTCACTTTGCTTTTTCTTTAGACATAACTATTCCAGGCAATTGGTTAGTTTTCAAAATGATATAAGATAAAGAAGATTGGGGGATAAAAGTTCTGAATAAAATGTCTAAAATGAAAATGGAAATCTCTTTCTTATGAGTGTTCTTAGAAACTTCTCTACAGGCATTGCAGAATAGGTATAACTTCCGTTCACTGGTACAAGACTCTTCTCCATACAGCAAGCAAGCAGTGTTCTTAGAAATATCGTTACTACTAGGGTTCTTAAACACTTCTGTATATTTATTACAGAATAGGTATAATGTCTAATCACAGATATCACAGTATTCTCAGTGCAACAAGTAAGTACTGTTCTTGGAAAAATCTTTATAACTAGTGTGCTAAACACTTCTCTACATGCATTACAAAATGGGTATAAAAAAGAAGTAAATCTTTGCCATTTGTTGTCAATATTGATGGGCCTTGAAGACATTATGCTAAGTGAAATAAGTCAGACAAAGAAAGACAAATACCTTATGATCTCACTTATATGTGGGATTTAACAAACAAACCCAGGTTTATAGGTACAGGGAGCAGATTGGTGGTTGCCAAAGGCAGGGGTTGGGAGGAGAAACTGTTGATGGGGGTCGAAAGGTACAAACTTCCAGTTGTAAAATAAACAAATACTGGGGATGTAATGTACAGTATGGTGATTATAGTTAACAATACTGTATTGTGTATTTGAATGTTGCTAAGAGTAGATCTTAAAAGTTCTCATAAGAAAAAATTGAAACTATGTGTGGCAATGGATGTTAACTAGAGTTGTGATTATTTCACAATATATATACAAATATCAAATAATTATGTTGTACAACTGGAACTAATGTTATCTGTCAATTAAAAATTATTTTAAAATGGGTATAACTTTCATTCAGTGATAGCAACACTGTTTGCAATGCAAGCTGCAAGTACTTTTTAAAGAAACATCTTTATTAAAAGTGTACTTAAACACTTCTGTACATGTTTAGAGTGGGTAAAACTGGTATAACACTGTACTCAATGTGGCAAACAAGGTGCATTCTTAGAAAATCTTTATTACAAGTTTTCCTAAACGTATGAGTACATGCATTACAAAATAGGTATAACTTCCATTCACTGATATGAAACTGTTCTCAACACAGCAAGTACAAAGAGTTCTAGAAAAATCTTTATAATTAGGGACTTAAAAAAATTTTATTGAACTACAGTTGATTTACAATATTGTGATAGTTTCAGGTGTACAGCAAAGTGATTCAGATATACATATTCTTCTCTCTCTCTCTCTCTCTATATATATATATATATTCTTTTTCACACTTTACATCTTTTTATCTTGTGAATTCCTTAACTAATTATTGCAGTTATGGTTATTTCTAATGCTCTTTGGTTTTAACCTTAATACTAGCTTTATATGTGATTTAACCACCACCTTTACTTTTTTTTTTTTTTTGCGGTACGCGGGCCTCTCACTGTTGTGGCCTCTCCCGTTGCGGAGCACAGGCTCCGGACGCGCAGGCTCAGCGGCCATGGCTCACAGGCCCAGCCGCTCTGCGGCATGTGGGATCTTCCCGGACCGGGGCACGAACCCGTGTCCCCTGCATCGGCAGGCAGACTCTCAACCACTGCGCCACCAGGGAAGCCCACCTTTACTTTTTTTTATTAAACTACAGTTGATTTACAATATTGTGTAGTTTCAGGTGTGCAGCAAAGTGAGTCAGATATACATATTCTATATATATATTCTTTTTCACACTTTACATCTTTTTATCTTGTAAATTCCTTAACTAATTATTGTAGTTATGGTTATTTTTACTGCTTTTTTGTTTTAATCTTAATACTAGATTTATATGTGATTAAATCACCACCTTTACTGTATATTTACCTTTACCAGTGAGATTTATACTTTCATATAAAAAAAGTTTTATCTGAAAATTCTTTTTCAGATTCTTTTCCAGTGTAGGTTATTACAAGATACTGAATATAGTTTCCTGTGCTATACGGTAGGTCCTTGTTGGTTATCTATTTTAGTTTATTTATCTTTTTGGTTGTGCCACGTAGCATGCGAGATCTGACCAGGGGTCAAACCCATGCCCCCTGCATTGGAAGCACGGAGTCTTAAACACTGGACCGCCAGGGAAGTCCCCTATTTTATCTATAGTAGTGTGTATCTGTTAATCCCATATTCCTAATTTATCCCTCCCCCTCTTCTCCTTTGGTAACCATAGTTTGTTTTCTATGTCTGTGAGTCTGTTTCTGTTTTGTAAGTTCATTTGTACTATTTTTTAGATTCCACATATGAGATATCCTATAATATTTGTATTTCTCTGACTTCACTTAGTATGATAATCTCTAGGTCCATCCATGTTGCTGCAAATGGCATTATTTCATTCTTTTTTATTGCTAATATTCCATTGTGTACATACCACATTTTCTTTCTTCTTTTTTTAATAGGATTATTGTGATGTTTAATTAGTTAATATAGGTAAAGCTCTTAAAACTCCCTGGCACACAAATGCTCAATCTATTGATAAACATTTAGGTTGTTTCCATGTCTTGGCTATTATAAATAATGCTTCAATGAACATGGGGTGCATGTATCTTTTTGAATTATGATTTTCATCTTTTCTGCATGTATGCCCAGGAGTGGTATTGCTGGATCATATTTTTAGTTTTTTAAGGAACCTCCATACTGTTCTCCATAGTGGCTGCACCAGTTTACCTTCCCCATCAACAGTGTAGGAAGGTTCCCTTTCTGCACACCCTCGCCAGCATAATAACTAATGATCTTAAATATTTGTCTCCATTCATTGCAGAACGAGTGCCACTTCCATTCACAGAGATAACACTGTTCTTAGCACAGCAAGCAAGTAGAAGTTTTAGAAACATCTTTATTACATGTCCTTAAACACTTCTCTACATGCATTGCACAGTTGGGACCACTTTTATTCACTGATATAACCCTGTTCTCAATACAGCAAGCAAATAGTTAGAAACAAGTTTATTACAAGTGTTCTTAAACACTTATGTACATGCCATGCAGAATAGTGTAAACAAAAGAATGTCGCCATCCATTCTAGTCCTACAAGGATCAAGCCATTAGCCAATGCAGTCACCCCCGACAGTGCACCTTGAGGGGAATTCAGGATGAGGAAAAACAGCAAACATTCTGTGCTTTGGATATACTGGCCCCTAGATAGTTAAGATGGATATCTAAGGAAAAATTTCAATGACCACAGATTCTTGCATGCATTCTCCCACGCATAGAAAAGCACTAAAATTAACTCGAGATGTCTGTTCTTTTGATTATCAGTAATCTTTTGATTTTCGACTACATGTTTTTTCTAGCAAAAAAGTTCATATATATGTTAACAAACTAGATTCGTTTTGCCCAATGCACAGCAAGCCAAAACGCTGAGATGCAGAGATTTGCAGCAAAGAGAGGGTATATTTGCAAGGCAGCCCCATGAGGAGATGGGAGAACAAGTCTCATCCATCTCCCTGAAGGCGAGGGACTTGGGTTATTTATGGGATAAAGAATAAAGCAACAGGGTAGTCTGAGGCAGGGGGAGTGTGGGGAAAGGTGATTGGAAAAAGGTGTGGTAATCGTCATCCTGTGCAGGTGTAACCAAACTACAGGTCTCTGCACGTTCAAAACGGAGGCGCTTAGCACAATCTGAGGGTGGAGTTTTCAGCCCTCTGATGTCAAAAGGTCACTGAATGGACATGCGTGATGCCCTATCCAGTTTTTTTTTTTTTTTTTTTTTTTTTTTTTTTGCGGTACGCGGGCCTCTCACTGTTGTGGCCTCTCCCGTTGCGGAGCACAGGCTCCGGACGTGCAGGCTCAGCGGCCATGGCTCACGGGCCCAGCTGCTCCGCGGCATGTGGGATCTTCCCGGGCCGGGGCAGGAACCCGTGTCCCCTGCATCGGCAGGCGGACTCTCAACCACTGCGCCACCAGGGAAGCCCGCCCTATCCAGTCTTAACCAGCTCCGCGTGAAGTAGACAAAGCTGACGCCAAGTTTCTGGAAAACAACTCAGGCAAACATTTTATTGTTTAGGCTACATGGAAGACGTTTAAGTCTTGAACGACCTTGGTTAGTGAAGGCAGGTGAAATGGATTTGACTCTATACCCATGGTTTCATATCCTAGCTCCTCCCTTGCCCCTTTGGAGCAGTTCCTCAGAGCTGAGAGGCTGTCTCCTGGGCTATAAGGTCCCTGAATAAAACTTAATTCACAACTTCTAGGTCGTGCATTTTTCTTTCAGTCGACAATGGGCATATCCTCCATTCAATGATATAACAATGCTCTAAACACAGCAAGCTGCTAGCATTCTTAGAAATATCTTTATTACAAGTGTTTTTTTTTTTAAACACTTCCTTATATGCATTACAGAGTGCGTATGACTCTCATTTACTTGTATAACATGGTTCTCAATGCAAAGAGCAAGTAACGTTCTAAGGAACATCTTTATTACAAATGTTCTTAAACACGTCTACACATCCTTTGCAGAAATGGTAGATCTTCCATTAAATAATAAAACTATTTTGTGCTGGTCTCTGCCTATCAATAACCAATGTTGAAGTTGGATCAGTCCTTGTGGTTCTTATGACTACGAGATGCCATTCAGCAATAACCATCAGGAAACTTTGAAAAAAGTAAAAGTTTATTACTTATATGACCTGGAAATTACATGGCATGCCTGGAACCACACAGCGAGGTCACAGGTAGAGAGATAGCACACAGTCCTGGGGTACTGCTTTTATTGGGGTTGAGGGTGGAGGCCTAGGGTTTTGTGGGCTCACTATTGGTGAATTTAAAATGTAAGAGTGGAAATTTAAAGCACAGGAGGAGAAAAAAGCAAGTGGTCCAAATGGTCAGTTATTGAAGTCCACCAAGATCTCTAAAACAAAGGAGCCTCAGTGGGGGAAGGCAGCCTGGCTCTATATCTAGTGTGTGGCTGGCAGTGTGTTTATTCAAGATGGCTATCTTGGAAGTGGATGCCTCATCAATTTAAGCTTAAGTCAGGCACTTGCATTACAAAAAAGGGGAAAAAATGGTCAGGGTTTACACTACAATAACACAGATCAAGGCAGCAAGCAAGTAAAGTGTTTACAAATACCTTTCATACAAGTGTTTTTTAACACCTCTATATATGCACTGTATATTGGCTAAAACAAGCACTGATACAGCACTATTTTCAAAGCAGCAAGCAGGTACTGTTCTTACAAACATTTTTACTACATGATCTTACACACTTTACATGCATTGAAGAAAGGGTGCCACTTCCATTCATTTATATAACACTGTTCTCAATGATGTACGTAAGTATTATGCTTAAAAAACATTTTTATTACAAAGGTTCTTTTTTTTAAATATTGGTTTTTATTATTAAATATCAAGCATATCAAAAATGTATGGGGAATGACCACCACTCAGCTTTAATAAACACAAACCTTCTCACATTTGATAATTTTTAATGAGGTAACAAATTACAGGTACAATTGAAGCTTCACCTGTATACACCTCAGTCCACTTTCCTCTTACCTCTTCGGAGGTAAACAAGCCAGACTTTGGTGTTTATCATTCTCATGCGTGCTTTTATACTTTTAATATATGTATATACATCAAACTTTGTTTTGCATGTTCTAAAACTACTAAATCGTCTCACACAACACATGTCAGTTGGCCATTTTTTTAATTCATTATTTTTGATATGTAAAGTTAATATACATACCTTGTATTAATTCATTTTAACAGCCAAATGCTACAAACCACAATTTATTCATTCATTCTTCTAATGGATATTGGTTCCAGGCTTTTACAATTAAAAATATTAACTGCAATGAACTTTCTGTACATGTCTCCTTGAGTACACATGTCAAGAATTCTTATAGAATATAATACCCAAAGACCAGGTATAAGCATCTTCCAATAACCTAGATGTTGCCAAACTGTTCTCTAAAGTAATAACATAAATTTCACTGCCACCAGCAAAGACGAGAGCCCACGTGAGCCTCAGCAACACGTTTAAGTGTCGAGGTTGTTTTGTTTTTCTTTGTTTTCATATTTGCCCATCTGATGGCAGTGAAATTGTATCTCAGTGTTGTTTTAATGGGGAATTCTTTTATTACTATTTAGATAAAGCATCTTGTCCTGTGAATGACTACTCAGGGATCCTCACCTATGAATTGTCCATTCATATCCTTTGATCATTTTCTTGATTTAAATGGAGACCTTGTCAGTTACATGATATGCAAACATAAGTTTGAATTTTAGTGTACACAAATTATCAATCTTTCCTTTTTGTGCTTTATGTCTACTCCAGTGTCATAGTCTTTGCTTTTCTACAGGTTTAAAAGTCTGTGAAGTATAGTTTAGCCAAAACAATTGAGAATATTTCAACATTAAATATAAAGCAAAAAAAAAAAAAAAGACTTTTTAGTCATACCTGAGTGGTATGTGCAATTTAACTCAATGAAAAATATCCAATAAAATGTACATAATAAAAGATTTCCTATTAAATATTAGTAAGATTTTATATATCTATTCCTCATATACACAGATTGTTTTGGCAGCCATTCTTCATTGCCTCTTAAAGGATCAAGCATCATAATCAGATATTAAGTAGTCTCATTGGTATCCAGATAGTTTATATATCAGAGTCAAAATTTAAGTCCCAGTTATGCCATGTAAATGTCTTGCTGAAATGCCATTAAAATGGTTGTTATTTTCCAGAGATTCAAAGAAAAATTCTATGGACATTTTAATTAACTTCAAATATTTTTTGAGTATCTATTCTGGGCCAGGCATTACAGATAAGCAAGTTATCCTGCTTTCATGGAGTTTACAATCTAGCAAAGAATCAAAGAATAATAGAAGAAAATATTTTACTCTTTTTTGTTGTTGTTGAATCTTACATTTTTGCAAGTTGATTCTATAAGCCATTTCTGGTGAGAAAAGTCAGTGTGTCTTTAATTTGAAGAATCATCTACCTTCATTCATAAAACAAAAATACTGTTACTGTCTATTGTATATCCAAGACTTACACCTCCCAAGAGTTCCAGGCTGGGAGAGAAGTGAGACTCCAATCTAGTCTCCTGAAGTTTCATTTCTCTGGTATCAAGTGAATCCAGCTTCTATCTATGAATCAAGTTGAACTATAGGATTTATTAACCATCTGGCATCATCTCTTTATGATCTCATCAGCCTTTAACTATTCCTACTGAGAATGTCCAAATCCAAGCCCCCTTGAGTTTTAGGGGTCTACAGCGGATGTTATAGAGGCTTTCACAGTGCTGCTTCTGGACTGGCACACATGGTGCTGAAGACCTAGCTAGGCCTTCCTTCCCCAGTGGGTTCCATCTTCAACCAGCCCACCACCAAAACAGAAAGAGGGTATTACAAGGGCTCTTGAACAACACTCTCTATATGCTTGGCAGAACGGCTACAACTTCCATCAGTGATGTAACTCAGCTCGCAATGTGACAGGTAGGTAGCGTTATTAGAAATCTCTTGGGCTTCCCTGGTGGCGCAGTGGTTGAGAGTCCGCCTGCCGATGCAGGGGACACGGGTTCGTGCCCCGGTCCGGGAAGATCCCACATGCCGCCGAGCGGCTGGGCCCGTGAGCCATGGCCGCTGAGCCTGCGCGTCCGGAGCCTGTGCTCCGCAATGGGAGAGGCCACAGCAGTGAGAAGCCCGCGTACCACAAAAAAAAAAAAAAAAAAAAAAAAAAAAAAAAAAAAAAAAAAAAAAAAAGAAATCTCTTTATTTCAAGTGTTCTTAAAAATTCTGTACATGCCTTACAGAATGGGTGCTACCCTTTCTCTGATAAAACCATGTTCTCAATGCAGCATGCAAGTAGTGTTCTTTGAAACACCTTTTGTTTTGTTTTTAAATATTTATTTATTTATTTATTTATTTATTTATTTATTTAGCTGTGCTGTGTCTTAGTTGCGGCACGTGGGCTCTTAGTTGCGGGATGTGGGATCTAGTTCCCTGACCAGGGATCAAACCAGGCCCCCTGCATTGAGAGTTCAGAATCTTAACCACTGGACCACCAGGGAAATCCCTATTTTTATATTTTAAAAGTTTTATTGAATTATAGTTGATTTACCATATTGAGTTAGTTTCTGGTATACAGCAAAGTGATTCAGATATATATATATTTATATATATATTGTTTTTCATATTCTTTTCCATTATGGTTTGTCACAGGATATTGAATATAGTTCCCTGTGCTCTACAATAGGACCTTGTTGTTTATCCTTTCTATACATAATAGTTTGCATCTGCTAATCCCAAACTCCCAATCCATCCCTCCCCAGACCTTGGCAGCTACAAGTCTGTTCTCTATGTCTGTGAGCCTGTTTCTGTGAAACACCTTTATTACAAGTGTTCATAAACACTAATCTACAATGCATTGCAGAATATGTCTCTTTCATTCACTGATAAAACTTGTCAATGCAACGAACAAGTAGTGTTCTTTGAAACATCTTTTGTACAAGTGTTTTAAAACGTTTTTACATGCTTTCCAAACAAGTATAACTTCCATTAAATGATATAATACTGTTCTCAACACAGCAAGCAAGTATATAGCATTCTCAGAAACATGTTTATTACAAGTGTTCTTAAACATGTCTGTACATTCTTTGCAGAATGAGTATAACTTCCATTAAATGACTATCACTTTTCTCAATGCAATAGCATTCTTAGAAATATCTATATTACAAGTTTTCTTAAACACTTCTCTACATGAATTACAGATGCTTATAACTTCCAGTCAATGATATAACACTATTCTAAATGCAGCAAACAAGTAGCATTCTCTGAAACATCTTTGTAACGAGTGTCTTGAAACACTTCTCCAAACACATTGCAGATGGGTGCCACTTCCATTCACTTGTAAACAAAGAACACAGTGTTTTCACTCACCACCCAATTCTACAAGGACTAATTATAGCCCACTGCAGTTGCTGACCGACAGTGCACTCCTAGAGGAAATTAAGATGATCACAGGATTCTCTGTGCTTTGGACAAGCAGATCCCTTAGATAGTCAGGCCCCAGGAAGAATTTTAACGAACCCAGATTCTTTGCATCTTCCCAAACATAGAAAAGTACTAAAATCATTCATTTGAGATGTCTGTTCTTTGTGACTAGCAGTAATCTTTTACCAAGATGTATACTAGGCTCTAAGCATTCCCTAGCCCCAAATCATATATAAACTATCTTCCCTCCGTACCTCTTCAGAACAGTTCCCCCAAAGCTACTGAGAGGCTGTCTCCTCGGCCACTGTCCCCAATAAGCTCCCTGAATAAAACTTAAGCTCACAGCTCTTTTTTTAAGATTAATTAATTAATTAATTTACTATTGGCTGTGTTGTGTCTTCGTTGCTGTGCGCGGGCTTTCTCTAGTTGCGGCGAGCGGGGTCTACTCTTCCTTGCGGTGCGCGGGCTTCTCATTGCGGTGGTTTCTCTTGTTGTGGAGCACGGGCTCTAGGCGCGTGGGCTTCAGTAGTTGCAGCACACGGGTTCGGTAGTTGTGGCTCACGGGCTCTAGAGCACAGACTCAGTAGTTGTGGTGCACAGGCTTAGTTGCTCTGCGGCATGTGGGACCTTCCCGGACCAGGGCTCGAACCCGTGTCCCCTTCATTGGCAGGCAGATTCTTAACCCCTGAGCCACCAGGGAAGTCCCTAAACTCACAACTCTTACATTGTGCCTTTTTCTTTAAGTTGATGCACCGATAAAACAGTGTTGTAAGGCAGATGAAAGTAGGATTCTTAGAAACATCTTAATAGGTGTTCAGAAAGACTTCTGAACTACCTTTGAGAACGGGCACGATGTCTATTCATTGGCAGTGCACTATTCTCAATACAGCATGCAGTGTGTTCTCAGAAACATCTTTGTAACAAGTGTTCCTATAAATTTCCATTCCTACCTTGTGGAATGCGTATAACATTCATTTCCTTTTTTTTTTTCAGTTGAAATTAATTAATTAATTTTAATTGAAGTATAGTTGATTTACAGTGTTGTGCTAATTTCTGCTGTATATATGTTATACACATATGTACATTCTTTTTTTAATAACATTCATTTCCTGATATAACACTTGTCAATATAGAAGGCAAGTAGTGTTCTTAGAACAATCTTTCTAAAATTTTTCTTAAAAAATTCTATCCATGCCTTAATGAATGGGCATAACTTCAAATCACTGATGTAACACTGCTCTCAAGTCACCTACTGGGCATTGTTTTTAGACATATCTTTTTTAAAATATATTTTTAGTTTATTTTTTTATTGGAGTATAATTGCTTTACAATGTTGTGTTAGTTTCTGCTGTACAATGAAGTGAATCAGCTGTATGTATACCTATAGCCCCTCCCTCTTGGACCTCCCTCCCACCCCGCCTCATCCCCCCATCCCCCCCCATGGCACCCATCCAAGTCATCACAGAGTGCTAAGCTGAGCTCCCTGCACTATACAGCAAGTTCCTACTAGCTATCTAGTAGGAACTAGATCTATGTATCTATCTATCATTGTAGTGTATTTATGTCAAACCTAATCTCCCAATTCACCCCATCCTCCCCTTCCCCCCCACCACCGTGTCCACATGTCCATTCTCTTCATCTGCCTCTCTATTCCTTCCCTGGAAATAGGTTCATCTGTACCATTTTTCTATATTTCACATATATGCGTTCATATATGATATTTGTTTTTCTCTTTCTGGCTTACTTCACTCCGTATGACAGTCTCTAGGTCCATCCACATCTCTACAAATGACCCAATTTCATTCCTTTTTATGGCTAATATTCCATTGTATATAGGTACCACATCTTCTTTATCCATTCATCTGTTGTTGGACATTTAGGTTGTTTCTGTATCCTGGCTATTGTAAATAGTGCTGCAATGAACACTGGGGTACATTTGTCCTTTTGAATTATCTTCATTACACGTTTTTTTTTTTTTGCGGTACGCGGGCCTCTCCCTGCTGTGGCCTCTCCCGTTGCGGAGCACAGACTCCGGACGCGCAGGCTCAGCGGCCATGGCTCACGGGCCCAGCCGCCCCGCGGCATGTGGGACCCTCCCGGACCGGGGCACGAACCCATGTCCCCTGCATCGGCAGGTGGACTCCCAACCACTGCGCCTCCAGGGAAGCCCTATTACACATATTTTTAAACACTTCTTTTTTTTTTTTTGCGGTACGCGGGCCTTTCACTGTTGTGGCCTCTCCCGTTGCGGAGCACAGGCTCCGGACGCGCAGGTTCAGCGGCCATGGCTCACGGGCCCAGCCGCTCCGCGGCATGTGGGATCTTCCCGAACCAGGGCACGAACCCGTGTCCCCTGCATCGGCAGGCGGACTCTCAACCACTGCACCACCAGGGAAGCCCTAAACACTTCTTGACATGCGTTGTAGAAATGGTGCCACTTCCATTCACCGAAGAAGCACTGTTCTCAACTTGGCAAGCAAGTAGTGTCCTTAGAAACGCCTTTATTACAAGGGTTCTTAAACACCTATCCACATGCATTGCAAAATGAGTGCCCCTTGCCTCCACTGATGTATCACTTTTTTCAATGCAGAGTGTAACTAGCCTTTCACAGACAACCTTATTACAGTGTTTTAAACACTTCTGTACATGTTTATAGAATGGGTATAACTTTGACTGACATAACACTGTTCTAAACACAGCAAACGAGCATTTCTAGAAATCCTTTTTGTTACAATTGGTCTCAAACACTTCTCTACATGAATTGCAGAATGGGTGACTGTTCCTTTCTTTCACAGAACAGTGTTCTCAGTGCAGCATCATGTAGCACTCTTAGAAATATCTTGTAATTAGTGTTCTTTCACTTCTCAACGTGAGCTGCAGAACGGGTGCCTCTTGCACTGACTGATATAATGCAGTTCTCTATGCAGCCAGCAAATAGCATTCATGATAACATCTGTTTACTTTATTATAGTTATTAAACACTTGTTTACATGATATTCAGAATAGGTATAAATTCCATTAAATGATATAATACTGTTCTCAACATAGCAAATAAGCAGTGTTACTAGACACAGCTTTATTACAAGTATGATTTTACATTTCTCTACACACCTTGCCAAAATGTTACCACTACCAATCACTTTTATAACACTCCTCAAGGCAGCATGCAAGTAGCTTTCTTTTAAAAAATCCATATTACAATGATCATAAACTATTTTCTAATGCACTGTAGAAGAGGTGCCATTTCCATTCACTTTTATAACACTATTCTCTTTCCAGCAAGCAAGCAGTGTTCTTAGAAACATCTGTATTACAAGTGTTTTTTTGTTTGTTTGTTTGTTTCATTTTGTTTTTGTATAGCTACGGTTGCCTTAGATGCTTTCACTTTCTAAAAAAATTGAAGTAGTGTTGATTTACAATGTTGTGTTAGTTTCAGGTGTACAGCAAAGTGATTCAGTTATACATACACATATATCTATTATTTTTCAGATTGCTTTCCCTTATAGGTTATCGCAAAATATGGAGTATAGTTCCCTGTGCTATACACTAGGTCCTTGTTGTTTATCTATTTTATATATAGTAGTATATATATGTTAATCCCAAACTCCTAATTTATCCTTCCCCCGCTTTCCCCTTTGGTAACCATAAGTTTGTTTTCTATGTCTATAGGTCTATTTCTGTTTTGTATATAAATTCATTTGTATCATTTTTTTTTAGATTTCACATATAAGCGATATCATATGATATTTTTTTCCCTGTCTGACTTACTTCACTTAGTATGATAATCTCTACGTCCATCCACGTTGCTGCAAATGGCATTATTTCATTCTTTTTATGGCTGAGTAATATTCCATTGTATATATGTACCATATCTTCTTTATCCAGTCATCTGTCAATGGACGTTTAGGTTGCTTCCATGTCTTGGCTATTGTAAAAAATGCTGCAATGAACATTGGGGTGCATGTGTATTTTCGAATTATGGTTATCTCCAGATATAGGCCGAGGAGTGGGATTGCTGGGTCACATGGTAGTTCTATTTTTAGTTTTTGAAGGAACCTCCATGCTGTTTTCCATAGTGGTACAAGTGCTCTTAAACACTCTCTACATACATTGCAGATGGTGCCATTCCCATTCACCAGTGTACACTGTCCCCCATAAAGAAAGAAAGTGCCATTCTTAGAAACATCTTTTTTTTACAAATGTTGTCAAATACATCTCTCAATGAGAAATGTGTTCCACTTCCATCGACTGATATAACTCTGTGGTCAAAGAAGCCAAAAAAAGTGTACTTGGAAACATCTTTATTACAACTGTTCTTAGCATTTCACATGCATCACAAAACGTGTTCTACTTTCATTCACAGATATAACACTGTACTCAACACAGCAAGCAAGTAGTTCCTTAGAAAAATCTTTATTACAAGCATTTGCAAACATTTCTGTACATACATTGCAGAATGGGCATAACATCCATTCAGTGATATAACACTGTTCTCAATGCAGCAAGCGTTAGTGTTCCTAAAAATTTCTTTAATACAAGTGTATTTAAACACTTCTGGGGAATTCCCTGGCAGTCCAGTGGTTAGGACTCCATGCTTTCACTGTGGCCCAGGTTCAATCCCTGGTCAGGGAGCTAAGATCCCTCAAGCCACATGGTGCAGCCAAAAACAAAAAAACCCCAAACAACACCCCCACACACACACACACTTCTTTATATGCACTGATGCCTGTACCTGCCACTCACTGATAGAAACTGTTCTCAACTTGGCAAGCAGATTGTGTTTTTAGAAACGCCTTTATTACAGTTGTTCTTAAACTCATCTCTCTATGCACTGCAGAAAGGTTATAAGCTCCATTCACTGATGCAACACTGCTCTCAACACGGCAAGCAAGGAGTTCTTAGAGATGCCTTTATTACAAGTGTTCTTGGATGTCAGCATCTAGGTGGTGTGAGTGGTTCCTATTTTCTCTCCCCTTTGATTAATAACTATTTGGGCACCCTTAACCAAACGAAAGTGCCTCTGCACATTGCACCTGGGCATCCAGGAGGTTTTCACCCACCTGTTCATCAGTATGTGGACACATTGGATCTCGGTCATGGCTATGGATCCAAAGGAGTCGGCAAGCCTCCCCCACCCCATTCCCTGTGATTGGGTGAAAAGGAATCTGATGAGTACAAAACTAGGTGGAGGGGCTTCCCTGGTGGCGCAGTGGTTAAGAATCCGCCTGCCGATGCAGGGACATGGGTTCAATCCCTCGTCCGGGAAGATCCCACATGCCGCGAAGAAACTAAGCCCGTGTGCCACAACTACTGAGCCCGCATGCCACAACTACTGAAGCCCACGCACCTAGAGCCTGTGCTCCACAACAAGAGAAGCCAACGCAGTGAGAAGCCTGCACATCTCAAGGAAGAGTAGCCCCTTCTTGCCGCAACTAGAGAAAGCCTGTGAGCAGCAACAAAGATCCAGTGCAGCCAAAAGTAAAGAAAAATTTAAAAACAAACAAAAAAACTAGGTGGATACTCATGGGCAGTAGAGACTTCGAGGAGGGCCAGTCTGCCTAAAGGGAGAATTGTCATGCCATCAGAGTGGGGTGGAGGTGAGTTTGGATGCAGGGGAAAGAGTAGAGCTTGCCAAAGGAGCCTCCTTCCCCAGGGCAAAGCTGTAATAGGTTGGCCTTCTGGCAGCGGTAGCAGCAATGTCTCTGGCAGAGTAGGTTGAAAGCGGCAGCCTCTCGATGGAGGAGAGGGAAAGTGAAAATGGTGAGCGACTGCCTGGCTCCCCCTGCTGTGCAGGTTGTAGCTGGAGAAGCTTGTTTCTCTACAGCAGCACTGGGATTTCTGAGGAGGGACCTCCATAATGGGGAAGGAGGCGGGAGGGAGGAGAAAGGAAAGGAAGCACATGATAACACCCACGGGCATTAAAGGAGCACAGGTCCTGCTGGCTGCTTCAGGACTTCAGCAGGACCACCCACAAGCCTTTGGGAGTATCCACTGGAGGATCTTCCCCTGGCCCCACTGGCACCGCGAAGCTCCAAGTGCTAAACCCACACTTCCCTCCCCTCCACCCCCAACTCTGGAGCCAGCTCCTTGTGTGTGCTCCCAAGTGTGAGAGCAGGTTAGGTAATCTGAATACCCTCAGAAAGATGGACCAAGGTCTGTGGACAAGGGAGGCTCAACAAACTGAGGCTACAGTGCCACCTTCTGGAAAACAAAAGAGAGGTTTCCTGCAGCCAGCTGGGTGATTTATGAGAACAAGAAGAAATACAAAGGTAAGAATTCTACCACAAGAGAGAACAAGAGTGGAGCAAGTCAATCCCCTATAAACCAGGGATTCCCCAGAGAAGTAACACCAAGGAACAGTACCTCATCAAAGATAACAAGTAAAGATACTTCAAATGCTAAAGCAGCAATGCAGAAATGCAAAGAACTTTAAAAATCAAGGAAATATGCCATCGCCAAAAGATATCAACAATTCTCCAACAGCTGAGCCCAAAGTCTCAGCACACTGCAATCTATCTGATAAATAATTCAAAATAGCGGTATTGAAGAAACTTAATAAGCTACAAGAAGAATTAAAAACAGCTCAGGATATTAGGAAAAGGATACATGAACAAAATGAGTTATTTGTAAAAGAGATTGAAAATATAAAAAAGGGCCCAACAGAAATTCTGGAGCCGACGAATTCAATGAATGGGATAAAGAATGCAACAGAGAGCATCTGTAGCAGAGTAGAGCAGATGGAAGATAGAATAAGTGACTTAGAAGAAAGGAATTTTGAAATAAAGAGTTATACCAGAACAAAGATAAAAAATAAAAATGAGGGCTTCCCTGGTGGCGCAGTGGTTGAGAGTCCGCCTGCCGATGCAGGGGACACGGGTTCGTGCCCCGGTCCGGGAGGATCCCACATGCCGCGGAGCGGCTGGGCCGGTGAGCCATGGCCGCTGAGCCTGCGCGTCCGGAGCCTGTGCTCCGCAACAGGAGGGGCCGCGGCGGTGAGAGGCCCGCGTACCGCAAAAAAAAAAAAAAATAAAATAAAAATAAAAATAAAAATGAGGGGAGAAAACCTACGTGTTCTATGGGACTCAACCGAAAGGAAATACATTTGAATAATCAGGAATCCAGAAGGAGAAGAGAGGGAAAAGGATGTTGAAATTTTTTGAAGTATAGTTGATGCATAATATTATATAAACTGCAAGTGTATCATATAGTGATTCACAATTTTTAAAGGTTATACTCAATTTACAGATATTATAAAATATTTGCTATATTCCCCATGTTGTAAAATACATACTTGTAGCTCATTTTATACCTAATAGGTTGTACCTCTTACTCCCTTACCGCCATATTGCCCCTCCCCCCTTCCCTCTCCCCACTGGTAACCACTAGTTTGTTCTCTATATCTGTGAGTCTCCTTCTTTTCTGTTATATTCACTAGTGTGTTGTATTTTTTAGATTCCACATATAAATGATATCATATATATAGTATTTGCCTTTCTCTGTCTGACCTTTCACTTACCATAATGCCATCTGAGTCCATCCATGTTACTGCAAATGGCAAAATTTCATTCTTTTCTATGGCTGAGTAGCATTCCATTGTATAAACACCACATCTTCTTTATCCGTTCATCTGTTGATGGACACTTAGGCCACTTCCAAATCTTGGCAATTGTAAATAATGTTGCTATGAACATTAGGGTGCATGTATCTTCTCAGATTAGTGCAGGAGTGGAATTGCTAGGTCATATGGTAGTTCTGTTTTTAGTTTTCTGAGAAACCTCCATACTGTTTTCCACAGTGGCTGTATCAGTTTACATTCCCACCAACAGTGTTCTAGGGTTCCCTTTTCTCTACATCCTCACCAACATTTGATATTTGTGGGGTTTTTTGATAACAGCCCTTCTGGCAGGTGTGAGGTGACATCTCATGGTTTTGACTTGCATTTCCCTGATGATTAGTGATGTTGAGCATCTTTTCATGTGCCTGCTGGCCATCTGCATTTCCTCTTTGGAAAAATGTCTATTGAGTTCTTCTGCCCACTTTTTAATTGGGTTGTTTTCTTGATGTTGAGTTGCATGAGCTCTTTATATATTTTGGATATTAACTCCTTATCAGTCATATCATCTGCAAGTAGGTCGTCTTTTCATTTCGTTGATGGTTACCCTTGCTGTGCAAAAGCTTTTAAGTTTAACTGGGTCCCATTTGTTTATTTTGCTTTTATTTCCTTTGTTTTAGGAGACAGATCCAAAAAATATTGCTATGATTTATGTCAGAGTGTTCTGCCTGTGTTTTCCTTTAGGAGTTTTATGGTATCTGGTCTTAAGATTTAGGTCTTTAACAGAAATTTTAATTTTAATTAAAGAAATAATAGCTGAAAACTTCCCAAGCCTGGAGGAAGACTGAATATCCAAGTTCAAGAGGCTAATACATCACCCTATCATCTAATGACAAAAGATCTTCTCCAAGACACATTATAATGAGACTATAAAAAAATCAAAGATAAAGTACTAAAAGCAGCCAGGGTAAAAACAGAATGTAACCTACAAAGGAATAGGCTATCAGTGAATTTCTCAGCAGAAACACTAAGGGCCCGGAGAGAGTAGAATGGCATATGCAAAAGGCTGAAGATAAAAACTGACAGCCAGGAACACTATCTGGCAAAGTTATCCTTCAGATAAGAAAGAAAAAGACTTTTCCAGGCAAACAAAAGCTGATGGAGTTTATTATCATTACACCTGTGATGCAAGAAATGCTGAAAGGAGTTCTTCAAGCTGAAAAGAATGCTAATCAGAAACATGAAAACATACTAAAGTATATAGTACACTGGTAAAGGTGAAAAATATATAGACAGATTTAGAAAACTCCACTCTATAATAGAATGGAGCGTTAAACACAACTATAGTGTAAAGGTTAAAGGAAAAGTATATTAAAATTAACTGTAGCTATTATAATTCATTAACAAATACACAGTATAAAAAAAAGGGTAAAATGTGACATCAGAAATATAAGAGGGAAGGACTCGAGGAATTCTCTGGTGGTCCAGTGGTTAGGACTCTTCACTTTCACTGCCGAGTGCCCGGGTTCAATCCCTGGTTGGGAAACTAAGATCCTGAAAGCTGTGTGGTGTGGCAAAAAAAAAAAAAAAAAAAAAAAGAGAGAGAGAGAGAAAGAAAAAATATAAGAGGGGAAGAATCAAAGTGTGTACTTTATGACAAACAGAGATAAATTGCTATCAGCATAAAATGGACTCTTTATGAAATGTTGTATGTAAGCTTCATGGTAACCACAAAGCAAAAATGTAGAGTAGATTCATTAAACATAAAAAAAGGGGAAACCGAACATACCACCATGAAGAACCACCAATTTACAATGGTAGGTAGAAACAGAGAAAAAAAGAAAGAATGGAAATACAAAACAAGCAGAAAACAATAAGATGGCAGTAATAAGTTCTTATACATCAATAATCACTCTAAATGTAAATGGATTGAATTCACCAAAGACACAGAGTGGCCACATGGATTAAAAAACAGTAAGACCCAACTATATGCTGCCAAGAGATTCATTTAAAGCAAATATCAGATCAAAACGAAGGGCTGGAAGAAGATATTCCAAGCAGGTGGAAACCAAAAGAAAGTGGGGGTACTTATAGCAGACAAAATACGCAAGACAAAAATGATGACCTGAGAAAAGGAAGGTCATTGTATAATGATAAAGGGGTCAATACATCTATAAGATATAACAATAATAAACATGTATACACCCAAACTATATTTAGGTTCTGAGGTGTTGGGTGCATACATCTTTATTATTGGAACTGTTCATACCACCATGAAGAACCACCAAAACACGGGGACACTTGTGCATTGTGGGTGGGATTGTAAGTTGTTATGGCCACTATGGAAAACAGCATCGAGTTTCCTCAAAAAATTAAAAGGAAATCTTGCCATTTGGGACAACATGGGTGGACCTCGAGGGCATGATGCTAAGTGAAATAGGCAGAGAGAGACAAATCCTGTATGATCTCACTTCAATGTGGAATCTAAAAAATAAAACCAAACTCAGAAAAAGAGGTCAGATTTGTGGTTACCAGAGGCGGAGGTGGGAGGTGGGAAACTGGATGAAGGTGGTTGAAAGGTAGAAACTCCTTATAAGATTAATAAGTACTGGGAATGTAATGTATAATAGTGACTATGGCTAACACTTCTGGATGGTATATTTGAAAGTTACTAAGACAGTAGATCCTAGAAGTTCTCATCACAAGGAAAAAACATTTCGTTCTTTTGTATCTATAAGAGGTGATGGATATTAACTAAATTTATTCTGGTAATCATTTCACAATATATGTAAGTCAAATCATTATGCTGTATACCTTAAACTTATACAGTGCTGTATGTCAATTATATCTCACTAAAACTGAAAGATAAAAATAAAAATGATAGGGCTTCCCTGGTGGCGCAGTGGTTGAGAGTCCGCCTGCCGATGCAAGGGACACGGGTTCGTGCCCCGGTCCGGGAGTATCCCACATGCCACGGAGCAGCTGGGCCCGTGAGCCATGGCCGCTGAGCCTGCGCGTCCGGAGCCTGTGCTCCACTACGGGAGAGGCCACAGCAGTGAGAGGCCCGTGTACCGCCAAAAAAAAAAAATAAAATAATAATAATAATAAAAATAAAAATGATAAAAGGACATTATTAAACATTTTCCCAAAGAAGATGTGCAGATGGCCAATAGGTATATGAGAAGGTGCTCAACATCACTTATCATCAGGAAGATGCATATCAAAACCACAATGAGATATCACCTCACACCTGTTAGGATGGTTATCATCCAAAGGACAAGAGATAACCAATATTGGTGAGGAAGTGGGAAAAAGGAAAGCCTGTAACTGTTGGTAGGAATGTAAATTGGTGCAGCCATTATAGAAAACAGTGAGGAACTGCATCAAAAAGTTAAAAGTAGAACTATTCATATGATCCAGCAATACCATTCTGAGTATATATCCACAGGAAGCTAAGTCAATGTCTCAAAGAAATATCTGTCCATTGCAGCATTATTCACAATAGCTAAGATATGGAAACAATATAAATGTCCATCAACAGATGAATGGATAAAGAAAATGAGGTATATATACATCTATCTATCTATCTATCTATCTATCTATCTATCTATCTATAGAGCTAGAAGGCATTTTAAGCTAAGGGAAAATAGCCAGACAAAGACACATAGTGTATGGTATTACTTATAGGAGGAATTTAAAAAAAATGTCATAGTGACAGAGAATAGAATGGTGGTAACCAGTGACTGGGGTTAGGGGGAAGGGGAGATACTGGTTAAAGGTGCATACTTCCTGTTATATGATGAATAACTTCCGAACACCTAATGTTCAGCATAGTGATTATAGTGACTATAGTTAATAATAATATATTTCATACTTGAAATTTGCTACGAGAGTAGATCTCAAGTGTTGGTAATGATGTGAGGTGATGCATATGTTAATTCGTTTGATGCTAGCATCAAGCTAATTGTTTTACAATGTATGCATATATCAAAACATTATGTTGTATGCCTAAGATATATACAATTTTTATTTGTCAATCATACCTCAATAATGTCAGAAAAAAATAATTTTAAAAAAGGAATTGCTTTCCTATATATACCTGTAATGAACAAGTGGAATTCGAAATTTCAAACACAACTCTATTTACATAAACACCCACCCCCCACCAAAGTTATAATTAGGTATAGCTCTAACAAAATATGTACAAAATCTATATAAGGAATATAAAAACTTCCAATGAATGAAATCAAAGTAGAACTAAATAATTGGAGGGATGTTCCTTGTTCAATGATAAGAAGATTCAATAATGTCAGGATGTCAGTTCTTCCCAACTTGATCTATAGATTCAATGTAAGCAAAATCTCAGCAAATAATTTTGTAGATCAACAAACTGATTCTAAAGTTTATATGGGGAGGCAAAGGACCCAGAATAGCCAGCACAATATTAAAGAAAAACAAAGTTGGAGGACTGATACTACCTGCTTCAAGACTTACTATGAAGGTATAGTAATCAAGACAGTGTTGTACTGGCAAAAAAATACATCAATGAAACAGAACAGAAAGCCCAGAAATAGACCCATACAAAGATAGTCAACTGATCTTTGACAAGGGGGCAAAGGCAATACAATAGGGCAAAGAGAGTCTTTTCAACAAATGGTGCTAGAATGACGGGACATCCAAATGCAAAAAAAAAAAAAAAAAAAAAAAAGAAAGAAAGAAAAAATCTAGACACAGACTTTACACTCTTCACAAAAATTAACTCAAAATGGACCACAGATGCAAAGCTATAAAACTCCTACACAGGAGATAACATAGGAGAAAATCTAGATGATCTTGGTATGGTGATGAATTTTTAGATGCAACACAAATGGCATGACCCATGAAAGAAATAATGGATAAGCTGGACTTCATTCAAATAAAAAACCTGCTGTGGAAAAGACACCGTGTTGGGTCTTCATTGCTGTGCGCGGGCTGTCTCTAGTTGTGGCAAGCAGAACCTACTCTTGGTTGTGGTGTGTGGGCTTCTCATTGCACTGGCTTCTCTTGTTGTGGAGCATGGGTTCTAGGCACTCAGGCTTTAGTAGTTGTGGTGCGTGTGCTCAGTGGGGTGGTGCACGGGCTTAGTTGCTCTGCGGCATGTGGGATCTTCCCGGACCAGGGCTCAAACCCGTGTCCCCTGCATTGGCAGGTGGATTCTTAACCACTGCACCACCAGGGAAGCCCCGGTACAGCCACTTTGGAGGACAGTTTAGTGGTTTTTTTACAAAGCTAACCATACTCTTACCATATGATCCAACAGTTTTGCTATTTACCCAAAGAATTTGAAACCTTATGTCCACACAAAAACCTGCACATGGATGTTTATAGCAGCTTTATTTATAATTGTGAAAACTTGGAAGCAAGCAAAATATTCTTCAGTAGATGAATGGATAAACTATGGTACATCCAAATAATGGAATACTATTCAGCACTAAAAAGAAATGAGCTCTCAAACCATAAAAAAATGGAGGAAATTTAATTGCATGCTACTATGTGAGAAAGAAGCCAGTCTGAAAAGGCTGCATTCTTTTTTTTTTTTTTTTTTTTTTTGTGGTACGCGGGCCTCTCAGTGTTGTGGCCTCTCCCATTGAGGAGCACAGGCTCCGGACGCGCAGGCTCAGCGGCCATGGCTCACGGGCCCAGCCGCTCTGCGGCATGTGGGATCTTCCCGGACCGGGGCACGAACCCGCGTCCCCTGCATCGGCAGGAGGACTCTCAACCACTGCGCCACCAGGGAAGCCCAGCTACATTCTTTGTGATTCCAATGTTGACATGAACCTAAAACTGCTCTAAAAAAATTTAAATCTTTCTTTAAAAAAGTATGCTTCCAAAAAATGTGAGAAAAAAATATGGAAATGTCTCAGAAAGTTATTTAATAAAAATAGTATGTTATTTTTCTAGATTTTGTTAATGTGAAATTTCTCAGAATTTATAAATTTGTAGTTTGTGGGGGTTTTTAAATCATTTTTAATAAATATTCACTTCTATACCTAATTTTTTGTGCATAAGTTTATATTCCTTTCCTTAAAGTGCTACCTTCCACAAAATGGATAAGCTGGAGGTCCCCCCAAATGCTGGATTCAACTCTTGGGCTTCAACTTCAACTACCCTTCATAAATACAACCCTTCCTCAGTTTAACTGTCCTCTGACACTTCTACAAAAACATCCCAGCAATACCAACCAACTGACATTGAGATTATGCTATCTTACACTATTTTTATTTATGTTCTGTGTTTTTTTCCGTCTCCCTAGCTAGCCTGCACACCCCATTATGGACCCGTTCACCCAGTCATTTGTGCATTGAAGAAAGATGCCTTGGATCTGTCATCCTTCACTCCTTCATCGTTCCTAGATAGGCCCAGATTCCAGAGTCCAAGGTTACTAGTTGCCTAGGAGATGCCTGCTATTTGATCTTGATAGCGATGATACTCATCCTGGGCTTAAAAAAAGCCCCACCCCACCCCAGTTCTCTTCTGATGTCTCGGACTCATCTCTTGGGCCTCTACCCAGAACTAGGAGTGATTATCCCTCCCTCTCCACACCTGCAGGGTGTTCTAAAGATCAGTGAAATTGGTCCATAAAATGTGTTGAAATCAAGAAACTGTTGCGAAGGAAATGTGAGTCAGAGGCCCCCAAATTGTTTCTTCACTTGGAATCTTCTACCACTCCAAATGAACTGTTCTTTCAACACAGAGGGACCTAAAGTAAATGGTTTTCCCCCTATTTTTTGAGTCCTGGGAGGTCAGGCCCGGGTGTGCTCTGGGACCACTGGAGCCTCTGCGACATAGCATGGGGGGCGGGCCTTGGGCTGCAGGTCTGCTACCTCATTGGGCAGTGGGACAATCAATCCCAGCAGCCTGGCCCAATCAGCGGGCAGGTTGCTCCATGCAAGCGGCCACGGACTGATTCCACAAAGATGCTTAGAATATTCTCCAGCTGAAGCCCTTGCCATTTTGGGAACATGAAGCCACCAGGGGATTCCGAAGTAGGAGAGCCAGCTCCTGTCACAAAGAACCCAAGAGCAGTTTCCCAGACAGTGAAAATAGTACGCTACCATTTCTGTGTATTTTTTTTAAAGGGACAGGAGAACATATGTCAGAATTCATTTTTGTTTGAATATGGTTGGACACATAAGAGACTAATTTAAACATTTATGCTAAGTGGAAGAAGCCAGGCACAATAGCCCACATATTGTATGGTTCCATTTATATGCAGTGGTAAGAGTGGACAAATCCATAGAGAAAGAAAGGAGATTAGTGGTTGCCAGGTGTATGGTCAGGCCATTCAAGATGGCTGTTGTCTTGTTCCCTGTACATCCCCTGCTTGACCAGTGCCTGCTTCACTCACATGACTATCCAATCCCCTTAATTATAGGGCTTAATCAGTAACTGCCTATGCACTTGCTCCCTGCCCAGCCGGGGGTTTCCCTGGTAACTGATGAGCCAACCTGACGTCAATTCCCCCTATAAATGGTAGCCTCCTTCCCAGAGCAGTGTGGGTTGTTGCCATGTTCTGCTTGCTGTTGGCCGTACGCGGTGGAGTATTGCTCCAGGACTCTTTACTTCGGACTGGTAAGATCCCCCATCTAGTAAACTGTTGATGTCTCTGTCACTGTCTGCGGGCTCTTTCTTCGGCCCTGAGGCTGAGCAGTTACAAGGCTTGCAGGCCTGCGGGGTGCAGCCCAACAATTGGTGAGCCAGTTGGGAAGCCGAGGAAACTCCCAGGAGCGCCGCGATGTCAGGACATAAGGACGGGAATGGAGAGTTGTAGGGGAAATCCCAAGGTGGCCGTCCACTAGCATGTGGGGCCTGAAAGTCTGAGTCTCTTTCCACTTTCAAAGTGGCAGCCCGGTGCTCGTGGCTCATCTGACTGCATGGGGATGGCTGGTGAATACAGACAAAATGCAGTGACCTGGATTATCTATCAAACGTTTGGGTGTTATCTGGCCCTGTAAGACAAGTATACCCCTGACCCACCACCTCTAAGCGATTATAGACACAGGCTTTAGGGTTATTAACTCAGGGATAGACTTGTGAACTGGATGTGGCTAGTTAACCGGAAGGGTTTGGTTGGGACCTGAGGCAATGGCAAAATAATAAGTACCCTTGGGCTTCTTGGTCCCAGCTACGAAAGGGGTCAGAGCAACGATATAGTGGGATGGAACAGCTATATGCCGTCTGCAGTGTGTTACAACAGGTGGGAGACATTACAGAAGGTCTATCCGAGTCATCAAGCAACGCGGAAAAACAGCGTGGGATCTAGAACAGCTGTGCATAACATACGGGACCCCCATGGACATCGATAGTGGCCAAGGAACCCACTTTACTGACCAGGAAGTTCAGGAATGGGCTGATTAAACATGACATATGGGCTTCCCTGGTGGCGCAGTGGTTGAGAGTCCGCCTCCCGATGCAGGGGACACGGGTTCGTGCCCCGGTCCGGGAGGATCCCACATGCCGCAGAGCGGCTGGGCCCGTGAGCCATGGCCGCTGAGCCTGCGCGTCTGGAGCCTGCGCTCCGCAACGGGAGAGGCCACAACAGTGAGAGGCTCGCGTACCGCAAAAAAAAAAAAAAAAAAAAAAAAGAGACATATGCTGGTACTTCCACCTGCCTTATGACCCCACTACTGCCAGGCTAATGAAAGGATGAATGGACGACTTAATAGAGACTGAAACCCGCTCTCAACGTGTGGACCAGGAGGCTAACTCAAGCCCTCTGCACTCGAGCTGAGCATCACAGGAGTAATCATCCCTGTGGCTAAGCCACGTTAACCCAGAGGCAACTAGTCAACACCATCCAGGGTCAACTATGGACCACCGAAGGACCATTGCCAACTATCGATCAGGACGGTAACTTGCTTTTGCCCTGGCCACGGGATCTACCCCCAGGAGAACACAGTGTAAAATGGCCTGGGACTGGCAGGTAAGTCCCCGGTGATTTGGGTTTGCTGCCTCGTGGGGAATAGGATTTGAACGATCTCACCTGTCTTCTCCCTGGCCCCAGTGAAGCCCCCTTTTATTAACCATGTGGTCTGTGGTTACACCACCTCTCCAGCGTTCAGCATCAGCTGTGGGGACTGAGGGTAGATGGGTGGATGGTACTGCAGGCCAGGACGAAAGCCACAGGCAGGGTGGTGTTATCTCAGGCTGCTCGTCCCTTGGGACACATTTTAATGGTCGTGATCTCCCCCGTACTGTGTCTGTTGAACGCCTTACAGTTCATCCCTAGTCTGAGCAGAGGGAATCTGTTCATGGGCTGGGCGACAAGGGTGGCCTCACTGTGAAATGAGTCTCATTGCTGCGTCTATAGTGAGAAGTCATTGTCATCTTCCTCCGGACTTCCGTGAGAAATTGACCCGCTTAGCATCTGGTTCCAAAGTTTGCCCACCTCTGGGTGAATGGCTATTTTTAGCATAGGTATCTTACGCTTGATACTGTCTAGCTGCTGGTGTCTGTAGTGCATTTGTGGTATTTGGTTGCAGTGACCCTCTACCTGCCTGACCCCAGGGATATTGCGGGAGAGGGGTGGACAAGATTGTAAGGGTTGGGTAGAGTGCCGTACGGGTGGAGTGGACGGTCAGGCCACTCAAGGTGGCTGTTCTCTTGCTCTCTTTACGTCCCCTGCTTGACCAGTTCCTGCTTTACTCACATGACTATCGAATCCCCTTAATCATAAGGCTTAATCAGTAACTGCCTACACTCTTGCCCTCTGCCCCAGCCGCTGGTTTCCCTGGTAACTGATGAGTCAACCTGACGTCAATTCCCCCTATAGATGGTAGCCTCCTTTCCCCCCAATTAGCGAAGATTGCTGCCACGTCCTGTCGGGGGGAGTTCCTTTAGGACCCTTTGCTCCAGATGAGTGAGAGTCCCCTGTCCAATAAGGCATGGATGTCTCTGCTGTTGTCTCCAGGCTCTTTCTTCAGTCTTGTGGTTGGGCAATGAAGAGGCTTGCAAGCCTGTGGGGTGGAGCCCAACACCAGGGAACAGGGGAGGGAGGAACAGAGAGTGGCTGCTTAATGGGTACAGAGTCTCTTTTGGGGGACGGTTTGGAACTGGATAAAGGTGATGGTTGCACAACATTGCAAATGTACTTAATGCCACTGAACCATACACTTTAAAGTGGTTAAAATGGTAGGCTAATTTCAACATCAGTAACCTTCACGACAGCAGACAGGAGAAAAATAGGTGGATGGGGACAGGGACAGGAGGGAGGGTTTTCACTATGTCACTTCTTATACTTGGGATTTCTGGAACTTAAACCAACCCATTCTTCTCAACCTGCATGTATGTCACATTGGTTTCAATATTTTGCTGAGCTCGTTAAACAGCACCACCACTTTTTTGTTATCCCAGAAAAACAATTCATGTTCTGGAAGCCTGGAGAAGCAGCTCAGCCTGCAGACAAGATGCAACAGGAAACTGAGCTGATGCCTGTGCAGGTCAATTAATCAGCACAAAATTGCTCTGTGCTGAGGCAGAGAAAGACCTGCCAAGTGGAACTGCCCTGCAGCATTTCCCCCCCGCCCCCACCTCATCCCTTGGGACACAGAAAAGCAGGCAGTGGGTTCACACCATCTTTCTGTAAATGCAGATTTCATCACTGGAGTCCCGTGGCTTTCTCTTTTGTTCCAACTGTCAAACCGAAGGGAGACCGACCTCCTGTGCCGCTCTTCCTAGGCATCTGTTTCCTCGCCAAACAACCCGCCCATCTCCCCGCCTTGCCAAGCACTTCATTAATTGCTTGTGATGAACTCCAGCTTCTCCCACATCCAAGGTAGTTAGCTCACGAAGTCTGCCGTGGACTTGCGTACGCACCTGTGTCCCCTCCCTCCACCCCTGACCCCAGCCTCCATCCGGAGACGCTTTTACAAGCAGGGGCACCATGTGTCTGTAGCTGGTGGCGGGCTGCGCTTCCCAGGCCTTTGCTCCCCCTGGGCTTCGAGAAGTTCATCCGTTCAACTCGGCTCTGTCTGGTCCTTCCTTTGAGGCTAAAGCTTCTCCAGAGAATTTTCTTGTACTCCCTTTACTCAAGGATGAGGTTACCCACGCCCTAATCCAGACAAGCGTCTCAGTTGTAAGTTTTTAGTTTTTCCTGGAAATCTGAGTCAAGTGTCCTGCTGTGAACAGGAGTCCAGGGTCCCTGGAGAGCCTAGACGCCTGTAACATCATCCCTTACTCTCTGAGCTGCTGAAAGCTAGTCTTCCAGCCCGTGGCAGCACAGACAGTGATTTTTTTAAGTTAGTTTCTTCTTTATAACAAAGTGAATCAGTTATACATATACATCTGTTCCCATATCCCTTCCCTCTTGCAAATCCCTCCCTCCACCCTCCCCATCCCACCCCTCCAGGCGATCACGAAGCACCGAGCTGATCTCCCTGTGCTATGCAGCTGCTTCCCACTATCTATCTACCTTACGTTTGGTAGTGTATATATGTCCATGCCTCTCTCTTGCTTTGTCACAGCTTACCCTTCCCCCTCCCCATGTCCTCAAGTCCATTCTCAAGTAGGTCTGTGTCTTTATTCCTGTTTTACCCCTAGGTTCTTCATGACATTTTTTCCCCTTAAATTCCATATATATATGTGTTAGCATACGGTATTTGTCTTTCTCTTTCTGACTTACTTCACTCTGTATGACAGACTCTAGGTCCATCTATACCTCATTACAAATAGCTCAATTTCGTTTCTTTTTATGGCTGAGTAATATTCCATTGTATATATGTGCCACATCTTCTTTATCCATTCATCCGATGATGGACACTTAGGTTGTTTCCAGCTCCGGGCTATTGTAAATAGAGCTTCATTGAACATTTTGGTACATGACTCTTTTTGAATTATGGTTTTCTCAGGGTATATGCCCAGTAGTGGGATTGCTGGGTCATATGGTAGTTCTATTTTTAGTTTTTTAAGGAACCTCCATACTGTTCTCCATAGTGGCTGTACCAATTCACATTCCCACCAGCAGTGCAAGAGTATTCCCTTTTCTCCACACCCTCTCCAGCATTTATTGTTTCTAGATTTTTGGATGATGGCCATTCTGACTGGTGTGAGATGATATCTCATTGTAGTTTTGATTTGCATTTCTCTAATGATTAATGATGCTGAGCATTCTTTCATGTGTTTGTTGGCAGTCTGTATGTCTTCTTTGGAGAAATGTCTATTTAGGTCTTCTGCCCATTTTTGGATTGGGTTGTTTGTTTTTTTGATATTGAGCTGCATGAGCTGCTTATAAATTTTGGAGATTAATCCTTTGTCAGTTGCTTCATTTGCAAATATTTTCTCCCATTCTGAGGGTTGTCTTTTGGTCTTGTTTATGGTTTCCTTTTCTGTGCAAAAGCTTTGAAGTTTCATTAGGTCCCATTTGTTTATTTTTGTTTTTATTTCCATTTCTCTAGGAGGTGGGTCAAAAAGGATCTTGCTGTGATTTATGTCACAGAGTGTTCTGCCTATGTTTTCCTCTAAGAGTTTGATAGTTTCCGGCCTTACATTTAGGTCTTTAATCCATTTTGAGCTTATTTTTGTGTATGGTGTTAGGGAGGGATCTAATCTCATACTGTTACATGTACCTGCCCAGTTTTCCCAGCACCACTTATTGAAGAGGCTGTTCTTTCTCCACTGTACATTCCTGCCTCCTTTATCAAAGATAAGGTGACCATATGTGCGTGGGTTTATCTCTGGGCTTTCTATCCTGTTCCATTGATCTATCTTTCTGTTTTTGTGCCAGTACCATACCAGACAGTGATTTTGAAAAGTGACAAGGCTAGCTAGGCTGCAAACTGGAGGTGGGTCAGCATTGGTCCCGGTAAGTCTCTGGCGCCCCCAACTGGAAAGAATGAGGTGTAGAATGACTACCTTGCAAAGAAAGTACCCTAGGAGGATTCTTGGCTCTGGCGCTTGCCTCTGGCTGCGGTTCCCATACAGGGTACAGGTGGGCACCGCCATGGGAGCCTTCCATCCGTGTGAAGAAATATGCCAGGGCTTCGGGAAGGGAAGTACAAGGCTTGGGAAGTGAACACTTTCTGACGTGCTTTTCTGTGGCCACGCCCTCATTTGAATCGACTCTGCTTTTTTTTTTCAACTAAATTTTTTTTTTTTTTTTTGCGGTACGCGGGCCTCTCACTGTTGTGGCCTCTCCCGTTGTGGAGCACAGGCTCCGGACGTGCAGGCTCAGCAGCCATGGCTCACGGGCCCAGCTGCTCCGCGGCATGTGGGATCTTCCCGGACCAGGGCACGAACCCACGTCCCCCTGCATCGGCAGGCAGACTCTCAACCACGGCGACACCAGGGAAGCCCTAAAATGTTTTTTTAATGGGAACCAGAGATATGGTTACACAGTCCGACTCAAAAAACCCGTGGGTGATGAGGAGTTGGAATGTTACAAAATAATGAGGGTAACACTGGGGACAGGAAGAAAGCTGCTCCAGAACCTCAGGAGCCAGGCTAATACGGCCTCTCCCTGCGCTGCTGTCTGTACTCACACTTGGAGTCCATCTTGCCAGGGCCAAAGCCACCTCTGTCCCCACCATCCCGGCCCCCTCGGAAGCCCCCACGGTCCCCCACCTTGGCCTCAGTAGCCGCCCGGATCATAGCCTCCTCTGCCACCACGACAAGCATCTCCATAGTTACCCCCCATATGAGAGCCTCCTGGTCCCCCTCCTGGGCCGTCTGGTTTAGGGGCCTTACACTGGTGGCATTCATTCCTCCAAGAGAAGTTCACGTTCTCACACGTAGGATTAGGACACTTCCAGTACCCTGCTCGCTGCTGTCCGCCGCTGCCGCCACTGGGGAATCCTCGGCTACTGTCACCACTGCCACCACCTCCATAGCCTCCACGGCTTGTGGGTCCTCCTCGCCCTCGACCTCCACGACCATTGTCACCACCCCGATTGAAGTCTGCTCGCCGGGTAGCAGATGAGACCTTGATAGGATTCCCAGAGAATTCTTTACCATCAAACCAGTCAGTAGCTGCTTTAGCGGTAGGTGGGTCATCAAATGATACTGTGCCATGCGGCTGCTTCCCACTAGCTATCTATTTTACATTTGGTAGTGTGTATGTGTCCATGCTACTCTCTCACTTCATCCCGGCTTACCCTTCCCCCTCCCCGTGTCCTCAAATCCATTCTCTACGTCTGCGTCTTTATTCCTGTCCTGCCCCTAGGTTCTTCAGAACTTTTTTTTTTTTTTAGATTCCATATATATGTGTTGGCATATGGTATTTGTTTTTCTTGCAGCTGCATAGCACAGGGAGATCAGCTCAGTGCTTTGTGACCACCTAGAGGGATGGGATAGGGAGGGTGGGAGGGAGACACAAGAAGGAGGGGATATGGGGATGTATGTATACATATAGCTGATTCACTTTGTTATACAGCAGTAACTAACACACCAATGTAAAGCAATTCTACTGCAGTAAAGATGTTAAAAAAAAAAATGATACTGTTGCCTCTCCCTTCAGCTTGCCTGTTTCCCTGTCTGTGTACAGATTAATCATGGGCTGTCCCGTCTTCTTGTTTGCCTTAATGATCCCAATCTGCTTGAAGTAATTGGCTACAGACTCAGTCGTAGCATTCTCGCCCAGGCCTTGCACGAAGATAGTTGGCCAGGGTCAGTCCTCCATGAGTTGGCGGTTGTTACAACTGTAGCAGTGGTGGCCGTGAACCCAGAGGTCGTGGAGGCGACTCTGCGTTCTTTTTTTTTTTTTGTTGTTGTTGTTGTTCTTTTTTTTTTAATTAGTTTCTGCTTTATAACAAAGTGAATCAGTCATACATATACATCTGTTCCCACATCCCTTCCCTCATGCATCTCCCTCCCTCCCACCCTCCCCATCCCACCCCTCCAGGCGGTCACAAAGCACCAAGCTGATCTCCCTGTGCTCTGCGGCTGTTGTTGTTCTTTTTGCGGTACGCGGGCCTCTCACCGTTGTGGCCTCTCCCGTTGCGGAGCACAGGCTCCGGACGCGCAGGCTCAGCGGCCATGGCTCACGGGCCCAGCCGCTCCACGGCATGTGGGATCTTCCCGAACCAGGGCACGAACCCGCGTCCCCTGCATCGGCAGGCAGACTCCCAACCACTGCGCCACTAGGGAAGCCCCGACTCTGCGTTCTTGCCTAACTTTTCCTCCTACCTCTAGAAAGCCTGAGCTTTCTAGATCCCAAGATAAAGAAAAAAGCCCTTTACTTCCTGGGCCCAAGTTGCAGCCTCTTGACATCTGACCGCCATTGCTTCTCCTTGAAGCTGCACAAACTCATTCTTTCAGAGACCCCTGTATTCTCCATAGAAATTCCCCAAGTAATCTTTCTATGAAGGTCAGTTCTGTTGATCAAGATTCATCAGGAAAGAGTGATCTTGGGGCCTCCTTTTTTTTTTTTTGCGGTACGCGGGCCTCTCACTGCTGTGGCCTCTCCAGCCGCAGAGCGCAGGCTCTGGATGCGCAGGCTCAGCGGCCATGGCTCACGGGCCCAGCCGCCCCGCGGCATGTGGGATCTTCCCGGACCGGGGCACGAACCCATGTCCCCTGCATCAGCAGGCGGACTCTCAAACACTGCGCCACCAGGGAAGCCCGGGGCCTCCTCCTTTTTATGGAAGACTCCAGTGTCTTGGTCCTGTGTCTGTACAATAATGCAGCTGTCATTATGTGAAGGCTTCTTTCTCTCCAAGGGGTTAACCCCTCTTGCAGTCACCTGCCTGGGGAGAAACATGGATCCCAACCCCTCTCTCCTCAGGGCCCATCAGCCTGAGATGCAGCTCGACTCATGTTACCTTCTTGCTCAAAACCTTCATGCAAGGACTCAAGATGATCTGGTCCTACCCCTTCTTTTAAGATGAGGAAGCAGAACCCCAGAGACATCGACTTTTTTTTTTTTTTTAACCGAGGTCAGCCCCTTTTAGCAGAGTACCTGGGGGCTGCAGCCAGCCTCCTGGCCACCTCCTGAGCTTCCATCCCCCTCTGGCCCTGGAGTCTTCCAGGCTCAGCCCCTTCCTGCCTTTCAGCCTTACTTCCTACCCTGCTCTCTGTGCTGTCAAATCCCTGACGTTGCTTGTTTTCCTCCTTCCTTATTTGGCTCAACCCAGATGCCACTTTCTCCCAGAAGTCCCACGCAGAAGTGCTCCCTCCTTCCTGGGGTCCTTTGGCTTCAGGCGATGCCTGTGCTAGGACATCAAACTCTCCAGCTGGTGTGAGCCATTCCCCAGTAAGCCGTCAGCATCCAGAGGCAGGAGACAAGTCTTCATCCCTTCAGTCTCCCTGGAGCCCAGCACCAGCAGTGCACACACAGTGTAGGTCTATCAGATGTTAGCAGAACACAAACAGATGAATCTTTGACACATACTGGAACCAGGAACAGTTACAACGAAAGTTGGGAAGTGTGTTCTGTTTGCTCACTGCGCTTTCCAGACTCTGTCTTTTGGACTTTATGACAGTGGCTCTACCCTTCACCTTGACATGAATGGCCACCTGGGGGGACTAAACAGAAAAGTGCAGCCAGAGGGGCCTGAGCTCAATGCTGGGCTCCCCCATCCAGAACGGGGGTTGGCAAACCTTTGCTGTAAAGGGCCGGATGGTAAATACTTTAGACTTTATGGACCATACGACTACTCTGTCACGATGACTCAACTCTGCTGCAGCATGAAAGCAGCCATATGCACTATGTCACTGAACGTGAGTGTGTCCCAATAAAACTTTACACAAACAGGCCGTGAGCCCCAAACCTGGCCTGCAGGCTGTACTTTGATGACTCCAGACTTAAGTGAGAGAACCTGGCCACGTGGCTTAAATTCTGAATCTGTTTCGGCATTTGTTTTTGTTTTTTTTTTTTAAAAAGTTGAGTGGGAAGTCCTTCCTCCGTATGGCCTTGTATGGGAATGATAGAGTGAGTGGACTAGGGGAGGTAAGCTCTGGGCACCAGGTCTGGAGCATGTTGCTTGCTTCCTCTTTTCTTTGTCTCTTCTTTCATTCTTTTAGGTGTCCAAAGTCTTCCGCTTAGTCTTCCGCTAAGTCTTCTGCTGGACTTCCAAAGTCCAGCAGGCGCTCTGTGGGAACTGTTCCATTTGCAGATGAATTCTTTGTGTACTTGTGAGGAGTGATGAATTCCGCGTCCTCCTATTCCGCCATCTTGACTTCCCCCTCAGCCCCCCGTCTGCTTGCTTAATCAATAGTAATTCATATGATCTTTTAAAGTCGGCCAAAGACTTCCTAAATGTTTGTTAGCTCATTCTCACTCCACAACTTAAAATAGCTACGCTGAAAGCCAATTGGAATTAACAAAAAAGGAATTTCAGGAGCCTGAACCTGTTCCATCCAGGGGCAGTACTGGCTGGACACAGGCTTTGCACATGCTGTTCCTTCTGTCTGGAATGCCCTTCCCTCTCCTCCCTCACCTGCCTGCACCTGCAGCAAGTCCTCAGCCTCCAGGGTTGAGGCACATTCTTTTGGGAAGCCTTCCCTGATTTCTTGCCCAGAAAGTCTTCTCCCTACACAAGCTTTTAAATCCTCTTTGTGGCATTTTTCATAGTTGTGCTTTGACGTTTATTAGTTGAATAGTGTTTTCTTCCTTACTAGTCTACAAGCTGAGAGAACTGGGCATGCCCAGGAATCACCAGGCCATCTTATTAAAATGCGGGTTCTGGTTTAGCAGGTCTGGGGCAGGCCTGAGGATCTGCATGCCTAAGAAGCCCCCAGGCTGTGCCAAAGCCAAGGCTGCCAGTCAGCACACCACACCTTGAGTGTTAAGGGTTTAGCTCTCTTGGACCTCTTATTCCCTTCTTTCCCGCTTCAATTCCCATTCATGACTTTTGCAGGGAGGTTTGTCTATTTTTTCCCCTTCAACCCAACAACCTAGGTCCCCAAGGCTGTCCATTCCATTAGAGTCCCCTCACCTATAACCCCCAACCTCCAATGTCACCACTACTAGTGCACGGGCTTATCAAGGAATTTCCCCCCAAATAGCTTTCTCTTGAAGGAACCTAGTGTCATGGGCTAAAGTATTCCTTTTTTTTTTTTTTTTTCCACTCGATTCCTTCAGGCAGAAGACCATAAGGCAATCACGCATTGCTGGGATTTCAGCAAGAAACATTTCCTTTTTCTCTTCAATTTTGGGGACCAATTAAGCTATAGATGCAGGTGAGAGATGAGCTTTTTTTTTAAAAAAAAGAATCAGTTTTATTCCAGTAAAGCTGATTGGGGAATGCGGTCGGGATCTACAGCCAAAGAGGTTTGCTAATCTGTCCTCTCAGAGTAAGTTAATTCTTCTTCAAAGCTGCAGGCCACCCCATTGCAAAGGAAGTTTCTTTCCCAGCCACCTTCGTGTAGGCAAGCGGAGAACTCAGGTGCATCGGTGGGTGGCTGGGCTCTGCTGGACTTTGCTGCCTCATATCTCCCGCAGCTTTTCAGGGCAGGTTACTACGGGAGAAGGAGGTGAGGGGCCGAGAGGGGTCAAGGGCACTATGTAAGTTACCTTCCTCCTAGAGGGAACCCCAACACTTAATGAGCATTAGTACAGTGGGAGAGAGGGCTTTTTCCTTCAAGTTGAACAGAAAGCCTACTTTGTTCTGAAATCTTAGCCCTCAAATCGTCTTCTCACTAGACCTTCCAAGAAAGTCCAGGTAGCCTTAAGGCAAGGGAGCACAGGAGGGTCACCATCTTTTGGGTACTTTGACCAAATGGCTCAGGGATAGTTGTGGCTTTTTTTTTTTTGCAGGAATATATCGTATTTTTATCTTTTTAATTTATTTTAAAAATAATTTTTAATTTTTATACAACTTTTTTTTTTTTTTTTTTTTTTTTGCGGTACGCGGGCCTCTCACTGCTGTGGCCTCTCCCGTTGCGGAGCACAGGCTCCGGACGCGCAGGCTCAGCGGCCATGGCTCACGGGCCCAGCCGCTCCGCGGCATGTGGGATCTTCCTGGACCGGGGCACGAACCTGCGTCCCCTGCATCGGCAGGTGGACTCTCAACCACTGCGCCACCAGGGAAGCCCAATTTTTATACAACTTTAAAAGCTACTTTCCCTGTACAGCTTTTAAACAATATTGGCTATCTCCCTGTTTGTACAATACACCCTTGAGCCTACTTACCCCCGATAGTTTGTGCCTCCCCCACCCCATACTTCCAGCCCCTCCCCTTTCCCTCTGCCCGCTGGTTACCACTAGTTTTTTGTTTTTTTTTTAATTCGTATTTATTTAGTTGTGCCGGGTCTTAGTTGCGGCTCGCCGGCTCCTTAGTTGCGGCATGCGAACTCTTATTTGCGGCATGCACATGGGATCTAGTTCCCTGACCAGGGATCGAACCCGGGCCCCCTGCATTGGGAGCGCGGAGTCCTATGCACTGCGCCACCAGGGAAGTCACACCACTTCTTTTTTTTTTTTTTTGGCCGGGACTTGAGTCTTGCTGGGATCTTGGTTCCCCGAGCAGGGATTGAACCTGGGCCCTACACAGTGAAAGTGTGGAGTCCTAACCACTGGACCGCCAGGGAATTCCCTGGTTTGTTCTCTGTACCTGTGAGTCTGCTTCTTTTGTTATATTCACTAGTTTGTTGTATTTTCCGATTCTACTTGTGGCTCCTTTGAAAAGTTGTGATTAGGGGCGTGGCCTTCAGAGGAAGGAGTGTTTGGGAAACACGTCAGTGGGGGGTCAGCCAGGATGGTTCCAGCTGCCCCAGAGGAAGGTGAGGGTAGCTGTAAGCAGAAGAGGAAGAGGCTTCTGCTCCCTCTTCTCTCCCAGCTCTGTTTTCTCCCGTCTCCTCTTCCTTCTCCCTTTGCAATTCCAAGGATTAGTAAACTTAATGTTTTCATTTTGGATCTCTTGACCAAACAGAAAACAGGCTGGAGGTGAGCAGTTAACAGTGTCAATTAGTAATCACACAGCCCGTGACGAAGACTCTCTCCTGGACCACATTTAGTCCGGCTGCTCTGAGCCCTGTGCTCAGCTAGGCCTCGACCTTCGGGCTTCCCCGACTGTCTTTGCATCACCCAGTTGTAGCAAAACTTCCACTAAGTCCCTCAGTATCTGATCAAATGCCTCATCCCTCACATCTTGGTGTCTAGTCGTGCCAGCTGCCTTCAGCAAGAATCTCGTCAAGTCGGCGTAGCCAGAATCCCCCTCACCCCTGATGTTTCCCCTCAGGAATTTTCCATCCACCGACCCCTAAGCCCGCTCCTTGGCTATAAATTGCCACTTGCCCATGCTGTGTGCAGAACTGAGCCCAGCCCTATACCAAGGTCTCTTTTCCCCTTTTGCAATTGTCCTGAATAAAATCTGCTTATACCACTTGACTGTCCAGTTCTGGTTTTCTTTGACATCCACCCTACATTTTTTTAAAAAATAAATTTATTTTTGGCTGTGTTGCTGCGCGTGGGCTTTCTCTAGTTGCGGCGAGCGGGGGGCTACTCTTTGTTGTGGTGCGCGGGCTTCTCATCGTGGTGGCTTCTCTTGTTGCGGAGCATGGGCTCTAGGTGCGCAGGCTTCAGTAGTTGTGGCTCATGGGCTCAGTAGTTGTGGCTCGCAGGCTCAGTAGTTGTGGCTCATGGGCTCTAGAGTGCAGGCTCAGTAGTTGTGGTGCATGGGCTTAGCTGCTCCGCGGCATGTGGGATCTTCCCGGGCCAGGGATCGAACCCATGTCCCCTGCAATGACAGGCGGATTCTTAACCAAGACACCACCAGGGAAGCCCCATCCTACTTCTAATATCAAATAGGGCCAATATTTTGAAACAGCAGTTATCAAGCCCAAATGGGAGAGACTATTGCACTCTATTTTAATCATTGAATATGTAACATTTATCTCATGCTAGATACTGCAGAACATACAAAAACATAGAGCATACAATATTTCCTGGTCTTGAGGGATACTCGATGTGATAATAAAACAAAAGAACGAATAGACCAATATTTATTACAAATTATTTTACATGGCGAATGAAGGAATAACCTTATGGATTCTTTTCAGATTTAATGTACTTTCCTGCTTTACCAGGAGATACTCTGGTGATGGAATAATAGAAACAGAGGTAGAGAACGGAGTTTGCCTCCATCTCATGGTTTCCAAACTAGTTAAGGCTCATAATAGCAAATGGGGAGCAGGGAAAAAACCAAGAGGGTGACATTTACAGAAGCAAGAAATCTAACACAAGCTCAGAAGAAGATGCAACAGGACCACCAGTGAAACGAAAGAGCAGCTTCCTGGGACTCAGCTCTGCCTCGAAGTCAAGCAGGTTGGACCAGACATGAGCCACGAGTCCAGACAAGCACAAGACTCCAAGTGCAAACACACGTGGCTTCCCTGGCCGTCTCCTGGGTCTCTGGTCTCCTCTCCAGGCAGCCTTCTGAGTGCTCGACCTAAATCAGGAACGGGACCACGCCCCCCACGCCCCCGGCACGTTAAACAACCCCCTTCGATGCCTCTGCACGGCCTGATAAACACCACCCCAGCTCTTCACCTGGCCTACAAAGCCCCCCACCACCATCAGATCTGCTCTCTAGGACTCCCCACTCCCGACCCAGTGCTCCAGCGACACTGTCCCAGGGCACTGGCCAGGCTGCTTCTTACTTCTCTGTTCATACTGCCCCACCCCCGCCAGGAAAGCCCTTCTTTGACCTTCACACAGCTGATCTCTTCATCATCAGGACCTGGATTGGACATCTTCCCTGAGCCCTTCTCCAGATGGCCAGGGACAGCCTGAACCTCCATTACAATGACCAGTTTGTGTGACTTGCTTCCCTTCTGACACTGAGTTCCTGAGGGCAGCGGCTATGTCTTATTCATTTTTAGGATCCCCAGCACCGGGCACGGTCGCCCAGTGAGAGTCTGTGGGGGTGGGGTGGGGAGGGGAATAAAAGTCCTTAAGGCGGCAGGAAGGAGGTTTCCCGGCACTGTTTTGCAGTGCGTTAGCCCATGAGTGGGGTTTAAAGGCTGGTTCTGTCATTTACTAGCTGGGTGGCTTCAAGATTTTTTCAATATACTAAGGAAAACAAGCCTGGTAATACTCGTCCGACAGGGCCGCTGGGAAGAATGAATGAAATTGGACATCTACAGCATCCTGTGCCGCTCCACCAAGGTTGGTTCTTTTTCCATCCCCACCACGTGGGCCCCTACCCAAGCATCACTCCCACCACGGCTCGTGACACTAAGCGAATCCTGTTTACCCAAGACACGTTTAATGGTTAGAACAGAGATTACGGTCAACTCTTGGTAAACATCAGGCTCAGGGCTCCTCTGGGCAGGGCCGTGCTACCCCCTCCCTTCACTTCTTCGAGCGGCAGTGTTTCTGGATCTCTCCCGCCAGATACAGGCAGCGCAGGATGCGTTTCTGCTCAGCAGCCAGCTCCTCTTCAGAGAACTGGCCCAGGAGTTTCTGGACAAATATATTTTGATCTTTCAGGAAAATATTCTTATTGACGCCTACGTTGGGCATATTCTCCAGGGACCCAGACTTGAAATGGAAGCTTAAATGTCTGTTTCGCTTTAGGCCAGGCGCCTTCTCTTCAATCCACGTCAACGGGCTGGGGAAGCAAGAGGCACAGGATTAATGTCACAGGGGCACGTGGATGCGGGCTGGCACCTGAGTGCCCAGTGCCAGGTCCTCGTTTTGTGCCCGTTTTCCCTGCAGCTGCTGCATCCCAACCTCCACCAGCCTCCCAGACGCCATGGGTGACTGCTGGCAACTTTACTGCCCAAAGGTCCTTTGTGCAATTTTGCCACCAGGCAGGGGAATTCAAAGGTTTTGGTGTATCAGTTTGTTATTTAGGAGTTTTTACCCTGAATCTCACTGGATCCTTCTGGAGGATCCAGACCTGAGATCCTATGCAAACTGTTGTTTCCAAGTGTATGTGCATTTTTATGGGAAAGAATTCTTAGCGTTCTTTCATCACATTTTCAAAGAGGTCTATGACCCCAGGCACATGCCAAGACCAGATGCTGCCTGCCCACTCACAAAGCACCTGTTTCCATTTCACATTTGCCCCTCAGGCCAAGGTCAGCACTCCCAAAAATCTACAATTCAAATAGGACAGACCCCGCTCTTCTAAAGTTTCTTCTTTTTCTGGATTTATCTTTTCTGTCTTTAGATAAAAGCTGTGTTATCTGCTTAATGAAAAGCAGAGAAACCTAAGCAGATTCGATCTAAAGTTAGAAGCTTCACTGAATAATGTGACAGGAAAAATATAAAATCTGCTCTTCAAAAATATATTCTAAAAACAATACAGCATTGATTTAAGGACTTTCAATGGAAAAAAAATCCATAATTCTTTTGCCTAAATCTTCAGTTTGAGACAATCCTTTCAAATATTTGCCTATATGTATATGGAATATAAATCCTAAAGTATAACTAATATTTAATTATGTTTATTTTAAAATATTTTTATGATCCTACAGATACTATTATTATTTTTATCTGCATACCATGGGGACAACTGATTATATAATTCATTCAATATTTCATTATTGCCAAATATTCAAGCTCTTTCCAACTTTAATATGGATATCCTCCATTCAGCCTCTTCACACATGTACACATATATAGTTTTCCTTCCTTCTTCTGGGAACGAAGTCTCAGGAATGAGAGAACTTGCTCTGGCTACTTCTCTTTGCTTTCCCCTCCTTCTTCTTATACTACAGGGAAGAGTCAGGGTCAAGGACAGGCAATCTGGGTGGGCTGCCATTCTAAGTAATGGAGTTTTCAGGGCGAATAGGGAAAGGGTTCAAGGCCGGGCAGGCATCAGGGTCCCTGGCCTTCTCTTGTCTCCATTCCTCGGATTCCCTCTTCCTCTCCCCGTGGGCTGCAGTGGGGCAGGCCCGGCGTGGGCAGGCTAGATCAGCGTGGCTAAGGAACGCAGGGGAACTACCTTTGGTTTGTTTGTTCTCCGCCTCTAGAGGCACGGGCCATAATATGGGTAACGGTGTCAGTGCGGAGTTGCCAGAAAGGGGCCCAAGCAGGTCACTTAAGATTGTTTTGGGTGCTGTAGGAAGCTCAGGGGTACCTCCAACCTGGGTAAAGGAGGCCTCCCCTTCAGCCAACCAGCTCACCCAGACCTACATTAGAGTGTGGGGTGAATGTTTAAGAGGAAAAGACCTAAAGTACATAAAGGGGGAGCCATCAGGAGAGATGTGGACGGAATAACTTCATCTTGTGGTCCTAAAAACTTAAAGAATTTGCCCTGGAGGGCAAGGGCATGGGGGGCAGGGCACGCCTGGCTCTGGCACCACTCCTACCAACTGGCTTCAACAGGAGGTCTGAAACGTGTACCTCTTCTATATAGATGTGGGTTGAAAAGGTGTTCTAATGCTTTTTTTTTTTTTTTTTTTTTACAAAGTTTGAAAACTGCTGGTAAAATGGGAAGAATACGGGCTTGGGAGTAAACTGCACTGGGTTTTCCTGGATAATCTGGGACCTGAGGCTAATGATACCCAACCTCGTAGACAGGTGAGGACTAGGACGAAGACAAGGCCTGGCATGTTTTCAGTAATATTCCCTTCTCGTGCCCTTCCTGTGCAATTTCTGTGGAGAAGGTGTGACCACCTGGGGACCAGAGACAGGCTGCCTAAGCGTGATTCTCACACACAATCACTTGTTAGCTGTGTGCCCTTAGCAAGTTTCTTAACCTCTCTGAGCCTCATAGTTTCCTAGGTGGTCATAATAATAATCATAATAATGCCCACTCCAGAGAGTTGGTATAAAGATTATATGAGAAAATCCTTATAAAAGGACTAGGCCGTGGCACATGGTAGGAACTCAGTAAATGTTAGCAAATACTAGTACTTGTACAACCGGAATTCAAGCAGGGATCCTGGTCTTGCTGGTCCTTTTATTGTGACCTTTCAAGGTCACGTCTGCCCTCCTCCCCATCCTCTGCTGAGGTTCTGCTCCGTTCCACTAGGTTGCTGGAAGGCAGCTGTAACTTAAACTGTGTGGGCAAATGACTCGCAGAGGCTCCTTATGTTTAAAAAGACTTGGTATGAGGCACTTTATCTTGAAGGGTGTTTGCTGGTGAAGGATCTACATTTACTGTCAGATGGGACGCATCATTATCTCAGCCTCCCAGATGGATCAGTAGAGGACTTGGTTTCGAAAAATAACACAGGAAGGATGTTCAAGTAGAATCTGCAAGCGTATTATTTCTGGGATTGCATTTTTCGTCATTAGGGGACTGACGGCCATTTACGGAAGATGCTGGGAATGAGAGGGTATCACCACTACCCACCTAGCAGAATTATCAGGGTGTGTCATGATCCAGGATCAAACGGAGGCTTTAGCAATCGAGGAACCGACAGACCCCACCTCAGTGTGATCTCATTATTTGACACGAACATCTTTGGGTCTCTGGGCCATTTTAAAGTCTCTTGAACATTTTTAAATAATAAAAAAAGACTTGGTATGAAAAATAAAGAATCAGCGTTTTGGCAACATTATGACATATGATGTGGTGATAAAGCTGAGAAATAGTTGGGCATGTGACAAGCAAGCAGAGTACAATGTTGATGGTAAGATCTAGGTAGCTGGATGGACGCTCACTGCAAAATTCTTTCAACTCACCAATGCCTGAATCTTTCACCATAAAATGTTGGAAACAATTCAGGTCATAGACATAACTGGATACTGCTCACTTGTGTGGCTCAGACAACCTGCTCAAATCTGTAAGCTTCTCTTAACCTTACAGGGCTGCTGGGAGGATGGCATGAGGCAGCATAAGTGAAATCTCAGCACCTGTTCCACTGGCATAAGCAGACGGCCCTTCTGGAGTCGAAGGTGCGGGTCTAGGCCCCTGGGTCCCCCATAGTCTCCCCTGTGAACACACGAGGATGTCCTTATATTGCCTTCTCCTTGCAGCTTCTCGTGACCTACCTTTTGTTCTCCGTCTCCAAGCACACGGTCATCTTCATATACTGATCTTCTTTTCGCTCTTCCAAAGTGGCGGACACGAGAGAAAGCTCCCCAAAGAGGGAGACCAGCCAGGTCAGGCGAGAGATGCCGCTGAATGCAGGGAAGCCAAAGCGCTCTTCTTCCAGCGGGCCAGCTGTGGGGAATCACAGACATGGCGGGGTCTGGAGGGGAGGGGCCGACAGCTGGGGGGCATGGGGGCTGTGACAGGGAGCGAACAGATGTGGCTGGGTGATCAGGACACACAACCTACCTTGTGACGGGGGTGTGCAAGATGACTAATTCTGATGGAGACTTTCACAAAAACGTCTCCCTTTTTTCCTGTTTCTTAAATTCACTTTGTTGGTAAAATAAAATATTTCGCTGGAAATTGCAGTCCCTCTGGCCCACAGGGTAATAAAAATGTTTTAGGCTTCTAACATGTGTGTGTGTGTGTGTGTATGCACACAGCACACACACATATCTGTAAACATATATCCCCTTCAGTTAGTGACTTAAAGAAGTAAAAGAATTAACGTATTTTAGTCCCTCAAGCCTATATTCCTATAAATACCATATAACTGTCTGTGTAAACGATAAGGGAGTGAAGGAATTGTGATAGCTGTGGAGAAAACAGTAATTCCTATAAAGTAGTCAATATCAAGAAAATTGATACAGCGTTAAGTGTTTCCTCAGACTTCATGATCTCGTGTACAACAGTATGTTGCAACGAGTATCTGTATGAGAAACCTGGTCAAGATACTGCTCCCCTCTCTTCCCAGCCTAAATTTTAAACATAACCTAGATTTATAAGACTTCGTATCTGTTACACTGCTCTTTAAACCAAAGATTTCTTATAACTTTGATACTGACGTAAAACAACCAATAATTATGAGTATGTTCTAAAGAAAACAAGCAAAGTAAATAAAAAGATAAATAAAACAAAGATTGTAAGTTTCATAGACAACGTGGTTTCAAATCACTAGGACCTAAGTATGAAACTTACAAAGGAAAGGCAGCTCCCTCTGGGCTGGTTACTGTCTGCTCTTGTTCTTTGCAGAGGACTGAACAGCTGCTACAAGTCTGAGCTCCAATCTGTCTGCCTCGGCCACATAACTGTTGGGTCAACTTTGTGAAGCTACTCACTTCTCTGAGCTTCATTTTAAAAAAATCTGTATTAATGGGGGTAATAAATACCCACTTTATCGGATTATCATATGAATTAACATGAAATAATGTCACATACTTAGCACAGTTCCTTGTGCAGATTAATGGTTATTATTGTCTCCACAACTCTCATTATATCATCATTTTAAAGGATGAAGATGGATTTTGTGCCATTCTTTTTTTTTTTTTGGCTGCACCGCACGGCATGCAGGATCTTAGTTCCCCAACCAGGGGTTGAACCCGTGCCCCCCCGCAGTGGAAACTCGGAGTCCTAACCATTGTACCGCCAGGGAAGTCCCTGAAAATGGATTTTGAAATGAGATTCCGCTACTGTATATTTTCTGGAAACTCACAAACAGATGAATGGTTTTACCACTTGACAATGTTGGTTTTCTTTCTGTAAAGAAAGCCCTCAGAAAAGGTGGCCCAGATGCCTTAGGGTGGAGACAAATCCAAGGAGTCCACCCAAAGGAGACTGCAGACCTTGAGGCTCCAGGCTGTTCATTTCCTTCTGCTAATGGAGGTGCTCAAAGAATGACCAACATAAAGTAAATAGCTGAATATATAGTAGATCAAATATCTTGGCCACAGCCAATGTCCTGATAACATGTTGGAGGAAGAAAGGGTCTATGCATATTCTATTTGCTCCACAGAGAAATATAAACATGTTCTCTTCTCCAAGAACCTTCTCGGTCCTTTGGCAAAGAGAGCTTTCATTTTTAACCTCCTGTGGAAAAATAATCTCTAACTCGTCAAGATTTCATGAGAGAAAATTCTACCTAATCGATTGGGCCAAAAGCATAAATGTGCTTGAGATTTCTAACATGTTTTTCCCAAGGCCCACTGAGCAATCAGATCTCATTTGAGGAAAGAAGAAAAATAGATTATTTTTATTGTCTGTGGGTGCATGGGAAAATTAAATCGGCCCTGAGTCACAACGTCTTTAGCAGAAATGAATCCAAGCTCACATCCTAGCGAGCTCAGAAAGAACCCAGTAACCCTCCACCAGCCTCACCAGTTACATATGACCTGTGATCCCACCAAGGGCTGACCTGTGAAGAGGAGAGACCCTTTCAGCAGGTCCTTTCCCACCACTTCTTTTTTCAGGAATGCAAACTCCTCCATCAAGAGTTCAACGTGCTCCTCATGCAAGACTTTCCCTGTCACGACAAGGATGGGGTTTAAAAAAAAAGAAAAAAAAAGGCAGTCATCCGAAATCCTGTTAATTTCCTCGTATTTTTTTTCATTTTTAAAAATTGAGAATGTATGTATAACTGAATCACTTGGCTATACAACTGAAACTAACACAACATTGTAAATCAACTATACTTTGATAAAAATATATATATATTAAAATTTTTTTTTTAATTTGCTCAAAAATGCTATGTCCATGTTTTGGATTCAAGATGGCTGACTGAACACACACATTTATTTCCACTTTTATCAAAATCCTAATGAATTTTATGAAAAAGTTATTAAAAATGAAATTGAGGGGTAATGGACAGATATAACTATATATTTAAAGTGTACAATGTGCTGTTTTGACGTACATATGCATCGTGGAATCATTATCAAGATCAAGACACTTAACACATCCATCACCTGACAGTTCACTCTTTGTGTGTGTGATAAGAATGCTTAAGACCTACTCTCAGCAACTTTCAAGTATACAATTCCATATTATTAACTATAACAACCATGTTGTACATTAGATCCTCAGAACTTCTTCTTATAATTGAAAATTTGTACCCTTTGATCTATATTGCCCTATTTCCCCTTCCCCCAGCCCAAGGCAACTGCCATTCAAATCTCTGTTTCTATGAAACTGGCTTTTTTTTTTCTTTTTAGATTCCACTATAAGTGAAACCATACAGTATCTGTATTTCTCTGACTTATTTCACTTAGCATAATACCCTCCAGGTTCATTCATGTTGCAGCAAATGCAGGATTTCCTTCTCTCATGGCTGAATAATATTCCACTGTATATATAAGCCACGTTTTTCATTATCCTTTTCATCTCTGGAAGAACATTTAGGTTGTTTCCATCTCTTGGTTATTGTGCATAATGCTGCAATGAAAATGGGTGTACATGTATCTTTTCAATATACTGATTTCAATTCCTTTGGATATATACCCAGGAGTGGGACTGCTGAATCATGTGATAGTCCTATTTTTAATTTTTTGAAGACCCACCAGTCTTTTCCATAGTGTCTGCACCAACTGATATTCTCACCAACAGTGCACCAGAGTTATCTTTTCTCCATATCCTCGCCAACACTTGTCTCTTGTCTTTTTGATGACAGCCAGTTCTAACAGGTGTGAGGTGATATCTTGTGGTTTTGATTTGCATTTTCCCTGATGATTAATGATGTCGAGCAACTTTTCATATATCTGTTGGCCATCTGAATGTCTTCTTTGGAAATATGTGTATTCAGTTCCTCTGCCCATTTTCTAATTGGAGTATTTGCTTTTTGGCTATTAGTTTTCTGAGTTCTTTATACTTCGGATATTAACCCCTAATCAGATATACAGCTTGCAAATACTTTCCCTCTTCTGTAAAGTATCAATTTATTGTTTCCTTTGCTGTGTGGAGGCTCTTTAGTTTGATGCAGACTTATTTGTTTATTTCAGCTTTCATTTCCTGTATGCTTGGTGTCTTACCCAAGAAATCATTGCCAAGACCAATGTCAAGAATTTTTCCCCGTGTTTTCTTCTAAGAGCTTTACAGTTTCAGGTAAGCCCTTTTTTTTTTTGAACAGCTCTATTTGTCCTTGATACATCTCAAGATAATTTTTGTGAATGGTGTAAGATAGGGGTCCAGTTTCATTCTTTTGCATGTGGCCGTCCAGTTTTCCCAGCACCACTGATTGAAGACTATCCTTTTCCCACTGTGTGTTCTTGGTGTCAAGAATCAGCAGACTGTATATGCATAGGTTTATGCCCGGCTCTTTATTCTGTTCCAATGATCTATGTGCCTGTTTTTATGTCAGTACCACACTGTTTGAATTACTACAGCTTTGTAATATAGGTTGAAATCAGGTGGTGTGATGCCTCTAGCTTTGTTTTTCATCTCAGGAATGCTTTTTTAATTTAAAGTCTTTTGTGGTTCCATACAAATTTCAGGGTAGTTTTTTCTATTTCTGTGAAAAATGCCATTGGAATTTTGATATGGACTACAATGAATCTGTAGATTGCTTTGGGTAGTATGGACATTTTAACAATACCAGTCCTTCCAATTCAACAACACAGGGTATCTGTCCATTATTCATGTCTTTCTGAATCTCTTTCATCAATGTCTTATAGTTTTCAGTGTACATGTCTTTCATCTCCTTTGTTAAATTTATTCCTAAGTATTTTATTGCTTTTGATGGTACTGTAAATGAGATTTCTTTCTTAACTTCTCTTTCAGATACTTTGTTGTTGGTGTATAGAAATGCAACTGATTTCTATATGGTAATTTTGTATTCTGTAACTTAACTGAATTTATTAGTTCTAACAATTTTCAGTGGAGTGTTCAGGGTTTTCTACATGTAAGATCATGTCACCTGCAAAAAGACAATTTTAATTTTCTTTCTAATTTGGATGCCTTTTATTTATTACTCTTGCCTAATTACTCTGGCTTCAGCTTACAGCTTACTATGTAAAATAGCACACAGTGGTTATTATGGGCATCCTTGTCTTGTTCCTGATCTCACAGGAAAGGCTTTTAACTTTTCACTATTGATTATGATGTTAGCTGTGGGGTTCTCTGTATCATCTTTGTTATGTTGAGAAACATTCCTTCTACGCCTAATCTGTTGAGAGATTTTATCACAAATGGATGTTGAACTCTGTCAAGTGCTTTTTCTGCATCTGTTGAGATGATCATATATTTATCTTTCATTTTGTTAATGTGGTATATCACATTTATTGATTTACATATGTTGAGCCATCTTTGCAACCCAGGGACGAATCCCACTAGTTCATAGTGTATGATCCTTTTAATGTACTCTTGAATTTAATGCAGATTTTTGCATCTATGTTCACCATGGATAGCAGCCTGTAATTTTCTTTTCTTGTAGGGTCTTTGTTTGGCTTGGTATCAGGGTAATGTTGGCCTCATAAAATGAGTTAGAAAGTGTTCCTTCCTCTTCAAGTTTCTGAAAGAGTTTGAGAAGGATTGTTATTAATTCTTCTTTAAATGTTTGGTAGAATTCATCTGTGAAGCCATCTGGATTTTATATGTTTGGAGGTATTTGATGACTTATTTGATCTCCTAATCCCCTTGATTGTTATTGGTCTGCTCAGTTTTTCTTTTACTTCATGATTCAGTCATGGTAAGTTGTGTGTTTCTAGGAATTTATCCATTTCTCCTAAATTATCTAATCTGTTGGCATAAATTGTTCATAGTCTCTTATGATTCTTTGTATTTCTGTGGTATCAGTTAAATGTCTCCTCCCTCATTTATAATTTTATTAATTTGAGTCATTTCCCTTTTTTCTTGGTAAGTCTAGCTGAAGATTTGTCAATTTTATCTTTTCAAAAAGCCAACTTAGTTTCACTGATCTTTTCTACTGTCCTTCTAGTCTCTATTTATTTCTGCTCTAATCTTTATTATTTCTCCCCATCAACTAAGTTTGTTCTTCCGTTTCTACTTCCTTGAGACGTAAAGTTAGGTTGTTTGAGTTCTTTCTTTTTTCTTAATGTAGGTGTTTATCACTGTAAACTACTCTCTTAGAAATGCTTTTGCTGAATCCCATCAATTTCTGCATCTGTGTTTCTATTTTCATTCACCTCAAAAATTTTAAAACATTTACCCTTGATCCATTGTTTTTTCAGAATGTGTTGTTTAATCCATATATAGGTGGAATTTTCCAGCTTTCCTCCCATTATTGACTTCTAATTTTATACCATGTAGTCAGAAAAGATACTTAATAAGATTTTAATCTTATTAAATTTGTTTTCTGACCTAACATATGATGCATCCTGGAGAATGTTCCATGTGCACTTGAGAAGAATGTGTGTTCTGTTGCTATTGGTTGGAATGTTCTGTATACGTCTGTAAGGCAACTTGGTCTAAAGTGTAGTTTAAATTCATGAGTTCATAATGTATTTCTGTCTGGATATTGTATCCATTGTTGAGAGCAGGGTATTGAAATCCCCTACTATTATTGCATTGCTGCCTATTTTTTTTTTTTTTTTTTTTTTTTTTTTGTGGTACGCGGGCCTCTCACTGTTGTGGCCTCTCCCGTTGCGGAGCACAGGCTCCGGATGCGCAGGCTCAGCAGCCATGGCTCACGGGCCCAGCCGCTCCGCGGCATATGGGATCCTCCCAGACCGGGGCACGAACCCGTATCCCCTGCATCGGCAGGCGGACTCTCAACCACTGCGCCACCAGGGAGGCCCACATTGCTGCCTATTTTTATCTTCAGATCTGTTTAGGTACTCCAGTATTGGGAGCATACATATTTACAATTTTTATATCCTCTTAAGGAATTGATTCCTTTATTATATAATGACCTTTTTCTCTTGTTACAGCTTTTGACTTTAAGTCTATTTTGTGTGATATGCTACACCTGCTCTCCTTTGGTTTCCATGTGCACAGAGTATTTTTCCATCCACATGGAATATTTTTTCATCCCTCCACTTTTGGCGTATGAGTGTCCTTAAAGCGTAAGTGAGTCTTTTGTAGGCAGCATATAGTTGAGTCTTATTTATGAATTGAGCTACTCTTTGTCTTTTAATTGGAGAATTTAAACTATTTACATTTAGAGTAATTATTGATAGGTAAGAACTTATTGCCATTTTGTTACCTGCTTTCTGATTGTTTTATAGTTCCTTTCTTCCTCTCACTGTCTTTTTTATTTTTTTTAAATTATTTATTTTTGGCTGCATTGGGTTTTTGTTGCTGCGTGCGGGCTTTCTCTAGTGATGAGCAGGGGCTACTCTTTGTTGCAGTGTGCAGGCTTCTCATTGTGGTGGCTTCTCTTGTTGTAGAGCACAGGCTCTAGATGCACGGGCTTCAGTAGTTGTGGCACGTGGGCTCAGTAGTTGTGGCTCACAGGCTCCAGAGCACAAGCTCAGTAGTTGTGGCACATGGGCTTAGATGCTCCGTGGCATGTGGGATCTTCCCAGACCAGGGCTTGAACCCGTATTCCCTGCATTGGCAGGTGGATTCTCAACCACTGTGCCCCCAGGGAAGTTCCTCACTGTCTTTCTTTATGAGTTGATGGTTTTTGGTCATGGTATCCTTTGATTCTTTTCTCTTTATCAGTTTTCTGCTTGGTGGTACTAACAGTACCATGAGGCTTTCATAATACATCTTATAGTTATAACAGTCCATTTTAAGCTGACAGTAACGTAACTTCAATTGCATTTAAAAATTCTACATATTTACTTGCTTCCCCCCAACGAGTTATGTTATTGGTGTCCCAATTTATGTATTTTAATCTTGTGTATCCATTAACAAAATATTGTAGCTATAGTTACTTTTAATACTTTTGTCTTTTAACCTATATACTAGAGTTCAAAGTGACCTACACACCACCATTGCAGTAATATTTTGAATTTGACTATATACTGGGTTGGCCAAAAAAGTTTGTTTGGGTTTTTCCATAAGATGTTACAGAAAACCCAAACGAACATTTTGGCCAACCCAGTATTTACATTTAGCATTGAATTTCACACTTTCATATATTTTCATGTTACTAGTTAACATCCTTTCAGGCAGGTCCAGTGGTGATAAATTCTTTCTCCTTTTATTTGTCTGGGAAAGTCTTTATTTCTCCTTCATTTCTGAAGAACAATTTTCCTGGGTAAAGTATTCTCATTTGATATTTTTCTTTGAGCATGTTGAATGTATCAGCCTACTCTCTCCTGGCCTGAAAGATTTCTGCTGAAGAATCTGCTTACAGCCTTATCAGGATTCCCTTGTGTGTGATGAGTCTTTTTCCTCTCATTACTTTCAAAGTTCTCTCTTTGTCTTTGATTTTTGTGAGCTTGGTTAAAATGTGTCGTGGTAACAGTTCCTGATTTTGATGGTTGTATGTGGTTGTCTAGAGACTGTTTTTATTTGCAGGATATATGCATGAAATTATTGGGGGATGAGGTTGGCAATTTACTCTCACATGATTCTCAAGAAAAAAGAGTTTTCTGTACTGTATTCACAACTCTTCTGTAAGTTTGAGGTTATTTCAAAATAATCTTCAAAAAAAAAAAACCAAACCAAATAAATAGTTGTAGCACCAAAAATATGACAGCAAGCCAGAATCAGTCATGGATTATGAAATAAGATATAACTTCTTAGGAGAAAATGAAAAGGCAACTTGCAATTAATAGACTTGAATTCTTGACTCATTTATTTCCTCAAACATGATTTCAGCAGCTTTCTGACATAAGCAGTATATTATGAAATTCTCAAAGAACCATTTCTGCCCTCATCTTTTGAAATAGGGTGTTTTGTGTATCTCAGAAATAATAAATAAGTGTTTTTAAATTTGGGGGGAAAATTAGAAGAAATAAAAATACCCATGATCCTATTTACCAGAAAGAACCACTACTAAGATATATTGGTATATTTCCTTCTTTCTTGTCATTCTGCTGTGAATTATTGTTCATGGTTGTGATCATATGGTAGAAGCAAAATTATATTTATTTTTAGTTTTAAAGTGTAAACATGAATTCATGTCATTGAAGAAAATTGAGAAAATGTGGAAGAGTATAAAGAAAAAAATAAAACCACCCAGAATTCTACCAGCTAATCTGTTACCATTTTGTTTCCTTTTTTTTTTTTTTCCTTGCATATATGTGACATGATGTTTATACTGATGATTGAGCAATACAGGAATGGTCTCAGATCCTAGCTGAGAGATAATCTGAAGGGAAGTCTGGTAGTAGGTAATTGATGTCACTGAGGGGACAAGTCACTGACAGGAAAGGGGCACTAGGGAACTTTCTGGAGTAATAAAAATGTTCTGTATCTTGGCTGGAGTAATAATTACATGGGTATATACTCTGTTAAAATTCATTTAACTTTGCACTTAAAATCTCTGAATTTATCATAAGGAAATTATATCTCAATTTACAAAAGGATAAGGACCTAAGGTAATTAATTTAGTGAGATGAGTACCAGAATTATTATTCAGTTTCTCCAATGGCTTTGGTGTTGGCCTATTCAGAGCTGCTTTTGTAAAAGAAATAAGACATTTCTCAGAACTTCTTGTGTCACAGAGGTAGGTCTTCCTTTGTAACTAGTTTAACCATTAATACAAATGCTAGAAAAAGTTGTCTCACTTGTTATTAAATGTGTCAGACTTGGCAAGCTATCCCATCTGATTGGCGGGGTGACAGATGGGGCTGGAGAAACACTGATTCTGAGAAGAAATAGAGGAACAGCAGGCCATGCACTGCCCTGAGCCAACAGTGATTCATTTTACATGTGCCCATGAAAACAAAAATATGATTTTCCACTCCATTTCTGATATTTGAAAATGCAAAAAGTACCCTTAACCAAGCGCTAGTCAGCTATATGATAACCAATGCTGGGACTGTTTTCTATGGCATCCTGGGTAAATATGTCGGAACAGTTATGGTTCTTAGAAAACTCTTTCTTATATGAAGATGAGCTCTCCATCTCTATAATTCTGTCCCCTACCAACAGAAGCAGTACAACATAAATTTATTTTCTCTTTCTGTGGAGAGCTTTTAATATATCTTAAAATGTCTCTCCTTTACATTAAATATTTAAACTCTAGTGATATGTCCAAATTATGTGTAACTTTTTAAAATTTGTTTTTGTTTTGGGGGATTATACTTTCTAATTTAGATGCCTAGTATTCTTTTTCTTGCCTACCTGCTCTGGCTGCAACTTCCAGTACTATGTTGAATAGAAGTGGTGAAAGTGGTCATCCTTGTTTCCTGATCTTGGAGGAAAAGCTTTCAGTGTTTTACCACTTAGTATGATATCAGCTGTGGACTTTTTATATATGGCCTTTATTATGATGAGGTAGTTTCTTTCTATTCCAAGTTGTCATTATAACAATGTGTCTTGGTGTGGGTCTCTGGATTTATTCTAGTTGGAGTTCATTGTCTTGAATTTCCTCCCCCCAATTTAGGAAGTTTTCGGCCATAGTTTCTTCACATAAGCTCTCTGTCCCTTTCTCTCTCTCGTCTCCTTCTCTGACTTGCATAATGCATATAATGATCTGCTTGGTGGTGTCCTTTAAGTCCCTTAAGTTTTATTCATTTTTTTTTTTTGGCCATGCCACGTGGCATGTGGGATCTTAGTTTCCCCAGGGATTGAACCTGCGCCCCCTGCAGTGGAAGTGTGGAGTCTTAACCACTGGACTGCCAGAGAGGTCCCTTTTTCACTTTTCTTCATTCTTTTTTTTTTTTTGCTCCTTTGACTCAAATTTCAAATGACCCATCTTCAAGTTTGCCAGTTCTTTCCTCTGCTTGATCAAATTTGCTGTTGAACCCTTCTTGTGAATTTTTCAACTCCGTTATTTTATTCTTCAGCTCCAGAATTTGTTTGGTTCTTTTTTATAGTTTACATTTCTTTGTTGATATATTTTCATTTTGTTCATGCACTGTTTTCCTGATTTCATTTACTTGTCTATGTTTTGTTTTAGCTGACTGAGCATCTTTTAGACAGTTATTTTGGTAATTCTTGGATCTACATTTCTTTAAGGTTGGTTTCTGCAGATTTATTTCATTCCTTAAGTGGGCTATATTTCCCTGTTTCTTTGTATTCCTTGTGATCATTTACAGGCAAACCTCGTTTCATTGCACTTTGCTTTACTGCACTGTGCAGATATTGCATTTTTTACTAATTGAAGGTTTGTTACAACCCTGCCTTGTCAGATGATGGTTAGCATTTTTTAATAATAAAGTATTTTAAAATTAAGGTATGTACATTGTTTTTTAACATAATGATATTGCACACTTAATAGACTATAGTACAGTGTAAACTTAACTTTTATATGCACTGGAAAACCAAAAAATTCATGTGACTCACTTTACTGTAATATTCAATTTATTGCTGTGGTCTGGAACTGAACCCGCAATATCTCCAAGATATGCCTGTATTGAGATTTGAATATTTGAAAAAACAGCCACCTCTCCCAGTCATTACAGACTTGCTTTGTACAGGGGAAGACCTTCATCAATCAGCCAGGCCAGAAATTCTGGAGGCCACTCAAACCTTTTCTGGAGATGTATCTTCTTTGGGCTTGCACATGTAATTTCCAAGTTAAAGAGGCTTGCCCCTATTCTCAAGAACCTGTAATCTCTTGCTCCCTGTGGTGTCTGTTCAAAGTACTGCAGTCTCCCTGGTGCTATAACAAACTACAGTGCTCACTTTGTTCTTAGCTGCCCTGACCCTGGCATCCAATGTCTACTACTGTTTCCTTCAGCATTCCCAGTCATGAGAGACAGAAATCAGTCCTTCAAGCAGCCCTTGAGAAGCCAGAACATTGGACACATTTTCCACTCTTTCCTTTCCTCCCCTTAGATTCTTCTAATCTAAGAATTAGAAGGGGAAGTGCTATGGTGAGCAAATGCAATGAATTTTCTTACCCACTTCAATGCAGCTCTTCTTGGCTCTGTGCTTGCCTGGGGGTACTGCAACCACTTAACTGATTTCTGGAGTACTTGCTAAGGTATTTTGGTCTATATATTGTTCTTAAGTTGGTGTCTCTGTGGGGAATGAGGTTCTGAGGCTTCTTATTCCACCACCTTGCTGACATCACTCCCAAATTATCCATAACTCTTGCCGTCCAAAATGATATAACATTAAGTATGCTGAATTGAATAAGATTATTCCTTCCTGTGCTACAATGTAATTGCTATAATTACTGTTTCAATTCACTTTCAGAAGATTAAGTTAATACTGCTAGTTGTGACCATTTGACACTGTGGGCTCCTCAAGGGCAAGGGTCATCTTTTTGTTATCCCCTATTATCAAGGACAGTATCTCATACATAGTGATAAGTATCATGTAAACGCTGCTTAATGGATGTTCTAGTATGAGTTATGAATACTTGCCTAGAGAACAAAGGTCACTCTTGGTGTTAAGGGCTTTTCTCTTTTTCAAAGCCATTCATGATCTGTAAGCAAGCCATCCAGATTCTGCTTGCTTAAGGAGCTAATACCAGGATCCAATATAACAATATTTTCTCATTTTTAAAAAAGTAAGTCCATATTTGATTCAGTTTTCTATAGTTTTAATCTAATGTGCTCTTTGTGTTTCATTTACATTCAGTCATCATGTCTTCTGAGGCCCTTCTTAGGTTAGAAAGTTTCTCAAAATTTCCTTGTTTTTTAATGACCTTGATAGTTCTGAAGAGTATTGTTTAGGTATTTTGTAGAATGCTCCTTAGCTGGGATTTTTCTGATGTTTTTCTCATGGTTAGACTGGGGTTATGTGTTTTGGACAGGAAAACTACAGAAGTAATGGGCCATTCTCATCACATTATATTAAGCATACATAAGACATTAATAAACAGAAACCTCCATTAAATAGAGTTGGGAGACCAAAACAGGGAGCTCCCATACCCTGCGATGATAGTAGAGCCCAACAGGAAGATGATGACTCCTCTTCTGTCCTGGTAAGGACTCAGCCAATGAAAGGCCATGGACTCTTTGCTTACTATTCCCCCCACAAACTTCCTTTTCCCTATAAAAGTGTTCTCCTGCCCTTGCTGTGCAGGGATTTGCACGTGGCTCGCCACGGTTGCAGACCTTAAATTATAATTCTCTGCTGATTCTGAATAAACTCATCTTTGCTGGAGAAATAACTGGCAGTCTACTTGTTTTCAGTCAACAAGTACATCCTATTAACATGACTTATCACCGTTCACACTGACCTCAGTCATCTGGCTGAGGCGTAGTGTTTGGTTTCTCTTGTGTAGAGTTAACTCTTTTTCCCCTTCTTTCCATCTTGTGCTCTTTGGAAGGAAGTCACTATGCACAGGACATTATCTTCCTGAAGACACTTAGTTTGTTATCTTGTAAAGTGTTCCACATTCTAGTTCACTTAATCTTTTTTTGGTGTCATTTAATTTGTTCCTTCATCCCTGTATTTCTTGTGAAGTGAGAAGTTTGGTTCAAATCTCAGTTACAGGATTTATGCTACACACATCCCACCAGATGGCTTGTGATTTCATACTTACCCGTATTAGCAATCACTTGGTTAGGATGGTAACAGTAGAACTCTTCATTGTAAAAGGACATTTTTTCCTTTGCAATTAGCAAGAAATCTTTGGCATCTTGTACTCTGTCCAGGGACGTTTGTGCCACGAGAAATACTATACAAAGGTGACGGCCCCAGAGCTCCCCAACCTCTAGCTCACTTCAGTAGTCATTCATCCATCTTTTCATTCGACAAACACCTACTGAAGGCCTATCAAGTTCTGGGCGGTGTTTAGCTTTAGCTGCTGGGGCTACAGAGGGGAAAGATGGGCCCTGTCCTCCAGCAGCACGGCCTAGCACTAGAGAAAGGCAATCAAGAGTTTCAGTGGTGTGACCCATCTACACTGGTGATAAGGACAAGGTGCTTTCTTTGGTGATTTTCATTATAATTGTTCACCATACTTTGTTCATATGTTAAAGATTTAAAATAGCAAATGTTGAAACAGAGAGAGTTTTTGACTTAAACTTCATTTAACTAGCTCCATTAATCCCCAAACATTCTAGTTAGTTCTAATTGCCTCCGTAGAGGGACTTGTCCAGTTACCATAAAAACAGAAAAATCTCTGGAGGGCGGCATGGCTCAGAGGAATGAATGTGGACTTCAGAGCCCAGAGAGACTGAAACCAAATCTCCATCTCCCATTTAGTGGTCATATCACTAGCTTTGTGCACAAAAAATTTTTTTTGAAGTATAGTAGATGTACAATATTACATAAGTCACAGGTATACAATATAGAGATTTGTAATTTTTAAAGGTTATGCCCCATTGATGGCACAATTTCTTAACTTCTCTGAGCCATGGATTCCTATACATACATTCCTATACATACCTACCTCCAAGGATTTCTAAGAGAATTAAGCAAAATAACATATGAAGTGTTTAGCAGAGTTTACAAGTTCCTGGCATATAATAAATATTTAATAAACAGTGTTCCTCTTGAGAAACAATGCAAACTAAAACTATGCACATAAGACAATCAATTACCCTGATCTGGGCATTTTTCCATTAGCAATACAACTATCACATGAATAAAACCAAAATGAAATATTATATATATTATTATATAAAATAATATATAAATATTAATAATATATAATCTATAACACTAGCATAGGTGGAAGCTAATTCATACTTTTCATTAGAGTAAAAGAAGCTAAGTCTTGAACAAAAGTTTGCAAATTCCCACCCATCCCCCTGCCCTGTGGGCCCTCCACACACGCCCCCTTTATGTGCCTACAGTATGGGATGTGGGGTGGCGGTGTGGGAGCCCATGGGACCAGTAACATATCTGACATGGGGTTAAGTTTTAAAGGCATAAAGATGGTACCACAGAAATCTTAGAGGCAGGAATTCTTAGGAAGAGGGTCTGTGCTCTAGATGCATAGAACATACGTCACCTTTCTGCTCAGCCAGTGCCCACAGTTCCTTAGCTGCTGCCCAAGACAGTGTCATGGGATATTCCACAAGGACGTGCTTGCCAGCGTTTAGGAACTGTCTTTGGGAAAAAGGGATAAATACAGAGAAAATGCACTTCAGTTAAACTTCACTTAAGTGACAGAGAACAGAATGTTATAAATGCACCAAAGTCTCCATGTAAATGTGTCATGACGAAACACGGGTGAGAGTCAGGGCCAGAGGATGAGGCGGATGAACTGCATCTCACGTGATTTTCTACTAAGCGGTAAGAGAAAGGCTTTCTAGTCATGTGTTCATTTGAACACTCACCCATTTGTCTACTCACGTATTCAACCAGCTACTATGTACCAGTTACTCTGGAGGAGAAATACAGCCACGTTAGCAGGGAAATTGCCTATTACCACATGACAGCTACAAATAAAAACCCACGGCAGCCAGTTCTGCCTGAGGCAATTGGGAAATATTTCACTAAGGCTCTGTACTGGGTCTTGAAGTATAAACAGGCATTTCCCAGGTGCCAGGGGATGAGGATGTTTCACTCTGAGCAGCATATGCAGGGGCTTGGGTGTTTATGGGGCTTTGTCCACTGGGACGTGGTGTGAATTTCAGCATTTCAGCATGGCAGGGGAGTGGGCTACAGGGAGTGGGGGGAAAACTAGGTCCTACAAGTGGCTGGGAGCCTGATGTAAAGGATGCAGAGTGCTGTGCTCAGAAGTCTGGCTTTTATTCTCTAGATATTCTAGGAAACAGACATTGGTAAGCACGGGAATTACATGATCACTTTGTTAATGACATACCCTCTGGCGCCACAGAAGTTTAAGGGGAACCACAGAAAGGTGTTTCTGTCCACACTCAGAGTGGGCCTGATAAACAGGGGCAGCTGACTCTGGGGAACGGCATGGTGGAAGCAGCTGTAGTTTGATGTAAGGACCCAGAAGGGAAGCTGAGATTCTGAGGGCGGCTGGCCCTGCATTGTCAACTGCCAGGTCCTGAGTGGGGCTTCTCCTTCCAGGCTCAGTCCTACCAAATGCTTGGAGGGCTCTAGGCTCTGCATTCAAAGGTGGGGCGGGGGAACACTTCACTTCTCCTGCTCTACGAATAACACGATCGCCCCACTCTGATGCCACCACTATCTCCTTACTCACCTCGTGGCAAAAACTCTTCATATTAAAGCAACTCCTAGAGACCTTCTCAGAGATTTCATGTTGTTGAAAGGGCAAAGGATAAAATGTTGGAAACCGAAAGGACTATGGCAATTCTCCAAGGCACAGAAAAGATGGTGGCTAAGTTAAACCACCAGAAAAAGGCAGGCACTGTTCAAACCACACTCAGTAAGTTTTTTTTACAAAGAAATAAGATACTTTAATTGTTAATGTTTCTAATGTTTTAAGTTATGGTGTACTAAATAAATAGTAGTTCTACAATATTTTTCATGTCCTTATACATTTATAACCCAGAGTGAGAGTTCACATTTTGACAATTTTTAAAGGTCATGGATCCAATGTAGTTCTTCCCATCAATAATTAAGACCCCTTTGCTAGATGTCAGCCTGCCCAGGCATTTTTATCGTCCCGCACTACCGTGCAACGCAAGGACTTGAACACCCACCTGATGTAGTCCTCGTGGCTGGAGCTCTCACTGCAGATATAAGCAACCTCAACCTCTTGACTGGCAAGAGCATCTTCCAAAGACATCTGTGGCACCCCATCCATGCTCCCCAGCTCTCGTCTATTTGAGAGGAACAGACAAGTGGAGCTCAAAGCAGGCAGAGCATCGGCTGAGAACACATGAGCGCCATCCTTCTCCCCATCTCCCAACTACTTCCTGGTGATTGACTTTTGGAAATGAAGCAATGAACTTCCTGCCTCCCACTTCCAGGGCATTTTTCAGCATGCAGCGAGAAACACAGCCTCTGGGGTGAAGTCGGGGACCTGGCATTGAGTGCCGACACCACCGCTAACAGCCCATATGACATGGGAGTCTTTGCATTACTTCATCTCTAAGATAAAAAGAACTGATCTCCTGTACTCTCATGAGACACGATCTCCACGGTCACTGCCAACTTCAAGCACTTGGCCAAACACCAGGACTGCCTAACCTAATCCAAATCCAAGACACTAACACCTTTAAGGGACAAACGGCCGTGTGACTTCAAGCTCCTTCATGGCCTGTGATGGTCAAGTGGAAGGTGGGTGTCACTGCCTCATTTACAGCCGAGCTGACAAAACCCTGAGAGGCAGGGGCTCCATGGCTAACCAGCAGCAGAGGCAGGACAGGAGCTGAGCCTCCCGGCTCCTACACATCCAGAAGGACCCCCACCTCAGGAGAGCTGGGAGCCCTGGCTGTCTGCGCACCGTCCCAGAGCAGAGGCTGGAGAGTAGCAGTCCTCCAACGGCGGCTGCCACCGAGGAGATGGGGCAGCTGGCGGGAGGCTCGGGCCAGCTCAGAGCCCCACCCGAGCAGCAGCCAGAGAGCCCCTGGGGAAGTGTGGCTGCGGAAGGACATGACGGCGGGTTTCTTCCTGTGGGGACCACCGACCTACATGGCTCGGTCTGACCAGTGCTTCCCGCTTGTCTCCTGTGTGCCCTCCCTGTAGGGAGTATGTGGGGAACGGACTAGAGTCCTCCGCTTCCAGTGAGCTCAGTCAGCTAGAGGGAGGGAGACACGTACACACCTATAACAACAACACAAGAGTAACAGGAGGAATGCCGTGCCGGGGGCACAGGTGAAGAGTCAAGGAAGGCAAGGAACCCCAAGTTTCAGGGTTTCAGGAGAGGCTTCCTGGGGAGGTGACAGGACTTAGCAGGTAGGTCGCGAGGAACAGGGCACGTGAGAAGGGGACAGCGTAGTAACAGCAGGGCTGCGGTAAAGCCGGGATGGAGGGGAGCTGGCCGTCCTCCCGAGGGACCTGGGTAGGTCCGGCATTCCCGCTGCAGCAGTCACGGCGCCAGCTGCCGAGGGCGGGGCTGCAGGGGGGGCGGAGGTCCCATTTCAGCCCGGAGCCCAGGCCGTGCACGATCCCAGCCGCAGGCGCGGGAGCAGCAGGAGAACGGTGCCGGCTAATCGCAATGTCAAGCCTCCCGTTTGTGCTGCTCCCTTAGAATCTTTTTTTAAAGATTAATTAATTAATTAACAATTTATTTGGCTGCGTTGGGTCTTCGTTGCTGCACGCGGGCTTCCTCTAGTTGCAGCGAGCAGGGGCTACTCTTTGTTGCGGTGCGCGAGCTTCCCACTGCGGTGGCTTCTTTTGCTGCAGAGCACAGGCTCTAAGTGCACAGGCTCAGTAGTGGTGGCACACGGGCTTAGTTGCTCTGCGGCATGTGGGATCTTCGCGGACCAGGCCTCAAACCCATGTCCCCTGCATTGGCAGGCGGATTCTTAATCACTGTGCCACCAGAGAAGCTCTCCCTTAGAATCTTACTGGGAGGGGAAGACTGACCGAGGGCAGATTCCCAGCACTTCTGGGTGTCGCCACTTTAAATCCTTAAGGAAGGGCCAGGTTTCGAGACAGGCAAATTGGAAGAAAGCAGGTCCCATAAATTAAAATTTGAAAGAACTTCCACGTGGACCGTCAGGATAGTTACTTATGCTCTGTTTACGTATTGATATTTAGTTGATTTCTCTAAAGCATTAGGAAGCAGACACGTGCCTGACTTGCTCTCTGCCGTATCACCTGCCGACACAGGGCCTACCTCTAGTTCCCAATGACTACTGATAAATGATGTTACAGGGCGTTAGTCTGGTGAATGGTGTGTAAGTGAGGAAGTGGTCGGGGTGGAGGAAGGAGCTGAGGGTGAGGCAGGGAAGAAGAAACGTGCTGAAAAGTTCGGTTTTGAGTTACAGGAGATAAATGATACTCCTTAAAAGCGGGGCTCAGAATTATCAAAGGGGAAAAGAACACATGGTGTTTAAAAGATGGGCTTTGGAATCAGACAGACCTGTGCTGACATCTAGTTCTTAGATTTTTCCAGCTGTGTGACCTCAGGCAAATTACTTAACCTCTCTGTGGCTCAGATTCTTTATCTGTCAGGTGGGTTGACATCTACGTCAAATAGTTGGTCAGGCTCGGAAAGCCCAGGGCCCTGCATGGATGGCTGTCATGGTAACTGATGTGACAGTTACATGGTAACTGATGTATCACACCTAAAGCCTTCATTCAGGACAACCCACATGTGCTCACTGTGCCCCTTCAGTAACCGTCAGGCCCTGTGCTCATCTTCCCTACCTCTGACGGCAGTCCCCTCGACGGAGGAGCTGAGGGTGGTCATGCTCATTATTCGGGTACGCTGGGCTGACTCACTGTACATCCCAGCTGCAGGTCTAGTTACTCTTCAGTTCCCAGACCCGTCCAAACTTGTGATCTTGTGGGGCTGACCCTGCATGGTTCCCTGGAACGACCCTGGAGCTGGCTCGCTCTCTCCTGGGTCTGGAGGAGCTGCGTGGCCCAAGGCCTAACCCATCTCACCGGGCTTCCCGTGAATTACAAGGCACAAAGCAAAGCCACCTGGACACGAAGCCAATCAGGTTCAGGTACGCCGAGGAAGCGTGTGGATTCCGCAAGTCCCGGATCCGCACGGAGCCAGCTCTGCCGATGCCAACCACCACCACGCCAAACTTCCTCTCGGGCTGAAACACAAAGGATCATGGAGTTTAAAAACAGTCCAGGGCTTCCCTGGTGGCGCAGTGGTTGAGAGTCCGCCTGCCGATGCGAGGGACACGGGTTCGTGCCCCGGTCCGGGAGGATCCCACATGCCGCGGAGCGGCTGGGCCCGTGAGCCGTGGCTGCTGAGCCTGTGCGTCCGGAGCCTGTGCTCCGCAACGGGAGAGGCCACAACAGTGAGAGGCCCGCGTACCGCAAAAAAAAAAAACAGTCCAGGCGTCTAGCAAGGCGCAGCAAAACAAAGACATGTGGGCAGGACCAGTCAGGGTCCAGACAAGCAAGCAAGGAGCCAACCCAGAACACACAGGAAGCCGCAGCAGGTAAGGGGGGGATGAGACACTCCCTGAAACGTGGGCTCGGAGAGAAGTCAGTTCCCCCCAGAACATTTCTGTGGGTGCTCTGACCTGTGTCATCCACGGAAAAGCCTCTCCACTTCTACTGCCACCTCCCCCAGGATGAGAGATCTTCCTCTTTAAGCCATACCCAGTCCTAGCCTGGCACCGCTGTCCTCCCCAAATACCTCCTCCTGTGGACGTGCGAATCTGATACAGCAGGGAGTCATTCAGAGGCCACAGCTGCTCAGTGAGATGTGGGCAGACAGGGCCCATGGGTACCGGCCACAGTCACCTTACTCAGACTCCTCACCATGGCTTTCTGGGTTCCAATCCATGTCACTCCCACCCTACTGTGGCAGCTTACTCATTATTCAGGTACACTGCTGGAGGCTGGATGCGTATAGTATTACAATGAAAAATCAAGTCGACGTTTTCAAGTTATACAGCAACTCACTATAATCCAAACTGATAAAAATGATCTCTACACATCCCTCAAACCCAGTTCTTCTTGGATGTCTCCAAGCATAGAAACTCCAATGTCTCCCTAGCCGCTAGCATCTAGCCCCTCTCTTTCACCTTTGTCATCTGGGTGTCACCATTTCCCAATGAGTCCACCCCTCTTCCTGCGTCCACTGCTCTAGTCTTGGCCCAGGACTTGTTTGCCTCCTGCCTGATGACGTGACAAATCACCACCTGGTCTCACCCTTCCCATGTGTGGTCCCCAGGCCTGCCAGAGGAGATGCTTCAGATGAAAACTAAGTCCCCTCCCCTGATTAAAGCCCTTCATTTTCCCAGCTGTTACAGACTGAATGATTATGTCCCCCCCCAGAAGTGGGAACCCTGTCCCCCAATATAATGGTAGTAGGAGATAGGGCTTTTGGGAGGTAATTAGGATGAGATGAAGTCATGAGGGTGGAGCCTGCATGAATGGGGTTGGTGCCCTTCTAAGAGTCACGAGAGAGCATGCCTCCTCCTCTCCCTGCTCTCCGCTCACGTGAGGACAGGATGAGGAGTCGGTAGTCTGCAGCCCAGAAGGGTACCCCTCCCGCCAGATCTCAGCCTGATCTCAGGCTTCCAGACCCCGAACTGCGAGAGAGAAATTTCTGTGGTACTTTATTACAGCAGCCCAAACTGTAAGACAGTTTGTAGGATACCAACTAAAGGGAAAAAAAAAAAAATCCAAGTCCACGTTCTTTACCAAACACATAAGGCCTTTCACAACTCAGCTCCAGCCTGCTTCTCCAGCAATGCCTTCTGGTCAACTCCCCCACTGTGTAACTTTAGGCTTCTGACCTTCCAAACAATTTCAAAGTACGCAGAACACACACGACTGTTTGCTCCCTCTAAGTCTTTGCAAATCCTGTTCCCCTTGCCTGGAACGAGCTTCTCCCCACTGTCCACAGGGTGGATGTCCACACCTTCAAAGCTTTTAAGACTTGGGCATCTTACACTCTATGAAGCTTTTCCTGATACTATCAGTTAGATTTTTTTTTTTTGCATATAATAAAACCCACCCATTTTAGTGTACAGTTCTATGAGTTTTGACCAACATAAACTCATATACCTACCATAGTCAAGATATAGAACAAATGAACTTATTTACAAAACAGAAGTAGGGTCACAGATGTAGAAAAAAGATTTATGGTTACCAGGGGATAAGGGTGGGGAAGGATAAACTGGGAGACTGGGATTGACATATACACACTACTATATATAAGATAGATAACTAATAAGAACCTGCTGTATAGCACAGGGAACTCTACTCAATACTCTATAATGGCCTATATGGGAAAAGAATCTAAATAAAAAAAAGAGTGGATACATGCATATGTATAACTGATTCACTTTGCTGTACACCTGAAACTAAAACAACATTGTAAATCAACTATACTCCAATTAAAAAAAAAAAAGGGGGGGGCTTCCCTGGTGGCACAGTGGTTGAGTCTGCCTGCCAATGCAGGGGACACGGGTTCGTGCCCCGGTCTGGGAGGATCCCACATGCCGCGGAGCGGCTAGGCCCTTGAGCCATGGCCGCTAAGCCTGCGCGTCCGGAGCCTGTGCTCCGCAATGGGAGAGGCCACAACAGTGAGAGGCCCGCGTACCACAAAAAAAAAAAAAAAAAAAAGTATACAGTACAGTTCCATCACCCCCTCCAAAATTACCTGTGCCCCTTTGTAGCCAACCCCTACCCAACCCCAGGCAACCACTGATTTGTTTACCATCCCAATAGTTTTGCCTTTTCTAGAATGTCATATAAATGAAATCATACGATATGTAGTCTTTTGAGTCTATCTTCTGCCTAGCACAATGCATTTTTCACCTATGTTGTTGCATGTATCAATCATTTCTTTCTTTTTATTACTAAGTACTAGTCATAATGGCTTGTTTATCCATTTCACAGTTGAAGAACATTTCTGATGCTTCCAGTTCAAATGAATTCATAATTCAACTATGAATAAAGCTGCTATAGATAGTCATGTCCTACTTTTTGTGTCAGCACAGTTCTCAAACTTGGGTAAATGCCTGGGTATGAGTTTGCTGTGTCATATGGCAAGTGTAGGCTTAACTTTATGAGAAACTGCCAAACTGAGTTTTTCCAAAGTGTACCTTTACATCTATACTGTTTTGCATTCTCGCCACTGATGTCTGAGAGGTCCAGCTGTTCAGAATTCTCACCAGCACCTGGTATTATCAGGTTTTCTCCTCTTTTTGTTTTAGCCATTAATTATAACAAGTGTGTTGTGGTCTCTCACTGAGGTTTCTATTTGCATTTCCCTAATGACTAGTGATGTTGAGCACTGTTTCGTGTGCTTATTTGCCGTCTATAAATCTTTGCTGGTAAAGTGTCTGTTCAAATCTTCTGCCACTTTTAATTGGGTTGTTTATTTTCTTATTGTTGAGTTTTGAGTTCTTTATATATTTTTGATACAATTCATTTGTCAGATACGTAATTTGCAAACAACTTTTCCTAGTCTGTAGTTTGTCTTTTCATTTTCTTAAGAGTGACTTTTTAGGAGCTAAAGTTCTTAATTTTGATGAAGTCAACTTATCAAAAAAAATTTTTAATGGATCATTCTTCTGGCTACTCCAATGTCACAAACATTTTCTTCTATGTTTTCTTTTAGACATTTTATAGTTTAAGATTCACAGTTTTAGCTTACTTTAGTTTTAGTTATCTTTTGTTTTTTTTTTTGGTCTTGTTGGGTTTTCATTGCTGCACACGGGCTTTCTCTAGTTGCGGCGAGCGGGGGCTACTCTTCGTTGCGGTGCGTGGGCTTCTCACTGTGGTGGCTTCTCTTGTTGCGGAGCACGGGCTCTAGGCACGTGGGCTTCAGTAGTTGCAGCACGTGGGCTCAGCAGTTGTGGCATGCAGGCTTTAGAGTATGCGGGCTTCAGTAGTTGCGGTGCAAGGGCTCAGTAGTTACGGTATGTGGGCTCTAGGGCACGCGGGCTTTGGTAGCTGTGGCTCGTGGGCTCTAGAGTGCAGGCTCAGTAGTTGTGGCACATGGGCTTTGTTGCTCCGCAGCATGTGGGATCTTCCCAGACCAGGGGTTGAACCCATGTCCCCTGCATTGGCAGGCGGATTCTTAACCACTGCGCCACCAAGGAAGTCCTTAGTTACTTTTATAGTTTATGTTCTGAATTAATTTTTCCACATGGAGTAAGGTAAGAATCAGTTTAAGAAATTTTTTTAGAGCAGAGAGGCAGCTTCTAGTATATGTATTCATTCCACAGGCTGTATCAACTATCTACAACTAGGCAGGGCTATGCCAGACCTGTATTTAAATGTACCAGGACTTTAAACCCAGCTCATGTGCCTTCATCTCTGGAAGCCATCAAGGTTCATTTTTTTTTTTTTGCATATGATATCCAACTGTTCCAATATGATTTAATGAGAAATACCATCCTTTTTCTATTGAAATGCCTTTGTACCTTTGTACAAAAGGAAACTGTCTTGACCACTATAGTTTTATGGTAAGTATGGAGTCCATTACTGTGAATCCACCAACTTTTTCTTTTCCAAAATTATAGTTCTCCTGCCTTTACATATAAATTTTAGACTCAGCTTTGTAATAAAATAAAATGAAAAAATAAAAATTCCTGCCAGGATTCTGAATGGGATTATGTTGAATATATGGATCAGTTTGAGCAAAAACCCAACATTTTCACAATAATGAATCTTCTAATCCATGAACGTGGTACATATCCCCATTTATTTAGGTCTCTGATTTCTTTCATTCTGTCATTTTCAGTATATGGATTTAGCACATATTTTGTTAGATTTATACTTGTTTTTTTAATGATTTTTAGTGCTATTATATAAATAGTATTTTTTTAACCTTCCATTTCCAATTGTTCATTGTGAGTATATAGACATACAGTTGATTTCTGTATACTGACTTGGCATCTTGTAACCTTGCTGAACTCACTTATTACTTCTAGCAGCTTTTTTGTAGATTCCATTAGATTTCCGCATAGACCACAGAGTCAGATGTGAACAGAGTCGGTTTTACTTCTTCCTTTCCAATCTGTATGTGTTTTATTCATTTTTCTTGCCTGATTGCACTGGGTGGGACTCCAGTATGATTTTTTTTTTTTTTTTTTTTTTTTTTTTTTTGCTGTACGTGGGCCTCTCACTGTTGTGGCGTCTCCTGTTGCGGAGCACAGGCTCCGGACGCGCAGGCTCAGCGGCCATGGCTTACGGGCCCAGCCGCTTCGCGGCATGTGGGATCTTCCCAGACTGGGGCACGAACGCACGTCCCCTGCATCGGCAGGCGGACTCTCAACCACTGCGCCACCAGGGAGGCCCTCCAGTATGATTTTGAATAGAGTAGCAAGAGCAGACATTCTTGCTCACGTTTTAATCTTAGAGGACAGCATTTGGTCTTTTCACCAAGAAGAATTATCTTAGCTGTAGAATTTTTTGTAGATACCCTTTATCAGGATGTGGATATTTCCTTTTATTCATATTTTGCTTACATTTTTAAATCCATAAATGGTCTAATTTTGTCAAGTGCCTTTTCTATGTCTATTGAGATGATTTTGTGATTTTTTTCTTCTTCAAGTCTGTTGATATAGTGACACCTTTCCCAGGATAACCCTCACTTGGTCATAATGTATTATCCTTTATATATATTGTTGATTCTATTTGCTAAAATCTTATTAAAAATGTTTGCATCTGGGGCTTCCCTGGTGGCGCAGTGGTTGAGAGTCCGCCTGCCGATGCAGGGGCATGGGTTCATGCCCCAGTCCGGGAAGATCCCACATGCCGTGGAGCGGCTGGGCCCGTGGGTCATGGCTGCTGAGCCTGCGCGTCTGGAGCCTGTGCTCCGCAACAGGAGAGGCCACAATAGTGAGAGACCCATGTACCGCAAAAAAAAAAAAAAAAAAAAAAAAAAAAAAAAGTTTGCATCTGTGTTCATGAGAGTTACTGGTCTGTAATTCTCTTTTCTTGTAATGCCAAATTATTTCTAGTATTTCTGATTCTATAAAAGTATTCCCTTTTTACTGCCTGTATAAAACATTTTATATCACTGTTAATTCTACTAAAGAACTGCTTTTTCTTTATGGTATGAATTCCAACTGATGGAATACATGCCCTTAAAATAGGTTTCCTTTATCCAATAAAATTAAGATTACTGATAAGTTTCTTGGCTCTAGGGCTGGGCCAGTTGCTACTAGCACATTTTAGGTAAATAACATTCTTTACTAAACACTGTGAGATCATTCATTTGAAACTTTCAGAATAATTCACAGAAAATAGATAATATATTAAATTACACACTGAATGGTCAATCTACAACTATAGAAATTTATATATGAAGCAGCTCTTTAAAGAAATAAGACCCACAAATATGTCTGTCTTGGGATAATATACATAATTGAAATGAATAAAATCTGGAAGACCAATATTGTAACACTATGTTCTGTTAGTCTTTTTTAAAAAAATCATACAATTAGTAATCCATTTGTGCTTACAATATTCATATGTATGAGCTTAAAGGAAAAAAAATCTCACAATAATAAAAAGGTTTCATACTCATATATACTTTTAAATTTCACTACTGTTTAAACATTTTCCTGAAGTCAAACCCTCCTTTCCAGCTGGCATGGTTTTTCAAGCCTAACTCTTGACAGGGGGTGGCCCTCTGGCATTAGTGAAGTAAAGAAGGTGGTGATAAGATCAAGCTGAAACCATTAATCCAGGTCTTTGAGTTGCACTGGCTCCTTCACCTGCACCTTCCCCACTCCCACCCTCATCGCCAAGCCCATCATCCATAAAATGACCCACATCTTCAAGTTTTAGATTGTTTGTTTCCCATCACCCTTAACTTGGCACTATTTTAGGGAGCCTGCGGCTGACCTCCTCATGCCTAACAGGAAATCATCCAACTTGCTGTACATCAAGCAGTGGCATGGCTTCCATTACCATGTAAATTGACTAAAGGAAGAAAAGAAATACACAATGCTAAAGAGAACTGCAGCTTGTGAGGACATGTACATCCAATCCAGCCAGCCTCAAAGTGACATCTTCTTTGTTTAGCATTCTCATTCATGGGTTAGCTTTCTTGGACCACTGAGTTTGGAGCCGGTGGCGATTCTTCTCCAGGAACATGTGCCAATGTAGAGGCTGTGAAGCAGTAGTTTGGGCTGGGTTGGCGTTTGATGTGGCCTGGGCTGAAACGGCAGCTTGACACTGTACAAAATATCACATATTACTAATGAGCATACAAATGTTTGCCACCATAGTATCTGCAATGGACTAAAAGCAAGATACACTGGCAATCTAGCTGGAACAGCCTGCTCGAGAAACTGGTTGTCTACGTTTCTTTGTATTACGTGTGGAAACAGATAACTATATGGGAATCCATCTGTGCTTGTGGAAGCGTGTGTTGTCTCAGTCTTTCTGAGGAAGAACTGGCAGCTCTAGACACGATTTGACTGGATGATGGGGTGGCTGATCTTGAATCATTTGGACTAGAATTGCTGCTGGATGCTGGCGTTTCCTGGCTTTCTCTGTTGGCACTGGGTTTGGAGTACTGGGATGAGTTCACGAAAAATACACAAATGATAAACCATATGACACTCATTTTGTTTTCTGATCATCTTTCGGTGGCAAATGATCAGGAAGGCGTCTGCCCAAGCAGAGCATTCTGATCCTTTGTCAAATTTATTATCTCACAGTTTCTGAGGGTCTGGAATCTGAATGTGGCTTAACGGAGTCCTCTGCCCAGGGTCTTACTAGGCTGCAGTCAGGAGCTGGCAGGTTACGTTCCCATCCAGAGCCCAGGGTTCTCTTCCAAGCTCATGTGGTTGTCAGCAGAATTCAGTTCCTTATGGTTGTGGGATGGAGAGCTCTTAGAAGCCACCTGAAGTTCCTGACAAATGCCTCTCTATATAAGCAGTTCACATCATAGCAGCCTGCTTCTTCAATCCAGAATTCCTCTCTGTGGAAAGGTTTCAATGACAGAGACTATTTATTGAATAGGTATAGTTGGAATATATATACATTCAGGTTGCCACTTCTTTTTCAAAGTGCTTAGGAAGTCTGAGTCTTTCAAGGAATATGCCCATTTCATCTAAATTACTCTTTCCTAGCCATAAAGGTATTCACAGTACTCTCTTATTATTCTTTAACTCTCTGTAGAATCTGCAGTAATGTCCTCTCTCTCATTTCTGATATTGGTAATTTGTGTCTTCTCTCTCTTTTTCCTGAGCAGCCTGGCTAGAGTTTTGTCAATTCTAATAATCTCAAAAAACCCCCAAAAGACTATCTTTACGTTTCACCGATTTTCTTGATTGTTTTTTGTTTCCTTATTGCATTGATTTCTGCTCTTATCCTTATTACTTCAAATTTTCTGCTTATTTTGGGTTTAATATGCTCTTTTAAAAAAAACTCTGAGGTTGGGAATTTAAGTTATTCATTCAAAAACTTTCTTCTTTTCAAAAACAGACATTTAGTGCTATAAATTTCCCTGTGATGGCAGTGCTTTAGCTGCACCCCACAAACTGGGAAATGTCATGATTTCATTTTCATTCAGTTAACGATACTGTCTAATTTCCCTTGTGATTAACTCTTTGGTCAATGGATTATTTAGAAGTATGTTATTTAGTTCCAGATATTTAGGGATTTTCCAGATATTTTTCTACTACAGGTTTCTCATTTAATTCCAGAGAAATATGAGTCAGAGAACATCCTTTAAATGATTTGAACCCTTAAATTTTTAAAAACATGTTTTATGATCCAGAATATGGTCTATCTTGGTAAATGTTTTGAGCACACTTAAAAAGAATGTGTATTCTACTGTTGCTGGCTGGACTGTTCCATAGGTCTGTTAGATCAAGTTGGTAGATAATGTTATTCAAGTCTTCTATATACTTACTGATTTTCTGTCTACTTGTTCTATCAATCATTAATAGGTACTAGAATCTCTGAATATAATTGTAGATTTGTGTATTTCTCTTTACTGTTCTATCACTTTCTGACTGATGTATTTCAAAGCTCTACTATCAGGAATATAAATTTTTAGGGTGGTTATGGTGTCTTGATGAATTAACCACTTTATCATTCTGAAATGACCATTTTTATTCCTGGTAGTATTTTTTGCCCTGAAATTTATTTTATCATCAAAGTAGATATCATCAATCTACTCCCAGTTTCCGCTGATTTGTGTTAGCATAGTACATTTTTTTCCAACCCCTCACTTTTAACCAATGTGTGCTTTCATATCTAAAGTGAGTTTCCTGTAGGCAGCATATTGTCAGGTCTCGCTTTTTATTCAGTCTAACAATCTCTGCCTTTCAGTGAAGTGTTTAAACAATTTACCCTATGATTACGGATATGGTTGGGTTCCAATCTACTGTCTTGTTGTCTTATATCTGTCCAATCTGTGCTTCTTTCCCTCTACTTCTGACTTCTTTTCAGATGAATAAAGTATTTCTAATGATTCCATTTAATCTCACCCGGTGGCTAGTAGCTGTAACGATTTTAGTGGTTTATTAAGGCCTTTATATGATACATATTTTACTTAGCACAGCCTGCCTTAAGGTAACATCGTACCATTTCACACATGAGAACCTTCCAGCAGTTACTTCCACCTCCTCTCTCCCAGACTTTGTACTACTGTTGTTCCACAACTTACTCATAAACCCCTCAAGGTACCAGTCAGGATTCAGTCTGGAAAAGAGAAACCATTCAATGTGTTCTAAGCACAGAGTTTTAACACGGGGAATTAGAGGCTTATATCAGCGGTCCCCAACCTTTTTGGCACCAGGGACCGGTTTCATGGAAGACAATTTTTCCAAGGACGGTGGGTGGGAGTGGTTCAGGCAGTAATGCAAGTGATGGGGAGCGATGGGGAGAGATGGGGAGTGATGGGGGAGTGATGGGGAGCGATGGGGGAGTGATGAGGAAGCAATGGGGAGCGATGGGGAGCGATGGGGGAGCGATGGGGAGCGACGGGGAGCGATGGGGGAGCGACGGGGAGCGACGGGGGGCGATGGGGGAGCTGGGGAGTGATGGGGGAGCGATGGGGAGCGATGGGGAGCGATGGGGAGTGATGGGGGAGCGACGGGGGGCGATGGGGAGCGATGGGGGAGCGACGGGGAGCGATGGGGGAGCGATGGGGGAGCGACGGGGAGCGATGGGGGAGCGATTGGGAGTGATGGGGGAGCGACTGGGAGTGATGGGGGAGCGACGGGGAGGGACGGGGAGCGATGGGGGAGCTGGGGAGTGATGGGGGAGCGACGGGGAGCGATGGGGAGCGATGGGGAGCGATGGGGGAGTGATGGGGGAGCGACGGGGAGCGATGGGGAGCGATGGGGAGCGATGGGGAGTGATGGGGGAGCGATGGGGAGTGATGGGGGAGCGATGGGGAGTGATGGGGGAGCGACGGGGAGCGACGGGGAGCGATGGGGAGCGATGGGGGAGCGACAGGGAGCGACGGGGAGCGATGGGGGAGCTGGGGAGTGATGGGGGAGCGACGGGGAGCGACGGGGAGCGACGGGGAGCGACGGGGAGCGACGGGGAGCGATGGGGGAGCGACGGGGAGCGACGGGGGAGCGATGGGGGAGCGATGGGGGAGCGACGGGGAGCGACGGGGAGCGATGGGGGAGCGACGGGGAGCGACGGGGAGCGACGGGGAGCGATGGGGGAGCGACGGGGAGTGATGGGGGAGCGACGGGGAGCGATGGGGGAGCGACGGGGAGCGACGGGGAGCGACGGGGAGCGATGGGGGAGCGATGGGGAGTGATGGGGGAGCGACGGGGAGCGACGGGGAGCGATGGGGAGCGATGGGGGAGCGATGGGGGAGCGATGGGGAGCGATGGGGGAGCGACGGGGAGCGACGGGGAGCGACGGGGAGCGATGGGGGAGCGATGGGGGAGCGACGGGGAGCGATGGGGAGCGATGGGGGAGCGATGGGGAGCGACGGGGAGCGATGGGGGAGCGATTGGGGGTGATGGGGGAGCGACTGGGAGTGATGGGGGAGCGATGGGGAGCGATGGGGAGCAGCAGATGAAGCTTCACTCACTCGTCCGCCCGCCACTCACCTCCTGCTGTGCTGCCCGGTTCCTAACAGGCCGTGGACCAGTACTGGTCTGTGGCCCCGGGGTTGGGGACCCCTGGGTTACATGACCATTGCCACCACTGGGGAGCTAAAGCCAGAGAAGCCATCACTGACCATCTCCCTGCTGTACTGAAGCAAGTGATTCTCAAGAGCTTGCCTGGATGCCAAGACCTCGGGGAAAGCATCTGCAGCCTTTTTCAGCCTGCAGCTGGGAAGAAGCAACTGTGCTCTCTCAATAACAGTCTCTCTTTCTTCAGCCTTCCAAATCTCCCAAGACTGCTTTTAACTGGCCAACTTCACACATGAAATGCACCAGTGGGCAATGCAGTTCCAGGCTTGTCTTCCTTGAGTCAGGGAGAGTGTAGGAAAGAGAGGCCACAATGCCCAACTGACAACAGGCAATTTAGCCCAGTTAGTACCTTCTGGGTTACAAGTTTACCCTCTTAGTTTTAATTGTTGACAGTCTCATATACAAAAAGCAGAAAGATAGTCTTTAGAGAAATCTGTACTGTAACAGCCAAAACACACACACCTGATCAAATATTTGTTTCTTCTTTCACCCAGAAAAGGAAACAAGCAATCTCCTTATGAGGCTGAGTATTTACAGCCTTCCTAAGATTAACTACTAAATTACTACATTCCAGAAAATAACCAGGAACATAAGTTTCTATTAGCTTTAAATGAGCCATGAGGTTAAGAAACAGCTTCATTATCTGTAAGAAGCCAAGTTACTTTTTCTATTTTAGTAATTAACAATACACACAAACGTGTACAAAACCTGGCTGGCATGGTGTCAGACTGAAAGTGCTTCTGAGTTTGGTTTAGACAACATTCTTTGCAAAACTGACACAAAGGGACAAGATATGGGTGAAAATGCTGACATATCAACAGTTGAGTTCCTCTGTGGGAAAGAACTTTGTTTTTGAGAAAAATGACTTTGCTAGACCATTTTACTCATTTGACGTGAGGCTTCTTCGAGGCATGTTCTGAAAGGGAACTGCAGATCAAAGAGGTGAGGGCTTCTGGTTTCCCACTGCACATGGAAGGAGCTTGGAAGTTGCTACTCGATCCTGATAATGAATAAACAGCTAAACAGACTGGAAAACTAACTAAAACTAAGCCTTCCAGGATCCGTAAGAGAGGTGAGGACACAAGGCAAACCACTGCCCCCAAGACTGGAGAGACAGAGGCACTAATGAAGAGAATAACTTAGCGGAGCAGAGGTTCAAGAGGAGAAGCCACCACAGGAACCAGACGCCAGAACCAGCAGGAAAGCCTGAACTGTCATGGATGAGTCGCTGGGGCCTCAGGGTGGACAACTTGGAGACCTAAAAACTCCAGGGGGACCCAGTCACAGGGAGACCCTCTCAATTTTGTGAGATTGACCTCCAAGAGCTTGACCAGGTTTCCACAGTAAATACTTTTCCCCTTGTGCTTCCAGCAGGAGTGGGAGAGAAAGCACCACTCTGAAATACACCAGAGCGTGCTGTTCTTCCTAATGAGGCCTGCCCTCACAGGAAACTAGCTAACCAGACCCTAACTTGCTGGGGAATGATCAGAGCCTAACTGACTGCAGGGAAGGGAAAAACAGTTGACCCTTGAGCAACATGCATTTGAACAGTGCAGGTCCACGTACACATGGATTTTTTTTTAAAGTAAATATTACAGTACTACACAGTTGTGGCTGGTTGAATCTGTGGATGCAGAACTGTGGATGTGGAGGGACCATGTATATGGAGGGCCGACTGTAAGTTACAGGCAGATTTTCAACTGCACAGAGGGTCAGCATCTCTAACCCCGGTGATGTGTGAGGGTCCACTGTACAAAACTCCAGACTACTCTAGAATTCCATCTGGGAGAAGGGAAACACCCAACTCTAGCCCACTCTAGTCATACTCTCCCACCTAAGAGGGGAAGAAGAAAAAAACAACTGAGAAATACTTGTGTGGTTCGCAGTCCAGAGGCACAGGATCACTAAAAGACTGAGACCTGATCACGGGACCGGAGAATGCTTCCCCTCCCCCTATATCTCACCACCATATGACTAAAGGCCCATTTACAGCAGCTCCTTTTACATGATACATCATGTCTGGCGATCAAGAAAAAAATGACAAGCCATAGCAAAAGACAAAAACCACAACTTGAAGAGACACAGAGCAGCATCAGGACCGACATAACAGGAGTGTTGGAATTACCAGACTGGGAATCTAAAACAACTATGATTACTATGCTAAGGGTCTAATGGATAAAGCAGACAACACACAAGAACAGATGGGCAATGTAAGCAGAGAGACGGAAATTCTAAGATAGAATGAAGAAGAGATGCTAGAGATCAAACACAATGTAACAGAAACAAAGAATGCCTTTTATGGGCTTATTAGGAGACTAGACATGGCTGAGGAAAGAATCTCTGAAACTGAGGATATCTCAGTAGTAACCCCGCCAAACTGAAGAGCAAAGAGAACAGAGACTGAATAAATGAAGCAAATATCCAAGGACTGTGGGACAACTACAAATGGTGTAACATACATGTAACGGGAACACCAGAAAGAGAAGGAAGAGAGAAAAGAACACAAGAGATACTTGAAAAAGTAATGACTAAGAATTTCCCCAAATTAATGTCAGACACCAAACCAACCACAGGTCCAGGAAGTTCAGAGAACACCAAACAGGATAAATACCCCCCCACCCCTGCAAAATGATGTTAGGCATATCATTTTCAAATTACAGAAAAGCAAAGATAAAGAAAAAAATCCTGAAAGAAGCCAGAGAGACGGGACTTCCCTGGTGGTCCAGTGTTGAAGACTCCGTGCTCCCATTGCAGGGGGCGCAAATTTGATTAGGGAACTAGAATCCTATATGCCGCGTGACACAGCCAAAGAAAAAGAAAAAAACAAAAGCCAGAGGGAATCAACCTTACCTACAGAAGAACAAAGATAAGAATTACATCCAACTTCTCCTCAGAAACCATGCAAGCAAGAGGAGAGTGGAGTGAAATATTTAAAGTGTTGAGAGAAAAAAAAACTACCAACCTAGAATTCTGAGCCCTATGAAATTATCCTTCCAGAGTGAAGAAGAAATAAAGACTTTCTCAGACAAACAAAAATTTGAGGGAGTTTGTTGACTTCTTGTAGACAACATATAGTTAAGTCTTGTTTTTTAATCCACTCTGACAATCTTTATCTTTTAACTGACTCATTTAGACCATTAACGTTCAAGGTGATTATTGATGTAGGTGGATTAATACTTGTTACTGTTTTCTATTCATTGCCTTTGTTCTTTGGTCCTATTTTTCTCTTCCACTCTTTTTCTGCCTTTTGTGATTTAATTTGAGCATGTTCTATGATTCCATTTTCTCTTTTTTCTTAGCATATTGGTTATACTTCCTTTTTTTATTGGTTGCTCTAGGGCTTGCAGTATACATTTACAACTAATCCAAGTCCACTTTCAAATAATAACTATACCACTTTACAGATAGTGTGAGTACTGTAAAATAACACAATAATCCCATTCCTTCTTCTTGTCCTATGTATCACTGCTGTTACTCATTTCACTTATGTATAAGCATACATAAGCATATAAATACATACATAAAGTATATACATAAGCATAAATAATTGAATACTTTGTTGCTGTTATTATTTTATTGTTATTTATTTATTTATTTATATTTTATTTTTGGCTGTGTTGGGTCTTCGTTTCTGTGCGAGGGCTTTCTCTAGTTGTGGCAAGCGGGGGCCACTCTTCATCGCGGTGCGCGGGCCTCTTCACGATCGCAGCCTCTCGTTGCGGAGCACAGGCTACAGACGCGCAGGCTCAGTAGTTGTGGCTCACGGGCCTAGTTGCTCCTTGGCATGTGGGATCTTCCCAGACCAGGGCTCGAACTCGTGTCCCCTGCATTAGTAGGCAGATTCTCAACCACTGCGCCACCAGGGAAGCCCCTTTATTGTTATTTAGATCAATTAAGAATAAGAAACATAAAGTTTTTATTTTACCTTCACTTAATCCTTCTTCCTTTCTTTAGCTAGACCTGAGTTTCTGACCTGTATTATTTTTCTTCCTCTCTAAAGAAATCCTTTTAACATTTCTTGCAAGATAGGTCTACTGGCAACAAACTCAGTTAAAAGATAAAGATTGTCAGAGTGGATTAAAAAACAAGACTTAACTATATGTTGTCTACAAGAAGTCCACTTTAGATATAGACACATATAGATTAAAAGTAAATGCATGGGACTTCCCTGGTGGCACAGTGGTTAAGAATCTGCCTGCCAATGCAGGGGACACGGGTTCGAGCCCTGGTCCGGGAAGATCCCACATGCCGCGGAGCAACTAAGCCCGTGTGCCACAGCTACGGGACCTGCGCTCTAGAGCCCACAAGCCACAACTACTGAGCCCGTGTGCCACAACTACTGAAGACCGCACACCTAGAGCCCATGCTCCGCAATAAGAGAAGCCACTGCAATGAGAAACCCGTGCACCACAACGAAGAGTAGCCCGCAGTCGCCGCAACTAAAGAAAGCCCAAACGCAGCAATGAAGACCCAACGCAGCCAAAAAATAAATTTTTTTAAAAAAGTAAATGGATGAAGACAAATATACCATGCTAACACTATAAGCAAAAGAAAACAGGAATAGCTATGTTAGTTGCAAGAAGGGCATTACATAATAATAATGGGGTCCAAGAAGACATAATAATCCTTAATATTTGTGCACTTAACAACAGGACACCAAACTACATGAGGCAAAATCTGATAGAACTGCGAGGAAAAACAGATGAATCCAAAATCATAGTTGGACACTCCAACACCCCTCTATCAGAAATGGACAGGTTTAACAGGCAGAAAAATCAGGAAGGACATAGTTCAACTCAACAGCATCAGTCAGCTGGACATAACTGACATCTATAGTCTACTTTACCCCGAAGCAGCAGAATACGCATTCTTCTCAAGCACACGTGGAACATTCACCAACACAGACCACATTCTGGGCCATAAAATACACCCCAACAAGTTTAAAAAAACAGAAATCATACAATGTCTGCTCTGAGACCACATGGAATTAAACTAGAAATTAGAACAATAACTGGAAAATCCCCAACTATAGGAGATTAAACAAGTCAAAGAGATGGCTAAACTGCTCTGCAATTTAGTAGCTAAAACTTTGGCAGTGAGAACCAGCAGAAAGCAGAGGAAAGGGGAAAAAAGATGAGCAGGAAGGTGAACGTGCACACAGATTATGAGAAGGCTGAAGTATGGCAAGAAAGAAGGCAGTAAGACATGCCCAGCAGACAGGTGGGCAATGGATTTCTAGAAGCCAGAATGTCTAAAATTCCATTTCAGTTGTCTGCTGTGCTCTGCTGTCTTGAACCCTTGATCAAATGCACTGTATATCCAGTCCTGTAGAGGTGGTATTTTAAGGAACAAAGGAACAGCAGCAGTTTCAAGACAGCAGAAAAGGGACAGACATAAGGAACAGCAAAGTGACTCAAAAATTAATTGGGGACCAAATGGTAGTCACAGAGTGAGCTTGCTCTCCCTGTCTTGGACTCAGAGAAGCTGAGTGTTTGGAGCTCAAGATCTGACGATGGAATTTAGAGAAAGTTAGGATTAAGAACACATGCACAGTGGGCTTCCCTGGTGGCGCAGTGGTTGAGAGCCCGCCTGCCAATGCAGGGGACACGGGTTCGTGCCCCGGTCTGGGAAGATCCCACATGCCGCGGAGCGGCTGGGCCCGTGAGCCATGGCCGCTGAGCCTGCGCGTCCAGAGCCTGTGCTCCGCAACGGGAGAGGCCACAACAGTGAGAGGCCCACGTACCGAAAAAAAAGAACACATGTACTGCCAACTCAGAAAAAAAAAAATTATTCTGAGGTGAGGAGAGTAGAAGAAAATGTAAAATCACTATAGAACTTCAAGGTGGGAGGTTTGAGGGCAGGTGCTGGGTTTCCACTCCAGGATGGGGTATGAAGATTTCAAATAGTCAGGAGGGACAACCTAATGTTTTTCACTTGTTTACAAGAATCAGTAAGTTTGATAACACACTGGCTGGCCTGGGAAAACAGGCATATTTGTATGTTGCCAAAGGGAGAGAAAAACAGGCAACCTTTGTGGAGAGCAACTTGGCAATGTTTATCACACAAATATTCTTTGCTCAGAGAAATCCATTTCTAAAGCATATATGCAAGTAAAATGACCCAGGTTTATTGCAGCCTTGCTTGTAACAGCAAAAGACTGAAAATAATGTATATGTTGTTAATAGCAGACTGGTTATACAATTATGGTATGCTACACAGCTGTAAAAAAGAACAAGGGGGCTTCCCTGGTGGCACAGTGGTTGAGAGTCCGCCTGCCGATGCAGGGGACACGGGTTCGTGTCCTGGTCCGGGAAGATCCCACGTGCCGCGGAGCGGCTGGGACCGTGAGCCATGGCCGCTGAGCCTGCGCGTCCGGAGCCTGTGCTCCGCAACGGGAGAGGCCACAACAGTGAGAGGCCCGCGTACCGCAAAAAAGAAAAAAAAGAACAAGGAAGTTCTTTATGTATTGGAGGGGACCTATCTCCAAGATATATTGTTGGCTGAGGAAAGCAAAATACAGATCAGTGTAAGATATGTGCTCTAGTTTGTGTAAAAAAAAAACAACAAGGGGGCGAGGCAGCTGAAGGGAAAAAATACTTGTATATGTTTAGAATCTCTCTGAAAGGATAGCCAAGAAACCAGTAGCACTGGTTGCCTGGGAGCATAACAGAGTAGCTGGGAAAGAAGAGGTCTTCCCAGAGTAAATCTTTTTTTTTTTTCTAAATTCTTTAAAATTTTGAATCATGTGAATGCATGTTATCCAAAATACAAACACTTAAAATAGATATACAAATCCGAGGGATGCTCTGAGCAGATGAGAGCTCTACAGTTTGTACAGCCTTGGGCTTACTCGCTGCTCCTGTCCTAGGCTCCAGCTACAGAGCTGGGCGGCCTCTGCTGCCTGGTCTTCAGTGCGCTCCGTCCCTGCCCGTGGCCTGTCCACTGCCCCCAAATCAGCTGGCTGCTCATACCCCCGGGCCGCATCTGCTTCCTCCACTCACCCTTCTAGCCCAACTGTAAGCTGGTTTTCACTACCACACCTCTCTGCCGTATCACAGGGCATCTCAGATCTTCTCACTGCCAAGTTCAAGGGCTTTCCCTCAGCGGCATTCTCCTGGACCTCAACTCGTATTTGACACTCAAGGGGACCTTCTTTAAATTCGCTCCTTCCCTGTCTTCCCTCGTCTCACGGCGAGGTTTCCTTCTCACACTTCATCCTGCGCCCTAGTGTTGCACATTCCCCAGTGCTCGATCCTGTCCTTCTGTTCTTCTCTTTTCCCCATATTCCCAGAGTGGGGGAGGGATGTCTCGCACTCTTAAGGTTTCCAGGACCACCGTTATGCTGAAGTCTCCCACATCATGTGCTGCGAGCCATCCTCCCCTCCAAGCTCCAGTCCCAGGAAGAAATGCAAACTGGGCATTTCCACCTGGCCGTCCCACCCTGACCTGCGTCATCATGTTCTGTGCTAGATTCCAACCACCCACCCCACCTGACTGGCTGTGCTCTGAACTTCCGGGCAAAGGCCAGTGGCTCTGCAAATTCTGTCCTGACACGCTGGAAATCCTGGGAGTCATTCCTGCACTGGACAAATCCTCTGAGACCAAAGGGCTGATTACGGCTGAGACCCCGCTCCTCCCTCCCTCTCCAGCCAGCCTCAAGTCTCTGCAAGTTTTCCTTCCTCTACATTTTTCCTGATCCACCCAAGCTCTGGAATGTATCACAAGATGACTAAACAGTCTCTGAATCATCCCATCATTTAGTCAACTGCCATTTAGTGAGGAAACACGGTGTTTGAGGCATCATGCCAGGTGCTGTGGGGATGCGAAGATGAACAAGGCACACAGACAGTTCTACTCCAAGTCAAAGAACGGAAGGTAACAAAAGAAGTGATGAATGAAGGGTGATGGATATTCACATGAGGGAGCTATCACTTCCAGAGAGAGAGCTCTGAGAAGTTTTACTGGAGTAGCGAGGACCACGTCAGGCTGCCCTGGGATGAGACAGGAGAGGGAAGTGAGAAGGGAGACCACCACCACTAGAAGGTGGTCACAGGGTGTTTAAGGCAGAAGAGAAGGCAGAGTAGTGAGAGGGGGACCCGAGGTCTGGGAATATTTTTAAAAGGCTGAGAGAGAAAAGGCACCAAAGGGAAGGTCAAAATTATAGAACAGAACGGGTGGCTGATGATTGATAGAATTCTTACCAGGCCAGGTTCTATGAGCTTCATATTAATGCTAAGTGTTTACTCTTTTTTTTTTTCACAACTTCCAAGAACATGAGAATTAGAGTGAGTTACAGGGCCTTCGGATAAGGCGGCAGAGGCCCCAGAAAATGGTTAAGAGAGGCCAGCCCTGGGGTGGAGGAGGCTGGGTGGATGGGGTTGTTGGGAGACTCGCTTTTGACTATTTAACGTTTTCTTTATACCTTTTGAGTTTTGTACGAGGTCTGTGTATTGACATTATTAAACAACTAAAATTTTTAAAAGCTATTTTTTTGGTCTTACACATATCTACATTCTTTTTTTTATATTCTTTTCCATTATGGTTTACCACAGGACATTGACTAGAGTTCCCTGTGCTATACAGTAGGACCTGTTGTTTATCCATCCTGTATATAATAGTTCGCATCTGCTAACCCCGAACTCCCACTCCATCCCTCTCCCTCCCCTCCTCCCCCTTGGCAACCACAAGTCTGATCTCAATGTCTGTGAGTCTGTTTCTGTTCTGTAGATAGGTTCTTCTGTGCCATATTTTAGATTCCACATGTAAGTGATATCATATGCTATTGGCCTTTCTCTTTCTGACTCACTTCACTTAGTATGATAACCTCTAGTTGTATCCATGTTGCTGCAAATGGCATTATTTCATTCTTTTTATGGCCGAGTAGTATTCCATTATATGTATGTACCACATCTTCTTGATCCATTCCTCTGTCAATGGACATTTAGGTTGTTTACTGTGAATAGTGCTATGAACATAGGGGTGCACGTATCTTTTTGAATTATATCAAAAACTACTATTAAAGATGAGTTTCTGAAGGGAATGAGAAAAATAGGATTACGGTAGCTTGACAGGACCTCATGTGTTGCTTTGTTCTGAAGAAAGTAAAAACTAAAACTAAAGCAGTTGGAAATGTTGATGGGAAAGACCGAGTAGAAATGAGCCCAACAGTGCAGCCGGTCAAGGAGGTAATCAGGGAGGTGGTACAAGGTCTGAACAGGCAGCAGAGTCTGCAATTCAGAGTGTGGACAAAGAGTGTCGCCTGCCATTTCAGTAAAGAAAGGCGATTGAGGCCATCAAGCCCTCAGCCACTGCAGCTGCCCCCGAGGTGCATCCTGAGGGGACTCAGGATGGAGAAAGAGCAGGATACTGCTCTCAGGCACCCTAGATAGCTAAGGTGCCTATCAAAGGAATGATTTCAATAAGCCTAGACTCTTGCGTCTTCGCATACGTAGAAAAGTGATAAATTCATTAACTTGAGATGTCTGTTTTCCTTTAACAGTAATCTTTTGATGTTCCAATTGCCTGGGGTTTTTTTGGGGGGCAAAAAACCCTATATATCCTGGCTTGTCCCTTACCTCTTTGGAGCAGTCCCTCAGAGTTTCCTGAGAGGCTGTATCCCAGGCTTAAGTCCTCTGTAAGTCAGCAGAATAAAACATAATTCTCAACTTTTAGGTGTGCGTGTTTTTCAGTCAATACGCTTTCACCAGAAATGTCTGGGATGGGATGCAATGGGTCCTTTCCCAGTGTCCACTCGCCTTCCTTCTTCCCAGATCCAGCCCTGGGGTAGAGGGGGAAGCTGCACCAGGTGGGACTGATTAGTCTCAGCCAGTTGGCAAAATCCTGGCTCCTCTGACACACTAATTAGTCCAGGAATGGGCATGTGACCTGGTTCTGGCCAGCAAGACCTAAGCAGGAGTTTGGTGGAGGCTTCAGGAAAGGAGGTTCCCACTTTTCCGGGAGAGCTGCAGGAAGCCACGTCTTTCTCCCGCTCCGAGTGAATGAGGAAGCACGTAGTCCCAACCCCTGCTGGCAGCCATCCTAGAACCCTGAGGGACGCTAGCTCGAGGATGAAGCCAACACTTGGATGAGAGTGGAGAGATGACAAGATCCTGGACGTCCTTGATAAGATGGCTGAGCCACTGGATCAACCCACCCTGAAGCCTGCCCTCCATCTGGACTTCCAGGATAAAAACCACCTTAAACTGCGTTTTCCTGTGCTCGCAGCCTGGAGCTCTGTCACTGAGAAGCATCCCTTCCACTATGAAAAAAGGAACAAGACAACCAGGGAGTCAGGAGTTGAGAGAGATGATGGCTGATGGTTCCAGTTTTTCTCTGTAAAGTAAAAGGTGACCCAGGTGCTAAGAGTGAGGAGGGAGCCGGGAGGAGTCAGGAAGACCAGACCTGGCTGTTTAGGGCAAAGGAAAAGAGGGATGCCTGGGGCTCCGGAGGGGGCCTGGTGGGCGTGCTGAGCACCCAGATGAGGTTTTGAGACCTCTGCCAGCCGCAAACAGCATGAAGCTGTGCCACTCACCCAAGACCACCATCCTGTGGGGACAGCCTCTGGGTTGGCCATGGGGGATCAAGAGGACAAGGGGAGAAGCAGTTGGAGATGTGAGCACAATAGCAGTTGAAGAGATGGACCCCACGATCTACGCTGGACCTGGAAGGGAGTGAGAGCAGGAGGGGCTGATGGGTCAGGAAACAACAAAGGGACAAAGAGACTAGGTATCTCGTTGGATCGAAGAACAGGTTCGGTGGAAGTGAGACGACAGGGAGATGATGCAGAGAAAGGTCCTTGTAAGCAGAGTTAAGTGTCCCCAGAATAACACAAGGGCCCAGCAGCCCCCAGGGCCCGGCCCACTCTACCCCTAACCCATGAGTGTTGTTTCAGGATAAACTGAAGTAGATAAATCCTAATCTAAGTGAAGCTGGACTGACACAGATAAGAACTCAGAGGAGCCTAATTCTTCCCATATCACCTGGAGCCATGTGTGGTGGCAGGAAGGAGGGGACACGTTTTCAAGTTTGTGCTGACGTTTCCGAAAACTCTGGAGGAAAGAAGACACTCTGTGAAGGAGAGATGAGGGACACTACAAAAAAAAAGCATCCTTAAACGGGTCCTTTTAGAGGACTCACCTCCGCGTTCATCTTGGTCTCTTTCTGCAGGAGCTGCGAAGACAAAAGCAGAGGTTCAGGACCTTGGTGGCACCTCCTCAAACTCCCTGCCGACACTCTCCCTGGCCACCCCCCTTCTCCCCCCACTTCCTGTCCCATTGGTCCCATCTTCCCCAAATGCCTTCACCACCTTGTGCCCTCCAGTGAGGGCACCCAGGCCAGTGTCTGATCTGACACCGGCAGGTGGTCGCTGGCCCCCCTGGGGACATCACGCCAGTAATGTTTCTCTAAAGAACACTGCCAACCCCCAAGGTCCCCCTCTTATACTAGAAGGGATGCTTCTGTATACTTAAAAGAATGATGCAGGGCTTCCCTGCTGGCTCAGTGGTTCAGAATCCACCTGCCAACGCAGGACACACGGGTTCGAGCCCTGGTCCGGGAAGATCCCACATGCCGCGGAGCGACTAAGCCCGTGCACCACAACTACTGAGCCTGTGCTCTAGAGCCCGCAAGCCACAACTACTGAGCCCGTGTGCCACAACTACTGAAACCCGAGCACCTAGAGCCCGTGCTCCGCAACAAGAGAAGCCACCGCAATGAGAAGCCCGCGCACTGCAATGAAGACCCAACGCAGCCAAAAATAAATAAATAAATAAATAAAATAAATTTATTAAAAAAAAAGAGAAAGAGGCACGGGAAGAGCCACAGACAATGTGTAACAAATGGGTCTGGCCGTGTCCTAATAAAACTTAAAAAAAAAAAAGAATGTTAGTGTTAAGTGTCCCCTACATGTGGGTGGGGAAGTCAGATAACGAAATATGAGGAGGATGATAACAGCTGTGAGACAACTTGTGTCAGCTGCTTTATCTACATGAATCCTAATCTTTGAAACCTTGGCAAAAAGGCTAATATCAACTGCATTTTACAGATGAGGGATCTGAAGTTCAGGGTGAGTTAAAGCACTTGGCCTTACAGTCATGGTGTTGTGGCCCTGTGCAGTAACTTCCAGCTTCCTGGCTATGGAGCCAAACCCAGACTGCCCCAGAGACCTTTCCAGGGCTGTCTTACACACACCCAGAGAGCTTTTATGATAAATAAAAGACCTGGGGTTTGGTCTGGCTTCAGTCATGGACTAGCCAAGTGACCACAGCCAAACAGGTTCTCCATGTGTAGGCTGAATGGCTGGACTTCATCTCTAAGGTCTGTTCCAGCTCTAAAATGCTCTCTGATTCCCAAAAACGGAAAATCTGGTGACTCTTAAAACAGTGCTCAACCTCAGTTGTGAAATGACTTTACCTAGATGCTGTGTCACACTGATAGAGATCAAAACATTTGCCACATGTTGGTCAAATATCTCTGATTTTTTGTTTGTTTGTTTGTTTGGCCTTGCCGCACAGCTTAGTCCCCCAACCAGGGAATGAACCCAGGCCCCAGCAGTGAAAGTTCAGAGTCCTAACCACTGGACCACCAGGGAACTCCTACCTATTACTGGGGAACTATAGGTAGGTATCATCTCTACAGACAGCAGTTTAGCAACATCTATTAAAATTCCAAATGTGAGCAAGCGAACTCTGACCTAGCAATTCCACTTCTTCCCATTTTTCTTTCTTTTTTTTTTTTTTTTGCGGTATGTGGGCCTCTCACTGTTGTGGCCTCTCCCGTTGCAGAGCACAGGCTCCGGACGCACAGGCTCAGCGGCCATGGCTCATGGGCCCAGCCGCTCCGCGGCATGTGGGATCTTCCCAGACCAGGGCACGAACCCGTGTCCCCTGCATCGGCAGGCGGACTCTCAACCACTGCACCACCAGGGAAGCCCCCATTTTTCTTTTTTAATTAAAAATTTGTTTTTCAAGATTTAACCTTTTTATTGCAGTACAGTTAATTTACAATGCTGTGTTAGTTTGAGGTGTAAAGCAAAGTGATTTAGTTATATATACACATATACATACATATTATATATATATTATACATATATGTGATATATATATATATATATATATATATATATATATATATATAAATAACAGCCAAGCCACGGAAACAACCTAAACATTCATCAACAGATGAATGGATAAAGGAGATGTGGTACATATATATACAATGGAATATTACTCAGCCATAAAAAAGAAAGAAATAATGCCATTTGCAGCAACATGGATGGATCTAGAGATGATCATACTAAGTGAAGTAAGTCAGACAGAGAAAGACAAATATCATAAGATATCACACTTATATGTGGAATCTAAAATATGATATAAATGAACTAATTTACAAAACAGAAATAGACTCACAGACACAGAAAACAAACTTATGGTTACCAAAGGGGAAATGGGTGGGGAGGGATAAATGAGGAGTTTGGGATCAACAGATACACACTCCTATATGTAAAATAGATAACCAAGGACCTCCTGTAGAGCACAGGGAACTCTTGATATATTCAGTATCTTGTAATAACCACTGCTTTCCAATTCTGTCTCCAGTCCCCACAGGAGAAATCACTAAATTGCCCTGAGTCCTTGTTCTTGTAGAAACATTACTGCTGCTTGCCTTCCCTTTCTAATAACAACTTCCAGAAAAGGTTTCCTATAAAAAGTCAGTAAAACATTACTTATGAACTTTACTACCTTTCCCACAGAATCTGGGGAAAGCAAAACAAAACCAAACCAATTTGCAGAGATGCACATGGATGAGAAAGGACCCCACCTAGAAACCTTACCACCTTAGGCACCAGCGGTCGATTACCAGGGTGAATTGCATTATTACTTATAAAGCACGTTCAACAGGGGTATCCTGGCCAGGATTCTTTCCATACATCTTCTCCAACTTTCAACTTCCCTTGTAATAAGATGGCACTGTTGGGGTAGGCAGCAACCCCAGGCCACCTTTCAGCACCCTCCCTGCCCATCACACATCTCTCCCTTCCTCCCCACTGTCTTGCCAAGACCCGTTTAAGTCTGAACAGAACCCAGGGAGAACTTTATTCTACATTTAATACATTCTAAAAGATCTAAGACCTAACCCTGTAACAAGAAGATTTACTTTTTTCCCCGTACTCTAGTGTATTTTATTTTTATTTATTTATTTTTATTGGCATAGAGTTGATTTACAATGTTGTGTTTGTTTCAGGTGTACAGCAAAGTGGTTCAGTTATACACATACAAATATTCATTCTCTTTTCGATTCTTTACCCATAATAATAGGTTATTACAAAATACTGAGTGGAGTTCCCTGTGCTGTATGGTAGGCCCTTGTTGGTTACCTATTTTACATACAGTAGTGTGTGTATGTTAATCCCAAACTCCTAACTTATCCCTCCCCCCACGTTTCCCCTTTGGTAACTGTTAAGTTTGTTTTAGAAATTTGTGAGTCTGTTTCTGTTTTATAAGTAAGTTCATTTGTATCATTTTAAAATTAGATTCCACATATGAATGATACTATATAATATTTGTCTTTCTCTGTCTGACTAACTTCACTTCGTATGATAATCTCTTGGTCCATCCATGTTGCTGCAAATGGCATTATTTTGTTCTTTATAATGGCTGAGTAATATTACATTGTATATATGTACCACATCTTCCTTATCCATTCCTCCATTGGTAGACATTTAGGCTGCTTCTATGTCTTGGCTATTGTAAATAGTGCTGCAATAAACATTGGGGTGCAAGAAGATTTACTTTGGTTTGTTTTTTATTTCAAGGGTTTAATATTTTTAACAATATTGAAAATATTTTAAATAATATTTAAAAGCCTAAAAGCGTTTAAGTTTCTGACTTTTAGTATTATGTTTAGAAAGACATATGCATTTTAATTTTCACTTAGATTTTTAACTTTTTTCCCCTTTATATGTTTAGTTTTAATCAATCTAAATTATATTTTGGTATATGGCATGAGATAGGACTCTCCTGTAATCTCCCCAAATAGTTGAGTTGTTCTCACATCATTTACTGACTCTTTCATTCTTTCCCCCAATGGCTCATACTTAAATTCTTATGCATATGGTTATTCTTTCACCTTCTGGGCTGTGCCACTGACCCGGCTTCCCATGCCTATAATATGTTGTTTACCTGACTGTGGCTTTACAATATGTTTTGCTCTCTGGTAGTTCAAGTTCTCTCACTAACTTGTTCAGTATTCTTATCTAGTCTTGCTCGCTCAGACTTCTAGATGAAGTTTAGAATAGCTCTGTCAAGTTAAAAAAAAAAATTTCCATAGGAACTGTGCCTATGATTGCATCAAATTTGTAAATTAAATTAGGATCACTCATTCAGCTTTCCCACCCAGAAATATATGGTATGTCTCTCTAGGGGAAGCCACTTAAAGAAAAAAGAAGATTTTTCATCATTAGTATATAGGAATGCCAGATATTTCTGTGCATTAATTTTGTGTCCTGCTACTTTACCAAATTCATTGAGTAGCTCTAGTAGTTTTCTGTTAGCATCTTTAGGATTCTCTATGTATAGTATCATGTCATCTGCAAACAGTGACAGCTTTACTTCTTCTTTTCTGATTTGGATTCCTTTTATTTCCTTTTCTTCTCTGATTGCTGTGGCTAAAACTTCCAAAACTATGTTGAATAAGAGTGGTGACAGTGGGCAACCTTGTCTTGTTCCTGATCTTAGTGGAAATGCTTTCAGTTTTTCACCATTGAGGACGAAGTTGGCTGTGGGTTTGTCATATATGGCCTTTCTTATGTTGAGGAAAGTTCCCTCTATGCCTACTTTCTGCAGGGTTTTTATCATAAATGGGTGTTGAATTTTGTTGAAAGCTTTCTCTGCATCTATTGAGATGATCATATGGTTTTTCTCCTTCAATTTGTTAATATGGTGTATCACGTTGATTGATTTGCGTATATTGAAGAATCCTTGCATTCCTGGAATAAACCCCACTTGATCATGGTGTATGATCCTTTTAATGAGCTGTTGGATTCTGTTTGCTAGTATTTTGTTGAGGATTTTTGCATCTATGTTCATCAGTGATATTGGCCTGTAGTTTTCTTTCTTTGTGACATCCTTGTCTGGTTTTGGTATCAGGGTGATGGTGGCCTCGTAGAATGAGTTTGGGAGTGTTCCTCCCTCTGCTATATTTTGGAAGAGTTTGAGAAGGGTAGGTGTTAGCTCTTCTCTAAATGTTTGATAGAATTCGCCTGTGAAGCCATCTGGTCCTGGGCTTTTGTTTGTTGGAAGATTTTTAATCACAGTTTCAATTTCAGTGTTTGTGATTGGTCTGTTCATATTTTCTATTTCTTCCTGATTCAGTCTTGGCAGGTTGTGCATTTCTAAGAATTTGTCCATTTCTTTCAGGTTGTCCATTTTATTGGCATAGAGTTGCTTGTAGGTGTGGAGAAAAAGGAACACTCTTGCACTGCTAGTGGGAATGTGAATTGGTACAGCCACTATGGAGCACAGTATGGAGGTTCCTTAAAAAACTACAAACAGAACTACCATATGACCCAGCAATCCCACTACTGGGCATATACCCTGAGAAAACCATAATTCAAAAAGAGTCATGTACCAAAATGTTCATTGAAGCTCTATTTACAACAGCCTGGAGATGGAAACAACCTAAGTGTCCATCATCGGATGAATGGATAAAGAAGATGTGGCACATATATACAATGGAATATTACTCAGCCATAAAAAGAAACGAAATTGAGCTACTTGTAATGAGGTAGATGGACCTAGAGTCTGTCATACAGAGTGAAGTAAGTCAGAAAGAGAAAGACAAATACCATATGCTAACACATATATATGGAATTTAAGAAAAAAAAAATGTCATGAAGAACCTAGGGGTAAGACAGGAATAAAGACACAAACCTACTAGAGAATGGACTTGAGGATATGGGGAGGGGAAAGGGTAAGCTGTGACAAAGCGAGAGAGTGGCATGGACATATATACACTACCAAACGTAAAACAGATACCTAGTGGGAAGCAGCCGCATAGCACAGGGAGATCAGCTCAGTGCTTTGTGACCACCTAGAGGGGTGGGATAGGGAGGGTGGGAGGGAGGGAGACGCAAGAGAGAAGAGGTATGGGAACACATGTATATGTATAACTGATTCACTTTGTTATAAAGCAGAAACTAACACACCATTGTAAAGCAATTATACTCCAATAAAGATGTAAAAAAAAAAAAAAGAAGAATCTCAAGTTAGTTCCTGAATTACTGCATAATTACAAACAACAGCTCAGGCTGCAGTGGTTCACTAGACAGTTAAAGGAAAAAAGTCAACACTTTTGCATAAATAACCTGCTTAAAGCATTTTCAAATAGGTTTCTCCTTCCCCCGTATCTCCTGCAGCAGACAAGCTACCCTCTGGGAATTGGACCTAGAGATTATCATACTAAGTGAAGTAAGTTCAAAAAAGAAAGACAAATACCATATGATATCACTTATATGTGGAATCTAAAGTGTGACACAAATGAACTTATCTACGAAACAGAAACAGACTCACAGACATAGAGAACAGACTTGTGGTTGCCAAGGGGAAGAGGGTGTAGGGGAGGGATGGATTGGGAGTTTGGGGTTAGCAGATACAAACTAGTATATATGGAATGGATAAACAACACAGTGCTACTGTACAGGGAACTATATTCGATATCCTGTGATAAACCATATGGAAAAGAATATGAAAAAGAATGTGTATACATGTATAACTAAACCACTTTCTGTACAGTTGAAATTAACACAACATTGTAAATCAACTATATTTCAATAAAATAATTTTTTTTAAAAAGAGACTAGTTCTAGACCTGGCCTGGGTACCCACTAGCTCTGTGACAGAGGCCAGGGCACATGGTCTCTGAGCAACTTGGTTCCTGCACCTTGAAAATGCTGGGGGTCGGAGGGATGAGCTCAGACAAAGTTAAATGACCCCTACACACTCTTCCAGTGCTGATGTGCCATAAATTCTAACTCACTTCTATTATTTTGTTCTCCTTTGCTTTAGCTTTCTTCCATGTTTGGCTTGGTTAACTGGAGGTTGGTTATTAGCTTCTCTTCTGGTTCTCCCAGGGGCAGACAGACACACGTGAACTAGGACAAAGCTCAGGTTATCAGAGCTAGTAAAGCTGCTGCCCTGAGACGCCAGGCACAACAGTGCTGAACAGGCAAAGCTTTCTGTGGCACTCTCTCCAAACAGAAGGCACTGTCCTTCCCACTCCAACTTTCAAGCCCCTCCCACCTGCTCCATGTACCTCCTGTTCCTCCTCGTGGCCATTTCAAAACCTTTTGCCTTTTACTGAGAGTGTTCTTGATATAACAGAAGAGAAATGTTATACCAGGAGTCGAAGCACTCCTACTAAGGAATGAACATCTGGTATCCTGTATTTAGGCTTACCAGTGTGTGTCCATTCTTTAAAAGAGCAGCTTATTAACTCAAATAATTGCAAACAATGCAACTGCAGTGCAACTAAATTTTAAAAGTGGGGTGATACCAGGACATTCCAGGGGGGCCCATACATGTCATTAGGCACTGATCCCCCAGAAAGTCCAGGTCAAAACCTTGGTCTCCTATTGCTGAAAGACTAGTTCTTTCTGGCCAAGTGCTTTGCTCCGGACGTGCAGGCTCAGTGGCCATGGCTCACGGGCCCAGTCGCTCCGCGGCATGTGGGATCTTCCTGGACCGGGGCACGAACCCGTGTCCCCTGCATTGGCAGGCGGACTCTCAACCACTGCACCACCAGGGAAGCCCGTGGCCAAGTGCTTTTGGAAACGACAAACTGCTGGAACATCCGAGCACAGCACAAATGACAGGTGTGTGTGGTGGGGGCCAAAGGAATATAAATCTTCCACCCAGAAGGAATCCCTGTAAATATAACTTTTGTCTTTAACAATTTAAAAACTCGCTAGAAAGAATGTATTTTCTTTCCTTAGCAGATCAGTCAAGATTTTTTTTTATAAGCAAGATTTCACAGTGTGTTATTTGTGACCTTGATGTTAATTGCATAAATCATGTTATGCTCTACACTGAGCACATGATGCTTTTCTGCTGTTTTGTGCCTATTTTGTTTTCCTATGCAGCTTTCTTCCAGCTTTATAGAGATGTAATTGACAGATAACATCCTATAAGTTTAAGCTGTACCTATGATAATTTGATACATGTATATATTTCTCAGGCATTTTTTTTTAAGATGCTGCACATTCTCAGATATCAGGTGAGAAACTATAAGGCCTTTTCAAACTCTGAGGTATTATGATGTGGTTTCTATGGTAACTAAAAAAAAGTAAACAGTTAAGCTACAAGAAAAATCATTCTGTACAAGATATATAGAAAATATCCAACTGTTTATTCAGGCACCAGCAAAGATATGTTTTATAATAGTGCACCAAACAGCACAACTGAGTTGGAATATGCAGGGTTAAGAAGTTTAAAGAAATCCTGCAGTAAATTTGACCAAAATGGCAACATAGAAGGCTCCTGAGCTCCTCTTCTGCCACAGACACACTGAATGTACAGCTACACTGGGAGCAATCCCTTCTTTTTTTTTTTTTTTTTTTTTTTTTTTTTTTTTTTTTTTTTTTTTTTTTTTTTTTTTTTTTTTTGCGGTACGCGGGCCTCTCACTGTTGTGGCCTCTCCCGTTGCGGAGCACAGGCTCCGGACGCGCAGGCACAGCGGCCACGGCTCATGGGCCTAGCCGCTCCGCGGCATGTGGGATCTTCCCGAACCGGGGCACGAACCCGTGTCCCCTGCATCGGCAGGCAGACTCTCAACCACTGCGCCACCAGGGAAGCCCGAGCAATCCCTTCTGAAAGAGATCCAGAAACTAGCTTAGCGACTCCTACATATCTGGTGAATGAGAAAATATCCACATCAAAACAGGTAAGAAAGGCTGAGCCAAACAACAAGGTCCTACTGTATAGCACAGGGAACGATATTCAATATCCTGTGATAAACTGTAATGGAAAAGAATACATAAAAAAGAATGTATATGTATATATAACTGAATCACTTTGCTGTACAGCAGAAATCAACAAAACTTCAATTAAAAAAGGATCTTTACAATGAAAACTGTAAGACACGAATGAAAGAAATCGAAAAAGACCCCCAAAAATGAAAAGATATTCTGTGCTCATGGATTGGAAGAATTAATATTATGAAAATGTCCAGGGCTTCCCTGGTGGCGCAGTGGTTGAGAGTCTGCCTGCCGATGCAGGGGACACGGGTTCGTGCCCCGGTCCGGGAGTATCCCACATGCCGTGGAGCGGCTGGGCCCGTGAGCCATGGCCGCTGAGCCTGTGCGTCCGGAGCCTGTGCTCCGCAACGGGAGAGGCCACAACAGTGAGAGGCCCGCGTACCGCAAAAAAAAAAAAAAAAAAAGAAATGTCCATACTACCCTAAGTGATCTACAGATTGAAAGCAATCCTTATCAAAATTCTAGTGGTATTCTTCACAGAAATAGAAAAAGCAATCCTTAAGTTTGCATGGCACCACCTAAGATCTGAGACTGTAAATCTAGAAGAATACATAAAGGGTGAGCTCCTTCACTTTGGTCTTGGCAATGATTTTTTTGGATTTGACACCAAAAGCAAAGACAACAAAAATAAAAATAAACAAGTCGGACTACATGAAAGTAAAAAGCTTCTGCACAGCAAAGGAAGCCATGGAATGGGAGAAAATATTTGCAAACCACAAATCTGATGAGGGGTTAATATCCAAAATATACAAGGTACTCATACAACTCAATGGCAAAAACCACAAATGCAATTTAAAAATGCACAGAGGGACTTCCCTGGCGGTCTAGTGCTTAAGACTCTGCACTTCCACTGCAGGGGGCATGGGTTCGATCCCTAGTTGGGGAACTAGGATCCCACATGCCACGCACTGCGGCCAAAAAAATTTTTTTTTAAATGGGCAGAGAAACTTAATAAGCATTCTTCCAAAGACATACAAAGGGTCAATAGGTACACGAAAAGGTTTTCAGCATTCAACATCATTAATCATGAGGGAAACTGAAATCAAAACCATAAAGAGAAATCACCTCACACGTTAGGATGGCTATTATCAAAAAGAAAAGAGATAACAAATGCTGGTGAGGGTGTAGAAAAAAGGGAACCTTTGTGCACTGTGGATGGGAATGTAAACTGGTATAGCCACTATGGAAAACAGCATGGAGATTCCTCAAAAAATTAAAAATGGAACTACTGTATGATCCAGCAATCCCACCTCTGGGTATATATCCAAAGGGAACAAAATAATTATCTTGAAGAGATATATATGTACTCCCATGTTCACTGCAGCATTATGACAACAGCCAAGACCTGGAAACAACCTAAGTGTTGACGGATGAAAGGAAAAAGAAAATGTGATCCATATACAGTCAGCCCTCCATATCTTAGGATGTGAAATCCACAGATAGGGAGAACCAACTATATTCACTGTAATATACCATTTTATATAAGGGACTTGAGCATCCAAGGATTTTGGTATCCACGGGGGCTCCTGGAACCAATCCCCTGCAGATACCAAGGGATGACACTATATGGAAAAACATTTAGCCTTAAAAAAGAAGGAAATCTTGTCATTTTTGACAACATAGATGAACCCGGATGGCATTATGCTAAGTGAAATAAGCCAGGCAGAGAAAGACAAATACTGCATGGTATCACTTATATGTGGAATCTAAAAGAAAAAAAAAGAAACACCAAACTCACATAAACAGAGATTAGAAAAGTGGTTCCCAGGGGCTGGGGTATAGGGGAAATAGGAAGAGGTTGATAAAAGGGCACAAATTTTTAGTTACAAAATGAATAAGGTCTGAGAATCTAATGGTAACTGTAGTGGATAACACTGTCTTGAATAACTGAAATCTGCTGAGAGTAGAACCTAAATGTTCTCACCAAAACCAAAACCAGTAAACATGTGTGTTAATTTACTTGGAGAGAATACTTTCATAATGTATCTGTATATCAAATCATCACACTGTATACTTTATCTCAGATTTTTTTGGTCAATTATACCTCAGTAAAGCTGGAAAAAAAAAAATCCTGCAGTAGCTAAAACAGCATGGCTTGACCTTACTGCTTGAAACAGAGTCAGAGGTCAGAAGCAGCAGTGGCCTGCGTGTGTTATATGTTTTAATTTTCAAAAAACATTTTTTGCCTATCTCCTTTTCCTCCCCTGGTAACCCTTAAGAGTTAGAGCCCTCAAACTTTCATTCTACAGAGGCAGAAGACTTTAGGTCACATGCTACTGGTGGTTCTGGTGGCTCTCCATCGGCCTTGCTCCCACCCCCTCGGGAGCTGGCTGACCTCCCCAGGCTGCATCACCTGGGTTGCTTCACCCTCCAGCTTCCACTAGGGACTGGCCAGAGGAGGAGCTCCGTGGGTACAGAAGGGGAAAGGTGTAACAGAGAAGAACAAACCTGACTCCATACTGGATCTATTCCTTTAGCTCTCACCTTTGCGCTCTGCTGCCTGTGCTTCCTCATGCTGGCTCTACTACTTTGTAAAAGAATGTTGCCTACAGCCTGAAATATACATGATAGCACATTCTCAAGGCTCTGCCTCCCAGGCTTGACCTTTAAAGGTATAACAATTTTCATTCATACAGAGATAAAAAGTTGCACAACAGAGAATCACATTCCTCTTGTTGGAGGTTTACAGCAGACCTACCTGGACAGCTGCAAGAACATCCCCTTCCCGGTCTGGCCCACCAAGAAGTTCGCAACAACCTGCCACACCCCCTCCCCTCTGAAGCCTGAATTCTAACTTGGGGGTAAGATGGTTCTTTGGGACACAAGTCCACCATCTTCTCTGTCTGCTGGCTTTCCAAAAAAGCTGCTATTCCTTGCCCTAACACTTTAGCTCTCAATTTAGTGGCCTGTCATGAGGCTGAACAGTACGAACTTGGACTCGTAACAAAGGGAGAGGCTGGTGAACTTATCCCCCATCTGCTGGGCTGCTGCTGTGACAGTGGCCGCATTCTGCCAGGGCCACAGCAGCCCTGGAGGGCGGCTGCTCCTCCAGGGCTCCCATCCCCCCCACCTGGCCCCCACTTCCAAGCTCTGGTATCCCACTCCCTTCCCTGCCCCTTCTGGCCAGGGTGGGGATGGCACCCCGCCAGCCGTCCTCCCCGGTGTCACAATGTCATTTGCTGGTTCCCCAAATCCTACCCCCTCTTCTATGGAGTCCCCTCAAAAGTGTCTTGCATTTTTGTGGGTTTTTTCCTGTTTCCATCCTAACTGATATACTTGCCCACCAAAATCTCACCGTAAATGAATCGTACAGCCAGGACTAAACAGCTTCCTTAGCTTAAGCTATGCCTCTCTTTCGATCTCAGTCCTTCTCCTACGTGCAAACTGGAATATGAACCTCTTTAGTGCGCGTCATGAATAATTTAGCAATTTCCGTTAACCCAAGTGGTCTCAACCAACACTGCTGATTGTCGTGATGAGAAGCAGGGGCGGGGGGGTGAGCCAGCACGCTGCTAAACATCTTCTAATACACGGGACGGCCCTCCCCCAACCAAGTTATCCAGCCCCAAATATCAACAGTGCCAAGGATGAGAAACCCTGGATTACTCCTCATGCGGAATGAACCACAGCTGTGACTTTCCTCCTCTCCGAAATGCTCTCTCAGATGCCTATAACCACTGCCCCAATGCCAGGCCACTGGCAGAAGTACGGGAGGAGGATTAGGGAGATGGTGACCTTCTCGGATGGAGCCAGGTGCTGGCCTGAGAGGTCCAAAGGTTAAGATAAAAGCGACCCTTGCCCCCAGACTGGATTTTCCTTTCTTGGAGGGAGCTGATACTTTGGGGCCTACCAAGGAAAATAAAATGGCTACATGGGGCAAAGGTCTGGAAATATACACATGAAAATCTTAACTGCAATTATGTCTTTGAGTGGTGAAATTTTTAGTGATTGTTTCTTTTTGCTTATCTATATATTTTAAATTTTGCTATAAAGGTAACATTTATATTTTTATTCAAAACTCTAAAAAAAGTTATAAATTATGCCATATTCACTGACTCCATCCCTCCCAGCCCCAGTTCCTCAACTGAGTAGACTTTCACATGGCAATATATCAGGGTGCTCTAATAATGAAGTACAGAAAGCTGTCTTTCTAGCTAATTATAAGGAATGGCTCTACTTCCTCCAAGGCCATTCCTATTTGAGGAATGAATGAGGGAAGTATGTTTCAAACGACAGGAACAATGCAAATGACCAAGTTTACTTTCCTAGAGACAAATCTGAGACTCAACTAGAAAAACAATATAGACCTGCAATGTCCTATAAGGCAGCCACTAGACACACGCTGTTTTTAAATTGAAGTAGAGTGCATTTACAATGTTGTGCCAGTCTCTGCTATACAGCAAAGTGACTCAGTTATACACATAAATACAGTCCTTTTCTAAATATTCTTTTCCATTATGGTTTATCCTGGGAGGCTGGATATAGTTCCCTGTGCTATACAGTAGGACCTTGTTGTTTATCCATTCTAAATGTAATAGTTTGCATCTACCAGCCCCAAAATACCAGTCCATCCCTCTCCCTCCCCGTCCCCCTTAGCAACTATAAGTCTGATCTCTATGTCTGTGAATCTATTTCCGTTTTGTAGGTAGGTTCATTCGTGTCATATTTTAGATTCCACATATAAGTGATATCATATGGTATTTGTCTTTCTCTTTCTGACTTAACTTCACTTTGTATAATAGTCTCTAGTTGCACTCATGTTGCTGCAAATGGCATTAATTCACTCTTTTTTATGGCTGAGTAGTATTCCATTGTATATATGCACCACGTCTTCTTTATCCATTCACCTGTCGATAGACATTTAGGTTGTTCCCACGTTTTGGCTATTGTAAATAATGCTGCTATGAACATGGGGTGCACGTATCTTTTTGAATTATAGTTTTGTCCCGGTATGTGCCCAGGAGTGGGACTGCTGGATCATATGATAATTCTATTTTTAGTTCTCTGAGGAGCCTCCATATTGTTTTCCATATAGACACACACTATTTAAATGTAAATTAATTAAATACAGAACATTTCCATTTTCACAGCAGGTTCACACTTTATTTTTTCCCCTGGACTTATTTTCTGTCTTACATTACCTCTGCTCCCAATATCCAGTTACATTTATTCTATGTTGACTTGTTACTATTCTACGTCATTTTGTTGCAAACTACCTTAGTTCCTTTGTGGAACAATTCAGGGTTATCAGTACTTTAAAATAGCTGTGTCTAGATAACCCTGTTGTTGCTGGGAGCTCAGCCTTAGTTTTTTTTTTTTAAGAGTGCACTTAATTCATGTAACCCTCAGAACAACATCTGAAATAATAAGATTTTCCAGTTTCCAAAGAGGAGAGCGCGGCCAGGAGAGCTTAAGGGACCTACGCAGGGTTCCTACCGAGGAGCAGAACCCCAGCGCGGCGGGTCCCCGGATTCCCTTCCGGCCGAGCCCTCGACACCCGCCCTCAGCAGGAGCCGAATACCTCTGCATAAAAACCGAAACCATCACCATTTTACAAATGAAACATAGATGTAATGTTTTTAATAGTTGGTCTTTGTTTACTTGAGACAGGCCCTCCCTGGGGAGCACGTCGAGATCCCGGGCCAGCGGAGTGTCCAGAACGCCAGCTCCGCGCCGGGCCAGGGCGGGGCGAGGTGGGCGGCGCCGAGGGCTCGTGGGCCCGGCAGCGGGGCGGGTGACGGCTCTCCCACTAGCATCAGTTTTCAGGCTCCTGCTTGACGGTTTTAGAAAAGCCCGACGCGACCCAGATCCCCCCCGCGCACCTTACCTGCCGCTGGGCGCAAAGATTGAGCTCTCCAAACCGCCTCCAGGCTCCGTGCCACCACCCTGAGCAGCCGGGCAGGAGCGCGGCTGGGATTGGCTGCCCGGCTGCGGGACTCGGGGGCGCGGGGGGAGGGGAGCCGGGGAAGGAGGAGGAGAAACGGGGCGGGGGAGTGGGGTGAGGGGAGGGGTCCCGCCTTCCGCCTGCTCCGGGGACTGCACGGCCCCAGCGCTCTGCTGGCCTACGGAACCCGCAGGACTGGCTGTGAACTTGTCCGGGCAGTGTCTGCAACCCAAGCTCCTGCCCTGTCCCTGCGCGAGTGGGCCGAGGGCGCGCGTCCACAGGGGAGGGGGAGCCCTAGGCGCGTGCTCTCGGGCCTGTAGAGGCGTCTGGGGCTGTGCTCGGTGTGCCCTGTCCGCTAGTGGTGCGCATCGCAGCCCAGTCCTCCGGCCCCACTCACACCACGTGGAACCCGCTCGATCCTTTTAGGGTTACTAGCCCCGGCCCAGGTGGAACAGGCAGGGAAGCCTCTCTCTCTCTCTCTCTCCTCTCCTCTCCTCTCCTCTCCTCTCCTCTCCTCTCCTCTCCTCTCTCTCTCTCTCTCTCTCTCTCTCTCTCTCTCCTCTCCTCTCCTCTCCTCTCTCCTCTCCTCTCCTCTCCTCTCCTCTCCTCTCTCTCTCTCTCTCTCTCTCTCTCTCCCTCTCTCTCTCGTAAAATACACATAACATAAAATTTCCATCTTAACCATTTTTTAAGTGTACAGTTCAGTGGTATCAAATACGTTCACATCCTTGTGCAAAAATCACCTCTGTCCATCCCTGTAATTGTTTTCATCTTGTGAAATTGAAGCTCTATCCCCATTAAACAATAACTCCCTGTTATTCCTTGCCCCCAGCCCCTGGTAGCCACCAGTCTACTTTCTGTCTTTATGATTTTGACTATTCTAAGCACCTCATATAAGTGGGATCATACAGTATGTATCTTTTTCTGACTGGGTAATTTCATTTAGCATAATGTCCCCAAGGTTCATGCATGTTGAAAACATACTGCAGAATCTCTTTCCTTTTTAAGACTGAACAATATTCCATTGTATGTATATCCACGTTTTGCTTTTCCGTTCATCCACTGATGGACACTTGAGTTGCTTCCACGGTTTAGTTATTACGAATAATACTGCTATGAACATGGGTGTACAAATATCTCTTTGCGACCCTACTTTCGGGGTATATGCACAGAAGTGGAATTGCTGAATCATATAGTAATTCTATCTTTAATGACTTGAGGAAACACCATACTGTTTTCCATAGTGACTGTACCAATTTCCACCAGTAGTACACCAGGGTCCCAATTTCTCCATGTCCTTGCAAACACTCATATTCTATTTTTTTGATAGTAGCCATCCTAATGGGTGTAAGGTGGTATCTCATTGCAGTTTTGATTTGCATTTCCCTAATGATTGGTGATGTTGAGCATCTTTTCATGTGCTTATTAGCCATTTGTATCTTTTCTTTGGGGAAATATCTATTCAAGTCTTTTGCTCATTTTGAATCAGGTTATTAAGTTTTGTTGTTAAGTTTTAGGAGTTCTCTATATATTCTGGATATTAATCTTTTGTCAGATATATGATTTGCAAATATTTTCTCCCATTGTATGGGTTGCCTTTTTACTCTGTTGATGCATAAAATTTTTAAATTTTCATGAAGTCCAGTTTGTCTATTTTTCCTTTTGTTACCCGTGCCTTTGGTGTTATGTCCAAGGAATCATTACTAAATCCAGTGTCATGAAATATTTTCTTCTATTGTTTTAGGTCTTACATTTAGGTCCTTGATCCGTTTTGAGCTAATTTTTGTATATGATTCTTTTTTATTTTTGGCCACGCCACACAGCATGCAGGATTAGTTCCCCGACCAGGGATTGAACCTGTGTCCCTTGCAGTGGAAGCATGGAGTCCTAACCACTGGACCACCAGGGAGTTCCCTATGATTCCTTTTCATTGTGGATAACCAGTTTTTCCAGCAACAATGGTTGAATAGACTGTCCTTTCCCCATTGAATGGCCTTGGCTCTGTTGCCAAAAAACATTTGACCACATTCAGGGGTTTATTTTTCGGTTCCCTATTCTATTCCATTGGTTAATATCTCTGTCTTTATGCCAGTACCACACCGTTTTTTTGGTTTTGTTTTGTTTTGTTTTGCAGTATGCGGGCCTCTCACTGTTGTGGCCTCTCCCGTTGCGGAGCACAGGCTCCGGACGTGCAGTCTCAGCAGCCATGGCTCACGGGCCCAGCCGCTCCTCAGCATGTGGGACCTTCCTGGACCAGGGCACAAACCCGTGTCCCCTGCATTGGCAGGCAGACTCCCAAGCACTGTGCCACCAGGGAAGCCCTACCACACCGTTTTGATTACTGTAGCTTTGTAATAAGTTTTGAAATCAGGAAATCAGGGGTAAAGTTCCACTTTAGCTCCTTTTCAAGATTGTTTTGGTAATTTGGGGTCCCTTGAAATTCCACATGAATTTTAAGGTGGGTTTTTCTATTTCTGCAAAAAACATTGTTGGAATTTTCACATGGATTGCTTTGAATCTGTAGATTTCTTTGGGTATTATTGACATTTTAACAATATTAAATCTTTCACTCCATGAACATGGGATGCTTTTCCATTTATTTGTCTTCTTTAATTTCTTTCAGTCTACGGCCATACCACCCTGAATGCACCCGATCTCATCTAATTTCTTTCAGCAATGTTTTGTGTTTTGTAGTTTTCATTGTACAAATCTTTCACCTCCTTGGTTAAGTTAATTCCTTAGTATTTTATTCAGTTTGCTGGTGTTATATATAGACTTGTTTTTGTAATTTCTTTTCAGATAGCTCATTGTCAGTGTATAAAAATGCAACTGATTTTTGTGTGTTGGCTTTATAACTTGCTACCTTGCTGAAAATTTACTAGTTCTAACAGTATTTTTTTGTGGATTTGGGTTTTCTATATATTAGATCATATAATCCATGAACAGATATAACTTTACTTCTTCCTTTCCAATTTGGATGCCTTTTCTTTCTTTTTTTTTGCTTAATTGCACTGTCTAGAATTCCAGTATTGTGTTGAATTGAAGTGGTGAAAGTGGGCACTCTTGCCTTTTTCCTGGTCTTAGAGGAAAAGCTTTCAGTCTTTCACCATTGAGTCTGATGTTCACTGTGAGTTCTTCATAAATGGCTTTTATTATGATGAGGTAGTTTTCTTTTATTCTAGTTTGTTGAGTATTTTTATCATGAAAGGATGTTGAATTTTTTCAAATTCTTTTCCTGCATCAATTGGAGTGATCATGTGGTTTTCCCCCTTCATTACATTGATTGATTTTCATATGTTGAACCATCCCACTTGGTTATGGTGTATAATCCTTTCAATATGCTGCTGAATTCTGTTTTCCTAGTATTTTGGTGAGCATTTCTGCAACAATGTTTATAAGGGATATTGATCTGTAGTTTTCTTTTTGTAGGGTGCCTTTGTCTATCTTTGTTATCAGGGTAATAGTTGGCTCATAGTTAGGGAGTATTCCCTCCTTTTCTTTCTTTCTTTCTTTCTTTCTTTTTTTTGCAAATTTTAGAAGAATTAGTATTCTTCTTTAAATGTTGGTAGGATTCACCAGTGAAGCCATCAGGTCTAGGACATTTCTTTGTGGGGAGAGGAGTTTTATTACTGATTCAATCTCCTTACTAGTTATAGGTCTTTTCAGACTTTCTATTTCTTCATAATTTAGTCTTGGGAGGTTTTGTGTTTCTAGGAATTTGTCCATTTCATTTAGGTTCTCCAATTTGTTGTTGTACAAGTGTCCATAGTACTCTCTTACAATCCTTTTTATTTCTGTAGAATCAGTAGTAATGTCACTACTTTCATTTCTAATTATAGTAGTTTGAGTCTTTTCTCTCTTTTTCTTAGTCCATGTAGCTAAAGGTTTGACAATTTTGCTGATCTTTTAAAAGAACTAACTTTTGGTGTTATTGATTTTCTCTATTGTTTTTATATTCTCTATTTCATTTATCTCTGCTTGAATCTTTATTGTTTCCTCTCTTCTGCTAGCTTTGAGTTTGTTCTTCTTTTTCCAGTTCCTTCTGTTGTAAATTTAGGTTGCTGATTGGAAATCTTTTTCATTTTTAATGTAAGCATTTATGGCTATAATTTTCCCCTTTAGCACTGCCTTTGCTGAGTCCCATAAGTTATGGTATGTAATGTTTTCATTTTTATTCATCTCTAAGTATTTGTTAATTTCCCTTATATTTTCTTTCTTGTTCCATTGGGTGTTTAAATGTATATTGTTTAATTTCCACAATTTTGTGAATTTTCCAATTTTCTTTTTTTATTGATTTCTAACTACGTCCATTGTGGTCAGAGAAGATACTTTGTATATCTACCTTTTCAAACCTACTGAGACTTAATTTGCAGCCTAACATATGGTCTATCCTGAAAAATGTCCAATGTGCACTTGAGAAGGCGTAGTCTGTTGTTGAGTAGAGTGTTCTGTGTATAACTATTAGATCAGTTGGTTTATTGTGTTAAGTCCTCTATTTCCTTAGTTATATTCTGCCTTTTTTTTTAGCCATTATTGTGAGTGGGGTATTGAAATCTTCAACTATTGATATTGTTGTAGAACTGTCTATTTCTCCCTTCAATTTTATCAGTTTTTGCTTCATATATTTTGATGTTCTGTAATGAGGTGTGTATATGTTTATAATCAGTAAATCTTCTTGCTTTACTGAATCTTTTATTAACATATAATGTCCTTTTTGTTACTTATATCTTTTTTGATTTAAAGTCTATTTTGTTGATATTATTACAGCCATATCTGCTCTCTTTTGGTTACTATTTTCATGGACTATCTTTCCCATTCTTTCACTTACAACATGTTTGTATTTTTGGATCTCAAGTGCATCTCCTGTTAACAGCATATAGTTGCATCATATTTTTTTATCCATTCTGCCAATCTGGGTCTTTTGATTGGAGAGTTTAAGCTATTTACATTGAAAGTAATTATTGATAATGTGGCTCTTTTGGGTTTGGGGGGGGTTAATATTGATTTTTATTTATTTATTTGGCTGCATTGGGTCTTAGTTGCGGCACGTGGGATCTTCGTTGTGGCATGAGGGATCTTTCGTTGCGGTGTGAGGGCTTCTCTCTAGTTGTGGCACATGGGTTCCAGAGCACACGGGCCCAGTAGTTGCAGCATGTGGGTTCTCTAGTTGTGGTGCTCAGGCTCCAGAGCGTGTGGGCTCAGTAGTTGTGGCTCATGGGCTTAGTTGCCCTGCGGCATGTGGGATATTAGTTCCCTGACCAGGGGTTGACCGCTTTTCCCCTGCATTGGAAAGTGGATTCTTAACCACTGGACCACCAGAGAAGTCCCGAGGCTCTTTTCTTATTATGTTAGTTGTTTTCTATATGCCTTATAGCTTTTCTGTCTCTCATTTCCTGCATTGCTATCTGCTTTTGTGTTTAGTTGATAGTGAAATGTTTAAATTTCCTTTTATGTATAGTCTATAGCTATTTTTTTTTGTGGCTACCATGAGGATTACATTTAACATCCTAAAGTTATAACATTCTAATTTATACCAGCTTAACTTCAATAACATACAAAAACTCTGCTTCTTTACAGCTCTATCTCCACCTCTTTCAGTTGTTGATGTCACAAAATTATAACTTTATAGATTATGTGCCCCAAAACATAAACTAATAATTATTTTAAATCATGTAGAAAACAAAAAGTACAGTTACAAACCATTGTTACAGTGATATAGCTTTTATGATTGCCCTTGTATTTATCTTTACTGAGATCTTTATTCCTCCATACAGCTTTAAGTTACTGTCTGGTGTCCTCTTTTCACCTTACAGGACTCCCTTGAGCATTTCTTGTAGGGCAGATCTAATGGTTACAAACTCCCTCAGTTTTTGTTTATCTGAGATTGTCTTGATTTCTTCCTCACTTTTGAAGATAGTGTTTGCCAGATTTAGGATTCTTATTGATATCTTTTTTTTTCTTTTAGCACTTTGAATATATCAGCCCACTTCTGGCTTCCAAGTTTTCTGATGAGAAATTTGCTGATAATCTTTTTGACAATCCCTAGTATGTGATGATTTTCTTCTCTCTTGGCTGCTTTTAAGATTATCTCTTTGGCTTTTGTAAGTTTGATTATATGTATCTTGGTATGGATCTCTTTGAGTTCATTTTACTTGGAGTTTGTTGAATTTCTTGGATGTTTATATTCATGTCTTTCAACAAATTTGTGAAGTTTTCAACCATTATTTCTTCAAATATTCTCTCTACCCCTTTCCTTCTCTATTATTCTTCTTGGACACCCACATACATATATTCTTCTGCTTGATATTATCCTGTATGTCCCTTAGGCTATGTTCGCTTTTCAATTTTTTCTTTCTGTTCCTCATACTTGATAATTTTAATTGTCCTGTCAAGTTCTTCTGCCTGTTAAAATCTGCCTTTGAATCCATCTCATGATTTTTTTATTTCAGTCATTGTACTTTTCAGCTCGAGAATTTCTATTTTATTTCATTTTAGGCTTTCTATGAATTGGTATTTCCATTTTGCTCACACATTGTTTTCTTGACATTTTCCACATCTTCCTTTAGTTCTTTGAGCATCATTAAGACAGTTGTTTTAAAGATTTGTCTAGTATATCCATCTTTAGGTCTTTTTCAGGGACAATTTCTGTTGATTTCTTTCCTTTGAATGGGCTATACTTTTCTGTTTCTCTGTACGCCTTGTGATTTTTTTGTAGAACTTTGATTATTTGAATCTAATAATGTAGTAATGCTGGAAATCAGATCTTCCCCCTTCCCCAGGGTTTACTGATTTCTCTTATTGTTGTTGTTTTTGTTTATTTATTTTTTAATTGTTGTAGGTTGTCTGTGTTGTGAGGATCAGCCTAAGGTGTAAATTTAAGGTCTTCTCAGATCTTTTGTGAGCCTTTCCCTGGGCATGTGTGCTCACTTTCCAATTTTCCCCTTTATAGGCAGTTGTTTTTTATGTCCTAGTCTTTAATGTCTGGCTCCCAAAGGGGGAAAAAGCAAAAACGGCAGTGGGGGGGAAGGGCATTGGCCCTTTTCAACCCCTGGACATCACTTCAGCTGGGGAGGAGGGGCTTGCCGAAATGAAGGGAGGTGAAACGACAATGGCAGCCCACCTCTTTGACTACATTTCTATGATCATAAGCAGCAGTGATCAGAGCACAGATATTTGGAGGACAGGCTCCTGACTCCTGCAACCTGTGTGTAAGCTGCTCCAGCCACATGTACACAGCTGACTGCCATGCAGCTGGGGATGGGGGATGGGTAGCTGCTACTGTGCTAAGAGCTGAAATGGACTGAAATTAACCACTGTTTACCGTCCAAATCTTCCCCTGGAAGTTGAAAGCCTTCAGCAGACCTCAGAGTTCCTCAGACAGATTCTGACAGTATAATTGCTTTCTAGGTGGGGAGACAGATTCTTGGTGCTTCGTACTCCACTATCTTCCCAGAATCAGGACTCTGACCTGTTAGGTTGACTGGTATTTCCCTCAACAAAGAGTTTTCACCCTTTATCCTATGACCTGGCAAATCTGCTTAACTAAGTGAGAAGAGAGAAGGCAAGTCTTTTTATCTTGGCTTTAAATTTTTATCCCCAGCCCATACCTGTGTCCTGAACTCCATACTCCTCTATCAGTGGTCTACTTAATATCTCCTCTTGGATATCTGAAATACATCTCAAGATGTCAAAATCTGTGCCCCTGATCTTTTCCCTAATTACTCTTCCCATATTATTACCAACTCCATCCTTCCAGTTGTTCAGCTCCAAAACCTGGTGTTATCCTTGACTCATCTTTCTCTCACATCCCACATCCATGGGCCAAGAAATTCTGTTGGATAGAGTCTCCTAGCATATACAGTCTGACTACTTCTTACCGTACATCCTTCATCTCCCACCTGAGTCACTGAAGTCTTCTCCTTCCTGGCCTTCCTGTAGTTTATCCCCACACAGTAGCCAGAGTGACCTTGAAAAAATGAAAGGTCATGTCCCTCTTCTGCTCAAAGCGTCCAGTGGTTTCCCCTTTAATTCAGAGTAAAAGCCAGAACTCTCACAACGCCCCTCAAGGCCCTAGACGATGTGCTCCTCCATTACTCCTGCAACCTGAATACTACTCTCCTCTCCTTGGCTGATCCAGTTACTCTGGCCTTCTTGCTATTCCTTGAACAGGCAGGCAGGCTTCTGCTGTAGGGCCTTTGCACTAGCTGGTCCCTCTCTGGAATGCATGGCTAATTCCCATTTCCTGATCTTTGCTCAAATTCCATCTCAGTGAGAACTACCCTTACCACCTTATTCAAAATTATCACCTGCCCTCCTCCTGACTTCCTTAATTTGCTTAATTCTTCTCATAGCCCTTGTCATCGCCTCATATACTCTATTATTTATTTATTTACTATGATTATTGTTTATTATCTGTCTCTTCCATCCACCTACCCCTGCCTCTTGGGCCATGATATGCCCTTTCTTGAAAATAAGAAAAAAAGCTGCCACCAGAGATATGCTACATTTTCACTGGCAAGGCCTAGATCATAAGCCAAACTCTGGGGTCCGAATGTGAGATCATTTTAAATAAACCCCATGGAGAAGAAGTGGTTCCCCACAAGGAGATGCTGGGTTCTGTTTCTAGGAGAAGAGATGCTGGTTAGGCAAAACGCACAGGTGTTCACTTGCTGAGACGAGCACACCCAGAAGAACTTTGGGAGAGTCTGTGAGAGGGGCCACATGTGTCCTTGAGTGTAGCGTGTAAGGACGAGACTGCCAACACCCTAACCTTCTTGTAATGATGGGTCATGAATTATCTTAATCCCTGTGTAGTCTGATTTTTTTTGTTCATTTTCTACTCCTTTCTTGAGTAAGAACTTCCCATGATACAAAGCAGTAACCTTCTCCAACCTGAAGGACTTTGTGATAGGTTGCAGGGGACAGTAGCAGGCTGCCTCAGGCCACAAGTAGTAGGAAGCCCCCACTCCAATAGCATTAAACAATAAGGAGCTGCGTTAGGGCTCCAGCTCCATTTCTCTGTCATTCCCTTTGCTCTTTTTTTCCCCCTATGAATGACAGATTTTTATAGATTTTGATTAAGACATCAGGATACAGTAGATGTGCAATTCTAGGACCAGATCTCCGAGGATATAAGGACTCAAAAGGGAGGGATGATTTGGTGAGGAAAACTCTGATGCGTTCTTGCTGTGCTGTGAATTCCCCTTCTCCCGGTTTGAGGGAAGCTGCAGCCAGCCTATTTCCCTCATGTCATGCCTCCAGGCTTCCAGAAGACCGCTTGGGGAACTTGATAAGTGTGTCAGTAACTTGAAGAACTCTCTGGACTGTCATCTACTCTCACCTGGGAAAGACAGGCTGCGGACAGCTGGGGTGGCAGAGCTAGCAGTGTGACGCTCTGCTGGAGCTGGTCAGCACGCACAGAGGGTTGGTTCATAGGATGCATTCATGTTTCTCATGGTCAGGTGTGGGACATTCAGAAGAGACAGTCCTCCTGCTTCCAGTCCAATAAAGCTGCCTAGGGGGGCAGAGGGATCCTCTCAGGAAGAAGCTGGAGGTAAATGTCAGATTTGTAGGGACTGAGGAAGGAGTTACAATACATCTGCCTAGAGCAGGAGAATTTCTGGAGAGAGGTCCTTGGTGAAGGTCACCTCCAAAGAGTTTGTAAAAATCGCAGTCCGAAATTAAGATCATGTATGTAATGTCTCAAAATCTTCTAATAGGAACTGTTCAATTAGGTTCCATTTTTTATTTCTTGCCAGTCAGAACCCTTTCAGGATCTCTCTCTTTCACAGAATCAGCAAGTTGCTTATAAATTCATTTTACTCTATTGGAGAAAGTTTGCAAGTGAGAGGTATTTTTTCCCCCTGCATTTTGTTCCATCCAAATGTCAAGACCTATTTGATTTTAAGACTCAAGAGATAATGACTTCTACTTCTGGTCCCTTACCAGAAGTGCAGAATCACTGAGATTACCAGAGTGGTTAAAGTTTTCAGAAGAAACCTCTATTTAAACTACTCAGTTTTATATTTTCCTAAGCCTCTCCCAATACAAAGGTCCCTGTAGCCTTAGCCCAACCTGTGATAACTTCATTTTAGGGCAGATCAAAACACGTTGGCTCCAAGCTCCAGTTCCCTCTCCCCAAGGACATCTGAGTGCAATTTTAAGGCCTTATATAACCCATTGGTTAGAATTAGTCTCATGGCTCCATCTAACTCCATGACTGGCTAGGAAATATGGGGGATCAAATGGAATGTTTGGTGGGTCTTACTCTCTCTGCCGTCTAAGGGCATAATGGAGTCCATCATTCTACAAATATTTATTGAGCACATGCTCTATAGCACTGATACAAAGTACTGGGAAAACATGTGAAAGAAACAGTTCTAGATGGCATTGCTCTGAGGACGTTGTAGTTTTGGAAGAATCTCAGACAGAGGCAGGAGATTGCAGTATCCTGCATGCATTGGCCTGTTATGAACCCCTCTGAGATACCACCAGAAGAGGGGGACACTGCATAGAGTCCTGCATGTGTAAGTAGGAATGGTCAGCTAGAAAAAAACGGAGAGTAAATGCAAATGTGACTGTATTTGTACACAGGCAGGAGACGTTTGAGGACATCAGAAATATATCTACATATTCTAAAATTATGGATGTAGGGAACACACAGCTGGGAAGGGATTACCATATTTTCTATTATATCAGAAGAAATCCTTGTGCCCATCTGGATCTCCTTTAAGATTTGGAGGGACCCCTCCCTTCCCAGAGGATACTGCTTAGGAAAACCTACCGCCTTTCTGTAAAAGGAAGCAGTGATTTCAAGTGCTGTTTCAATTGCCTACCCAGAAAAATGGTTCAACTACTGCCCCATCAATTTACCTCTCCACCCGCTTCATCTTCCTTTGTAACCTACCTTGGGATTCTTTATTGACTCCTTTTGCTGACCCACATTTTCTTTTCTCCCTGCAAAATGTAATTACCAATGCTAAATACTCGCAGCTCTGGTATGGCATACCCACTTTTGTTCCCACCAGCTGGGCAAGCATCAGGGTCGTGGGTGGACTGTTATGGGTTGAATTGTGTCCCCTAAAAAAGATCTGTTGATGTCCTAACTCCCAGTACCTCAGGACGTGACCTTATTTGGAGATAGAGTCTCAACAACAGAGGTATTCAAGTGAAAATAAGGTCCTCAGCGTAGGCTCTGAGCCAATATCACCAATGTTCTTATGAAAAGGAGAAATTTGGACAGACGTACACAGGAAGAAGATGGCCACGTAAAGACAGAGAATTGTAGCATTATGTCTACAAGCCAAGAACACCAAAGATTTCCAGCAAACAATATGAAGCTAGTAATAAGCAAGGAAAAATACATCCTCTAAAGTTTCATAGGAAACATGGCCCTGCTGATACCTTGGTTTCAGACTTCTAGCTTCCAGAATTGTGAAACAACAAATCTGTGTTGTTCTCAACCACTCAGTTTGTGATATTTACTTATGGCAGCCCATACAAAGCTACTACAGTCTGCGTATACCAATGCCAGTTATATGAGTTATTGTAATTATGTAATTTAATTAAACGTGTCAACCAAAGAATTAATGCAAGAAGGTGTAAGCTGAATGCTTTGAAAGACTTGATAGAAGTGAGTCTTTGAAAAACCTGCTATTGAATTAGATGTGGGCAAGCAACTGTAATTTATTGGAAGAAAAAAATGTAGGGTCCTGCCCTCAAGTTGCTAAAAACAAATCTTTCATGATGCCTGGTGTGGTTCATGCAAGAAAGATGATATAAAACTCTAGTCATCAGTCATATACTCAAATGAATGCCTTGAATCTATAGAAAAGACTGGCAAACAAATATACATTTATGTGTTTTAAGTTAAAATATGTGAGATATATGCATATCACTTAAAAGTAATTCTCTCCCTTGATTCTTTTGGTTAATTGGTCATTTACATGCAGACTACACGAGTAAGAGGACCTCAACTGTATTGTTGTAGAGGGTTTGGAACTAGATATGAGTTCGAAACGTGGTTCAATGAGCTGTGCATCTTGTGACAGTTTCCAAATTTTTTTCTAAGTTTTAGTTACCTCATTTGTATAAAATGGGAATAATAATACCTATGAATCACATGGTGAAATTAAATGATACGATGTATTTAAATTGTCTAGCAGCATTAGATGTTTTTCTGTCAAAAGTGGGAGAAAACTCAATCTACCATGGCTTAAACAAAAAGAGCATGTATTGGCTTGTGACAATAACAAATTTCTGAAGGTAGCATTGGCTTCAGGCGGTGCCAGGCTCAATTCTGTGAGTAATGTTCCAGAACCTGGTTTCTCTGTCTACATCAATCAACTACTCCTTGTTGGCTCAGTCTTTAGACAGAATCTCCCTGACGGCTACAGAAGGCATTTTATTCATATCCTCCCAAGTTCAAGACCTGTGACTAAGAGTCCCTGCTTTACTTTTCGAGCCCCATAAATTCCTTGATTCTCAGTAGATTACATACCCACCTCTGTGTCAATCTCTATTCCAGAGGAATGCAATGATTTGATTTGGGAGGATGAGGTCTTATGCTCCACATAAAGAATGTGGACTCAGTAGGGGGAGGGGGCTTTCTCAAGAAACAGGAACAGTATCAAGATCAAGGGAAATGAGTTTGGGGCAGGTAGAAACACTAAATGTTCATACACTCGTTTTGAGGATGATGCCTCCTAAACAATCAGTATTAGCTACCTCTGTTGTGTCTTGCACCTCCATCCCCTAACTCAGACTTCCCTTTTGGCTCTGGTGAGAGTGCTGACTCCATGAGGGCAGATGTTCTGCTCTTCCCTCTGCTTTCAAATTCTTGGCTGTGTATCCAACCAGTCTTCCAGACCAGGCTGTGGCAAATCTCCTCTGGCCCTGTTCTTCTAACTGCCTTACCCGTCACCCCCACCCACCGTTCCACTTTAGACCTCCTTTAAGGTTCAAGGTTACCCCTCAATTCTAGGATATCAGGATGTGGTAAAATATTAACTTCTTCATGATTTTCATGACTTTCTTCATTTAACTCTCAGCTTTATTCTTTGTCTTTCCAAACTCAAATCTTAATTTTGATTTAAGCCACATTTGGAAATGCATCTATCTCCTATCACTTGCATTGGGAAAATGGATTTTTCTACCACTTTTTCTTTAATTGTTTGGAGTAGATATCCACCCAGTAATCATAATAGGCCTTAAATTGAATACTGTGGTAGAAACTACTAATCAACCCAATATCTACTCTCCTGCTATTGGTGCCCCAAACTTTAGCTGGGCACATGCTGCCCAGAACAGACCACATTACCTCATATCCTTTACAGCAAGATGTGGCCATGAGATTAAGTTCTAGTTGGAAGTATGTGATTCATACAATTTCCATATCATTTCCTTAAAGGACAAGGGTGTTCCCTCAACTTCTCATTTTCCTTTCCCCCTTGGCTTTAGTACCACTAATCTATTCTTGCATGTTTCTCTTCATACATCCCTGACCAATTCAGCTCAGTTGTCCTCACTAGTTATCTTTCCTCCACCCATTCCTTCATATAGGTAATAGCACCAGTTACAGTCTTGGTTCTCTTTTACTCCATCCTGGAGTCCCACAGATTCCCAAGGCTTTTGTCATACACCATATCCTAATGACTTCCAAATGTGAACTGCCAGGGTTCATTTCTCTCTTGAGCTCCAACCCTCTATGCCCAACTGCCTATCTTATTCCAGGTGATTTCCTAAACCTATCATTCTTCTTGCGTTCATTAGTTGAAATTCTTCTATTCAGAAGAATTTCCCCTCTTCAGGTGAAATATAATATGTAGAGGAAAGGCAGGTGAATGCTTATTTATTTATTTATTTCTATTCTGTTTACAGAATACTTTGTTGGTGCCCTAACAACCCCAATAGGGGTCAGAATTTGTTTTAAGTATCACTATGCACAGCAAAAGAAACAATCCACCAATGAAAATGCAACCTTCAGAATGGGAGAAAAATATTTTAAAACCATATATCTGATAAGAAGCTAATATCCAAAATATACAAGGAATTCATACAACTCAGTAGCAAAAAATACATAAATAATCCAATCCAAAAATGAGCAAAGGACTTGAATAGACACTTTTCCAAAGAAGACACACAAATGGCCAACAAGTACCTGAAAAGGTGCTCAACATCACTAATCATCAGGAAATAGAAATCAAAACCACAATGAGATATCAGTCACTCCTGCTAAATTGCTGTTATCAGAAAGATAAGAGATAACAAGTGTTGGTGAGGATGTAGAGAAAAGGAAACCCTTGTGCACTGTTGATGGAAGTGTAAGTTGATACAGCATTATGGAAAATAGTATGGAAATTCCTCAAGAAATTAAAAATAGAACTACCGTATAATTCACCATAGCATTATTCACAGTAGCCAGGACATGGAAGCAACTTGTGTCCACTGATGGATAAAAGGATAAAGAAAAAAAATTACATATGTATAATCATTATATATATGAATATTGTTCAGCCATAAAAAAGAAGGAAATCTTGCCATTTGTGACTGTGTAGATGGATCCTAGAGGCATCATGATAAGAGAAATAAGTCGGTCACAGAAAGACAAATACTGCATGGCGTCACTTACATGTGGAATCTAAAAAAAAAGCCAAACTCATAGAAACAGAGTAAAATGGTGGTTGCCAGTGGCTGAGGAGGTGATGTAGTCAAATGAAGTGATTGGTCAAAGGGTTCAAACTTCCAGTTATAAGGGGATCTAATGTTCAGATTGGTGACTACAGTTAACAATACTGTATTATAAACTTGAAAGTTGCTAGGAGAACAGATCTTAACTCTTCTCACCACACACAAAAGACCTAATTATGGGGAGTGATGGAAGTGTTAACTAACCTTATCATGATAATCATTTTACAAGATTTATGTATATCACATCATCACGTTGTACATGTTAAATGTATGCAATTTTATATGTCAATTATAACTCAATAAAGCTGGAAAGAAATTTTTAAAGTATCACTAGAAATTCATGGATTTTAATATACTTAATGCGTTTTGATTCAATATAGTCATTATTTTTCAAATTTGTCTCATCTTTGGCCAGGTCACATTGATATCTGTGTCCTTTTAACATGACTCCAGTAGTTTTTGATAGCTCCCTTGCTTTCAAACATCATGAAATATCCCAAGTACATTTCTCATATTCCCTGTCCCATATCTGGTTTCTTTTCAGAAGGAATAGTAATATGTGACCACAATCTAAGCACTAGAGGTATTCATTGCTAGTGGATTGTCATTATTTCTAGGCCTTTCTAGTGGACAGGGCTAGGAAATATGTATTTATTTAGGAAAAGAAAAATAAATAAATCCTGTACTTATAACAATATTTTTTATTGGAATAAAGATATCAAGTTTTTAATTCTTTGATTTTGTTTTTGCATCTCATTTTCTTATTGTGAAAAAATTGTTTCCCAACAACACTAATGTAATTAATTACTTGATTTTATCCCAATACACATGCAGACATTAAATATTATATATATATATATAAGCTATTGTAATAGCTTCAAAATAACAATATTAGTACAAATACAAACCAACTGAATTCAATTTACGATATCTTTGCAGGTGTTTTTCCTTTAGATGTACAGTCAAAATACAGGGCTTTGAAGTCATAATAATTTTTCTGAAAGGGGTTATACCACTAACTTTATGCAGTTAGACTCATTTGTTCAAATTTTGCTTTAAACAGGTTTTTAAAAAGATATTAAAATTTAATTTTGACTTTTAATTATGTGAAATAATACTTGTTTCCAAAATAAAAACAATAAAATCTGGTAGAGGTCTGGCTTCCATCCCTGTTTCCTTTCCTTTGTTCCTCCCTCACTTCCTCTAAATGATTAGATTTTATTTTTTTCTAAAATATTAGCAAATACATATTCATCTCTCTCCCCCTCCCATTTCCTATACAAAATATAGCATATTATCCATTCCCTTCTGACTCTTTTTAAAAAAAAATTAATTAATTTTATTTTTGGCTGCATTGGGTCTTCGTTGCTGCACGCGGGCTTTCTCTAGTTGCGGCGAGCAGGGGCTACTCTTCGTTGTGGCGCACGGGCTTCTCATTGCTGTGGCTTCTCTTGTTGCGGAGCATGGGCTCTAGGTGCACGGGCTTCAATAGTTGTGGCACGCAGGCTCAGTAGTTGTGGCTCACGAGCTCTAGAGCCCAGGCTCAGTAGTTGTGGCGCACGGGCTTTATTGGTCTGCGGCATGTGGGATCTCCCCGGACCAGGGCTCGAACCGTGTGCCCTTCGTTGGCAGGAGGATTCCTAAGCACTGCGCCATTAGGGAAGCCCTCCCTTCTGACTCTTGATTTTTTTTTTTTGTGACACTATATCATGGAGATCGACTGGCCCTGTGAAGAGATATTCATTATTTCTTTTTATAGATGCACAGAACTTCATAAAACAGATGCATCATAATTTATTTGACTAGTCTCTAGTTAATAAGATATTTCAGTAAAACCCAGTCTTTACTAATACAAATAGTGCCAAAATAAGTGGCTTTGTGCCTATTTCATTTCATATTTGTAACGTTTTTTAATGGCAGTGTAATCTTCTGTCTTAAGGGTATGCTAGGTCAACTGAATCATTTTCTTACCATTGGACATTTTGGCAATTTTCTAATTTTTATTTTAAAGAATGACACAGTTAACATCCGTATGCATAATTTTATTTCAGCCTCTCTGATTATTTCTCTTTTAATCTATAGCATGCATAAACCATTACCTTATAATGATGAACACTGAAAATATTATGCTAAGTGAAAGAATCCAGTCACCAAGACAACATATTGTATGATTTTGTTATGAAATGGCATGAACAGGCACATCTATAGAGACAGAAAGTAGATTACTGGTTGCCAGGGCTGGGAGGGTAGGTGGGGATATTGGGAAGTGACAGTTAAGGGATGGGGGGTTTCTTCTGAACGTGATGAAATGTTCTAAAATTGATTGTGGTCATGGTTGCAGAACTCTGTGAATATATAAAAGCCGTTGAATAGTACACTTTAAATGAGTGTATTATATGATTAATTATACTTCAATAAAGCTGTTAAAAATAGGATTTTGATTTATGTCTGCTGCTTTTCTATTCTCTTCCTCATTAATTTCTGCTTTTATCTTCCTTATTTCCTTCTATTGCTTTTTTTTTGGTTTTGTTTAGTGTGTTTTTTTCCCTTATTTTTGATCTGGGAATTTAATTCATTTATTTTAATTAAAAATTTTTGATTAACAGTGTTTAGTACAATGATTTCCCTCTGATCACTGCTTTACATGCGTCCCATAGATTTCAATATGTGGTGATTTCGTTATCATTCTTTTTAATTTTATAAATTCAGTTTGTATTTCCTTTCACCAAGAGTGCAGGAGGTTTTAAAGTATGAATCTAGAATTCTAGGTTGAGTTTCTTCTCTTTCACCACACTAGGTATGTTTTGTTTCCTTCTGGCCTCCATTTTTTCTGAAGAGAAACCAGCCATTTTTCTTATGCTTGTGTCCTTTTTTTCCTCTTCCTATTTTTAAGATTTTCTCCTCTTTTGGTTTTTAGTAATTTGATTATGACATGCCTAAGTGTGTTTTCCTGAAAGACCTGGGAGATCACTGAGCTTCCTGAATCTGTAGTTATTGCTGCTGCTACTGTTTTAAAGCAGATTCAGAAAGCTTTGGCTAACATTTCATTTTTTGGCTTATTTTAGAATATAAGCTTATGTTTTCATCCATTTGTGGGCACTTTTTTAGTGTGCCTTCATTGTCTGTAGGGGTGTTATTCTGCTTATTCCTTTTTTTTTCTCATAGTAACTTTTATGAGGTTCAACTGTGTGATCTATTTGCTTGCTCATATTTAAGCGAGATGAGTATTTCTCTCCTAGCAGAGGAAGTCAGAACTTTCCTAACCTCTCAGTTCTAGAGCTCCCTCTTCTGTTGTTTTCATAAAGTACTCCTCCTCCCCCGTGAGTGTATCTTCTGTTTCTTTGCTCTTTCCGTTCCTGACCTGATCAGTGTGCTCTGCTCAATTCTACTTCCAGCAGTTTCTCTTTAAGATGGGCTTTGCCCTGTAAGAAAACTTGGGTCACTTAAATTTGAGAGTTCGTAGGGCTCAGACTGCTCCAGCCATCCTGCTCTCTCTTACTTGGGACTTGGAGTCTGCAAAGCTGTATTGAGTTTTGGCCGTTCTCAGATTGGCCTTGTGAGCATTGTGACCTTGTGACATGTGGCCTTGTGGCCAAGAATACCTGTGGTAATTTGGGGGGCTCTCCAGCCCTCAGAAGACCTCCCTGTGTTGCTGCTGACACCATGTGAGTTTTGTGGGAGGTTGACTCCTACCTACTCAAATTTGAGAGTTTGTGGGAATACCCAGTCACCTAGCTTGTTGATGTTGTCTGTAGGGTTTTGGCTTTCCTACCCTGTTTGCTCTGTTGTTATCACTGTCATTTTTCCGGAAGATATAAAGAAAGGAAACATATTATGAATGGTTTATTTTTTAAAGTTGTCTTCATACTTGAATTGTAGTTAAGAAAGCATGAACTTAGAGTTCCTCAGTCTTGGATTGAAATCCCAGTTTTGCTGTTTATTATGTGATCTTGTGCAGCTGTTTTATTCTCAGTGTCAGTTTTCTTATTTGTTGGGGTGATGTCCAAAATTCTTAATAACTGGTGGAGTCCTGGTGCTGACGGATCACAACAAATGCTGTGACCCATCAGAACAGGTGGCTTTGAATAACTGGTTGAGCTATACCAGTGCGAATTGGCTGAAGATCAACACTGCTCATCTGTCAAGTGGAACTGCAATTATATATGTCTTGTGGTTTTATGAGGAATAAATACAGTAAATCTTTATGAATGGTATTGGGCATAGAGCCTATGACATAGTAAGCATTTAATAAATGGTATTTATTATTACTACTGTTAGTCAAAAGTGGGGAAGTCTGCAAACTTTTCCTAGACGCGCTCTTGTCTCTCTTAGTCCCACTTCAATGAGTACTCCGTTCTCTGAGTTTTTATAACACTTTGTTTAAATCACCAATACAGCATTTTATCATACTTTATTGTACTTAGTGGTAGAGGGTAAAGTGATATTCCAAATATCATTACAGAGCTGTCTGTAATTCCAGGCCTTTGTTTGCCGGATCATAGGGATGTCTGGTGGGTCTCAGAGGTAGGACCTGGTTGTACCAAAGGTTGCTGTGGGGTGGGGAGGGGCACAGGGTCTATGACATCAGCTATTTATCAACCAGCACAGAAGTATTTTGATATCTGGCAACCAGTAGGGTCACACTGGTATGGCCTGGATGAGTTTAAGCTCTTAGCACAGGTTGTATCTCCCTTGCTAGGCTGCGACTCCTTTGTGGCTGGGAACTTATTCTGACCTGGATACTCAATACTGATTTGTAATAGGGTTAAAAAACATTCATGCACATAAAAAGAAGCAGTTAAAAGGGGGCAGGGGTCTTCCCTGGTGGCGCGGTGGTTGAGAGTCCGCCTGCCGATGCAGGGGACACGGGTTCGTGCCCCGGTCCGGGAAGATCCCACATGCCGCAGAGCGGCTGGGCCCGTGAGCCATGGCCGCTGAGCCTGCGCGTCCAGAGCCTGTGCTCCGCAACGGGAGAGGCCACAACAGTGAGAGGCCCACGTACAGCAAAAAAAAAAAAAAAAAAGAAAAAAAGGAGGGCAGGGTGTGTGTGGATAACCATCTTAGAGAAGGAGGGATTATTTTCAGAGAAAGTCTCCACAATAGAGATGAGTAAAAACCCCTGTGCTTTAGGAGGGGCAGAGAGGCTCAATGAAGATGTGGTGAAGTAAGCTTTTAAGAAAAGATGAAAACCGTTCGCATCTGATGAGTAAAGCCACTCACACCTGATGGTCACAGGTATTTTGTAAAGTATTTGATAAAATGATCTTTCAGAGTAAGAGGGAAGAAGAACTGGAGGATAGAAATATAAAGACAGTTGGGTTGCCATAACCTTAGTATAAGTTGTCTTGGAAAATCTGACTACTAAATGAAAAGATTCCTGACAAGTTTTAAAAGTCCAAGGTGAAGATACTACTAAGTTTCTTGCAAAATAATGCTGAGTGTGATTGAAGCTACATTTTAACTGAAAAGACAACACGTTTGCCACAGAGTTATAGAGATGGAGAAGAAATTACTGGTTGCCAGAGGTTACAGAGAGGGCGTGGGGCAGGAAAGAAAGGAATTGACTGTGGCTATGAAAGGGCAGCACCAGGGATCCTTGTGAGGCAACTGTACTGTGTCCTGCCTGGGGTGGTGGTAACATCAATCTAAACATGTGATAAAATTGCTTTGAACTACACACATGCACACAAACACAGACAAATGAGTGTATATAAAACTGGTGAAATCTGAATAAACTCTGTGGATTATACCAATGCCAGTTTCCTGGTTTTGATATTGCAGCATAGTTACAAAAGATGTTATCACTGGAGAAAACTGGGTGAAGGGTGCCCATGACCTTCCTTTACATTTTTATTGAAACTTCCTGTGAATCTATAGTCATTTCAAAATCAAAGTTTTAAAAAAGACAGCATGCATTACTTGCCAATCCACGTAAAGTTTATATAATTTAGAAATTAGGTGCTCCTTTTCTTACCTCTGTCCTTTGTCTCCCAGTATTTCCTCAGGTGGAACTGTTCTTCCCTTCCTTTGTCTAAATCCTGCCTGTTTTTTTTTTAGGACAGCTTCCAGCCAGTTTTGCCTAATTTACTTTTTCCTTGTTCTTTTGTTCAGCACTTGATGTATCTTAAGTATAACCGGACTCACCCCAAATTCGTTTCTCTTTGCCTCATTTGTGGACGGTGGCTGTTGGAGTACCCAGCCTGGAATGAAGGACTCATGACCCTACCTGCTAAGAGCTCCCTTCAGCAATTGCCATAGTGGAAGAGCATTGTCTCACCTTTGGCCATGCTCCTTTCCTGAAGTGGCCCACATCCTGTAACTAACCTCTTCCCTCATCTCAGGATGTCTTGAAAAGTTCATCCCATGTTCAGAATTTTAAAAGTTTGTAGGATCTATAGTGATAACTCCTCTTTCATCCCTGATATTATGAATTTGTATTTTCTTTATTTCTTAATCAGTCTAGATAGCAATTTATGGATTTTGTTGATATGTCAAAGATCTAATATTTGGTTTTTATAAATATACTGCTATTTGTTTTCTATTTTTCATTGATTTCTGCTTTTATCTTTATTATTAACTTCCTTCTCTTTTCTTTGACTTTACTTGCTCTAATTTACCTAGCTTCTTTTTTGAGGTTTTAATTTTAATTGGTTTATAACATTATATAAGTTTCATGTGTACAGTATATATTTTGACTTCTGTATATACTATGGTGTGCTCACCACCCAAAATTTAGGTTCTGTACTGTTGACCTCCTTTACCCATTTCAACCTCCCCCCAATCCCTTTCCCCACTGGTAACTACTCTGTTCTCTGTACTTATGTGTTTGTTTTTGTATTCATTCATTCATTCATTTATTATTTCTTAGATTCCACGTGTGAGTGAAATGATATTGTCTTTCTCCATCTGACTTATTTCACTTGGCATAATTCCCTCAAGCTCCATCTACATTGTTGAAAATGGCAAAATTTCATCTTTTTTATGGCTGGGTAGTATTCTATTTTGTGTGTGTGTGTGTGTGTGTGTGTGTGTGTGTGTGTGTATAGAACATTTTTTTATCCATTCACTCATAGATGGGCACTTTGGTTGTTTCCATATCTTGGCTGCTGTAAATAATGCTGTGATGAACATAAGGGTGCATATATCTTTTCAAATTAGTGTTTTCATATTCTTTGGGTAAGTGCTCAGAAATGAGATGGCTAGATCATATGGTAGTTGTACCCTTAATTTTTAAGGAATGTCCATACTGTCTTCCATAGTGGCTGTACCAATCTACATTCCCCACCAACAGTGTATGATGGCTCCCTTTTCTCCACATTCTCTCCAACAGTTGTTATTTCTTATCTTTTTGATAAGAGCTATTCTAATAGGCATGAAGTAATATTTCCTTGTGGTTTTGATATGAATTTTCCGGATGATTAGTGATGCTGAGTGTCTTTTCATGTTCCTGTTGGCCATCTGTATATCTTCTTCGGAAAAATGTCTATTCAGCTTTCTGCCCATTTTTTAATCTGACTGCTTGTTTTTTTGATGTTGAGTTGTATGTGTTCTTTATGTATTTTGGATATTAATCCCTTATCAGGTATATGATTTATAAATATCTTCTTCCATTCAGTAGGTTGTCTTTTCATTTTGTTGATAATTTCCTTTTCTGTGCCGAAGGCTTTTAGTTTGATGTAGTCCCATTTGTTTATTTTTGCTTTTGTTTACCTTGCCTGAGGAGACATATCTAGAAAGATATTGCTTAGACATATGTCATCGTGCATACTGCCTGAGTTTTCTTCTAGGAATTTTATGGTTTTAGTTCTTACACTCAAGGCTTTTATCCATTTTTTGATTTTTTAGTGTGGTGTGAGATAGTGGTCTAGTTTCATTCTTTTGCACCCAGTGTCCCAACACCATTTATTGAAGTGACTATTTTTTCTCCACTGTATGTTCTTTGCTCCTTTCTTTTAAATCAATTGCTCATATATATGTGAATTTATTTCCGGGCTCTCAATTCTGTTCCACTGATCTATGTGTTTGTTTTTCTGCCAATACCATGCTGTTTTGATTACTATAGCTTTGTAATATAATTTGAAACCAGGGAGTATGATACCTCCAGCTTTGTTCTTTTTTTCTCAGTATTGCTTTGGCTATTCAGGGTCTTTTGTGGTTCCATATAAATTTTAGAATTTTTTGTTCTATTTCTGTGAAAAATGTATTTGGGGTTTTGATAGGGATTGCATTGAATCTGTAGATCGCTTTAGGTAATATGGACATTTAAACAATGTTAATTCTTCCAATCCATGAGCACAAAATATCTTTCCATTTCTCTGTGTCTTCTTCAATTTCTTTCAAAAATATCTGATAATTTTCAGTGTATGGGGTTTTTCACCTCCTTGGTTAAATTTAGTCCTAGGTATTTTATTCTTTTTGTTGAGATTGTAAATGGGATTGTTTTCTTAATTTCCCTTTCTGCTAGTTTGTTGTTAGTGTATAGAAAGGCAACAGATTTTTGTATATTCACTTTGTACTCTGCAACTTTATTTATTTATTATTTCTTTAAAAATGTTCCATATGCACCTGAGGAGAATGTGTATTCTGCTGCAATTGGATGGAATGTTCTGTATAAATCTATCAAGCCCATTTGGTCTAATGCTTCATTTAAGACTGGTATTTCCTTGTTGACTTTATGTCTGGATGATCTATCCATTGATGTAAGTGGGATGTTAAAGTTCCCTACTCTTATTGTGTTACTGTCAATTTCTCCCTTTTTATATACATTTTGGTACTCTTATGTTAGGTGCATAAATATTAATAACTACTATTTCTTCTTGATAAATTGTCCCCTTTGTTATTATATAATGTCCATCTTTGTCTGTTGTTACCTTTTTTTGGCTTGAAGTCTGTTCTGTCTGATATAAGCATGGCTATACCAGCTTTCTTTTGGCTGCTATTTACTTCAAGTATCACCTTCCATGCCTTCACTTTGAGCCAGTGTCTGTCTTTAGAGCTGAGATGAGCCTCCTGGAGGAAGCATATAGGTTGGTCTTGCTTTTTACTCCATCCAGCCACTCTGTGTCTTTTGATTGGTAAATTCAATCCATGTGCTTTTACATCTATTTATTTATTTATTTTTGGCTGCACTGGGTCTTTGTTGCTGTGCGTGGGCATTCTCTGGCTGTGGGGAACAGGGTCTACTCTTCATTGCTGTGCGTGTGCTTCTCATTGCAGCGGCTTCTCTTGTTGCGGAGCATGGGCTCTAGGCACGCGGGCTTCAGTAGTTGTGGCATGTGGGCTCTAGATCGCAGGCTCAGTAGTTGTGGCACATGGGCTTAGTTGCTCCACGGCATGTGGGATCTTCTTGGTCGAGGACTCGATCCCCTGTCCCCTGAATTGGTAGGCGGATTCTTAACCACTGAACCACCAGGGAAGCCCAATCCATGTGCTTTCAGAGTGATTATTGATAAATGGGGACCGTCTTATCTTTTGTCTGCTGGTTGCTCTATATCTCAATGTTTCTTTTCCTTGCATTTCTGTCTGCCATTTTAGTTAGCGGTTTTTCTATGATGTTTTTCTCAATTTTCTCTTTCTTAATGCATCGTGCCTCTGCTCTAGATTTATGTTCTGTGGTTGCCATGAGGTTTATATGAAACATCTCATAAATAAAGTAGTCTTTTTTCTGCTGGTGATATCTTCATTTTCTTATATGAGTTCGATCCTTTTTCTCTTCCCCTTTTATGTTTTTGTTGTCTTAAAATTTCCCTTTTTATGTTGTGAGTTTGCTACCAAATTGAAGTAACTATAGTTATTTTTTTTACTACTTTTTCTCTTTTAACCTTTATGCTGTAACTGTTTAATAACCTATTCTGATATAGAGCTGCAATTTTCTGATTCTTCCTGTGTATTTATCACCTTACTCACAGTTTCGTGTACTTTTGCCTTTCCGTTTCAGGTAGAAGAGCTCCTTTCAATATTTCTTGTAAGGCAGGTCTAGTGTTGATGAATTTCCTCAGCTTTGTTTGGCAGGGAAAGCCTTTATTTGTTCTTTGTATCTTGAATGATAACTTTGCTGAATGGAGTATTTTTGGCTGATAGTTTTTATTTTTCAATGTTTTGGGTATGTTATTCCACTCTCGTGTGTCCTGTAGAATTTCTGCTGAGAAATCTGCTGATAGCCGAATGGGGGTTCATTTGTAGGTTGCCATCCTTTTTTCCCTGGTTGCCTTTAAAATTCTTTCTTTGTCATTGACTTTTGGCAGTTTTAATATAATGTGTCTTGGAGAAGGTCTTTTTGCATTGAGGTGTTCTATTAGCTTCGTGGACTTGTGTACCCAGTTCCTCCCCCAGGTTCGAGATGTTCTCAGCTATTATTTCTTTAAATAAACTCTGCTTCCTTCTCCCTCTCTTCTCCTTCTGGGATACCCATTACCTTAATGTTTCCCTTTCTAATGGAGTTGGATAGTTCTCATAGCATTTCTTTTCTTTTTAAGATCTTAATTGTCTCTTCTCTTCTACCTGTATCGTTTCTAGGTTTCTATCTTTGAACTTGCTAATTCTCTTTTCCATATGGTCTGCTCTATTTCCAATGCTTTCTGTTGTGTTCTTCACCTTATTTATTGAGTTATTCAGCTCCAGAATTTCTGTTTGGTGCTTTTTCAGAGTTTCAACCTCTTTGGTAAAGTATTCCTTCTGTTCATTAATTTTATTCCTGAGTTCATTGAACTGCCTTTCTGAGTTTTCTTGTAGCTTGAGTTTCTTCATGACAACTATTTTGAAGTCTCTATGAGTTAGCTCACAATATTCCATGTTACCGTGGTTTTTCATGATGCTTGATGAGTTGCTCCTCAGCCAGTTTGTTTTACGTGACCCTAATGATTCAACAGGTTAGTCATTAGGGGCCTTTCTTTTGTTTCCCAGTAGGTGGTGCTATAGCACAAGTTTTTGGTTTCTCTTACCTGAGCTGCCTGCTTGAGAATCAGCACTTTCCACCCTCTACCAGTACTCTCAGAGCTGTTGCTTGGTGCTCTCATTGTGGCTGCTTGTGCCTCTGGGGTCATTGGTGCCTTTGCTGCTAGTGTCACTGGCAAAGCTGCTTGGGGCACCAAGATGGCGGTGCCTCTGCTGCATCTGGGGTCTCCTGCTGCTGTGAGGGAAGGTGGAGGGTGGGGGAGGAACCAGGGTCACAGGTGCCTCTACCATGATCTGGGTGGTTGGGTTTGTGGGCACAGCCACTGCAGGTGGGGGCCTGAGTTACAGGCACCTCCATGGCTGGAGGGACAGGGTTGCAGGCCCTGCTGTCGCTGCTCTCTGGTTCCCTGTGGCTGAAGTCACCGCTGCAGCTGGGAGGCCAGTGTCATGAGCACTATCCCCAATGCAACTGGATTCTCTGGGGCTGCAGGTCCGACCTTTGCAGCCGGGGGTCTGGGGTCACAGACATCACCCTTTCTGTTTCCCTGGTTCCACCACTTCTGTTTGTTCCATCCACCCACCTTTAGGTGTACAGATGTGTGGAATTCTCTGGCATCCTGATGTGTTCGGTAGAGGCACCTTTGTTGAGTTATCGATGTTTTACTGGTTGTAGATTGATGGGGAGAGGCAAAGGGAGCATCTCATAATGCCATGATGCTGACCAGTTTTTATAGCTTCTTAAGGTCGAAACTCAGATTGTGATTTTCACCTTTCTTCTCTTTTAAAGCAAGTATTATTTAAAGCTCTAATTGCCCCCTAAATATCTCCAACTATTTTGGGGTTTTCCAGATATTTTTCTGTTATTTATTTCTAATTTAATTCCATTATTGTTAGAAAATATAATGCCTGATTACAGTCTTTTAAAATTTATTGGGACTGGTTTCATAGACTAGCATATGGTTTATCTTGGTGAACAAATCATGTACATTTAAAAAGAATGTATATTCTAAAGAGTGCGGTGTTCTATGAGATATCAATAAGGTCAAGGTGGTTGATAATGCTATTCAGATATCCTATGTCTTTACTAAATTTTAATCTAGAACTTAAATTGCTAAGAGAAGAATGTTGAAAGCTCCAACTGTTATTGTGGATTTGTCTACTTCTCTTTTCAGTTCTGTCATTCTTACCAGACTTCAGTTGATGTCTGTATTCAGTTTTTGAGGCTTAGATAGCTCAAAAATTTGCTCCACACATGTGTTTCAGGTGTCAGCTGGAAATATGGGCAGTTTATACACAGAATTTGGTCTTCTACCTGACTCCTCTCCTTCTTGGGATTTCCTTTATGGATGTCCTCCTACTTTCCAGCTGTTGTAGTTGTCCCATACTCTGTCTTCTGGTTTTTCAAGCCAGTAAGACTGAGGGTGACAACTGGGGCCTGTCCTCAAGTGAAAATCCATAAAAATGGAAAACTCACTGAGTCCCATTTCTTTCTCACAAGCATTGACTCCTTTCCAGTATATGCCTTTTTTGGTGTTCTCCTGTATCTTCAGGGGCTTATTTTTTTCTATTTGGTTCATAGTTTGCAGTTTTTGCCTTGGTTCCATGGGAAGTACTCAACTATTAATGGAAGCAGCACCTGTTATTTTTCCTACTAATGTCTATAGGACCTGTACTGATTTCTCTCATTCCTGCTATTGGTAATTTGCGTCTCTCCCACCTTCTTCTTCTTCTTTTTTTTTTATTTTACGGTATGCGGGCCTCTCACTGTTGTGGCCTCTCCCGTTGCGGAGAACAGGCTCCATATGCGCAGGCTCAGCGGCCATGGCTCACGGGCCCAGCTGCTCCGCGGCATGTGGGATCTTCCCAGATCGGGGCACGAACCTGTGTCCCCTGCATCGGCAGGCAGACTCTCAACCACTGCGCCACCAGGGAAGCCCTCCCACCTTCTTTTTGGTTGCTCAGTTAAGCTGGAGGTTCACCAATTTTACTAAACTTTTAAAAGAACCAGCTTTTATATTCAGTCGATTTCCAAAATTGTCTTTATTTCCTTTTCTCTATTTTTGTTTTTCCCTGATTTCTTAAAGTGGAAGCTTAAATAATTTAATTTAGACTTTCCTTCTTTCCTAATATAAACATACAAAGTTATAATTTTTCCCTCTAAGCACTGCTTTAACTGCATTCCATACCTTTTGGTATGTTTTAAAATATTTTCCCTTGTGATTTCTTCTTTGACCCATGGGTTATTCAGAAATATGTTGTTTAATTTCAAAATACTTGGAGTTTTCCCAAATAGCTTTCTGCTACTGATTTCTAATTTAATTATATTATGGTTAGATGACGTACTGTGCATGATTTCAATCTATTTAAATTTATTGAAACTTGTTTTACGAACCAGCATAATAATGAGTATTCTGTACACTTATAAAAGTATATTTTGGTTTTTGTGAAGTGTTTTATAAACATCAGTAGGTCAAGTTGTTTGATAATGTTGTTCCAGTCTTCTGTATACTTACTGAGGTTTTTATCTAGTGCTATTGATTGCTGAGAGATGAACGTTATAATCACCCACTGTAATTGTTGATTTTTCTAATTCTTCTTTCAGTTTTTGTTTCATATATATCAAACCTCCGCTATAAGTTACATAGAAGTTTAGGATTATTATATCTTCTTGATGATCTAACCTCTTTATCATTATAAAACGTCCCTATTTCAACAACCAGCATATTTGAACTGATACAACTTTATAACAAAACTATAGTAGATCCATGTGATTTCCCATACAAAACATATAGAGCAAGCATAGACTTTGGATTAAAGGTGACATTTTGTTAGAGATTGCAAAGAACTTTTCCAGGTTTAAAACTGAGGGAATTACAATGGAATTTCTTATAAACAAACTAGTCAGGGCTCAATTTCATGATGATAGTATGTAAGATAGGTAAGAAAGGACATTCATTCCAACCTAGCTAATGCTAATTTTATTAGTGTCTTTGTGGTAAATAATGTCTAGTTTGCACTTACTTTTATGACAAGATGTAATGGACTGCTCAATTGTTTTCTCAAAGTATCTGTGTCAAAATTTTCCCTGTTTTCTTTCAATAGCTGGACACTTCTTTAACATGCTAGGTGATATGTACCTCAGTCCCCACAACTAGCTACATGCTTAGTGGGAAAATTCTAGCAATATCCCATTAAAGGTAGGAATAAGACAAGGAAGCTCACTGTCTTCACTATTATTAAATATTTTTACCAGAAATACTAGCTAATGTAATTAGCTATGAGAAATTAGAGGTAGAAAATTTGGAAGGGACTAGGTAAAACTATAACCATTTCAATGATATGATTGCAATCCTAGAAAATCTAAAAGAATCAACTCCAAACAATAAGGCATCGTAGTAATAACTAACATTTTGAGCACTAACATTACCACCTCTATTTTAACTTATTTAATCATCATACTATCTATCAGAAAACAATAAGAAAATGTATTAGATATCCCTACAAGAAGTTCAGAAAGAGAGTGAGTTCCAGGTTTGGAATGATAATCCATCACTTCATGCATTGGTCCTCAGCATCAGCTTTATTCCCTTGGGGCTGCCAAATGGCTGCCAGTGTCAGTGTTGGGCTAGAAGTTTCCATGTCAAGAGGAGAACGTGTTGGAAACTTTCTTGTAAGCATGAATCAATATCATATCAATACCATAGATAGTACATGTATATAATCTAGTTTTCTAATGCAGATGTGTGATCAAGAATTTGAAGACCACTGCCTTGGACTAAACTTGGTTAGTCTGGTTATGGAACACATCAAATTTAGGTGACCCACCAATTGTGAGACTCATTAATTTGTGGAGGAAAGGTACTTGTGAGATAGGCTGGAACCTGGGACCCTTTACTGGAGTGCTTGGTCTCATTTTCTGGAGGAACAGAATACAAAGAAACTATAAGGGACTAAAAATAACTGCACACATGCACAGTTGGGGCGATTATGAACAATAAGATACAAAAAGTCCACAAACCAACTGCCACTTCTGAGGTGCTGTGAGCAAAAGAAGGGTACTGCCCATGATCCCTGCACACAGCACCACCAAAGGGGTGGGCAGACCACCTAAACTATGCCTCCTGTCCAGCCCATGGACCTGCCCTCCTTGTTACCCCATTTAAAGACCCAAGCAGGGCTTCCCTGGTGGCACAGTGGTTGGGAATCCGCCTGCCGATGCAGGGGACATGGGTTCATGCCCCGGTCCGGGAGGATCCCACATGCCGCGGAGCGGCTGGGCCCATGAGCCATGGCCGCTGAACCTGCGCGTCCGGAGCCTGTGCTCCGCAACGGGAGAGGCCACAGCCGTGAGGCCCGCGTACCGCAAAAAAAAAAAAAAAAAAAAAAAGACCCAAGCATCGCACTCCGCTGCACCTATTTCTTGTTTTCACTCCTTCCTGCTGCAGCAGGAGCCCCACAAAGCCTTGCCTAGAATTCTCCTCTGGCCTCTACCAATTTCTACTGATTAAAGAGTCTAAGGGCCTGGGTCGTAGGTAACACTGCAAGCTTGACATTGAAAAAGTAAAGAATGACGTTATTACTAGTGACGATAGCACCAGAATGACCAAGATGAAAACAATAATAACTGGCATTTATTGAGCACTTACAAAGTGCCAGACTATTCTGAGCGCTTTACATCCTCAGGACAAATCTATTAGGGAAATACTACTATTAATCCATTTTACTAGTAAACTCCATGCGAACAGAGAATATTACAGTTTTTTTCTTAGCAATGCATTACCTGGAGCACAGTAATAATTTAATAAATATTTAATGAATAAAAAAAATGAGTATTGCCAAATTGCTCAGCCGAATAGGGCAAGATGGACTTTAGTGCCAGAGCCGGGCTCATATGGCCCGGGGTTTCGCATACTTGGAGGTGAACCAAAGCACCAGATCCCTGCGAGGGACAACACGAAACAGCGGTTTAAATTTCCTCGGTAACCGCTGCTGGACTGAATGTATGTTGCAGGCTAACGGGGCGCAGAAAACAAAAAACGGAGATTTGAGGAGACAAACCCCTTCCCGGCTGGCGTACGAGCTTCCGAGAAGCCTGGCCGCTAAATCAATTTCAGCGCTGGACCCAGCCCTGGGGGGATCAGCACTCCTCCAGCTACACTCGCGTCCCGACTCTCTAGCCGCGCGAGGAGGCTACGCCGGAAGTCTCGACTGCTCCTCGAGGAGCGTGTCCACCCACCGGCTTTTACCCCACCCACCCGCCGGCTTTTACCCCACGCCCCACGCCCGGAAGGAGTCCTCACGCTTGCCGCGGCGCGGTACTTCTACGCCGGACAGGTAAGCGTCCCCGCGGGAGACAGAGTCGGGTTCCTCTCACCCCAGAAGCTTTTGTTCCCGTAGTCCTGAAGGCCGCGTTTGCACGCCGGGTGGACTGCTGCAGGGGGAGCCCTTCAGGGGCCACCTTGCTGTCGTCGCCGGGTCGCCACCTCCCGCAACAGCGTGGTTGGCGCCTGGGGGCCCGTGGTGGGCTCAGCGCCTCGGGATGCTACAAGGTTCTCCTCCCCCGCCCCGCTTTGTAGCTAACGGCGGCCTAGCCCTGTGGCCCTTGCTGAGCGTTCCCAGGAGCACATTTGTGAAGAGGTGGGGTCCTGTCGAAGAGGTGGAACTGGGCATTTTGTCGGTGGTCCTAAGTTACAACAGTCTGAGGAGGACCTTGCCCAGATGATTGTAGAAAGGAATTTTCTGGCTCGGTGGTCTTCATAGTTTTTGTCTCGTCACATTTGAGCTCCATACAGGGGCTGACGATAGAAGTGATTTTCAGTGTAAATGATTTTCAGGTGTTTGTGTAAGTGTGTGTATGATTGTCAATCAGTCTGTGCCTGTGTGTGTGTGTGAGAGGGAGGGGGGAGAGAGCACGAGCGCTTGGTAGCTGTGTGTAATTTAAAAAATCCATAAATATATTTTGCTTCTTGCTTTTCCTGGTCTCTTCCCCTAATTCCTCCTTACTCTCACCTGAGGGGTATTTCTCTACTTCACCTTTGGATAGAATTAGCAATTCTCTACCTAGGCTTTACACATTTAAAACACAGATCTGACCGTGTTAATCCTCTGCTTAAAATCTTACTGGTCTTCCCATTGTTTCAGGATAATACAAATTCCTTAGGCTGCCTTCAAGACCCTTCAAGGTCTTGATTCTGCTGAGTTTTTCAGTCTCATCTCCTTTCATGGAAGCACACATACACACTGTATATCCCCTGTCATGCCAACCTGCAGTAGTTTCATCTCTTTGGCTATGACAGAGTTTTATAATGGTTTACCCACATTTGGCAATTTATTTTTTCCATTCAGTCAAGATTTATTGAATTCCTGATATTGCGGGCACTGTTTTAGGAGCTGGGGATATAATGCGGAAAAAAACCCCAACCCAATCTATAGTCCTTTTGAAAAATAACAGCTTGACTGAGATGTAGTTCGCATACCATAGAATTATAAAATACACATAAATTTTTAGTGCATTCACAAAGTTGTGCAGCCAACACCCCAATCAATTTAAAAACATTTTCATCACTTCCAGGGGCTTCCCTGGTGGTGCAGTGGTTGAGAGTCCGCCTGCCGATGCAGGGGACGCGGGTTCGTGCCCCGGTCTGGGAAGATCCCACATGCCGTGGAGCGGCTGGGCCCGTAAGCCATGGCCACTGAGCCTGCGCGTCCGGAGCCTGTGCTCCGCAACAGGAGAGGCCCGCGTACCACAAAAAAAAAAAAAAAAAAAAAAAAAAAAACACAAACATTTTCATCACTTCCAAAAGAAGCCCTGTACCCATTAGCAGGCTCTCCTGATTTCCTCCTTACCCCACCCCACTCGTAGACCTAAGGAACTATTAGTCTACTGAATATATATTTGGCTATTCTGGACAATTCATATAAATGAAATCATAAAGTATGTGACCTTTTTTGATTGTCTTTCACTTAACATTCATGTTCATGTTGTAGCATGTATGAGCACTTCATTCCGTTTTATTGCTAGATAATATTTCATTGTATGGCTATACCACAATTTATTTATCCATTGGTCAGTTGATGGACATTTGGGTTGTTTTGGCTCTTACAGATAATGTTACTGTGAACATTCATATGCAAGTTTTTGTGTGAACGTCATGATTTCATTTCTCTTGGGTATATACCCAAGAGTAGAATTGCTGGGTTGTATGGGAATTCTACGTTTAACATTTTGTGGAAATGCCAGACTTTTTTAAAGCAGCTGCACCATCTTATATTCCTGTAAGCGGTGTATGAAGGTTCTGATTTCTTCCCATCCTTGTCAACACTTGTCGTTATCTGCTTTCTTTTTTTTTTTTTTTTTTTAATTCTAGCCATCCTAGTGGGTGTGAAGTGGTATCTCATTGTGGTTTTGATTTGTAGTTCCCTGATGGCTAATGACGGTTGAGCATCTTTTCCTGTGCTATTGGCCATTTGTATATCTTCTTTGGAGAAATATCTATGCCTATCCTTTGCCCATTTAAAAATTAGGCTATTTGCTGTTTATCATTGAGTTGTAAGAGTTCTTTATATATTCTAGGTCCAAGTCCCTTATCAGATATATGACAGTCATGTGGATTATGCTATAGTTCCTGTAAATGGAAAACACATGAGGTTAATTTTTACTCTTCCTAGAGACCATGTTATAGATCTGTGGAGTAATTTAGAGTGAATTACTATGTGTGAAATACTGGGCCCAGGAAAGATGATGGGAAGAACCTGTGAGCAGCATTTTAAGATTTGAAAAATTAAGCAAGTGGAAACAGTTTATATAATTTTCCCATTCCCTACTGAGTTTTTGTCTTTTCCGTATTGATTTGTAGGAGTTCTTTGTTTAGAGATATTAACCTACTGACTGTTAGATATGGGGCAGATATTTTCAGTCTATTTGCTTGTAAACTTTGTTTTTGTATCTTTTACTATGCTAAGCTTTACATTTTTGTATAGTCAAAGACTGTCAGTCTTTTCCTTTAAAAGGCTTCTGGGGTACTGATGTAGTTTGGGATGCTATTCTGAAATGATGGGAGTTACAGAAACCGACACAGTAGTTCCCTGGTTAGTGTGACATCTGAGTCCATGGGACTATATTTAACTTTAGAGGCAGGTCTTATTTTATTGTGCTTTATTCTATTGTGCCTCGCATTTACTGTGAAGGTCCCTGGCAAACGTGCATCAAGCAAGTCTATTGGTGCCATTTTTCCAACAGCGTTTGCTCACTTTGTGTTTCTGTGTCACATTGCGGTCATTCTCACAATATTTCAAACTTTTTCATTATTATTATATTTGTTATGGTGATCTGTCATCAGTGGTCCTTGATGTTACCATTGTAGTTGTTTTGGGGTGCCGTGAACCGTGCCCATATAAGACACTGAACTTAAATGAGAAATGTTATGTGTGTTCTGACTGCTCCACCAATTGACCGTTACCCTGTTTCTCTCTCTCCTTGGGCTTCCCTATTCCCTGAGACACAACAATATTGAAATTAGGCTAATTAACAACCCTGCATTGGCCTTTAAGTGTTCAAGTGAAAACAGGTATTGCACTTCTCTCACTTTAAGTCAAAAGCTAGAAATGACAAGCTGGTGAGGAAGGCGTGTCAAAAGCCTAGATAGGCTGAAAGCTAGGCTTCTTGCACAAAACAGTTAGCCAAGTTGTGAATGCAAAGAAGTTCTTGGAGGAGATGAAAAGTGTTACTCCGGTGAACACACAAATGATAAGAAAGTGAAACAGCCTTACTGCTGATATGGAGAAAGTTTTAGTGGTCTGGATAGAAGATCTAACCAACCACAGCACTCTCTTAAACCAAAGCCTAAATTCAGAGCAAGGCCCTAACTCTGCTCAATTCTGTGAAGGCTGAGAGAGGTGAGGAAGCTGCAGAAGATAAGTTTGAGGCCAGCAGAGGTTGGTTCATGAGGTTTAAGGAAAGAAGCCGTCTCCATAACAAAAGTGCAAGGTGAAGCAACAAGTGCTGATGTAGAAGCTGCAGCAAGTTATCCAGAAAATCTAGCTAAGATAATTAATGAAGGTAGGTACACTAAACAGTGGATTTTCAACGTAGATGAAACAGCCTTATCTGGGAAGAAGATGCCATCCAGGACTTTTATAGTTAGAAGTCAATGCTTGGCCTCAAAGGACAGGCTGACACTGTTAGGGGCTAATGCAGCTGGTGACTTTCAGTTAAAGCCAATGCTCATTACCATTCCAAAAATCCTAGGGCCCTTAAGAATTATGCTAAATCTACTCTGCCTGTGCTCTTTAAATGTGCTCTTTAAAGCCTGGATGACCTCACATCTGTTTACAATATGCTTTACTGGCTGTTTTAAGCCCACTGTTGAGACCTACTGCTCAGAATAAAAGATTCCTTTCAAAGTACTGCGGCTCATTGACAATGCACCTGGTCACCCAAGAGCTCTGATGGAGATGTACGATGAGATTAATGTGGTTTTCATGCCTGTTAACACAACTATTCTGCAGCATATGGATCAAGGGGTAATTTTGACTCTCAAGTCTCTCAATTCTTACTATTTAAGAAATACATTTTGTAAGGGTAGAGCTGCCAGAGATAGTGATTCCTCTGATGGATCTGGGTGAAGTCAATTGAAAACCTTCTGGAAAGGATTCACCATTCTACTTGCCATTAAGAACGTTCATGATTTACAGGAAGAGGCAAAAATATTAACAGGAATTTGGAAGAAGTTGATTCCAAACCTCATGGATAACTTTGAGGGGTTCAAGACTTCAGTGGAGGATATAACTACAGATGTGGTGGGAAGAGCAAGAGAGCTAGAATTAGAAGCGGAGCCTAAAGATGTGAGTGGACTGCTGTGATCTCATGATAAAACTTTAATGGATGAGGAGTTGCTTCTTATGGATGAGCAAAGAAAGTGTTTCTTGAGATGGAATCTACTCCTGGTGAAGATGCTGTAAAGATTGTTGAAATGATAACAGAAGATTTAGAATATTACATAGACTTAGTTGATAAATCAGTGGCAGGGTTTGAGAGGATTGACTCCAATTTCGAAAGAAGTTCTACTGTGGGTAAAATGCTGTCAAACAGCATTGCATGCTATAGAGATCATTTGGGAATGGAAGAGTGAATCGATGCGGCGGACTTCATTGTTGTCTTGTTTTAAGAAATGGCCACGGCCACCCCAGCCTTCAGCATCCACCAACACCAAGGCAAGATCCTCCACCAGCACGAAGATTACAACTGTCTGAAAGCTCACATGGTGGTTAGCATTTTCTAGCAATAAAGTATTTTAAAGTTATGTACATTGGCTTTTTTTAAGATACGATGCTATTGCACACTAAATAGACTGCAGTATAGTATAAACATAACTTTTATAGGCACTGGGAAACCAAAAAATTTGTGTGACTCACTTTATTGCAATATTTGCTTTGTTGTTGTGTTCTGGAGCCGAACCCACAATATCTCTAAGGTGTGCCTATAGAGCATTCATTGTTTCAGACACTTGTGCCTCCCTATCTCTCTGCCTTGAAAAATATGCTAAAATCTGCTTCAGCTTTGTTGGTTCATTTAATTTTCTATTTCAGACAGACCCCTAGAAGTTATTTCCTTGTTCTCATCGTCATGTTTAGTCTACTGCATTAGATTTGTGACAGCTGTATTGGACAGTTGGTCATCAAATAGTAGGTACTTATTACATGCCAGCAGAAGTTTATTTGAAGATTTTATGTGTGCAGAGCTTGAATGTAACTGCTGGTTCTATATTGTTTGGGGCATGCTGGGAACAGTACTTTTTTTTTTTTTTTTTTTTTTTTTTTTTTTGTGGTACGCGGGCCTCTCACTGTTGTGGCCTCTCCCGTTGCGGAGCACAGGCTCCGGATGCACAGGCTCAGCAGCCATGGCTCACGGGCCCAGCCGCTCCGCGGCATATGGGATCCTCCCAGACCGGGGCACGAACCCGTATCCCCTGCATCGGCAGGCGGACTCTCAACCACTGCGCCACCAGGGAGGCCCTGGGAACAGTACTTTTATAAAATCCTATTAACGTTATTTTGGTGTTTTTCTCATTTCATTGGTTTAAAGGTAGTAGTAATTCAGGTATTTTTAGGATCTCTGAACATTTTGAGTAACTGAGGAGAGCTATATACCATAGCTCCTTAGAAAATTTGCATTTCTATTTTACATGCAATATCTAGGGCTTCATTGTTTCCCTATGGCCTGATTTGTTAGGAGGACTCTGTTTCTTGCTCTAGTGTTTGTTTTTTTTTAAAAAATTGTGGTAAAATGTACAGAACATGAAACTTAGCATTCTAACCATTTTAAGTGTACAATTCAGTGACATTAAGTACATTCATGTTGTTGTGCAACTATCACCACCATCCTCTCCAGAACTTTCATTTTCCTAAACTGAAACCCTGTATACCTGTTAAATAATAACTCCCCATTCCCCCCTCTCTCCAGCCCCTTGTAACCACCATTCTACCTTTTGTCTCTGGAATCATAAAATATTTGTCCTTTTGTGTCTGATTTATTTCACTTTGTATAATGTCTTTAAGGTTCATCCATACTGTAGCATATTGCAGAATTTTCTTCCTTTTTAAGGGTAAATAATATTCCATTGTATGCATATATCATATTTTGTTTATCCATTCATTAGTTCATAGACATTTGGGTTGTTTACATCTTTTGGCTATTATGAATAGTGCTTCTATGAACATTGGTCCAGTTATCTGTTTGAGCTCTTTTTGAGTGTGTACCGTAAGTGGAATTGCTGGGTCATAGGGTAATTCTCTGTTTAATATTTTGAGGAACCATTCATATGCTTCAGTGTTTTTTGTCATTCACATAAAATATGAGATTTAAATAAACTGTGTAATTTAGGCAAGTATTAATTACCACATTTACTTTTCTAAAAATATAAATTCAAAGAGCCATCTCCTAGTTGAAGGGATGTAGGGGTTTTTGTCTTAGGACTTGGAGATCTTGGAGTTTTAAAATTATGTACTAGAATTCAGATTAAATAACAGGTTTATCTGGATAGGTTCCCAAATCCTAAACCTCTTTATGATCTAAGCCCCTGTTTTTTTTTTTGTTTTGTTAACTCTGTGTATTCAGTCTTTTTGGGCAAATTACTCATCATGGCAGATGGTAAGATGGAGGTGAGTTCACATACTTGTATTGTTGCAAAGTTCTGGAATGTTCTGTTACCATTCTGCTGCTTTAGTTGGATACTCTGGCAGTTACTCAGGTATGCTGTGAATACTGCTGCTTCTGACAAGCAAGTTCACCTCCGCCGGAGCAAAGATATCCATGTCATTAACTAGTGAAGGATGGGAAATGGCCACTGTTATTCTTTTATTACTGTACAAGTATTTTTTCAACGATTCCCCTGATGTTGGAAGTGTAAGTTGTTTTGGGTACGGGGATCCCTCTCAGTAACTGGCCTCCCTGAGATACATGGGGAAGTGTAGATAAACAGACAACAGTATGACTCAACCAAATCCTAGAAAACTAAGATCTCATGCCTGCCAGACCCTCTCTCTTCCCCTTCCCCTCATTTGCAACATCTTTCATAAACTCCTGTTTAATATTTCCTCATCACTGTTACAGCCCATACCCCATGGTAAACAGCAAGCGTACTATCAGGAGAGATGGAAGGGACAAATATGTTAATGTGACTTTCGCTCTCAGTTTGGGTCCATTTGTCATCTGGGCTCTCACCTGATCATCCATCTTGTGGGCTCTTGGCACCTTATGGCATTTGGCATCTACAGATGCACTAGAAAGGTCCCCAAATGGATTTGGATGCTCCAGACTCTTGGAACTTGAATGTAACTTAGATTTGTATGTGATTTCCCTAGCATCCAGCAAATACCAAGATTACGTAGATGCTGAGTACCCACCTTGGCCTGTTTATGCCTCAGCTCTTTGAGTAAGGCAAAACACAATCACATAAAAATGCCTTTGTAAGACTTTTTTTTGAGGTTACCAGACAAAGGTGAATATAAATTCCTAGTTTTTGGTAATAGATTGTTTGTTACCTTTCATCAGACTTATCGATACTAGGGACAAAGTGATTTACTTCTAGTGTACGTCAGTAGCCTTTAGAAACACTTCCAGGTCCGTATTTAAATATTTCAACATGCTTATGTCAGATTAGGACCTTTCAGATTTTATTTGGGCTCACAGGCCTTTGGGCTATAAATGGCAAAACTGTTGAATTTTATGTGAATACTTTTGCATTTTAACTTTATGATTTTTCCTCCTTTCTATAAGCATATGGCATTATTTTTATTCTCTTAGTCTGTATCTGTCTTTTAAAAAATTATCATATAGTAAAGTTGTTTCACCTTTTGGTTTAGTTCTGTGAATTTTTTTTTTATAAATTTATTTATTTTACTTTATTTTTGGCTGTGTCGGGTCTTCGCGGCTGCACGCAGGCTTTTCGTTGCGGCGAGCGGGGGCTACTCTTCGTAGTGGTGCACAGGGTTCTCATTGCGGTGGCTTCTCTTGTTGCAGAGCACGGGTTCTAGGAGCGTGGGCTTCAGTAGTTGTGGCACCTGGGCTCAGTAGTTACGGCTCGTGGGCTCTAGAGCGCAGGCTCAGTAGTTGTGGCTCACGGGCTTAGTTGCTCCGCCACATGTGGGATCTTCCTGGACCAGGGCTTGAACCTGTGTCCCCTGCATTGGCAGGTGGATTCTTAACCACTGTGCCACCAGGAAGCCCCTTAGTTCTGTAAATTTTAATACATGTATAGATTTGTGTGACGGCAACTATAACCAAGGTATATACCTCACCTCAGAAACTCCCGTGTGCTGTCTCTTCACTGTCACCTTTCCCTCACCCAGGTAACCAAAACCAAAAAAGTAAATGTCATTTTGTGCTTTTTATTTAGAGAAACAGTAAGGTTGTGTCCCTTTTTTTCCCTCTTTACCAGTGATTTTTATCCAAATGTGATGGGGCTAAAAAGGATAAAATAAACATAATCCCTTTTCATTTTCTTTCGGAAACTTGCAGACTTTCTCATAAACTGGATTAGGAATAAAAACATTTTCCTTGTGATTCCTTCCAGAAGGTGGCAGGGTTGTGCTATAATAGGACGTAAAGATCGTCTGCTGGAAAATATCAATAATTAAGTTTTTACTTCAGGAAAACAGGACAGTTAATTAAGAATTAACATTTAACTCTAGAATCTGTTTGTATTTTTCATTTCATTCATTGTATTTTTCAGCTCTAGAATTTGTTTGGTTCTTTTTAATTTCTATCACTCTGTTAAACTTGTCTTCTTTAAAAAAAAAGTTTTGTTTCCTGATTTTATTGAATTGTCTTTCTATGTTTTCTTGTGGCTCCCTGAACTTCCTTAAAACAACTACTTTGAATTCTTACTGTGTAAGTTGCTGTTCTCCATTTCTTTGGGTTTGGCTACTAGAGAATATTGTTTCTTTTGTATTGTTATGTTTTCTTGAGTTTTCATATTCTTTGAAATCTTGCATTGTGTCTTCACATTTGAAGAAGCAGTCACCTCCTCCAGTCTTTACTGAGTGGCTTTTAGAAAGAAATACCTTCTGTTACCCATTAGGGATTCTGAGCCTTTCTCATACGTCTTCTATGCGTACACTTGCTCCACATTCCTTGTACTCTCTTGTGGCAGAATTCTTAAGCTTGTATGCCTTCTCTTGGTCCTACAAAGCTCAGTGGGTGCTGACAGCCTCCCTTTTGCTTTCCCTAGGCCAGAGCTCAATGTTCAAGTTTGTGGTTTCTCCTAAATTGGCTTTCTAGGCATGCTCACTAGCCATCTGCAAAGGCTTGCTCTTGCTGCCATGGGGAGCATGCAGGGAGCTGTCTGTGGGTGGGAGGGTTTATGGGTGAGGCATATGGGGTGCTGGGGGTGCCCAGGAGCCAGTTGTGGGTATGCACTGGAGAGGCATTCCCAGTAGCTCATGGGCAGACCTATAATAGAGTCCACAAAGTGGTTAGTATGATCTCTGTCACTTTGAGATGTTCACTACTGACCCCTGGCTGTTTTTCTCTTAGCCGCTCACTGCGCTGAGCTCACAACTCGGTATTCTGGATGGGGCCAGAGAAATGGGCCTCATTGGCAGCATCCCACACAGCTGATGAAGCCAAGCACTCACATGTTCTCATGTTCCCCTGCAGGAGAAATCACTGGGCAAGAAGGGCTCTCTTGGCACTGAGCTCTGCCCCCGTGTGGGAGAGATGGTACATTGAGTCAAACATTTCCTCTTACCCTCCTCACAGGGTAGTTTTGGTCTTTTTTGTTTCAATGGTGTGCTGGAACATCTCTCCTGGACTCCTGGATTTCTACAAAGGCTCTTTTGTCTGTGGGTGGTTATCATAATTGGTGTTCTTTGGGGAAATGACAGTAGAAAACTCCTGTTCCGCCATTGTGATGATATCACTCTCTCCTAAAGTCTTTTATCATCCCATGACTAATTCAGATAGAGATCATTTTTACGTTTTTCTGATACATAATCTTACCACGGTATATTGGTTCATAATAAGTGTGCATGGATTTATTACTAGATTTGTTAAGAAACAAAACGTTTGAAACTTTTATTATAACCTTATTTGCAGAAAAATGATTAATTATGTATTTGTATGGTCACTCATTATTTTAAAAAGGTTATTTATTATAACCTTATTGCAGAAAAATGATTCATTATGTATTTTTACGGTCACTCATTATTATTTAAAAATAAGTGAAGTCTTATGAAAAATAGAGAATAACTTGTGATTTGGGAAAGTTCGGTTTCTTGTTTCCAAATCCCAAAGAATTTGGAAATAATATTGGGAAATAAAAGTCATAAGTGTGATGGAAATGGAAGAATAAATGATTTATGCATACTGAATCTGGGGGCATTGCCCCGCCCCCGCTCCCACCCTCATCTCCATTTCTCTTCTAGGTTCATAGAATGCTGGTAGCCAATAGGCGATTGAAATATTCTCAGGGGTTTCTAAGTAGCCCTAGAGAAAACACCTGACATGAATTTCTTTGAAGATCTAAACACCCAAGCCCCACCCACAAGTTCAATTACAAGCTTTTCAGTCCTCTGCTCTTAATCATAAGCAAACACCCAAGTATTACCAGTTGTTTGAGGAAAGCCTCTTATATTGAAGATGAAAGATGGGAACTGAAACAGATAAACAGGGAAAAGCACTTGGAAGAGACTTTGCAAGGAGGAAAAAAACCTCTCCCTGTTATTAATATATTACAAGAGATAAGAGATGAGGAGGAAGTAAAAAGAGGATTCTGTAAAAGGCATAATCAGAAAACAAAGAAAAGAATTTAAAATAGTAGAAATGAAATTTTAGGAGCACTGTAAGATAATGTTTGGGAAATCTCCCAAAAAGTAGAGTGAAAAGACACATGGAAAATAAAAGAACACTTAGCAGACTATTCCTGAATTTCAATACCCATACCAAGAAGATCCAGATAAAATAGGGGAAATGAAAAGGAGAAAATAATACATAATTCAAGAAAGTTATCCAAAATTGAAGGTTAGAGTTTTCAGATTGAGTGTGCCCACTGAGTGTCCGACTGAATAAGTGAAAATGTACCCATGCTAAGGTGTGTCATTAGGAAACTTCGAAACACTGGGAGGCAAAGAGATGATTCGAGAATGCAAAAAACAGGTTATGTATAAAGGATTAGTATGCAAAAAACAGGTTATGTATAAAGGATAAGGAATCAGAATGGCTTTGGATTTTTATGCAGCAACCTAGAAATGAGAAAACAGCGGAGCAATGCCTTCAAAATTCTGGAGAGTGATTTTGAACTTAGAAGTATGTACTCAGCCAAATTATGGCCAACTAGAATAAAGATATTTTCAGACATGCAAGGTCTGAAAATATTTACTTCTCTTGTCCCCTTTATTAAAAACTACTGGAGGGAATTCCCTGGTGGTCCAATGGTTAGGACTCTGCTTTCACTGCCGAGGGCGTGGGTTCGGTCCCTGCTTGGGGAACTAAGATCCTGCAAGCTGTGTGGTGTGGCCAAAAAAAAAAAAAAAAAACTATTGGAGAATGAGAAATGAGAAACACCAACTGAGAGTAAATTAAGAAAAAGGAAGACAGTGGGGTATAGGAAACAGGAGATCCAAGAAGGAGGGAGGTGAGGGGAATCCCCAGAGCTACTTTTAGGAGATTCCAAGGTGCTGGCTGTGTACTGTATATAGAGGGCAACCACTCCAGTTGGAGGGCTGTGCATCAGGACCTAGAAATGTTTAAGGCAGAATTACCAAGGTGCTTGCTGTCATGGTTGTCTTTTTAACCTGAGGACAGAATACTCTGGTGAGCTTGATCCAGAATTTATCTGTTCTTAGCTTGTCTTGACTATGTACTACGGAAGTTCCAGCTTTCCCCTCATGCCCTGCCCATGTGTGGCTCAGCTGAGGATACTTGTTTCACCTCTCAGATATATTCTGCTTTGACCTACTGCTAAGTTCTGGTGGGTGGCCATAGTGAGCTTAGAAACAAAAGATGAACAGAGCCTGCTCTCTCATCTGTATTTCTGTTGTAAGGTCAATGATACTAGCCTGCATTACCCAGCTAGAAGCCTTGACTGTGGTTGACCTGTGTTTTCCAGGATTCATGTCTTTGCCTCATAACTTGGCCTCATAACTCATAACTTTTCCAGAGACGAATTCTCTTAGCTTTCTGGAAAGCTGAAACTGGACAGTGACACAGAGACTGTTCAGTTTATCTTTCCCTATCCTTCCTTACTGTCCTTCATCTGTAAGGGTACCATGCCCTTGTGTATCTAGGTTTGTGATTTCTATTGTTTTTAAAAACCAAAAATATATTGTTCAGGGATATATATATATTTATATATGTATGTACGTATATGTGTATTAAAGGCAAAACTAATCTGAAAAGCAAGGGAATGATTAACACAGAAGTCAGAAGTCAGGGTAACAGTTACCTTAGGGGAGGGAAGACGATGAGATCGGGGGGCTTCTAAGGTCCTGGTAAAGAACAATGTTTAAAACTGGGGCAGTGGATATATGGGAGTTTATTGTATTAATTTCTTTTTATATGCATATATATATAGGATTATATGTGTTTGATACATATGAAATAGAAACTTTTTTCTTTTTTTGAAATTGAAATGTAATGGTACAGATGAACCGGTTTGCAGGGCAGAAATTGAGACACAGATGTAGAGAACAAACGTATGGACACCAAGGGAGGAAGGTGGCTGGGGGGGTGGGGGTGGTGCTGTGATGAACTGGGAGATTGGGATTGACACGTACACACTAATATGTATAAAATGGATAACTAATAACCTGCTGTATAAAAAAATAAAGTTAAATTAAAAAAAAGAATTTAGGAGTAAAGATAGAATGAGATAGAGTATAGGAGGTAGACTGTTTTGGGCAAAAATGATGAGTTCTATATTGGGTCATTGTGTTTGTATTATCCTTGGAATGTTCATATGGAGAATGATAGCCCTATCCTCTACATTTTTACAATGCATACCTTGTTGCTGCTTTAAACATTTATTTAATTCTGCCTTGTTTTATAGCCATTTGATATATTTGTTTCCCCAATGACATTATAATCTCCTGAGGGAGGAAACTAAGTTTTACTCCTATTTATTTGTGTACACAATTAATACATAGTTTTTCAAAAAAAGCTATTTTTTAAATCTATCACTATTACATGATGGTATGCAATTCATTGACTTCCGGGCTTGATTCAGTTGATCTGTTTGCAAAGGCCCATTTCTTCCAGCCTGCATCTCCTCTTACAATTCCATTTATAATACTCCTGAGACTTTCACTTGATCTAATAAAGTGATTCTTACCAGGTGAAAGGAAAAAAAATTGAAATATAGTTGACATATAGCAATTTATTGGTATTAGGTATACAACATGATTTGATATTTATATATATTGCAAAATGATCTCTCTTAGTAGTGACTTTCAAATATGCAATACAGTATTATTAACTGTAGTCACCTTGCTGTACATTACAGCCCCATGAGTTATTTATTTTATAACTGGAAGTTTGTACCTATTGACGCCCCTTTATCTATTTTGCCCACCCTCCACCCCCCACCCCCTGCCTCTGGCAATCACCAGTCTGTTCTTTGTATCTGTGAACTTCTTTTTTTGTTTTGGATTTCATATGTAAATGAGATCATATGGTATTTGTCTTTCTCTGTCTGACTTACTTCACTTAGTGTAATGCCATTAGAGTCCAACCATGTTTTTGCAAATGGAAAGGTTCCCTTCTTTTTTTTTGGCTGCATAATATTCCTGTGTGTGTGTGAGTGTGACCTTTTCTTTAGCCATTCATCCATTGAGGAACACTTAGGTTGTTTACATATGTTGACTGCTGTAAATGATGCTGCAATAACATGGGGATGCATATACCTTTTTGAGTTAGTGTTTTCATTTTCTTTGGATAAATACATAGAATTGGAATTGCTGATCATATGGTCGTTCTATTTCTAATTTTTTTGAGGAATCTGCATACCATTTTCCATTGTGGCTGCACCAATTTACTTTCCTACTGACTGTGCACTAGGGTTCCCTTTTCTCTACATCCTCTGCAACACTTCTCTCTTGTCTCTTTGATAATAGCCATTCTAACTGTTGTGAGATGATATCTCATTGTGGTTTTGATTTGCATTTCCTTGATGATTAAGTGATGTTGAATAGCTTTTCATGTGCCTGTTGGACATCTGTATGTCTTCTTTGGGAAAATGTCTATTCAGATTCTCTGCCCATTTTTTAAAATCAGATCGTTTGTTTTTGCTATTGAGTTATGAGTTCTTTATATATTTTGGATATTAACTCCGTATCAGATACATGATTTGGAATATTTTTTCCTTTTTGGCAGCTTGCCTTTTCATTTTGTTGATGGTTTCTTTTGCTGTGCAGAACCTTTTTAGTTTGATGTAGTCCCACTGTTTATTTTTGCCTTTGTTGCCTTTGCTTTTGGTGTCAAATCCAAACAATCATCTCCAAGACAGATGTCAAGGAGTTTACCACCTATGTTTTCTTCTAGGAATTTTATGGTTTCAATTCTTACATTCAATTCTTTAGTCGTTTTTAGTTGACTTTTGTGTTATGTAAGATAGTGTTCCAGTTTCATTGTTTTCACATGTGGTTGTCCAGTTTTCCCAACACCATTTATTGAAGAGACTGTTCTTTCCCCACTGTATATACTTGGCACCTTTGTTGTAAAATAACCGACCATATATTCCTGAGTTTATTTCTGGGTTCTGTATTCTGTTCCATTGATCTATGTGTCTGTTTTTATGCCAGTACCATACTGTTCTGATTACAATAGTTTTGTAATATGATTTGAAATTAGGGAGCATGATGCCTCTAGCTTTGTTCTTAAGATTTTTTTTTTTTTTTTTTTTTTTTTTTTTTTTTTTTTTTTTTTTTTTTTTTGCGGTACGCGGGCCTCTCACTGTTGTGGCCTCTCCCATTGCGGAGCACAGGCTCCGGACGCGCAGGCTCAGCGGCCATGGCTCACGGGCCCAGCCGCTCCGCGGCATGTGGGATCCTCCCAGACCGGGGCACGAACCCGTGTCCCCTGCATTGGCAGGCGGACTCTCAACCACTGCGCCACCAGGGAAGCCCTGTTCTTAAGATTTTTGTCTATTTGTTCCATAGGAATCTTAGATTGTTTTTTCTGTGAAAAATTCCATTGGAATTTTGATAGGGATTGCATTGAATCTGTAGATTGCTTTGGTTAGTATGGACATTTTAACAATACTAATTTTTCCAGTCAGTGAACATGGGATATTATTTCATTCCATTCTTTAATTTCATCTTCTGCAGTTTCGTTCATCAATGTCTTAGATTGTTTTCAGTCCACAGGTCTTTCACCTCCTTGGTTAAATTGACTCCTAGGTATTTATTCTTTTCAATGCAATTGTAAATGGGATTGTTTTCTGAATTTCTTTCTCATATTTTGTTATTAGTGTATAGAAACCAATAGATTTTTTTCTATTATTGGTTTTGTATTCTGGAACTTTACTGAATTTGTTTCTTAGTTTTAACAGTGTTTCGGTGGCATCTTTAGGGTTTTCTCTATATAATATCATGTCAGCTGCAAAAAGTAACAGTTCTACTTTCTGATTTACCTTTTGATTTGGATGCCTTTCTTTTTCTTGCTCTGTGTAGGAGTTCTAATACTCTTGAATAGAAGTGGCTGGAGTGGGCATCGTTGCCTTGTTCCTGATCTTTGGGGAAAAGCTTTCAGTATTTCACCGTGAATATAATGTTAGCTGTTGGCTTTTCATATATGGCCTTTATTATGTTGAGGTACATTTCTTCTTTACCCACTTCATTGAGAGTTTTCTTTTTTTTATCATAAATGGATGTGGAATTTTATCAGATGATTTTTCTGCATCTATTAAGATGATTATAAGATTTTTATCTTTCATTTTGTTAATGTGCTGTATCACATTGATTGGTTTGTGTGATCCTTGCAGCCCTGGAATAAATCCCACTTGATCATGGTGTATGATCCTTTTAATGGATTTTTGAATTGGTTTGCTAATATTTGGTGGAGGATTTTTGAATCTGTGTTCATCAGGGATTTTCACCTGTAATTATCTTTTCTTGTGATGTCCGTGTCTGGTTTTGGTGTCAGGGTAATGCTGGCCCGTAAAATGAGTTTGGAAGTGTGCTCTTCTCTTTGATTATTTTGGGAATAGTTTGAGAAGGATTGGTATTGTTTAAATGTTTTGTAAAATTCACCAGTGAAGCCATCTGGTTCTGAACTTTCGTTTGTTGGGAGGTTTTTGGTTAATATTTCAATCTCCTAATTAGCAATCAGTCTGTTCAGTTTTCTGTTGATACTTCTTCGTGACTCAGTCTCGTTAGGTTGTATGTTTCTAGGAATTTGTCCATTCCTTATAGGTTGTTCAATTTGTTGGTATATAATTGTTCATAGTAGTCTTATTATCCTTTGTGTTTCTGTGGTGTCAGTTTTAATATCTTCTCTTTAATTTCTGATTATATTTATTTGAGCTCTCTCTCCTTTGTTCTTGGTGAGTCTAGCTAAGGTTTGTCAGTTTTGTTTATCTTTTAACAAAAGCAGCTCTTGGATACATTGATCTTTTCTGTTCTCATTTTAGTCTATTTCATTTATTTTTGTGCTGATCTTTGTTATTTCCTTCCTTCTGCTAACTTTATGCTTCATTTGTTCTTCTCTTTCTAGTTCCTTCAGGTGTCTTGTTAGATTCTTGGAGATTTTTCTTGTTTCTTGATGTAGGCATTTATTGCTATGGACTTCCTTCTTAGAACTGCTTTTGCTGCATCCTGTAAGTTTTGATAAATTGTATTTCCGTTTTCATTGTCTCAAGGTAATTTGAGTTCTCTTTTGATTTCTTCTTTGACCGTTGGTTATTTAACAGCATGTTGTTTAATCTCCACAAATATGTGAATTTTCCAGTTTTCTTCATGTAATTGATTTGTGGTTTCATAGCTTTGTGGTTAGAAAAGATGCTTGATGTGATTTCAGTCTTTTTAATTTTTTAAAGACTTGGTTGAGGCCTAACATATGATCTATCCTGGAGAATGTTCCAATGCCACTTGAGAAGAATGTGTATTGTGTGGCTTTTGGATGGATATCCTGTATATGTCTGTAAGTCCATCTGGTCAGCATGTCATTTAAGGCCAGTGCTTCCTATTGATTATCTGTCTAGATGATCTATCTGTTGGTGAAAGTGTGGTATTAACATTCCCTACTATTAACGTACTGCTGTCGATTTCTCCCTTAGGTCTGTTAATGTTTGCTTTATATATTTATGTGCTCCTGTGGTGGGAGCACATAAGTATTTACACATGTATTCTCTTGTTATATTGACCCCTTTATCGTTATGTAATGGCCTTCTTTATTTCTTACTACAGTCTTTGTCTTAATGCCTATTTTGTCTAGGTATGGCTACCCCAGGTTTCTTTTGGTTTCCATTTGCATGGATTATCTTTTTTTTCATCCCTTCACTTTTAGTGTGTGTTTGTTCTCATATCTGAAGTGAGTCTCTTGTAGGCAGCATTTAGATAGGTCTTTTTTTTTTTTAAATCAGTTCAGCCACTGTCTTTTGATTGGAGAATTTAGTCCATTTACATTTAAAGTAATTGTTGATAGGTATGTGCTTATTGCCATTTTGTTAATTGTTTTCTGGCTGTTTTCTAGAAACATTTAAAAAATCAGATTCTAGGCCCCATCTTCAGACCCAATGAAATAGAAACTGTAAATAATTTCTAGGACTCTACATTATAAATCTTACTCTTAGATAAAAATTGTTACTCTGATTGAGTAAGTGTATTGCTCAGTATTACTAATGTGGTCTAAAGAGTACAGAATGAAGCAGATCCATTTCTTCCCTACTTGTAGTTCCAATCCTCTTATGTATATAAAAAAATTATTTTCTTCTGCCCAGTTATACCAAGGTGTATCATAATGATCCCTTATCTTTTCATGAGTCTGTAATACCTAGTTGTTGTTTAAAAATTTTATTGAGGTATAGTTGATTTACACTGTTGTGTTTAATTTCTGCTTTACAGCAGAGTGACTCAGTTATACACGTATATATTCTTTTCATATTCTTTTCCATTATGGTTTATCACAGGATATTGAATATAGTTCCCTGAGCTATACAGTAGGATCTTGTTGTTTATACATGTAATACCTAGTTTTAATTTGTGTCAGAATATGTTAAAAACCAAATCCCAAGATTTCTGCTGTCACTGTAGTGGGATTGTAAAAAGTGTGGGGTGAGCTATTACATGATTTCTAACATAGATTAAAGATCTTAACATCTTTTTTTTTTTTTTTTTTTAAGCTTACAGTGCCAGCATTAGGCAGAAAACCCCAAGCAAACAAATGTAGTATTGTTTTCAAAGGTGACTTCGCTAGGGGCTATAATGTCAAAAGGCTCCCATGTGACTTACTACATTCAGTTACAATGAAATTCTGACAGCTGCCTGGCTGTTGTTTTCCAGTTACTTGTATATTCCCCAGTGGAAAATCTGGTTTTTCAGCCCAGCTGTGAAATAGATATCACATGGTTATTAGCAGTTTGTTATGGTGGAAAGGACTTAGCAACTGAAGGTTTCAGTTAAGATCTGATATCCTGTACTTTCTTTCCTGTTCCTATTTTTTTTTAATTTGTAATTTGGGGCAGCAATAATACCTGCTAGAGTTGGCAGGATGAGATGAGATAATTTATGTCAAGCACTTAGCACAGTGCCTAGTTGCTAAAGAAATATTAGTTCATAGAGTATTAATTCTATGAGTACCCTTTGCTCAAGCCAGACATTTGGGAATTGTCCATGAATCTTTTCTCTCCTTTACCTACCAAAGATCTATCCATTTCATCTCCTTAATAGTGCTAGAACGGGAGTGAGACATGACCCACATTTTATAACAATCGGGCTTTAAGCAGGCAGTAACTAAATCAATCCTTCAGGACATCAAGTTCTCTTGTATCTTTATTAGTAGTAATCACTGTTAGTTTCTTAGAACTCTAAAAGGATTGTAGTAATTTTCACTTCTATTGGCAGAATTGGTACTGTTGTACCAATTTCATAATAAATTTGCCAGCATTGGTAGAATTAGTTATCTTAACGTTACTTATAATGAGTTGAATAGGTAGTAAAATGATACTTTATTGTTATTTTTACTTGTGTTTATTTTTAGGCTTAACATTTTCACGTGTAAGTTTATAGGCATGCAGGATATTGTAAAGTGTGCCCTTTGCACAAACACACTCCTGGGTTCAAATCTAGGCTGTGCAGTTTTATGACCTCGGTCAAGTTATATAAGTTATTTAGGGTTGCTTTGCCATGTTTTTTAAAGTGGGTTGATAAGATTTAGTTACATACAGGGTTGTGACACTCATTAAAAGAGATACTTTTATATGAAAATGCAAAAGGCTGAGAAAAGCCCATCACTTTTCAAGAACAAAGTGGAACAACTTGTTTGATAGGTCTCAAGATTTTTAATGAAAATTAAGCTAGGTTAATAAAGACAGTGTTCTATTGGTACAAGGATACACAATACTCTTGGTTCAGTAGGTCAGTGGAAGAGAATAAGGAATCCAGCAACAAGTGTATGTGTATACAGACACTTGATTTATGGGAAAGGTGACACAGAACAGTGGAAATGTTGTATTTCAGTAATGGTGCTAGAGCATCATGTATAGTCATTTGGAACAAAGTGAAACAAGACCCCTGTCTCACATCACACTCAAAATAAATTCCCAGTGGATTGTAGATCTATTTGTGAAAGGCAAAACAATAAATATTTTAGGAGACAGTATAGGAAAATATGTGGCCTTAGAGTATGTGAAGTTTTCTTAAAGAGCACACAAAAAGTATTAACTACAAAAGGAAAATTATAAACTGGATTTTATTAAAATCAAGAATTTCTGTTCATCACAAATCACCTTTAAGAGAGTGGAAGGGCAAGCCACAGAGTGGGAGAAGATATTGGCAGCAGTCTGACAAAGAGCTCTTCCATCTGGGCTGAGACATGTATAAGTCTCAACTTTCTTGGTGGCCTCTTGGCTCCATTTTAGAGAGCTCTGTTAGCAATACCGACTTCATTTTGATTTTCCTTTCACAGGGTTTGTGGGATGAATAAAGGCATGATAGGATTTAGCATACTGAGGGAACAGGCCTGGGAGTGTGCTCGGCAGCCAAGAGGCTTCCTGGGTGAGCAGTGAGACTGTGTGGGCACATGGTGGCAGGAGAGCAGTGAGGGGTGCCTGATTTGGGATCCCCAGAGCAGACTTGGACTTGAACCCGGGCTCTCTCATTTCTTGGCTGTGTGTTTTTGCCTCATCTCTAAAATAGGGATAGTTACAGAACACACCACACAGGGCTGGGATTAGTGAGATGACGCAGACTAGTACTTGCCCACGGGGGTCTTCATTGTGGTAGTATCGTCCCTGTTGGAGTTACGGTTCCTTGGAGGTGAGGGGTGGCTGTGCCAGTAGGGTGGGGGTAGGAGTCACTGCAGATCAGTGAGAAAAAGACAACCCAATAGGAAAAACGAGTGAGAGACTTGAGCAGGCACTTCACCAAAAGGATGGCCAAATGTCCAGTAAAAATAAGAAAGGTGCTCAAGACCACAAGTCATTAGAGAAATGCAGACTAAAACCCTAATGGCATGTAACTACTACACACCTACCAGAACACTAAATTGAAAGGACTAACAATAGTTTGTAGGAATATGGGCAAGGAAGTTCTCATACACTGTTGCTGGAATATAAATCGGTACAACCACCTGGGTAAATTAGTTGGCAGTGTTGAAGCTGAATGTATGTATACGTTATGACCCTGCTGTTCCACTCTGCACAGGAATGGTACAACCCAGTGGTATGTATGTGAATGCTTATAGCAGCATTATTTGGTCTCGCTTCATATTGGGGAGGTGTGGAAAATGTGCATCTGTGATATAGTAGGTAAGTAAATTATTATATGTTCCTGCCTAGAAATAAAATACTGTAAACGAAAACGAACAAACTCAGCTCACACAGCAAAATGGATGTATCTCAAAAACATAACGTTGAGCAAGAGAACCCACATGCTAAAGAATATATACTCTATGATCCCAGTGTTTACAAGTCATGATAGTTCCCCTTGGAGAGGAGGAAGGGGTTAATGATCGGGAGGATCAGGAGGGGACTTGTGGTACTGGCAGTGCTCTGTTGCTACACCTCCATGGTGGTTACATGGATGCTTGCTTGTCCTTGTTCACTGAGCTGAACATTTATGTTCTGCGTTCTTTTCTTCTTGTGTTCAACTTCAATAGAAAAATAAGAAAAGAACTACCCAGCTTTATAATGCCCAGTAAATATTCAGTACGAGATTGTCCTTATCTCTCCATCTCATTTGTTAGCATTTGCATATGTCCTTTGAATAATGATTAATTTGGGGCTTGATGATATAAATTTGAACTCTTTAAAGATTAGATAGGGGCCGTTTTAGCCAGCACACATACAGAAAGTGACTTTGCCCTTGAAAATTCAGATGCTCCAAGTTTCCGTGTGACCTACAAACAGTATAATTTTTTTTAAAGATGACAAGTACAATGAAACTCTTATGACACATTTGTTGTTTTAGTTTTCATTGTAGAAAAGTCTTAATTGTAAAGAGTGGAAGCTATCACTTTTTTGGGTATTTTTTTCTATTGTTTCAAACCTTATTTTTAACCCAGGAGGTTTGTGGTTTTATAAAAGTTATATACATTCTATTAAATTTAAAAAAGTTTTAATATATTTATTTTTCAAATTGCAAATGGAATATTGTTTTCAAATTTCTTCTAATTGCTGCGCATTTACAAAAACGTTGGCTTTTATGATTATCATTTATATCACACTCGATTAACCTCATTGATTCTTTGGTAATGGTTTTGAATAATTTCTTTGTATTATCTTCCTATACAGTCATATCAGCTATATCAATTCGTATTAATAATGGTGATATTAAAAAATCTTTTCCTCTTTTTAAAAAATATCTTACTGCATACCAGTATTCCTAATACAGTTAAATGGTCATTCTTATCTAGTCCTGTCCCCTCTCCCCTCATACTTTTTTAAATATGTAAAATTTCTCTATTTTCTCCACTAAATTTAAGTAACATTCTTTTCTAGATTATGCTTTAGGAAGGCTCATAGAATAAATAAGGGGCTCAAACCAGAATTTAAACAGGTTCAAGGTATGGAGAATAAAGGGTCACTGAAGATTCTAATATTACTACATGCATTTTTAGCTTTCGAATCAAAATACTCTAAGCATTTGTATAAAAGTAATATAAAAGATGAAATTTTCAATAATATAAAAGATGAAATTTGTTCTCTACTTTTATTTGTTAGTTACTAAAAGAGTTTTCACACTTTATTCCTTAAAAATAATTTAGTGGTAAAGAAGTATTTTAACTTTTTATGAAAAAGATTCTTCATAGTCATATATTGTTCTGAGTCTACATAAGCTTTTTGGTTTTGTTTGTAGCTTTCTTTTGTAGAAATGAAAATAGGTAAGGTAGGCAGGATGTATCGGCCTAGTAAGCTCATTACTGCTGTTGATATAATGATACGTTAGTCCATATTATAATTTCTTCGAGGCGGGGGACGCCTCTGAGTCTAGGATAACCTGAGAAGTACTTCTTTACCGAGCACCTAGTAGAGAGGGATTTGTTCTGGGTGCAGAAGCCAATGTTGCTGTGGCTTCATTTTCTTAACTTACTACATTTGTAAACTGTAAAGAACATTAGCCATCCCATTTTTTAAAATGGAACTACTGTAATAAAATACAGCAAGATCAGTATGAGCTTGAGTATTAAACTATAAATTTAAGTTTTTTTCTTCCCCTCATTTACGTTCAGGGATCATCCTACATTTTTGGAACACTTATCAGGGCTTCTCTGCTAGTTATTTTCTCTGATGTTACCAGAAATTATATTTGCAGTCTGAGGACAGAATTAGTTAGAATGTGGGTCTAAAGAATTTTTCCATGAGACGAATCAGGCTACTTTCAGAGGCTTGCATTTTTTGTTCTTTTATTATGGAAAATTTCATACATAGACAAAATTAGGATAACATACAACCATGTATCTATGACTCAAATTGAACAACTCCAAAAGCGTTAATTTACACTGATGTTGGGATATTATTACTGATTTGAGGTTTTACATTACTTATTATGGTCCATACTTCCTTCTCCAATTTAAAGAATAAATGGGCCACCAGATGATGCTAAATATGCTAAATATTTAGAGCCTAATTTGGACAAGATCCATCAGAATCATAGAGCATCCTGGATTTGCTGGCATAGTCTTGATTTTTGTTTAGTGAGGGACACTAAAGAGGCAGAAGTTAAGTTTTCCCTTGCCCTTTAAGTGCTTACAAAGTGATGTTAAATACTGCTATATAAATATATTTATAATCCTTAACGTAGATCTACCAGATGAAGAATCAAAAGCGCAGACCAAAAATGTACCTAAAATAGTCCCATGCCCTGGCATTTGTGTATTTGGAAAGTCAGGCTGACTCTAATCATGCCCCAGGAATTCCCCACCTCCTGCCCAATTTCTCTTTCAACTTATTTCGCGAATGCCTTTGGCCAGGACTTCTAAGATAGTTCTCATTCTGAAGTGATAGCCTGTATGATATGCTAATTAGGTATTGGGATGTTAACAGCATTCTAAATAGCTGTGGTATTACTTGTAAGATATCAAATAAGCTTCTCTCCAGGACATAATGAATCAATTAAACCATTTCTAACAGAATTGTTTAAAATTTCCTTTTTGTGACAGTGTGACAGTGGTGCTGTCTGTGGTATCTTTCAAGATTGGAAACTGTATTAGGAGCGAATATAAAACACACCCATGCTAATTAGTACTTAGAGAAAAAAGTTTTCACTTTTTTTTTAAAACAATAACAAGTTGACTCTGCAAAGCCCACGGTTCCCTTTACACAGACATAATTAACTCTGTAATTAATAAAGTGAATTAAGAACTTTAAATTATAATAAGTACCTCGGTTGCATCCAGAAAGGTGCATCGACTGTCTCCTGACAGGATGAACTATGCACTCCCCATTGTTCTTCCTGTAAAATTTACTAAGCGAAGGGGTATGTGTGACTTCTGCGTTTGATCCTCGTGTATCAGAGTGCAGGATTCACCTTTAAGGGTTGGTTCTTCAGTGAGTGTCTCAGTGTCTTCACTTCCCGCTCCTATAATTTGATGAAGGCAGTCAGGATATAATTGTAGCTTTTCTAACCCGTGCTGCTGTTGAGTTTTCCCAAGCTCTAGATGTCTCTTCAGTGTAAATAAACCCTGGCGGAATTTGAAACTTTCTGGTGGACAGTTGCAAAAACGTTTAAGCTAATATAAAGCGGTCATGGTGGTGAGGGCTTCTGACTTTCAAACGTGCAGACGCTTTTCAGAATGGATGTCAGCCCTCATACAGACGGAACATTTGTGTGGTAGAAGTGTGTGCTTGGTGTGCCCTCCAAGCAGTATCTCCTTGTGAAGATTAGTTATTTAATCGGTAATGGCTGATAACGGGCTTTTAAAAGCACATCCTAGTTTAGATCAGTGTCCTTGGAAACCACGTACCCAACCAAGTACGAATCACAAGTATGGCAAGCTATTGATGATTCACATCATGTAGCCACTAACACAGTTTATACAAATAATTAGAAAAATAGAGTTGTTCTTGTGCTAGTTGCCTCATCATTTTCAGCTCATGGCTGCCTAGTGAATCAACTCTAAACCTTCACTCTGGTTATAAAGCAGGTTTTGCATTGCCTTTTGTCCTGTGATTCTCAAAGGTTCTGTGTAAATGTTAGTGGGTGGCAAGTATTCAGTACAGGGTATTACAGTAAGGAAACCGTAGCACGGAGAGGTTTGTCATTTATACCAGTCAGCTGGGTTTATGCCTTTGCTTCTGCAAATTGTGTATTAGTTTTCACGTTTGAGATTTTTAAAAACAGTCTTGCCTATAAGAGCAAGTTGGTTGTGTTGCTGTCAGTGAAATTAACCTGTCTGATTTATCTAAGGGCTAAACATTAGTTTTTCATATTATATGTGATTCCACAACTTTGTTTTGACCTTGCAATCATGAATTTTCCTAAAGATTATGCTTTAATGTTCCTGGATCTTTATCCTGTATTATTCTAATTAATAAGTGATCTTGAGAATTTTTCTTCTGAGTTCAAGTTACATCGGCACTTTCTAATTTTGGTAAAAGGTCTGAGAAAACAGAAGAGATCTCACCGGTCCTACTGTAATTCAGAAGCCTAAGGCTCTAAGTCAAAGAGTAGTTATCTACCTTTACATCAGTCATCTGTACCAACTGGTGATTTTAGAAACTCACATGGGTCTTGGTGCCGATTGCTGTGTCTGCTTCAAATTGCATTTCCACTTCACAACCCTCCCTAGGGGTGTATTTATGTGGTAGTGTGTACAGATGATTAATATTTAAATAGAAATATGCCACTCGAAGGTCTTTTTAAGCAAAGGAAGCGGAGGTGGAAGAGTGAGTATGCTGGCAGCCAACCCTCTTCTTGTGGAATTCCAGAATTTTCAGAGAAGCCCTGGCAGCCTTACCATTCATTTCAATTAGAAGAAGCTGGCCATTATTATTTACGAAGTTTGGAAATAGGAAATTTTAATCATATAAGTTTTCTTAGAATGTAATATACTTTGTTAAAATTATGAATATTTTACGATTACAGAAGAGTTTAGAGAATAACTTAACAAATACCCATATAGCTGTCATCTACTTCTGTCAAATTCTAATATTTTCCCCTACTTGACAGGCTTTTCTTTTTTAAGAAATAAAACAAAATAGGTACAGTTGAAGCACCCTGTATAATCCTCCCTGATTCTATTTTTCTCTCTTCTTCCCTTCCTCCTCACAGGTAACCACTGTCCTGATATATATTATTATATAGAAATATAGTTACATACAAGATTGGTTCATTTTCTGTGTTTTCAATTACATATGTTCAATTATATGTGTGTGTGTATATGTATGTGTGTGTATATATATATATACACACACACATAGCATCATACTATAATACTTACCATTTTGCAAGTTGCTTTTCATTCGTTCAGCATATTAACAAGCATGTTGATATTTGTAGGTTGGTCATTAATCATTTAGCTGTTATATAGTACTCTGTTATATGTATCTATTATGATTTATACATTTCCTGTGGGTAGGTATTTAGATTTCTGGTTGTTTTGCATTTACAAACAACATGGAAGTGAGTATTCTTGCAGAGATCTTCTTGTGTACTTGTAAGAGAGTTTCTGTGGGTCCTAGGGTCTAGGATATATACATAGAAGTGTAATTGCTGGGTTGAAGGGTATATGCATCTTCAGCTTTACTAGATATTGCCAAATCGTTCTTTAAAGTACTTGCATTATACTCCCACCACTGGTGTATAAAAGTTTCTGTTCCATGCTCCGATCATTCTTGGTTTTATCAGACTTAAATTCTTGGCATATGATTGGTAGGTAATGACTTTTCATATTGCTCTAATTTGCACTTTACTAATTATTAGTGAGCATAAGTACCATTCATTCACACAACGGATGAACTGAGTACTGCTAAGTCCCCTGTGCTTATATTCTAGTAAACGGAGGCAGAAAATGAATGGACAGGAAAATACACAGTATCTTAGATGGTAATAAGTGCTGTGGAGAGAGAGAAGAGAGCAAGTACCTTGTGGATCACTGGAGGAAGAACATTCCAGGCAGAGAGGATAACAAATGAGAAGATCCTTGTGTGTGACATGTTCACAGAATCACAAGGAAGCCAGGGCAGCTGAAATACAGTAAGCAAGGGGGTAGTAGGAGGTGAGGTGAGAGAATGAATAGTGAGCCTCATAGGCCATTATGGAGACTTTGTCTTTTACATTGAATGTGATTACCATCTGAAATGTGAGGATTTTGAACAGAGGAGAGACATTGTCTCATATAGGCTTTAAAAGGATCATAGAGTGTTGTGGTGCTGAGAGGAGACTGTAAGAGAGGCTAATGGGAGAAACAGGAGACTAATTAGGGAGTCGTTATAATTCAAGCAAGATGATGGTGACTTAGTCCAGGGTGGAGATGAAGGTGATGAAAAGTGTTCACAGTCTGGATATATTTGTAAGCAGAGTCAACAAGGTATGCTGATATTTTATATGTGGGATGTGAGAGAAAACGTATGAAAGTTTTTGGCCGGGACAGTGGGAAGGTTAGAGTTGCCATTCATTGAAGGAGATTCCTGGGAGAATCAGGTTTGGGGAGAAGAGAGAATTCAGGAGTTTGATTTTGGGCAAGCAAGTTCTAGATGCCTCCTTAGCATTTAGGTTAAGATGTTGATGAGGCAGGTAGATACATGAGTCTGGAATATGAAGAAGTCTGAGCTAGAGGCAAGGATGTCAGCATAGAGGAGGGGTTTAAGCTGTGAGATTGGATGAAGGGATGAATGTGGAGATAGAAAAGAAGTCCGAGAAGAGCCCTGGGTCAGCCCAATGTTCAGAGGTCAGAAAGATGACGCTTACCAACAAGAGAGACTGAAAAATGAGTGCTCGGTTGGGAGGAGGAGAACCAGAGCAAGTAGTGCCCTAGAAGCCTAGTGTGGAATCTGTTTCAAAGAAGGATTGGTTGGTGATGTCAGATATGCTCTGATAGATCAAGTAAGGTGAGTGCTGAGACTTGACCTTTGGTTTTAACAATATGGAGGTCATTAAAGACTTTCACAGGAGCTTTTTCTGTGGAGTAGTGAGGAGATAAAGACTAGGTTGGTGGGGCTTCCCTGGTGGCGCAGTGGTTAAGAATCTGCCTGCCAGTGCAGGGCACACAGGTTCAAGCCCTGGCCTGGGGAGATGCCACATGCCACGGAGCAGCTAAGCCCATGCGCCACAACTACTGAGCCTGTGTTCTAGAGCCTGTGAGCCACAACTACTGAGCCTGCGTGCCACAACTACTGAAGCCTGTGCGCCTAGAGCCTGTGCTCAGGAACGAGAGAAGCCACTGCAATGAGAAGCCTGTGTGCTGCAACAAAAGAGTAGCCCCTGCCCCCTGCAACTAGAGAAAGCCCGTGCACAGCAATGAAGACCCAAAGCAGCCAAAAAAAAAAAAAAAAAAAAGACTAGGTTGGTATACCCTCAGAGAATGGGAAGACAGAATTTGGAGCTAGCAAAAATAGACACCTCTTTTGAAGAATTTCTCTCCATGGCAGAGTAGAGAAATGGGACTGTTGCTAGAAGAAAACACAGGATTAAGAAAGTTTTTTCAAAGATAGGGGCGAGTGATACAGTAAAGAGGGAGAAATTGATGATGCATAAGAGAGAGGGGAGAATTGCTGGAATGAGGTTGAGCAGATGAAAGGAGATGGGATGTAGCATACAGTGGAGGGACTGGTTTTAATAGGAGCACATCCATGGTGGCAAAGGGAAGGCAAGAGTGCTTTGGCACAAATGTAGGTAAACTGATAGGTTCTGACTGCTTTTATTTTCTCAGTGAATTAAGAAGCCTGGGAGGGGGAAGGAGGTGTAGAAATGAGATGAGAGGAAAAGGTGTGATCTAATCATTCAGGACAATAGAGAAATTGTCTATGATTACAAGGCCACAGCGTGGCCCACTTGGAGTCAGTGGTCATCGGTATATAGTGAGGTCAGTCAGCAGAGTTAAACAATTCACCTGTGCAGATAAGGTGGAGGTAGGATTTATCTAGGATTGGGGTTTGCCTGGTGATAATAATAGAGGAAGAGGGGTCAAGATAGTTGAGGGTGTGTTCAAAAGAGTGGGATTGTAATGATGGACCATGGACTCTAGGTTGGGTGAAGGACAGTAAAAGGTGGTAGGATCAATGGGTTGTAGAACTGGGCTTAAAATACTGGAGTAAAGGGACTTCCCTGGTGGCGCAGTGGTTAAGAATCTGCCTGCCAATGTAGGGGACACGGGTTTGATCCCTGGTCCAGGAAGATCCCACATGCTGTGGAGCAACTAAGCCCGTGCGCCACAACTACTGAGCCTGTGTGCCACAGCTACTGAAGCCCGTGTGCCTAGAGCCCGTGCTCCACAAGAAGAGAAGCCACTGCAATGAGAAGCCCGTGCACTGCAACGAAGAGTAGCCCCCGCTCACCGCAGCTAGAGAAACCCCGTGCACAGCAACAAAGACCCAATGCAGCCAAAAATAAATAAATAGATGAATAAATTTGTATAAAAAAAAGTAGGGGAGTAAAGATATTTGAGGAGGTGAGCTGAAAAAATGAGGGGGTGGCTGGAGAGTAGGATGCTGGAAATTGAGATTGTGGAGGGCGTCAAGTTATTGGCTGTGACAAGTTCTAGGGTATGACTGTGTGAATGAATAGCTGTAGTCAAGTGAAGGACCAGATTCTGAGAGGAGAGGAGGATGTCAGGGATCACCTGTGCGGCTATTTAAATCATCATTTTGTTTCTAGGAATTTATCCATTTCTTCTAGGTTGTCAAATTTGTTGGCATATAATTGTTCATGGTAGTCTCTTAGGATCCTTTGTATCTCTGTGATATTGATTGTAACATTTCCCCTTTCATTTTGAACTTTGAGTCCTTTCTTTTTTTGTTTTTTTTTCTTGATGAGTCTAGCTAAAGGTTTTTTTTTTTTCTTGATGAGTCTAGCTAAAGGTTTGTCCATTTTATCTTTTCAAAGAACCAGCTCTTGGTTCATTGATCTTTTCCATTGTCTTTTTAGTCTTTATTTCATTTATTTCTGCTCTGATCTTTATTTCTTTCCTTCTGTAAACTTTGGGCTTCGTTTGTTCTTTCCTTCCTAGTTCCTTGAGGTGTAATGTAAGGTTGTTCATTTGAGATTTTTCTTGTTTCTTCATGTAGGCATTTAAGTTTTGTTTGTTTTTTGTTTGTTTTTAATGTCTTTATTGGAGTATAATTGCTTTACAATGGTGTGTTAGTTTCTGCTGTATAACAAAGTGAATCAGCTCTACATATACATATAACCCCATATCCCCTCCCTCTTGCGTCTGCCTCCCACCCTCCCTATCCCACCCCTCTAGGTGGTCACAGAGCACCTAGCTGATCTCCTCATGCGATGCAGCTGCTTCCCACTAGCTATCTGTTTTACATTTGGTAGTGTATATATGTCAGTGCTACTCTCTCATTTCATCCCAGCTTACCCTTTCCCCTCCCCGTGTCCTCAAGTCTGTTCTCTACGTCTGCATCTTTATTCCTGACCTGCTCCTAGGTTCATCAGAACCAGTTTTTTTTTAGGTTCCATATACATATATGTTAGCATACGGTATTTGTTTTTCCCTTTCTGACTTACTTCACTCTGTATGACAGACTCTGGGTCCGTCCACCTCACTACAAATAACTCAATTTCATTTCTTTTTACATCCCATAAGTTTTGTTATGTTGTTTTTCCATTTTCTTTTGTCTCAAGGTATTTTTTGATTTCTTAAATTATGCATTTTGATAAGAACAGTGTTGGAGAGAGTATCACAGCTGCGAGGTAAAACCATTAGTGAGTGAGGTTGGGGGGTCATGTTGATGACCGCAGCAGGAGAATTAGGGACGGTGTGGTCTGATAGTGTGCGATTGAAAGCTGGAATCATAGGGAGCGGGTGTGACGGTGGTTTGGAAGTGGCAGTGAGAAACAAGAGCATCTCTCTTGCCTCCAGCCTAGTTGGGGGAGGAGTGTGAGAATAAAGACAGCTGGACTGAAGAGGGCTGCAGGGAGAGCCAGGTTTCAGTTGGCAGTGGCTTTCAACCCTTGTTGCACATTTAGATCACCAGGGAGGGCTTGTAAACATACCATTTCCTGGGTCCCAGCCCCTGGAGATCCTGACTCAGATTGTCTGAGGTGGAGCTCAGGCTTAGGTAATTTTTTAAAACTCCCAGGTGATTGTATGTGCAGCCGGGGTTGTGTCCCAGGCAGGAATGTCTGAGAAAAGGCTGAGTAATTGGGGATGATAGAGGTATTTCTGAGGGCATTAGGGAAAGGATTCTGGAGTTCGAGAGGGGTGGGACTTCTTTTCAGAGGTTATTGGCCTTTTGAGTTTCTGTGAATTGCCTATTCTTACCTATTACTCTCTGTTTCTATTGCTGAATGTTTGATTTTTGTTTTGCTGTGAGCTTGTTATTGACGTATTTCATGAATACTGATAAAAGTACGCACCTGCACACATTATCTAATGAGCACCCAAATCAGGAAACAGAACGTTACTAGCCATCCAGAAGCCACACTTGTTCCCCCACCCATTCTAGTCACTGTCCCCTCTGCTAGGGAAGATTTGATTTTTAAAAATCAGATCTTGGGCTTCCCTGGTGGCACAGTGGTTAAGAATCCGCCTGCCAATGCAGGGGACATGGGTTCGATCCCTGGTCTGGGAAGATCCCACATGCCACGGAGCAACTAAGCCCGTGCGCCGCAACTACTGAGCCTGTGCTCTAGAGCCCGCGAGCCACAACTACTGAAGACCGCGTGCCTAGAGTCCGTGCTCTGCAACAAGAGAAACCACGACAATAGGAAGCCCACGCACTGCAATGAAGAGTAGTCCCCACTCGCCGCAACTAGAGAAAGCCCGCACGCAGCAACGAAGACCCAACGCAGCCAAAAATAAATAAATTTTAATAAAAATCAGATCTTATGCTGCCTGCCTTGAACAACAAGATTTCATATCAAAGTGTACTTGCCTTAGGTTATCTGGTGAACCAAAATGATACATGGTACATAGAAAATGGCTTGAAAATCCAAGATAACTCTTCATCTGAAAACTGGCCTCCTGGCAGTGTATTGTAGTTGGAGACCCATAAGAGACCATGGTCTTTTCCGCCTTCTCTCTCATCAGCTCTATCCCCCCGTCTCACTGGAAATGAGCTCTTTTGGCAAGTGGAAACGTGCTCTAGGTGACGAGGGCCTCACTCAGTTATCCAGGGCAGTTTGGGTCTTCTGTACCTGCCTGACTGTGGTTCTGAGTCTAGGGTTAGGGCTTGCAAAACAGCCCTTAGTCAAGCCCTAAGTCAGGCTTGAGTCAGGGAAGAGCTCTGAGGAATGGCCACCATGGTTTTTCTTAACTGTGACGTATGTCTCATGGATGTAAATTGCCAGGTCCTGCTTTTTGGCAGCTGTTGATTTCCAGTATTTTGACCACTGCTGTTAAAAAAAAAATTATAAAATCTGGAGTTTTGATCTGTAGAATGAGCCACACAGTGAATTTAATTTTTCATTTCTTGATGGAAAGCCGGGAAGCAGAAGCTGGTAGGACATTATGATGAAGGTTTTTATTACTATCAGGAGCAGGAAATACCAGTTTCTTTTATTTTAGCTATACCTTTATCACCTGTTGAAAAATAAAGATTGAAAATAACATCATAAATATTAAAGACCACTGGGAAAAAATGGTAAGGACAAAAATACTGCTTGCTTGCTTTCAACTAGTCACCTTGTACCACATTCTCTAAAATTCTTTGAAGTTTAGAGGAGTACAATATCAGAGTATTGTTATAATTAATGTACCAATAACTTACTACTATTAAATTTCTTGAGTGAAATATTTTCATTCTCCTGGGAGTTTCCTTATACTGTACTGTTATAATAGTGACGAAGCTCAGGTGCTCTGTGACGTTGTATGACAGTGAGTAAAGACAGCTTAGGATGTTGAATGGCCATATAGAAAGTCTTCCCACCTTTGTCCTAGGAAAGCCTTTGACCTTAAAACAAGGTAATTTGAGTAGAAAGATCAGTGGTTGCCAGGGGCTGGCAGGGAGGGAGGGATGAATGGGCAAAATCAAGAGGACTTTTAGGGCAGTGACACTGTTTTGTATGATACTGTAATGGTGGATACATGTTGTTATACATTTGTCAAAACCTATAGAATGTTAATGCCAAGAGTGAACCCTGATGTAAACTTTGGACTTTGGATGATGACGATGTCTCACTGTAGGTTTATTGATTGTAATCAGTGTCCCACTCTGGTTCAGGATGTTGATAGTGGGGAAGGCTGTGTGTATGGGGGCAGGGGATACATGGGAGCTCTCTGCAGTTCCTGCCCAACTTGCCTGTGAACCTAAAACTGCTCTACTATTAAACAAAAAAGTAATTTACAGGCTCTTTGGATGGCATGTTGCAATATTTAACAAAACTTTCTAATGTAAAATTATTCCCTTATCCATCATAAGGCGTTCATTTGACAGTGTACGCCTGCTTCTTAATATTTGCCCTCAGTAAATGTGAAAAATAGCTGTTAGCCTCTCAAATACTAGAACTTTGTTATTTTACAGGTGAGCAAACCTAGGCCTTTAGAGAATATGGGGACTGGGGCTTAGGTTTCCAAATGTTTAATTCATTGTCACCAGAACCACAACTTTCCTTCCAGGATCCCTCTGTAAATACTGTAGCCCTAATTCCAGCTATGATGTCCTTAGACTGCTGGCTCCACTTAGTTTTCTTTTACACATTCACCATTTAGAACAGGCAGTCATGTACATACAAACCCTGTAGCTCTCTTTTCACTGTATAAATTACCCAGATGGATTTATTTCTGAATTCCCAAAGCCTACCTTACTAATATTTATGTAAGTATTAATTGAGGCCAAAAAGTGGATATCTGGATTATTATTTTAGAGGAGATATTCCTTTACTTTTAGGTTGACTGTAATTCTTTATACTTTTCTGTATTCCTCTGGTACATTTGTGTAGGATGTTAATGATTATAATCAGTTCTTTCTGGCAAAAACCCTAGGTATTGTTTCTGGAGATTGAGTTATATTGAGTACCTGAGAACTGCTACAGTCAGTAAGTATTCACATATCATGGGGCAATATTCTTGTGTAATAAGGATAAACTACATAGGATATTTCAATACTTTATCTTTTTAAAATTAGTATTCTGAAATCATGTAGACTGGGCATTTGATTAATTTTTTTGTTTTTAAGGTTGTGTTCTAGGTGTTTATTAATATGTTAGTTACCAGTTTCATAACTCATAATTTGTCCTGAATGACACTCCCTGCTTCCTAGGAACTGGTTCCTCCACTGTTCCCAGTCCTTCCTCCCCAACACCAAAGATTGGTTAACCTAAGATTTTCTTTCTTTTCCTAATGGTATAATATTATCATTTTATATATTTTAATGATTAGAATCATCAAAATATGTCATCTGTTGGCTTTTGAAATTTACATGGATTAGTCAAAAAATTTAAGAAATGATGCTATAGAGAGTCAGATTTTCCCACATACTTAGTGTTTTCAAGGTATCATTTATTTGGCTTCAAAATAAAAAAGTTTGCTATTCTCCATTCCCATGGGAAGATGAAATGCTAAGCCCTGGTTTTAAATTTAAGGAGAGTAAACTTCTGGTCTCCTTATTTCCTTTCTCCCCTATTACATTACATCATAGCACTTTGACTTGGAAGAGACTTTAGAAGATAATTTAAATCAATGTTTTCATTTTACAGAAGAAGAAAGTAGGACACAGCAGTTAAGTGACTTGCCTAAGTAAGATCTTGCAGTTAGTGCCACATCTTGGACTCAAACCCTGACCCTCCCCTGACCCCCCACCCCCACCCCCCCTTTTTTTGTGTATTTGTGCTTGTTAGTGGCACTAAGTTTCCCAGCCACTCTATTCTGAGGAAGTCCAATCTGCAGTACTGTTGATGCTTTCTTGGCAGCCTTGTCCACACCTCTTCCTGAAGATCTACAGAATCACAGACTTGGAATCACAATGGCTACCTGTATTTCCCTGAATCTGTGCTGTTTCCCCTCTTTAAACAACATTGCTGTATTCATGGAAATGAGTAGAGAAGTCCCTATGGAGAGCTGCTGGCAGCACTGTGGTGGGCAGAGTGATGTGGTCGCCATCCCCCCACCCCTGCCAGTATGTTCACATTCAACCCTTGGAACCTCTGAATATGGTAGGTTACATGGTAAAGGGGAGTTAAGATTGCTGTTCAGCTGACCTTAAAATATGGAGATTATCCTGGATTAATTTGGTGATCCCACTGTAATCATGGGTCCCTAAAAGTGGAAGAGGGAATTGGAAGAGAGAACCAGAGATGTCAGTGTGAGGACTAGGCCTGCTGTTGCTAGCTTTGAAGTTGGAGGGAGGGGCCACAGTCAAGGAAAGAGGACGACCTCTACAAGATGCAAAAGGCAGAGAAACAAATTCTTCCATATAGCCCCCTGAAAAGATGTATCCTACTGACACCTTGATCTTAGCCCAGTGAGATCCGTGTTAGACTTCTGATTAACAGAACTGTAAGATGATAAATTTGTGTTATTTTAGGCCACTAAGTTTGTGGTAATTTGTTACAATAGCCATAGAAAACGAATGCAAGCATTTATACCGCTCCTCAGAAAAAGTCACCCACTTGGCTTTCCCGCTTCCCTCATCACCTGATTATTTCATTGACTGCCTTGATTTCCCTTATGAATCCTGGCTCCATGTTTGTCACCTAGATACTTGGGTAAAACAACCCACTGTAAGACTGTCTACTCTCACTCAGCTCTGACTATCCTTAAGACACACCTCCTCACTATTTGCTCATTGGCTTTAAAAACCACAATCCATGTTAAGAGGCTACGTAAAATTTTGAAACTATTCTGTTGTTGTCTGCTACTTTCCAGGAATTCAAGCTCAGGCTGATCCAGTAGTGCTAACCGCCCTGCCCTAACCCTTAAGAAATTTTTTTTTGTCACTTTGTAATGCTTATCAGGGAAATTACCTGTATGGCAAAAAATGCAGTTGCTCATATCTTCCTATTTATGAAAGAGACTGAGTGAAATGTATATCTTGCTTCTACTTTACAGAGGAGGAAAATGCTGGGCCATTGTCTGGTTACCTATTTTATTGGGCTGACTTGCTCAGCAGGCTGAAGTGCATGTTTGATAGCCCTACTTGCCAGGATGTAGCCAACACATCTATTAGCTCCTGCAAATGATGTAATCCTTGACTTGGTACAGCACCAAGTTTTTTCTCATTGCACAATGACTGTTGTAGAGTTAATTGGTATTGGGGGCTTGATTTTGCAGAAGCCTCAGTGGGTCAGTGTGCTATGAATTAGGACAACTGACTCCCCCAGCCTTTTCAAATTAATGTTATTCTCCATGTGGCTGGGAGGCTTGAATTCACCCAAAGTGTCTGTCTTCTCAGCACATTCTATGCTAGGGCTGCCAGAAAGGCAGAATCCATAATTCTGACTTTCTGCATTTGTTCACTCCCTGGCAGCGAAATTTTTTATTGACGCAAAATTTCTTGACCCACTGTGAAATGAGGACCTTTCTGGGCCCTCCTTCCTGCACTATCCAGTAATTTCCCAGGTATAGGGAAGAGGCTATTTTATATTTTTGTAGACCTTAGGAACATTAGTGTCATTGACCAACTAATTCTTGCAGATGGTATATCATTGAGTCTTGCTTTTATTCTTTTATCCATTATGATAATCTCTGCCTTTTTTTTTTTTTTTTTTTTTTTTGCGGTACGCGGGCCTCTCACTGTTGTGGCCTCTCCCATTGCAGAGCACAGGCTCCGGATGCGCAGACTCAGCGGCCATGGCTCACGGGCCTAGCCGCTCTGCGGCATGTGGGATCTTCCTGGACGGGGGCACGAACCCGTGTCCCCTGCATCGGCAGGCGGACTCTCAACCACTGCGCCACCAGGGAAGCCCATTTCTCTGCCTTTTAAGGATAGTGTTTAGACAGTTTACATTTATTTTCAGTATGATCAAGTTTAAATCTGCCATCTTGCTCTCCGTTTTCTACGTGTCTCGTCTTTGTTCCTCTTCATGTTTTTCCGCTTTCTTTTGGATTAATAGAGTATTTTTTTGTGATTCCATTTAATCTCCATTATTGGCTGATTAGCTATACCTTTTGTTTTATTATTTTTAGTAGTTACTCTAGGGTTTATATATCTAACTTTATTAATTTACCTTTAAGTAATATACCATTTCACACAAGAATCTTACAACAATATACTTCCATTCTGCACTCTCATCTTGTGCTATTTTTATCATATATTTTATTTCTGCATGTTATAAACCCACATACTTTATTATTATTAAGTTTGCTTTAAAGAGCCAATTTTTTTCCAGCCTTACTGAGGTATAATTGACAAAACTGTCATATTTAAAGTGTACAACATGATGATTTGATATTTGTATAGATTGTGAAAGTATTTCCACAATCAAGTTAACACAACCATTGCCTCACTTTGTGTGTGTGTGTGTATGACAACCCTTAAGATCGACTCTTAGCAAATTTCAGTTATATAATACCAGAATATAGTCATCATGCTGTACATGGTGCTGTGTTTGCTGTAGTCATGCTGTACATAGATCCTCAGGATTTATTCATCTAACAGCTAAACGTTTGTACCCTTTGACCAACCTCTCCCCATTTCCCCATCCCACTGCAGCCCCTGGCAACCACCCTTCTACTCAGTTTCTGTGTGTTCAACTTCCTTTTAAGATTCTCCATATTGGTGAGATCAGGCAGTATATTTGTTTCTCTGTCTGGCTTATCTCACTTAGCATAATGTCCTCCAGGTTTGTCCACGTTGTTGCAAATGATAGGATGTCCTTGTTTTTTATGGCTCAATAACATTCCATTGTATTTACATCTCTTTAAACACAGTTTTATTTGCATGCAGAGCATTGAACACATCCCTTCACTGAAAGTGTGGGGCAGGGGGGATACGCATGGGGAGCCTGCCACTGGGTGGGAGTGTGTGTGAGTGAGGTGCACAGATGGGGAAGTGCAGGGGAGGTGTCCCCAGCAGCTCAGGGGTGGGCTTCCTGATGCTGTCCTCGAAATGGTTAGTAGGATCCATGTCCCTTTGACACATTCCCGGCTCTGGCAGCTGTTCTCTCAGCCCCTCCCTGACTCTCGTTGTTCAGCGCACCTCAGTGCCCTGGATGGGGCAGGAAAGAAGTGGGCCCCTTTGGCAGCACCCTGTACGGCTGGGGGAGCTGGGCACTCACTCACATGCTCTCACTTTCCCTGGTGGGAGAAATTGCTGGCGAGAGGCACTGAGCCGTACCACCTTGGGGAGGGGGTAATATGTTCCTTTTACCTTCTTCACTGCATCTAATCTCTGCTGTTTCTGCTCCCGTAGTGTGCTGGAACTTCTCTGCTGGACTCTGCAGTTGCACAGAAGCATTCTTCTCGGTAGGTGATTGTCCTAATCATTGGTCTTTGGGGAAAAGACAGTAGAAAACTCCTATTGTGCCATCTTGCTGGCGTCACTTCAGTTAACCTTTAAAAAGATTAAAAATGAGACAAAAATGTCGTTAACAATTAGCCATGTATTTTACATTGTAGGCTTCTATTACTTTTTGTAGTTCCAAATTTCCATTTGATATTTTCCTTCTGCTGGAAGAACTTTAGTATTTCTAGTGAGATAAGTCAGAGAAAGACAGATACTGTATGATATCACTTATACGAAGAATCTAGAAAAGCCAAACTCATAAAGACAGTGAAATGGTGGTTACCAGAGGATGGAAGGTAGGGGTGATAGGACAGATGTTGTTTAAGGGGACAGACTTGCACCAGGTAGTAAATAAGTCCTATAGAATTAATGCACAGTACAGAGAATATAGATAATATTGTATTATAATCATCAAACTTGCTAAGAGACAACTTAATTATTCCAACTACTAAAAAATGATAATTAGGTAATGTGATGGAGGTGCTGATTATTGCTACAAAGGCAATCGTATTCCAAATATGAATATTAAATCAACATGTTTTACGCCTTAAATTTGCACAGTTACATGTCAAATATATTTCAATTAAAAAAATTTCTTATAGTGCAAGTCTGCTTTCAGTGAATTCTGTCAGCTTTTATTTCTCTGCAAAAGTATTTATTTTGCCTTCATTTGTGGAAAATATTTGTGTCGAGTATAGAATTCTGTGTTGATAATTTTTTGATTCTGCCCATGGAGAAGTGTTTTTTGAGGTACAGATGATTTCCTGCTCTGTGAAGACCCTGATCTCTAACCACCCAGCAAGATTCTCCACAATCACACAGACACCAGATTGCAGTCAGTCTCTCTGTCTTTCCCTAGGGGCCTTAATACGTTTGCATGGAAGAGCAGAGTTCCTCCTTTGCCAGGGTGGCTTCTATGAGCCTGAAGGAGAAGTGATGGTGCCTCCCACTCACATGTCTCTTCCCACGCTTTTCTTTAGTTTCTGTGACCAAATGGAATAGCTGATTTCCGCCTGGCTTAGGGAGATCAGTTAGGATGTTATAGTTCAGGCAGAGATGATGATAGGTGAATTACAACCATGCTGATAGGGTTGACTTAGCTAAATAATGGTGATGAGCTGAGAGGACGGGATGTGGGGAGTAAGAGAGAAGAATCCTGGAGACTGACTGTGCTCATTCTGGCAAACATTTCCTTCTTCCTTTGTATAACAAAACCCTAATTTTCAGTTGGATATATTGTTACCCAATGAAAAGATTGCATTTTCAAGTCTTTTTTGTAACTAGATGTGACTATCATTAAATTCAGCCTAGTGAGATGAAAATGGAAGTGCTGTGTGGAACTTCTAGAAAGTGTTATTAAAAGGATTGAGCCCTGCCTCCCCATACTGGCTGTTATGGGCATGCGATAGCAGGCACTCAAGCAGCCATCTTGCACCTTGAAGGGGAGGGCACATGTTGAGAACGGCACGTCATCAAGAGGGAAAGGGCCCGGCGCTGTGAACTAGAATACACTGGCCTGACTACATCTGGGCGTCTTTTTTTGTGAGAATACAATTACTTTTTGTCTTGTGTAAGCTGATGGCTTTGTCTGATTGTTTGTTTTTGCTCACGTTGTATGTGGTTGAACTTAATCCTGACTAATGAAAGCAGGGCGACAGAAGAGGCCAGGTTTCGATCCTGGATGACTGAACAAGGAGTGGTGCATTTGGTAAAGAACAAACAGGTTAGGGGCTTCTGAAGGTAGACAGTCCTATAAAACAATCAGGCACTAACATGAATAAATCTCTGCGATTAAATTATTTTTTAAAACATGAAAACAGTCAAGCTGTGTTTGAATCTTTTTTTTCTTTTGTCTTTTTAGACATGAACACTGATCTCATACGTTAATCATGTTAGGAATTTGATGACTTAGTCTTACATCATAGTGGAGTTCTGAAGTATTAAGGCTCCGTCTGCCTCATTTTGCTGTTAATGGAGGTGCAGGTCTTAATCACATTCTTGAATTAGAAAGAGACCTTGAGGTATCCTCAAAAGATTAATTGAAATAAAACATGGAAGAATGCACGATCTGTTGGAACTATTTATGAAGTGCTATTTTTCTCTTTGGATTAGGTCTTTACCCTCAGTCACTAACTGTTAAAGAACCTTTATCACATGTTTGACATTTCATGTCAAAATTGTTGTTGAGCACACCTAGGGAAAATTAAATTCAATTTTACATTTTTGGCTTTATTATCACAAAACTTTGAAATGACAGTAATTTGGGAGTGTAGATTTCACTTTGCTTTTTTATCCTTCAAGCTGTTCACAGAATTTTTAGGATGCAAGTATATTTTTAATCTATTTTCTCCCTCTGACTTTTCTCCCTCAGGACAAAGATGATGGATTTGTGGTAGTAGTTTTAAGCTTGAAGCCATCAGGGAAGCATTTAAAATGTCTTTAGGCAAGCTTATCTTCCCTGTCTTCTTGTCTGGTAGGTAGTGTTGAAAGCTGAGTGTCTCTTTGCCTTTCTAAAAGTATGTTTTCTCTATGTGCTGGCAAACAAGTTGGAATTCAAATGACCTGTGGAATCCTTCAAGGCAATGACTGTATGTGGGAAAAGGAAACTTTCAGGCAGATTCTGAGCTAGAACTGATGTAATGCATCCCAGAGAAGCAGTGGTTGGAACTCAGGTAGCTTTGAGCAGGTAACATAATAGCAGAGGATACTTACCAGAAACAAGCAGGTATAAAAGAAGAAAAGAAATGGAAACAGTAAGACCATTGATAACAAAATACAGTAGGGAGTAGGATTTAGGGCCTCTCTGGAAATCTTTAGAGGCCAAAGGCTCTAAAAGCCGAGACTGCTTCATTTTTCTTTTGATCTAACAGTCATTACAAAATAATAACAATGTTCAGGTCAGTATCAACATTGAAACTCACCTATATTGTATCAGTTTTTTTTTATACCTGTTTTATAGCATAGGGCAGTGTCATACAAAAGGCTGCCTTCTCCCAAAGTGTGCATTTCACTGAAAACAAAGGCAGGCATACTTGGAACTGAATTGACAGCCTTGTGGCTGTAAAGATAAATATAACATTTTTCAGGTAGTGAATTCATGAATAATCAATGAACCAGCAAAGGACAAAAGTGACATATGGTGGCCTGGTGTGGATTAAGTGTGATTGTCACATTCCCCTCCCCACCTTTTGCCCTTCTCTAATTTATTGAAAGAAACAAAGCCAGCCTCATGTAGCCAGAACAGAGTACCTCTGGAAAAATCCATGTAGACAAAGTGTTAATAGGGGAGTTTATTCATTAAATGTCTCCTCTGCTGTTTGGTTGTTTTAATAGTCCAGCTCAAGTTGTCTGTGTCAATTGAAATTTTATTCAAAATGAAAATTTGACCTGACTTCTTTAAAGTTAAACTGGTAAAGCAGTTTTTTTTTTAAATTACTGCTACACCAGTATTTCCAAATAAGTAACACTTAACCAGTTATGCTAATTTTGCCAGAGTGTTTCTCTGTAAATAAACCACGAGTGCATTGTAGCTGACTGTGTTTTCATGCCTTCACCTAGGGTGTAAACCAAAAGAGAGGGAAGGCATTCTTGGTTTTTCCCTTTGTATCAACCAACACTTTATTGAAGACAATGATTTTATTATTATTATTATTATTTTTTTTTTTTTGTGGTACGCGGGCCTCTCACTGTTGTGGCCTCTCCCATTGCGGAGCACAGGCTCCGGACGCGCAGGCTCAGCGGCCATGGCTCACGGGCCCAGCCGCTCCGCGGCATGTGGGATCCTCCCAGACCGGGGCACGAACCCGCTTCCCCTGCATTGGCAGGCGGACTCTCAACCACTGCGCCACCAGGGAAGCCCGATTTTATTATTTTTAACAAAAACCCCCCACCAGATTTCATGAAATTCCTTGGTAACACCAAACTTTTTCAGAATAGTGTTCTGAGGGACTGTTAATGGGGAGGTATTTGTTCACAACCCACATAATAACTGTACCACTTTAAAACATCATTCTTCCTCTGTGGCTAATGAAGGGGGGGTTTTTAGTCCAGTGAGTCAGTTTGTACCTTTTGTTTGCCTGGCTTTATGCCAGGGATCTGATCCTGAAAGATTTAACATTGGAGAGTCTCTAAACAGCCTGATTCTCCAGTCTCTCAATTGTGCTTTAGTTTATCCAAAACCCTTGAAATTGGCAGTGGAATCAGTGGTAAGCTTTGATTATACCACATGTATATGAAATAAAGTGATATAAAAATTACTTGTTTTGAATGGCTCCTCCATCTCCTCTACTCCCTAAAAAAGGTTCTGGAAACTTGCTCTTAGGCTTATAGATTCCCATCTGAATATGAACTATTTGTTGATTTATTTGTAAAGAATGGATCTTGTGGCAGTTTTAAATGCGACCTCAGGAATCAAGGTCTGATTTGGGTTAAGTCTGTAATATTTGACATCAGATGACCAGATGATGGTGCACAGACCAAAAGTCAAGTCTGTGAGAGGAGGATATCCATGGGACATCCCTTGCCATCTTTCAGAAACACTTAAATTGATTTTTATGATGGAATTGGCCACCCCTGGGAACTATCATGGTGGAGAAATTATAAGAGACTCTTCATTTTTCTTGGTGGTGTAGAGAATCCTCTGTTTTCACTGATGGCTTCCAGAGGGGGGATGAACATGAAGGGAATATAGCCAAAAGAAGCCTCTTCAGAACTCACCCTCCCCTTGGTCCCTTTGCCCATTCCAGATTCCAGATGGCATTGCATGCTACACAAAAACTTTTGGACTAGGTCAAGAGCTTGGTTGTTAAGCACTGTATATAGTGCCACTTCTTGAGCTCGCAGTTGGGTTTGGTAGTTAAGAACACGCACTGTGAATCTCTGCAATACACTGGTGGTATGTTGTATTTCCCAAAGATGGCTGCACTTACAGCCCCCTGCTCTTTATAGGCTGTGACCTTGACACTCCTCTGTTGAGAGGAGGGGTCTCTATCCTCTCCTCTTGAATCAGCACAGGCTTGTGATTTGCCTATGACTAATGGAATGTGGCACAAGTGCTGAGCGATGTCTGAGGCTAGGTTGGAAAAGGCAATTTAGCCGCCACCTTGTTTTTGGGGGCACTTGCACTTGGATCTCTGTGCTGCCATGCAAGATGTCCTGCTATGCTGAAGCTTCCATGCTGTGAAGAAAGCCCAGGACACAAGAGAGGCCATATGTAGGTGCTCTAATTTACAGCTCCGGCTGAGATTCTAGATGACAGTAGCATCAACAGTCATACACGCAAGTGAAAATTTCCCCAGATGACTCCCACCCCCAGCCACTGAGACATCCCTAGTTTTGAGTCGTCTTAGTTGTAGCCTCAGACATTGTACGTTACCTTTGTGCCCTGTCCGAATTCTTGACCTACAGATTTCATGTATGATAAAATCGTTTTTCAAGCCACTACATTTGATGTAATTTGTGATGTAGCAGTAGTAACTGGAATGAAAAGCTGGGCAAATTATTTGACTTTTGTGTCCCTTTTGTTTCCTATCTTTAAACTGCTGATGGTAATAATAGCATTCCTTCAGAGAAATGAGTTAATTATGTAAAGCATTTAGTAAAGTACTTGGCACACAGTAAGGGTTCATTAGATGTTAGCTATTCATTAAGTGAAATCCATTAGACACTAAGTGTTTGGGGGAGCATTGTCCAATAAGAAATAGTGAGCTCACCTTGACTTTATTAATGAAATGTTTATCGTGATATGTAAAAAGGAAAAAGAATGAAGCTTTTCCCGAATTTGAATTTTTTTTCCACATTTGAGGGGATGAGGTTCTGGTAATTGTTCTCAAGAATATCAGCAGGTATGGTCAGGACATGTCCTCAAAATAAGCCTAGCTTTCCTTACTTGCCTATTTAGAGCTATCATCTGCAAATTAAATTAAGTGCTGTTTATATCATTGCCTTTGAGCACCTTCTGGAATAACAAATTCTGTGTTTACTGGGTAGAGTGATTAGAGTAGAACTTTAAAAAATCATACTAAAATGACTATTTTCAGACTTTTAAGTGATATGGAGAAGAAATCAGTGTCTACATCACCACGTATAAAATCATTGTCATAGGTCTTTAAAAATGTATACGGTCATTGTAAGTCTTGATCTTCATCTTCCTGTTGTGAAAGAATTCTAGTTATTTCACTCTTTCTGTATTAGTTAATACCTGTCACCATATTTTAGTTGACTATATGTTCAAACACAGAGATTAAAATATCAGTTTTTTTGTTTTAAAAAATGTACTTATTTAAAAATGTTGACTTTAGGCTAGCTATGTGTTACATGCTTTCTTCCAGCTTCCCGTTAAGCTACTCAGATAGTCCCATAACAGCACCAAAGAGTTAAGTAGCAATCAACTGTTTCTTAGTTTTAGAGGCATTTCTGCTAACTACTTATTACTACATTGAGGTTGGAGTAGACTGAGAAAGCCTTAGTGGTATATTTATGCTTTGACTTCTAACACAGGAGAATAAAATTAGATGAGGAGGAGAAGTTAGAAAGAGGCTTTGATCTATTCCCATTGTTCACTCATACTTCCAAGATGAAGGTTACCGTGGATGACTGTTGGAAGCCTGTTTCCTTCATGTTTTGTATTTCATGACATATTACAAGCCAGTTAACTTGACTAGAGATTCCTTTATCTTCCCCACTCTCAACTCCTCCAAACTACCTTCAGCACCATTCTTTGTGTATCCATTCATAGACTAACGTTTCCAATATGTAGTATGGAAGAGAATGAAAGGAAACTTAGGATATTGCTTTCCAGGGATGCGATGCAGCTGTAGAAGTGGTGTTAAGAGGAAACCTGCAAGAGTTGTGCTCTTAGGGTTTCAGATTAACATTTATTTTTTCTGTTAAAAGACAAACTGCAGCATGTTCCTGATGTTATAGTAACAAAATTCTCCTCATAATATGAGAGAATCACAGAAGATCCTAGATCAGTCCAGCATAGTTGTACTGTCTGCCGAGTATTATAAATGGAGCCATGGCCTGTGTTCATCAGCCTGTACACACAAAACCTGACCAAATTCAAGATGTGAGCAAAATTTCACCATCCAATGGATAGTGGCAGGAATCAAGGGTGATCTGTAGACTGCCATTTAAAAATTGTACATTTTCTTTTTGCAAAGGTAATAATCTTTATGGAAATTATGGGAGAAATCTGTAGCATAAAAGAAGGGAACCATTACCCAAAGATGATGAGGGAAGGCTTAAGAATCATTCTGTACGATTTATTAAGGTATACAGAAGATATTTGTGGAAATGTAAGATTTTATTCTTAGCAAGAGAGCAAAAAATATGACCTCTATGAAATCAAAACAAAGTCATAAGAAAAAATCAGAATGAGATTTTAAGAGGAGCTGAAATGATTTTAAGAGGAGCCAAAAATAAAACAAAAAACCTGAAAATGCAATAGCGGGATAAAAATCTGCAATGGCAATTGTAAAGAGCAGAGCTGATCCTGTGGAAAATGGAATCAATCCTATATTGAGTATTTGAGATTGTCCAGAATAAGGAGAAAATGATGACAGGGAAGTGAAGTGACGAGGGTAAAGACGACAGATACTGAGGACAGAGAGAGGAGAATAAGGTATTTCTAAGGGAGAGATCAGAATAAATGTAACAAAAGCGAAAAATAAAAGTGGAGGAAGACTTTCTTGAGGTAACAAGGTTCTGAATCTGCAGGTCCGAAGTGTAGGAGGCTTCATTGTGTTCTGGGTAAAATTAATGAAAATAAATCCCCACCTGCCTGAATTCTGGTAACACTTATAATTTTTAAAGAAAAGAATTCATAGGTTAAAAAATAAATAGGTTACTCTAATGGTACAGTGGTCAGTCTTACTTCACTGCAGATTTCTTTTTATTTATCCTGTAATGGATTCATTGGGCTTCTTAAAGCTATGATTTGGTGATTTCATTGGCTCTGGAAAAATCTTAGCCATTTTCTCACCTGCCACTCTCTTGTTCTTCAATTTCTTCAGTTTCTTTTGAAACTCCAATTAAATATATATTGGACTTTCTCATGTATTCTTCACATTTCTTACCCTCTGTCATGCATTCATCATCTTTTTGTCTCTCTGTCCTGAATTCTGTATGGTTGCTTCCAGTGATGTGCTGTTAAACTGGTTCTCCAGGGGGAAAAAAAGCCCTGATTTGTAGCAGTTGTTGATTTCCATAGTGTAAATATTCGCAAGGGCAGTTTCAGGCAACCAACGTGACTTCACTGAGGCAGAGTTAGAAGGAGCTGCACATAATTGGCTTTCACAGGCTGATTCAGGCCAGCTCTAGCATACCTCTAGGCTTTTCTCCTGCCTTCCCATTGACTAAATATCTTTTAAGTTGCATCTAATCTGCTTTTAAACCTCTCTATTCAGTTCTTAATTGGGGTTATTTTATTTTTAATTCTTGACTTTCTGTTTTTTTTTCTGTTTTCAAACTGTGTCACTGTGTATAGTTTTCACTTCTCTGCTAAAAACTCCAACTTGTCTTTTGTTTATCCTATCACAGAAAAAACAATTATTTTTTTTTGTCTGCATCTGATATTTCCAATTTCTCAAGTTATTTCCTGACCACTTTTTTCTGTCTGTTGTTTCTGCTTATTCTTATTCCTGTTTAGTTTCCTGTGTATTCCATTATCCTTGACTGGGCCCTCGATACTACATTTGAAAAATTATTTAAGACTATTTTTTGGCCCACAGGGTAGGTACTTAGAAAATTTGCATTTGCTTCTGATAGACACTTTGGGAGTATTCTAATCCGGGATGGGTTATAAACCAAGTTTAAAGTTTGAGAAAAGCAGTTTGATCCTAGGTTATAATCTGCTTCAGATTTCAGATTCTTATTTAAGGATGTAGCCCTTTGGGATTCCAGCTTATTGTGGGGAGGGTCTTAGGTGAGATGGCCCTCAGGTTTATTTCTGTATCTGTCCCCCTGAGAATCAGTCACAACAAAGGTTCTAATTTTCCAAGATCAGCAAGGACCCTTTAGAGGAAATGTGGCTTCAGAATTTGCTTTCCATGCTGAATTTTCATTCCCATTTCACTTTTTAAAAAATTGTGGTAAAATATACATAACATAAAATTTACCATTTTAACTATTTTTAAGTGTGTTCAGTGGCATGAAGTATATATTCACATTGTTGTGCAAACACCACCACTATCCACGTCCAGAACTTTTTCATCATCCCAAACTGAAACCGTACCCATTAAATAATATCCTCCTTACCCCACTCACCCCAGCCCTTGGTAACTGCTCTTCTACTTTGTGTGAATTTGACTATTCTAGGTACCTCATATTAGTAGAATCATGTAATATTTGTCTTTTTGTGTCTGGCTTATTTCACTTAGCATAATGTCTTCAAGGTTCATGTTATAACATGTGTCAGAATTTCACTCCTTTTTAAGGCTGAATAATATTCCAGTGTGTGTGTGTGTGTGTGTGTGTGTGTGTGTGTGTACACACACCACATTTTGATTAGCAGTTCATCCATTGATTGGAAACTTTAGTTGTTTCCACTTTTGGCTATTGTTTATTATGCTGCTCTGAACATGGGTGTACAAATATCTGAGTCCTTGCTTTCATTTCTTTTGGGTATATACCCAGGAGTGGAATTGCTGGATCATATATTAGTTCTATTTTTAATTTTTTTTTTTTTTTTGCGGTACGTGGGCCTCTCACTGTTGTGGCCTCTCCCGCTGTGGAGCACAGGCTCCGGATGCGCAGGCCCAGCGGCCATGGCTCACGGGCCTAGCCGCCCTGCGGCACGTGGGATCCTCCTGGACTGGGGCACGAACCCATGTCCCCTGCGTTGGCAGGCGGACTCTCAACCACTGCGCCACCAGGGAAGCCCCTGTGGGTTGCCTTTTTATTCTGTTGATAGTGTCCTTTTATGCACAAAAGTTTAAAATTTTGATGTAGTCCAATTTATTTTTTTTTCTTTTGTTTTTAGTGTCATATCCAAGAAATCATTGCCAAATTCAGTGTCATGGAGCTTTCTCCCTATGTTTCTGAAGAGTTTTATAGTGTTAGCTCTTGCATTTAGGTCTTTGATCCATTGTGAGTTAGTTTTTGTATATGGTGTAAGGTAAATGTCCACCTTCATTTTTTTTTCTTTGCATGTAAATATTTAGTTTTCCCAGCATCATTTGTTGAAATCCCCTCTTAGTTTTGACTTGATAAATTCTTACTGTCTTCTTACTTTTCAGTACTTTCGAAAGATGCTTTTCAGTGCTTTTGAAAGATGTTTTTAAGCACTTTTACAGATTATTGTTTCCAACAGGATGTGTAAAACATTTCACCATTGTATTGGAAATAGGAAAATTCATTAATGTTTTAAATCAATTTGAATGAGAATACAAGTGATACCCTAAATCCTATAAAACATGTGGAGGGATATAGCCCCTATCCTTAGCTTTTAAATACTGTTTGGTTGCAATTTTGCAGTTTTCATGGGAAAAAGGTACAGCTTATCAGCATATGTATTTTTTAATAACCAAATAATTCATTAGTCTAAATCTCATCTTCTTAGGTTATAAATCTTACTTAGAATTGAATTACTAGTGAGAGAAACAAAGATGTAATTTTCTACCAAGAATATGGGAATCATGAAAGCATTCCCATCTCCTTTTAGTGGTTATAAGTTTTTCCCCCAATCACGAGTAAGGATCAGAGCCTAGATTTTAATATGTCACCTATTTAATCATGTTTAATTGGGTGGATGGAGGGGCAACCTCCCTATTTAAAAAATTTTAGTAACAAAGTAAATGTTAATCATACTTCTTCAGATGATACACTGCTAATATTTCATTTTATTTCTTTTAGAAATTTCTTCTTTGTTCATGAATAGGCAAGTACAGGATTTCCAAAAGGGAGAGCTAGAAGCAGTCAGTATTCACAAGTAGTAATTTTCAGAGATCTGTTGAGGGGCTCTTAATATTAAAGGAATCAGCAAAGCAGTGCATTAATGATTTTAGTTGGATGTTTATTAACATTTGGCTTTGTTTAAATTCATTATAGGATTCTTTGATAAGATTTTTCATGTAAATCTTCTTGAACTGTGTACCAATAGCCCTTTTTTCTCTCTCAAAGTATAACCTTTCTCTGTAATTATTTTACTTTTACAATACGAATTAGGATGGATTTACACTTAATCTTACAGTAATTTTCTACTTGCCTCCTTGAGCAGGGGAGAAAGAGATGGTGTTACAATATAGTGAATGTACTTACTTATTCTGTAGCCTGGCAGGGTATTTGTGCTTGTAGATGTCATGTATTATGTGTGTTGTGGAAGAAAAAACATGAAGGGTTATTCTTGTATAGGGGGTATCTATGAAAAATGCAGAGTGTAGTATTTGTTGAAAAATAAACTTGGCTGATGACCTTTAACTTTTAAAATTAACTTCAACCAAGACATTTTATCAGTTTATCAACAGTTTTGACCTACCTAACACTTGTGCCATGGTTCAGCTATGCAGAGAGCACAGTCTGGGCTGGAATGGGAGTGGTCACGGGAAGTCTGCCCTTACAAGTCCTGAAGATAAGTCCTGATACTGAGTTGGGCATATTTATTCCCTCAGTGACTAGCTCAATAAAGCCTATTCATTAAGGAAATCTTGTCGTTGACTCAGGTCCACTTGTCACAAATCATACTCTCCAATTTTAGGATTACATCAGGCTGAAATCATAGAGAAAGCATGTTGCTAGGTTCATTCTTTCATAACACAAGGAGTGGCTTATTATCAAATTGCCCACAGCAATTTGATCGTCAGCAGTTTTACATGTTTAGGGTGATTACTCCAACACTTCCTTAAAGCTGTTGAGATTTATGAAGGCCTTTAACTTTTGGAACAAGAAAGAAATAGTCTTTGATGTATATTAAATGCTTCCCACTTGCCACACATTGTATTATATTGAATCCAACACAAATAACATACAGTTTCTCCTTGCAGGTAAACAGAGTCTTCTTAGGAAGGTACAATACATAGAAGAAAAGTTCACTCTGAAGTGAATTTTTTTTTTTTTTTTTTTTGGTGGTACGCGGGCCTGTCACTGTCGGGGCCTCTCCCGTTGCGGAGCACAGGCTCCGGATGTGCAGGCTCAGCGGCCATGGCTCACAGGCCCAGCCGCTCTGCAGCTTGCTTTTATGGTATAATCTCCATTATTCTTCATAACAGTACTGTTTGGGCTTTACAGCTGGGGTAACAAAGGCCCAGAGAGATTAAACGAAGAACGGAGTATGTATTTAGCCCCACTCCTGTGTTTCTGCAGTGTCTTCGTGAGATGCCAACTGAGTGAGAATTGGATAAGCTGTGTAGAGTAGCACAAGGGCCTGTGTGGGACCTTTAAAATATATCCTGTATTGGTCTTAGAGTCACATCGCTAGGCTAAAATGGCGAAGCAAAACCATTTAGTAATTTGATAAGACTGAAGACGTTAGATATTTACTTTTCTTTATTATCCAAGAGATATTTGTTAAGTGCATAATACGTGTCAGACATTGTATTCATTGACTGTTCTATTTGGTTCTGCTGTCACTCTTTAGTAATTTAAACATGCAGAAGATGTATAAGTACAGTTAAGCATGGAGATCCAGAAAAAAGTCATTTCCTCTGCCTCTCATCTTCCAGAAGGAGTCATTGTGAACATTTGGTTTATTTCCTCGTTATTTTTTATCCATAAAAAATAAGTCCTGTTTTATTGAGACCATGCAGCATATACACGATGGAATTCTATTATACTTTTATGTAAGTACTTTCCCCTCACAATAAAAATAGTTAATATTTCTTGAGTATTTACTATATTTTTGGCACAGAGCTAATATACAATTATTTTATATTTTAAAAATATGTACTATTCAATACATGCAAAAGAATCTGTGTGTCACATATGTAAGTTACGGGTTTTTGTGAACTGATCACCCAGTGTAAGAACACATGAGAACCGACACTATTGAAGAATGGCAAAATATGCCACTTTGGCATAAGGATTATTGTGGGCTAAAGGCAATTGAAAAAAGGTGCAAGAAGGGTGCTCTGACTACCCAGCCCCTGTCCTGCCCCCGCCCCATTCTTCCTGAAAGCAGGAGATAAAACTCGAAAGTGTAAGATGCTCTGCCTACCATACCAGGAGGAAGCACTCTTATCACCAGAGCCGGGAGTTGAGACTGAGCATTCTGTGCAAACAAACCTTGTCAAAATAACTCCTGTCTGTCTCTGGTCTTTTCCACCGTTGCCTCTCCTTGTTCACCTAATATATAAACACTTAGGTTTTGCCAGTTCTTTGGGTCTTCGTTTTTCTTGTGAATGCTTACATGTACATGAAAAAATAAAATGTGTATGCTTTTCTCCTTTTAATCTGTCTGAAGTCAATTTAATTCTCAGGCCCAGCTGGAGACCCTAATAGGGTAGAGGTCAAGTTTTACAAAACTCCGCTACCATTCTACCCTCTAACCTCCCCATCAGAAATACTACTATCTTCAATTTTGTTGATCATTTCTTTGCCTTTTTAAAATGTTTTAAAAATCACAGATTTATGTATCCCTAAGCAATATATAGTATAGTTCTGCTTGTTTTTGCGGTTTTACAAAAAAATTATCATGTATTCTTGTTTTCTGTTTGTTTGTTTCTACATGTTGTTGCCTTTAATGGTAGGTCATTCATTTTTTTTATTGTCTAATATTCCTTTCTGCTAATACATCATCATATGTTTATTTATTTGCCTTTCTCTGAGCATCCGAATTGTTTCCAGATTTTTGCTATTTTGAGCAATGCTGCTATTATTGGGTCTTAGGATATGTGAATGCTGAATTTTACATGATATCCAAAATGGTGATTCAGAGTGGTTGTACCAGTTTACATTCCATCAGCAGTATATGGGTGTTGCCAACGATCTCCATCCTTGCTAACACTTTCCATTTTCCTGCTTCTTAATTTTTGCCATTCTGATGGACATACAGTGCTATTCTATGGTCTTCATTTACATTTCCCTGAAAACTAATGAGACTAAATACTTTTTCATATGTTTACTGCCATAAGTCTTCTGTGAAATGTCTGTTTATATTTCTTGCTCATTTTTTCTTTTGGGTTGTTTGTTCTTTTTTTTATTGGTTTGTAGGATTCACTTATATGTTCTGAATACTTTTCTTGGGTGGTTAGGGTTTAAGAATTATTTTCTCCCCGTTTAAACTTGTGTAAGTTTTGTTTGAATGTCTGTTTTCAGTTCCTTAGGGTACACACCTAGGAGTGTAGTTGCAGGGTCATATGGTAACTCTATGTTTAACATTTGGAGAAACTACCAAACTATTTTCCACAGCAGCTTCACCTTTTTATATTTCCACTAGCAGTGTATAAGAGTTTCAATTTCTCTACACCCTTACCAACATTTGTCATTATCTGTCTTGTTTTTTTTGAAGTGTATTTGAAAATACACTAAGTTGTAAAATGTTGTAAAATGTATTTACAACATTCTGTAAACTTAAGGTGTACAACATACTGATTTGATACATTTATATATTAATAATATGAGTGCCATTGTAGCAATGTTTAGCACCTTTGTCACATCACATAATTATCATTTCTAAGTTGTTGGATAATTAAGAGCTACTCTCTTAGCAAGTTTGATCAATATTGTCTATATTTACTGTACTGTGCATTAGATATCCAGGGCTTATTTGCTACTGTTGCAAGTTTGTGCCCTTAAGCAAGGTAGTCTGTCCTATTCTGTAACCCCAAATCCCCTGGTAACCACCAGTTTACTCTCTGTTGTTTAGAGTTTGGCTTTTTTAGATTCCACATATAAGTGATGTCATACAGTATTTGTCTAATTTGTCTTTTTCTGTCTGGTTTATCTCACTTAGCATAATGTCCTCAAGGTCTGTCCATGTTGTCACAAATGGCAGGGTGTCCTTTCTCGTGGCTGAATAATATTCCATTGTGTGTTTATGGTATATATACATGCGTACATAACGTACCATATCTTCTTTATCCATTCATCTGTTGACAAGCATTTAGGTTGTTTTCCTATCATGGCTATAGTGAATAATACTGCAGTAAACATGGGAGTGCATATATCTCGTCAGTAACCTGTTTTCATTTCTTTGGGTATATGCCCAGAAGCTGAGTTGCTGGATCTTATGGTAATTCTATTTTTAATGTTTTGAGGAAATTCCATATTGTTTTCTGCAGCGGCTAAACCAATTTACATTCTCACCAACAGTGTACAAGGGTTCCCTTTTCTTCACATCCTCACCAGCACTTGTTATTTCTTGTCTTCTTGATGATAGCAGTTCTCACAGGTAGAGATGATATCTCATTGTGGTTTTGATTTGCATTTCTCTGATTATTAGTAATGTTGAGCATCTTTTTATATACCTGTTGGCCATTTGCATGTCTTCTTTGGAAAAATGTCTGTTTGGTTCCCCTGCCTTTTTTTTTTTTTTTTTTTTTTTTTGCGGTACGTGGGCCTCTCACTGTTGTGGCCTCTCCCGTTGCGGAGCACAGGCTCCGGACGCACAGGCTCAGCGGCCATGGCTCACGGGCCCAGCCGCTCCACGGCATGTGGGATCTTCCTGGACCGGGACACGAACCCGCGTCCCCTGCATTGGCAGGCGGACTCCCAACCACTGCGCCACCAGGGAAGCCCCCCCTGCCCATTTTTAATTGGATTTTAAAAATTGAATTGTATGAGTTCTTTATATATTTTGGCTATTAACCCCTTATCTGAAATATGGCTTGCAAAAAGTTTCTTCCATTCTGTAGGTTGCTTTTTCATTTTGTTGATTGTTTCTTTTGCTGTGCAGAAGCTTTTAAGTTTGATGTAGTCCCACTTGCTGATTTTTGGTTTTGTTGTTTGTGTTTTTGGTATCATATCTAAAAAATCATTAGCAAGACTCACGTTGAGGAGCTTCTTCCCTGTGTTTTCTTCTAGGAGTTTTGTGTTATCAAGTCTTATGTCAAAGTCTTTGATCCATTTTGAGTTAGTTTTTTGTGAATGGTGTAAGATAGGGGTCCACTTTCCATTTTTTGTTCTGCATGTGTTTATCCAGTTTCCCAACACCATTTGTTGAAGAGACTATGCTTTCCCCATTGGGTGTACTGGCTCCCTTATTGAATATGAGTTGACTGTATTTGTGGGGGCTGAATTCTGGGCTCTATTCTGTCCCACTGGCCTATGTGTCTATTTTTATGCCAAACGACACTGTTTTAATTACTATTGATTAGCAGTACAGTTTGAAATCGGAAAGTGTGATACCTCTGGTTTTGTTCTTCTTTCTCAGGATGACTTTGGCTATTTGAGGTCTTTTGTGCTTCCCTACAAATTTTAGGATTGTTTGTTCTATTTCTGTGAAGAATGTCATTGGGATTTTGATAGGGATTGTGTTGAATGTATAGACGGCTCTGGGTAGTATGGATATTTCACAATATTAAGTCTTCCTATTTATAAACATGGGATACTTTTCCATTTATTTGTTTCTTCTTTGATTTATTTCAACAAGGTGTTGTAGTTTTGTTTCCTTGGTTAAACTTATCCCTAGGTACTTTATTATTTATGATGGTATTGTGAATAGAATAATTTTCTTTATTTCTTTTCAGATGTTTGATTCTTCATAACTACAGTTGATTCTATGTGTTGATTTTTATACCCTTCAATTTTACTGAATTTGTTGATTAGTTCCAGCAGTTTTAGACTTGAGGCTTTGGGATTTTCTACATAAAAAATTACATCATCTGCAAATAATGACAATTTTACTTCTTCATTTCTGATTTGGATGCTTTGTATTTCTTTTTCTTGCCTAATTGCTCTGGCTAGGTCTCTCAGTACCATGTGGAATAGGATTGCTAATAGCTGGCATCCTTGTCTTATTCCTGATTTTAGAGGAAACGCTTTCAGGTTTTCACTGTTGAGTATGATGTTAGCTGTGGGTCTGTTACGTATGGCCTTTCTTATGTTGAAGTTATGTTCCTTCTACACCCAATCTGCTGAGGGTGTTTATCATGAAAGGGTGTCATGTTTTGTCAAATGCTTTTTCTACATCTGTTGAGATGATCCTATGATTATCTATTAATGTGATTTATTACATTTATTGATTTGTGAATGGTGAACCATCCTTGCATCCCAGGAATAAATCCCAGTTAGTCATGGTATATAATCCTTTTAAAATATGTTCTTAAATTCAATTTGCTAATATTTTGTTAAGAATTTTTACATCTGTATTCATCAGGGATATTGGTCTTTAGTTTTCTTTTTTTGTAGTGTCACTATCAGATTTTGGAATCGGGGGGATGCTGGCCTGGTGGAATGAGTTTTGATATTTTCCATCCTCTTAAACTTTTCAGAAGAATTTGAGAAAGAGTGGCATTCATTTCTCTTTAGATATTTGATAGAATTTGCCAGTGAAGTGGTCTGGTCCTGGGGTTTTCTGTGTTGGGAGGTTTCTGATTACTTATGGGTAATCTCTTTACTCATGGGTCTGTTCAGGTTTTTTCTTTCTTCCTGATTCATTCTTGGTAGATGTGTGTTTCTAGGAACTTCTGTTTCTTCTAGGTTATCTAATTTTTTGGCATATAATTGTTCATAGTAATCTTTATGATCCTCTGTATTTCTGTAGTATCAGTGTAATGTTTCCTCTTTCATTTCTAATTTTATTTAGAGTCTTCTTGCTCTCTTTTTTTTTTAGTCTAGCTAAAAGTTTGTCAGTTTTGTTTATCTTTTCAAGAAACCACCTCATAATTTTGTTGAGCCTTTCTATTTTTTTCCTGGTCTCAGTTTCATCCATTTCTTTTCCGATCTTTGCTCTTTTCTCCCTTCTGCTAACATTGAACTTAGTTTGTTCTTCTTTTTGTAATTCCCTGAAATATAAAGTTAGGTTGTTTATTTGAGATCTTTTTAAAAAAATATAGGTGTTTATTGTTATCTTCCTCTCTTGCTCTCTTCCTTTGTCAATTGATTATTTTCCATGGTGGTACACTTTGGCTCCCTTTTTCAAGAAGAGAAAAAAATCTTTTGTGTATGTATGTCGGTTTTTGATTTGTGATTTCCACAAGACTTTCATAATACATCTTATAGATATAACAGTTTACTTTAAAGTTACTGCAATTTAATTTCAATCACATACCAAAAAACTCTACCCTTTTACTCTCCCTACATTTTATAGGGTTTTTTTTGGTCACAGCTTATATCTTATCATACTGTATATCCATTAACAAATTGTTGTAACTATAGTACTTCTGTCCTTTAACCTTTATACTAGAGTTAAGTGATTAACATACCACTATGTTGGAGTTTTCTGAATTTGACTACTTAACTTTCATATTTTCATATGTTTTCATGTTACTATTTAGTGTACTTACTTTTTAGCTTGAAGATCTTTTAACATTTTTGCTAAGGCAGGCCTAGTGATAATGAACTCCCTCAGCCTTTTTTTTTTTTTTGTCTGGGAACCTTTTTCTCTCTCCTTCATTTCTTAAGGACCACTTTGCTAGATAACGGATTCTTGGTTGGCATTGTTTTCTTTCAGCACTTTGATTATATCATCCTACTTTCTCCCAGCCTGTAAGGTTTCTGCTTAGAAGGCCACTGATAGTGTGAGGAGGGTTCCCTTGTAAGTGACAAGCTTCTCTTGCTGCTCTTGAGGTTCTCTGTCTCTTAAGTTTGAAAGTTATAATGTGTCCTGGAGAAGTTATCTTTGGATTGAATTGTTCAGAGATCTATGAGCTTCAAGAACTTAGATGTCCAAATCTCTCCCCATTTTGGGCAGTTCTCTGCCACTATTTCTTTAAACAAGCTTTCTGCCCTTTCTCTGTCTCTTCTTCTGGGACTCCCATAATGCCTTGTTTATTTCTTCTAATGGTGTCCCATAAGTTCTGTAGGCTTTCTTCATTCCTTTTCATTTTTTCTTCTTTTTGTTTCTCTGATTGGATAATTTCAAATGACTTGTCTTTGAGTTCATTGATTCTTTTTTCTTTTTGATCTAGTCTATTGTTGAAGCTCTCTGTTGAATTCTTCAGTTCAGTGATTGTATTCTTCAGCTCCAAAATTTGTTTGGTACTTTCTTATGTTTTCTATCTTTTTGTTATACGTCTCATTTTGTTCTTGTATTGTTTTCCTGATTTCATTAAATTGTTTATCTGTGTTCTCTTGTAGCTCTCTGACCATCTTTATAACAGTTTTTTGAATTCTTTGTCAGGCAGTTTGTCTATCTCCGTTTTGGGGGGAGGTCAGTTACTGGAAATTTACTGAATTTTTTATGGTGTCATTTTTCCTTGTTTCTTTCTGGTTGCTGTAGGTATCTGTGTATTTGAAGAAGCAGTCACTTCTAGACTTTATGGACTGACTTCACTAAGGAAAGACCTTCAGCTGCAGGTGGGGGCCCACTGGATTGCGCTGTAAACCTGGGTCTAGTGGTGCAGGGTGCCAAGTGTACGGGCGTGTGGCATCTGCAGGCCCCATGGGCGCATGGTATCTTGTCAGTTCAAGCAGCAGGAATCCACTGCACCGACAACTGTGTGATCCTTGGTGAGAGCCAGAGGCAGTCCACAGTGTCTGCAAGGGCTCTTGAGGTCCTCAGCAGTGTCTGTAGGTCCAGCAGCTACGTACCAGGACAGGCAGTGGTGGTGGCCAGAGTTGGTGCCACATGCTTGGCTGCGAGGGCTGCTGCAGGTGCCTGTGTGGGCAGGATTGGCTGCAGATACATGTGCAGTGGCAAGGTCAGAGGTTCAGTAGCAGGGTCAGGGGCCAACTCTAGGAGACCTGGCTGTTAGAGTTGACTTGTGAGTCTGTAGGAGCTAGCCATGGGGCATGCATGGTTTTGGAGCCGGTATCTGGAATCAAGGCTGGTGAGCATAGAGGTGTGGCTGCTGGGACTCTCTTGGGCACATGTGAGGTGCAGGCCAGTGACAGGAGTTGGGGCTTGCTCTGGGTGCCTGAGCAGCTTTGGGGACCTGGGCTGTCACCATACACTTGTGTGGCTTCAGGGGCTTGCCGCAGGCATGTGCATGGCGTTGGAGGCCTGTGATGGGAGTTGGCGCCAGTGGCCTGCAGGGGCTGGCTGCCAGCATGTGCAGCTGTGCAGACCAGTGACAAGAGTCAGAGTCTTATGTGGGCCTTAGCTGTTGGTGTGCACACGTGTGGCTGCAAGGGCCATAGGGGCAGGCGCATCGGGGAGGGTCAGCTGCAGGGGCCAAGGCTGGTGTCTTGCTTGCACGCAGCTGCAACAGCCTGAGTTGGCTGCAGGGGAGGATCCTGGGCTCAAGCGGGAAGTCGTGGGGAAGGAATGGGGAGGGACTCCAGCCCTGTTGTCAAAGTGAAAACCTGTGCGTGAAAATCTCAGTGGTGAAATCTGCAGGGGGTCTACAGCAGGCTGTGCTGCCTTTTGGTTTCTTCAGCTGTGAAACCTACTGGGGTCCTCTATGGAGCAGTCTGCTGGGGTGCACAGTGAGGTCCTCAGTGATGAAGGCTGCCAGTTCTGCAGTGTCCACCGGGCCTGTTGTTGGTGAAAGCTGCTGGGATCCTCTGCAGAGCAGGCCACTGGGAACTGTGTTACTCCTGCCACATGGCTGATATTGGTAGCCCCGGCCCTTCTTCCTGTTCCGAGCTCTCTCCATACGTGTCAGCTTTGCTTGTCTCTGCTGGGGTGAAACTGCAGCAGGTCCTGTGTGCCATGCCCTGAAAGGCTGGGGAAGCTAGTCACTCACCTGCTTTCCTTTTCCTGGCAAGGAGAACTGTCTCGGATGGGGGAGTTCCCTCTTGGCACTGAGCAGTGCTGGCCTGGGGGATGGGCTGGTGAAGGCAAAGTCAAACTTTCTTCTTACCTTTTTTGTGCAGTTATCCTCAGGCTTTTTCATCCACTATGTTGCGGATGCTCCTTAAGTGGATTCCTGAGCTCTCCAGGAGCGATTTCCATTCACGGATAGCTGTCTGATTGTTCTTTTTTGGGAGATGGAGGCTGGGGTCTCTTACTCTGCCTTATTGGTGATGACATTCTGTGTTGTGTGTTTTTTACCTGCCCCCCCCACCTTTGCGGAGGAAAAATATGCACAGAGAATTATTCAGCGTGCAATATTTGGGATCCAGACTTCTCTTGCCCAATATGGTGTTTCTAAGGTTTATTCTCACTTGTTCACTTTCATTGTTGTACTGTGTGTCCTTGTGTGAACATACAACAGTTGTTTTGTTCTCCATTCCGTTATTGAGGATATTCTTATTTGGGGCCTATTATAAATAACATGGCTAGGAACATTTGTGTGCTTTTTGATGCATGTACGTATGTATGTTTTTCTATATATCTTGGAGTGGGATTTCTGCGTTATTGGGTATGTATGTGTACACTTTAATAGATATTGTCAAACAGTAGTTTATGGTGCTTTTACTAACTGATACTCCAGCAGCAGTATATGAGAGTTCTCGTTTTTTTGTGGAGATGCATGTAAAGCTCTCACATGTTTAGTAATTATGTGGTAGCTATTTTTGTTTTTATGGCGATGACTCCCAGGTACCTTACTTAGGCACCTGGATTGGTTCTATCCACCGCAGTAGGGAATGCAGGAAGGGGAGAGCTGGCACAGCAGAGGGGAAGGTAGGGGAAGGAGCTCACTTGGGGATATGTGTAAGTGTTTAATAGAGGTTTAGTTTAAGCACAGAAGGGATGCCTGGCCTAGATACAGAGATTTGGGAATCATCTTAGTAGACCCAAATTCAAGTCATTGAATAAGATCTTAGGTGAAGATTGGGACGGGGACAGAAGTTGGGGGTGGAAGTGGGGACATAATGTGTCTTAGTTTGCTGTGGCTGTCACGACAAAGTACAACAGACTGGGTGGCTTAAACAACAGAAACTTATTTCCTCACAATTCTAGAGGTGTCATCAATTTTTGTTTCTTCTGAGACCTCTCTCCTTTGCTTGAAGATGGCCATCTTCTCCCTTTGTCTTCACGTGGTCCTTTCTCTGTTTGCCCACATGTCTCTGTGCAAATTTCCTCTTATAAGGACACCAGTCATAATTGGATTAGGGCCAACCCTAAAGACCTCACTGTAACTTAATTACCTCTTTAAAGACCTTATTTTCAAATACAATTACATTCTGAGATACTGGGTATTAGGGCTTCAACGTATGAATTTTGTGGTGGGTGGAGGGGGAGGCAGTTCAGCCCGTAACATAGAATAAGGGAGAATATAGGACAGGTAGAGGACTACAGATTGCAGTAAGGAACTTAAGAGGAGTGGCCAGAGAGGTGAAAGGAAAATAGGTAGAGGGTTGAGTCAAATAAAGGGAGGGTTTCAGGGGTGGTAGAGTCAACCACAAGCCTCCCAGATTCTGAATCTAATCACTGATACCGAATTGTTTTACTTTTCTGAATTCTTTTTCTAAAATGGAGGCTTTCAGTAGAAATGCTGAAGTAAATGTTTAATAGGGTTTGCCTTACTCATACTCACTTGCAAAATAGTTACGAATCAGAGTCTATTATATGAAGTTTTGGATGCCAGAAAATACTGAATATCTTGTTGCTGTGTTTTCACATCTTTAAGAGAATGGCCTTGAAACGTATTTTGTTCAAACAGATGAGACATCATGAGATTTAGAAATCCTAGTTTACTATTTAAAGCTTATTCTACAAGACTCTTTTATCATTTCTAAATTCTAACTGCACTGTAGTTTTGAATGCTCAATATCTGTGAGGAGGTTTGAGGACAATGATCAGTTCTGTGAAATCACTCTGCTGCGCGCCTTGTCCTTCAGCCTTGTTACTGTGCTTCACCTCGGACACCTGTTCACTTCTTTGCATCTCCACTGCTACCAGCTAGTCCACTGCCATCACCTTTGGTGTGGACCACCACAGAAGACATTTTAACTGGACCTCCTGCTTCCTTCTTGCCCTTTCTAGAGAAACAAACAAACAAACAAAACCCCAAAACAAAAAACCAAGCCAGAGCATGTCATCCCCTGATTGAAATCTTCAGCAGTTTCTCCTTATACCTGGAATTAAATTCAGACACAGCACCATACCCTATAAAGATCTGTGTGGTGAAGACCCTGCCAGCCCTCATTTACCACACTAGCCTGCTTTCTGCTGCTTGAACAGACCAAGCCGGTGGCTGCTTTAGGGCCTTAGCCTGGTTTACTTGCCCTTCCCTGGGTCTTCAGATTACTCGTTCAGTCTCAACTCAGATCTTGGCAGGGAGGCCTTCCCTCACTCCACAGCTAAAACTGCTCTTTCCCGCTTTCACTTTCTAGCATGTCACATGTATGTATGTATGTGTGTAAGTAGGTGAGTAGGTTAGTTTTGTAAGCAACTGCAAAATCGTCCTCCAGAGTGGATGTACACTCCCACCGGCAGTGGTTGCTCCACATCCAGCATTTAGTGTTGTCAGTGTTTTGGATTTTAGCAGTTCTGATAGGTGCCTAATGGTATCTCATTGTTGTTTTAATTTGTAATTTCCTAATAACATTTGACATTGAGTATCTTGTCATATGCTTATGTCATCTTTATGTCTTTGTTGAACTGTTCACATTTTTTGCCCATTTTTAATTAGGTGATTCATTTTCTTATTGTGGTCTTACTGAGTTTTATGAGTTCTTTGTATATTTTGGATAAAAGTCCTTTATCAGATACATCTTTTGCAAATAATTTCTCCTAGTCTGTGGCTTGTCTTCTCATTCTCTGAACACTCTATTTTTTCCAGAGTATTTATCACTAACTAAAACAGTCTTATTGTTTATTGTTTGTCTCCTCCCACTACAGTGTAGAATCCATGAACAACTAACTGTCTTGTTTGCTTCTGTATTTCCAATGCACAACATGGTGCCTGGTATTTTGGATGCAGTTGACAAATATTTGTTGACTGAATGGATAACAACTGTTAACGTTTTTAGTTTGTTTTAGTCTTACTGAAAATGACATTAAGCTGATTTAAGTTCTCCCATCTTATTTAAAACTCGATGTCAAAATTTTACCATTTTAATCTTCAAAATTAATGATAATAGCCACTTGTAGTAGTATGAGATGGATTTCCCCAGTGGTTCAGATTAATTGGTTTAAGATACATAATTACTGATCTACACTTGCTTTACCCTCTCAAGAGTTGTACAGATTTATTCTCCAGGAAGTAGTCACAGGATTGGGTGGTGAGAACAGGAGAATGTTTACAAAGCCTTATGGGATGAATGCTGCCTGTTAGACACTGGAAAATCTCACTGTGTTCAAATATGTATACATGCATACACGTTGAATCTTGCAAGGTTAAAAAAATTATGCAAATTCCCTGTTCTTGATTGCTTTTTGTTGACTGGATTTGTAAAAGATGGAAAATGATATGTTGGTCTCCTACTGTGGTTGTTTCCAATTTTTTAAAAATATTTTTTCTTTAGTTGTTTTTGGCTGTATATTTTAGTTTTATGTTGTTTGCCATTAATTTTTATAACTATTATATTTTTGTCTGTTTTTATCCTAATTAATGCTTTTTGCCTTGAATTCTACTCTTTGAATATTTCCACTCTGCTTTGTTCTTGTATGAATATGCCAAGTCTTCCATTTTTAAGCCTTTCATTGCTTTTTAAATTTTTGCTCTTAAAAGTGACGTATATTTGAAGGAGTTGTTTTTTTAAAAAATCCTTTTAGAAAAGCTATTTATTTATTTATTTATTTATTTATTTATTTATTTATTTATTTATTTATTTATTTATTTATTTATTTATTTATTTATTTATTTATTTATTTATTTATTTATTTATTTATTTATTTATTTATTTATTTATTTATTTATTTATTTATTTATTTATTTATTTATTTATTTATTTATTTATTTATTTATTTATTTATTTATTTATTTATTGATTTATTTATTTATTTATTTATGGCTGCGTTGGGACTTTGTTGCTGCACACGGGCTTTCTCTAGTTGTGGTGAGCGGGGCTACCCTTCGTTGCGGTGCGCAGGCTTCTCGTTGCAGTGGCTTCTCTTGTTGTGGAGCATGGGCTCTAGGCGCATGGGCTTCAGTAGTTGTGGCGTGTGGGCGTTAGAGCACAGGCTCAGTAGTTGTGGCACACGGGCTTAGTTGCCCCACAGCATGTGGGGTCTTCCCAGACCAGGGCTTGAACCCCTGTTCCCTGCATTGGCAGGCGGATTCTTAACCACTGGGCCACCAGGTGAGTCCCTAGAAAAGCTTTTAAAAGATGTTTTGGTTTTCTATTGCTGCATAACAAACCATCTCAAAACTTAGTGGCTTTAAACTTGTTAAGTCTCATGATGTATGGTTGGAACAGCTGGATGGTTCTTCTGTTCCATGGTTATTCTGCTGGTACTGTAGTCATCTGGTGGCTCACTTAGACTGGAATGTCCATGAAGGATGGCTGGGCTCAACTGGGATCTTGGAACCGTGGGGCATGTGTGTCTGTCTATCTATCTATCATCTAGTCTCAGTCCTCTCCCTTACCAAGTGGCCTCTTCACTTACTCTTTTTATGTGATCTCTATAGCAGGGCAGGGTAACCACACTTCTTAGATGACAGCTTGGAACTCCCAAGAGTGCTAGTGGAAGGCCAGGCCTCCTTCAAGCTGAGGCATGGAACTGCCACAGCATCAGTTTGGCCTCATTCTGTTGGCTGAAATGAGTCCTAGTGCCAGCCCAGGTTCATGTGAGAGGATGTAAACACCAGGAGGTGTGGTTCACTGAGGGACAAATTGGGAACCTACCTACCACAATATGAGAGTCTAAATCCTTCACGTTTATTATTTTAATTGATGTGATATTGTGCCTATGGCTAAGGCTTTTATTTCCTGTAGTGAATTTGCATCATGCTTTTAATTCTATTAATTTCTCTATCAACATCAAGGAAAATAATAGTACTTTTATGAGGCCTTCAGCATGATTTTACTTATACTTTATATTTATTATGTGGAATTTTAGGCCATATTATAAATTTATTTCTTTTAAAAAGTTTTAGATGTTTTCATTCATTTTGTAACTGTATAAACAATAATTATTTAGATCTAATTAATTTAATTGGTCTCAGTGCATGCTGTCAGTTATAATATACCATTATTTCTAGGGAGTTTGGATTTATCTTTTGATGAAATGTAGTATATCTTAACTAATGTTTCAGGAAGGCTATGTAGATTATATAATACCTGAGTTCTTTCCAAATTTATAATGCCTTCCTCTGTCTTCACACAGTTTGATTGGTTATAGAGTTGTTTTGGTTTTTTTGGGGGGGTGGGGAGGGGGCTTGAGGGATCTTAGTTCCCCGACCAGGGATCGAACCCCGGTCCTCGGCAGTGAAAGCACCAACTCCTAACCACTGGACCGCCAGGGAATTCCCGGTTACAGTGTTTTTGGATCACATTCTGTGCTTCTCAGGACTTTATTGTTATTATTCCATTGTCTTTGGGAATTCATTGTCCTTTATGGGTATACCGTTTTAGGGCACTGGATTCTTCTTTTTTTTTTTTTTCATGTGATGTAAAGTTTTTGCCAGTGAGGGATGGCAAATGGATCTGGAACACTGTGTGTCTGCAGTTTTGTCTTTTTTCAACTCTGTCAAGTTTTCTTCTAGTATAATTTTGTTTTGTCTCTTCTTCCATTTAACAGCAATTACAATGATCAGGTTTGGTAGATCTTAATTCTATAAAATTCACATTTGTCATTTTCTGTATTTTTGCTCTTTCATTCCACATTATGGGAAAACGTCTTGAATGTAACTTCCTCATTATGAATTCAGCTTTTCTGCCATGTTAATTCTGCTGTTTTTCTCCAGTGCTAATGTCAGGTCTGCTGTTGCATTTTCAAGTTTCCTTGAAATCTCCTTATCTGAGTTTTTCCCATTTCCTTCTTAGCATGATGTCTCTTTATTCCTGTTGTACTTGGTTCGTACGGGCAGTGTCTTTCAGTAACTAATTATGTGTCTAGATCAATGCTCTTTTCCATCTTATTTTATTTCTTGGAGTGAATTGTTGCCACTGCCAGTCCTGTGTCTACTTACTGTGGGGTTGTACTGATTAGGATTGTAATCTCGGAATGGATATAGAAAAAGAACTTCCGGATGGGGTAGGGAGAGTGGCTGTGAGGACTCACCCACTCAGGGGCTGGCTGCCTGTTTCCTGATTGCTACAAACCCAGGAACTCTGGGCTCGGGGTGGAGAGAGGCGAAGGGCTGCTGCACCCTCTTCCCATGCACTTCCTGGCAACTGTGCTCTTACCCTTCAGAGGCGGGGCTGCAGTTGGCCACTGGAGTGTGTCTCTGTCTTCACTGACACTGTAATTAGTGGAAATTTCTCCCAGATTTGAGTAAATTGTTTTTGTTCAAAGTAGGCTCTACTTTCTGTCTCCTCTTTTGTGTGTCTTTGTAGGTTTTTTTGTTTGTTTACAATTAACTGCCTTTATTTTAAACTATATTTTTTAAATTTTATTTTATTTATTTTTTATACAGCAGGTTCTTATTAGTTATGTGTTTTATACATATTAGTGTATACATGTCAATCCCAATCTCCCAGTTCATCCCACCACCACCACCTGCCCTCAACATTCTTAACTCAACTTAACCAAGGGGGTAAGTTGACTCGTGCCAGGGTGCTTGCCTGTGATTATCCTGAATTCCGAAGAGAGATTATTCCTCTAGAAGCCTTCGGTTATTCTAAGACTCCAGAGCCAAAACTGGTAAGCTGGCACTAATGTTTCTATGCTTAATGTTTTAAATGCTTACCTTCTTAGTTTTTTAATTTGAGGGAAGGGGCTTCAACAACAGAAATTTATTTTCTCACAGTTCTGGAGACTGGGAGTTGGAGACCAGGGTGTTGGCAGGTTGGTTTCTTCTGAGGCCTCTCTCCTTGGCTTGCAGGGGGTCTCCTTCTTCCCATGGTTTTCTCTGTGCACCTGCATCCCTGGCGTCTCTTCCTCTTCATATGAGGACACCAGTCATAATGGATTAGAGTTCTACCCTACTGGCCTCATTTTAACATAATCACCTTTTTTTTTTTCATTTTTACTGAGATATAATTGACAAATAAAATTGTAAGATTTTTTTTTTTTTTCGTTACGCGGGCCTCTCACTGTCGTGGCCTCTCCCGTTGCGGAGCACAGGCTCTGGACGTGCAGGCTCAGCAGCCATGGCTCACGGGCCCAGCCGCTCCACGGCATGTGGGATCTTCCCGGACCGGGGCACGAACCCGTGTCCCCTGCATCGGCAGGCGGACTCTCAACCACTGCGGCCATCAGGAAAGCCCAAATGGTAAGATATTTAAAGTATACAACTGTGGTGATTTGATACACATGACGTAAACACTGTGAAAGGTTTCCCTCTAACAAGTTAGTTAACAAATCCATCCCTTAACATTTATTTATTTATTTATTTTTGATGAGAATACTTATGTTCTTTTAGTTTTTAAAAAAATCTTTTATCACATTTACTTGCATGCTGTTATACTTTTGGGTTTTGTTATTAGCCTTTTTTGTCTCCCTTATCTCAAATATAATACATTTCATTCTTTGAAAGTTTAGCCCTGTTTTATTTCTTTTTTGCTATTCCCACTTCTTAAATTCTGTTTTTGCCTCTCTCGGTCTTTTTGGCTTTATTCCTTCCTTATTCTTTCACTCTAATTTTAATTCTAACTGCCTTAATGTTTGCATGTCTGTTTCCTGAAGCCTGATTCCCTCCCCTCCTCTGCCCTCCCTCCCCGTCACGGTTTCATTTCATAAAGGCTGGAAGGATGTGCAGTCCTTCGGAGTGGCAGTAGCTGTGGGCAGTGTCATTCAACACATAGGGAACACCTGTCTCTCCTTCTCCTCCTGAGTGGATTTTATGTCTCTTTGTCCTGTCTTGACCCCTGAAATTATGACTTGGGGATACAGTGGCACCTGTGAACTTCTGGAGTGGCTTTTGGACAGCACGTATCACTTGTATGAGAAGCTGATTGTTCTGAAATCTGTGGTCTGTAATGTGTGTTTCGTCACTCAATGGAAAGACCGGGGCCTCCGGTGTCAGACAGATGCATGTCATAGCTCTGGTGTGGAATAGCTTCGTGACGCGGAGCTGCTTCCTCGGGTGATTCTGCTGTGCACAGAGGTTGAGATTGCACCACGGTGCTGCTTCTACTCTTCCCAGGTCAGATCCTGCCTGTGGCTGGAACCCTCAGGGGTGCTTCTGTTCATCGCCCTAGTGATATTCTGTAGACCTCCTTCATCTGGTGGGGGACTCGAGGGGAGGCAGCCAGGAGGGCCCTCCAGCCCTGTGCCAGCTCCCGCAGCTGTCTAACAGATTGTCCTTTGGCTCTAGAAAGGGATTCAGTACTTTGAAAAAAGTTTGTAGACCGTTGGCCTTTGGAGGCTGAAGTCACCCTTCGTACATCAAAGCAGAGCTCCTTAGGACTGCTTTCTGGAGAGACCTTGCCTGTACTTTGTTCCATCTTCCTGTGGCTAACCAGTCCCGTAATTTTCAAAATGGGTCGCGACCCTTTCCTCTTGGTTAATGGTAAAGCAAAAAAAAATTCTTTTCTTAATTGGCTGTGTAGTAGACTAATTGAATTCAAGTTTCTAGCAGATTTTCACATCAAGTTTAAATATTTCCAATTCTTATCAAAAGCTTAGTTTTAGGGCTTCCCTGGTGGCGCAGTGGTTGAGAGTCCGCCTGCCGATGCAGGGGACACGGGTTCGTGCCCCGGTCCGGGAGGATCCCACATGCCGCGGAGCGGCTGGGCCCGTGAGCCATGGCCGCTGAGCCTGCGCGTCCGGAGCCTGTGCTCCGCAACGGGAGAGGCCACAACAGTGAGAGGCCCGCGTACCGAAAAAAAAAAAAAACAAAAACAAACAAAAAAAAAAGCTTAGTTTTAAAATGTCACATTCTTAGAGGTAGCCTAAAGTCTATCTCTAGTTTTACAGCACCTTTTTGAATTTTTTCTGTGAGATTAGGGCCTGCCGAACACTCTATTCAGAAGCTAGCTGACGGAGCAGGTAAACTGAAGCTGGTTAAACAGGAGTAGAGACTGAGCGCCTTTCTCGCCTCCCACCCCAGTCCCTTCACCCCGCTTTGGCAAATGGAGAGCAGGTAGATCACGACTGCCTTACCTCTCCACGGAGTCAGGGTAGCCCAGCAGAGCTTCCTACTGAGTCCTCACTGCTTGGGACACTTGTAAAATTCTGTTTATGTTTTTTTCGTGGACTGTGATTGTGGTTTTCATTATGAAATGTTATAAAAAATAGTCATTTGAAAGTTATGAACTTAAAGAAAAAAAATCTGGGGATGCTGTTTGTAACACCAGCCACTTGAGAGATTCCCGTTCTGAACATGTGTGGGAGAGATCTTTCTCAGGCTTGGTGTGTTATTAGCAGGTGTGGTATCCTCCATGGATGCTCAGGACCTTGTAGATGCTGAGGCTGCCTTTTCTGCTGAGCAGATAGGAAGCTCAGTGTCAAATCCGTGGCCACCTTGAGGAAATGTCTAGTGGGTGACAGTGTGTAATTTGGGACACTAACTTTACCCCAGCTGTGTTTCTCTTCTTAAAATTATTTTCCACTTGTCTTCATTTCCTCATCCATTTATTTACATCTCTTCTGACACGCATGTCCTTGTCAGCCCCTTCATCCTTTTTGGAAGAAGTTGGTGTACAAATGAGCACATACATGAGAACGATCCTAAATATTTTAAGAAACCGCCCTCTTGATCCAGTCTTACTGCGCTGGTCTGAGTTGTCGCAGGAGTCGCCTGGCTGCTCGCCCCCCCGCCTCCCTTGCAGCTGCTCACTGCAGAGCGGACCCAGCAGCGCAGGGTAGAGGGCCTTCCTGAGCAGGAACCGCCTCTGCTTCTAGACCCCGTGGTTTCCGGTGGCTCCCCTTCTGCCCCCTGTCCTCCCGCAGCTCTCGTTTCTGCCCCTCCGACCTCCCTCTGCTCGTCACTTCTGCGAATCTGAAGCCCTCTTCCCACCCCTGCACCTCCTTCTGCTGAGTCGGTTTCCCCTGTGAAACCTTTGCTGATCCGCTCCAGGCAGGGCCGACCACTTCCTGGGTGCTGCTTCCTCTCTTGGTGCACACATGGGGGCACACTAACCGGGCTGCTCGCCCGTGGGCGCCTTTGTGCAAATTAGAACAAGGCACTGTATACAACTTCCAACTGCTGGAAACCCATCTTAATGAGTGTGTGAGTCTAGGCCGTTTACCCTGTGAGTGGTGGGGTGTGTGTGTGTGTGTGTGTGTGTGTGTGTAGGGGTGTGTGTGTGTGTGTAGGGGTGGGTGTGCCTGACTGTGCGGTTGTGCTCCGTGGCCTCGTCTGTGTTGGAATTTGTATGAATTGTCTGTATCGCTAGCACCGTCTGTCTGACCCAGGGCAGGTCCTCAACAACCATTTGCTAATAAGCTAAAGGAAGAGCAAAGGTGTGAAATACCTGCCACGCTTTTGTCTGGAAAAATAGCAGGGAAGGCATACCTGACAAGGCCTTCTGCACTGAACGTTATGAATATATTGTAATGCCAAGACATTTTTTTTTCCTTCACATCTCAGTGTCTCTGAAATCACAGATATCTTAGTCAGTGTGTAATGGTGGGTGAGGGCATAGCCCTGGAGCTGGACTGCCTGGGTCTGAATCCCAGGTCTGCCACTTACACAGTTACTTGTGTGACTCTGGGCGTGTTACTTAACCTTTCTGTGTCTCAGTTTACTGGTCTGTAAAATGGGGATGATAACAGTAGTTCCTACTTCATGGGGTTGTTGTGAGAATTCAGTGAACTCGTATATGCGCAGCACTTAGAATATCACCAGGCACGTAATAGCAAGAGATATGAGTGTTACCTATTATCAGTATCATAAAGGGCTACATATCCACTTAGTATACTGTTGTTTCTTTTTAACCCTGAGATGCTGTTTTAGTCCACTGGAGTACAGCTTACATGGATAGCATCTTGTGTCGGTGTCTGTGGACTGGTCCCATTATATGTGCTGCGGTCCCACACCATCTCCCGCCCACACCAGTTTTCTGGTTGCTGCAGCAAAACATGCACGGTACACAGACAGGAAACCAGCAGGCTTTGTTTTTTCTTCCTACTATGGCAGAAGAGTAAGAGGGAACCACCAGGGCCCTATATAGACAAGGCTCCTTTCAGAACTTCAACTTAACTTCCTTCATGCTCCAAAGCTTAGACTGGTAAGAAATCTTGGCTGTGTAAAACTAGAAACCAGAAAGAATTGGGTTTGAAAAAGTGATTTTATTTATTTATTTTTTGGCTGCACCGTGCGGCTTGTGGGATCTTAGTTCCCCGACCAGGGATTGAACCCAGGCCCCTCTGCAGTGAGAGCGTGGAGTCCTAACCACTGGGCTGCCAGGCAAGTCCCTGAAAAAGTGATTTTAATGTAAAGTTTTTGTCTGATTGCAGGGCAACTTTCCTTTGATGATTTTCAAGGAAGCTGGGCTACGAAGTGGCAAAAGGTAATGGCTGTTCTGGGGCCAAGTTCCGCATCAGAAGCCTCCGGGGTGTGCTCAAGTCAGACAGTAGATGAACGTCGCTCCCCAGATGGTTGTGGGTTCACCTGGTCTTCAGTGCTCACTTGTGGCTGCAAGGCCACGTGAGGGGATGGGGTGGCTCGTCGCTGAATTGTGTAGGACGACTTTTCCCTCGTCTCTCATGCTCGCTTTAGCAGCTGCAGCCGTGCGGGCAGCCGTGCGTAACTCCTGCTCGCTGCCCCACCCTGCTGAGCTCTCCTGCGGGTTAAGCAAGGTCTGACTAATGCATTCTTTGGAGATGCTCTGCTCGTTTTCCTTATGAGACTAAATGGCTTTTCCTAGATCACATCACTGCAATTGACTTGACCCTCAACTTTGAGAAATACTCTTACCTACTCTGCAGCACAGCCAAAACTCCCACAGCAGCTGGAGAACATTGATTTGGGGGTTCGGCACCTTTTTCTTAGTTGAACAAAACGGTATATAAGTAAATAATACAGGAATGATCTGAAACTTCACCCTCTTTAATTCGATTTATCTCAACCCTGGATTTGATGATATTTCTGTGTAGAACTGGTCGACTTTAGCCCTGTCAGAGGGGGTGTTTAATGATCAGTTCCCAGAAGGAGTATCCACGAGGAACTTTCTCCAACAGGCCTTCTTCCCTTCAGGACTCACTTCCCTTCAGGTTTCAGAAATGATAGGTAGGCAGTTGTTCTTACTCTCCTATTCTAGAAAGTGGAGAAGCAGATAGTGAGAATGTGTTTACCTTGACTCGAATCAGCCAGTGGAGGCACTAGCGTTATCCCTAGGTCTGCACTGCCCACCCCTGTAGGTCACATCAGAGGCTTTGTTTTCTAAAGAAGCACATACAATCTAAGGTTAAATATGCAAACGGGGACATACATACTTATGGTTATCTTTTCCTTTATATAAACCTGGAATTTCCATCTCTGCCCAAATCTTTTTTTTAATTTTTTACTTTTTTTGAGAAATGTCAGCAAAGAGGGCAGAGGAATTACCTTACCTAGGGTGAGGATGCCCTGGTGCAGCCTGGGTGGTCAGAGCCAACTGGAAGCCCACAGAGAACCTGACTCACAAGCGTATTCTGTTTGGTCTTTTTTTTTTTTTAATTGGCTGTCAACATTGAGAATTCAGGCAATTTTACATAAAAGACCTCTTGAGAGATCGGAAGATCCACCCAGGCTTGGCTCACATGGTGAGGTTAGCTGGAGCCGGGTTGAGGCTGCCTGTCGGCCGAGCCGTGTGTTCCTCGCTTCTCAGGGTCTGCTCATGTATGTGATTTGTCTGGCTGTGCGTGCATGTGAACTGTGACTCATCTAAGCCAGTGTCCTCCTCTGCTTTATGGCCAGGTATCAAACACTTTCCAGAAAGGCCTAGGTGTGAGCGGTGGTTAAAAGGCCACCAGGAAGGAGAATAGTTGGTGCCATCAAGACCCACGTGCTGCTTCTAGTCCCACTTGGCCTTCAGGGGATGGGAGTTTAGGCCGGCTGGGTTGGGTGCCCTGAATTTGCTGAGCTGTCTCCTTCCTCTCCATCTCTTCATTAAGCCTGAAAGTCAGGACCACAGTGTCCTCATCCAGGGGGTGGGACGTTTTTCAAAATATGAAAGAAAGCAGCCAGAGACCGCTCCGGCCCATTCGGAGGCTTACAAGCCCAGCTATTGCAACAAAAGGATAAGCTTCCTGTTTACCAGCCGGCGTGAGACAAAGTGGTTGTACTTCCTGGCCGTGCGGGACTTGGCACACAGGCTGCGTTCTGTCCCTCAGGACAGCAGGGCTGAATGCCGGCTCTGTGCTCAGCCTTCGCCCCCATGGCCTGGGTCCTGGATGCGGGCCACCCTTGGGAGGGCACTTTGGCTTGGGCTCCAGAACCGGCCCTGGCCTTCTGAAAGGGAAGGCGGCCTCGCCCCCTTGCTGGCTTCCTCCTCAGCTTTCCTTTCCCTGTGGGGTCCAATCCAGGCAGCGGCCCTTGGCATGAACCTGAATCTAACCATAAATTCACATCTTTTGTTGTTCAGTCTCTAGGAAGCAGGATGTCAATGCCTCTGGGGAAACAGATCTTTTTTACCAGCGTGGCGGCTAGCGGGGGCTACGCCCTTTTGTACTACCTGATACAGAGTAAGTATCCGATGAAGCGCCCGAGGCAGGGCCGCCTCCTAGTTCTCTTGCCCCCGTTCCTCCATCAAAGGAAATACTTCAGATGCTTTCAGCAGGTTAGAGAAAGAAGGAAAGGACTATTTTTAGAAGCCAGTACGCTGTTCCATTGGCTATAGCTTCCTTCTTATCCTGTAATCCCAGTTTTCCCAGGAGCCACAAGAACAAATCAAAGGAATAGGACCCATTTGCATAAGGAGCCTCAAAAAAGCAAGATGGGCTTCCACTCCAGTGCACATGCAGTAGATCCATGAAGATTTCTGAGATTAGAGAAAGAACAGAGGGAAGGGGGACACCAGATGGTTCACAGGTGTGGAAAACTGGCTCTTTGTCAAGTGTCCTCGGCCTGTTTGCCTTGCCATTCTCTGCTGTTGATTTAGTGGAGGACGGGACCTTGCGCAGCGGACTCTGGCAAGAGCAGAAAATAAAAGCAGTGTCCAGGCTGGCGAAATCCTGGCAGATGCAGCTTCCAGCGTTCTGCACCCAAATTTGAATTTGTAAAGACAGGCGGCGATTATTGTGAGCAGCCTTATTGTGAGCAGCCGAGACATTTAAGGGCATTTCCAGGCTACTGGTTGCGAAGCGGCAGCAGTAGTTTTCTCTAGACTGACTTTCTTTGAAGATCTTTTATGCCCGCCCAGCTTGGCTTCTCACCCTGACTCCACAGCGCTGTTACTTCCTGCCAGGATGTGAGGATCACCCGCAGCCAGGCAAGCGGCCACGGCCCCTCCACCCGTTCTTCCCCACCTTCCTTCAGGGCGAGCCCAGAGGTCTCCGAGTCTGGAGGTGGCCGGAGATGAGCATTCCCAGGGATAATTCAGACCGGAACAACCCAGCAGCCCCTGCCCTCTGCCAAAGGGACGGAGGCAGGACCTGACAGGAATGAGTACACTTAGGGGTCAGGGGCCCGGCAGCCTTTCCCCTGTAGGAGGCCGGGGTTGGCTGACAGCGATAGTCCAGTGGGCTCTGCAGCCAACTCCGGCTCTAGACTAGCTGTGTGGCCTTATGGGGGGCTCTGGCTTCTTCCTGGGCCTCAGTTATCGATGTGATGAGGGGTAATATTAGTGCCTGTGTGCGAGGATGTTGTAAACATTAATCTCACAACTTGTGGGATACTGAGAAATCGCTCAGTGAAGATGAACCGTCTGGAGCCAGCCTCTGCTTCTCCTCAGGGCTGGCACCTCGTTCATGCCTGCAGCATCCCCTCTCCTGGGAAGCAGCGCTGGAGGGGCATTCTCCTTGGCCTCTGCAGGCTCAAGCCGCCTTCCCAGTCCATTACTGTGGTTGGGCCTACAGAGGGAAGTCTGTCTTGTTGCCGAACACAAAACCTTACTTGGGAAGCTCACCGTCCTTTGCTGTCTCCATGGGGCAGCTTGTCCCACCTTACACTTTCAGGGAGGTGCTTCCTGGAGTTCCTAGTAGCCTTTGGGCCAAGGATACCTGAGGCTGAGAGCAGTTGGTAAGCTTTATCTACATGAAATGTTGGCATCCATCTATAAACTTGACAGGTTAGCGTTTTCATGTCCTGTTGCGTGGCCTGAGGGTTTTGTTGTTGTTGTGGTCTATTTTATGCTGGTTTATCGGGACCTTCCTCTTAGTGGAAGGAGCAGTGTTCAGAAGTCAAGGCGTAGATTCTGGCCCCAGCTCTGCCTCGGATTAGCTGTATCACTTTGAGCAAGTCATGGAACCAGAGGACTTAGAACTGAAAGAAAAGTTAGAGGAGATCTGATCAGACCCCTTAGACGAAGAAGAGAGGCAACGAATGAGGTGAGGAAATAAGAGATGAAGAAATTGAGGCACAGAAAGGTGGAGTACCTTGCTCAAGGTCATCTGCCACATCCCTGCAGATGCTGACTTCCTATGTTTTGGTTTTGGAGTCTCTGAAATGGACAGTTCAGAGTAGATGGCCCCTAATGATAATTCCACCCATAAATTTCATGTTTCTGTTGCCATGTTGTACGTGAATTACATCATCTCACTTTCTAGGGAGAGCATACCTGACCAAGTTCAATTAAAAAAAAAAAGTAACCATTTTCTTTCCCCCTTAGAAACTTTTTCCAGGGCTTCCTATTACCAGCTGGCGTTGGAGCATCTGCACAGCCACCCTGAGGCACTGGAAGCTCTGGGCACTCCTCTCAACGTTCACTATCTCCGACTCACCGACAAGTACAACTTCGTGGACATTGCCGATGCAAAGGTAACGTGCTCCCCCTGCGAACTGCAGGCCGGGTGCCTACTGAGCTGAGGAGGGGCTGCTGTCCTCCGGAAGGAGTCTTAGAGGAAGCTGGAGAAAGATGTGGGATGGGAAAACCCACTACGTACAACTGCCGCTAGGCGGTACCTAGCACCGTTTAAAAAAGCATTATGGATTAATTTATTTTCATATAGTTTTTTTCCTTTCTGGGGAATTGATGTGGCACGGAAAGCCCTGTTTGTGCTTAGGTCGCCTTCTTGAAAGGGAGGTTGTAGAGAAATGATCAGTGGTGGTTTGCCAGTATTTCAGCTTTGAACTTGAAATACACCTAAACTCTAGTTTTAAAGCTTATTTACATTGCTTCCATGGAATGCCAGTCCATTTTTTCAGCTGTATCTTATCTTCTTTTATAGTTCAACTGATAAAACTCAACTGAATATAAGAAGTGTTTTTTTCTTCTGTTTAATATGTTTTGAGTTGGAGGAATGATTCTCAGTTGTGTGGGGAATACAGAGATGCAGAGGCTTTCAGGGAGTTTATAGTTTAAAATGCCAGCATAAGACAGGGTGAAGCAGATGCCTTAGTAGAGGCCTAGGAGGGAGAGGTTAGTGGCCTGGGAGGTTGTTGTGATGACAGGGAAGGCCATGCTGAGCAGCTTGTACACGAAGGCACATTGCTGTGCTCCCTGGCAGTGTGTCCTCAGCAGAGGTGCAGCTGCCCAGGGAGGGTGTGGGCAGGGAGAATGGGCTGAGGCGACCAGAGGGCTGTGACATCATCTTGTGAGGTGTGTGCACTTGTGACAAGCAGAAGCCCTGAAATATTTGGAGGACAAGAGTGAGCTGATCTGACCTAGTTTGTTTTTTTTTGTTGTTTTTATTATTTTTAATGGAAATAGTTTTATTAGAGATATTTTCCCCCTAACTACAAAAGCAATTCGTGCTCAAGTATTCTGATAAGGATAATTGATGATTTTTTAAAAAAAGTTAATTGAAGTATAGTGATTCAGTTGTTTGTTCTTGCAGATTATATTACATTATAGGTTATTACAAGATATTGAATATAGTTCCTTGTGCTATACAGTAAATCCTTGTTGCTTATCTATTTTATATATAGTCGTGTGTATCTGTTAATCCCATACTCCTAATTTACCCGTTCCCCTTTGGTAACCATAAATTTGTTTTCTATGTCTGTGAGTAAATAAATTCATTTTTATTATTTTTTAGATTCCACATATAAGTGATATCATATAGTGTTTGTCTTTCTCTGTATGACTTATTTCACTAAGCATAATATTCTCTAGGTCCATCCATGTTGCTGCAAATGGAAATATTTCATTCTTTTTCATAGCTGAGTAATAGTCCATTTTGTGTGTGTGTGTGTGTGTGTATGTATGTGTGTATACATGCCACATCTTCTTAAGCCAGTTGTCTGCTGATGGGCCCTTGGGTTGTTTCCATGTCTTGGCTATTATAAATAGTGCTGCTATGAACATTGGGGTGCATGTATCTGTTTGAATTACAGTTTTTGTTTTTTCCATATATATACCCAGGAGTGGTATTGCTGGATCATATGGTAGCTCTATTTTTAGTTTTTTAAGGAACCTCCACACTGTTCTCCATAGTGGCTGCACCAATTTACATTCCCACCAACAGTGTAGGAGGGTTTGTTTTTCTCCATACCCTTTCTAGCATTTATTATTTGTAGATTTTTTGATGATAGCATTCTGACTGGTGTGATACCTCATTGTGGTTTTCATTTGTATTTCTCTAATAATTAGCAATATTGAGCATCTTTTCATATGCTTGTTGGCCATCTGTAGGTCTTCTTTGGATAAATGTCTATTTAGGTCTTCTGCCCGTTTTTTTGCTATTGAGTTGTATGAGCTGTTTGTATATTTTGGGTATAAACCCCTTGTCGGTTGCATCGCTTGCAAATATTTTCTCCCATTCCATAGGTTATCCTTTTGTTTTGTTGATGGTTTCCTTTGCTGTGTACAGGCTTTTAAGTTTGATTAGGTCCCATTTGTTTATTTTTGCTTTTATTTCTTTTGCCTTGGGAGACTTATCTAAGAAAATATTGCTACAACTTATGTCAAAGAATGTTTTGCCTGTGTTCTCTTCTAGGTAATTTATGGTATCATGTCTTATATTTAGGTCTTTAAATCATTTTGATTTTATTTTTGTATATAGTGTGAGGGAATGTTCTAATATCATTTATTTACATGTAGCTGTCCAGCTTTCCCAGCACCACTTGTTGAAGAGACTGTCTTTTCTCTGTAGTATATTCTTGCCTCCTTTGTTGTAGATTAATTGACCATAGGTGTGTGAGTTTATTTCTGGGCTCTCTATTCTGTTCCATTGATTGATCTTTTTCTTTTGGTGCCAATACCGTGGTGTTTTGAGGCTTTGTAGTATAGCCTGAAGTCTGGAAGTGTTATACCTCCAGCTTTGTTCATTTTTCTCAGGGTTGCTTTGGCAATTCTGGGTCTTTTGTGGTTCCATATAAATTTTAGGATTATTCTAGTTTTGTGAAAAATGTCATGGGTAATTTGATAGGGATTGCACGAAATCTATAGATTGCTTTTGGTAGTATGGTCATTTAAACTATTTTTCCAATCCACGAGTGTGGGATATTTTTTCATTTCCTTGAATCCTCTTCAGTTTCCTTTCTCAGTGTTTTATAGTTGTCAGCATATAGGTGTTTCACCCCCTTGGTTAAGTTTATTCCTAGAGTATTTTATGTTTTTTGAAGCGATTTTAAATGGGACTGTTCTACTTTCTCTTTCTGATATTTCATTATTAGTGTAAAGAAATGCAACAGTTGTCTACAAATTAACCTTGTATCCTGCTACCTTGCTGAATTCATTTATTACTTCTAATAGTTTTTGTGTGGTGGTTTTAGGGTTCTCTATATAGAGTATCAGGTCATCTGCAAATAGTGAGTTTTACCTTTCCTTCCAATTTATATACTTTGTGTGTGTGTCTGATTGCTGTGGCCAAGACTTCCAGTATACTATGTTGAATAGAAGTGGTGAGAGTGAGCAGTCTTGTTCCTGAATTTAGCAGGAAGGCTTTCAGCTTTTTACTGTTGAGTATTATGTTGGCTGTGGGTTTGGCATAAGTGGTCTTTATTATGTTGAGATGTGTTCCCTCTATACCTACTTGGGTGAAAGGTTTTATCATGAATGGTTGTTGAATTTTTATCAACTGCTTTTTCTGCATCTGTTGTGGTGATCATGTGGTTTTTGTTAATGTGTATCACATTTGATTGATTTGTATATGTTCAGCCATCCTTGTGACCCTGGAATGAATCCAACTTGATCATGGTGTATGATCCTTCTTATGTATCATTGGATTCGGTTTGCTAATACTTTGTTGAGTTTTTTTGCATCTATATTCATCAGAGATATTGGCTTGTAATTATCTTTTTTTGGTAGTGTCTTGATTTGGTTTTGGGTGCTGGTGACCTCATAGAATGAATTTGGAGGTGTTCCCGCCTCTTCAGTTTTTTTTAGAATACTTTGGTAGAATTCCCCAGTGAAGCCGTCTGGTCCTGGACTTTGTTTGCAGGGGATTTTTAAATTACAGATTGTTTCACTTGCAGTGATCAGTCTGTTCAATTATCTGTTTCTTCTTGATTCTGTCTTGGCAGACAGTATGTTTCTAGAAACTCGTCCATTTCTTCTGTGTTGTCCAATTTGTTGGCATATAACTTCATAGTATTCTCTTATGATTCTGTATCTCTGTGATAACTGTTGTTATTCCTTCTCTTTCATTTCTTATTTTATCTGGGTCCTCTCTATTTCTTGGTGAGCCTGGCTAGAGGTTTGTTGATTTTATTTATCTTTTCAAAAAACCAGCTCTTGGTTATACTGATCTTTTCTGTTGTTTTTTTGATCTATTTATTTCCTCTCTGATCTTTATTATTTCCTTTCTTCTGCTGACTTTGACTCCTTTAGGTGGTAGGTTAGATTATTTGAGATTTTTATTTCTTGAGGAGGGTGTGTATTGCTATCAGCTCTCCTTTTAGAACTGCTTTATGGTCCAGGTCAGAGTATGGACCAATTTGCTAGAAATAGTTCCCCCTTTTATTAAACAGTGGACTTTTTTTTGTTTTTTGGGTTTTTTTTTCCTATTATGAAAGTTTCAAACATACAGAAAATATCAAAGAATTTATGCTGTGGAACCCATATATCTGCTACCTGGATTCTGTAACTAATATTTTGCTCAGTGTGCTTTATCCCATACCTGTTTGTCTAGCTCTACCTTATTTGTTCTTGAACCTGTCTTATTCTTATTATTTTCAAATATCCATACACTTCACCTTTAAATACATAAGCCATATATATCATTAACTAGAGCTTAATATATATTTTTTGAGGTAAAATTTACATTCTGTGAAAGGTGCACGTCTAACTGTCCTGATGAATTTTAACAAATGCATCCACCTGTGCAACTCAAGCCCCTACCTATGTGTAGACTGTTCCCTCACCTGAGAGCTGCCTCATGCTCTTCCCAGTTGGTCCTCTCACATCCCCACAGCTCCAGCAGAGGCACTTTCTGACATTTTTTTCCCAACCTAGTTTGGTCTAAGACATGGAATCATGCATTATATACTCTTGGGTAAGGCTCTTTCACTCTGCATGTTTCTGACCTTCATCCATGTTGTTGCACATATTGGTAGTTCTTTTTTAACCGTGGATTTTAAAATAATCATTGCAAGTACTCAGAGCATTGAGTTTGGCACATAAGGTCTCCTTGCCAGATAGAAGCACTGCCACTGACCTCACTAGGCCATCCAAAGAGGGGCAGGGCATTTGAAGGGAGCCAGATGGAAAATAAGGTGAATTCTTCAGCTAGGCTCAAGTTCGAAAACAACCAGGTTCTGTGGATAATCACTGGATTTCATAGGTTCTCTCTTGAGAGGACAGCACTATATACACTTACCTCTCTCATTTTATACCCCCAGTTGAAGATTCCTGTCTCTGGACCCAAGTCAGAGGGCTATCTCTATGTCAGCTCGTCCAGAGATGCCCCCTTTACGAGGTATGATGGGAAAGTGGGTGGGAATCCAGTGGCAGGAGCAGAACCTTCTGATGGAAACGATTTCCATTTTCAATTTAGTTACATGATTATATGATTGTGGCAGTAAGGATTAGTTTCTCAAAGCTTGAGAAGTTTCACAGCTTGGACAGCATGCCACTACTTGGGCCCTTAAGCTCAGTCCAGACATTTTATCCAGTGCACGCTACTGAATTTGAACAACTTTACAGTTGTAGTGGTCTAGGTCTGCCATAACTTGATGCTTTGTCACAGCTTCCAACACGGCTGCCTCCGTTGTTACAAATGAATAAAGGCATGGGTTCCTGTTCCAGAATTATTCGTCACATTCTTTAAATAAGCTCTCTACCCCATTAATTGGATTTTCTTGTCTGGTTGCCAGTAGCTACACTCACTCGCTTCCCCCACGGGAAGCCTCTCTTAGAGATTTTTGCTGTTTAGCCAGGATGTGTTTTAATTCTCAAGGACAAAGGGAGCAGGCAGCCCCTGCCTGGCTCCCCTGGATTCACTGCCCCCTGAGCCTGGGATTAGTGGAGGAGCTGGCCGGCTTCCAGCCAGGAGCTGAAGGTCGGGGGTGGGGGGGATCAGGAAATGGGGAGGAGCGAGCTGCTCCTTCTTTTCCCTGGTGCCAGCCATTCATTGTTAAAACTTGCCTTCATGGTGATGCTGGGTAAATAACGTGAGCCTGGAACAGAAGGTTAAAACGTTAACATACTGCTAACAACATAAAACAGTGTTTAAAAAACTTAAGACATTCCTAACAACTGCTTTTTTCCTTTTAAACCATGTCTGTCTTTTGCCTCAGTGTTTTGTTGATTAGAGACTATACTTTTGGTTTCTCTCAGGTGGAACCTTCAGGAGGTCGTCTTAGAGCTCAAGGATGGCCAGCAGATTCCCCTGTTCAAGCCCAGTGGGGAGAACAGCAACGAGCTGAAAAAGGAGTGAAGGTGATCAAAGACCAGCCCCTCCTAGCCCGGCCTCCCTCCTCACCAGGTGCGCCCCCATGGCTGCAGGCCAGCCCCCAGGTCGGGCTGGCTGCACGTGCGGGCATACAGTGATCTCAGGGTCAGTCTAATTTGACCAGTGACCCTTGCTGAAGTTTTTAATTTCATCAGAAAGTTACTATAATTTATAAGAATTAATTTGAAAGTTCTCTGTATAGAAGCAAAACACAGAATAAAAGGAATCAGTATTAATAATGTTGATTTCTCATCTCTTTTCCTCTTCTTCCCCCTACCCCAGCTTTCAGCCCTATCAATGAGAAGGTTTTCTGGTACCAAAAAGGGTTTTAATTGTTAACCGCAGAATGCCGAGGGAGAACAAGCACTTCTGTTTAGTCGTTCTATGTTAAGTAGCTTGTGGATGTATCTAAAGCACTTGGAAATTATTAATTTTTGCTTCATTGTTGTTTTTATTTTCTTGTTTTAGTCACCAACTGTCTGCCTGACTGAAGATTTACAAAATAACTGCTTTAATCCAAACATTTTGAAAGCTTAAAGTATTTATATGTACAGAAGCACATGTGAAACATAGGAAAGTTAGTTTAAAGCTAACAGGCCCTTACACATCTTCTTTCCACAAAACTTAACCATATAGTAGAGAATCTTACCTGTAGGTTTCATCTTCCTTCCCTCTGAGCACCAGAGCCTAAAAACCCCAGAAATCTGCCACCTTTGCTTTGAAAAGGCCAATTTAACCCCCTCAGTAAAGGACATTCATGAACTCCTTTACTGTATTCTTAATATTCATTGGAGGGGAGCCTCTCAGAAAAGATTAAGCTTAAATATGCCAGTACAGAGTACAAGGCCTTTCGTCGTTAGAAGTTATTTCCGTTCTGTAATTTCTTTCTTTAAAAAATATGCTCTTTGAATAGATCATGAAGTGAAAAAGACTTTCTTTCCCTGAGAGCTTTTGTTGATAAATATTACAATCTGTAGTCTTTTTTGTGCTGCTTTATTCTTTAACCATTATGTACCGTTCTGTTGTATACATGTCACTTTATATAGTGCCTCATACCTGACTGTTCTATAACAGCTTTTACTTACTTTCAGTGTTTGCTGGATTTTTTCTTGCTATGGCCAAGCCACAGAAAACCAGGGCCTGAGTGGACCATCTGTTCTGAAGTAAAAGCAAGTAACAGTTTTTGTGTACAATTTGTATGAAGAGGCTTTCCTAACCCAACTGACAGGAAGTAGTATGTAGTGAAAAGATCCTTGATTTCTGTTTGAAAGTCACCATCTTGGGTATTTTTTCCAGTTAAGCCTATTTCCATGTACTTCTTAATGCCTTTATGGTTGATTGTGAACAGGCTGGAACCCAGTCCTTGCAATAGACATTGTCCTTTCTTTTCTTGAAGCAATGCTGTATACCTGCAGCCCACTACTTCCTGTGTGTCCAGTAATCACTGTGATTCAGCCATGGACTCCCAGTAATGACCTGGAAGACATCTTGGATGATGCACATCATCAGAGGCAAAGGAGACTTCTCACTGTTTGAGCAAGTGTTCCCAGCACACCCCATAGAGTCAGCCCAGCGGTGACTGGAGAAAGGGCTTCACTAGAATTGTAAGAATTACAGATTTATGAAGACTGCAGCAGAGCGATTACAGCCAACACATGGCAGTAGGACTCCCACGTGCCTTCACTCAGATGCTGTATCGTCTCTGCTCACAAGCGGCTTACCTAATACTGGACTAGAAGAGTTCCAAGCAGCGGTGCTAAAACGAGGTAGGAGAGAGACCGATGAGGAGGAATCCAGGAGGCCAGTCAGGTCACTCCTCCCTCTTGGTGGGCTGGTGACCTCATGGGCTTTGAGATCTAAGATTTCAGACGTGATGGAGGCTGCCTTGCAAATAGAAAAAACGGGCCTCAGCAGGGGAGGTGTGAGCTATGCTCCAGAAAGAAGATCTGCCATTTGGCCAGTGTATAGGTTAGCTGAAGATACAGTAAAAGCAAGCCCTGGACAGGTGAGGGACCAGAGCGTGAATGCCAGCATTAGCATTTTGCATTGAGCTTGTAGCCATCAGGTTCTGGAGTAAGTATATGATTCTACTGTTAAGGAAGGTTTAAGAGACTGTGCTGAATTATACTGACAAGACCTGTACGACTTTCAAATAAATCAGATTTTACTGTCATTTATCCCATTTTTTGAGATTTGGCTTCCCCCTGCTTCTCTTCCTTCCAACCGTTCCCCATTCACCAATCCAGGGGTTTAGTAATACCTGATGAGACAGGTTCTACTGCTCCCAGTCTTGGTGAAATTGCATTCAGCAAAGATGAAGCTAAACTGAATGACACCCACCTGAAGCAGCCAGCACTGCACCAATGGTGGCCTCTGGCACAGCAGGAAGGCCAGGGCGATGCTCCGTTGACAGCGGCTCCACAGGGCTTTCTGAAGGCTGCTCGACTCTGCTGTTTTCAGTTTGTCCGTGTGAAAACTATGAATAAATACTTACCAATCGCTGGTCTTACAGGCGAGGCAGTGTTTATACTGCTTGTTGGGAGGCTTGGGCAAAAGACGCTGTATCCACAGGAGGCCCTGTGATGGGGTTGGGGGGCGTTCAAGGAGGAGGTGAGAGGGTGATGATGGGAAAAGCCTCTCCTCCTCGGTAACCTGTCCACCATCCAGGCTGGTCTTTCCACCGACTTCAGCAGTTGCTCAGTTCAAAGTGCTGTCAGGAATGTGTACAGAAAAACTGACATTTTACCATCCAGGGTTCAAAAGTGGGAGTTGAAAATATTAGAAACATGCCTCCATATCATAGATCACATTTCATTTAATAATGAACAGCATTTAATATACCATTAGAAGTAGTAATGGACAGCAGACAATATTTAAAATAGCAAAAAGCAAACCAAAACAAACTACTTAGAAAAAAGTGAGCAAGAAATCTGCAAAACTTATATGAGAGGTGCTAAAACACACTACTGAAAGGTACAAATGTAGAACTGGACAAAGGGAAAGACACACCATGTTCTTGGATGGCAAGATTCTTCATCATAAAGATGTCAGTTCTCCCTGAGTTAAATTTAATGTGATACCAGGGATTTTTAAAAGTTAGACAAGCTAATTAATTATAAATTCCTTTGGAAGAAGAAATAAGCAAAGATCGCTAGGAAATCCCTGCAAAGGAAGAGTAAGGAGGGGGGCTAGTCTTACAGACATTAAAACATATTTGAAAATAAAATAATGAAGTGCTGGCACATTAAGAGACAATGCAATGAAAATATAGACGTGCATATGGAAATCTGGTTATGGTAAAGCAGCATCTAAATCAGGGAGGGAGAGGAAGACATTTGAAAAGTGATGTTGGAACAACCTGATAGCCATATGCAGAAAGATGAAATTGGATCCACTGCTCACCATACGTTCCAATTGGATCAAAAGATCTAAATGTAAAAATGAAACCATCTAAGCACTAGCAGAAAAATATGGGTGAATTCTTTTATAACCCAGAAGTGGAGAAACCTAACCATGATTCGTTACAGAATAAGGAAAATTGACTGTATAAAAACAAACTTCTGCATGTCTAAAAATACCAAAAGCAAAGCAAAAAGCAAATGATAAATGGGAAAATATTTACAATTTAAATCACAGAAGTTAATATCCCTAATTTCTAAAGAGTGAAAGTTGAGAAAACAGTAACCCAATAGAAAAATGGGCAAAAGATATTATGTATTCACAGAAAAGAAATGCAAGTGACTCAAACACATTAAAAAAAAAGGGTCAACTTCACTCTTAAAAAGAATATAAATTCAAACTATAGAAAGATAGCATTTTTCTTCTAGCAAATTGGCAATAATCCCTAAATTTGAGAACCTATTTTCTCAAAAGGCTGTGGGGAAATAAGCATTTTTAAATTGCTGGTGTAAAGACAAAATGAAACAACACCTGTGGAAGGGAATTTGACAATATCTAGAAAAATGTCACATACACTTACCATTCTATGCAGCAATCCCACATCTAAGATTTTATCCCAAAGTACGCTGGCAAAAAATACAAAATGCCATTTATGTAAGATTATTTAATGTAACACTATTTGTAACAAAAAACTGTAAACAACCCAGATACAACCTAAGTATCCATCGATAGAGAATGGGTTAAATAAACTTTGACTTCCATACAGTTGAGGAGTCTGTACTTGTGAAAAGGAATTTTATATATGCATGTGTATATGTATGCATGTGTTAGCTTCTACTTTCAAGAAGAAACAACGGAAGAGTAACTAAAATCAATACAAGTAGTTACCTTTGGGGAAGTAAACAAATGGCCAGGGGATGTAAGTAGGAAACAGGGATGGAAACTGTACTTTCCTGAATGTACCTTGTTTTACACTTTTGACTTTGAAATCATGCTATTTTGTTTTTACATAATTTAAAAATAAAATCACAAAGAAAAAAATCTTTAAAATACTTCTTAAAATATTGAAACAAATGAACAATATAGAGAAGAAATATTTCAAGTGACTTTCAAACAGTTCTGACTCAACATCCTTGGTGGGATATATCCTCATGGTAAAAAGGAACCTCAAGAAATTTTAAACTACATTCAGTGGTCTAGTGTTAGCACCCACGTGCGTGCGTGCGCACACACACACACCACACACACACACACTCACTCACTGGAGACTTCCTCCTTTCCATACTTGTCACTCCTTCTCCAACAGAGAGAGAAACCTGGCTCTCATAATCCGAGGTGTATTTACTAAATTGCTTAAATCTCAAATACACAGAATGGAGTTCTCCTACTGTCAACTGTAAAAAGCAAAAACCCCCAGGAGGGACAAGATGGAGTAGACACACGTTTCCCTATTCTTCCCACTAAGCACAGCTAAAACCCTAGACATTTATCAAATAAACACACTGAAAAATGAAAAGAAGGCAGGTTGGCTAAGGACCTTGGGACCCAAGTGATAACAGCAGTGAGTTCCCTGGGCTTTCTTTTGCCTCATATGTCCCACACTAGGTGCTGGTGAAACCAGCAGCCTAGAAACACCAATGGCTGCGACAACAAAAGCCAAGAAAAGCCTGCTTTCTCAAGCTAAAGAACTTTCACACAGTAATCGCCCTATTCTGGTCAGACACCATGGAAAAAAACATGGCCCCAACCCTACCCTAGCCTGTCAACAAAGGCCAGGTGGAGAGCCGAGACCTGCTCCCCTTACTCAGCTAGAACGAGGCCTTCCCCGCCCGCCCCTCTGGCCCCCGTCCTCTGTGGGGTGTGGTGGCGGAGAAGGCCCAGGGGAGCTACACCCTCCTTTCCTGCCCACTGATACTCCCACCCCCCGCGGCATCAGTGGAGCCCCTATTCTTCAGTGGGAAGCCGTAAGGAGGTACCCCTCCCCCTGCCTGGGTGTCAAAAGAGGCCAAGTGGTGAACCTGGACCTTCACCCCAACTGGCAGCAGTGAGGAGGCAGTGTACATACCCCCGCTTCACCCACCAGTATGGCGGTGTCAGAAAAGGCCTGCTTTTAAAACAGAAGATTTAGACAAGATCCAGAGTCCCGCGACGTAAAACCAGATGTCCGGTATACAATAGAAAACCACCAAGAACCAGGAAAATCTCAACTTGAAAAGAAGGAAAGAATCAGGAACTCGAAGATAAAATAGAAATTACCCAATCTGAGCAGAGAGAACAGACTGACAATAATACCTGTGGTTCTATAACAAAAAAATCTAGCATTCATGTCATCGGAGTCCCAGGAGAAGAGAAAGGTGGGGCTGAAAAAAGCATTTGAAAGAATGAACGTCTGAAAAGTTTCCAAATTTGGCAAAAGACATAAATCTATATATTTAAGAAGCCGAGTGGAACCCAAACAGCATAAACCTAAAGAAATCTATGATAAGACAAACTTCTGAAAACTAAAGGCAAAGAAAAAAGCTTGAAAGCAGCAAGACAGAAATACCACCTTACCTATAGGGGAAAGATAATTCAGATGATAGCTGTCTCCTCATAAACCATGGAGGCCAGGAAAATGGCACAAAATTTTTCAAGTTCTAAAAGAACTGTCAACTCTGAATTCTGCAGCTAATAAAATTATTCTTCAGGAACAAAGGAAAAATAAAGACTTTCCAGATGATAGAAGACAAAAAGAATTTGCTTGAATAGACCTCCCTTAAAAGAATGACAAAAGGAAGTTCTTGAAACAGAAAATGTTTAGAAAAAAAAGTCTTGGAACATCAGGAAGGAGGAACAGTGGAAAGAGCAGAAACGTGGGTAAATATGATGGACTTTCCTTCTCCTCTTGAGTTATCTCAGGAATCGTTTGGTGGTGGAAACAAAACGTATAACATTGTCTGATGTACTATTTACCTGAACTGCTAAAATGTTGACATCAACCCATCTTTGTTGCTATGAAATAGTTCTGTATCTAAATTGTGGTTACAGGAAACTACATGTGATAGAACGGCACAGAACTATACACACGCACTGCTTGGATGTCAGTCTCCTGGTTTTAGTACTGTACTACAACTACATAAGATGTGTCTGTACTACTATCTTTCCAACTCCTTTTAAGTCTAAAAACTTTGTATTTTGAAATAATTGTTAAGGTGTAGGACAAGGACACTGAATATGTTGCTTTGAAAGGGGCAAAGATGAGGTGATAATCCTTCCCTCCTGAATAATCTCCAGCTCTCTGAGGATTAAACATCTCTCTTCCTAAATATCTTTTTTTTTTCTTCTAGGTACATTTCTCTCACAAGTTATTAGAAAACTGGTCACTTTACAATAATGGAGATAACCAAGAGATACTAATTTTCATGAAAACCGATCAGTGTATTGAAACTGAGAACATTTTTATGTAAAAATGTTGTTATACTATTGCTGATGACATATTTAGTAAAAATAGTTTAGTTTTAGTAGATAAAACTCACTTGTTTTAATAAAAACTGTAAGAATGAATGCAAAGTCCTAAGATTATTCTGCCATGTAAAATGAACTGCTCCCCCAAGAACTGTGTCAGTACTGGTTTGAAATAGGAAATATCTCCTATTTAAAATATGTTTAGATTACAATAGCCTGGCAGGGGGGTTGGCAAACTTATACTGTAAAGGGCCAGAGAGTAACTATTTTAGGCTGATTAGGCCATAAGATCTCTGTTGCAACTACTCAACCCTGCAGGTTTTCCCATGAAAGCAGCTGTAGACAAATGTAAATGAACAGGCTGTGTTCCAAGAAAGCTTCATTTACCAAACATGCCACAAAGGCATAATGTGCTGACCTCTGTACCAGCCTAATCTCAGGTTACCTAGCCAGTCATTAACAAAAATTCATCCAGTCATTAACAAAATTCATCCAGTCATTAACAAAAATTCATCCACAGTCAAGCTACACAAAAATAATTTTAAAAAATGATTGTTTATGGACATTAATATGTAGCCAAAGGTAGACTCCACTGAGGTAAAAGCCCTGGAAAGCTCAACGATTCTACCCTCTGTTTTGCCAGCAGCTGTTAAGATCCTGGGCAAACCCTCTGAGATTCTATTACCTCCTCTCTACTTTGAGAGAATTAGAGGAGGGTATGTTATTCCTTCCCAATCTTGTTACCATGAATTTCAATTCAGCAGACTTACTTCCACTCTTACCAACAAAACTTTAGGCCGAGACTTTAAATGAAGAGTTTCAAAAGAAAAGTACACTCATTTTTATTTGAATAATTTATAACATAGGTCTGATTAAGCACAGTGAGCTAAAACTGACCACTGGAGGATTTGGAGTATCAGAAACCAAAACTGAAAAACAGAGCATCCAAATCAATAGCATCAAATAACAAAATACACAGGGATAAAGTTCGCAAAGGATGTACAAGGACTCTACACTGAAAAATATAACACAATGCTGAGAAAAATTAAAATGAAATAAACGAACGGGAATACACACTATGTTCATAGACTGGAAGAACTGTTAAAAAGTCAAATTGATAGATTAGATGAATCTCAAACAAAATCCCATGAGGCTTTTTTAGGGGGTGATTTTGGTAAAAGTTGACAAACCAACACTAAAATTTCTTCAGAAATGCCAAGGACCTAGAATAAACAACAATCTCAAAAATGAAGGAATTGGAAGTCCTACTGTACTTGACATCAGGACTTACAAAGCTCTGACAAAAGAAGCAAATAAATGAATGAACCAGAAGAGCGTGCAGAAGTAGATCCGCAGACACGGTCAGATGAGTTTAGGCAAGGACAGCAAAACAATTCAGTGGGGAAAAGAAAACCTGTCTGACAAATGGTGCTGGAACAACTACATACTCATACGGAAAACAAGGACACTGGACCCCTACCTAACACCAAAGGGGACAAAAGTGTAAAGTGGATCGCAGGCCTGAACATAAAAGTTCAAACTATAAAGATTAAAAAAAATCTTCATGACTTTGGGGTAGGTAAGGACTTCTTAAAGAGGGTACAGAAAGTATTAACCATAAAACAAAAATTGATGAATTGGGGCTTCCCTGGTGGCGCAGTGGTTGAGAGTCCGCCTGCTGATGCAGGGGCACGGGTTCGTGCCCCGGTCCGGGAAGATCCCACGTGCCACGGAGCGGCTGGGCCCGTGAGCCCTGGCCGCTGAGCCTGCACGTCCGGAGCCTGTGCTCTGCAACGGGAGAGGCCACAACAGTGAGAGGCCCGCGTATCGCAAAAAAAAAAAAAAAAAAAAAAAAAAAATGATGAATTGGACTTCATCGAAATTACAGCTACCTTCTCATCAAAAGACACTGTTGAGAAAACAGACAACCCACAGTCGGAAAAAAATATTTTTAACATGTAAATCCTATAAAGGACTTGTATCCAGAATATATAAAAGATTATCACAACTCACTATCCAATTAATAAAAAGGGAGAAAAAGGACACAAAAATGGTTCAACAAACACATGAAATAGTGTTTGTTCCTCATTAGTCATCAGGGAATAGCAAATTAAACCACCTTGTGATACCACCACATACTCATGAGAGTGGCTAAAATAAAAAACGGTGGCCAGCACTAAATGTGAAGCAATGAGAACTCTCATATATTGCTGGCAGGAATGGTAAACGGTATAATCACTTTAGAAACGGTTGGGCACTTTCTTAAAAAGTTACATATCCATTTATCCCGTGGCCTAGAAATTCTACTCCTATTTAATCTAAGAGAAATGAAAACGTGTCCACAAAAAATCCCTGGACAAGAATATCTGAACTTCCCTGGTGGCGCAGTGGTTAAGAATCTGCCTGCCAATGCAGGGGACACGGGTCCAAGCCCTGGTCCGGGAAGATCCCACATGCCGTGGAACAGCTAAGCCCGTGCGCCACAACTACTGAGCCTGCGCAGCACAACTACTGAAGCCTGCATGCTCTAGGGCCCGCATGCCGCAACTACTGAGCCTGTGCTCCGAAAGCTCCGCAACAAGAGAAGCCACTGCAATGAGAAGGCCGCGCACCGTAACGAAGAGTAGTCCCCGCTTGCCGCAACTAGAGAAAAGCCCGCATGCAGCAGCAGCAATGAACACCCAATGCAGCCAAAAAAAAAAAAAAACACCAAACAAACACAACAGAAAAAAGAATATCTATAGCAGCTTTATTCATAAGAGACAAAACCTGCAACAGCCCTGGGGTCCATGAACAGAGATATGGTTTTACATAAACTGGTGTGTTCAAACAGCACCACATGGCAACAACAAGGAACACACTGCTGATACAAGCACCAATATGTATGAGTCTCAAAATCAGGCTGAGTGAAAGCCACAGCAGGGTGGACGTGCCATGTAATTCCCTCTATATGAATACGTGCATTTGTCAAGCTCGAGAGAGGCTGGTACAGATTTAGAGCTGTACACTTCATTACTTGTAAATTATATCCCCTCTGACAATAAAACAATAGTTCGCAATTAAGGCTCTTGAGGTTAACGTTTTTAATCCAGCTCTTTTAATTCTGTAACAAATTGAAGGTCCTAAGTGCTAAATGATCTTGAACAATAGTATTTTTAATTTTATCAGTCTAATTCAAATTTCTCCAAGTGTGAGCTTAAGATGTATTTAGGATTTGTTTCTTGGTACCTTGAGATGATCCATGTCGGTGGCAGGGAGCGATGTTGCTCAGACCTCCATGGACGGAGCCGCACAGCATTCACCTCGTGTCCAACGGTCTCTAAGCGACCTCTTCTCTCCTACACTTTCTTCCAAACTGAGGTCTGTTGGAAAAGTTTAAGATACACCACAGTTAGCATCTGACCTGCCTCTGTAACTACGAGAGAAAGCCATATTCTCCTACTTTTCATGTGAAAACAACAAAATGAAACATTAAAACACAATTTCCCAGTTGACTAAAACCACTTACACTTTGCATATTTCATAAACAACTTCTCAAGCTAAAATATTATAACGTTGAATTTTATTATAATTAAAACTGGAGTTCTAAATTGCATGGATATGAATAGTTTAGTCCATTGTAAACAAGTGAAAAGAAAAATTAACAGAGCTAGTTGGTTAGTAATTAACAAAGATTTGGTCCAATACTGTGCAGACTCTTCATGCTCTATTTATACGACAGACACCAAAAAATATCAATATATCCCTTTACCAGTGCAAGTGCTTCCAAAAAAGCAGTGTATAATTAATTCTAAATTCAAGTCACCAAGAGCAGCTAAGGACAGCTGCACACTGCAAATGGCAAAGTGGCCAGCTAAAAGAAAACACGTCTTTTTTCTTTTCTTTTACAAATACAGCAATTATATTAAATGTCTTATGAATACAGTATAAAAAATGGCTTGGAAAAAGTCTAACTTGTCCACATGATTATGATTTTAAAACTGAATAAATCCATCAAGTATAAAAATGTGTCATTCAGATAGTGGATATTTTTTTTCTCACCTCCCTATTTTTGTCAGAGGTATTTATAAAAATTTGCCTAAAATTGTATTTTACCTCTTTTCAAGACTTACCTGAGGCTTTAGCATTGTGGCCATGGGTTTTCATTGAAAACTGCCGTTGTAGCAGAATTTCCTCTTCCTCTTTATAGAGCTTGTTTAGAAATGCTCGTTTCCAAGAAACTGTATAAATCAATATGCCAGTTTAGTGAGAAAACAGTGCAAACCGAGGGTTCGAACTGCCTAATCAATTTCACCTGATGGTGTTGGAACAATACAGGGCCTGCGACACTTGCACGGCAGGGCTGGGAGCTCGTGCAGACCACGCATGGGAAAGTCCAGCCCAGTACCCTACACACACTTGAAAACAGATGGTTAGGGGTTCCCATGGTTCTGAGGCTGACATCAGAGCAACCAGGCTGGGAAGAAAGCACCACGTGACACCCTAGCAGACTGCGAAGGGATGGGTCCAAGTAGCTCACGGTACAGAGCACACGTTGTGTGCACACAGCACACAAGTCACAGACAAGTTGTATTCACCCGATACAAGCACCTAATAAAGATAAATAAGGACTCTCAGACTGTTCTGTGTAAGAAGAATATTTAGTTGCTTTAAGTTATACAGCATACGCTTTTACATTTCCACTTTTTAAAATAGGAATTCGTTCACTGTGGGCCCAGATACAGCTGAAGTGTTCAATCCTAAGTCAATTAAATGCTACTGAGTATATTCTTATAAATCTTACAAGTCTTAGGGTACCTCCCTAATGACAAAGTCTCCAATGTCAAATCGTTTATGGACAAAGTAAAGGTTTATAAATATTCTGGCATTTTACCACTTTTCCTAGTATTGCTTGGGGGCTAATATGAAATTCAACAGAAGCAGAGGCTCGATGGCCAGCATGAATGTGCTTTATATTTCTTCCCCGATTCCTGGGGATTTTATTAACAAAAACAACTTAATAGCGTCCTCTCACTGACCGAAGCACCACCGTATTGATCAGATCACACTGCCTCTCGCAAGAGGCAGGCGACAAGCCTGTGAGGAGGCGGCAGGGGTGCAGCCTGTGAAAGAGGGTAGACAAGAAGGTGTGATGAGGGACACGCGGAGCCGACACTGGGTTAACATTACAGGGTGACTTAACCTTGACCTTGAAAACCAGAACAATTTCAGAGGTGAAAAATCACCACCACTCTTACTAGTGATGTTGAAGAAAAAAAAAAGAAAATTAGCCAGGGTTTTTCACTGATAGGGCTGCAAAGCATTAGGAAAAAAAACAGACAACAGAAGCCAAATCAAGTCAACATAAAGCAGTAATAAAATATAAAAATAAGACATTATTAAACTAGTGGATGTTATTCTAGGTCTCAAAAATTTGCAAAATACCTATTTAAATTAAAATCTTAGTCCCCTCAAAAAATCCAAAGTGAAAAAGTATCAATTTTAGTAAAGATATCAACATACATATATGCAGATATAGATATACATATGAATAATGCAAAACAGATTTACAAAGATGTTAATTTTGGCACTTTTACTTGGATTTTTAAGGAAAGTGACTACAGATATCTTTGCATACAAATTCTCATTCTGGAGAAACAGGATGCAGAAATAAAAGGTTCAAGCATCTCCCTTCTTAAAAAGAACTTTGAAAAAGGTAACTTTACCCGTTAAACCTCCTGGTTGGCAACTTTATAAAACTGGCTTGATTTCTCTAACTCCACAAGTTTGACAAAGTTATTTTAGTTTCTCCCAGTGACACCTGGTCATCCACTTTCAGCACATGTACCATTTGGCCAGAAGTCCATAAATAATGTTTCCAATGCAGAAATCTTAAAGTTCTAAAGGGAAATACTGCTCAGTAGATAAAATCTCCCGGAATGTCTTGCAGCAAAGGTTCCTCAAATTTAAAGCGTTTGGAAATGGCCTTTTGCTCCATTTTCTCTTTTTCAGACTGTCTGCATTGTCCTAAAGTATATGAAGTAACCACAATCAACTCCTCTGTGACGACGGATTCCTCAGTTTCTGGCTTCTGAGTATCTGAATTACTTTCAGGCACAGAATCGCCTTCCTGGAGGGCCTGTGCCTCTTCTAATGCCCCTTTCACCTTGAGAGAAGGTTCCTGAGCACTGCTCTGCATTAGCCATGGATGTTTCAGACATTCCTCAGCATTGGCGCGATCTCTGGATAAAGATACACATTTTACAATTAGGATGAAGTAGTTTAAAGCCTCAACTATAACTTAGAGCATAAGGTATTATATTTTGGGATGTATGAACCACAAAGATCTTACTGTGGTTCCTGAATAAAACAAAGTTTTAGCATTTGCATGCAAATGCCGTTCCCCACAATATAGAAAAATAGTATTTTAAGTTATCTCTGAAAAGCCCCTTTGAAAAACCAAGAACAGATGGCAAATATCCGTTATACTGAGGTGCAGTTCACATTTTCTAAAAAACATCTTCATTTTTGCCACTTTTTCTTTCAAAAGATGTAAGAAGTCAAAGGTTTCATCTAGTTTTGTCTACACTTTCATGTCTTTATTTTGGGGTTTCAGTTGTTAATCTGCTTTTGTTCAGAGCAGATTGCTCGAAAATTGATAGAGATCAATATTAACGAATACTTACTCAGGTTTCTTAACTAAAAGTGTCTTGATGAAGTCAACAGCTGATTCAGACACAACATCAAATTCTTCCTCAGAATAACTCAGATTCATCTGTGAGATGTTGAGGAACGTTTCTTGTTTATTATCGCCTAAGAAAGGCGATACTCCCGTCAGCATGACATATGCCAACACTCCAATGCTCCTAAATCAGAAGGAAAATGTAAGAAAAATTAGTATCATATTCATTTCTTGAAACTAATTTGATCAATTCATCATAAATAATTCTCACCACATATCCGTTGCCATGCTGATAGGATCATAACTAAGAATTTCAGGAGCTAGCATCAGAAACAAAAGAAAACATTTAGTTTTGTGAAAAAAAAATTGCCAGATTTGCTCTTAGAAAAATCTAAATACCAAACTAAGACATTGTCAAGGTTTGGGCTAAGATGAAATAAGTTCATGTTATAAGTCAAATTAATATGCATTACTGTAAAGTCTAACTAGATGTTTATAATTAACTTGCTTACTTTTTGCACCTCTATCCTCCAATGCTGGGTCCTAGTATTTTTTTTTTTTTTTAATATTTGAATACATAACTACTGCCATATAAACTGGCAACTTTTACACTTTCCTCTTCCCACACCCTCTATCTAATCAAGCATCAGGTTCCCGCTTTTAAATCGTGATCTCCCCGGCCCCCAGTCTACAGCACGTGCCCCCTGACCCCCACTTGGTCCCGCCCTCTGATCTGCTCTCTATGCTGCGGCTGCAGTGAGCTTTTAAAATGCCCACCCGTTAACACAGTCAACAAGGTTAGAAACAACCTGGGCATCCTTGGATGACATGCGTCACACACACAGACAACAAACACAACCTACAGGGTTGAGAAAAAGTTTGCTTTGATAATATCTAACTAGACTGCTGCCAGCCAGAGAAGTAACAGAAAGACAGTCCCAAGTGTGCAAGGACATAGGGGAAATTCAGGAAAATCCTCCCTGAAGACTGCTCACTGGTATGATCCAGTCAACCAAAAAACGATTTTTTTCAAAAGTATAGAAATAGGAAGACTAGGCTATGAAAAGACAGGCAATAAGTACTGAATCCATTTAAAAACAGATCAAAGCCTAAAAAACTGAGGTAATGACAATAAAAAAGGGAATGAAAATGTTCTAGGGAAAACCAAAACACTCAAAGTTGCACATGCATTAGGAGTGGGAGATAAGCCTCCCCTAGAACAGGAGAGGGGGAGGTGTAGGGGATCCTGGTTTCCCCACTTCTGTCTGAAGCTGTCGAGCTGAGAAGCAGAGGCTACGAATGTTATTTAAAAGTTGTAAAAGAGGGAGTGCCCCGGCGGTCCAGTGGTTAGGACTCCAGGATTGCACCGCAAGGGGCACGGGTTCCATCCCTGGTCAGGGATCTAAGATCCCACAAGTGATGCGGCACGGCCAAAAAAAGAAAACAGAAAAAAGTTTTAAAAGATACTACCAGGAAATTTAAAATCAAATGCAGAGTATCCAGATTACTGGAGGGGAAAAAGTACAACAGAGCCTAGAGAGCAGTAGATAGTGGGAGGAGCGGGGAAGGAAATAACATTAGCTTCCTTTTCTGAGTGTTTATTACGTGCTGAGCGCTGACGTGAGAGTGTGACGGAGCAGATCCAGTGAGGTAGGACTTCCACAGCCTCGTTTCGTGGACAGAGGACCGTAAGGTATAGAGAGGTCTGGGGACCGAGGTCCCACAGCTGGCCAGTGCAGAGGGGCACACACCCAGGCAGCCCTTTCTGCGTATGAAAGGCTGGGGCGGGGCTGGGGGCACAGGGTCCCCTTTAAAAGGCAGGCCAGGCGAAGAGACAGGAGCGCCGCCTGTTTTTCTGTATTATATCCTTCTGAGTTATTTGTAGTTTTTTTGGGGTTGGGCTTGTACTGCTTTTATCATAAAGAACACAGCTTTGTTTTTTTGGAGGGAAAAAAACTCTTGGTAGAAAATTTAGAATTTACCAAAGAGCAGAAAGCATCGGAGGGAAACAAAACAACCCCACAGAAACTCATTCAGGGCAATAATTCCTATGGGCATCTGGGCCCACAGCCCTTCAGCCCGCAGTCTCCTGAGCTTCTTCCAGTTGACAAGGCCTCCCGTTCATCACGGGTGCTTCTCCTGAAGCAGCAGCATGTTAAGCCACATTCCTAACACTAACTCAGCGGTCATGAGACGTACCAGTCGGCGTACTGGAAATTGTGTTCTAGTCCACAAAAAACACACCATATTTGAAGGGTGTTTTTCTGCCTGCGATATCTTTTATTACCTAATTAATAAAGGATCTGCTGTTTCAACCTGTAGGACTTCAGAAAGTATTTTAAAACTTCAAATTATTTTTTGTACTGTCATTGCCATACAGCTTTGTTTTCCTCAACCCGACCTGTCCCCCGGGACTTTCTGTGTCCCCCTGGAATCCTTTTTTCCTTCCTACATAAATTCCCAGCATCCTGGGCTCCTTCAAGGACTACTCTTTTCCTTTCACCTTCTTCTTGCCACGCCCCCAGGCCTTCTAGAAGGAGACTGCCTGTCCGCCCACTTCACACCTCTGCCCTCAGGCAAATCTTCTTCCTCCCCCCAGGCCCAGGCCACAGCCTTCTCTACTCCTGGTCACAATGATGCTCTCACCTACGGACACAAAAGCCACCCTCCTCCTCCCAGGGCTGCCATCACCCCGGGGAACTTCCACACTGATGTGCAGGACCCTACCGGCCTGGCACCCATGCTTCTCGACCTCCTGGTCCAAAGAAGCTGACCTTCCAGAGCAACATCCAAGGCCTTGTAATCACAAAGAGCCCTTTCTACTCTGAAATTTTAAATGATAAAACTGTAATCCCTGGCCACACCTTTAAATTATTTTACTGCTTTGCTCTTCTACAGGAATCTCTCTTTTTCTTTAACCTCATCCAACCACTAATTCTTTTATGCTCCATTTTCCTTCCAGTCTTTCCAAAAAGTCATAGTTTACCGCTTTTTCTACCAAACCAAGAAGCCATGGTTCATCACTTCAGCTGCTCTCTCCTTTTTCTTTCTGCCAGAAGCTCTCAGCCCTGCATCAACCCAGCAGAATGCCCTCTCTGTTTCCCACATCTATGCAATCACAGGGCTTGCAATGACTTTCACAGTGTTTATTCTACCAACTTGAAGTTCTTGAAAGGTCCTTACTTGTTAAATATCCTTCCACCCTCAGATAACCTGACATCCTCTCCTATTCCTTTTAGAAGCAATCCCTTCAACTTCTCTTAGCCCTCCAGGAAAGGGACCACCAATTTGGTACCTTACTCTTTATAAAGTTTTCCATTTTTTAACTTAATACAAAGGAAGGGATCTCTGACGGTAGAATTTCAACACAGTGGACGGCAGGCCCCCCCACTCACCACGCCACATGGGAGCTCCCCAGTGAAGGGGATGCCTGGCCCCACACACAACACACGCAGCACTCAGGAATATACTCACCCACGTACTCGGGGGTGCCCATAATCTCCCGGAGCTCTTCGTTGTTCTTCAGTACTCTTGAAAGACCAAAATCAACTATCTTAATGTCACCCAGTGGAGAGTCACTTGTCAGCAGAATATTCTGGGGCTACAAAATGACACCCCCCAAATTAATAAGCCGTGATTGCATATGAAGAGCATAAAGAGCGGGTAGCCCATAAAACACAAATTTCACCTGTGGAACCGAGAGCGAGAAATTTACCAGTAGACAGTCATTCGTCAGACAGCTGTTTTTACAGCATACTTCCCATGTGTAAGGCAGCAGGCCTCGTACCATCTCTTCCCTTATACCGGCTCTTCGTCAGCACGTAACTATGCATCTATTCCCATCTTAAAAACCAAACCAAACCACTTAATTAAAAAAATCCTCCCCCCATGACCCTGCATCTCTTTCTGGCCAACACACTCCCTCCCTCAAAGCTCAGCTTCTTGAAAGCGAGGTCACCTCAATCCAGCTGCATCGGGATTTGCCCCCTGTACTCCATCTGCCCTCACTAAGGTCACAATATCTTTAATAATAGAAGGCCCACCGAGTCCAGTGGGGGTCCTGCAGGCACTGACAGCGGGACAATTTGGAGCTACTGGTCGTCCTTATATTCCCTCTTGGATCTATTCCTCCCTCTATAGCTCCCTCTCCATCTTTTTCACGATTGTTTTCTTTGCTCTGCTTTTAAATAGTGGTGTTGCCCAGGATCTCTTGCTGGCTGGCGCTCTTCTCCTGACACTCTGCGTTCTATTTCTCAGCAATTTCATCTACTATCAAAGCTTTAGCCGCCACTTACACGCTGATCACTTCTACCCTAAGCCCTCTCCGGACTCACAGTGCCAACTGAAATCGGATCTTTTCGCCTGGCAAGGCCTTCAATGCAATACACACGTCGGGCACCAAACCCACTGCTCTCTTCTGTATCCCCAGCCTCAGTGCTCAAGTCAGACACTGGGGAGTCATCCTAAAGTTCTCTGTACCCTTCATTTTCCACCACTTCCACATCTAGTGAAGTCACCAGTCATGCGAATTCTATTTCCTAGATCTCAATATTCCCACTGCATGAAATCTGGGATCTCATTACCCTCCTGTCTCTAATTTCCCCACCTTCAACCCATCCTGCACGTACGACAACCTTCCCATACTGTAAGTCTGATCGTGACACTCTCCCTGTGGTCGTCTGGCTGTTCTTCGCCAAGAGCTACACTCCAGTGGGGTCGGGGCGGGTTGGATGTCCACGGCGGTGGTAAGCGCCACCCAGAGGACCAATGAGCTTCGCGCTCCTGGAGTCATTTTTGCTCAGCTGAAAATAACTCGGACATCTTTGCATAAAAAGTCAAGCTGATACATTACAGACTAGAATGTAAAATTCATCCCAATTTTTAAAATAAAATATGAGATTTGAAAGAGGCTTATGCACGCTTCAGAATGGGTCGGCGCTTACTGTCTTTGGCCGTTAAGAGTACTTCCAAAGGTGAACTGAGGACACTGGCACCAATAAAGTACCTCACTAGAGCGTCCAGAATGTTCCGTGCTCCGGCCCCTCCCTCCCTTTCTAGATGACTCTCCTGTCACCATTCTGCGGGGAGTCTGCGCTCCAGATCAGTCAGGCTGTCGTCCCTCGACAGGACACACGGCCCACACCTCAGGCCTCTGCTCGGGAAGGCCCCTCCCCGGCTGCCTGGCAAGTTGATCCTCGCGGCTCCCTCCAGCACGGGGTGGCGTCTCCTCTGCGAAGCCCTCTCTGCCCTCCCCTCCGCCGGCCCCTCTCGCCTCCCCGGCGTCTCGTACAAGACACGTTGTTCTGTTAACAGGAGTTTCAGTCTCCTCCGCCACGCGGTTCTCCAGAGGGTGGCAGTGATGTTCACGGTCCTCTCCTGCCACTTCCACCCAACCGCTCCATCCGACTTCCGTCTTCTCGTCTGCCGCCCAGGTCAAAGCCAAGGGCGCCCTCAGGGCTCTCCTCTGAGCGCCGTCTCAGCCGTGCTTGACGTTGCTGCTCCTTCCCTGTCCACCAGCTCCTTTTCTCTTGGCTTCCAGAACACCGTCCTGGTTCTCCTGCTAACTCCCCGGCTGCTGCTGTTGGTCCGTCTCCTGCGACCCGCCCACTAACTGCTGGGCCCCCAGGGCCTGATCTGGAGGCTCCCCCTCTCCTCGCCCCACTCCCACCCCGCACCTCCACCTGCACCCAAGGCCGACGACCATCTGCCCCTCTGGACTCACAGCCTCTCTCTCTGGCTCAGGTCCCTTCACCTAACCTCTCCCCTTTGATGTCTCAGAGGCGCCTCCGATTCAACATGCCCAAGTCAGACTCCTGCTTTCCTCCCAGATCAGACTCTCCTCGCGTCCCCGCGGGCAGCGCGGTGGATGCTCCTTGCAGCCGGCAGGACGCAACGCCGAGGGGCATCTCTGTCTCGCCTCTCTCCCCAGCGCCTTCGCCATCGAGCTAACGCGTCACCACGTCCTAGTGACGTTAAGTCCTAGACGTAGGCATTTCTAGACTTTGTCTGCCCCTCCCCCCCCCACAGAACACTACCTTGAGCTTCCACCACTTTCTCCTCCGTTGCAGCAGAACGCTGCCCGAACTGCAGCCAGGAGGGTCTTCCGTCCTCTGTACATCTGATCGGTGACCGCCCTGCCTAAACCCTTCAGTAGCTTCCCTCTGCTCCTATGATAACCTCCCAGCTGCTCACTGGGGTCCACAAGCCCCAGGCAGGGCGAGCTCGTGCCCGGCTGTCCAGACTTGTCACCCACCTGCTCTCCGGGCTCAGGGAAAGTCGGTCTCCCTGCTGGCCACTCACACCTGTCATGCTCTCTCTCTCAACAGCATCTCTGTCATCGTACCCCCGCCACCTGGGACGCTCTTCTCTGTTCTGCTCTGCCTACTGTCAACTTGGCGAGAAGACCCAGCACGGCAGTGAAGCAGCAACGTGAAGGGCTGCCCTACGACAGAGGATGCTGAGGTACAGGGGGGCCCTCCCTCTGAAACGGGTCTTACTGTCGAGCCAGCCATCCGGCCTACTCTTTTCTATTATGAAGATGCTTGTAGGTTTATCTCAGTCTGGATTCAGAAACAGAGGGGAAGAGGCTACAGCTCCGTGGGAACAGGAGCCACGGTCCTGGCCATGGTGACGTCACCGGGCTCAGGGCCCCGGCACCCGGCAGGCCCGCACTGACACTCGCCCAGTAAGTGAAAAGAGGAAAGGTGACTAACTACAAAGAAACCCTTAAAGGGGCTCTATTTTCTGTCAGGACAGGTGGTACCATAACTATGAGCAATGCCAAGCCCCTACTGTCCTGAGTTCATACTCAGAACAGAAGACAGATGGGCCTGTCAGGCTCAACTAGCTCAGGTGCTGCAGTTGACAAAGCACTCAGGCAAGAGATGAACAAGATGGAATGATTCTGCCTTGGAGGGTTCCCGAGGAGGTACGGCAGCAGCCCTGACGGGGAAAAAGGATTTCACCACTTATTCCGCAAAGTTTTACTGACTGCCTAGTGAGCTGTGACCTGAGGAAATGGCAGAAAACAAGTCCTCCGTTCCTTTGGAGACTTATATTCCAATAGGGCCAAATAAGTACAAATAAATAATACAACCTCAGGTTGTTTTAAGCTCTACAGAGAACTCAGAGTGGGGGAAGGAGCGAGAGAGTGCCCGTCAGGCATGTGTGTGTGCGGATGCTATTTCCAGGGCAGTCAGGGAAGGCTTCCCGGAGGTGGCATATTTGAGGGCAAACCAATGTTAGGAAGGAGCCAGTCACGGCGCAGCCTCTCGGGGTTGGGTGTGGCAGAGGGAAGAACTGCGAGCTGAAGACGAGCACAGAGGTGAGGGGCAGGTGTGAGGCTGGAAGGACATGGGGTTGGGGGACAGGACTCGCAGGGCTTTGTGGGCCATTCAGGAGTGCCTGGCAGAAGGCAGTGCGAGGGGAGGGACGGAGGACATTCCAGGGAAGGACAAGACCGCAGGCCAAAGTACACAGGGGAGCCAGCACACAGCACGATGTGCAAGGGACTGTCAAATACAACCACGCGGCTGGAAACAGCCTTCTGAAAAACGTGCCTTTAGCCTGTTTTTAAAAGTCTCTAGAGGGAGAGACACAGAGTGAGGAAGATATGATGAAGCATGGAATGAAAGGAAAGAAATTTTACACCTAACAGAGGCGAAATCCACCGGCCATCGTGACTGATGCCGTGTACGGGCAGGAAGAGGGCACAGTGTCATTCGCTGACTGACACACGGGGTCCGCAGAGAGGACCATCGCTTCAACTTTCTCAGGACCAGCCAGGGCAGCTGGAAATTCAGCCTGGAGAGACGGCAAGGCCAAGGACATGGCTTTGGGGGCCTGCGGCACATAGGAAAGACTAAAAGCACGGAAGTAAACGAGAGGAAGAGTGTACAGCAAGAAGAGAAGTGGGCCGAGAGGCAGGATGGCTGATAACTACGTTTTGGGGTAAACAGCAAGAGTCAGGAAAGAGGAGAAACACTGGTCTGAGAGCGAGAACCCAGGTGTAACCATTAGAGCAGGAAAGCCAGGGAGAACAGCGCCATCAGATGGACAAGGGGAAGAATGACGACCATGAAAGAACTCAGAGAAGGTAGTTTTTAGTAAAATGGTGGGAGAAAAAACTAGCTTCCAATAGGCTGAAAAACAAATGGAAAGGCTAAGAGATCTAGTACAGGTTGTTTTGGCTTAAATATCTTCTGATACCCTTGAAGCCAGTGCTGTCCTACAGAAAGGTAATTTAAAATTTCCTAGTAGCCATATTACAAAAGGTAAAATGGAACAGGTGAAATTAAATGTATTTATTTAACTCAATATATCTAAAAGGTTATACCTTCAACATGTAATTAATAGGGAGAATTATTGAGATAGTTTACTTTTTTTCACACTAAGTCTTTGAGCTCTGGTGTGGATTTCACACTCTGAGCACAACCTAGTTCAGACAAGCCACGTTCCAAGTGCTCTAAAGCACCACGTGGCCAGTGGCACTGGGTTGATGGTGCAGCATTAAACTCCTTAGGAGAAAAAAAAGATGCAATGACACCCCAAGAAACGGTCAGGGAATTCTTAGTGTCTCTTACCCACTGTCCTAATTTACTATCACTATGCAATTATGGAATGATAGTTTGTTTTGAAAACAAATTCATCAAAATAACTAAGACTTTTCTGCCTATAGTCAAACAACCACACTGTGGCTCAGTATCATCTCTAATTTTGTATAAAAACCTGTTTTGTCTTTTTCTTTTAAATCACAGACAGTTTTGGCTACAGTAAAAACTTAAAACTGAATGAAAAACCAAAACAACAAATTGCTGTCACTGTAGAAGTTTCCACTGCAGACGCGTGCTCAATGGTTATAAATACCGAAACCAGATAAAGCACCCCCCATCCAAGATTGAGAAGCTCAACTGATCAGTGTTAGAATCAATTTCTCTTTTCAATGGCAAAGTAACTACAGAGGTTCTGGTAACATAAACTTCCTTATAAAGCCAACATTCTCTTTTTTACTTAGCTTCTAGCTATTTCTTCAGGAAAAAATCCTATGTAACATCATGATTATGAGGCCCCAGACTTCTCAAGGCAATTTTAGTTGTATTACATTATTGATATACTACAGTACAATCAAACATCATTGAGGCAAATTAGATGAGAGGAGTCTGACTCTGAATAGACATTCATCACTGCACATGTTTTGCCTTTCCCAGTACATCAAAAACACCAAGAGAAATACTGCTAATCACCAGATCTTCTTAAGGTTCATTTGTGATTAACAAGACGTGCTCATTCTGGGAATGTTTTTAAATACCATTTGTTCCCTTAAAGTAGATTAAACATCTTTCCCTTACATTTTGTTTACTCTTTACATTCCATGGGAAATGCTTTCTTTAGTTATTATGCAAAAGCTAGTTGGTTTGTGGTAATGTAGTAAATTCTGTAGTAGTGTGACCAAATTATTAAAAGGTTACCTTAGTATTTGCAATCAAGGCTTAGTCACAGCATCCATAATCTGCCAAAGTGAGAGACATTAAACCCTTGAAAGAGAGATTGCTAGAAAAAACACACGTCTCATAAAATTGCAGCTTTCTGGAACTTCACAGTTAACATTTATTATGTCCTCTCGCCCAACTGTGCCCTGGTTTGACCACAGGTATTTTTTTTTTTTTTTTTTTTTTTTTGCAGTATGCAGGCCTCTCACTGTTGTGGCCTCTCCCATTGCAGAGCACAGGCTCCGGATGCGCAGACTCAGCAGCCATGGCTCACGGGCCCAGCCGCTCTGCGGCATGTGGGATCTTCCTGGACGGGGGCACGAACCCGCGTCCCCTGCATCGGCAGGCGGACTCTCAACCACTGCGCCACCAGGGAAGCCCCCACAGGTATGTTTTTAAAGTAGACCTTACTCCTCTAAATAAAATATAAGACTATAATCTCCATCAGTTTCTGAAAATATGTGCTAAAAACAAAGATAAGTACCTTTAAATTTACAGCTTAGTTAGACCTCCTTTCTATGGAATCCAGTTCATGACAGAGGCTGCGGCTCACAATACTTAATTCTATTTAAGATGCATGCATCCCAAGTGGTAAGAGAGAAAAAAACAAGGTCCACAGAGAGGTAATGAGAGTGGAATAAATGGGAAACGTACAAACTGTCCCAAATCGACAACTGGGAGTAGAGAACTGCTCCTAAAACCTTATTTCTCAGCTTCGTGGGGGAATCCTTTTATTTATCTGGGTATCTTCACTTTTTTGTGGTTCGCGGGCCTCTCACCGTTGTGGCCCCTCCCACCGCAGAGCACAGGCTCCAGACGCGCAGGCCCCGCGGCCATGGCTCACGGGCCCAGCCACTCTGCGGCATGTGGGATCCTCCCGGACCGGGGCACGAACCCGTGTCCCCTGCATCGGCAGGCAGACTCCCAACCACCGCGCCACCAGGGAAGCCCTATCTTCACTTCTGTACATAATCTATTTACCATTTACTGAGCAATCACCATTGGATGAGATCATTGTAGACTTGAGGCTAATCTGCTCAATAAGGCTAAAGGTACCATGGACAGCATTTTAAGGAACATTTTATCAGCCCACGAAAGTTCAAGTAAATTGACTTTTTATGCACTAAAACCCAGGTCAGAGTACAGAAATAGGTTAATAATCCTGTCTAAATAAATTTGGGAAACTGTTTAGAAATGTTACCTGTTACCCCTCTTTCCAGTAAAACACTGACGCTTAAACTATCAGTGACCAATTTAACCTCAGATGGGAAAGTTCCAGCTTCTAATGCCTGGTCTGCTCCTCCACTTCCCATTACACATATCACAGGGTGGACGGGTTTAATGACTGAATACCTAGCACAGAACCGTTGGAAGATGTGACCAGTACAAGACCATCGGAACACACACAGCCTTGGATTTTAAGACTGGATTTGTTTGTGCCCCTTTTGGTCAGTCCTCCCCTTGACTGATGTAAAAGCAGGCCATTACGCCCATGACTAGCTACCAAATGACTGAGATGGTTTTGAGACTTGAGCTTGTCCTGACTCTGGCAGAGGTGATGTTACTGAGACTCGTCAGTCCTGCCATGATTTACGTGCAAAGGAATGGGCTCTCCCTTAATCACACACACTTCAGTGTCTCCAATTTTCGTAGATGCATAAACAGCCCAACATCTGCATCTGCTACTCCTCAAAGAACTTCCCATGTTCAGTTGAAGATACAGGCCCGCCTCGTTTTACTGCACTTTGTTTCACTGCATTTCGCAGCTATTTCGTTTCTTACGAATTGAAGGTTTGAGGCAGCCCTGCGTCGAGCAAGCCTTGGCACCACTTTTCAAACAGCATTTGCTCACTTTGTGTCTCTGTGTCACATTTTGGTAATCCTCACAGTATTTCAGACTTTTCCATTATATTTGCTGTGCTGATCTGTGATCAGTGACCTTGGCACTGGGAAAGATCGTGTGACTCGCTTTATTGCGATATTCACTCTACTGTGGTGTCTGGAAGCAAACCTGCCACATCTCCGAGGCCTGCCTGCGTCTGGCTGAGAGTCTTCAGCGAATCAGTCTTTTGGCAAACGGACTGTTTGGGGTCTGACCGGACTGAGTAGTGTATTTCCCGTTCTGTCAATTACCACTTTTCAAAGAGGCAACTATAATAGCTATTCTAACTAACTTCTGTCTCTGGGACAAGAATTGCCCATTTTCACCATAATGGGGAATAAATGGTCTACTGACTCAAAGTTCCCATATATACTGGGGTTATCACTTTTCACAGAATTAAAACGTAAGAAAACACATTTAGCTCTATAGCTTCGTCTTTCAAGCTCTGATAGAGACTGAGAGTCAGCATTATACACAAATCGCCACTGGGCAGACGGTTGTTAAAAGATGCAGGACAGTAGACTCTCTTTGTCCAGACTCACGGGGGACATGGAAGTCAACTTGGAAATGACCTTCTGATAGAAATCATTCCCGTCTGCACTGCTGCCTTTCCAGCCCCATCTCCAACCTTTCCCCTCCAGAGTTCACTGAGAAACAAGTCTGACTGCATGTGTGCAGAGTGTGAGGGCAGAAGACAGGCTGAGAACCTTCCAGGCCACCTGGTCCTCTAGCTCTTCTGGGTCTAGGAAACATGGAAAGTCCTGTTTCCAACATCCAAGGCCCATCATCAAAGCCTCTATTAAAGCTGGAAAGAATTCTACACCGAGTGCACTGGGGAGAAAGGATACAATTTATACTGAGTGTATTAGGGAGACAGGGATATAATCTCACTGTGTAAATACACAGTCGAACCTGGTACTCAAGAACTTAAAATTCACCCTTGACTTCTTTCAGGTAACATCAAAGATGCATGACACACGGTGTTGGCAACCTGTCTGACTCGCTACCTAATTAGCTCCTTTTCTGAATAATGTCGTAGGTGGAGCTGTCATAATCGAAAGCTCATTTCCTATAGATGCAATATTATTTAAATTGGTGTTCTGTTCCTGGAGGTCGTTTTTACATCATAAAACTAGCAAAACGTCATAGAAATAAATGTATGATTTTACAAAGTTAAGTGTGTAAAAGCAAACATGAGAGAAGGCTTAGCACAGACATTACTTTGGGGACGTTTTCCTCACGGCTGGTACTAACTGAGGCTTCTTAAAGTCTGAGTCCACTGAAGTCTGGACTGCAGAGACCATCTCTTCCTGGCAAGTGTTCCCGAGCGAAGCACGGTGGCCGTGTCCCGCACCCAGGATCTTTGAATTTCTAATGCATACGATGCACTAAAGGGAAAAAGCAAAGCCCCAGCTCCCTTGCGTATGCTCTGAGGGTTTCACCTAGGTGATCTCCAAGGCCACTGCAGCATCAGCCTGCTGGGACTGCTCGTGGGTGCACACATGTCCACACCTGCCTTCAAAAAATGGCACTATCACTCCCATACTCTACTGTGTTGTAACCGCCCACTTTAGACACTATACTAAGAAATCAGTGTCCCGGAGAAAAAAAGGACTGTTAATGAAATATTGGCATCTTTCAGAAAAGAACAAGAAGGTTTCCAAATAATTTCCTTTCCCCTGTATTTTTCTGTAGGAAACTAGCATTTGAAGGAGGACCTATTACCTTTCCATCTAATTTCAAATGGAATTTGATCAAGTTTACTTACGGAGTCACCTCCTGGTTATACACTGCACACTCCTCCTTGAGTGTTCCTTCGTGCAAAAGAGATTAAACACTGCCACGTATACAGCACGGTATGTATACAGCACGGTATGTGTACGGTATGGTACGTGTACAGTATGGTGTGTATAAGGTGTCACAGAGTGTGCCATCCAGCAGCAGCTGTCTGAGTGGCACCTGCATCTGCAGGACTGCCATCACCTGGCCCTGCCCTGAATCTGAAACTTGCTGGGGCCCAGCAATTTGTTCTAACAAGCCTTTCAGGTGACCCTGACCTGGGTCAAAGCTGGAGAGCCACTGCCGAAAGCGTCTCCTTTCTGCTGGAAGCATACGACAGCAGGGGTCAGGGTGGATGGGCAGGTGAGTGAGACGAGGCCGCAGAAGTTCAGGAGAGGAAAGTGGTTTGGGGTCCGGGGGTTCGGCCCTGTCGGGTTACCCTCCTTCCTCACCCCCTCTCCTCCGGCTGACAAGGCTGATAAGGCGCCGGAGTCCCTGGGGTGTGTTCTGTGCTAGAGGACTGTCTCACTTCCACAAAGCCCCACCTGGACTTGATAGGGAAGCAACCATGGGAAAACCAACAAGGGTCTTAGATGCTTTTCTCCTCAGCTGCCTGAAGGAATATGCTCTGAATACCTGCGGTGGACATTTACTGTTTTTCCCCTGAGCGCCCATTCTCTAGTCTTTGAGAAACGGAACTGGTCTGAGAACCCATCCCTTCCCCACTCTCAGTCCACATCAAAGCTGGGCTGGGAGCGGGGCTTGACCCCTCTAGGTGGGTGCATATGACACCGATGGCACTGGCCTGGCCATCAAAGCCCTGCACCCTGGACCAGTGCACCAATTCTTTCTGGGTTGATCTAAGCTGGTTTGAGTGGGTCTCAGGACTTCTGAACAAGCCAGTGACCTGAGAGCAGCTCTTTCCTGCTGAGTCTCAGGGCAGTTGTGAGGCTAAAAAACGGTTGCATCTAACTCCCCACCATTTTATTGCCATTTGAAGGAGGTAGAGCTGAGAACTGAAGAAAAACCAAGTGCTGGCATATCTGGATGAATGAATAGTGCTGTAACTGCAGCCAGAATTACCCTGGACTTTTTAGCCAATGAAAGTTCCTCTTTCGATTGCCCTGCTTTCAGCTGGCGTCCGCGTCACCTGAAAGGATGGTGACTGACGCCACCCTTTGTACTTTCTCTCTTCCTTCCTCCCTTCCTCCTTTGACAATTTCAAATTAAAAATCTACCTGCCTCTGATGGCTTTCATTCCCTAATTTATTTTATTTATTGCTGCCTGCCGAATTTTCCACAACACTGCTTTTCAAATATTTCTGCTCAAAAATCACCTATCACTCCGTGACATGGGAACCCCGGGAATCTGGCCTTTTCTCAACTTTCAATATCTCCTACGTCATCTTTCAATTCCAGAGGAACTTTTCCATTTACTTTTGTCCAAACACATCACAAGTATTCCTAACTCTTTTGAGTTAACTTTCTCCTATTCTTCTCTACCTATCTAAATCCTAACTTTGTGGAAAGGTCTAGCTCAAGCCCTGTCTCCACCAGGAAGCCTTCACCTACCCCAGCAATACCCTCGAAGCTCCATTTCCGGGGCAGTGTATTACTATTTATCTTTCTATGTATGCACATATGCATTCTCTCCCTGATAAAACTGGCTAAGGATACAAGTTATGACTCAATTCTTATACCCTTGTTACCTAATAAAACACACAAACCTGACAAATATTGGAGGAAACCACTGTGAGATATCTCGCATCTAGAGTGTCATTCTCCAGCAACCACAAAACTGTACAGTAATTCAGCTCTTACCTTCAAATCAAGATGAACTACGTCATGAGCGTGTAGAAAGCGAACGCCTTCTAAAATCTGCCGCATGAGTCTCTGAACATCTTTTTCCTTAAAGGCTTCTTCTCTGTCTGCAACACACTGGTCAAAGATTTCACCCCCAGCAGCACTAGAGAAGATGAGAAGCACATTTTCAATAGAAAGGAAGAGGACTCATTAAAAATAGCCTTTTTGTTCTTAGTACTTAGACACAGTAGGTATCTTTATTTACATAGACTATAATTTGAATGTGTGTAAAATTTCGTCCATCTACCTGCTGAAATCCAATATTTAAGTAAAAGTTTAAGCTCAGATTAGCATTTCCAAAGCTAAATAAAAACATCAGCTTCAGAACTTCAAGAACTAAACGTTACTAGTAAAATATATGAACATATTTTCAAGTAAAAAAAATTCTCAAGAATTTTTAGTTACAGAATACATAAAAACATTGTTTTTGTAAAAAATGCAAATAATGCAAATAAAGCAAATGCCCTCCATTGAAGACCCTTCCCCCAGTCCAGAGCTACATTTAGAAGCTCTGTTATCACTCAGGTGTACTCCATCCTTCCAGATTTTTAAAATATATTTAAATGCATACAAAAATATTAATTTTCTGGATTTTTAAAGACACATAAATGGCAACATTCTAACTGATACTGTTCTATTACTTTTTAAAATTACTTAAACATGCCTTAAGAGTCTTTTCCATGATGATAATTTTATATCTATCTCATAATTTTTATCTTTTATTTTTTAAATTTTTTGGCTGACTTGGATCTTCATTGCTGCAGGCGGGCTTTCTCTAGTTGCGGCGAGCGGGGGCTATTCTTCGTTGCGGTGGCTTCTGTTGTCACGGAGCACGGACTCTAGGCACACGGGCTTCAGTAGTTGCAGCCCGTGGGCTCAGTAGTTGCGGCACACGGGGCCCTAGAAGGCGCAGGCTTTAGTAGTTGCAGCGCATAGGCTTAGTAGCTGTGGCTTGCGGGCTTAGTTGCTCTGGGGCATGTGGGATCTTCCCAGACCAGGGATCCAACCCATGTCCCCTGCATTGGCAGGTGGATTCTTTTTTTTTTTTTTGCGGTATGCGGGCCTCTCACTGTTGTGGCCTCTCCCGTTGTGGAGCACAGGCTCTGGACGTGCAGGCTCAGCGGCCATGGCTCACGGGCCCAGCCGCTCCACGGCATGTGGGATCTTCCCGGACTGGGGCACGAACCCGTGTCCCCTGCATCGGCAGGCGGACTCTCAACCACTGCGCCACCAGGGAAGCCCAGCAGGTGGATTCTTAACCACTGCGCCACCAGAGAAGTCCTACCTCAGAATTTTTAATTCCTGCAACCATGTGAATTGAAAAGCCATAGTCTATTTAGCCATTCCCCTTTGAAGGACATTTAGGTTTTTTTTTTCCTGATTATTCATGATTATAAACAATGTTGTGATGAGAAGGTGTGTGAAGGTTCCTGTCAGCTCCTGTGTCAGTAAGTAGTCTTCAACGTAGATACTGGGATGAAACTGCTGGTGTGAAAGGAATGTGCTTTTGAAATTTCAGTAGATATGACCTAGGCTCACCAAAAGAGTGGTACGGACTTAAACTTTCTTCCACCCTCTGGCCAAAGCGCTTCAGTTTTTTTTTTTTCCTCTGAATAATTTTGCAAGTAAAAGAAACAAATTATTTACAATTTTTCTTTCCCTTCAGCAGAAATTCCATACTTTAACAATTTGTTCTTACCATAAATGACAGCTCATGTCCTATCACAAATTTTCCTTTGTGCTTAAAAAAAAAAAAGACTAGATTGCTTCCATGAAGTTGTTATAAAAATTAATGTGAAATACGCAACTCCAAACAGCCATGCTACTGTCAAACAAAAGCTACTCATTCGTTTCCTTTTCATAAGATAATTTAGTTCTTTCCTTCCAGCCTTCTTTCCTTCCTTTTTTTTTTGTTAGGGCAATCTATTTTCCAAATTCTGTCTATAAAAGGAAACAAAAATTTTCACCGAAGTCAGCTAAGAACCTATTTAAGTTTAGCTGAAAAGCTGTACGTGGTGAGAGTGAAAGAAAATAACTCGCTGGCTGATTCAGATTTTCATTTGGTTAAACCTATACAACTGACAATTATATTTTAATTACAGTATGAGAAAACCATACATGAAAGCATCAAAACAATTTTTATGTAATTAACTGTAAAATGGCCATCACATATTCAGGCAAAGCTAAAGTGATGCATAACTCATAAGAAAGGAAAGGGTGAGCACTGACAACAAAACCAAGGAGTAAATCAGTGACAGCCTGGCAGTGCTGAACACTGTGAGCAGGCAGCTAGTGAGCATGAGCTGAGTCCACTCAGTCGCAGCAGCTAGAGATGCAGCAGGATGCGACGTGCAGTCCATGGAGTCCCCTGCACATGAAGGCTACACTCAGAACTGCCTATTTTCCTCAGTTGAGACAGACAAATGCATTTTGGTTGCAAAAGTTCGCCAGTCTCAATTTACGGTCCTCTGGGCCTCTCAGCTCAACACTACCACCCACAAAAAAATTCAATATCGGTCAATTTACATAAATACAAGGATTTCTTCACCTAAAATTTAAGAACAGGGCTTCCCTGGTGGCGCAGTGGTTGAGAGTCCGCCTGCCGATGCAGGGGACGTGGGTTCGTGCCCCGGCCCGGGAAGATCCCACATGCCGCGCAGCGGCTGGGCCCGTGAGCCATGGCCGCTGAGCCTGCGCGTCCGGAGCCTGTGCTCCGCAACGGGAGAGGCCACAACAGTGAGAGGCCCGCGTAACGCAAAAAAAAAAAAAAAAAAAATATTAAGAACAATTTATTATTCGTCCTTTCCACTATGACGTTTACCCATTCTCGCTTTAACAAAAGGGTTTTCCTCTCTGTTTTCCCAAGAATTTAAGCAGTTCACATAAGCACAAAATGTGAAGCGCAAAACTAGTTTTCTAAAAATTTTCAAGGATGTACTTCAAATACAGGCTATTGTAATAAAAAAACTGTAAAAGCCAGCCTTGAGCGATCAGTAAGACTTAACATACCCTCTCGGTACAACGTATGACCATCATATCATCTCACCCTACTTACATTTAAGCCTGACCCATTTAACTAACTGTCATATTAACTAATGGAACCAAGTAAAATTTTACTAAGGAACAACTTGAGATGTTAAAAGCATCTGTCAAGTATGGTAACAGAAAACACAAGAATATTAACAACTACTTCGCACAAAGCACCTTCCTTCACACAGAAGTTTGTGTGTGAAGGAAGGTGCTTCACACCTTTGTGTGTGTGCTCAAGCAGCACAGTTTGCTATGTCTCCCTCTCACTACAGCAAGACTTCCACAGCGTTATTACAGTACACTTTACTCCAGCAGTGCTTATTCTCCACAACTTTAAAATGACAAAGAAACGAATTCATTTAACTTTTTACACAAATATCTTTTACAAAACAATTAACTCAAGGGTTTTACAAAACAATTAGCTCAAGGGCTTTTCAAAAACTTTTACACCATAATGATTTTTACATAAAATATTAAGAACGGTGAATTTCAGTTTTCTAGTTAGTGGTCCTCAGAAAGTTGTAAGTATCTCTTTGTCAACATTATTCAGAGCCATATAAATGATGTTTAGAAGCTAAGTGTAACTGACTTTCCCTGGCTGCTTGCACCTTAGCTGGATCACAACCTTAGGCACAAAACACTCCTTTTTCTACCTAAACCAGCATTTCCATTTCTATCCCATGTAGAGGCCCAGTTTGGATCTCTACTCCCTAACTATTCAAATCCAACAAATATCAATCAAATGTTAGAGGCCCTGTGCTATGTGCTAGGGCAAGAAAGATAAATTGAGTTTTAGTTGGGAAGAGAAAGATGAAAGATTATTTTAGGAATATGTATGCACAAATACACATGAGTGTGAAGTTATCTATCAAGTGATTTGATAACTTAGCAAATGAGCAATTAATTGGAAGGAAAGAGAAAAAAAATCTTAGAAAGATGACACTCATTCTGAGCCTTCAGGAATGAACAGGAATCCACTAGATGGAATGGCAGGAGTGCATCCCAGGCAGAGTGGACACATGTATAAGGGCCTGTTGGTGTGACAAATAACTGGTACACTCACAGAAGGATAAGCAGCTACTTCCCCTTTCACCCAAATGGTACGGAACTTGCCATCTACCCATAAACAACAAGAAAATGAGCCAAGTATATGAACCAACTATTTTCAGACATAAGAACAACAGGCCATTAGGACCATTATCCCTGAGGTGGAGGCACAAGCAAGCTGAACCCTGCGCTCTTTCTACTTGGAGGTAATTTACGGCATGTGGTACAGGGCTGGGGAGGATCCCAAGCAGAACAGCAGCCTTGCTAAATTGAGGAGGTAGGAAGGGAGCTTGACAAGGCTAAGGCAGCTGGACTTTGTACAGGCAGAGGACCAGGGAGGAGGGTTCTACACAGAGAGAGACCTGCAGACATCTGCTTAGTTGTATCCCAGAGTCTTAGACAAGGTACTTATATGCACATTCACTGGATAAAACTGTGAGGTCAGGCAAAGAACTACCAGGAAATCATAAGCTGAACAAGCCCTAGCATTCACCAAGGACAGAATAAGATATCTGAATTTTACCCAGTTTGAGTAGAAAAACCATGCTAAGCACCTGGGGCATTCAGCAGACCCCCCAGAATGCCATATTTTAGCCTTATTAAAGGCTAAAGTAGCCCTAGACCTGCCCAGTAAGTCTGATCCACAAGTAATTTAACTGCCTGCCAAAACAAACATCACCATTCTTTTAGTGGAAGATCATAAAATCCACCCAGCACTGTGCCATTCTAAATATATGGCATCCTTCCAAAAAACACTAGACGTCTGAAAATGCCACCACTTACAACTCACAACTAACAGGAAAATAAAAACAGACCCAGAGATGATGGAATTGGCAGGTAAAGACTTTAAAACAGGTATTATAAATACACTGAAGGATTTAAAGTAAAATATGAACACAACAAGGAGAGAGATGGAAGGTATGAAAAGAACCACATGGAATTGCTAGAGATGAAAAATACAATATTTATAGTGAAGATTTCACTGGCCAGGCTTTACAGCAGATCAGACACTATAGAAGAATCAGCAAATTTGAAGACGGAAATGGAAACCATCCACCTAAAGTACGGGGGTGTGGGGCGGAGAATAAATAGGACCCTAGGGACCTGAGCGACAGCATCAACCAGCTTAACACACTGTATTGAGGAAACGAGAAGAGAGAGGTGGGGGCAGAAAAATATCTTTTTAAATAATTGCCGAAAAATCGCCAAATCTGATAAAAACTAAAAGATCCATGTAGCTCAGTAAACCCCAAGCAGGATGAACAAAGAAAATCAAGGCATATTATACTCAAGTTGCTGAAAACCAGTGTGAAAGAGAAAAATCTTTAAAAAGGCACACATACAAGGGTATCAAGAATCAACACAGACTTCTTGTCATAAACAATGCAAGGCAGATGACAATGCAATGATATCTTTAAGTACTGAGAGAGAAAAAAAGTGTGCCTAGAATGCAGGGTGAGGTTGGAGAAGTACTAGCAGGAGATGAGGTAGAATAGAAGTCAGACAGAAAAGCATGGGACGCAGTCCAAACAACCTGAAAAATCCCAAGTAAGGCAATGATGGCTGGTATATAACGCTAAATATCTCCTTCAGAAGCACTCCCTAGCCTCTCTGGTAGAGTAAAGGTGCACAGTGCACGGCTAAAAGCTTTGGAATCACACACTCCTGGGCTAAATCTTGGCTCTGCTACTTGTGGTGTGATCTTAGGTTGATTATTATTCTGAATTTTTTTTCTCACATATAAAATCTTGTTCTAAAATTTGTAAGTAAAACAATTTCAGTTGCAGGATACAAAATCAATATACCAAAATCAGTGTGTTTCTTCTATATACTAACAATGAACTATCAGAAAGAGAAATTAACAAAACAATCCCATTTTCAATAACATCAAAAAGAATAGAATTCTTAGGAATGTTTTTAACCAAGAAATGATTTATCTATACATGGAAAACTAAGACACAGGTGAAAAAAACTGAAGAAGACACAAATAAATGGAAAGATATTCTGCTCGTGGCCTGGAAGAATTAATATTATTAAATATCCGTACTACCCAAAGTGATCTACAGATTCAATGCAATTCCTATCAAAATTCCAATGGCATTTTTCACAGAGAAAAAACAATCCTAAAATTTGTATGGAACCACAAAAGACCCCAAATACCCAAAGCAGTCTTGAGGAAGAACAAATCTGGAAGCATCAGCCCAGTTTCAAAATATATTACAAAGCTGTAGTATCAAAACAGTATGGTATTGGCATAGAAACAGACATATAGATCAATGGAACAGAACAGAAAGCCCAGAAATAAAATCATGCATATATCATTATTTAACTTATAACAAAGTATAAAGAGAAGTATAAAGTATAAAGAGTATACAACGGGGGAAGAACAGTCTCTTCAATAAGTGGTATTTGGAAAACTCGATATTCACATGCAAATGAAGGAAACTGGACCCCTACCTTACACATACACAAAAGTCAACTCAAAATGGATCAAAGACTTGAATGTAAGATCTGAAACCATAAAGCTCCTGGAAGAAAACATAGCGGGTAAGTTCCTTGACATCAGTCCTGGCAATGATTTTTTGGATTTGACAACAAAAGCAAAAATAAACAACTGGTACTACATCAAATTAAAAAGCTTCTGCACAGCTGAGGAAATCATCACAAAATAAAAAGGTAACTACGGAATGGGAGAAAATATTTGCAAATCATATATCTGATAAGGAGTTAGTATCCAAAATATATAAAGAACTCATACAACTGAATAGCAAAAGACCAAATACTCCAATTTAAAAAATGGGCAGAGGAACTACATAGACATGTTTACAAAGAAGACATACAAATGGCCAAAAGACACATGAAAAGGTCCTCAACATCACTAATCATTGGGGAAATGCAAATCAAAACCACAATGAGCTATCATCACCTCACACCCGTTAGGATGGCTATCATCAAAAAGGCAAGAGACAGTAAGTGTTGGCAAGGATGTGGAAGAAAGGGAACCCTTGTGCACTGTTGATGGGAATGTAAACTGGTGCAGCCACTCTGGAAAACAGTAGGGAGGTTCCTCAAAAAATTAAAAATAGAACTACCATATGATCCAGCAATTCCACTTCTGGGTATGTATCCAAAAGAAATGAAAGCAGGATCTCGAAGAGATATCTACACTCCCATGTTCACTGCAGGCTTCTTCACAATAGCTAACATATGGAAACAATCTGAGTGTCTGTCAAAACATGAATGGGTAAAGAAGATGTGGTGTACATATATATATTTATAATGGAATATTGTTCAGCCACAAGAAAGAATGACATCCTGCCATTTGCAAAAATGTGGATGGGACTTGAGGGCATCATGCTAAGTGAAATAAGTCACACAGAAAAGGACAAATACTGTATGATATCACTTATAGGTGGAATCTACAAAAGGCAAACTCAAATGGAAATAGAGATTAGAATGTGGTTACCAGGGACTACGGGTGGGAAAAAGGAGCTGTTGGTCAGAGTATAAACTTCTAGTTATAAGGCAAGTTCTGGGGATCTAATGTAACTATGATTATTACAGTTAATAATACTGTGTTATATACTTTAAAGTTGCTAAGAGAGTAGATCTTAAATGTTCTCACCAGAAAAAAGAAATGGTAATTACGTGACGTGATGCAGGTGTTAGCTAATGCGCTGGTGGTAATCATTTTGCAAGATACAAGTGTACCAAGACGTTGCAGACCTCAAACTTACAGCATGTTCTATGTCAATCACATCTTGTAAAGCTGGAGAAAATTTAAAACTAAAATGTATACATAATGTATATGAAGCATATAAATGATGTATACAAAGCTGGCAGAGAAGATTTAGCACAGTGCCTGGCACATAGTAAATTCTTAACTACGACTATTACACCTCATCTATGTTCCCACAGCAACTAACAAGAATTCTAGTAAAACACCAAGGTTGTTGCCATCATTTCTATCTCTTTCACTAAACTATAGCACTTGGAACAAAGGGGTTATGCTATTTTCACTTTCGTATTACCAGCACCTTAGTATCCAGAGCACATGGCAGGTGGAATGAGTAATACAGTAATCATGAACCTGCCTGTTTCCATAACAACAATCTGTTGACATGGCCGAGAATTCTGATATCTCAATGTCCAAAGTCTAATTCTAAGACTTCCTCTTCAAACAAAAAGTAGAACACAAAAAGTTGTGGCCAAATCATACTGTTTTGTAGTTCTAGAAACATGATCATGGAAGCAACAGAAGCTACCAAAGATTTCTAAGCAAGGGAATAATATTGCCACATCTACATGTAGGTCACCTATCCAACAGGAGCCTGAGGGATGCCCTAGAATTGAAGCCAGAGTGATCAGCTAAGCAGCTACTGTGAAAGTCCATGCGAGAGAGAGGACCCAACACAGAGGAGAAACAGCAAACACAATGAAAAAGGGACCAGCCGGGGAGAGGTTCAAGTGGAAGACTTGGTAATTCATTATACACAAGCATTAAATGAGACAAAGCAATCAAGGATAGACCCAAGGTTTCTACTTGAGTGATGAAAGAAACAGGGATACCACTGGAAGTGGGGAACAAAGAAACATGGGCAGCAATGCAGGGGTGAAAACATATTGATCGTGCATCAGTCATAACGTGTAGGTGGATTCAGGGACATGCAGTAGAGCAGCTGGAGCTGAGGGAAAGGTCTGATGCTGGAGATAAAGATTTGGAAATAACCAGCAATAACCAGCATGTAAAAAATAGCTGAAGCCACAAAAATGGATTGTTATCATCCAGGGTAAACGTGCAGAATATAAATGTGTGACCAGAGTAACACTAATGAACTGTGGGGAGCACTTATATTTATAAAGTAGATGAAGGGGAAAAGGCTCTAGATTTAAAAAATAAAAGAGGGCCATGAAAGCCAAGGAAGAACATAATTTCAAGAGAGGGAGGTATAATACCAAGTGTTTAAAGAGAGTAAGAAGTACAATGAACACTAAAATGAGGAGATCGATTTTGGCAAACAGGGCTGATGACCTCATGAAAGTTTTAGGAGAGCAGATGGCATTGGACTGAAAAGTGATGGAGTATCGGCACACGAGCAGATGGATGGATCAATGAAGTAGAACAAAATTGACTGGAAGGTGAGGAAAGCTGTAAATTCAGACGACTCCTTTAAAGACCACAGCAGTAAAGGAAAGCAAAGGGCAGGACATTAGTTCAGAAAGAGTCAAAGCTGAGGACCAGGTATTTTAGGAGAGAAGTGACTGAAATCTTGGAAGATGGAGGGAAAAGAATCACTAGAGGAGAGGGACTCTGAGAGAGAGAGGTTAGATAAGTGACTAAAACATAAAACTCAAGTCCTAGAAAAGGAAGAGGATTAAAGAACATATGTCAAAGTTCTAGCCTTCGAGTTAAGGAGTGGAATCTCTTCCTCGGAACAGAAGGCAAGCAGGTGAGAGCAGTTAGAGAGGGATGCTGAGGCTTGTGTCTGATGGCCTTTATTTCCTCCATAAAGGAAGAGAAGCCTCGGTGTCTAACAGGTGGGAAGTGGGTGACACAGTTAAGTGTGGTCAAGGTTTTGATTAGCTCCTGCCCGCCTGCCGGGGATGGTAAAAGAAGGGGATGAGAGATTAGGTAAAGAATTACCCAAGTACACCAAGAGCCCAGCTGAGGATACAACTCTCACCCTCGTAATAAGCAGACTGAAGACTACGCAAGTACTCCCAAGAACGGGCAGGAGGAGGGACACACAGCTTGCGTCCCACGTTTCAAACGGGCAGGAGTTGCAGAGGGAGAGCAACAGAAAGAAGGAAGTAACGTGAGGCGCTGGTGAGGGACTAGTTGCAGTAATGACCACAGAAGGGAAGGGAATGTAATGGAAGAAAAGGCAGGAGCAGACGGAAGATTGAAGACCTGCGCGGAGGCTGAAGAGCAGGTTTGTGAGGACGGGAGAGGAATGAGGAGATGATGGCTGGAGGGTCTCTTCCGGATCAATTTCCAATCCTAGCTCGAGCCTCTCCAGGACAAACCGAAAACCAAAATCCTCTCAACCAACCTTTTATTTTTATTTATTTATTTTTTTTACAACTGGAAAACAACTGCACGGAGATATAATCCACAGCGACTACATTTCTTAAGCATTTGATCATTTGTGGATATTTCTATTATAATTAAAAATACACAATGGAAAACACTTTCATGCTTTTCATTGTTCACATTTTATTTTTTCTTTGAAGGGATTCCTACAAGTGAAATTACTGAATTAAAATATATAAACACAATGCTCTTGAATTATATTAGCAAGAGGAACACACTATTTTAGCCGTCCAGACTTCTCCCTCTATAAACTTTTAAATAGAAACAAGGTAATAATAGACACATTTTGTAACGTTTCTTTTTTTTAACTTAGTATTTTAAAACATCTTTCTATGTAGTACATTTTTATCTACCATATCTTTTTAAATGACTGCAGAGCAATCCATCTCATGACATGATCACTTATTTCACCAACCTCTTACCATTAAACATTTAGATTTCTTTTTTTGTTATGTAGATACTGCTGCACTAAACGTTTTTGTAATACATCTTTGCACAATGGCCTGATTATCTCCTTGTGAAAAAATTTATGTATGTGAAATTGCTGGGTTAAAGAGTATATATATTTTTAGGGCTTTTGATACATACTCCACACTGTTCTCCAGAAGAGTTACACCAGGTAATACTCCCACCTGTAGTATAAATGAGATGATCCAAGCCATGAATATCACTTTTCTTCATGATATCCGACGATCTTACATAGAGAGAAATCAGCAAACTTATTTTTAAATTTACATTATAAAAACTGTAAAAATCAATATTTTTCACGTATGTATAGGCCATTTACACAGGTTTCTGTGTGGAATTTCTCTTTATATCCTTTCTTGGTCCTTTTTTTTTTTTTTTTTTACACTGGGAGGTTCATGTTTCTGTGTATATTGGTAAGATCTAGCTATATATGAAAGAAATATTAATCATTTTGGGTGAACAGATATTAGAACTGTTTTTTCCCTGAGTCTGTCTTCTCATTTTGTGTTCATATTATGTACTAATAATGCTTTTTAATGTACTCAAATCTATCAATCTTTTCCTTTGGCAGGAGAAGCAGAGAAGAAAATAGGATTTCTTAAGAAGAAAAAACTGTCCTTCATTTTCCAAAGCTGTTTTCTCTGCTGTCCTTACTTATTTACCCAAATTGGAAACATGGTATGAATCAAAACAATCATTTCTGAAAGAAGGATTAATAACTTAGACTATATGGACATATAAGGGATTATAAAATGCTTTTTATTTTAATATTATGTTGGTGCCACTTACCTTCTTAAGAAAGCCTCTAATAAGAACATAAGAACTTATTTTCAAAGGAATTTCATTAAAGAGTGAAAATGAAAAACATAACATACATGCATCCTTGCAAATTTGGGATATGTCAAATGAATAAGAAGAACACACAAAAAAGTTCTGGAAAATCTTCAGATTTCTAAAGAACCAGGGCCTGCCACGTTATCACAGATGAGTGGCACCGATAAAGGAGTGTGGACTATGAAACAAACTCAGTAAGGGAGACGATACTTACTATTCCAGAACTAGGATCATTTCCGATGGCGTCTCATAGACTTCGTGTAAATTAATGACCCAAGGATCGTCCTGTGCTAGTTCAAGAACAGCAATTTCATGAATTATTTCTGTCCGACAATCTTGGCCTTTTCTTCTTTTTCTCATGAACTTTGCTGCAAATTCTTTTCCAGAATCTTTCTTTATACATTTCCTCACCACTGCAAATTTCCCCCTAGAATTCAACAAAACACATTCACTGTTAAAACTGACTTTTCAGAGATGATAAATTTTAATAAAATTTCCCAACAGTCATCAGTGGATATTCAAATTTAGGTCACATGCAATCATAAAAGTAGCAATATAGGGCTTCCCTGGTGGCGCAGTGGTTGAGAGTCTGCCTGCCGATGCAGGGGACATGGGTTCGTGCCCGGGTCCGGGAAGATCCCACATGCCGCGGAGCGGCTAGGCCCGTGAGCCATGGCAGCTGAGCCTGTGCGTCCGGAGCCTATGCTCCGCAGCGGGAGAGGCCAGGACAGTGAGAGGCCCGCGTACCGCAAAAAAAAAAAAAAAAAAAAAAAAAAAAAAGTAGCAATATAACTTGGGAAACACCTCTCAAATCAAATAAAATGTAATGTGTAAATCTGCAAGATTCATTCTTCTAAATACAGAACCAAATATTAAAGCCAATATTTTTTTGCAGCATTATATATAAATATAACTTAATTTTTCACACATTTATACATAAAAATGATTTAAATCTTAAAAAAGCCATTTGACTTTTTAAGAGAAACTGGTTATGAGAATTCTAAAATAATGAATTTCACTGTCACTAAGTGACTCTAAGAGGACACTATCACCTTCCAAAGTTACGAAAGTTAGGGATATCATTTATATGACATCATTTCAACTACTGCATCAGCTGGAAATGTCTAGTTTTCCTATAAAGACAGATACAACAAACATTACTTTGATACACTCCACTACCATGCTATTATACTAATAAACAAGTCACATGGGGGATACGTATAGCATATTGATTAAGGGATAAGGTCTGGAATTAGACAGATGTGGGCTTGAATCCCCAAAACGGCTCTGCCCGCTCACTTGATGCATAACCTTGAGCAATTTGTTTAACCTCTTATTTAAGAAAAATCTCATTTTCCTAATCTATAAAAGAGGACACAAACGGAATCTATTTTACAGCGCTGTTGTGAGAATTAAAGAATATAATACATGTCAATTGCTTAGCATGGTACTTGCCACATAGTAAGTACTCAAAAAAATATTAGTAATCAAACAAATCATTAAGTTGTAATAATCATCACCCATAAATATCCAATACTCAAGTTGGAAGGCAACTCAGAAATCATATAGTTTTTTTTTAACCTAGTGCCAAATGCCAAAGCCATGTCTTCTTTCAAACTGTGAGGTAGTCTTTTCCACTCCTGGGTGCATACTATTCTTAACAAGGCTTTCATTACAAGCCTAAACCTGGCTTCAAGTGAAGGGCTGTAGTCCTGGTCTTTTGCTGAGCAGTATAGAAGACCCCCCCATGACAGTCTATCAGGTACTGGACACAGCTAATCATTCCTCATCCCCTTAGGGCTCTGGGATCGCCTCACTGTCATGACTCATAGAACTGCTGGAAAAATGTGCCAACTGAACCTGAAGCAACTGTGCCAAGTATAATCTCATCAAAGTGTTACATGATTATTATTTTGCTGATGTTGGCACAATACAACTTAATATGCCTTTAAAAACACTTGACAGGTTTTCCATATTTCATAAATAAAATAAACGACCTAGATCTTTTTCCTCTTGGATTTTTTCAAGCCAGCGTCCTCATACTATGGTTTAAAAATATATTTTAAAAATTTCGATGCATGGCTTTAATTTGCTCTGTTAAATTCTACTTTCTAGGTTTGGGCCCGGCATTTTAGACTACTGATGTAATTTTGAGGACTAATTCTTCCTTCTTAGCTACTGCTAACCATGATTTTCATGCCCTCTGTAGTTCTGTTATACCATCAGCAATAAAAATGTTACATGAAAAAATCCTTAGGCACAGCCCTACGGATGTTCAATTAGGTGGCAATCTACCTAATAGCACCTTAATTCAGAACAAAGTTCTCTGTGTTCAACAGAAACGTGAAAGACTTTTCCAGATTACTAGAGATTAAACAATAAACTATGCATTACAGACTAACACCTCTTTTTATTTTATGCCACAAAATCATTAGGCTAATAACATCTCCACTGAATTTTAAAAAGTTCCTAATGATCTTTGGATTCCTTTAAGGAAGAGGAAAAAATCATCAATGGTTTGATTTTTTTATACCTATATTTCTGAAGTTTCAAAAGAAGAGAAAAAAGAGAAAGCCTATTTTGTAAAAAAAAAACTGACCAACATAATTGACAACAAGCGTCTTGCTATTAAATTAGAAATGGCTGGGTTGAACTACCCTCAAAGTACTCCCACATGAAACACAGATATCTATTGCTACCATATCTAACATTCAAGGCAACAGTACTGCGTAGTAGTAAAATACTACTTCTTACCTATCTGGCCTGAAGGTATATTTCCAAAGACCAGACACTCAACAGAGAAAAGGATCCCACAGGTCACTAACCTGTGAACTCTGGGAATCCTTGCTACAGAAGAACCATTGCTTAATTCAGGGGCCAGAGGCAAACACAGGGGAGAGACCTAAACTTACCTGATGTCTGTGGCCAGGCACCCATTTCTTTGGGTCACCACAGTAGGTCCCACGGCTCTCCTCCCACTCCAATCACTACTCTTGACACCACCTTTGTTTTCGAGGAAGCATTCCTCATGGCTGCAGGTCTACCCTTTTCTTTCCCCCGTATCACACACTATACTGGGAGTGGGCAAACTTTTCTGTAAAGGGCCAGACAGCAAATATTTTTGGTTTTGCTGGCCAGACAGTCTGATCACTACTGTTCAAGTCTGCTGTTGTAGAGTGAAAGCAGCTGGAGACAACAGGTAAATGAATGGGGGTGGCTGGGTTTAAAAAAAAAAAACACTTTACCAACACAAAATGTGAATTTCACATAGTTTCCATATCATTAAATATGACTTTTCTTTTGACTTTTTTCAATCATTTAAAAATGTAAAAATCATTCTATATAGCTGGCGAGCTTTACAAAAACAGGCAGCCAGCAGTAGGCTGCCAACCCGTGCACTATTCCACGTTGAAGGAAACTCTTCTGCCATTCTGATACTGCACACCACTGAAACTGACAGCAAGGCAGCAGATCACAAGGGTTTGAGGAAACGCGCACTGCCTTCATCTCTGAATGACTGGGAGGGGAGCCCTTAAAACTCCTCAGAGTCAGAAGATGAAACGAGGTTTCCGGGAACTGTTCTTTCTGTAGAGCCACGGCAGCACACAGAACTGTGAGACTCAGCCGTCAAGGTGGGTGGTCCTAGTGAACACACTAAGAATGAACACTGTCCCAGTGTCCCTAAATTCCACACCCACAGGGGCTCTAGTATGCATGCTTTACCACAACTTCATGGTAAAAACTGTGATTGTACCTCAACTCTAAGGTACTGAGGGCTCTCCAAAGCATGAAATAAATAACGTTTCTCTGACACCAGGGGTCACAGTTACATGCAGAGGCTTGAGACTGATGAGCTTCAAAGGGCACCATCTACTTTCTTTGTTGACTTGCCCGAAATTCTTCCCAGATTACATCGTTGTTACAGTTTTCCGAGCTCTTCACTCATTTCACAAACATCTATAGTTCACTCTTATACACTAAACTGAGAACTTAGATTTTCATTACTCATTTTTTTTGGGGGGGGGGGAATATCAGAAATGAATACATTTCAGAACTCAATGATAACCCATTCCAGGGTGGTAAGAAAGGAAGGATAAACAATGATAACAACAGGAAGTGACATTTTGAGTCAGACCCACCAGTCTAAGCTTCCTCAGAACAAGGGCTGGGCTTTACCAGGGCCCAATGGGTAGAGCTTGGGAAGGCACAGCGGGGACCTGTAGGCAGGTATGACACGCTAAGGAGTTTGTGCTTTATTTCTCCGGGTAAAAATGGGCACCTATGAGAATTTTTTAAGTACGGTAAATGTTTTAAAAGGTAGGTCTGAGAGTTATTGTGAAGTGTTAACTAGAAACTAGGGAAGCCAAGAAAATAATTCAAGGTAAGGGGTCTGAACGGAAGTACCAGCAGTGGAGGCTGGGAAGAGAGAATGCATTTACAAGACATTCAAGGTCAAGATCCGTGAGCACTTCCTGACATGCTGAGTTGCAGGCAGAGATGAGGGCAGAAGGGAAAGGTGGAAGTAGAAGATGACTTGGAGTTTTTTAACCTGGGTACTGGGTGATGTGGTACCATCCACTGAGAGGAAGATTAGAAGAATGATAACGGATTTGCGGGGGAGGGGGACGAGGGAGGGGGAGTGTTAGGTTTTGGATGGGAGAAGTTTGAGGTGCTTTTCTCTGTAAAGAGAACTTCATTTACTAGATGGATTCCAAATATAAATTCCAGTGTTGGGTTGCCACACAAAGGTGAACAGATAATACAATATATAAGGTTCAGGCAAAGATAAAAAACTGTAGATGCTAATTTGAGTGGTATATAGAAGAAGCAAAATCAAAGTGACCTCTGAGGTTCCAGGTTTGATTCTATAATAGATTACAGTAAAGTGCTTTGTTTCTCCCTGTATTCTATTAAAGTTGGTCTGACATATTAGAATTTGTTGCCCTAAGACTGTCTCCTTGGCTGGAGGATGAGTTCCAGGAACATGGCCTCTTATTCATCTTTGCATCTCCATGTATAGAGCCCCGCACATGGCAGGTGCTCAAATATGACATCAGATAACACCTTGAGTACATACACTGTTCATGCTATTTTGTTAAAGAAAAGTTCTATGGCAACTTAACCTCATAAGGTTTAATATTTTAGCCACAATGGACTACTTGCCTTTCTCTTTTTCATTGCATTTTTCTGCACTGTGCTTATTTGTTTTCTTGCCAATGGCTGGAGTATCTTTCATCACTACCAGTAGTAAAATTCCACCCGTTCTTTCAGGCCCAGCTCAAATGTTATTTTCCCCATAAGATTTTCCCATGTGGCATGTCAGCTTGCCTATAAAGGGAGCAGTGACTGATTTGTTAGACTTGGGAATAATTTCCAGAGCCTACCAACGAGCCTTATGTGCTCAATATGCAAGTACAGTATTTGCTTAATAGCACTGGGGTTATGCCTTAAGTGCAAAGAAGTTCCGTTCAAGAAAGACCTAGAAAAGATCTGTCTTCCTTACCTCTGAAAGGAAAACAACAAAAAACAAACTATCTGCTGACCCTAAGTGTAAAAATCAGTGAGTCCATCAGATCAGACATTGACATAAGTGACAAGAACAGGTAAGGCTTTAAAAGCCAGACTCAGTTTTAAATTCTGCCTGGTAACTGTAATCTTGGGCACTTTGCTCAAGCTTTCTGAGTCTTAGATTGCTCACCTGTAAAATGAGGTTGATGGCACTAAGCTCGCAGGGTAGTGAACACTAAACAAAATGACATCTCCAAAGTGTGTAGCATCCAGCAAATGATCAGTAATCAGTACACAGCAGCTATTTTTATTGTTTGGGGCATTAATTTCAGATCTATGATAATTTGTAAAAAAAATAATCATACAGAACAGAGGAGTTTTAGAGGTGATCTAATTTGAACTCTCTACTTGATGCATAAATTCCCTCTATAAGTCGGGTTCCTTCTTCTCTTCCTGAACAGGTGAATCAATGACTGTAACTACTTAACTTTCTAATGCACTTGGTTCAATAATCAGATTTTATAAAATTTTGTTATTGTAGTTTTGTAAAGAGGCTGAAATTCATTAAATCCTTAAGTTTATGTACTTTCTAAATTTAATTTTTATTTTATGTTGGACTATAGTTGAGGGTTTATGTATTTTAAATTAAGATTTTACTTTTAACACTGTAAGCCCCAACTTTTCAAAATTAAAACAGTTGACTTAATGAAGCATCTGCCTTAGAGCAGGAGCCATATTTCCTAAGTAATGTCTGCTGCTGAATCACAAACATAGCCAACTGTTTTTACCCATCCAAAAATACTGGATTATCCAAAACTGGAAATATTTTTCAAACTAATTTTAAACTGCCAAGAAATCTTAAATAACAGTTTTCCTAAAACAAGGTGCAATTTCTACATGGATAGTATTATTTAACAAGGGTCTTTATTTCTAAAGAAACTGCAGCTTACAATTTATGGCATATGCTTAAGTAGCTGTAAGGTACTAAACCTGAAGCCATTACCTACAGACAGGAATCTAGGTAAAGGACACCCACCTCCTGAAACACATCCACCTGTGCATCCCCTTCGAACATCCTCGAACATCCTCTAATTCTCTGATAAAAATCCTTCCTTGTTTTTGTTACTCCCAACCGCTCTGAGGATAATGAGGTAGGACGTCCCTGTCTACCATAAGGCCCGGCTGAGACAGGCTGGGACCTGGGACCCTTCACCTGAGTGCTTGCACCTGGACAAACATCTCCTCAAGCCATAGAATACAAAGAAACTCTAAGGGACTAAGAACAATTGCACGCATGCGCAGGTGCGGTCATTTATGAACAATAAGATACAAAAAAGCCACAGACCAACTGCCACTTCTGAGAAGCTGCGAGCAAAAGGGCTGCATGCGATCCCTGCACACAGCACCAGCAAGGGGGTGAGCAGATCACCGAAGCCTCCCTTCGACCCCGACCCAGCCATCGGCCCCCACCCTCACCCCATTGAAGGGACCAGCTCCGCCCCGCCCCCCCCCCTTTGGGGAGCGAGCAAGGGCACCTGCTTCTTGTTTTCGCTCCCTTCTGCTGCAGCACGGAGTCCCAGTAAAGCCTTGCCTGGAATGCTCCTCTGGCCTCTTATCCATTGCTATTGATTAAAGAGTCCAAGGACCCAGGTGGAACCGGGGAGGGAAGCATATGACACCGAAGCTGGGCAGGGTTTGCTCCAATTTGGAACTCATTAACCTGTCCTCTCATAAAAACGATGGGAAATTGCTTTAGCCACAAGATAGACTACGGATTGTTCTTTGAGAAACATCTGTGGTATAAATGGAAGTGATTTCAGAGTCCCAGCTCAGGTGATTCTCACAAGACTCAATCTATCTGTGTCTTGATTTTCTCATCCGAAAAAGGGGACTTCCCAAACCTGCTTGTGATGAGAAGTAAATGAGATCATGCAAGTGAAAGCACCTGTAAAACTGTATAGCCCCTATACATTTATGAAGGACCCGTTCCAGCAGAGAACTCAGATTTATACCTTTTTTCCCCCCACAGGAAACATCAACTACGAGTATGTAATAATATAAAAAACAAAAGACGTTCCTTTGGCTTTAAAGGTCTCTTTTTTCTTAAGATAAAATGTATGAGTATGTCAAAAAATGTTCAAGTTGAGGACTAGCCAAATCATTTGATGTGGAATTAGTATAATTTAAAATTCCTGGAAACATTTTTCTGTTCCTACACTATCGGTTAGAACTCGAGAAGTCAACACTTTGAAAAAAATTCTCAGAACTCAAGGTCATGGCTCCTGTGCCTCGCGTCATTACTGTGGTTTCCACTGGCACCTGTCCTGCCTCAGAGAAAGGTAACAAGCCTCAGGAATAATAAGTCAAGCTTCCAGCAATAAAAGCAAATTTTACATCATATATTTACCCACATTTAGGTTGCCATGGACTCTGCTGGAGATATGAAAGAAATGTGACATTTCTTAAAATAATCAACATTACATACTTTCATTACTATGGAATCAATATCGACCACTTAAAATGTTTTCGCCAAACAACCACTGCACTGAAAGCTTTATATTTCTGTAAGATAAAATAATGGGAACTCCCAAAAGAACTGTTTCTGTGTTTGAACAGTTAGCTCTTCACACCTCTTCAACATTTTCCACTAAATGAAAGGTCATAGAACAAAATGAATAGATCTTTGTTTCTCATACCACATCGTTAAAATACAACATGAGTAATTTTTAAGTTCTGTATCAGCATGAGATCGATTCGTTGTATCAGAAATGCAACCAGAGTTAAGAGTTGGAAAAAGATGCAACTTTTCTATCTTACTACAGAAAGGAATACACATAAACACACTTCATTATGTCAAAACTAAAAGACACAGGCAAAACTTATAAACCTTAAACAAAGAGAGCTTCTAACACAAAACAGCTTTTACTTCCTGAGACTTCTGAACAGTTCTCTTGTCTTTTGGAATGAGGTTTTATTACTTTTGCAACAGACAAGAAGTATTTTGAGGTCGTGCACGTTTTCCTGTTTTTGCCTTTTGGTTACATGTAAAATACCATTCACTGAGCTACACAATGAATTGCATTTTTTGAGTGCACCCCGGAAGCTAAGTACAGCCTTTATGCTACAGATGTTTTTAATTTATTTAGTTCTCGCAACAACTCTATGAGGCTATCAATGGTTAGGTAATTTACTCAGGTGCACGTAACTAGTAAGTAAAGAGCCAAGACTCAACTGACTCCAAAGTCCATGTTCCTGACCACTGCATTACACTTCTCCGTGATGAAAAGAGAATCAAAAAGAAACAAATACATTCGTTTTCGTTTTCAGTTTTAGGCTCTCATATCAAGTATCTATCTAACTTCATTGTTCTGCTGCTTCAGGAATTATTACTTATGTAAAGAAATTTATATAGGAAGAGATATGTAGAAGATGTCATAACCTTCAAACAAACACACTTTATAGGCGAGCTAATTTTATAATAGAGAATAAAATGAAAGTTAAAACATTCCCGGAGGAATTGTCACACAGCTGGTAGGGCGCAAATCAACTTTTTTTCAGATTAAATAATTTATCGCAAAGTCTACAAGACAGTGCTTGCCACCTGAAGACATTTCAGTTTTGTAATATGTTCTCGTTTTGTGGAATGAAGCCAGACAACCAAACAACGGAGAGTCCTAGTGTTCCTTCTTCAAGAAATCAGGGTTACTTCAGAATGTCTGGAATTTTGACCAATTAGAACACCTACATGAGTCAGTAGCTGTTTACCTCTTCCTTTGTCATAAAGTGTGCACAGATCAAGTTAATTAGCGCCTAGCACAGTGAAGTAAAGCTTGTCCCAGAAAGATGTTTCTCCTTGTAACATTTGGAATAAATAAGACACTTTTAAGGTAGGTTTCCTCGCCAAAAAAACTATTTCTAAAAGTTACCTTAATATTTGTAAGGCAGCTTGTTTTTAACATTGTAATCACTGTTACAAGGACTTCGTTTTCCAAGAGCCCCAGGTGAAGGCTGTTATAATTGTCAGGCCCTTTCCCCATTACAACATGGTGCGGTTTTGCAACCATGTGCTATGTGCCAGGCCCAGTGGCTTGTGCTTTACAGCCACCGCATCTTCACGACACCTCTGACGGAGACACTGTCACTATGCTGATTTTATGGGTGGGAAACGAGAGGCTGGGGCGTCTAAGTCACCGTCCAAAGGCACACAGAGCAAGCAGAGTGGGGATCTGAGCTCGGGTCTGGCCCCAAAAAGCCTGTGCTTTTGACAACTTCTCCAACTGTTCTCAAGGAAAAAGGGAGTCGGTCCCCAAACCCCTATCACACTCTTGGACCTCTCTTCAACGTACAAGATGTAAAGGATCCAAACAGCCTCCACCTTGTGCAATTTTAAAGAGAGACCGAGTTCTAAGCCCTCCCGACCCCTACAGAGCAAGAGTGGGGAGGGGAAGAGAAGGCAAGGGCCGGTTTTCAGCAGAGAAAGAGTCAGACGAGGGCCCGGAGCCCACAAGTGAAACCGATATGAACTTAAATGGCGCAGGGACCTCAACATTTCAGAACGAAAGCAGCACAAACCCAAGAAACCGCAACTGAAGTCAGCAGGAGGCGGCTGACTGAAGTCCGCCCAGCGCTGGTGCAAAGGAAGCTGTCACGCTCGGCGTTCTGCTCTCTGCTCTGTCACAGCCGCAGAGGGAGAAGCAGGAACCCACAAGTTCCAGGGGCAAAACCAGAGCTGCTTTCACACCTCTGCTCTGGCTTCAGACTCGCCGCCGCGGGTAAAGGTTCGCAGCGTGGTTCCCATGCCGTCTCGTTAAGTTACCGAGCCAAGGACCACAGAGGCCGAAAGGCCCGGAGCAGAGGAAGGGGTCAAGGTTCTCGGGGACCCGAGCGGGAGACTTTCTCACGGCCGCTACCCAGGGTACAGCACACGCCGGCGGAGCGCGTCGGCTCGGGGGACGCGGCGCGCGCAAGGGTGGCCGGGGGGGGCCCTACCGCCCTAATCGCCGCCCGCACCCAGGTCTGTGCCCGGTTCCGGCGCGCTATCTGCCCCCGCCGGCCTCCCGCACTTATCTGCTCCCCGCCCGCCCGGCCCTCGCCCGCCTCACCTGCCCAGCGCCCGGCCCGGGCTCAGGCTGTAGGCATCCTGGAAGGGCTCGGTGCACACCGCGGTGCGGATCTCCGTCAGCAGCCCGCGAGGCGGGGGCGGCAGCCGGCGCGGTGTGCTCAGACCCCGGCCGACGCGACCCGAGCCGGGGGCGGCGGCCGGGGAAGAGCCGCCGCTGCCCGGCCTCTCCAGAGGAATCATGGCGCTCGGGCGCTCTTTCGTTCCGGCAGCCCGGCTCGCTCGGAGCTGCCAGCGGGTCACGGCCCCGCCTCCAGCTACCTCGAGAACGTCTGAAGAGACCAACCGCTCTCCCTCGCTCCGCGCACAGAGTGCCGCCAGCTGCCTCCCGGCCGCCCGCCTTCTAGTCGTCCGGTCCCGCCCCGCGCTCGGCCCTGCCCCTCCCCTCCCCTCGGCCCCTGCTGAGCTTCCGCGGGGCCGGAGCGCCGCGTGCTTCACGCGCGCCCTCTGCAGCAGAGGGGGAGAAGGTGCAGCCTGGCGGGCGGCCTCGGGGTGGGCCCGGGCAGTCTGCAGGCGACCAACAGCACCACCCTTCTAGTTGGAGGACCCATTGCATCAGCCAGTTACGCACCTGCTGAGCATTAGAGAGTTGCAAACCTGAGCCCTCCGTTAATGAAAGGCGTAGGAGCTGCCAGCCAGAGCTTCACGATCCCTTCCCTTGGGCGGGTCAGGAGGGGCGATGAGACTCAGGTCAGGGCTGCTGTACAGCACGCGGAAGCTGCCCGGGGCAGCTGGTTCCTTCCCACGTTGAGAAGAGGACGCGGAGGCAAGAGGTGGATAAGTATTTTTAAGCTCTCACACCAGCCCTATGAAACAGGCACTATTATACTGTCTGCAGTCTTCTCTATATTTAACTTTCGAGGTGCTCTCATCCGGTCTTGTGGCTTTAATTACATCCGTATGCTCATGACTACAAAATTTTTATCTCCAGCTTCCAACCATTCTCTGAACTTCGGACTCATATATTCAAGTATACAGTTGGCATCACCAGTTAGATGCCAAATTAGCATCTCAAACGTAACGAGCAAAAGTCAGGTCCGGATCATCCTTCACAAATGCACTCCTGCCCAGTTTCCCCACCTCGGTAAATGTAGCTCCATCCTTCTGGTGGTTCAGGGCAACAACCTTGGCGTCAGCACTGACTCCTCTCTTTCTCTCATACCCTCATCCAATTTATAAGTAAATCCTCTTGGCTTTACCTTCAAAATATATCCAGAATCATTTCCACATGACCACAATTAGCATTATCTCTTGTCTGGATTATTGTGATAACTCGCTACCTGGATTGCCTGCTTCCATCCTTCTCCCTCCCCAATTCCACACAGTTTATTTTCAAGGCAACCAGAGTGATCTTTTTAAAGTCTAAATCAGATCATGTCACTGCTCTGCTCGGAGTTTTGCGAAGATGAGCTAGTCTACTTGTGATCAATACTCTCACTGAGAAATATTAGAAAAAAAAAATTAAAACAGTCCTCTACTTGAAACATCAGAGAGTTTCAAAAGCAGCAAGAACTTGGATGACTAAGATCCTGGAAAGAAGGACAGCCCAGAATGGCACCACTTTCCCACGAGGCATTGGATAATTCCAAAGCAATGACTGAAAGGGTGAGAAAATAAGTAGGACTTTAGGCATCTCACCAGGCGGGGGAGATGAAATATTGGAGTTTAGGACCTACTAAGGAGAAAGAGCTGGTAAACACACTAGACTTGCCCTTGGCACCCCAGAGTGCTACATCCTAGGAGCATCGATAAAAAATGAAATAGACCAGCCCTCCCAAGGACTGAAGAACAGCTCCAAAACTCGATAGTAAAACCCCTCTGGAGAAAAACACAATCATCCCTCTGGAGAAAAACACAATCATCCCTCTGGAGAAAAACACAATCATCCAGAGCCACACATTATCTGTACAGTATTTCATACACAATGTGTGGCACATTTAAAAATGTTTAAAGGGGCACACAAAAAGAATTATCTTAAAAACTAAGAGGAAAAGACAGAAAACAGAAATAAGCAAGCAGGAGATCCAGATACTGAATCTTAAAGACAGCTTTTTGAATAATTCTGTTTCATATCTTCAAGAAATTAAATGACAAGATAGAGAATTTCAGCATAGAACTGAGAACTCCAAAGAAGAATAAAATGGACTTTGTAGAATTGGGGGGAAAAACCCCATAAACTAAAACTATGACCGAGTAGGGATGGGTTTAATAACAGATTTGATACAACTTAAGAAAAAATTAGTGAACCTGATTAGTGAACTTAATAGGTCAAAAATTATGCAAAATGAAACATGAGATAAGAGGACATAATGTTCAGAAAAGAGAATATAGTAAGTCTCCTACATATGAATGAATTCAGTTCCAAGAGCGGGTTCGTAAGTCCAATTTGTTCCTAAGTCCAAAAAGTTAGCCCAGGTACCCAACTAACACAATCGGCTACATAGTAGTATACTGTAATAGGTTTATAATGCTTTTCACACAAATAATACATAAAAACAAACAAAACATAAAGAAAACATTTCAATCTTACAGTACAGTACCTTGAAAAGTACAGTAGTACAGCACAACAGCTGGCATCCAGGGACTGGCATCAAGTGAACAGGCAAGAAGAATTACTGACTGGAGTGGGGAGAGGAGGTGGGAGGTGGTACAGCTGAAGGATCGTCAGCAACAGGAGTCAGAGGGAAAGCTGCAATGTCACTCACGCCTGACGTGGATGGCACAGGTTCAGGTTCCTTGCTGGATTCAATTGTATCTATTCTCTTGAAAAAATAATCCAGTGATGTCTGGGTAGTAGCTCTTTTTTCCTCATCACAGATGACATGGTAGCACTGGATTGCATTCTGAACGGCTGCTGCAACCTTCGTGTACCGTTCTACGTTTGGGTCCTGTGCCTCAAAAACTAACGGTGCCTCCTCAAATAAAGAAAATCCCCTTGCTATTTCCTGAGTCGTGAATCTCAGCAGTACCAGCTACAGCACTGTTGCTTTTACACTTACTCCTGGACATCCTGGGCTTGAAATAAAGATACTGTACTACTGTAGTCTATACAGTACTGTACAGTAAAGTACACAAAAGCACAACCACTTGTAGAGGATGCACGCACATGACAATGTATGCCAGACAGGTGAACTAACTTACGTGATTGGACATGTGAACGCACGTTTGCATCTTTGAAAGTTCGCAACTTGAAGGTTCGTGTGTAGGGGACTTACTGTAAAGCATGTAAGGTATGTGTTAAAATGTTCTAACACACATGTAATTGAAGCATCAGAAGGAGAGGGGAGAGAAAAAAAAGAAGCAATAGTTTAGAGGATAGTGGCCAGGAATTTTTCAAAACGAATGAAAGACAACAACTCACAGAATCAAGAAACATTGTGAATATCAGCAGGATTTCAAGCAAAGAAAACCACACCTAGGCAGATCACAGTAGACTACTGAGAATTAAAGACAAAGAGAAAAATCTTCAAAAAAAAAATAGGCACAGGAAGCAGATATATTACCTGCAATAGAGCAACAGTAAGATCAAGAGCTTATTCTCAAAGACAAATTGGAAGCCTAAAGACCTTCAGCTAGCTTCAAAATACTAAAAGAAATTAGTTGGTGATGTAGATTATATACTACCCAGTAAAAAATATTCTTCAAAATTGAAAGTAAAATACAGGCATTTTTATGACAAACATTAAGATCATCAGCTGACCTACATTAAAGGAAATTCTAAAAGGAGGTTTTTAGGTAGATAGAAAATAATCCCAGATAAAATTGTGGAGATGTCTGAAGGGATGCAGAAGAACGAAGGGATTAAGCCGTGGCTACATATAAATAAAATAGGAACTGTATAGAACAATAAGAAAATAAAAAGTAATTTTTAAAGGGACAAATATAATAAACTCATATCAAATGTTTAAATTTGCTAGAAGTCAAAGAAATTATAAATTAACCAATGGGGCCATAAAAAGAAATGAAGTTGAACTATTTGTAGTGAGGTGGTTGGACCTAGAGTCTGTCATACAGAGTGAAGTAAGTCAGAAAGTCAAAAACAAATACCATATGCTAACACATATATATGGAATCTAAAAAAAAAAAAAAGTTTCCGATGAACCTAGGGGTAGGACAGGAACAAAGACACAGATGTAGAGAATGGACTTAAGGACATGGGGAGGGGGAAAGGTAAGCTGGGACGAAGTGAGAGAGTGACATGGACATATATACACTACCAAACGTAAAATAGATAGCTAGAGGGAAGCAGCCGCGTAGCATAGGGAGATCAGCTTGGTGCTTTGTGACCACTTAGAGGGGTGGGATAGGGAGGGTGGGAGGGAGAAGCAAGAGGGAGGAGATATGGGGATATAGGTATATGTATAGCTGATTCACTTTGTTATACAGCAGAAACTAACACAACATTGTAAAGCAATTATACTCCAATAAAGATGTTAAAAAAATAAAAAATAATTAACCAATGGGGTTCCATTTTTGTGAGTCAAATTAGCAAAACATTTTAAGGTAATTCAATGCCCATCACTAGTGATGATGGATGGAAAGACAGGAAGAATAAAAACATAAGTGCTTTTTATTTCCTTCTTTTGTTCTAATCTGTGTTTTTCTGCACTTTTCCAAGAACTCAGATATCACTTTCTATAGGGTATCTAACCTCATTCTACCAGAGTAAGAGTCTGGTCTCCCTGCTTCCATATCAACCTGAACTTATCTTTATCAAACTGCGTTCTAAGTGTATAATTCTCTATTTTCCTAGTTAGAGAGGACAGAGACCATTTATTTCTGTATCTCAGTGTATATAAGTGAAACTCCATAAATACTGATGAATAAATGTGGTTGAATTGAATATGCAACACTCTAAATGTCTCTCTGTAGGAAATAATTAAATGAATTATGATATATTTACTTGATATGTCATTATGCAATAGTTTCACAGGGATTAATCACACCACCCTATACTTGTTTTGCAATGATAGCTATAAAAAAGAATGATTCAAAATTGTTTCTATTGTATATATACTTTTAAAGTGCATTGAAAAGAGGTGACATGGCATTAGCACTCTAATAGTGATTCTTTTTGAGGTGTGTGACTACTGTTGAGTAATTTTCTTTTATATTTTGTATTTCCAAATGTCTTTAGATGATTATATTACTTCTATAACTAAACTAAGTGAAAAAAAATTTTAAGCTTTGTTTTTAAAATAAACATTCCATAGTCCAGCCATCCAGGCATGGACTATGGGTTATTATTATTATTTTTAACATCTTCGTTGGAGTATAATTGCTTTACATTGTTGTGTTAGTCGCTGCTGTATAACAAAGTGAATCAGCTATACATATACACGTACCCCCATATCCCCTCCCTCTTGCGTTTCCCTCCCACCCTCCCTATCCCACACCCCTGTGCTATGCGGCTGCTTCCCACTAGCTATCTATTTTACATTTGGTAGTGTATATATGTCAATGCCACTATTTTAAACACAACTCACACCTACCCAGCTGATCCTACCTTTCCATCTACTGATGAGGGATTAAATCACATTCTCTTTCTCCTACTTCAAATTGAAGCTTGTTGTATGTCCAAACTTCGATTATTTTTTAAATACCAGAGCACTGTCTGGGAAATTATGTGTAAGTTACAGATCTAAGCTCTCTGAGGATGAATATGCGTTTGAGATCAGCATTTCAGATAAACAACATAATATCCTTTGACTTCTGCTGTTAAAGAAGATCGATTTGTACTTCTCATTTGGGTGCTAAAATTAGCATTTAGGTCAGATGTAAGACTGGACTCTAACCTTTCACTAACCTTTCACTAATTCTTTCATTTTTCAGAATTTAGCTTAGGAAGGAGCAACTCACTAGGGTCATCTCTTCTCTCTTTTCCTTTGCCATTTAGCCTTTCTAAATAAGGTTGACATATGAGAGAATGACAATTGTTCTACCAGAGTTATCAAAGATAACTTTGGGGAGAGGATTTATTGTGATACTACATACAAATTTACACACATTTGAGGGTTCAGATTTGAAAGCACATGGATCTGAGAGAACATAAGTGAAGCAGCTACAGCATGTCATTCAATAGCTGTTCAGTGAATGTTGTGGAATCTAATGAAATGATCAGCTAACACACTTTGAAATATTGATAAATGGGCAACTCAATTCCCAGGTTAAAACTTTCTATATGACTTCTGAGGTGTTTATCGATTAAGAAAACTAAATATCTTAATAAATGTAGACGAGCTAATGAAAAGCATAACAAATATTTTCATGAATTGAATGAAATTCTCTGCAATTCTGTGTTTTACAGTGCAAACTCTAAAAGGAGCATGTCAGCTCAAGAGAGAAAATGTGGATCCACTTCAGATTGGTTGAAAATGTAATATAATTGGTATTTCATCGACTGTAATGTTTGGAGTTTTGAATTATTATTATGCAAAATACATAACAGATTGATGGAAATCTTTGAGCAAGAGGCAACAGCATCATCAAAAGAGCCTACACATCTAAGGAAGCATCAGCAGCACAGGAGCCTAGAATCCCGTCTCCTAACTTCTCATTTAAACACTCATGAAGAAGATGCCTAGAGGAAATAACCACATGAGCTCTAGAAAATAAAAGGGGAAAGAAAATCAATCTTATAGTGGACTCTAGGTTTAGTTTCTATGATTTACAGTTCTGAGGTCTGAAGATACAGAGTAGAAAACAAGATTAATGGGCATGCTCACAAAATCATTTCTGATGATCTCCTCTTGGGAAATGAGAGTAAAGTTCAGCCTTTTATATTCTGCAAAGACTCTGGAAACAGAAGTAATTATTTTCTACTGGACTGGCCTTTACTGGCCTGACATAGGAATGCTTTAATTCCTAAATTCTGTTTCCTATGCAAGGTGGTTCAGCCAGACATAACATTTATTAATTCCCTAATGTATTCTAGGCACTGTTTTTAAAAATTTACCTGTACTTTCTTGAGGCCTCAAAATAACACCATCTTGATCTGTAGATTAAACACAATCCCAATCAAAATCCCAAAGAAGTATCTTGTGGATACTGACAAACTGATTCTAAAGTTCATATGGAGATGCAAAAGACTCAGAATAGCTAACGCAATATTGAAGGAAAAGAACAAAGTCAGAGGACTGACACTACCCAACTTCAAGACAAACTATAAAGCTATAGCAATCAAGACAGTGTGGTACCCACTAACTATCTATTTTACATTTGGTAGTGTATATATGTCCATGCCACTCTCTCGCTCGGTGCTTTGTGTCCACCTATAGGGGTGGGATAGGGAGGGTGGGAGGGAGGGAGACGCAAGAGGGAAGAGATATGGGGACATATGTATACGTATAACTGATCCACTTTGCTATAAAGCAGAAACTAACACACCATTGTAAAGCAATTATACTCCAATAAAGATGTAAAAAAAATGCCCAAGTGGAAGGGGAAATTATAAATAAATGATGGTCCAACCACACACACACACAAAAAAAAGACAGTGTGGCACTGGTGACATTAGCAATATGGTGGAGGGCGAGGTTCCCAGCCCACATTTCCTGGGATCCAGGAAGGAGGTTGTGAAACCTCAGTGGAGCCCAGGACTGAGGAGGGCCACCTTGAGAAGACAGGCTCGTGCACCACTGGCAGGCCTGCTGACCGTGGTCCCAGCTGTGGAACAGAAGCGGCCCTGTTCCTCTGTGGACTTGACTTTAACCTTCACTTATTTGTCCTTCAATGCTTGTCCTTTCTTTATACAGTTCTGAGTTCCTGACCTATATTATTTTCCTTTTCTCTAAAGCCTTTCTTTTTTTTTTTTTTAGATTTATTTATTTATTTTTGACTGTGCTGGTTCTTCGTTGCTGCACGTGGACTTTCTCTGGTTGTGGCGAGTGGGGGCTACTCTTTGTTGTGGTGCATGGCCTTCTCATTGCAGTGGCTTCTCCTGTTGCGGAGCACGGGCTCTAGGGCACATGGGCTTCAATAGTTGCAGCATGTGGGCTCAGTAGTTGTGGCTTGCAGACTCTAGAACACAGGCTCAGTAGTTGTGGCACACAAGCTTAGTTGCTCCGCGGCATGTGGGATCTTCCCGGACCAGGGCTTGAACCCGTGTGCCCTGCATTGGCAGGCGGATTCTTAACCACTGCGTCACCAGGGAAGCCCTTCTCCTTCATTTTTGAAGGATAATTTGCAGGGTACAGAATTCTAGGTTGGTGGATTTTTTTCTGTCACCACTTCAAACATTTCACTCTACTCTTCATTTCTGAGGAGAAATTGGATGTAATGTTTATCATTGTTCCTCTATAGTTAAGGTGTTTTTTTCCTTCTGGCTACTTCCAGGATCTTTTATCTTTGGTTTTCTGTAATTTCAAAATGATATGCCTAAGTGTAATTTATTTATTTATTTATTTTTTTGCATTTATCCTGCTTTGGTTCTCTGAACTTCTTGGATCTGTGGTTTGGTCTGATATGAAATTGGGGGAAACTTTATAGTCATCACTGTTTCAAATATGTCTTCTATTCCTTTTTCCCTTCTCCTTCTGGTGTTGCCATTACACACATGACATCTTTTTTAGTTGTCCCACAGACCTTGGATATTGTTTAGCTTTTTCTGGTCTTTGTTCTCTTTGCTTTTCAGTTTTGGAGGTTACTATTGAGATATACTCAATTTCAGAGATTCGTTCCTCAGCACGTCTAGTCTATTAATCAGCCCATAAAAGGCATTCTTCATTTCTGTTACATTGTGTTTGATCTCTAGCATTTCTTTTTTGTTCTGTCTTAGGATTTTCATCTCTCTGCTTACATTGCCCATCTGTTCTTGTATGTTGTCTACTTTATCCATTAGACCCTTAGCATAGTAATCATAGTTGTTTTAACTTCCCAGTCTGGTAATTCCAACGCCTTTGCCATGTCTGGTTCTAATGCTTGCTTTGTCTCTTCAAATAGTGTTTTTGTTTTTTTTTTCTTCTAGTATGTTTAGTAATTTTTTTCTTGATAACTAGACATGAGGTGGTGTAAAAGGAAGTGCTGCAAATGGGCCTTTAGTCACGTGGTGGTGAGGTGTGGGGCAAGGGGACGCATTCTACAGTCCCATGATCAGGTCTCAGTCCTTTAGTGAGCCTGTGCCTCTGGACTGTGAACTTCACAAGTGTTGCTCTGTTTTTTTCTCCCTCCTTAGGTGGGGGGAGTATGACTAGAGTAAGCTGGAGTTTGGTATTTCCCGTTTCTGAAGTCAGTTAGGCTCTGGAAAGACCCCAGCGGGTTAGGGTCTGTTTAACTAGTTTCCCCTGTTGGCTGGCCTTGTTAAGAAGAACGAGGTGCTCTGGCATGTTTCGGAATGGCTCCTTTTCCCCTCTCCCTGCCAGAAGCTTGAGGGTATTTTTCTTTGATATTTGCTGTGGGAAGCTGGTTGAAATGGAAATAAGTCTCACAAGATTGTGGAGACCTCCCTATGATTGTGGGGTCCTCCTGGAGTTTTTAACTCTCAGATTTGTTCACATTGAGTTTCCAGCAATTGCTCGATTACAGTTCAGCGTTTCCTCCTCCAGCACTGGCTCCTGTGGCAATTTCTGAGAGTCTCTGCTCCGATAAGCCAAGACTCCCTATATTTGTCCATCTGTCTCTCCAATCTTGCGGGCTCCAGTTGACTCTGTGTCTTCCCCTCTCTTATGGAGCCAAGAAGAGTTGAGCTTTCAGTCTGTTTCTGCTTTTTATGAGTTGTTAGGACAAAGTGATGACTTACAAGCTCCTTACATGAGGAAACAGAAACTGAAAGTCTTATTAATTTTTTATACCCTGTATGAAATTCATTCATTTATTCAAGAAATATCCAGTGATTAATTAAATTTGATTAACTAAATTAATTCATTACATTGATATTTAGCCAAAACTGTTTTAGGCCTTGGTGTTATAAGGGTAAACAAAACAACATCCCTGCTTCTCTGGAATTTACATTCTTATGGAGGAGGCACAATAAACAAATAGAGATATAAGTCAGGTAGAGATAAAGTAGTATAAAAAAACATGAAACAAGAAAATGAGATTGGGAGGGTCTGGAGACTGTGCTTCAGATTTGTTGAACAGAAAAAGGCTCTCTGGGAAGGTGAAAGATGGAGAGCGACCTAAATGGAGAGAGGGAGAGAACCTTGCATACACACAGGGGAAGAGAATTCCAAGCAGAGTAAATCATGACTGCAAAGGCTCTAGGGTGTTAGGGTGTTTGGGTGTTTGGCTGGGAGAGAGAGCTAAGATATAAGCAAAGTAGCCAGAGGCGTGTCACGTAGGGATTTATACACTGATGGGAAACGATTGGAGGGCTTTATCTGGGGAGTGTTGTAATTTAACATGTTTTATATGGATTATTCTCACTACCGTGTGGAGGATAGACTGTAGGGTGGTGAACTGGATCCAGGAAGGCCAGCTAGGAGACTGACAATAATACAGATGAGAAATCACTGTGGGTTGGACTAAGGGAGGTGGCAATGGAATTGGTGAAAAGCAATGGAAATTCTTTCCAGGTAGGTCCAGCAAGAATTGCTGGTGGATTAGATGAAGAGCTTGAGAGAAGGATCTCTTTTTGCAGTTTCTCTGAATCCTGGGTCAGGTATGTGTGTAGCTCCATCATGAAAGGAGCCATCACTTTCAACAGGTCACCGACATTCTTGAGGCAGCTTCTGGTTTGTTCTCATGGGTTTCAGCTCATCCTTGTGAGCTTCCTTTGTCCTGGTTCTCCCCTGCTGCAGATCTGGCTTCTCTTCCTGATTCAGACCAACCATTGTCTGCAAAAGCTTCCATAGATTTATTCACCAGCCCCACAGCTGTGTAAGGTCCAGGACTATAATAAAGTCCTTATTCTGTATCATTCAGAGTGACTTTACTTCCCTGATCAAAACCTTAACTGATACAAGTTTGACCTGTTTTTCAGCCCAGTGAATAGAGATGTTCATGGGCCAGTTGGATATAAAGTCTAAGAGATGTTTTAGTGATATTCATGAGTCGTGAGTATCTAGTGTTTTGTTATAATCCTGTGGTAAATAATTTTTAAAACTATTGGCTTCTAATTACGTTGCATTGTGGTCAGAGAATGTGGGACTATGGCTTCTTTGGCATTTATTGAGACATTGTCTATAGTCTTATTTATTTATTTAGGAAATGCTTTTGTGCTTGGAAAGAATGCGTATTTTCTGCTTGTTGGGTAAATATTTTTATGGGTATCTACACAATAGGTAGGATGTGGATATCCATAAAATCCTTAATAACTCTTAAAAATGAAGACAAAAGAATTTTAGGTGAATATTGTTGGGGGGTAAGACGGTCATTACATATTTGTAAAATAACAAGCCACCAAGGAGACCCAACCATCATTAACTTATATACATATTATACATAGCCTCAAAATAAATGAAGCTTACTGAATTACAAATTCAAAGAATTTTGATTTATAAATTATTTATAAAATTGACCAAAACAAATTAATAACAATAATTAACAAACCAAATCATATTTATGTGTGTTTCTACACCAAGGAAAAAAACTATACTTCTTATAACAAAAACAAATTTGAATGACATTGATTAAGCAACTACACATCAACTTTTTGGAAGCTGGGGCTCAGCGTTCACAGGGTAGAAGTTCAGCATTCTTATCTCAACCTAATAGTTTAATCTACAAAATAAATATCAACTGAGCAATATTTGTTTGTACCATATAATTATAGCAAAACTACATTTTATAAACAAATATATGAAAAATATAGATTCACTTATTTTAGAAGCTATATCTTTCAAGTGCCATGAGCTGCTACACTTTTTCATATGTTAAATACTTAAAGAGTTCAAGTGGCTTGTTCCAGTAAAAAAAAAAAAAAAAAAAAAGGCAAAGACACAGTATTGTTCTTTTCATACCTGCTTTTTCTAAGTTTATAATCTGCCATCCCTGATTTACATATTTTATTTCTTCTCTGTCTGAACATTTCAAAGTACTTACTTTATGCCTCTTTTAGATTGCAGTAGTATTTCAATTTCCCCTTGTTCATTCTATCTGGCAGTTCCTCACGTATTTTATAATTTTTTGTTGCTGAGCTCATATAAATATGCCAATTTCTCTTCTCGCTTCAGCATCATTATTAATTTAAATTAAACAGTGGCCACCATGTATAATAAGGTTAAACCAAACTTTCAATGCTTGGTTTCAAAAGTTATCCCAGAAAGGAAAGGATGCCTAATGGTCTTTGAATCAGTTATCTATTGCCACCGTAACAATGTACAACAATCATAAAATATCACTGGCATGTAACCATGTCTCAGCTGGAGTTTGGCTGGGTGGCTTTCATGATCTTGGCTGAGTTTGCCCTAATACCTGGGGGTCAACTGGCTGTTGGTTGATCTAGCCTGGTCTCAGCTGGGCTCCCCCTGTTTCTCATCCTCCTCTTACACCAGGCATGCACTCCTCAGGACAGGAGAGCAGCAAGAGAGAGAAGCCAAGCTCAATTGTGCAAATACTTTAGAAGCCTCTGCTTGCAGTATGTTGGCCAAAGCAGGTAGGTCAGAATGCTTGGATCCCAGTAGGAGGTGACAGCAGAGTTAGGAGTCTGGAAAAGGGTGTGGCTATAGGGAGGGATGATGAATTCCATTTTATGATCTACTATAACCTTAGAAAAGAGATAGTCCCCATTGTTATTTAATTTTTTCTACCAAGGAATAAGCTTGAAAGAAGAGAATCTCTTTTCATGGGCAAATATAAAAGTTTGGATAAAAGTCGTGACCCAATTTTTATTACATTTAAAAAATAATAGGTAACACAACATTGTAAATCAACTATACTTCAATTAAAAAAAGTAATAGGAATTATGTAACTATAAAGGCAAAAAGAAAACTCTATAACATACACTCCTTGGAATAAAATGAAAATAAAATGGAAAAGAAATACAAGTTCTTGGGCATAGAGGAGATGGCTAATGAAACAAGTTTTAACACTCACTCAGAGTTTCCAGACATTAAAAAAATCTCTATGTTCTCCCAGCTCTTCAAGATGCGAAGGTTTTAAGGCTGATTTACTCACTTCTAGGCCCTTCTCTATTTGTTTACTGTTTCAGGAAGAACAACATGTTTCCCTCTCGGTGATAAACCTAAATTATTTTCCCCAATTTTATACATGCTCAAATCCTGCCGCCATTATAAACACATTTCTGTCTGACTTTCCTCTCCAGTGGAGCCAATGGCTTCTGTTCCCTTTCCCCATAGCATTTTGCTTATTTATTATTATTATTTTACAAGGACATCACATCTTACTTGGGCTGGGGTGCGGAATGGGAGAGGGACTATGCATATTAAAAACAGGGGCCAAATCTCAAATGAAGGTGAAGAATGCAGTGTTATTTGCTGGACGATGGACTCCCTGAGGGCAAAGACTCCTAAGCACAGGACCCAGCATGTAATAAATATTCAAAAAATGCTTAACGGAATGAAGGTGGTGGGTAGTGGTGGTTGAGTGCTTGGACTCTGGAGCCAAGCTCCTTGTTCAAATCTTGGCCATACATTTACTTTGGGCAAATTAACTTCTCTGTTTCAGGGTTGTTTTTTGTTTTTTGTTTTTTTTTTTTCAGTTTTGGATGGGGATATAAATGTAGCTAAGGCAATACTGGGTTGGCCAAAAAGTGCCTTCAGTTTTTAAGTAAAAATAAAAGACACATTTTTCATTTTCACCAAGAACTTTATTGAACAATGTATTCACCCTTTTGTTCCACTACCTTCTGCCAGTATTTCAGGCAACTTCATAGTTCCGTCTTCCCAAAACTTTTAATCTTTTTGAGCAAAGAACTGTTCCAGGTGCCTTTTACAGTCTTCCAGAGAACTGAAATTTTTTCCATTAAGAGAATTTTGTGAAGACCGAAATAAATGGAAATCCGAAGGTCCAATGTCTGGTCAATACGGTGGATGAATCAGAACTCCCCAGCCAAGCTGTAACAGTTTTCACCTGGTCATCAAAGAAACATGCAGTCTTGCACTATCCTGATGGAAGATTATGCATTTTCTGTTGGCTAATTCTGGATGTTTTTTGTCAAGTGCTGCTTTCAGTTGGTCTAACTGGGAGCAGTACTTGTTGGAATTAATAGTTTGGTTTTCCGGAAGGAGCTCATAATAGAGGACTCCCTTCCAATCCCACCATACACACAGCATCACCTTCTTTGGATGGAGACTGGCCTTTGGTGTGGTTGGTGGTGGTTCATTTCACTGGCACCACGACCTCTTCCATTCCATATTGTTGTACAGTATCCACTTTTCATCGCCCGTCACAATTTGTTTTAAAAATGGAATGTTTTCATTACGTTTAAGTAGAGAATCACACATGGAAATACGGTCAAGAAGGTTTTTCTCACTTAACTTATGTGGAACCCAAACATTAAAACGATGAATATAACCAAGCTGGTACAAATGATTTCCAACGCTTGATTTGGATATTTTGAGTACGTTGGCTATCTCCCGCGTGGTATAACGTTGATTGTTCTCAATTAATGTCTCAATTTGATCGCTATCAACTTCAACTGGTCTACTCGACCATGGAGCATCATCTCCAGCAACAAATCTCCAGCATGAAACTTCGCAAACCACTTTTGACATGTTCGATCAGTCACAGCACCTTCTCCATATGTTGCATAAATCTTTTTGTGTGTTTCAGTTGTGTTTTTACCTTTCTTGAAATAATAAAGCATAATATGCCAAAAATGTTGCTTCCATCTTCAATATTAAAATGGCTACACAAAAATTCACCAATTTTGATAAGTCTTTTTTAAAATGCATGCTGATATGATGGCTGTCACATAAAATCTAACAAAATTGTTTCGAATGAAGTTAAAGACAACTAAGTGCTACTAGAGCCATCTTATGGAAAAAACTGAATAAACCTTTTGGCCAACCCAATACATGAAAAGCACCAGTTCTTTTTTTTAAGTAGTGAAAAATTTACTGTGATCCCAGTCATCTTCATTAATCCATTGATTAAACAGATACTATAATTTTAGTTTTTTAAAAAAGTGGATCTTTTATTTTTAAAATTTATTTATTTTTTGTCCATGTTGTGAGGCTTGAAGGATCTTAGTTCCCCGATCAGGGACTGAACCGAGGTCATCAGCAGTGAAAGTACAAAGTCCTAACCACTGGACCACCAGGGAATTTCCTGTAATATTAATTATTGATTTACTATATTAATCTATTTTATTTTTTATTATAGATAAGGTATTTCTATTTTATTTAAATACTGCAAAATGATCATAAAAATGTTTTAATGTTTACTTTTGAGAAAAGCAAAAACAATAAGAATTTAGCTGGGAAGGGACTAATAGAACTTGGTCATTATTTTTATTAAAATTTTTTAAAATTGAAATATAGTTGATTAAACTATTTTAAATAGCAGTAACTTATAGGTAGCAATTTTATTCCTTCCATGATTATTATTATTGCAATTAAAAAGCCTTCAGTAAATTTGTGGTGAATCGTGTGGTTCTAAATATGATAGCTTTTATTATTATTACTATTACTATTGGGGCTGATGACACTGATTAGTGTGGCAGGAAGGAGGATGGTATGGATTGAATTGTATCCTCCAAAGAAGCTGGTTGGAGTCCTAACTTCCAGTACCTCAGAATGTGACCTTGTTTGGAGTTAGGGTCTTTATAAAGGTAATCAAGTTACAAAATGAGATCACAGGGTGGGTTCTAAGGCAATATGACTGGTGTCCTTATATAAAGGGGAAATTTGAACACAGACACACAGACACACACAAACACACAGAAGGCAAGAACATTACCCGAGGATGAAGGCAGAGATCTCCAAGCCAAGGGACGCCAAAGACTGCGAATCTAGAAGACGCCACTGGAATCTAGAAGAGACGGAGGGGACAAATTCTCTTTCAGCCTCAGAAGGAACCAACCCCACCACCTTGATCTTGGACTTCTAGCTGTGTTTAAGCCACTCCCTTTGTAGTCCTTTGTTATACTATACTTTGTTATACAGCAAACTCATACAGAGGGTGAATACACATTAGCTGTGGATTCCTGGCATCCCCTATGGACCCAGGTGGATCTTGGTTCCCTTTCTTCTACCCTCCTGGCAAATTTCCTAATAGTTATGCCAGGTCCAGAGGCCCAGGACCCCAAGGGATAGTCTGTGACAGGGCATACCTTCTGTCCCCAAGATTAAGCTTAGTGGCTTGAGCAAATCACCTCTCCTGGTCTCAGATTCCTTGTTTCCAAGATAAACTAGTCAGACAAAAGTATCTAAGGGTCTGTTCCCAGCTATAAACATGATAATTCCTGCGGCACTGATAAAGGTTCGCCTGACTTTCCAGAACTCCCTTCATTTATTCTGCTAGAGAACAATCCTCTATAAACATATTTAAATCACATCTTGAATATAAGATATACATGTCAATTTTTTTTACAGTATATAATTAATGAGTGGTCAGCACAGTGTATTGGAAAGTATGGCCACAGAAATCAGGAGATCTGAAATTTAATTTTGATTTCAGAATAATGATCAGATTAAAACACAAGATAATATCATCTACTCCTCTTTGTCAATTATGGTCTAAGATAATTTTTTTCTTATATCTTAAGAGAAAAATTATTTTCAGTTTGAATGAGTCTCACGTAAACCCAACATGGGTATAAAAATGCAACAGTGAGACTTCTCAGGTTTTTCCTTCTCTCAATTCTACCCATACTTCTTTTCTAATAATAAAATATTTTTTCTCAAAGAATAAATCAGCTTCTGACCACCCAGTGAGAGCCACATGGTTTTCTTTTTGAGACTTGGAAGGAGGTAATAAGGAGAGAATATCATTGTGGTATTTGCCATTGGACTCAACACTTTTGCCTAGAGCTAAACCTTGTCTTAGGGTCACACCGGGTGTCAGGCTGTGGCCTGAAGCCTTTGTAGAAGCATCTCAAACAGGGAGGAATTCAACAAGCCAGTGTATGCCTGATTTGATATAAAGCACACTCACAAAATCCCATAGTTTGTGTGCCGTTCTAATAGGCATACACCAGGAACTTGTTACAAAAGTTGTCCCTTTATTTGTGGATTTGTAAGCACATTACTTACACTTTTTTGATAAATAATCTTCCCGGGGAGTACTTACCATAGCAGCTGGTAGTCTTCTGTGTTGTTTCATTGCGTACACCCGGCATGAGCATGATGCAAACTGTTATGAATGACCCTAGCCTTCTCTTTGCAATAAGGAGCACACACAATGCCATACCAAAGTGTTTATTGACATTCCTTGAAGGTGGCAGGATGGAAGAGATAGCTCGGCCTGAGTATTACGTGACATTTCTCTTGTCAATATAAGCAAAATCAACCCAAGAACAAGGACTTCTCCTGCTATTGACTAAAACAAAGACTTTGAACAAAATCGTTATAGACATTTCCTTAGGTAGATTGGAAGCTTCAGGAAGTAGGTTAATGGAACAATATTTACTCTAAATATTACCTCTAGGCACCTTTTTTTCTACTAGAACAAAGGGACTACATGTCACTAACAGGAAAATAACACTTTCTCTTTTGGACTTTACGATGGCTGGAACATCCATCCCAGATTTTGATGATATAGTATTGCAGTAGTTTTAAGAATGAACACTGAAGTACATAATAATAATAATAAAGCACCACATTTGTTATGTAAATTTCTAACTACTTTCATGTGAAAGTGTTTCATCTTGACTGGGAAAACATTTGTGTGAACTGAGAAATTTTCTGAACCCAAATTTGGGACACGTGGTTTGACACACAGACTGATGGTGCCACAGATGTAACATTAGAACTGTTCTGGAAGGTCCAGCTCATGGGCTGGCCACACAAATGCACTTACTGTTAAAGCACACATGGTCATGTATTAGAAGAGAAAAAGATTGAGATTCTGCATATTTAAAGCCTGCCAACAAATCATATAGCACTTTTTCTTAATTTTCTCACTGCATGACAATCGTGATAGCAATAAAAAATTTTCACAACCACGGTCAATTTATAGACATAGGGATGACAAAGAAATGAGTAGTTTTATAGTACTTCTCCTGATTCTGCAGAATCCATTTCTGTTTTTAGGATTATCACCTTCATATGATAGAATAAAATGGGATATCCATGAAATTATCATAAATACTTCATAGTATTTTTGAAGCATTTTTTCTAATGGAAGCATAAGTATTCTCTTATTTATTGTTCTTATTTGTCTCCCAATCAAAGGTAATACACTCTTACTAAAAATAGCTCTAGGGCTTCCCTTATGGCGCAGTGGTTGAGTCTGCCTGGCAATGCAGGGGACACGGGTTCGAGCCCTGGTCCAGGAAGATCCCATATGCCATGGAGCAGCTGGGCCCGTGTGCCACAACTACTGAGCCTGTGCACTACAACTACTGAAGCCTGTGCGCCTAGAGCCTGTGCTCCGCAACAAGAGAAGCCACCACAATGAGAAGCCTGCACACCTCAACGAAGAATAGCCCCCGCTCGCCACAACTAGAGAAAGCCCACGCGCAGCAACAAAGACCCAATGCAGCCAAAAATAAAATAAATTAAAAAAAATAGCTCTAAAAGATCTTGTTTTAGGGAAATAGTGGTTTATAAATGATTAATTTTATACTATGCCTCCATGGAGAAAACTAATACTTTAAGTTAAAAAGAAATTTACACAAGGTAACAAATGGGTGAGATCTATCTTGTCCATTATGAATTATATGATTTGGGGTGGTTGCACCTCCACCTGGTGAAATTAATAGCACAATCGAGTCCTATAGCTGTTTTGTTATATGTGTAAATATATATATACCTATATATATATAATGTTATACATAATTTAAAAATCAGCCTCATATATGAGGGAATATTAACTAAAGAAACATCATCTGGGACAAAGAGAAATAAAGATTTTTCCATAGAAACTGTCTGTCCTCTTCTCTTTGTTTTCCTTCCTCAGGGATTCTGTGCAAGGCTGTAATGGAAATTGGGACCCTATTAAGCACACTTCGCATTCTTTCAGGGACTCTGACACCAGTATATCTTTCTGGAATTTTATACTTTTATGAAATAGTGCCCCTGTGACGCTTTGTGGGATATATCTGAGCCATGGCATGGGGTGGGAATAAGGAAAAGTTAGTTGAAAACCATTCATGCCCAAGTTTTCTATCTATATATAACTTCTAGGCTACCTTGTTCCTCCTGTATGTGGGAAGAATAGTCATCAATTAATCTAATTAACAGATTAATTAGATATTTGTGTAAATTGTGAAGCTCCCCGGGAGCAGGTTCCATCTTTGGAACAGCTTTCTCCCTTGCCAATGTTCTAATATAAGTACTGAAAAGAAGACCTGAATGCTTGGATTGAGTATTTACATACATCTAACACCAAATTCTAAAAATGAAAGATGCCCCCTGTACCAGAGATGCTATTCTATATAGGATGGTGAAACAATCTGCATCATCCTTATGTCCTGATTTCATAAATAGCAGCTCCACTGGAATCCATAACTTTCCACATGCTGAAATGTGTCCTGAATTTTACAGATCCCTCATTCTGTATTATGTAACTTACACATTCCATCATCCTATCTTGGTAAATATTCTTTTTAGACAACAACAGAAGGCCAGATTTCTGTAACATATATATTCCCTGATTGACAACATGTACACAGCAGCAAGGGGTGCTGAGCATTCTAATTTCTACTAAAGGAATGTTTCCTTTTACAGTGCAGGGAGCACAATTAACACATTGTCTGGACACAAACCAATTATGAGCACTAGACATGGCTCTGGATGAAATTAACTTTCCCACATTTCTCACATTTCTCCCTTGCTTAATATACTGAAGGACAACAATGTGACATTTCAACAGTTCTTTTCCCAGTGAAGAAAAACACTTTCATTAGTGACATATTTCAGACGACATGATAACAAGGCTAGACAAATAGCAAATGACCATCATGTTTGGGTTTATGGCAGATGTAATTGAGAGGTTAGGCTGTCCCTGGAGCCTGCAACTGTTGTTCTGAAAACACTACGTTTTCTGAGACGTCTCTTTACTGAATGCTAAAAGAAACTGGATCCCTATTTTGACACAAATCAGTGTGCCTTTGGGGAGTTAGGTCTTTGCTCCAGGAGGACCACTATGGAGGAAGGAGATGTATTATATTGCCCTTTGGGGGGTTAGGTCTTTGCTCCAGGGATGACTGCTACGGAGGAAGGAGATGTATTATATTGCCCTTGATCCTTAACAAGCACCATCGCTCTCTGCAGCTTCCGATTTAGTGTGGTCCCTGTGGACAATCAGATGCAAAGGAATTTGAACACCATGATGAAGGAAAAAGAAAAACATGAAAAAATGAAAACACTATCAAAGTTGAAATAAAAGTTTGTTTGCCAAACAGGTAATTACTTGGCTTGAACAAAAGTCATGAGATTATCAGGACGTTTTTCTTCCTCTGGGAAGGAGACCTGGGGCTAGATGGAACAAAGCAAAAGAAACAGTACAGAACTCAAGCATTCAAACCAACTGAATATGTCCTTCTAATATGCCCTAATGCCCTTCTCCTCTTTCTCCTGTTTGCTTCAACACGTTCTATACAACACAATGGGGGTAGAAGCCTCGTTGTTTATGCTACATAATAAGATCTCCTTCTTGGACTTGTGCACAAGTTTGTGCTTCTTGGGTGGTGGGTGTTCACGGGGGGTGCACCCCCCTCCCTTCCCGGGACTTCTCTGAACTCAAGTCGAGCCACAATCCCCACAACCATTGGGATGCCCTGTGTTGCATAAGCAGGAGGTGTTTTTCTTGCTGTTATTATTGGTTGGAAAGTGTAATATTTGCACCATATGTCTAGGCTAGTTCCAGGTGATGGGACCGATGCCACATACGAATCATGAGTTGAATGTATCAAAATTGTGGTGTTGCCACTGCTGTTTTTGGATGGATTGGATGCCCAGGCAAAAAGTAGAATGGGAGGAAAAGAAAGAGTTGATCAGCTCCTATTCTGGAGTTTGTTGCTAGAAATTATTAAAAATGGTGGCTCTGCTCAGAAGAGATGGGTGTAGAAAAGCTTGGAATGCTTAATGCTCAAATTTCCCCTTAAATCATAGAAATGGAAGTAAACATTTATTACCATTTGGTCAAGTGTAGCATAACTTGCATTCATATTTCATTGTCAGTAATGGAGGTATGTGGAGATATACACAGACCTTGAGACAGCTGTTTGTTTTTAAATATTGCATACAGGCTAGCAGTTCATTGAAAGTAGAGGAGATAAGCCTGAAGGTAAGATCTTAGAAGAAGGCAATGCTTCATGCACAGCTCGTCAATCCTGATTTGGTTTGAAAACAAAAATCATGGAATACCAAAATCAAAGGAGAGTTGATTCAGGGAAAGGGAAAGGATGATGTCACTGGCCAGGAAAAGTTTTGAGTTCCTCATTCAAGTCCAAAGGTGCTGGTTTCTTCTACCGCCGTTAACAGCTTTTCATACAACATGGAGTACGAGGGATAAGGTGGAAGATCCAATCGATTGAAGCATGTGTGTGCCCTGAATGGAGGAGAAAAGTCTGGTCAAGGTGTTTGTTTCAATGGTACAACTGGCTTGGCTAGTTTGTTTGTTTCAATGGTACAACTGGCTTGGCTAGTTCTGTGATCAGTCTGAATCTGTGAATCAAAAGTGAATCTAAAGAGGGTAGAACCATGTTTTAGGACCACCATAACACACTTGCAAACTAAGAAGCACAGCCTTGCGTTTCCCTGGTGGCGCAGTGGTTAAGAATCTGCCTGCTAATTCAGGGCCCACGGGTTCCGAGTCCTGGTCCGGGAAGTTCCCACATGCCGCGGAGCAACTAAGCCCGTGCGCCACAACTACTGAGCCTGTACTCTAGAGCCCTAGAGCCACAACTACTGAAGCCCGCGTGCCTAGAGCCCGTGCTCCGCAACAAGAGAAGCCACCGCAATGAGAAGCCTGTGCATCGCAATGAAGAGTAGCCCCTGCTGGCTGCAACTAGAGAAAGCCCGCACACAGCAACGAAGACCCAATGCAGCCAAAAATAAATAAATAAATAAATAAATAAATTAATTAAAAAAAAAAAAAAAAAAAGAGAACCACAGCCTTCCAGACAGGAATAGACCAGTTGAGGGACTGGAATATCTAGAAACTGGAGGGGTGGGTTTGCATTTGGAAGCAAACCACGCTATACTAGCACTGCACTAGCAAACCAGAGACATTTTACAACTGAGAGATGAAGTTGGATGTGGCAAGCAAAGGAACATAATTAGTATTAGAGGATTGTGTTCCCAAGTCTCCTTGCCCAGCTCTGGTTTCTGGGCCTCTGTAAACCCTGTGCATTGACCTAGAGGTGCCAACGGATGCCCTGGAACTCTCGAGATCCAATGCTCCATCAAGGCAGGTGTGATGGAGCACTGACAGTCCGACTCCTTTACCATTCATAGTGGGGCCTGCTTAACCTGAAGCAGAGATGCTGCATTTCCAAGAACAGCTGAGCTTAGGGGATAATCCTCTCTGGATGCCTGCAGCATCCCAGTGCCACCTGACCTGGGTTCTGCTTATTTTGTCATGTACTTCATCCTGCGGGCCCATCTATGTGGGCCAGTGTCTGGCCTAGACAAAGAATGGCTTTCCCTGCTATGTGCCAATGCATGGACCAGGACCAGACCCTGCTAACCAAGTTAAGAGGGGCAGAAAAATGCCAAGTGTGCTTTTGGAACTGGCTGAATTAGCCAGAGGCAGGATACGGGCAGACAGCATCTTCTTGGTTTTCTTTATCTAATCATTTTAACTGTCACTCCCAAGTGGAAATAATACAGAAAAAAAAATCCTATTTAGAAAATAGTTGGGATCAGATTAATTCTGTAAAAGATAATTTCTGGGAACTGAAAATATTAGCAAATGGCCCCTCTTCAAGACCTAGTCTGAACACCCAGAGTTTCTTCGAGAGTTGCTCTTACTGCATTAATCTATAGGCCTGGTTAACTCTTAAATAAATCCTAGTTCGTAATGTAGAATGAATGAACACAATCAAATCACGATTTGATTCCTCATTCCGAAGTCCTCGCTGCTCTCCACGTGTGGTCCTGACAGCACGGAGGACCTGCTTACTTCATTACCTGGGCACTGGACCCAGTGCTCCCAGGTGGGGTGGGGTTGTGGACAGAGTCTGGAACCAGGGTTCGGAAGACCTCTATTCTGGTCACAGTCCAGCCACTGACTAGCTTTATAACCTTGGGAAAGTCAACGAATCTTTCTAAGCCTCAGTTTTCTCACTTATAAAATGGGATAATAATACATATTCCATGCACCTCAGAGGGCTGGTGTGAGGACAGCCCATAAATGCTTTTCATAAACCATGAATCATCATTTAAGCATCAGGGTCTCTTAATAATAATGCGACCACCACTGCAGTCATGATTTTAGGAACTGTGTCACCCTTGTGGGGACCTCAGACCCTTGGCCTCTTCCACGTGACTGCAAGCAAATGAATCAGCCTCATCTCATATTTGTGAAGTTGATATTTTGGAACTCCACTGGATCTGTTCAGTTGTGTCGTGTCGGATTCCACTCTGTCGGTGTTATTCTAGGGTTCCAGCATTTTGAGATCATTTTGGATTTGGATTGGGTCCATCACAGTACTACGTGTGATACTTCTAACCTGTGTCATCTACACAGTCGATCTGTCTCCTCGAGGTTTTCCAAGTTACTGATTAAAATGTGCACCAAGACAGTACCAAAGCCAGTCTTGCCCTTCTGTAGTAGAGGCCATTCTAAGCTTGGTTACGAGCCAACAGTGGAAAGAGGCAGCATCGCTACCACGTGCGGCTGTGAGGCCAGTTCTTTAAGTGTGACTCCTTTTCAAGTCATCTTCTTCCACCGCCCAACTACGGCCTCCATCTCCGGACAGGTTCTCACTCTATCACTGCTGAATCTACTCTTTTCCAAGTTTGTCAATGACCTCTTGATTCCCCAATCCAGAGGCACATTTTCTATGCCCACTTCCTCAAGCTCTTTGAAAGCATCTGACAGCTCTTCCTCTGAACATCTCTCTTCCCTTGGCTTTTTTTTTTTTTTTTTTTTTTTGCTGTATGCGGGCCTCTCACTGTTGTGGCCTCTCCCATTGCGGAGCACAGGCTCCGGACGCGCAGGCTCAGCGGCCATGGCTCACGGGCCCAGCCGCTCCACGGCTTGTGGGATCTTCCCGGACCGGGGCACGAACCCGTGTCCCCTGCATCAGCAGGTGGACTCTCAACCACTGCGCCACCAGGGAAGCCCTTCCCTTGGCTTCTTGATGGCTTCTCAGTGGCTGTCAGTTTCTCTTAGGGACTCCCAATGGCTCCCTCAGGCCTCCTTTGTAGCCCGACAACCTACAGAGCAGGGCTTCCCACCCGGCACTATTGACACTTTGAGCTTGATGACTCTTCACCGGGAGGGACTGTTGCGTGTCTTGTGGGTATTTTGCAGCATCCTTGGCCTCTACCTGAGAGAAGCCAGGAGGACTCCTCCCCGACAACCAAAAATGTCTCCAGACATTGCCAGGTGTCCCCTGGGGGGACAAAATCACCTCTTTCCTGCCCTCCCCCCCTTGAGAACCATCCCTATAGAGTAAGCCAACTACTAACTTAACCAGGCCTCCACCTTCATCCCGGGCTTGGGCTCAGTTTACATCTGCACGGAAGCATGTTTGTGTTAGGATTTTAGTCCTTTTAATCCGCCCATGACTCATAATTCTGTTACCCCTGGTCCCTACTCTAAATGTAAATCCCTAAGGTTTTTCTCCTCTCCTTTATCTTATCTCCACGATGCCTGTGCTGGGTCTCCCCTGACTAGCTCCCGAGTTTTCTTTCCTCCCAAGCCTTTCCTTGTCAAGTTCCACAGTAAGGAAACTCTCCCACCTCCGGGTCTGGATGTGGCCTCCAAGCTCTGGATGCGGTTCTCAGTACTCGAGTCGAGATGGTCACCGTTCACCCTGCCGCATGCTGGGCTGTGGATGGATGAGCGACTTTTCCACTCCCCACTGCCAATCCTACATCATTACTTTTCAATCTTTGATCAAAAATTTCTGTTCCTCTGAATCTCATACCATTTAGATTTTTTTCCCCCAAAACTACAGGTTTTGTCTGGCACTTTATTTCAATGAAATAGGATAGGGTAGAAAATAGTGTATTACCTGCAGATAATAAGGATGAAGTATTGTTTTGAAGAACATGTGTTTCAGATACACACACAGGAGTACCTATGCATGTACTGTGCTGGGATGTGAAGGGTCCTTCTCTCTGTGGGCTGTAGTTAAGACACGTTTGACCACCAGTGATCTAGATATACCTTCCATACCTTCTGACCTTCTGGGTAACACATTTATTAAAATCTCTGGTACTTGGCTTAAATGCTCTCCATTTTCAGGTCTTCCCACCAGACTGTGTAGCATCTGAATCCACTTGGTTGACTGTTCAGTACCCTGGTCTGCCAGCCCCTTGACCCCAACCTCCATGACCATTTCACCTCTCTTATGCTCCAGCGATGGTGGTTTATGAAGTTTCTTCATCAGGCACTGTAAACTTATAGCCTAGAAACCTCTACCCTCAGAGTCCTTTGTTCTAATCCCCACACACTCTGGAAAGCAAGGACTTGGCCTGATGTATGGTTTTGCTGTGATGCTCCCTCATCTGGAAGCCAGCTGCCTTTCTAGAGGGAAGGTCTGAGGAGAATGCAGCTCATCAGAGCGTGGGTTGTACACGGGGCTCACGGTCTCTGGGGAGTCCTGGGTCACCCTGAGGGTGCTCGGTGCTCCTGCTTGCCTCAGGCTTCTATCACCTGCCATGTGTCCAGGCCAGGTCTTTCCGAAGTACCATTATTGGAGTCCAGAGGTTATTTCTTTCTCTCCACACATAGGTGACACTTTCTAGGTTCTTGGATCTTCAGAAAATGCACAAGGGAGGCTACTCAGAGGGTCATCTTCGCTGTCCCCTTAGAGGCATCTCAGCACTTGATTCCTGGGGCCCTTCTGGCCTACGGCAAAGTCCCTGCTTCCCCCAAGAACCCTCTCTGGGATTTGCGGGGCAGCAGCCTTTTTAGGAGTGCCTTGGCCCAGATGTGCTGAGCCTGTTCATAAGCCTGACGTCCACCCTATAAGTTCTCTGTGTGGGTTGATAGGATCAATGAACATTTCAAAGCTTCCCAGAGCATATATGTAATTAGACTCAATCTCTGACCCCAAATGACAAAAGCAATGACCTCCCCTTCCTAAAGAGTAAAACAGACTCCTCAGCGGGGTCTTCTCTCCGTGGCCCACCAAACTCTATCAACTGCGTCCCCTGCGAGTGTCGCACTGGACGTCTTGTCCTCCAGGCCAGCTTGGTGATCTTTCCTGAACACAGCTGACCCTTCCCACCCCCAGGCTTTGCTCCTGCTGTGGCTTCAGCCCAGAATCTCCTCCACCCTTCCTTGCCCCTCAGGGCTCACCTAAATGCCAGCTTCTCTGTGTCATCGTCTCCTGTCAACTCAATCAGGATTAGGTCTCTGTTCTACATACTCACAGCATCCTGCTTTTATCTTCCCTTCTTAGTGTCCCTCTGATTCCACCTGGGGCTGTAACGACTTACTCTTCCGCTCAGTTCCTCCCTAGACTGTAAGCCCCTCTGGGCAGGTGCATTGTTGTAGCTCAGGCCCTCCTTCAGGTGCACACTGAGGTGCTCACTACGAGAGAATCATCAAATGTGACTCAAATTCACTCCTCTAAAGTAAGAGCCAAATGTTTCCAAAAAACCTCATCCTCCAAATCTATCATTAAACTCGACAAATGGAAATCTTGCCTTTTTAGCCTTATTTTCTTGCCAGACTTCCTTCAGCAGGTTCAGTGCTCAGCAGAACCATGCAAATGGGCACTGAGGGTCTGCTGATCGAAGTGGGTGAAGCCAGGGCTGAAAAGTGCCCCAACACTTTAGGCTGTTATTAACCAGCTGGGCATGCACTCTGCTTCCTGGGCCTGCTAATACTCACCATCATCAGGTGAATTATCTCCGGGATGCTAGAAAGTCTAGGAAAGCTAGATGAAAATTATAGTTCAGTCAATCCTTCCACAATAGGGATTGAGCAAAGTGTCTGGGAGGCCACGCAGAAATACAGCTGAACTAAATACGAATCGTCTGTTATAATTAGAAAATATCACAGTAGAAGAAAATAATGTGGATCAATCTTATGTTTGCTGAGCAGGTTTTATTACTATAGTACCTAGACAGAAGTATCTCTTTAGTGCTCCTTATTTCACTGATGAGGAATATGCTACCCAAAGTGGCACAGAAAGGACCAAGGGAGTGTTGGGATGAAAACTCATGGTGCAGGGAATTCATTCTGTTAAACTGCTTGGAGCCCTAGTGCCTACTTTTTCTGCATTATCTTACAATAATTTCATCAACAGCTTACTGTATAGAAGCCACTAGAGAGACCGGAGATATATACGTGGTCTTGTCTGCATACATTTTGAAACATAGTAGGAAAAATGCAACATGTACATGCTAACTATTCCAGGGAATATCAAGTGTATCCAGTGCTACGCCATAGTGAGACAGGCTGGGACCTGGGATCCTTTACTGCAGTGCCTGCACCTGGACAAACATCCCCTTGAGCAACAGAACACAAAGAAACTCTTAGGGACTAAAAATAACTGCAGGCATGGGGAGTTAGGGGCAATTATGAACAATAAGATACAAAAAGGCCACAAACCAACTGCCACTTCTGAGATGCTGGGAGCAAAAACGGGGGACTGTGCATGATCCCTGCACACAGCACCACCAAGGGGGTGTGCAGAGCGCCGAAGCCTGGCCTCTGGCCCCACTCAGCCATTGGCCCCCACCCTCACCCCATTTAAGGGACCAGCTCACCACCCTGCCTTGGGGACGAGTCCCAGTAAACCCTTTCCTGAATTTGTCTGGCCTCTTATCAATTTCTGTTGATGAAAGAGTCCAAGAACCCGGGTGGGTAACAGTAGAAGTCCAGACACAGTGCTGGCAGGGCCACTTTGGACCCTCCCCCAGATGAGGCATTCCTCTTTAAATTAAATTGGGCTACGTAGGACGGACACATGGACCGTGATACCACTAGCCCAAGTACCATCAGCCATCAAAAAATCACTAAGAATATGGTCTAGATGCACCTCCCCGAGACTTCTCACCCACACCTTTCACTGATGACTCACAGAACAATCCTTTGGGTGGCAGGAAAGAATTCCACCCCAACGGCTAAGTGCCCAAGCTCAAATAACAAAGCGTACTTGGCCGTCTTCGGCAGGTTTCCCAAAGGCGGGCAGGAGCTCCATACCTGGGGAGAGACGTAATTTTCCCCCATTTCTCTATGCAAAAACGCCGAAGCCCGTTGCTTCCTCGAAGGGCTGCAAAGCCTTCGTAGGGCACGCTTGACGTTCCTGTGACGAACTGCAGTAATCTGAGTCTCTGCTCATTGTTGAAACGTTCCACCGCAGCCCAGAACCAGCGGATCACGAGGTGCCCATCGTGATAACCTGAGCGGAGCGGGAGGGAGACCGAGAGGATGTGTAGAGGGGAGGAGGGAGATGAAATACACATCAGGTGTGCCAAGAACTGAAGAGCAGCCCTTGATCTGCTGATTTCTCTCCTGATGGCCTTGAGGTAGGTCTAAAACAATTTGTATAACTGACTCAAATTTAAAAACAAAAAGCCTGTTTAGAAAATAGGCACTTTATAAAAAGGCTGTATGCTGTGAGGGATGTCCTCAGAGATGTCTGCTTTCTATTTAAACAACTGGGACCCCGGGAGTCCTTTTCCTGCCTGATATAAATGTAGACAAGGAGTGACGAGGCTTCGTAGAGATCTTTGGGGTTCCGAAGAGACAAAGCTCTCTACGAATATGGTATTTCCTGGTATTGTCTTTGTTCTGATGTCTTAGCTCTTGGGACCCACATACTGTGGAGCGTCTAGGACTTAAGGAAGGCTGGAGGTGAATGTCAAACTTGGCCAACGGAAGACGCCGGGCTCTCCAAGTGCCCTTGGAACCGCTGCCCCCCGATCAGCCCTGGGCCGCAAAGAGTTGGGCCCATGGAAGTAGTATGGGGCCTCTCACAGGACAGTGAGGAAACCAAGCTTGGAGCAATCACTTATGATAAGGTAAATGATTCCCCACTGACTGCAAATGCACGAAACACTCAAAGATGCAGAGATCTATGTGGACTGGGGCAGAAAGAAGGAAAACTTCATAAGGAAAGGGAGGTGTGAGTTCAGCATGTGAAGGGTTTGTGTGAGTGCAGGAGGGGAAATAGAGAATGACAAGAATGAGGAATTGGGCTTCCCTGGTGGCACAGTGGTTGAGAGTCCGCCTGCTGATGCAGGGGACAAGGGTTCGTGCCCCGGTCTGGGAAGATCCCACATGCTGTGGAGCGGCTGGGCCCGTGAGCCATGGCCGCTGAGCCTGTGCTCCGCAATGGGAGAGGCCACAACAGTGAGAGGCCCGCGTACCGCAAAAAGAAAAAAAAAAAAAAGAATGAGGAATCAATATGCAGGGAACAGCAAGCCGACTAGACCAGCATAGAGGGGGTTCTGCTGAGGATTGAAGGGACCTTGCTGGGGCCTCAGAGGCCTTAATAGCTAGGCAGAGACAATGTGACTTGACACCTTAGGTCGGTGGCTTTCCTACCAAGCCAGGAAGGGCCTAGTGGTCCCACAGAGGTTTCCTCCTACACCGCTGAGTGTACCGGGGAGACAAAGTGGGCTTAGATGATGGGTCCCTTGTTCACCCTCTATTATATTGATAGGGGTTTCTCTGTAATATTTTACATGAAGAAAGGATTTTCAGCTTAAAGAACGTTCAAAGGTTTCTAAGTAATAAGGGGCTTGCTTGTTTTGTGGGGTGGGAAACGGCCTGATCAAAATAAATGATTCAGGAAGGCTGGTTTGGCAGCGTGGAGGTGAATAACTAGGAGGGGTTAGACATTAGATTTGGAGAGATGACAGAACCGTGTTGCAGCAAACCAGGATTGACGTGAAGAGGGCTTCACTTCTACAGGGAGCAGAACACACTTTCATGCCAGCAAATGACCCAGCTCTGGAGATGGCCTGTGGATGGTGGCGTTCTCTGGAACGCATCTCCACCGAGTTATGCCAGAGACGACCAGCAGGGATTACTGTCACCCAAAGGAAAGTCTAGGTTGGAAGCTGGCAGAAGGCATGGACCAGAGCCTACTTTGCACACGTACTGAAGTAAGGCCAAGTTTTTTGTAACCTTCAAAAAGTGATATTATTTTATATTTATATTATCACTACATATGGAATATATATATGAACATTATTCAGCCATAAAAGGGAATGCAGTAGTGAATCATACTACAACGTGAACAAACCTTACTAAGTGAAAGAAGCTGGACCCAAAAGGCCACATACAGTATCTTTCTATTTACATGAAATATCCAGCACTGGTACATCCACAGAGACAGAATGCACACTGAGGTTTGCTGGGGTGGGAGGATGGGGGAGCAACTGCTTCATGGGTCCAGGGTTTCCTTTGAGAATGAGGAAAACGTTTTGGAATTAGCTAGAGGTGATGGTTGCACCACATTGTGAGTGCACTAAATGCCACCCTTTAAAATGACTAATTTCATGTTATGTCAGTTTCACCTCAATTACATTTGTTAAGAAGTGACGGATTGTGTCCCTGAGAGCCGGTCAACAAGCCCCGCTCGCTCACCTCCCCGGTACTCAGCATTGTTCTGCCAGTCGACCAGGTCGATCTCTGCCGTGCCCGCAATCACCAGCTCCAGCTCCCTGGCATCGAACACGGAGACCAGCCTCGAGTCCACCACCTGAAATCCACATTAGGCCTCAGCCTCCAGGCTCAACCTCCTTGAGAGGTTACATTCATTATTATTTCTGTGGGTTAAGCTGGGAGGCTGACCATTGTTTACAACTTTTTCCCCCAATGTGCTATCATGTTTAAGTTCAAAATCATGAGCATTTTGAGACACAACCCCTTCATGAGCTGGGAACTCAAAAAAAGTCTGCTGCTTTGCACTACTATGATACTCCCTCTCGGAATGATGTTATGAATTAGCCTGACTTGGCCTTCCATAGTCACATTTAAGTTTCCAAATAACATTGCCTTTTGAAGGCAAAACGTCCAAGTCCCTGGACTCCTCTCCGCTACATAAAGGGATCCTCTCCTCTACATCAAACTAGGACTTATTTCCTAGGAATGGACATTATATATTAAAATGACTGCCTTTTCCTTCCTCTCTCCCCTTACTTCCCGCCTTCCTCCTTCAAAGATCTGGGAAGATCTGCTTGGTTAGGGTTCTGAGCTCTGGCTTTACATCTTTTTGCCCAATGTATCAGGTACAACTGAACACCTGCAGTGGGTACCTCCTTTAATCAAACCAGCGGACCAGCCAGTCACCCACACTGTTCTCCATCACAGCAGCAAAGAAAACCTTCCAACACCCAAACCCTTGTTTCTAAATTGCAAAAGTTTAACCATGTCAATTTTTGGTGCACACGAAAGCTAGCAGCTGTCACTGTCCTTTTTTTTTTTTTTTGATTACTATTGATCTCTGATGCTTTTTTTTAAAAAACTTTTTTTAATTGAATGAAAGATTCTTTAAATTCTATAGGGTTTATAATTTTCAAAAGTTTCACACACGTGATTTCGTACAATCCCATAATAAGTCACTGTCCTCCTGAGTTACCATCTCAGCATGGATCATGTGCCACAAAGTGACACTAGGAGCATATCTCCTTTTATTGTGTTTTGTTTTATTGCATTCTACAGATACCGTGTTTTTTTTAACAAATTGAAGGTTTGGGCAACACTGCATCATCACATGATAGTTAGTTTTTTCAGTAATAAAGTATTTTTTCAATAAGTTATGTACATTGTTTTTTCTAGACATAATGCTATTGCACACTTAATAGACTACAGTATAGTGTAAACAGAACTCTTATAAGCACTAGGAAACCAAACAATTCATGTGACTCGCTTTATTGTGACATTGGCTTTATTGCCATGGTCTGGAACTAAACCTGTAGTATCTCCGAGGTCTGCCTGTGTAAGAAAATAAAAATCAAGCGAGAGTGGACAGTGCCCTCCAGTGCCTTCATTTCACTCATTTTTATTTCACTGAGTGAAAGGAGATGCAACACGCACATGTCTTGGCAGGAGGTGCCATGTGTTTTCACAGGTGGCACAGCAGGGCCCCACCAATGCCAGTTTTGTGAGACCACGAGAGCTGGGCTTCCCAGAGAACTCTGACCCCTCACCCTCTATCCCCAGGAGGCCCTCTTTGCACGCTGGTGAGTAGAGCTGAGCCCTCTTCCTGCCTTGCTCCTCCTCTCCCTTCTCCTAACAAGCTGTGTCGGGGGCGAAGGCCTGGCGTGCCTGCCGGGCCTGGGTCTCACCTCGTAGAAGCCCCGGACCAGGGCCTCCGTCTGCTGCACCGCTCCGCGCTCTACCCGCCACCTCACCATCCTCTCGATGTACTCTTTCTTGTTCTTTTCTGTCACTTGGGTGTTCGCTCCTCCAGACTTTAACTCCCTCTCCGTTACCTTGTGGGGAAACAAAGATCATGATGCTTGCTGACTCAGCTTACCTTGCAGGGAGACAGATCGATTTTAGGAGGATGAACTCTTCACAAGCATTTGGCATCATTACCTTCTTGGTTCTTTTTCCTTTCCTGGACGTTACTAGAAAGGTTCTGGTTGTTCTAAGCAGATACTTCAGTACCTTAGAAGCATTTTTGTTTTATAAAGAGGAAATGTGTTTCTTTAACTCAAGAGGCTTAATAGAAATAAAAGAAAAATGCCCCTGGTTGTCCCTAAATGGACTGGAATATCCTATCCTATAGTCACATACTTGATTGTCCCAAATCCAAATTAGATCAAATTCTTAACAGCCAAATTCTTCCCCAACCACAGCAGATCATTGGCAAGAAAATAGTGGAGGGTGGGAGGATAGTTTTGCAGCCAGGTATAAGAGTGGCTGAAGAGTGACAGCCTGACCTTGAGAAAGGAAACAGAGATTGAAGTTGCCACGTAGTATGAAGATGCATGTTTGTTAGGACAAGCTAACAAGAAAAGTGATGATCTGTGCTTTATTGTTTTGAAAGGCAAGAAGGCACATAACATATTAGACATTTTTATCAAAAAGTGTTGGTGTTTGAAGGGGATTAGCATCAGTTATCTTAAATTTGCTTAAGGGGTTCACCTTGCTGCTCAATGCTGTAAGAAAAATGAGGCATAACTGTACTTAGTTACTGATTAAAAAATATATGTATATATTTGGCACTCATGGACAAGGTACTTAAACAAAACAGTTCACAGAGTCTGCTGATTACATTTTCTTCTATCACTTGGGTGAGTAGGGCAAATATTAAATACTTGCCAATTATAACAATAATTGCCACCCAAGATCCATATTCTTTGGAGCCTCTGGATTTTAGCTGCCCAGTTAAAGGCTATTTCCTGACACTAACTGTGTGATGTAATTAAATTCTGGCCAATAAGGTACAAGCGGGGGTGTTGTATGGCACTTTCAGGGGGCCTCCTTAATGGGAGGGGCTATGCCCCTTTGTCCTGCTACTTCAGACACGGACGTGATGGTTGGGGCACTGTATGCATCTGGGTCATGAGTGCAGGTGGCCACTGTAGGGATTGCAGCCTTGGGTTGCCTGCCTCCACACTTTTATGTAAGAGAAAAACATACTGTTAGTTTCCGCAGGGTCATTGGGTTTCTTCATTAGCAGCTGAAACCTAATCTTAACGAACACACCCAGGAAAAGCCTATGGTGTCTTTCAGCTGCATCTGTCTGTCTGCTCTTCACTCCATAACTTGCCAAAAGAAGGGCTGAGACTCGATTTTCTGAAACCAAAATCATCATTCTTGGTGACCTCATTTGAAAAGAAACAGGATCGTTGAAGCTTTAAACAGATGGATATTATTCTAGATCTATAACACATCCTTATTTTTATCACTGGGAACATTTTGAACTTTCTCTGAGTTGTTCAACTCCTATGCTATATACACCTGAAGAATTGCTCCTTTTATTTTCAATGTTATTTTTTCCCTCTAATTTATGTGTTTAGTCATTCGTAGTTTACTTGATTTCTTCCTGTGTCCATGGAATAAAACTTAAGTGCTATCAATGGCCATACAACGAAAAGCAAGTTTCCCTCCCACCTCATCTCCTAGCCATACAATCTCCCTACTTGGAGAAAATCACCCTTCCTTCCCTTCCAGGGAAGGGGAATGTATACACTAGGGATGTATACATGTATCAGTGTATACACTAGGGAATACGTATAGAGCATCTCCTTTCCCGTAAACGGTAGCATATTATACACACTGTTCATCATCATACTTTTTCAATTAAAAATACACCTTGACCATTGTTTCATACCAATTTAGACCTGTCTTATTCTTTCTTTGTTGTTGTTATACTACGCGGTTTATTGTTTATGATTTATATGTAAATGGATGGGCTGGGGTGTCAGACCACACATCCTACTAGCCCACTATTCCACTGTGTGAATGAATCATCATTTCTTTCACCAATGCTCTACTGCTGAACATTTAGGTTGGTTCGGATCTTTTGCAATGATCAACAATGCTGCAATGAAGATCCGAAGCCATTAGTCATTTCAATTGGATGTGAATATGTCTGTAGGGCAAATTTCTAGATGTGGATGCTGAGTCAAAGGCAGGTGCATTTAGAATGAGGATAGATATCACGAAGGTGCCTTTCACAGAGGATGAAGCAAACTTCTGCTTACTCCCACCTACACCCCTGTAAAGAGTGCCTGTTTCTCTACACCATCTCCAAAATAGAATACTGCTAAGCTTTCTGATTCTTGATATTCTCATGAGGGAAAATGGTATTTCACAATGCTTTAATTTACATTTAAAAAAATAGTGAATGAGGGTGAGTATTTCCTTCCCTGGGAACTATCTACTTATATTCTTTGCTAATTTTCTACTGTGTTGTCGATCATTTCTTACTGATCTGCAGAATCTCTTCCTATATTGAAAGAAATAGCCTTTTGTCTGTTTTATGCATTACAATGTAGTAAATATTATGCCATTTTTACTTTATGTTGTATTTTTGCCAGGCCGTATTAAAAAAGTAATTTTAGTTGACTATCTCAATCTTTTCCTTTACGACTTTGACAGTTTGTGTCACATCTATAGCAGCATTCCTTACTGCAAGATTAAAAAGGAAAATCCTGTCATTTTCATTTTTTTGTGGTATTTTTAAACATTCAGCTTTTTCACCCACATGGAATTTATTTTAGCATAAAGCGTTAGGTTTGGGATCTAAAGGTTTTTTAAGATGGGTTCACATTTGTCTTAATATATTTTGCTAAATAATTGTGTTTATTTTACAAATTTACCCTCTACTATAGGGCTAATGTAAAGGATGGGCTAAAAAGTAGTCATGCAGAGGAATAGTGTATTTTACACATTCCTTTGGTATACAGGAAGACAGTTAAGTGAATCGTATATTCTTGAACATATTTACAACATATAGTTGTAAGAAATAATTTTTTGTCAAATATAGAAGAGAATATTCTTCAGAGGTATGTTTACACACAGGCAATGTACCAGAACAGTGACATTTTCCACGACCTGTCCAAGATGCTTGGTTTTTTTTTTTTTGCGGTAAGCGGGCATCTCACCGTTGTGGCCTCTCCCATTGCAGAGCACAGGCTCCGGACGCGCAGGCTCAGCGGCCATGGCTCACGGGCCTGGCCACTCTGCGGCATGTGGGATCTTCTTGGACCAGGGCACAAACCCGTGTCCCCTGCATCTGCAGGCGGACTCTCAACCAATGCGCCACCAGGGAAGCCCCAAGATGCTTGACTGAAGCTGTGGGTGATGGGAGGTCTGCAAGGTTCAGTGGGTAGCTCTCACCCATGGACTCAGCATGCCGTCCACAGTCATGCAACGTACTTATAAAGTAAACCAGCTTAATTTCACAACATTCCATGACAAATTACACACGTCATGGAACCTCTCGTAAATGATATTCTCAAAACCTTAATTGCTAAATCTGCTCAGGCTGTGGTTGATCTGATAAAACCGTAACCCAGAAAATTCAATGTTATATAAACACGGGTCGAAAAAGAAATGGGAAGCTTATCTTATTAAATAGTCCTGAAGTATATGCATTTTGGAGAAGTAAATATCTGGATGCTAGTGATAAAAGAAGTATTATTGTAGTTGCACAGATAAGAGAAATACCTTACAGATGTATTGCACACGTTACAAAAATGCTTTCTGATCCATTATCACATGTGATTTTCAAAAAACTCTATAAACTAGATCCATGTCAAAACAAGAAAAAGAAGACATGGGGACCTTTAATAAAGGGAATAGTCCTCAAAGAATTATATCTTAAATGAATGACAGTCCTTGTTTTTAAACACAACATCCTATTACTATGTGATCCAGCAATCCCTCTTCTGGGTATATATATCCAAAAGAATTGAAAGCAGGGACTTGAACAGATATTTGTACACCTGTGTTGACACCAGCATTATCCACAATACCCAAAAGGTGGAGGCCACCTAAGCGTCCATCAACATATGAATGGCTAAACAAAATATGGTATTTACATACTATGGAATGTTCTTCAGCCCTAAAAAAGGAGACAATGCTGTCACATGCTATAACGTGGATGAACCTTGAAGATATTATGCCAAGTGAAATAAACTGGTCGCGAAAAGACAAACACTGTATGATTCCACTTATATGAGGTACTCAGAGTAGCTAAACTCAGAGAGAGAAAAAGTAGAATGGTTGCCAGGGACTGGGGAGAGGGAGAAATGGGGAGCTACTGTCTAATGGACACAGCTTCAGTTTTTCAAGATGAAGTTCTGGAGATGGCTGCACAACACTGTGAATCTACCCAACCACACTGAATGGACTGTGCCCTTCAACGTGGTTAAGATGGTAAATTTCATGGTATGTGAATTTCCCACAGTAAAAACCAAAATGTCTTTTCCAAGACCCACATCTCACAAACCTGGCCAAAAACTTCTTCATTAACCGTGAATGTGAGGTCGAGGATGTCTGTGATATTGTTGTCCTTCATCCATTGCAAGCTCTGGTGGAATTCCTCATCCAGATATTCCAGGTCACTCAAATCACAGGGCCTGGGTGTATTCAAAGGGAGAAAGGTAAACGGATTGTTTCAATAAATAGCTGCCCAGACCTCATGCCAAAATGTGGTTATGTCACTCCTGGCTAAAGCGACACAGATGTATTCTAACAATTGGATACTTTTGAATATACTGATGAATCTTTTTAGTTCATTCAGTAGTTTTTTATTGGAAAAGGAAATTTTAAAATGTTTACAATAATAAACACAAAACAATGATTGACTCAGGGGCTCTCCATGGCCTTTGGAGAAGAGTATCATTTGAAAATAACTAAATTATAGACAGATCAATTCTTTTTTTTTTCTTTTTCTTCTTCCATTTTTATTGAGATATAATTGACATATGGCACTGTATAAGTTTAAGGTGCACAGCATAATGACTTACATACAAGGAAAGATCAATTCTACTTAGTAGTTTCATGCAATGCTTGTAATGTTACTATATTTATATAAACTGTTTATATCTGTTATATGATGTTCTCCTATGCTTACATAAAATCTCCAAATGCATTTTTATTGGACTAAAAGGTTTATGTGATATCTAAGCACTCAGAAAAGTAAATCACCATAAACCTAACAGGAATGATTAGGGAAAAACAGGGACAAAAGGGTCAGAGGTGCCAAAGAGGCCAGTGCCTCTGGTCCCACAGGCAGGGCCGGGTGGACACTTACAGTCTCAGGAGTGCCTTATAGAAGGGCCTTGTGAAGAAAGCGTCCAGAAGGTACTGATGGATCAGAGCCAGGCCTAGGATTCGACCACTAAACCTGAACCTGGAACACAGACAAGGCAGAGCAACTGAAGGGCAGGTGGGAAATTACACTGTTAAATATTTTCATTTGTACTGTTATCTGATGTGTTTCTTCATAGTACTCATCTTAAGCTGCTTGAAAAATTTGCCAATTGATGACACAATGGAGGCACCCATTCTTCTTATTCTTTACCATAAACAATGGCTATGAACTTGGTATGTACAAAGGAACCCTCCTCTCCCCCAAGTACCCAAATAGAATCATTTTGCTGGAATCCTTTTCTCAGACCTGAGAGTATAAGGACCTAAGTGATGAAAAGAGCTGGTGGAGGGGAATTGTGGGACCCTAGACAAACAGTCAGCATTAAAAAAAAAAATTATTTATTTTTTTTCTTTGAACACTTTTTAAAAAAACATTTTTATTGGAGTATAATTGCTTTACATTGTTGTGTTAGTTGCTGCTGTAAAACAAAGTGAATCGGTTATACATATACATATATCCCCATATCCCCTCCCTCTGCGTCTCCCTCCCACCCTCCCTATCTCACCCCTCTAGGTGGTCACAAAGCATGAGCTGAGCTCCCTGTGCTATGCAGCTGCTTCCCACTAGCTATCTATTTTACATTTGGTAGTGTATATATGTCAGTGCCATTCTCTCACTTCGTCCCAGCTTACCCTTCCCCCTCCCCGTGTCCTCAAGTCCATTCTCTACATCTGCGTCTTTATTCCTGTCCTGCCCCTGGGTTCCTCAGAACTTTTTTTTTTTTTTTTCAGATTCCATATATATGTGTTAGCATACGGTATTTGTTTTTCTTTTTATGACTTCACCCTGTATGACAGACTCTAGGTCCATCCACCTCACTACAGATAACTCAATTTCCTTTCTTTTTATGGCTGAGTAAGATTCCATTGTATATATGTGCCACATCTTCTTTATCCATTCATCTGTCGATGGACACTTAGGCTGCTTCCATGTCCTGGCTATTGTAAATAGTGCAAACAGTCAGCAATGAACCTGAGAATCTGAATCTAAGGATATGGAAAGTTTTCTGGACCATGCATCCTCACCTATTCGAGCACTCCAAAGATACCACCTGGAGGTCTAATGTGTGCCTGACCCTATGCTGGGAGGTGGGGGACTTAAGTATGAATCACATATGGCGGTCGTGCTCACGGTCAGTGGGGAGAAGTACGTGGAATCCCGCTGTGGTAAGCGGTAAGTGGAGCCTACATCGTCACACATGAAGAACAAGGTCTCTGCTGGGAGGAACTGATCACATAGACCTGGTCACCTCCAGATGTAAGGGCCTTCACTGATTTAAAACCTTGTTGGGGCAAACTGCTTCCTGGCAGTTTTGCTGGTGATCTGCCTAGCTGCATGCCATGGCTCCCAAGGGCTTGGTCCCATTGTTGCCCTGCTCTTAAACCAGTTTCCCATCTGCCTGGTCTAGCATGCTGGTTCCCTCACCCTGTGTTCTGTCCATCCCTGGTGCCTACCTCCATGATTGGGGTCTCTCCTGTCTCTTCCTAGCTAAGTAGATTTTCACCTAAGCAGAGACTTAGCTGTGACTTTTCTCAGATCCTCCCAGTTGGAATTTCCAACTAAGCCATGACCTTTCATGAGGTTCTTTTTAGACTCAAAAGACTTTGTACTCTGTAACTGCTATAAAAATGGTTTAAAAGAATAGATGATCAGATCCTGTAATAAGTGTAATCAGAAGCAGCACTTCAAATTGCCATTTTGGAAGGAGTCGATTCTTTTTGCGTGAAGTAACATGTAAATATTATTGACTCCAGGGAGACCAGAGGTGAGTAGAATGTAAAGGTGCTAAAGGGGCACCATGGATGGGGAGGCTCATGGAACAGCTGAACATCTTACAGTCCTTGAGGCCGGGGTACACCATCGGTGCTGCATCCCCCAGCACTCCTTCCTGATACCCCAATAACCAACGGGTCCCCAACATGGCGGCCACAATCCTGCGTACTCCATGCAGGCTTACCCACTCTAGTGGACTCTGAGGTATCACAACTGATGCTCCTAACATGATGTGGGGCTGTGGCCATGTGGTGGAGACGGTGAGACCACCCACAGTGGGAAGAGAGCAAACGTCAACACAGAGGTGCCTGCCAAGAACCTCTCTCACTTAGAGGTGGCCCTGAAAGGCCTAGTAAAGAGAAGTGGTAATCTCAGCAGGCAGTAGTGTCTGCAGAAATGGAATAGATAAAAATATTACATGAGAATACTATTTTCAGCTCAATGTCAAAAAAGGGACTATCTCAATAAACTGTAAATTCTCCAGCAAAATACACATTATTCAAATCTATTCAAGAAGAACAACTTAAATAGACAAATGACCATAGTGTAAACTAGAAAACTTTGAGGAAAAAGGACTATGTTCAAAATTGATGCTGGGACTGTCCATATATGGACAGAAAACACCCCTACTATTTAAATAGCTCCAGAAACCAGAAAAGGGTAGAAAACTTCTTACTTCATCATTATGAGCTACCATAACCACAAAATGGAATCTGGAAAAGAGTAAAGGAAAGGAAACTAAAGACATCTCACTTATACATTAAAAACATCATAAATAAAACACAAGAGAAAGTACCAGTCCATTCCCTGAATAATGCCAGATGACTAAGGATGTTTGATTTTAGGACACTAAGGACAATTTACTATTAGGCATTCTATTATTAAAATTAATAACGATGTCAAGAGACAAAAATCATATGGCTTTTCTTTTCTTTTGGTTAGAAGCTGAAAAGTTACTTGAAAATATTCACCGTCTACGGCATCACTTATATGTGAAATGTAAAAAAATGATACAAATGAACTTATTTACAAAACATAAATAGACTCACAGACTTAGAAAACAAACTTATGGTTACCAAAGGGGAAAGGTGGTGGGGAGGGATAAATTACAAGGTTGGGATTAACATATACACACTAGTATATATAAAATAGATAATCAACAAGGTCCTACAGTCTAGCCCAGAGAACTCTACTCAGTACCCTGTAATAACCTATATAGGAAAGGAATTTGAAAAAGATTTTATATATATATGTGTGTGTGTTTATATATATATATATCTGAATCACTTTGCTGTATATCTGACAGTAACACAACATTGTAAGTCAACTGTACTCCAATATAAAATAAAAATTTAAAAAAATGGGGTAACAGGGGACCAAGAAAAAAAATATCCACTGTCAATTTCTGAAGAAAAAAAATCTTTGTAGTAAACAAGGAATAGAAGAATACTTCCTTACATAATGAAGAACACTCATCTCAGCATCATATCTGACAATAAAAATACGGGATGCTGGTTACCACCACCCTTCACAACGTTCCATCTGTTCTAGTCACTGTAATTCATTACAAGTGAAAAATGGGAAACAGATTAGAAATAATGTTTATGGAATGCCTATTGGGCCAACACATATTATGTTATCTCGTTGATCTTTGCTACTCTACTTTATGACTATGGTTATCTTCATTTTACAAGAAATCTAGGGTCAATAATTAGCCCCGGGCAAGTGGTACACTGGGGAAACTGACTCATACCTGCCAGAAGCCAGAGCAAGCCTTTTCCTTTGTGTCCAGTTTGAGAAGCTGGACAGTAGTGAGGTTAATCCTCTGGTCCAGGGGCCAGGCTGCCTGGTGTGTGACCTTGTGCCAGGACTTAACCACCTATTCTTCATTTCTTCTTCTGGAAAACTGCACTCTTCAAGTGATAACTATTATTATTTTATGTCGGCTTCCAATACCTCCTTGTGCTAATTAGGAATATTTTGATTCAAGTAACCTTCAACTAGTTTAAGCCAAAGGGGGAATTCATTATAAGGTCCTGGCAGTGTCTCAAGAAAGGCAGAGTCAGGAATGCAGTTGAGCGTCAGGTACTGGGGTGACTTCACCCTCCCTCATCCAGTGTCTCCCCTTACCTCCTCTCTGTGCATACCTGCTCCTTTCTTCTCTCTCACTGCCAACACTGCTCATGTTTTTCAGCCTGGAGTTCAAGCCCCTAGAGAGACCAACTTGACTTTCACTGACCTAGGTCCAAATTTCCAGCATGATTCCGTGATTGTCCCAACTCAGGTTGGATGTCCACCCTGCACCAATCCTGAGTGGTCAGGAAAGCAGGGTCTGGGGAGGAGTCTGGTGTCTTGCTCAGCACTTTGAAGCTAGGATCACTGTGGCTTGCCTCTCCACCAGGGGCTGGGATCAGATGGAGGGTGGCAGATGGGGCTGTTTTCAGCACGAGGACTGCAATGCAGACCACCCATTGAGAACTGTTTATTTGCTTTGAATGGGGTCAGGCATAAGATGGAATTTCTAAAGACAAAATTATATTGGTTTCACAGGCTGATGTGGGCAACGAGTAAGCCCTTGATATTTTTTCATAGCTGTGCAAGCAATCCATGCTAATGTGGTTTGGCTTTATATAAACACAGACAGGATGGCTCACAGCCAGTCGAGTACATACAGTAAAATATATTCCAGAGAGATGAACTATGATCTGGGATGTGTTTGTACAGAGCATAATACAGGGACTGTACAATTCAAATCCAAACAACAGCTTAAAAGGCAGAGATGGGAATGGAAAGCCTTTCCCAGTTGATGAATTGCCCTGACATTCTCACGAGAAAACATCTTCCAGTGCTTGTACATCTCCTTTATTTACCTCACCCAGCTTGAACAACTGCTTGCTAGGAAACTGATTGTGCTTTTTGTCAACATTGGTTGGAAATGTGTAGGAATTAGGAGATGGAAAGAAAGTCCTTTTCTTTAGTCTCTGGATTGATCACTGCAGAAACTATCCAGATAATTTAAGCAAAACAAAACAAAAACAGTTTATATTTTTATTATTTTTTTTGCGGTACACGGGCCTCTCACTGTTGTGGCCTCTCCCGTTGCGGAGCACAGGCTCCGGATGCGCAGGCTCAGTGGCCATGGCTCAAGGGCCCAGCCTCTCTGCGGCATGTGGGATCTTCCCGGACTGGGGCACGAACCCGTGTCCCCTGCATCGGCAGGCGGACTCTCAACCACTGCGCCACCAGGGAAGCCCTCATCATCTAATTTTAATAGACTCCAAAGTATTTCATTTTCTGAATGTTCTATGCTTGGTTTGGCCCTTCCCACACTGATGGAAACCTAAGTGGTTTTCATCTTTACGCATCTGCTCACAGGTATTGGAAGGGGACAGCATACAGCCAGTCAACTCTGGGACCATGGGAGAACCTCTGAAATGGGCAGATGTCACTCTTCAAGCATCCTCATCAACACCTCAGCAGACATCTGGGAGATTAACTTGAGTTGCCTCGGATAAAAGCAACTGCAGCCACTCTGAGCTGTCCTAATGATGCTGAGGGAGATTACGGCAGGAAATCTGAAAGCAACCAATGTTACTGGCAAAGGTTTATCTCACTTCCATCTCGGTTTTGCACATTGCAGTGAGCGTTCAAAGGCAATGGAATTTCACATATTTCCAGCACATCTTCCCACCTGGTTTAAAAGGCCCAGCAAAGACTTGACTCTCCCCTTGAGAGGGTTACTGTTTGTTGATTCATTACTCTTTGGGTTGTTTGCCAATAATCCAAGAAAAGCAGTATAGTGGAGAGGACCACGTTGCAAGCTCTGATGTCAGGCTGCTTCGGTTTAACTCTTCTGACCTGTGTGACTTTGGGCAAGCTGCTTATCATCCCTGGGCTTCAGTTTACTCATCTGCACAATGGGATCATAATGGTACCTACTCTATAGGGCAACTGCTAAGATGCTGAAAGGCTTTGCCCAGGGACTAGTGGAGGTGAGTCTACCTGGGTGTTTATCCAGAGACTGGCATGCCTGATCCCTTTTCCAGGCTGAGGCTCCTAGGGCTACACATCCAGGCCTGATCAAAGGATGAGAATGTGGGGCTTCCCTGGTGGCGCAGTGGTTGAGAGTCCGTCTGCCGATGCAGGGGACACGGGTTCGTGCCCCGGTCCGGGAAGATCCCACATGCCGCAGAGCAGCTGGGCCTGTGAGCCATGGCTGTTGAGCCTGCGCGTCCGGAGCCTGTGCTCCACAACGGGAGAGGCCACAACAGTGAGAGGCCCGCGTACCGCAAAAAAAAAAAAAAAAAAAAAGCATGAGAATGTGGACTTGACCAGTGGACTAGCCTGCACTTTCCTGCTGTTGCAGAACTGCAGACTTCTGCTTTGCTTACAGACATCACTCCTGTATCGCAGTGCCTGGCTACAGGCGAGGGCACAGTCTAGATTTGCTGAATTGAATCAAATCAAAAGTTATCATTTGGTTTGATTCCAGTGGATAAACTGTACAAACTCACTGAAAATTCCTGAAACATCATTTGAAGCTTGTTCGATGAGATTAATTGTTCACATTTCCAATATCTAGAGTAGGTCTCTCTCCCGAAAGATGGACAGAAAGACCAAACTGCAGAGAAGACTTGAGGTCATGGAGTCAATGTATGGGCAAATGTGATGAATGTTTCACACCCAGAACCTGAACTAGCAGGTCTCTCTCTCCCTTTCTGTCTCCCTCTTCCACCTCTCTAATGAAACTTTGTGTAGGAACATGTTTTAGCAGGAGGTAGGATGTAATGATTTACGGTGTACTTTTCAACTGATTCTTTAAACAAAAGCAGTTTGCGTAATGGCAAAAAATTTAGCCGGGAAGTTTGGGAGAGGGATGTCTTGTCCACAGGTCAGATTTATGGAAGGGAAAGCAGGATGGTTTGCCAACTGAAGAAAATAAAAGACCTAATTACACAGCATTGTAAATCAACTACACTTCAATAACATTAAAAAAAAAAGACCTCATTACTCTGGAAAGACATTTTGGATCGTGCCACAAAACCCTTTAAAAAGGCTTCTAGTTAACCCCTTTATATGAAAGTGATATAAAAATGGGATAACACCCTCATTGCAGTGCCCAGGCAACATTTCAAGTCTGAAAGGTTCTGCTGTGGTCTTTCTGGTAGTTTGATCACCTGGCATAAAACTTGTGCCCCTGATAATTGTCTCACGGTGTCCTTTCATTCCGGTGACCTTTTCAGGCTCTTCTTGACCTGTAAGCCATCAGTCTCTCTCTGTATGATTCTTGGCTTCTGCATCTTTTCATGCATCACCGCTAAGCATCAGAGATACTCCCTGTACCAGCTTCAGTCTTGAGGAACCCAAAGCTGGCCCCATCTCTGGGTCTTCCTGCTTGGAAAGGGCATCAGACAGTGTATTATGGAGCTGTAAAGAGCTGGACACTTGGTGACAATGTGCTTGGCCCTGCTGCCTTTGGTGAGGGGATGGGGGACTGAGGCAGATACAAGAACAGCTGGCAGTACACTGAGGTCTGCTCAAAACCCGGCACACAGGCTACAGACCTTGATGGCTTCTTCCAAACACCACGGTATCCTCCGGAGCACAAACACCTTCAGAACCAGCAGTGCACTGGCAAATACCAGAGGCTCAAAAACATTTTGTTGGTCACTGAGTGAAGCCAGAGGGCTTCTAAAACTGCCCCCAGGCCTGAATGCCCCCAGACCACCGTCACAATGGCCTGTCTCCCAAGCTATGACTCTGGGACTGCACCCACCTGTGCACGGCCTACCTCCTGCAGACTGACAGCTGAGTTCTAGAAGGTTTTCTCTGCGGCAGTCATGTTTTCCATCCCTGCTCATTTCCGGCTTTCCTCCCATCACTGCTTCCCTGGCAATGGACCAGGACTTGCAGGGGTTAAGGTCCTTTAAGAGGTCTTTGCGGTCCTCCGAAGAACAGAGCCGGTTCCTCAACTGTAGCACAGTTGACATTTGCTGTCCTGTGCCCTGCAGGGTGTTTCACACCCACCCTGGCCTCTGCGCACCAGACGCCAGTACCACCCATCCCCCCAAAGTGAAGGTCACAACCTCCAGGCTTTGTGCTCCACTCTGCGCATATCTGAGCAGTTTTCATCACTCCCTTAATTTCTAAGTGTGCCTTCCGACTCCACCAAATATCATTTCAGACTCCCGCCTAGAACTTGGGCTCTAGGTCTCTCTTGGGAAAAGGATGGGAGGGGAGAATAATTCCTCCAAAATGTACCAGGTTGTGTTATCCTTTCTGAGGGGATGATGTCTGATCTGAATTAAGAAAAGGAGTGAGCTTCCAGGAGAAGGAGCATTGCAAGCTGGGGGAACAGCAATGCCAGAGGTGGGGTCATATCTGGTTTGCTTGAATAACAATAAAGAGGGCAAAGTGGCTGGACACCAGAGAGAGAATGAGAAGATGGGAGAACATGAGTTTGGAGACATTCCCCAGGAGACAGGTCATGCAGGGCTTGGCAGGCATGGGAAGGAGTGTGGATTGTATTCTGAGCGTGATGGGAATCCACTGGAGGTCTCCTGTAGGGCTGATGGGATGAACTGATTGATGTTGGGAATGATCACTCTGGATGCTGCAGGGAGAGAGGTGAGGCTGGCAAGCGTGGGAAGAGACACTCCCAGGAGACACCGCAGGAGTTTAGAGGCTCCTGCAGTAACCCAGGTGGGAGGTGATAGCAGATTACTCTGGGGTAGTGGGGGTGGAGGTGATGAGCTCAGATTCGGGATGTATCTTCATGACAGAGCCAAGAGGATTTGCTGATGGATTGGATGGGAGACGTGAGAAAAAGAGAGGCATCAAAGACAGTCCATGGTCTTGGGCCAGAGCAATTGCGTAGATGGTGGTGCCATTTAATGAGATGGGAAACACCAGAAGAGAAGGTTTGGAAGAGAAACTTGAGAGTTCTCCTTTAGACCTATTAAGTTTGTGATGCTTACTAAATATCCAGGCGGAGCTGTTGAGTGGGCAGTTTTACCCATCAGTCAGGATTTCCAGGAACAGGGCCAGGCTGCAGATGTTAATGGGGGGTCATGAGGATGGAGCTACATGAATCCATGAAGCTGGATGAGATCACCAAGGAAGTATGAGCAGTTGGAGCGGTGGACCAAGGGCTGAGTCCTAAACAGTGCAACATCCAGGGATCTGGAAGTTGACAACAAAGGCAACTGAGCAGGAACAGGGGATGAGTTAGGATGGGAACCAAGGGATGTAGAAAGTGTTCAGGAAAGTGGCAGAGACCGACTGTGTCAAGTGCCTCTGAGATCAAATAATAGGAGGTCCAAGAGTTGCCCACGGGGTTTGGCAACCCTGATGAGAGCTGTTTCTGTGGAGGGAAAGGGGAGGAAAGGCTGGAGAGAATGGGAGAAGAGAAAGCAGAGAAAGTAAGCACAGATAACTCTTTGTAGGAATGTTTCTTTAAAGGGGAGCTGTGAATCAAAGTGGTAGGTGGAGGAGGGTGTGACACCAAAGGAAGCTTGGATTTGTTTTTAAATGTGAGAGAAATGACAGTGTGTTCATGCATGTTTAATCTCAACAAATTTACCGAGTGCCTCCTCTGTGCCAGGTGTGTACAAAGATATGAAGGTAAACGTTCGTTCTGAAGAATGTACAGTTCGGTAAGGGGGAGAGATCTAGCAATGCAGCATTTCATTACCACGTAGCACGTGCTGTAGAAGAGGGCACGGGAGGTGTGAAAACCCAGAGGAGGGAGACTTAGCTGACTTGGGAGGGATTAAATCTAGGTGGGTTCCTGGAGGAAGTGATGACTGAGGTGAGCTTTGAAGAATGAGTAGAGAATTAGTCTGCTTCAGAAGGCAGGGAAGGGCTTTCCAAGAAAATAAAATCATATGAGGAAAGAGGCAGGAAACAGAATGGAATATGTTTAGAACAGCAAGAAATTCATGATGACTAGAGCAGAAAGAGGGAGAAGGGGCAAGATCAGGCTGAAGAAAGAGGCAGCGGGAGGTCCTGGAAGGTCTTATTCTCCATGCCAACGAGTTCAGCCTTTATTTTTTATTTATTTATTTTTTTGCGGTACGTGGGCCTCTCACTGCTGTGGCCTCTCCCATTGCGGAGCACAGGCTCCGGACGCGCAGGCCCAACGGCCATGGCTCACGGGCCCAGCCGCTCCGCGGCACGTGGGATCCTCCCAGACTGGGGCACGAACCCGTGTCCCCTGCATCGGCAGGCGGACTCTAAACCACTGTGCCACCAGGGAAGCCCGAGTTCAGCCTTTAAATTGTAGAGAATGGGGACCCGCTGAAGGGCTTAAGCCAAGGGGGTGACATGCTTGCTTTGGGATTTTAGAGAAATCAGCCTGCAGCCATGTGAGGGATAGTTCTGGGGAGGGACAGAGGGGAGGGTATTACAGTATGTCCAGGGAATTGTGAGGAACATTTTGGAGATAAAATTGGCAGGACAGGGAGCTTCATGTGAGCAGAAGGGGAAGAGAAGGATGACAGGAAGTGGCTCCTGGGAGAGATTAGATCTTAACTTCGAGGGGGATCAAGTTGATGATATTTAGCAGGGATAAAAGCTGAAAGAGTTTGAAGCTCAGCAGAGAGGTCAGGATAAAAACATAGATTTAGAATTCATAGTTTGACATGGAGAGAACTTTATGGAAGTTTACTTTGATTCCATTGCTATATTTTATGTAAAATTATATCTTTCCATCTATCCGTCTGTCCATCCATCCACCCATCCATCCATCCAACAAAATAGCATGGAAGGACTTACTTAAGTCAAAATATTAATAGCATTTATTTCTGGGTGGGCTTACTTCCTTATGTATATTAAATTTTTTTACAATGAATGTAAGTTACTGATGTGATAAAATTATATATGTTTATTTGCATATAATAGAGATACAAGGAAAACTAGAAGACATTGGTGTCTCAGAATCTAAGGGAGTAGACTTTGAGGTAGGAGTCCATATCGACTGCAGTGATGTTTCCGTTAAGGTAGAGAGGGATACTAGTCCACTAAGTTTGCAATTAGGTGGTCTCCACTGTTCAAGGAAAGAGCAATTTTGGTGAATACTGATGTCAGATTTCAGTAGGTGAAGGAGAGAATGAGGGAAAGGAGCCATAAGCAGGGGGAGAGGGTAAAGTATAAAGACAGATGAGAAAGAGAAAATTTCTGGAGTAAGGGCATGGAGGAGATGGGAACAGATGGAGCCAGAGCCTCAGTGGGACATCTGCCTGGACCGGGAGAAGGGCGATGCAGGGAAGTGGTAGGGTCGAGTGGGTATTTGTAGTCATGGTGGGAAATGGAGGTGGTCCCCTCAGAGTTTCCACTTCAGTAAGATCTGAAGGCATCTCCTCAAAGTGAAGGAGTCTGGTTGGTAGGGGCTTTCAGGCCAGTGGAATGAAAGATGCATCAAAGGACAGGTGAGCTTTGCTGTAGAACCTGCTGAGGTCAGAGAGCATGATTTAGGATTGTACCGTCTCTCAGGATCATTTCATTTTCTCTGGTGCTAGAGGTGCAGGAAACAGCTCCGGTGTTGAACATGGGAGAGTGAGTTATGATACTGATCCAACGTGGCGTTTTGCCCATCAGATGGGGTGTAAGCGTGGAGGGGAGGGGGAATTGTGTACAGGGGAAGGAGGTGTTCAGGAGGCCTGGGGTGAAGGACACCATGCCAGATGGGCAGGGGATGGTGAGTCTGAGGTGTAAATGAACTTGGTGAGCAGCTGCGGTAGTGGGAGGAGGTGGGAGCACTGTCTGTAGAATGATGGATGGAGGGATTTTAGAGTCGTCAATTTCAGAGATGGCACAGTTCTGGGTGATAATGAGGCTGGGAGGGCCATTGTGGGAGCAGGTGGCTGGAGTGGAATGTAGGTCAAGGTCACTGGGGCTAGGAAAGTTAGTTTTTTTTTGTTGTTTAATCTAAACTAGTATATATATATATACTTTTTAATTTTTTTATTCAAGTAGAGCTGATTTACAATATTGTGTAAGTTTCAGGTGTAAAGCACAGCGATTCAGTTACACATATACATATATCTATTCTTTTTCAGATTCTTTTCCCTTATAGGTTACTACATAATGTTGAGTATAGTTTCCTGTGCTATACAGTAGGAAGTTAAGTCTATTCTCTTCAGCACCTTTACTCAGATAATGTTTCAAGGCATGGGTAAAGAATCGCCTCCCTCAACCCCCCTCAAATTGTTTAAATATTGTAGATGCAAGGCCTGATTTATATTTGGCTTTCATAGCTTCCCTGTGTGTGGAAACAGCACTGCAAATTAGCTGAGAAAACTTGAAGTTTTCTTCATCTGTCCTGAAAGAGACCCTGCCAACACAACATAATGACAGGATATGATCTTCTGACTGCTAATTAGAACTGAAATGAATGTGTCTAGACCAAGTGCCTTTCACTAAAATCAGCCCTGCAGGGGGCAAAGGAGTAAGACCAGGGCTGCTTATTCCTCAACATGGCAACATGGTGGGCCAAATGGGCGCCTCCCGTTCAGAGAAAGCTCTTCTAGAAGTATATTATGCAGATTATCTGTATCTGTAGCGGGTTGAATGTGCCCCCCAAAGATGCTTCATCTTCCTCAACCCTGGATCCTGTGACCTTAAGAAAAAGGGTCCTGGGCTTCCCTGGTGGCGCAGTGGTTGAGAGTCCGCCTGCCAATGCAGGGGACACGGGTTCGTGCCCCGGTCCGGGAGGATCCCACATGCCGCGGAGCGGCTGGGCCCGTGAGCCATGGCCGCTGGGCCTGCGCGTCCGGAGCCTGTGCTTCGCAACGGGGGAGGCCACGGCAGTGAGAGGCCCGCGTACCGCAAAAAAAAAAAATAATAATAATTAAAAAAAAAAAAAAAGAAAAAGGGTCCTTGCAGATATCATTAAGGGTCCCAAAATGAGATCATCTTGGATTATCCACGTGGGCCCTAAATCCACTGCCAAATGTGCTTAAAAGAGACAGAAGAGGAGAAGACACAGAAACAGAGGAAAATGCCATGTGAAGACAGAATTGGAGACTGAAGTTATGGAGCCACAAGCCAAGGAAGGCCTGGAGCCACCAGAAGCTGAATGAGGCTAGGAAGGATTCTCCCCCAGAGCCTGGACAGAGAACATGTCCTTGCTGACACCTCAGTTTTGGACTTCTGGCTTCTAGAATGGAGAATACCCAGTTTGTGGTAATTTGCTAAGGTAGCTTTTGGAGAGTAATATAGTACCCAATGCAAAGGACACCCCTCTTCCTTCATCTTCTTGGACATTTATCACTAAACCTATTATTGTAGAGTTTATAAGTTGACCCACTAAAGTCATATTTTTAATTTCATGCAAGAGGAGAATTTATCTAATTTTCATTAAGACATAGACTCTGGTTCCATGCCCAGAATTATATAGGAAAGTTGACCAAAACATGCTGCTTGCCTGGATAACTGAAATGTTCTGAGATCTGCTATATCCTCATCTAACTGGGTAAAACAGGAAGGTGAAGGTTTAAAAGGTCTTAATTATCTGAGCTGCAAAGACCAGAGAATAAAGGAATAACAGTGTCACTGTGATCCAGGCAAAACCCACAGTGCCCTACTGACCCTTTAAGTGTTGTGTCCTTCTCTACCTGTGACTCATTAAGCAATGCACAGTATTACACAAAAACTGAGTCAGGTGAAAAAAATAATCAATTTGATATAACCTAAACCAACTTTTAGGTTTTTCATTCATTCATTCATTCATTCAATCTTTCAACAAATCATATTGAGGTACCCACCATTTTTGAGGCACTGTCTAGTTGCTGGGGTACTTAGAGCACAACAGACAAGGCTCCCAAGCTTCCATGGGGCATACAGACTAGTGACATTATGGTTCAGGAAATTATTAGAATTACTGAACTACTACCTAAGTCTCAACTGAAATGACATTCTGTAATTTCCACCTGACTGGCAAAACAATAATGGCTCTGACAACATCATGTTCTCATGCTACACAAAAGCATACGTACTGGTATAACCACATACCAGGAATACTTGAAGCTATCTAAATAATTGGTTCTGAATTAATTGTATTGGTAGAGGGAAAGTATGGGAAGCATAAACAATATATAAATGAATCAACATGATGTCAGGGCTTGCGACTATGTTCTATTTAGCTTGATTGTTTTGAAGATTCATCGACTGATTATATTTTTCATTATAGCATAGAATTAGTTGATATTCCTTGATATGAGAATATAAGGAGAAAGTCCCTAGAAGTCTGGATAGTAAGGAAAGCCAACCTTGGAGTCTACGTTTGCTATTCATCATCTGAAACCTGAAAGTCCTTCTTGCCCCTTTGTGCCCCAGAGGTCCCAAGGCATCTGTCTGGTCTGTTCCCAGCCTGTGCCTGAGGGTCTGTCTCCTGGATTATGTCACACATTTTCTTAGATGTCTGGAGTGATTCCCCTGTGTCTTCTGCAATGATGTTCCTAATCATTAGATTTATACGTCTCCACCAATTATTCTCCTTCTCAGATCCTGAGACCATTTAGGTACCTTGATCCTGTTCTCAACTTGACTAGGGTTGAACTTTTGTCCCAGGTCCACCTGTGCAAATGTCCTTTTCAATACATTTTTTTCCCAGACAGCTTTACTACTCTTAACTTAGGAAATCCATTCCAGGTGGTTGACCCTGACCCTGGCCCTGGCCCTCCATTCATTCCAAATTCTGTTGCTGTAAAACTCTTCAACCCTTCCCACTGCTCTGAATATATATTTCCTCTAATGAAATTGAGGCTAGACAGAAGATAAACTTTTGTATTTTCACATAACTTATGTTTTTAGAAAAGCTCTTCCAACAGACAAAAAGTCTTTTGAAGACGAGGTGCTGACTCTCTTAATTCTATTTGGTATTTAAACAAATCAGAAAATGAACACACCTCTTGGAAAGTACATCTTTCAATGACTTAACCAATAGTTCCAATTTTTAACATTTTTATACTTAGAAAGGGTCAAGCGTAAGGATTTCTCAGCCATGATATTAACTACATATTGTAATTTATTCCCGGGCTTGTATTGTTACTAGAGTATTTTCATTTCCTTTGTCCTCAAAGCAAATTTTTAAGGGGGGCAGCATCCATTTCCATTTACTTAATCAAGCAGTAGTGTATCCACAAAAAAGTTTGAGGCACGTAATCGAAGCCTAATTTTTAATCCCCAGGTTACATGTTAGGACACTGAAGTAAGATAATGTAAACAGCCTGGTCAAATTAATTAACTTTGATTCTTTTGAAACCTTTGCTCAGTTTAAATCCTAACACACCAGGGAAATTAGGAGAACAGGAAATGGCATCTCCCGCCTCTGTGCAGCACAGAAGCTTATTCACACCTCCACCAGTGGTCACTTATACAAAACGTGCTGTGACTTCTTGTCCAATAATATAAGCATCCAGGAGAGCTAAAGGTGGGAAACTCAGATCTCTATGGTGGGAACTTTTTTTTTTTTTTTTAAGTCCTTCCAATGTTAGGTTGAAACAGCCTCTCCACTTTTCTCTCCCCATCTACAAATAAGGGATAATAATGTTCAATTTTGCTTACCTACCTCGAGGGAGAATTTTAGAAAAGAGTACTTTAATGTTAATAGGTTCTTTGAAGATGAAAAAGCACTCCATAATTGCTAAATTCTATTATATTTTAAAAACTCATCTCAAAGATACTCCTTTTTCCTTATGCTTGTAACTTTGATTAATTAAAAACAATTATCCTTTCTCATCCTCACTATTTAAGTGCATTAAATACTCATATTCCCACACAATATGTGTTTCCATTCTCTACCCAATATTATTGCCTTCCTCTTTGGACCTTCATGTTTTCTAACTTCTCACGTACTGGTAAATGGAGTGAAAATCTGTTGTTTCTGGCTGGGATGATTTCATTTCTTTGTGTGAAAACTGCACCCACATCTAGCTTTCTTCTTCTCACACTCTCTGGAGGGCTCCTGAAGCCGCCGCCAGCATCTGTGGCAGTGTTTCTCCAAGGGTGGCGATCCTCCCTTTGGCATCAGGTTCCCTGGGATGCTTGTTCGAATATAGGTGCCTGGAGATTAGACTCTCTGTGGGGTGAGCTCCGGGAATCTGCATTTAAAACAAGCTCTGTAGTTGCTGACTAAAGTTTGAGGACCACAGACTCCAAGTCCCTCATCCTTTTTTTGTTTTTACGATGGAAAAATATGGCATGAAAGTCGGAAGTGAAGTTTTGACTTAGGCAACAGTCACTGTGCTCTATGCGTGGGCACCACAGAAGGATGGAGTTCAAAGACCTGTCTCTTCCAAAAGCAGAGGGTGTGAAGGGTCCTGCTTGGCCTCCTCTCAGCCCAGTGACCTGCATCCATGCCTCCTCCTGTCCCATTAAATAGGGGAGGGGTTCTTCCTTTTGTCCCAAGCTAATCCCCTTCTTGTGTCACCACCTGTAGGTGGTGACACTTGCCACGTGTTTCCCTCCAGTCCAGAGGACGAAGGGCTGCCCTGGTTTCAGTTTCTCTTTCCACCTGTGCCGTACAAGTCTTTCCTTTTCTTCTTTCATTGTCTCCTCAAAAACCTTGCACCCTTCCAGGTGCCCCACCCAACTGAGCTTCCAGAAAAAGCAGTGATCAGGTCTACAGATGGCTAATACAAATTAAAACAAACAGAGCTCCCTTTGGAATGTGAAAGCAGTACAAACAGCGGGGGCAAGTGCCAGCAAAAAGCACGTCCCCGCTATGGAGCTGTTCTGCAGTCACTATTTGGGAAAAGGGCAGTCTTGATTCTTCGCAGCTCCCTGTACGTACAGAATGACATTTCCCCGCTCCCACGCCACGCCCGGCGCGGTCTGCATTCCCTCTGCTGGGTGCACATTCCTGCCAGCTGAGTTCAGGGTTTGGCCCTAAGCTAGTGTCCCATCTCTACAGCTAATCGTGGGTTGGGCTTGGTCCTGACATCCCCGCCAGTTGTTTGCTCTGTAATTGTTCCCTCCTGGTCTGTGGGAAGACTGAGGCGTGGCATCTGGCCCTCCTGCACATGCAGGCCTGTGGGGACAGGGTGGCCTGCCGCTGGGCAGGTGGCAAAACCACCTGCCTGAACACTCCCTGCCCTCTACCCTCCCAACCACCCAGGAATGCTGTGGGAATCCTGATTCCCAAGGGGCGTGGCGTCACACCAAGCTCTGTCCCTGAATGAGTCGGGGAGGCAACCGTCCTGGGAAGCCTAGAGGGGTGGGATAGGGAGGGAGGGAGACGCAAGAGGGAGGAGATACGGGGATACATGTATATATAGAGCTGATTCACTTTGTTATACAGCAGAAACTAACATGCCATTGTAAGGCAATTCTACTCCAATAAAGATGTTAAAAAAAAAAGCAAGTGGAAGAATTACCACTAAAGAGGACTATTTCATTTCTATGAAGTTCTAGAGCATACAAAGAAAACAGGTGCTGAAAATATCTATTCAGTGGTTTCATGGAGTTGAGAGGGGTCAGAGATAGACTGGGAAGGACCATGAGAAGATTTTTGAGGTGACGGAAAAATTCCATATCTTTATAAGGATGTAGGATATAAATGTACATACATTTGTCAAAAATATACAGATAAAGTTTGTGCATGTAACGTGTAAATTTTACTTTAAAAAAATCAAAAATCAGGTCTGGAGAAGTGTACAAGTTCTTGAAACTGGGTGATAAGAGCATTAGACATGTCTGTTGTTTGTATATGTTTGAAACGACTCATAAAGGGTATTAAAAAAAAAGAGGAAGCAAGTGGGAGGTTCTCTTCTGGATGGACTTGAAGGGAATCAGAGCATGGACTCAGCTCAGGAGCCTGACTACACTGTGGCTCTTGCCCCGTCCCCGCTCAGGGGCTGGGTTATGCTGGTCCAGGAACCAGAGATGTTGAATATGAACATGTTTTTTTTATAGAACTATAGGCCAGGGAAATATTCTTAATCCTGCAAAAATATTGCTGCCCTTGGTCAGCCACGTGACACATTTCTTTTTCCAAGCTTTTATGGGAACATTAAAGCCGTAGTTCTCAATAGTACGTAGTTTGGCAATATCTAGAGACACTTTTGGTTGTCACAATCCTGGGGTGGTGGTAGTGGTGGGACTGTACCTAGTGGGCAGAGGCCAGGGACGCTGTTCAACATCCTCCAATGCACAGGGCAGTCCCCACCATAAAGAATCATCTGGCCCCAAATGTCAATAGTGCCAAGACTCAGAAACCTGGGATCAAGGGAACCAACCTAGCTTTCTCTAACACTTTCTGATGTCCCTATAAAATACACACATAGGGCTTCCCTGGTGGTGCAGTGGTTGAGAGTCTGCCTGCTAATGCGGGGGACACGGGTTCGATCCCTGGTCTGGGAGGATCCCGCATGCCGCGGAGCAACTAGGCCCGTGAGCCACAACTACTGAAACTGTGCGTCTGGAGCCTGTGCTCCGCAACAAGAGAGGCTGCGATAGTGAGAGGCCTGCGCACTGCGATGAAGAGTGGCCCCCACTTGCCACAACTAGAGAAAGCCCTCGCACAGAAACGAAGACCCAACACAGCAAAAATAAATAAGTAAATTAATAAACTCCTACCCCCAACATCTTCTAAAAAAAAAAAACAAAAAAAACACACATACACTCAAGGACAGAATGATGGCATCCACATCTGTTAAACGCCTACTGGGTACCAGTCACTTTTCCAGGACCCTTACGACCATCACACAGAATAGGCACTGTTATCACCTTTTCATGGGAAAGGAGGCTGAGATTCAGAGAGGTTGAGAAACCTGCCCAGGGTCACACAGCCGCTGAGAGTTGCAGCAGGAATTTACTCCTCTGGCTGTGTGGCACCCTGCCTCAGGAACTGAAGGGGGCTGCCTGTATGCCAGAAACCATGCTGGTTGCAAGGGGCGATAACGTGCTTGCTGCTTGATCCAGTTTCGAAGCTAGCACGAATCCTTACAATACAGAGTAGCCCGGGAGAGATGGAATGAGAAATGCAGACATCCCAGAGTGGTGTTTTATTCAAACTGTTTTGCACAGAAGCATAAAGATGGCGGGGAGGAAGAAGAGTCTGAGTGGACAAATGACCAGCCCCCAGACTCCTTGAAGGAGACAAGCTCCACCTTCTTCTGTCCTAGATACTGGGACTGAATATAAATTTCATTGGAAAGCAAGGTTTCAGCTAAAAGTGTCTGAATACCTTTGTTTCTAAAAGAACTCAAGGGGATTTGCCTGGTGGTCCAGGGGTTAAGACTCCACGCTCCCAGTGCAGGGGGTCCGGGTTCAATTTCTGGTCAGGGAACTAGACCCTGCATGCATGCCACAACTAAAGATCCTGCATGCTGCAACTAAGAGCCGGTGCAGCCAAATAAATAAATATTAAAAAAAAAAAGAACTCAAGAGAAGATGAACTTACTCTTCAGAAGAAAGTTCAGGAAAGAAGTCACAAGAGAACTATAAAGTATTTTAAATGGGCTTTAAGGGTGGGTGACACGTGGACCCACCCTTAAATGAGAGAACAGAGGAAATGATGGGGCCTGTAAGGGAGAGGAGCGCGGGGACTGGGTAGAAGAGCTGGCGGGAGAGGTAGATGGCGTCCCAAGACAGGTGATCTTGCACCTTGGGGAGTCCCTGAGGATCTGAGGAATCTGGACTTCATTTTGTAGACACTGAGAATTATTAAAGATTTGGGGGCTGAGGAAAGGGAGGGCAAATGGGATGGAGAGTGGAAGACACCAGAGGTAGAGTGAGCGAGGTGGGAGTGCATCTGTGTGGCATTTCTAGTACACCAGAGGCTCACTGACTGCCCAGCAGTTCGTGCGACCAGCATCGGGTCCTCAGAAATCGGAGGGCGCGTTGAGGAATTCATGTCTAAGACACTTGTTTCTTTCTAATAACTTAGCTAAGCCATTTGTACCAAATGGCATTTCAGTCGTTAGGGATTTATTTTTAAAAATGTATACACACTTGTAATTTTTATATCAATTCATTAATATGCTCGTAGATACTTTTTTATTATCATTAGTTTTGTCTCCTTCTGGCCTGGTTGGCTACTCTCTCCTCATCTCATCTCCTGGGACCCATGCTGACTAAGATGTATCCTTCCATAGTTTTCCTCTAAATCATGTAATCACATACTAAGTTATTTATATTTACATATCTATATCCATACAGGTACAGGTTTTGCATCATTATTTTTTGGTTTTTAAATTGTGTTGTTCATAGTTTTCTGCTTTTCTTCCCTCAACAATATCTTGAAGAAATCCTCTTCCATCATCTGGTAAGATTCTAATTCAGCTCTTTTACTCCTCATATAATGGTGCAGTGTGGAGCTGCTGTGATGAAGTTAACTGGTCTCTGCTGATGGACACCTGGATTGCTTCTACATTTGTGTCTTTACCAACGATACTGAAATAAACATCCTGGTATGTTTTGTTAGGGAGGATAGGATAGCTTTTAAAAGTTTGCACTGGAGAGCCATGCTGCCTGGGTTGGATTCCTGGCTCTGCCATTTATTAGCTATGCTACCTTGGGCAAGTTCTAAACCTCTATGGGTACCAGTTTCCTCATTTGTAAAATAGGGAGATCATAACAGGATGTGCAACTCATGTAGAGCTTTTGCAAAGATACCTGGCCCATAATAAGGGCTCAAGAATATTAGCTGTTATTATAAGAGTCCTTATAGCAGTGCTTTTGTTTCTATGAGAGAGATTCATGGGCCAGAGGGTATATGGGTTTAAAAGTTTTAGTATATATTGTTGCTTGTGTTTTTAAAAAAGGCTCTCAAAATTCATGTTTCTATTGGTGATGGAAGAGAATAAACTTTCACCCATGTCCTCCTGAAAAGAGGACATATGATTCTTTTTAATATTTGCCAATTTGATTGTTACAAAGTGATATATCATTGTTTCTTTATTTTGCTTAAATATCCCTGGCCACTGATAAAATTGAAATTCTTTTTATGGGTTTGGTGATTATTTGGATTTTTTCTTCTCTGAACAGCTTTTTTCATTTTCTTTGCTGATTTTTCTAGAGTTGTTTCTCCTCTTCTTTTCAAGGTGGAAGAGCTCTTTGAAATCTATATTGCAGATTTTCAGCCTCTGATTTTCCTGAGTTGCAAAGATTATTTTTCAAAATCAAAGCTTGCCTTTTGCCTTTATTCATGGTATTTTTGCCATAAAAAGTATTTTCATTTTTATATATTCAAATATATTTTCCTTTTCTTTGCTAGATTCCAGGGTTCCAATCTTGAGTGAAAAAGCCTCTACCACTCAAAGTTTCCTGAGTTTGTTTTCTGTTCTCAATAATGTTTATCTTCTAGAATATATAGAAAGTCACCTAGAGTTTTTTGAAGAAATCTTACTGTTACATTTTTTACATGTGCTTTCAAGTTGGAGAGGAATTTAACCTAAATTTTTTTGGTTGTAGAGCCAGTTATATTGGCCTCATTGACTATACAGTCCGTTCTTTTCCAACTGACTTGAACTGCCACCTTTGTCATATAAATCTCGTACATCCTTAGGCCTATTTCTGCATAAGGCAAGCGTTGAAAAAGAGTGTTCTCGCTAACTGTTTTGAAAGCTTTACTAGAAGTTTCTCGCAAGTTCTAAAGAAAGTTATGTTAAGAAGTGGACATAGTCACAACCAGACACGCACATTTTATGGTGCCTTCTCAGCTAATGTGTGCCCTGAGACTCTCTAGGCATTGCTAGGAAGGCTACTCAGATTCAGCCAGAGATGGAACCAGGCAAGCTCTTGTAGGTGCCTAGGAAGGAACCTGGGGGCTGCTATTGGGATGACGTGGCATGGCGGAGCTTATCTGACCCTTGACTCAAATGAAAATGACACACTGAGCTCTTCTCTCAGGAGGGGCCCTTGGGGGTTGAAGGGCCAGGAGACATCCAATGGAATCTCGCGATATTGTGGTTTCTACCTACTAATTCAGACTCTGCAGATACAGTAAGGGATGTTTAAAGTGTGTTATCCATGACTTCTTAAGTTCCATAAAACTCTGCAATTATACTTAATACCCACTTGGCCAAACTTTAAACATGCTCCAAGAAGCCTCCCTCCCGCCTCCCCCTCCTCTTGGTAAATACCTGAAAACAGAAGTTTTTGCCACCCAGGTAGTGTCTGCTTGGAAAGGGAGAGGTCAGAGCAGGGATAGAAGGACATGGGGGAGTCTGGTTCACAGTTAGCAAAGGTTCTTGGAGATTTTGGCTAGAGAGGTCCCAGGATTTCTGGTTATGATATAGGAGGGTTAGATCTGTCACCATCACTGACATGAAACGAGCAAATGGACCTTCTGGTGGTTGCACAGAAACGGATTAAACAGCGTCAGATTTGAACCCTGGCTTCTGAAAATTCTTCTTACACTGACGATTATGTAAAGAGTGACTCACATCACCATGACTTCTTAAAATGATACATGCTAATACTTAACGAACAGAGCCCGTCAACACTCTGGCACTCTTCCTCAAAATACAGAAGTTTACCTCTTTCAGTTGTTTAGCGCATCTTAGATTTGCTCTGGGAAAAGTGGCATTCAGAATCATTGAAACAGAAAAAGAATTTCCAGTGGTGATTTCAGAGAGAACATCTAGTAGAACTTAAATGATACTTGACGATGACCCGTTTTTCTGAATTACAAATATTCTGAACTAAAAATTGAAATGAGATTGAAACCATCCATCCATCCATCCATCCATCCATCCATCCATCCATCCACCCTCCCTTCTTCCCTCCATCCCTCCTGTCCTTCTTTCTTTCTTTCCTTCCTTCCACACTCATTTACTGAGTGCCATGTTTGTGACTAGGAAAGACCTCAGACTTTCACGGGGAGAGACACACAGTAATGAGTTACAAGTATACAATATAAATCTATAAATACAGTTTATTTCAGAGAGCGATAAGTTCTGTCAATATAATGAATTAAGATGTTAAGTTGGAGAGTTATAAATGTCTGGGCTATTTTAAAATGAGTGCTGAGGGAAGGCCCTTAGAGGAGATTTTTCAGCTGGAATGTGAATCTTTTCTATTCAAGCATAATGATTAGAAAGTATATGCATTTTGCTCTATTCATAATTTATTAGATATAAAAATAAGTTTGGAGCTTTTCACATTTATAGTTCTGTTGTTTATGCCTCCATTAAAAATAGATAAGAGGACTTCCCTGGTGGTGCAGTGGTTAAGGATCCACCTGCCAATGCAGAGAACACAGGTTCGAGCTCTGGTCCGGGAGGATCCCACATGCTGCGGAGCACCTAAGCCCATGTGCCACAACTACTGAGCCCACATGCCACAACTACTGAAGCCTGTGCACCTAGGGCCCGTGCTCTGCAACAAGAGAAGCCACCGCCATGAGAAGACTGTGCACCACAACAAAGAGTAGCCCCTGCTTGCCGCAACTAGAGAAAGCCTGCGCACAGCAATGAAGACCCAACGCAGCCAAAAATAAATAAAAAAAAAAAAGATGAGAACTTTTGACCTGGTATTTTCATATACATCATTTTATGCAAGTGGGAAATTTCATATACTGAACCCCACCACTGTCTATAATCCATTACCAAGTTTTGCTCATTTGCTCATCCTTCTTATGAAATAGCTTTCTGCCCTAGTTTGATACTTTCTCCTCTTTTCAAAGAACTATTTCAAAGAACTGCCACTTAAATGACAACCCCATTTCCACTCCAATTCACCTACTTATAACCAGAGTTGACTTTCTAAAATACAGACCTGATCAAGACATTCCTCCACCCCCCAAAAAATACATCGTCATCTTTGTGATAAAATCCAAACTCCCTGGATGCCATTAAATGCACTTCCCTATTTGACACAAGGTGCCTTACAGCCTTTCTCTTTCTCTATTTTGCAGCCAAATCCAACTGACATCTGCTTGCTCACCTGCCATCCTGCTATGAATTTCGGGCCCTCTCCCTGGAAGTTTCCTCTTCCCATCTCTGCCAGCCAACTAACTATTCTCACTCATTTTTTTTCTTTTTTTAAAATTTTATTTATTTATTTATTTATGGATGGCTGTGTTGGGTCTTCGTTGCTGCACACGGGCTTTCTCTAGTTGCGGCGAGCGGGGGCTACTCTTCCTTGCGGTGCACGGGCTGCTTCTCATTTGAGTGGCTTCCCTCATTGTGGAGCACGGGCTCTAGGCGCGTGGGCTTCAATAGTTGCGGCATGCGGGCTCAGTAGTTGTGGCTCACAGGCTCTAGAGCACAGGCTCAGTAGTTGTGGCACACGAGCTTAGTTGCTTTGCGGCATGTGGGATCTTCCCGGGCCAGGGATCGAACCTGTGTCCCCTGCATCGGCAGGCGGACTCTCAACCACTGCGCCACCAGGGAAGCCCTCATCATTTTTAAAGCTCCTTGTACCTAATACTTATTACCATGCAATGTGATAAGTTCTACCATAGACGTATGTATAGCATTTACCACATCGTATTGTAATTTGCCCAATTAAATATCTGACTTTGCCTTAGTCAGGGGGCTAGAGCCTGACACTGGGGCCAGGTTTCCTGGGTTCCAATCCCAGCTTGGTCTGTGACTATCTCTGTGATTTTGGTTATATCTGCACCTTATTTTCTTCATCTGTAAAAGCAGTATACTAAGTAGTATCTGGGCTATAGTGCTGTTAGATGGAAGTGTCTAGAACAGTGCTTGGCATGTTTAAGAAGTTTTCAATGGGTGTTTCATTGTTTAGTTTTATATTAACTTCTGTATCTCCAGGGACATAAAATGAACATGCAATGGTGATTAAAAGAATAAAAAGATCATCATATGAGCACCTCACTAATCTGCAAATGACAATCATAATCAAAGAATGAAGATATGGAATTTAGAATATTACTTTAAGATTTCTCGGTCAAAGACACATACAATTTAGCAAATGGTAATATTTCTAGTGGATGGATTGAAAGTCCTGAATGGTAGAGGCTCCTCCGGTTATTTTCAGTCCCTGCCCTACACTCCTCATGGGTTTCCCACAATTTTCTGTCCTGCTCTGTGACCTTGGGGACAGGCTGCTATGGGCTGCCATAGCTGGAGATCCTGTGCCCTCTGTGCATGGTTGGCTTGGCCAGTGGGACGGAAGAGGGTGTTGTGCTCTTTCCCGGCCCCTCCCAGTGGGGGGCAGGGCTGCGTCCATCTGTGACCACAGCTCCCTTGGGAGGCCCAACGGGGTTCCAGCTCCACCTCCTCTCTCTTACCTGGCATGAGTGTTACCCTTGCTGATTTTGACAGGGTCCTTATCAACTGGGAAAGTCAGTGGTACAAATGCTGCCACAGTTGCTCCAGGTCTTTGTTCAAAACCTGCCAACCCCCGCCTTTAGCAGGAATTAACATAAATCTTTAAGTTAAAGGGTCCAGAGATAAGAAAGGAAGCTACAAACAAACAAACAAAAGACCCAGATGGAACCAGCTGGGACCAAGATGGAAACGAATCTGACCTCCAAAAGACCTTGAGTCTCCTTAGACACTGATTTTACTATATTAGCATACTAAATGACACAACTACCCTGGCCATGACCGGACATTAAGGACCAAAAAAGGATAAGGGCGTGGCATCCCACTCCCCTGAAAAAGCCCTGCCTCTTCCCCAGTAGACTAATGCATAAATCTCTCCATCATTAGCCTCATTCCTCCTCTCTTTGTCTTTACTCCAAAAAATTAAATCTCTTTCCTGGTGGGTGAGAAGTTGATCTGTGAACTTAGTTCCTGCTTCTCCATTCTTTGGTTACTGAATAAAGCTTGTGCTGTGTCGTTCTCAGCTTTGGTTTCATTATTTGGCTGCTCCAACCAAACGGAAAAAGAACCCTCCCCTGTTGCTGCAGAGAGCCTGGTGGGGGCTAGGGTCCCAGCAGGGTCCATACCACTTAATTGGGTAATACAAATAAGTAATGAAACGGCAATTACAGGAATACCTTTTAGGCTGAAGTTCAAAAAAACAGATTTTTTTTCCAGTTTACTTAATGTGTGTATATAGAAATGTCACCATATTTATTCATATTAGTATCTCTCGACGCTTGACTAGGAATAAAGGGAAGGAGGTTGAATCGCTATGCCCCATATGCGGGCTTTTGATTTCGGGGCTGTATCCCAGGGTATGCAAAACCCACACACAGGGAGCAGGAAGCAGAGAATTTCAAGTAGCTACAGTCAAGGAGGAGCTAGCAGGAGAAGGACCTGGTGCCAGAGGCCTCTCTGCCCATCTCTGGGGTACTGCCTGGCCTGGAGGTGCCAGTGTGAGAGGGGGCAGGCACTGTGTCAGTAACAAGCTGAGTGTGGACCTCGTGCAGAGCTAAGTGCAAAGCTCCCAGGGGACATGTGTGTTTATTGATGACACTGTAAGGGCTTTAAAACCAGAGATGACAAATAAAAGTGCGACCTTTGAGCAATTAATTGCACATGGAAGATACGAGCCCTCTGTCTTAACGGCCCTGGTACAAGGAAGTGGCTGGTGTGGCTTGTGGAACAATTCTCACTTAGTCACCCAATCGTCAATGACGTGTTATTTTGAACACCTCAAAGTGCCAGGCCTGTGCCAGAGTAAAATAAGACAGACCCATCTCTGCTTTCATGGAGCTTACTCTTTAAAGGGGACACAACAGACAAAACAGAGTGTGGGACACAAAAGAAGGGCCAGTGAAAAGATAAAGAACCAGAATAATAATTTACAAAATGACCTCTTCCAGCCATACCCGAGCAATGTTTCCATCCTGGGTGATGTTTAATCCTGTAAAGCTGATCAGTTTTCTCCCTGTTTATTTCTGGTCTGCAGGGCCTCTCTGCAGAGGGAAGAGGAGGGCAGGGGCCAGAAGTCACTCCCCTTCCAGGCAGACTCCCGCCCTGGCCTGTCCTGCATTAGGGACAACTTCTAGCTTTACAATGTCAAGGCTGTGACTGTGATGAGCCCTGTAATCTTTTGGTCTCTGTTTTCTTATGAGTGATGTGTTGGTCATAGTAAGTGTCATCTTCCTCACAGCCCACGTGGATCACGGGATAAAGGGTCCCAGGGGGGAGTGAAGAAGGAAGGAGGGCCAGGCGACTACATCTGAGATCAGCCGCAGCCTTGCCCACCCTGCCGGTGGGGACTGGCACCCGGTTGGGCAACAGAACTGAGAACTCGGGAGTCAGGTTTCTTCAGTGGCATCGACCCCTGGCTGCAGGAACCACAGTGACAAAGCCTCAGGCAGGGGTCTCAGCACCCACTTGCTGCCCACGCTTTGTGTAAGGCCCGGAGTGACTTCATTCAGGTGCTGAGCCCTCCTGCGTGCCCTTTGCCAAAACGGCCCAGCACTCAGGGGCGCTCGGTTTTCTTGTTAAGACCATTTGCCCCAAGGTGCAGGACGGCTTGTAGGAAAATACACAGAAGGAATAACTGCAGCGTTACCATCTGGTTGAGCCACGCACAGCCAAGCAGGGCTTCCCATTCAAAGCTAAAGCAGGCTCGTACCCAGTGGCTCAAGTTCTCTCTGTGTGGCAGTGATGCCCAAAGGAAACCCTCTTCCTTCCCCCAGGACCTCTGAAGCACTGATGTGACAAGAGTCTGACCCCGCGTGAGGGTCGTGGTACCATCTGGGACCAGTGCTGGCTCTGCATCCTGGCTTTTCTGCCAGCCCAGGGCTCAGGGGACTGAGGTTCAGAGTCAGAGCCTCGGATCAGAGGGGAGGCCCCGGCTCACTTCATAACAATTCATCATCCAACGTTGAGCGAAAAGGGAGCTCTCACCTGCGTGAGCTCTGTTTAGATTGCTAGTTGCTCAGAAAGGTACCTGCCATTTTGCTTCTGGGCTACACAGCAAATATTCTCAACGTGAGCGGGAACCTCAGCGGGTGAAAGTCCTCACGTCCTTTCCTTTGCAAAGACAGAGGGTAACTAGCACCTCTGGGCCAGGCACTACGGGCCTTTGACCTTTATAAAGGATCCATCCAGAGAACTTTGCTAATTCTTAAAACATCCCTGTGGTTTCCTTTCTCCAAGCGCTGAAGTGTAACAGACATATTGACACGGCCTGCTCCAGCCAGAGATGGTCAGAGACAGCAGAGTCAGGACGAAAGAAACATGGGCTGGGCAGTTGGCGAGGTGGCTTCCCTGGTGGAAAGTGACTGAGCAGGCCAGAAGTCCAGCGTTTCTCCTGTGCTTCTCATCAGGCCTTTGCCTGTGGCCTTCCCCTGCATCTGTGCTGAGACACGCTGGATCCCAAGGTTTCCTCCAGAACGCTGGGTTCCCTTCACGCCGCCAGGGCGCTTACCCCCATGAACCTCTGCCACCATCCAAATGCAGCTCCCTTGGTCATCTGAACGCTCTCCCTACCCTGATGTCCTAAGCTCTGTCCTTCCAATCCTGGGCTCTGAACCCCTGGGGACCCCTTTCTATTGCCTGCACACCTCCTATGGCCTCCACCTTCTCAGACTGCCTTCTTCGCCCTCGGCAGGTCCTCGTCGGAGCACCTCCTTCTCTGTCCCATTCCTCCCAGGCTGAGCACTCTGGTCACTCCTTCTTCTTTTTTAAAAAAAATATTTATTCATTTATTTGGTTGCGTCAAGTCTTAGTTGCGGCTCGCGGGCTCCTTAGTTGCGGCTCACCGGTTCCTTAGTTGTGGCATGCGAACTCTTAGTTGCGGCATGCATGTGGGATCTAGTTTCCTGACCAGGGATCGAACCCGGGTCCCCTGCATTAGGAGCGTGGAGTCTTAACCACTGTGCCACCAGGGGAGTCCCTGGCCACTCCTTCTTAGCTCCCCCCAGGGACCTTTGGCTCTGCCCGTCGCTGACACATCAGCATGGGCCACCTCTCTGCGAGCTCCCATCTCCTCCCATGGCTGAGCCACTCCGGCTGTGTTGGTGTCTCTCAAACTCAGTTTCCAGCCCAGCTCCCCTCATGCTCCCCAGGGCCATATTCCAGTTACATACTAATACATCCGTGTGTATTTATAAGGGAAACTGCAAATTCTATGTGTCAAAGGGTGAATTCCTCATCTTTCCTCTAAGTATCATCTATTTCACATAACTCCCATCACAGTGAATGGTCCCAATCCATCGCATGGTGCAACCAGAAACTTTGAACTTATTCTATATTTCTCTCTCCCCCTCACCTCAACATTAAACCAGTGAACCACCTAGTTCAGTCTCTTCTCCCTCCTAGAAGTTCCCAAAGTCAGTCCCCTCCTCTCTCAGACCCTGCCTCTGCCTCAGTTTTGACCATCTGTTTCTCCCCAGGACGTATCAACAGCTTTGGAGCTGGTCTCGGCTCTTTCCAGCCTTCCCTCCTCAAAAATTTCCCCACATTACAGCAAGATTTACTTTTTGAAAACACAAATCCAATGATAGCATTCTCCCTAGGGGATGAGACCATCTGCCTCTCTCTTCGTCTCCAGCCTCATTCCCACCACAACCCCAAAGGCCATTCTTGGCTCTGATCCATCTACACTGTTTGCCGAAGACTCTATTCCCTCCCACGCCTTTTGAGGCTTGCTTCCAATTCTGGATCCTCAAAACGTCTTTTCTCCCCTTCTCTGCCTAGTCTCCTACTCAACTTCCCCTTAAGGCTTGGCTCGTATACCCACTCTCTCTAGAAAAAAAAAAAAAAAGATGGCACAATTATCCCCTCTTTTTATGAGATCCCCTGGTTTCACTCCCCACTCCCCCACCCCTTGCCTTGGGCTGAGTGAGACATTTTCCCTTGTGATTTAATACAATTCCCAGTCTCATATATGCATCTTGGGGGCACTCTCTCTCTCAAACACACACACACACACACACATACACACACACACACACACACACACATTTTATGTATGCATAACCTGGCATTTAAGATATTGTAGTAGAATTATTGATTTACTCACATGCTCCCCCCTTGAGGGAGGAGATCTCATTCACTTCGTCTTTGTATCCTCCTAGCACATAGCACATGCTTGATTTACAATTGCTTAATTAATGGAGGTATCCCACAATACCCAGCATAGTCCTTCCTATATGCTACGATATTTGATGAAAATATTTCCTGACTCTAATTCATGACCTTCAAGACACCATCTTAAATTTCATGCTCACAGACTAAGAGAATTAAGGGATTATATGAAGTATAATCTGTGTACATATATATTCTTGTGGCATGGGGTACGGCACTTTCCACTGCTGGGATGAACCCTGCCTGAACGTGACTAAGTTAGATGTGGCCTTTGATTCTCATTCCTAAGTCCCCTCAGTGGCCACTTCCTGCTCCGCCTGCCCCATCTATGTGTTTCTGCCTCCCAGGTTTCATCATCCCCTTATTTGATAAGTTACAGGAAAAGGAACAACAAAGGGCCACATTTGCTTCTTCACCTGCGGAGAGTCAAGAGACCCACTGTAACACTTGATGCAGACACGCCTGCTTCAGCTCAAGAACTTCAGAGCTGACACATGCAAATCAGTGAAGTTAGAACACACCCTCGCACCATACACAAAAATAAACTCAAAATGGCTTAAAGACTTAAATACAAGACATGACACCATAAGCTCTTAGAAGAGACCATAGGCAAACATTCTCTGACATAAATCGTACCAATGTTTTCTTATGCTAGTCTCCCAAGGCAATAGAAATAAAAGCAAAAATAAACAAATGGGACCTAATCAAACTTACAAGCTTTTGCACAGCAAAGGAAACCATAAACAAAATGAAAAGACAATCTACGGACCAGGAGAAAATATTTGCAAATGATGTGACCAATAAAGGCTTAATTTCCAAAATATATAAAGAGCTCATACAACTCAATAACAAAAAAGCAAACAACCCAATAAAAAAATTGGGCAGAAGACCTAAAGAGACATTTCTCCAAAGAAGACATCCAGATGGCCAGTAGGCATATAAAAAGATGCTCAATATCACTAATTATTAGAGAAATGCAAATCAAAACTACAATGAAGTACCACCTCACGATGGTCAGAATGGCCATTATTAAAAAATCTACAAATAACAGGGCTTCCCTGGTGGCGCAGTGGTTGAGAGTCTGCCTGCCGATGCAGGGGACACGGGTTCGTGCCCCGGTCCGGGAAGATCCCACATGCCGCAGGGCGGCTAGGCCTGTGAGCCGTGGCCGCTGAGCCTGCGCGTCCGGAGCCTGTGCTCCACAACGGGAGAGGCCACAACAGTGAGAGGCCCACGTACCGCAAAAAAAAAAAAAAAATCTACAAATAACAAATGCTGGATGGGGTGTGGAGAAAAGGGAACCCTCCTACACTGTTGGTGGGAATGTAAGTTGGTGCAGCCACTATGGAGAACAGTATGGAGGTTCCTCAGAAAACTAAAAATAGAACTACTGTATGATCCAGCAATCCCACTGCTGGGCATATACCTGGACAAAACTATAATTCAAAAAGATACATGCACCCTTATGTTCATAGCACACTATTTACAATAACCAAGACATGGAAACAACCTAAATGTCCATCAATAGATGAATGGAAAAAGAATATGTGGTACACACACACACACACACATATACATACAATGGAATACTACTCAGCCATAAAAAAGAATGAAATAATGCCATTTGCAGCAACATGGATGGACCTAGAGATTATCATACTAAATGAAGTAAGTCAGAAAGAGACAAATACCATATGATATCACTTATATGTGGAATCTAAAACATGACACAAATGAACATATCTACGAAACAGAAACAGACTCACAGACATACAGCACAGATTTGTGGTTGCCAAGGGGGAGAGTTGGAGGGGGAGGGACGGATTGGGACTTTGGGATTAGCAGATGCAAACTATTATATATAGAATAGATAAAAGATAAACAACAAGGTCTTACTGTATTGCACAGGGAACTATATTCAATATCCTATGATAAACCATAATGGAAAAGAATATGAAAAAGAAAAAATATAGATCTGAATCACTTTGCTGTAAAGCAGAAATTAACACAATGTTGTAAATCAACTATACTTCTATAAAATAAATTCTAAAAAATGAAAAAAAATAATAAAAGAACTTCAAAGCTGAGAGTGTTTGGAGAGAGAGGTCATGGGCTATAGCTGGCAGCCGTAGCACAGATGGGTTGTTCTGTTGCCGTAAAACCAAAATATGGGGATTTGGGCCATACGCCCAGCAGGCCCAGGTGTTACCCGAGAAGCTCCCTTCACCAGCAGCCCCTTGACACATCATCAATAAGCAATGTCAGACAAGAACCCACATCAGCAGTTTCCGAGACTTGTTTCCCTCCTCATGGCAGGAGCTCCTGCAGTGAAGTCAGGGGTACTTTTCAAGTCAGGTGTGGTGGTGACACAGTAGGAAAGTGCAGGCATCCTTGATGTCCCATGCAGCTTTCTGGAGACTTCTAACACCCATATCTGAGGTATCTCACCCACAGAACTACACAGAATTGACTGATACTGATCTTCTTACTCATTTCAGTAAGTGGCAATTGATGTCTCAAGAAGAGAGGACCAAAGAGATATTGGATTTTCAAGTCAGAAGGATGCTGAGAGATCATCTGACCCAACAGACTTATTTTACAGCAAGATACAGAAGCTGATGGCCACAGTGTGAAAGCCATTGGTCCAAATCAGAGAATTTCCTACAAATACCTTCAAGAAGCCTCTGCAGGGGACTCAGGATTTTAGTAGAATTATCAACATTCAGAACTTATGTCTACTTACCTTCACATCTCCTCAGAAGGCAATGACAGTATCTTACATCAATTTGCAGTTGATAGGAAATTTGCATGTCTTTAGTAATTTATTTTGTATTCTGAGTGAAGACTGGCAGAGAACCTTCGCTCTAGTGCCTTGTTATTCACTCCCATCAGCCCTCATGATATCGGGCCGCTGCTCCAAACACAGTGGCCCTCAAGAAACACCACTGTCTTCTGACTAAGAAAGACCAGAACTTTCCAACACGAGAAAGTAAAAATTCCAGCTCTTACCATTCAAGATGGTTTTCTACAAACGCAGACATGGGGCTGATCTGCACGGTGTAGGTGTCATTGGCGGAGTACTCGAAGAGTCCGTAGTAAGGGTTGAAGAGCTCCTGAGACAAAAGGAAGAAGAACTCTCGCGAAGGACCACTGTAGTCCAGGCTGCAAAGGAAGCAGAGGCCCGGGAAGCTCATTACGTGCGAGAGGCCAGGGACCTGTCCCTACGCAGGGGCTAGCTTGTCCTTTCAGAGTCAGTGCTGGGAAAGCAGAGAGCAGCCTCTGCTCTTTACAGTGGATCCCAAGGGAAGTATAATTGGCTGTAGAAAATGAGAATGCAGTGACTGGTTTGGGGATGATGTCCTTACTAGATGGCCATGCACCAATGCTATGGCAGTGTTCCTTAACCTTTGTCCTCAATCATATCATACCTTTTGGGTTAAACACACAACTGGCCTATTCAAAACAGGGACTTCATTGTAGGAGGTACAAAAGAATTTCCTGTGATGGTGCATGTGTGCATGTGTATGAATTGAAAACACTTTCAAGTTCATTCTGCTATGCCCTCCTGGGTGGGCTTGCCCTACACGGTTGAGATGGCTTGCCAAGAAATCACTGAAATTATATGAAAAATTTGGTATGTAGTTATATATGTGCACTCTTGGGGGAAGAGTTCTTTGATCAGAAACTCAGAAGGGTACCCACATGAGAAAGTAAAGATGCAGTAGTTTAGGTTTGTATTTTTGGCTTATACTTTGACCATGTGACCTCAGACTCTAGAACATGCCAATCATCTTAGGCTTTTAGAGAACATGAAACCTAAAGATTGGCAACATCTGGAGAGAAAGGCCTCCTGGGAGGACATGATCAGAATCACCTTGGGGCAAAGGCTTAGAGACATCCTGCTCCTTCTTGAGAAGAATCACCCAGGATCTGGGGCCTCTGGTCTACCCACACTAAGGTGTCTCCATAAAAGCGCTGGTGCCTCACCCCTCCTCTCCAACAAAGGTGATGTAGAGCTTGTTTCGCTGGAGCTCCTTCCGGGAATAGGCCATAACCTGATTGAAGGTTCCCTCCAACAGGTGGTCTCGCCGAATGATGAGCCTGGAAAGGAGAAATCATGAGGGTGGTGAGCGGGTGCTCGGGCTCCAATGTTAGGGAGTGTTCTAGGCGAGCTGTGGGGACCCAGGCTGATGGTCTCATTGCCTAGCCTCTCCAACAAGGTATAGATTCCGTCAGTTCAGCTATGGCCTTATGTTGACACTCCTTTCAAAACCAGGAAAGCACAAGGACAACGTGCACTTTCATAATGGGACACATTCCATCATGTTGGACTACCTTTAGGATTCTTTTTGATCAATTCCAAAAAGAATCTCTTAAGTTGGATTCCTGAGTTTGGGTTTGGCTTTTCAAGATGAAAATAATAAACCCAAAGTGGAAAAAGACCACAACTCTTTACTTAGATCCGAAGATCAAAGCTATTTGACTAATGAGTAGGTAAATTTGTCCCAAGAATATGTAAAGGGAAACATATGATTTTTAAATTTAGTTCAAGATTCCTTGTTTTCTGAAAAGGTCTACCATTGATTTTATATATGGTTTTGTTTGAAATCTACTTTTCTTTCTCCCTCTCCTTCCCTTCTCTTCTCTTCCTGCCTCCCTTCCAATTTCTTAACTTCCTTTCTTCTTTCTTTCCAACTTCCTAACTTTTTCTTTCCAACTTCCTAACTTTTTCTTTCCTCCCTTCTATGAACATGACTGATACTACACCATGGTATCCAATCTCCAAACATATATTACCAAGTTATAGGGGAGAAAAGGATAGAAACATCTACCATCTGAGTTCAGTGCCAAGCACTGGAGCACTCACTTAATTTTCCCTGGACCCTGACCAAATCCTTTGGCTTCCAGTTTTCGGTAGAAATTGCGGAGCTTGGCCTCAAAGTCTCTCCTGTAGGGTGAAGGGGCTCTTGCACTGGCTCTCTGTAAACCTGCAGAGAGAAGCACACAGGCTGAAGGTCATCATTTTTTATTGAAGAACAAATATGCAGGGCAACGGAGGAGAAAGGGCCAACCAGAAGCACATTCCTGCATCTTCGTGTTTTCCTTCTCCAAGACATTTCCCTTCATTTCTATCACTCCCTCAGTTACTTTTATAATAAACAGGTATAATATAATAAAGAGAAAACTGAATTCTGATGACAATAAATATTTATGTCTTCCACTCCATTTCAAGTTGTATTTCTCTTCAGAATACCTTGATGAGCATATTTCTTGGCTTAGTTATGCTTGAATATTCTAAAACAACATAAATCAAACTAGACTCTTGTAAGTTACTATATTATAAGAAGTGGTTATAACTATAATGAAGCAACTAGGATTGTAATATATGTGTGCTTTGTATTTCTCTAACTATATTGATGCTAAAATAAATATACATGTCCATTAGGCCTCAGAGCATGTAGGAGTTTATATCAGATTACCTTGCACTATAAAAGCAAAATTAATAATAATAATATTATTAATAATAATTCCTTACTCTTTACAGAAGAGAGTTTTTGTATCACCTAGTGTGCTTTGTAGATGCTTTATTATCTTTATATACCTTTTAATGAAAAAAGGAATGGACAAAATAACATTCTTCTCTAAGTTTCACAGATGGCTTTGATCATGGTTTGCCTCTTCAATAACTATTTATTAGTTTATATTCCAGGTACTGAATTTATAATCTAGATAAAACTGATACAACCAAACTCACAGAAATGAGAATATTATTATAAGTTGAGGTGATTCCTACCCATGAAGGAAAGGAACTTAGTTCTTTGAGATCACAGAATACTCTGGCCAAGTTCAGGAAGGCTTCCCTGGGGAATAGCTGAAGAATAAGTAGGCATGAATTAGACTGAGTGAGTTAGGAAGGGCTTCCATTTAACTTAAGAGAAGAGATGAGCTGGGAGAAGAGCAATCTAGGTAGAGGACCAGCACATGCAAAGGTACCGTGGTAGGATGGAAAATGGTGTTCCAGTTTATCTGGAGCATAGGGTGTGAGGACCGGAGTGATGCAAAACAAGCCTTGAGAGGTGGGCAGGAGGCAGATCAAACAGGATAAAGTACACTGTATTAAACAATTTTGTTTAATGTTAAGCACAACAGGAAAGCCATTGTGTGGGGGCCAACGTGATGTGTCTTGAGTTATGAAAACCTTAGTCTTTCTGCAGTAGAGAGAAAACACCAGAGAGGCCCAGAGTGGATTTAGACAGCCTGCATTGTACTAGGGTGGTGTCACTGGAGATGAGAAATGGGACTACATCGAAAAAAAAAAAAAAAGAAGAAGAAGAAGATAGATTGGAGATGTGTTTAGGAGGCAATGAACTGGATATTGGTAGTGAGGCCCAGGTGGGTTTCAGACATCATAATGGAATGGCCTGTGGTGACATTCACTGAGATGGGGACAAATGGAAGAAGCACAGATGGGTGAGATCATGAGCTTGGTCTCTGATGGCAGTACGCTTGGATGCTTGATTGGAAAAAGACATAGCTTGAGAGAGAAGAGAAAAAAACCTGGCACAGAGTCTTGAGGATGGTAGGAAGGGAAGGATGAGTCTGCAAAAGTGGCCAAAGACGTAGATGAAATGCCTACAGCTTGTGTCCCAGAAGCCAACTGAAGAGGTGACTTAAGGGGAGGGGCCATCAGTAGTGTTAAATGTGGCTGAAAGGTCAGGAGGAGGGCTGAGAATTACCCACAGGACTGGGTGCCCAGAGCTCGCCGCGACCTTAGTGAAGACGCCCCCTCTAATGCATAGGTGAGAAGGGGGACAGGGGGTGGCAGCATTGGTAGGCTTGTAAGATAGGCAGCAGGCATTTGAGACAGCTTCTGTCTAAGGGCTTCAATTTTCTCAGTGAAGGAAGAAGGCACGTCATTTGCCAGGAGAGACCGAGGGGCTGGAAGTTTGAGAGGAGCGGCAACGTTTGAAATAGCAGTAGAGAAGAGCGTACGTTTACCAGGGAAATGTGGTTGAGTTTTCTTTTGGGTGTTTAAGGTCCATGTGAGGTGGAGAGATGATTAATTTATAATTGATAATCTGCCTTGTCAGGTGAATTTGCCCAAGAATGCCTGATTACAGATGTAGGGGAAGCAGATAGTAAGGTGACCTAGGAGTGGAACTCTGTCAATGAAATGGAGAGGATGGGGGAGCTCAGGGCGTTGTCAAGAAAAGATGAACCAGGGAGTCTATGCTGGATGAGGGAGAGGCAGTTAGAAAGGAGAGGCGTCCGTGAACTGGAGGTCCTGATGAGGGCACAGGGTGGTACCAGGGAGAGCAGCTGAATAAGCACGTTGGATGGGCGTAGGATGCTTGAGTCAGTGACGTCAGAGATGACAACAAGGCAGGAAGGGGATTGTGGGACCAGTGGTTGAGGAGGAGGAGGTCAGGGCAGACAAGGAAGCCCAGAAACTGGGAGGCCAAGGAACTGCATGGGTGCCCTTGTGGATGGTGATGTCATCCAGGATGGTGGAAGGAGTTGGGGAGGAGAGGGAGATGGTGAGACGGGTGCCACAGTCTTTAAGAATGAGAAAAAGGTCGGTGGATGACAGCAACTAGGGGCAGAGATACAGCTGATCTGTGTTAGCAGGGAGGCACACAGGGCACCAGTGGCACCAGTCTCACCAGCGAGTCCTGCAGCATCTGAGGTGTGGGGGGAACCAACAGCCACCACTTGAAAAGGAAAGAGTCTCTGCTGAGATACCCCGTTTCAGGATATAGGTAGAACTAGAATACAAGTCTGTAGGTGCAAGTATAATTTTCTGCCATCAGATTACAGTATATTTTATAATACAACTTTCATTACTGCTGGTACTACCACTATGGCCCATGGTCGCTACGATGCATTTTTCTAATAATTTAAGCTTTACAGAGTGCTTTGGCATGTATGATTCACTATGTTGCCCCAGGTAAATGTCATGAAGGTCTAGAAAAATGGGAATTGTAAAGTTTAACTTCAAAATATCTGGCTTACATACATACATACATAGTCTAGGACCCCAAGGTCAAAGCTAGGAGAGTAAAGAATTAAGCACTTTGACAGCGTGAATTGGATGATTCTTTGCATTCATGGTGTCAGTAACATCTGTATCAGGAAGGTTGATTCCTTTTATAAAACTTATCCAAATAATTCGCAGTGAGCAAGTAACTCTTTGACTCTCTTATTTTTTCTATTTGCAGTATGATATCTCCCCCGTGTAATGATACTCTACATACCAAAGGTACGTAGACACTCTACTGCCAAAGGTTTGGACCAAGATGTAGACATGTTATCAGGCTGGGACCATCTCTACAACAAGATGGCAGATCATCATGCAGACCAACAGGTCCCCCAGATGGAAGGTTCTGCTCCCCAGAAGGAAGTCATCCTGTGCACACTGGAAACAACTGATTGTCTGGATGCTGGCTCTGACAAAGCTCCTGGTCCTCCTTTTCCCAAGCCGTGTCATCTCAGTTATGCTATATGTCAGACGCAGCACCTGTGGGACATTTCCTCAGCAATGCTACTGATGTACTTGTTTGGAGGAAGGCATAACAAGGAGATACTGGCTTAAAAACAGATTTTAGGAATTAGCGAAACTACCTCTAAGAGATAGTTCTGAACAACATGACGGGGGTCATTCTGAACAAATGAAAAGATATTCTACTTTTAGAGACCTATGGCAGTATTGAGTGACACTAGCTGAATGAGACATCCTTTCTGGGGGACAGAGTATATTGCTAAATTCTGTTTTTCTTCTCCATTTCCCCCTGGCTTCAAAAGCCAAGTTTGAACTCTAACTCTGGAGGTCATAAGATAAGAAGTTACTAGATTTTTCAACTAACTTCCTTTACTAAATTTTAAAGTTATAAAAATAGATTTGGGTTGGCCACAAACACCCATGACAATGTGATCTTGTAAACCAAGACAATGGGGAAAAACTCTTCAATATCTGGATCCCATTTGGGAGTACGGATTTGACTGAAGCTAATTATCTTGATGAACCCAGGAAATACTAGCTTCTTTTTTCGCTAAACGGTTCAATATATATTTCCTCATTTGGAATGGAAAATACCCACAAGGAATATCATGAGTTCTAATTCTAAATTCATTCTAATACACAAAGAAAACTTCAGGGAAACAATTTCACATCATGTTAAAAACTTCTTTGGCATCTTCATGGGGGCATACTGGTGGTCCCTAGTAAGTACGTAACCTAGTAACTCCTTTACAACTTAACAGAAAGTTACTCAAATTGGTATCTAATAACATTCTGATTCATGAGGCAGAATGTTCCAGAAAGGGCTCTTCCCTTTTAAATGCTCAGAGAGTGTGTTTTAGAACAAAACAGTAATTTAGAGCAGGGGTCCACAGACTTTTTCTGTAAAGGGCCAGATAGTAGATATTTTAGGTTTTTGGGGCCATATGGTCTCTGTCGCTACTACTCAGCTCTGCTGTTGTAGCATGAAAGTTGACACAAAATATATAGATAAATGGGTGTGGCTGGGTTCCAATAAAATTTTATTGATAGACACCAAAACATGAATTTCATATAATTTTCATGTCATGAAATATTGGTTTAGTGAAAAATGTTTCCAAATCATTAAAAATGCAAAACACATAATAGCTTGGGGTCATTACCAAAACAGGTGGCACTGTGTCAACACCCAACTTAATGTGCAGATGATCAGAAAATTGAGAGGGGACTAAGGGAGAGAGGGCACCTTCATCAGGTGGAGACACAGGTGGCCACTTGCATGAGACAGAATGCCAGACCCTCAAGTTACCTGGGGAGTTCTGAGGTGATGAGCAGGGCGAACAGCGGGGAGAGAAGCTGTACCCAGGGTGGAAGGCAGCCTGCAGGGGGACATAGGACATAATCTCTTCTTCAAAGAGACTGCAAAGTAAAAGAAAAAATTAAGAAGTTAGTTCTCTGTCCATGAGAGAATGTTCACAAATTGGGTTAAGAGTGGTTACAATTCTCACAAGACAACGAAAGCACTTAGATTCATTTAGATGGGCACATTCTGGAATGCAAACTCTCCCTGTTATTTTAAACCCTAATTAATCCTACAACAAGGTCTCCATCAAGTACCATATGTAGCTCTTGATACCCCAGTCTTACATGTAGAGAAAGAGGTGAATAGCAGGTATAAGGGTGGGAGCCCTACTTCAGTTGCAGCCACTAGAATATTCTAGAACAAGCAACGAGTGTTTCAGTCTGGGCTGTCCTGGAGAACTGCCCAGAGCAGCTTTTCCAGTTGCTTTTCCAGAACTGTTTCAGGCTCAGCCCCTTACCTCAGCAAAATGACTAGATCTGCATCACAGGACAACTTTTCAAGCCCATGATTACCCTCGGTCCGAATGTAATGGATTTTCTCCCTAGAATAATGTGGGAAGGAAAATAAGAATTACACACCGATGCATAAGTTAAGGAATGAACCCCATTCTGATCCCCCTTTCTCTTCCAATAGGGCTGAAAAGTGATGTTCTAATGTCCAGAGTATTTCGAGGTATTTAAGTTCATATTGCAGGTTCCCATGATGCTCTCCAAGGGATCACCTTTCCTCAGACTCACACGGGGACAGAAGCCAAGGAGCACAACACAGATAGGTCCTCAGAGAGTCACAGAGTTGGGAGTGGAGCTGGGGAGGACTGTTGTGGGTTCATGGCATCTTGGAAGCCATGGGAAGAAAGAGTGACGAGGTGTCTCCTGAGAAACCTTATGCCTGATGGAAAATGAATTAACTCCACACTGGGTCCAGAGAGGGTCTGGCCCCAGAATACATGAGAGTCTCCCAGGTCAATTTGAGTATAGGCATCAATTTCTCTCTGTTTAATTACAACTCGTGCATTCTGACTTTTTCACAACCTCCAACTCCAACCTGGCAAAATAATTCCAGTAAGTCTATGGATAAATAGCATTTCTTTTGATCAAATGAACTTTGTAATGTGCTTCTCTGATATTCAGATATTCAAAGATTACAAACACTATGGCCAAGAATCATTCCCTTGTAGGTATGCTTCAAAGAAGTTAAAAGTTTTTCCCCTTTCTTGAAGAGATGCAGCAGAAATCTGAGAAGACTTAAGGATTGATTTTTTAAAAATATTTCACTTTTTTCTTTCTTTGTTTAAATTTTTGAGATGATTTTAGAATCACATGTACTTGTAAGAAATTAATAAAGAGTGGTCTAGTATATCGTTTAATCAGTTTCCTCTAATGAAAGATTAAAAATAAATCTATTAATAAAAATACTATAGATACAACTTTTTTCTCTCTCTGATTATAGTAATGTGAATCCAAATCTTCATCATAACTTGCAAATTTTCAGGTAAAAATACAATGAACTTGACCTTTTGGTGTGGGTATTTTTAAGAAGACAAGAGAAACTTTTTGGCTTCTACAAAGATACACAAAATGGGATTAAACAGAGAAATGCACTGTGGTCCAACCTGAAGTTATGGGTAGAGTACTGTTGCAGTAAAGGCTATTTCCAAAACCTGTGGGTACTCATAGTGGCTCCTCTGACCAGGGACTTGGAAACTGGAGCAGACCTGTCCACACATCATTTTTCAGGGAGGAGGTGGAAGCCTGGCCAAGGGTACAAGCACCAAGCCTCCTTCACCAGCTGCTTCTCCCTCCACGTCTCTGTGCCCTTGACTCCATGTGCCTGAGCACTGTCCTCCAATCCTGACAGCATCTCACAGCCCTCTTGTTTGGAGGATTCTCGTGGACCCTGTTCCTCTGGTTTACCAACTGCAGCCCCACGAAGGACTCTCAAATTGATGTGTTCCCCCAGTGGCAATGTCCCTGGGGCAGGTCACCCTGCTGCCCCAAGGGACCTGCATCTGGGCAAGCCCCTGGTCTCCTTGCCTGGGGAAAAAGGGAGAGAACATTCTAGGGGGTCACTCTTTATTCCCTGGGTTCCTGGGGAAACAAAGTCCAAAGAGAGTCAAGTCCATGAGGGCAGGAGAGCACCCTTCCCATCCACGGGAAGTGGCACCCTCTGTAGTGGTTCTACCATCACCCTATCTACTCAGACCACATACACATATCAGAAAGCCAAGCAGAGTTTTCTGAGAGTTTTGGTTGCTCTTCATGGGACATTACACCCTCCATCATGTATGTGAAAATCTCATGCAGACCTAGTGTTCTGAGGGGCCTCCAAATGTCCCTGGGTCCAGACCAAAGGCACTGAGACCTGGGGGAGATCTCTGAGGGTGAGAATGCCAACCGCCTCTCTTACATGCATCCCATCAGGAAAACTCCCCTCAGAGCTCAGGTCAGTAGAGCCACCTGCCTCCTTGCCATCCTGACATCTTCATTTGTGGCCTCAAAGACCTTAAAACTCAATATCCACAAGGAAATCCTTGCCATCCTTCCATCACTATCACTCAATTCTGATTATGTCCTTCATGGCCCATAATACAATCTATAGCTATATATTTGGCTTTAAAAAAAGTCACACTTGTCTATTATCTGTCTTCCTCAATAGATAGTAAGTCCCATGAGAGTAGGACCGATGTCTGTTTGGCTTAGATACTGGGTACACAGCCCTCACACAATCCTGATTCAGAATAGCTGCTCAATAAAAGCACTAGTTGAAGGAACGAAAGGATGAATGAGGACTGCTACCATGACCCTTAAACTTAACAGATGTCATTAACCCCTGCGTTTTATGCCTCCGCCTTCCCTCTCCCCATGTGGTTTCCTTATGCTTCACTACTTCTGCTGAACACAGTTTTCTGAGAAGTCATCCTCCACCCTCTAACCCAACGACTGGCTTTGCAAACCCAAGACAGTGGATCCATGGCTCCTGGAGAATAGCCATGACCATGGGGTCATGGTCCCCATGTGGGAACCACAGAGGAAGCAGTAAGTTCTTCCTCTGGGCAGGGTCATGGGGAGGGGAGGTTTTCCTTTCAACTGTTGGATCTTTAAAGTCAAGCTGACTCACCCTCACACCACATCTAGGCACAGGCAGAGGCATAGTCATAGGCTCAGTGCCCTGTTTTTTGGATTCTTAAAGCCTGACACCCTGAAGAGCAAACTCTTGCTCCTGTTCTGCCTTTTTGATTCCATGACCTCTTAGTCAGTTTCTGATGCCACTGTGGGCTTTCTGTTTTTGATGAACTCTTTGGGTTTTCAACCTGGGGTCTACAGGTCCTTTAGGATCCATTAACTGTTTGAAATTATATGCAAAGATTTATGTTTATATATGGAGGAGAGTCTATAAAAGCTTTCATCAGACTCTCAAAGGAGTCCTTAACCTTAAAAAGGTTATTAGTTTCTACATTAATTTCCAATTTTTTTCCAGTTCCAATATTCCCTAATTCCAAGTCACCCACATATGGATAATCATAATTGTACAATTCCACACTGCAAAAAAAACCCCGAAGTTTCTTAGATTTTGTTATAACATGATACTACACAACAGTGCTGAAATTGTTTACTTCCCTTCAGAAACATATTCTACTCTTTTACACAGGGGATTAATTTTATTACTTTAAAAATGATTTAAACAGGACTCTAGGGCCTTTTGGAAGCTCACATTTCTCCCAAAAGTAAGCAGTGAACTCCTTATTTAGTGGTAGAATCTGTAACATAAAAATGTTCAAGAGCAGTGATGTGTCAGAAAGTTTTCAGGTAGTACAACACCTCTGAAGATCCCTTGGAAATTCCCTTAAATTATGAGCCAGAGAGCTCATTCGTGAGCCAGAGAGCAGCCCACGAATGGGCCGAGTATGGCCCTGCCTTCCGGGGCACAGTAATAAAACTTGGGCAGAGTTGACCACAAGTGGAAGTGATCATCAGTCAGGCTAAAGTCCTTTTGTTCACTCAAAAAGTAATCAGTGTTTCTTATCTTCAGAGTAGAGGAACCAGGCTCTGAGGCAACAGTGGTTCAAAGACCAAGAAGATACAGACCCTGCCCTAAGACACTTCCAGTGTTGTAGGAAGACATTAGTACATGGTAGAAGACAAGGGTTAATGGAAAAATATCTTAGAAGTACAAAAACAAATGCTATTAAATCAAAGCAAAAGAACTACTAAAGTCTGCCTAGATCACCGAGACTTTGCGTTTGACTTGAGCCTTGAAAATGGGTTGAAATGCCTTTAAGAGAGAAGCCATTCCAGGAAGGGTGTGGGTAGGAGAGGGCACAGGCTGTTTGACGGTGGTGGAAGACACCAGAAGGAAGTAAATACGAGCACAGGATGGTGGAGAGTTAGATTAGAGCCAGTCTTAGGAGACTATGGAAATTGTGCTTAGAAATCTTGACTTTATTACATACATAACAGGAGCCATGGGAAGCTTTTGTCTGGGGGCATTATTTTGTTGGTATTGAGTAATGAAACTGAAAGTATTTGTTTATGAATTTTGAAATCCTGGAGAGAAAAGCTGTAGAAGTGTCTCAATATAGTTCATCTAGTTCTTCAACTGCAATGAATTCCACTCTTATGAGAGAGGGTTTCCATCTTTCCTTAGCACGAGCTCTGATGTAAGAAAGATTCCATCAAAACCAGTTCCTTTTTGGAGAGGGAGCTCATAGTTTCATAAGGAACTGAACAAAGAATTCCCCCCCGCCCCCAAAACCCCATGTAAATAAGCCAATTTTATTAGTTGGTGCATTTTTCACAAGTTCTCTAACTATGCTCAGATTCCACCTCCCTCCCCCTCCATGAAACGAAGGTCTTACCCTAATGGGTAGGCAGGAAAACCTGCAGCAGATCTACATAAATAGCCTCTTTCATATGGCCTCAAAACCTCATGAGGTGGGCAAGAGTCCCTGAGTCACAAATCTGGCCTAAACTGCTCAGTGGCCTGGCTAGGGTGGGCAGAGCAGGGATTAGAAGAAAGGCAGGGCTGACCAGAGGCCCTGCAAGGGTGAGGGTCAGCGGCCCAGTCTGGAACAGGGTGCCGGCCGGCCCCCTTACTCACTATGAGGTTAGTATCACATGCCCGTCTCTGCCCTCTTCCTGCTATTGTGTGGTGTACTTCCTCAAGGACTAACTTCCAGAGAGGGTCCTTAGCTGCTCTGAGGTCCCCTGAAAGAGAGTCTGAGAGCCACTGTGGTGGCCAGCCCTGAGGTTACTCCACGGGAAGCTTTTATAGTAGAATGATAGGGAGTATCTACTTAAGAGATCCCTGCCAAGTCCGGGAGAGAGATGATGAGGATCCAAACCTAGGCCATGGCAGGGAGAAGAGAAAAGAAGGGCTGGAAGAAAGCGAGGAGATAAATGTTTAGATGTGAAGCTGAAGAAAGAGGGCGGAATTGAGATGATGGGCATTTGGGAGGATGGAGGTTCTAATTTGCACAGAGTAAAACCACAGGGAAAAGAAGTGTCAATGGGGTTGGTGATGGAGGGGAAAAGAACAGTGAGTGATCCATCCTGGCAGGATTAATAAAGATATGACTAGCAAAGAGGTTATTTTTAGGTGTTGGTGACTCACTGAGGAGGTCAAAGTAGAGGATTATAGTTGTCAGCCAGATTCAAAAGACCACCGGATGGGAGGTGAGGAGTTAGGGGCAGTCACTGGCTGCATCCCTGCCTACCTTGACTGGTCCTTTATACACAAACCCAGTGAAGCATCTTAATGGTGCCCACATTGTGATCCTGTTTCAATGATGAGGAGGCTGAGGGTAGAGGATTAAATGACATGCCTCCATCACTGGTCCCTAAGTGCTGGAGCAAGTATTCAAACTCTGAGTGGACACACTTAACCATTGTGCATCTCCAGCTTTTGAAATGCTGGGTAGTACTTGAATATCTTGGTGAGAAAGTGGGATTTAAGTTCAGAGGATACTTTCTCTTTTCATCACTTTGGGTGGCTTTCCCTTCCAAATAAAGTGATTCAGAGTTTCAGAGACACTCATTCAGAAAGGACCGTAATGGACAATAGGATTTAAGGTGTTAGAACACATATGGTACTTTTTGTTTGCTGGTTTATTTTTGAATATAGTCATCTAATATCTGGTGTACCATCAGACAATTATATTCTTAAAACAAAAATAATTTATATGGTGCTTTACATAAATAATTTTTTGATGAAAACTATTTTGCTCCCTTTCCATGCTTCTCTCCAAATTAATGGAAATCATTTTAGCATCATAAGAATAATAGGTAACCTGGCATGATAACTATCTCTGATTGCAACACTTTTGAGAACATTAGAAACCCCTGGATCCTTCATTTTAAATATTCAGGTTATAATTTAAATGCATGAATAAAACACATCTTAAGTGTCTGCCCTCTCTCCACAGAGGCTGCCCCACCTGGAAAACCAGCAGGAGAGACCTGTAGGTAGAGGGTGGTAGACAGGCCCCTACCTGAGTGTGTGGTTTCTCGCCAAACTTGGCTGACGCTCTTGCAGCATTTCAAAAATGTTTGGCTGGCGAAGAAAAGCCACAATCTTGTCATTATATGCTGAAACAGACAAAAGCACAAGTTGTGGTTGAGTCTTCAGCCCAGAGATAATTTTGCTCATGATTGGAAAATGGCAGCTAGATACCAGGATTTAATGGAGGAGTTGAAAAGGCAGGGAGCAAACTCATCAAAAAATGTAAGCTCTTGAGGGTTTTTTCTTTTTCTGTGACATAATGGTATGATTATTTTTAAAAGATCAAACCCAAAGTGAACAAGATCTAAGTTAATTATCTTTAATATTCTAGGAACTTAACTGGGTGTTAACTCATCCCCTGGTGAACAGATGGAGAATAAAATAGATCTCCCATGAGGGGAGTACTACTCTGTTCTTTCTGACTTCTTTTGTCATTTTGCCATAGTTATTATGGCAAAAGATTCTTTATGAGTTCAAAGAAAACCTTTTCTGAGCACTTGCACTAATGACTTTGGCCATCCGTTGATTTCCCAATAGTGATAATGAAAACATCCAAATCCATTTAGACTCTCTCACCTCATTTCCCTTGATACAAGTGGCATGTGTTTTGGAAAGAGGTAGCTGAGGTTAGGAATGGAGACTGTGCCAGTTTATCCCCAGACATGCATGGGAAGAGAGGTCTAAATTAAAAAGTGCATCTAAAAGCAACAAAATCCGTCACCTCATTTAAACTATGCTCTCCTGGGACCCAGCTAACAAATCACTGAATGGAATAAACAAGGTGGGGGGAATGACGGTCTGGAAGAGAGGGGAGGGAAGAGAGGCAAGGGGAGAGAGAAGGACAAAGTGAGGAGGAAGGGAGAGGGAAAAGGGGCAAGCGGGGGATGGGAACAAAGGGTAGGGGAGTGGACTATACCATAAGAGCGGAAAAAGAAAACACAGAGCCCTGAATATTAAAGGAGTCACGATAAGAAACACAAGGCTATCCAGGGGTTCACAAAGCGTGATACATACCCAGTGGCAGTGACTCATGTTGATGCTGGCTTCGAATAGCAGCTACTAGGCTGTGTCCTGGCCTGGCCAGTAAAGAGGCTCCTCTGTTTCTAGAGACTTCTGAGGCCTAATTGCAAAATAAAATTGTTAGCGTTAGAAATCTCACCCATTTCAGATGATCTTTGGAAACTAATTTTTCAAAACGAGGGGTAAAAAGGCCCTGACATCACCTAAATGAAAGAAGCAATGAAGTTATAATCCTCAAAGTGATGGAAAATAAGCAAGTTAAAAAAAATGACTCAGTAGAATGGTCATTAATACATTAATACACTGAATAGACTAAGAAATATTTCTCATCAGAAATATGTTAAAGAGATGTAAATAAATTCTACATGAATATTATTGGTAAGGTAGGTTTATGACCTTCATCTCTAAGAAGCAGCACTGAACTTCATAACTGAATGTGGAATGGGCTCATTTTCTTAAATAGTGTTTATTACACTCAAATGGCATTTCTTTGTTTAGTGCCTATTCTTCCGTCCACTGTGCTGGCTACTCTTCACATAGTATCTCATATCCTCACAAAATTCAGCAAGATAAGCATTATTCACTCCCATTTACAAATGGGGAATCTGAGGATCAGAGAAAATTAAGTCTTTCCAAAACTTTCAACTGTAAGAGATAGAACCAGGATACTTACTGATGACTGACAGCAAAGAATTTTTTTACTTCCCCATACTACTAACCTGCATCCAATATCTTGGTTTGGGTTGGACATTCTGACATAACTTCATGGAATATGGAATTTGCTTAGCTTAAAACTGATATTTGTGATGATTAACTTTAATTTAGCTTGATTTAAAATTTATATAAATTCCCTACGTTCTAGAGCATGACAGTGAGTTTCTACCATGATTCCATACATATTTTGCTCCTTAAAGGACCCTCACAGGGTAAGCTATTTAAACCAAGGCACCCCACTGGAGATTTTCCACATTGGAGTACATTCACCAGATATACGGGGTTTGGTGTAGATTATGACTCATTCTATGATATTTGGCAAAGTAGCCAAAATAGGCTTTAAAATATTTAAGAATTTTGAAGATGATATTGTAAGATACTCATAAAGGGCTCAAACATCCAGACAGAAAAAGGAAAGAAAATTCTGAGACCAGAATTCACTCACACAGAATTCAGGAGAGGTGATGAGCTCCTATGCTCCAAACCCCAGAAAGGCCCAGGTCAGTCTCAAAGTGGGCACTTAAGACTAGGCCACATGTGATATTGCAGATGACAAAGTAGGGCAGATTACTTAGGGTTTCCTAATTACAGAAATGGTAATTGCTGGCTTTCCTTTAGGCCCTACTTTCATGTCTCACACAGACAAGAATAACATCTTTCGGGCTTCCCTGGTGGCGCAGTGGTTGAGAGTCCGCCTGCCGATGCAGGGGACATGGGTTCGTGCCCCGGTCCGGGAAGATCCCACATGCCGCGGAGAGGCTAGGCCTGTGAGCCATGGCCACTGAGCCTGCACGTCTGGAGCCTGTGCTCTGCAACGGGAGAGGCCACAACAGTGAGAGGCCCGCATACCACAAAAAAAAATAATAATAATAAAATAAAATAATAATAATAATAAAAAGAATAACATCTTTCGTATGAGATGTGCTACCAGTTCGCTATCTGTATGTGGCAGTCTTTGAACTGCTCTTCTGGAATTAGTAGGGATACAGATCCATCCTTTTCCTCTCCAGATCCCTCTCTTTGCCCATGGCTCACTTGAGGGACAAGGGAATAGATTTTGTGCCACTCTGGGTGACTTCTCACTTTGATGCCATTAGCACCCAGCTCTGTTCAGTGGGTGTAGCCAGCCACTGAGATTTAGATGCCAGTGCTTCTACAACAGCACTTTCTGGTTATATGGTTATAACACAAAGTGATGAAAGAAAGGTTTGCTGATGGCTTACATGCAATAGTGAGTCTCATATTTCTTTTTTCTCCATGAATTAATAAATACATAAAGGCTTTCCGGGACTGAAATATCTCTTTTCCTTCAAGGGAACTGTGTCAGTCTGCCTTAATGTGTGTTTAAAATATTTTTTGATGCTGTAAAGACAGGAATCTCAAAAACCACTCAGTTGAAGATTATCCAAGTGATGAATTACAGAGAGAAATTGGGGAAGCAGATAGATTTGAGAGCGGAACTCAAGAAGGCTTGGCTGTGCACTGAACCTGGGTGATGCCCGCAGTCACACCCCGAGCAAAAGTGGCTAATTGTCAGTAGTTGCCTGGAAATAAGGCTTTGAAACAGGAAGAGGCTCACTTCTCTTCCTGGGGGGACATAGGGAATTCAGGTGTTGCAGATATGCCTTAGGGAAAACTGGTGCCTACTTCTGAGGTCACCTACTTACTGGCAAAACTAAGCCAGATTGAAAGACTTCAGAAACAGAGGAAGGTCAGCTACTTTGAAGGTAGGTGACTGGCTGAGGGATATGCCACGAGTGAGATGGAGGAAACAACACAGGGTAGAGCTGGGGTTTGTGGGGTCCCCAAGCCACTGAAGCATCGGCCAAGAATAGAGGAGGTGATTGTAAAGTGGTACTGGATGGCTTACAGGCGAGAGAACCTGAGAATGGGAGGGCTGAATAGAAACGTGCTTCTCCAACCAGGGGCCAGGAATTTACAGGGATGGAGACAATTCAGGTAGGGCTAAAGAAGGCTCTAATATTCTAAGATTGGGTAGAACTTGGTATGTACTAGGATCTCTGTGGCCCAGAAGTGGTACTAAATGCTCCATTTTGAGGGATGTCTGACATCAACTGAGTGACTGATTCGGATCTCACTGCAAACATGATGCTAACATTTGCTTTCCTAACTACTGAAAATACCTAGAAGAATGGAATTTCTATTTAAAACCAAGATGATATGACTCACTGAATTCCCTAGAATTTGACACTTTTTGTCTTACTGGGGTTTCCAGGCAGGGCTGTGTGTGTGGGTGTGAGGGTGAGAGAGAGACAGAGAGAAGAGAGCCCCATGTGACTACTTTTAAAATTTCTTTCCCTTTTGATGTTGAGATAGCTTTAATCATAATTGCAAATGTGCAAACTTCAAACATTTAGCTCTCCAGACAACACAAAATAGATATGCTCAGAAAATAGTTTTCAGTGACTGGTAAACAAGCTTCTCTTCTGTGTTGTAATTTGGAATTGTAAATTGGTGGTTTTAAAAAAAATCTGTGATTGAAAATTGTAGGTTTTAGACTGAATTTGGGTTAATAATCAGCTAATGCTCTCTTGAAAACACTGGAGACCGGATAATAAAAAATAGCAAGTTCAGAGGAAAAGCCCAAGTGATGAATCTACGTTCATCTCTAGATTCCTTTTGTACTCTAAAAATGGATCATTAACAAAGTTTGGAAAGAAAAGAGAGATCTATGTTTGAGTTTTTCAACATCTTTAAAATAGCGAAAAGTGGGTGATAAACATAATGCCCAGAGAAAGGCCTGAGTTAAATTATGGCAGATCCATATGATAAAGTATAGCAGAATTTTAATGGCATAGAAACTATCTACAATGTACTATAATGGTAAAGGAAGATACAGAACCATAGACAGTATGATTCACTTGTTTACTTCTATGTTCACCAGGAATTGTCTCCAGATGGGGGACTGTACCTGCCTTTTAACTTCTTTTCCATCTGTGCTTGTATTTTCTACACTCACTATACACCGTTTATAATTCAAAAGTGAATTTTCACAGGTGTCTGAATTTTACAAACTTCCAAACAAACCTGTAATCAAGTATAGGTTACATGGAATCAAGAGGAAAACGACCGATTTTAAAACACAGTGCAAAAGTTACCCTCCCCAAAGGCCAGCTTCCTGCATGATGGCCTCTGTCATCAGAGCTGATGCAATGACTTTTGTCGTAAGAGCAGCTCACTGCAAAGAATGACTCACACTGACTTCTGCTTTGAGAGTGAAAAGTCAATTTCCTTTCCTCCCAGACTCCTGCCCTTTCCTTGAGGCAATTACTGTTAAGCATTTTTATATGTACGCTTCCAGACATTTTCTATCACTAATGATTTTCTAACCTGACCAAGATAAGGGGGTGTGTGTGAAAGAAATTAACATTATGTGTTCTGCTATCCTTCCTTATCAACGTTAATTTATACTGCAAACTGCAGTATAAACAAGACAAAATTTGACCTTCCGTGATTTCCTTATTGATAGAGAGATGGGATCCAATATTTATGGCCCTATGTGCTCCTTCCATCTATCTATGTCCAATTCCATTTGGACACCATGGAAGAAACCAAGCCTGTTTTGTTGGTACTTAAATATATTGCACACAGATGTGCCACTGTATTAAAATGCATGTTAGGGCTTCCCTGGTGGCGCAGTGGTTGAGAGTCTGCCTGCCGATGCAGGGGACACGGGTTCGTGCCCCGGTCCGGGAGGATCCCACATGCCGCAGAGTGGCTGGGCCCGTGAGCCATGGCCGCTGAGCCTGCGCGTCCGGAGCCTGTGCTCCGCAACGGGAGAGGCCACAGCAGTGAGAGGCCCGCGTACAGCAAAAAAAAAAAAAAAAAAAAAAAAAAACCTGTTAAAGTGTCAAATAATGATCTTTTTATGCATAAAATCATATATTCCTGACAACTGCTTTCAGGAAATGGCCTGAACAATTTTCAGGTGAGGTAAAGGCTAATTCAAAAGATGTTGAGCAGTGTCTCTATTAATAACCCATTGTTGGGGTTTTGAGGGGGAATTTTTACCATTTAGGATCTTGAATATAGAAGCTGATTTTTTTTTTGGCCTCGCCGCACGGCATTTCGGGGTCCTAGTTCCCCGACCAGGGATCGAGCCCACGGCCCCCTGCAGTGGAAGCGCCGAGTCCCAACCACTGGACCGCCAGGGAAGTCCCTAGACACTGATTTTAATTCCATCCTTAAATGCAATGGATAAAAAAGATCAACTCCTGGGCAACACTCAAAAAATGGCTCACAAAGGTGAACAGAAGAAAAAATTGGTTCCTAAAGCTGAGGTCTAAGAAACATCTATAGTGAATTCCCCATTGCCCATGAGAGGTGACACAGAAAAATCGCAGATTAGGGAAATAGTTCACTGATATTCCTGAGTCTCATATGTCCGTCTGCTTAGCTGTCATTTCTAATCGGCTGTCCTGCTGTTTCCATACTCATCATCAACTTACCTAAAGGCACACCTACCAGCCTCCCCACCTGGCTTTCCTGTTCATCTTACCTGTGAGCTGTTTTTGGGACTGTGAATCAAGCCTCACAGACTCTAAGAACCACAGAGCTGGAAGGGACTTCAGTGGCCATCCAGTCCCCTTGTCTCCAAATGCAGACGGGGAAACTGAGGCCCCGGAAAGGGAAGGAAGGCACAATGACACACAGCACCTCTGTGGAGAAGCCACAGCTGGGACTCCCATCTGCTAACCCAAGTCCCAGGTACCCCTTCTCCACACCCCTCGACTTCCTTGAGGTTTTGCTGTCTCTTTGTCACCCCATCTTAGGGCCTCATCACCTTCTACCCGGTCTGGGGCAGTGGCCTCTCATGGTCTTTCTCTCTCAAATCTCTCTGTGCCACAATTCTGCCTCTTCTTGGCCATCACTGTCTTCTTTAAAAATACGAGTTTACGCTGGACTGGGAGTTGGGAAATCTGGACTTTGGTCCTGAACTCCCTGGGTGACTTGAGTTCTTGATATTTCAGTGTACTTGACTGTGAAATACAATTCTTAACTGGAGTGGAATTACCATCTAGGAGAGTTTGGAGATGCTCAGGGCTATTTTGTTTTGTTTTTGTTGTCATAGTAACTGGTGAGGCGGGGACATTCCTGAAATTTAATGGATGGGACCAGGAGAAAAGATCCTGCAATGGCAAGGGATGCTTCCATGCATCCGAGAACTGCCATCCCAAATTGCCAATAGTCTTCTCCTTTGGAGAAGCAATGGGTGAACTGATCTCTAAAAGCCCATTTTTACATATAAATCATCATATTCTTCTTCTCAAATTCATTCAATGGACTCATAAAAAAGTCCCAGCTCTTCCATGTGGCATTCAAAGCTTTCCAAAATCCAAGACAAAAACCAAGTGGAAACCTACTATTCTGGTCACAGTGAACTATTTATTCCTTGTCTTTCTGCAGACCTTTCTCAATCCCACCTCGGCACCGATGCTTGTGCTGTGCTCTCTGTGGGGCTGTCCTTCCTCTGCCTTTGTACTTAGCTAGGTTTTACCGATTTTTCTAGGTCTAGGTCAAGTACCTTCTTTTAAAAGATACTTTTCCTTGGCCTCTTTTGAACTTCTGTGGCATTTGTCCTAACCTAAGTCCCAGGTTGGGGCTCTCTTGGCACTCAATTGTATTCTAATTTCTCCTGTTACTTAACTCTGCGTGTGTTTTTGGCCTGGCTTCAAATATAGAATACAAATCTCTCCAGGACAGGGATCGTATCTCATACATCTTTGCATTTCACAGTGCTCATAGCAGGCCATGCACTTAATCAATGTTTGTGGCACAGCAAACACAATTAACATTTCTGCCACACCCCTCTCTCTATTTTTATACCCAGGTCCTCCTGACTCCTCAGCCCCTAGGCTGTGCGTTCTCACAGTAGGAGGAACCAGGTATTTGTTTTCACAGAGGCTGGGTCTCTGTTTTCTCTGGTGCGCTGCCTCTGGGTCAGATATCCTCTGCCTCCCAGCTTCTCTCTTGGCTGCTTTTCTTGGTTTTCCCTTGTGTCAGTGAAAAGCTACCAGCAGAGAGAGGTTGGGCAGAGGGATGCAGGGGTTTAAAAACCTGATGGACAGTCAGCTGGAGATTGAATGAATTAGGAAGCATCCAGATGGCTGACGCACACTGACACCCTTTTGTCATTATGTGTTAGTCTTTCTTGACTTGATGCAGATGGCACTTTGTTATTAATATTGATATTCAATGTGACTGTGTTTGGGCTAGTCAATCACATCAAATAAATGTTTTGGAACAAGGAATGCAAGTGATGCTCACGATCTTAATCTTGTTCTTTCAACAGGAAGGCTCTAATATTTACATTTTCAGGTTAATTTCATATATGTGTAACAGATCTATACGTTTAGGGTTTGCATTGAGTGACTGACTTTTTAAAAAAATTAACCGTGGTGAATCTGTCTGCGGTACTGAGCTTCTTTTATCTTATGCAGTTACTCTATGTTAACACTGAAATTACCTTAATAATATTAAAGAGCTTGGACATTTTAAATACATAAAAATGGCATATTTCAAGTTGATGCAGAATTTTGAATTTATCCGTTATCATATCAAGACAATACATCTTGAAATTTCTGATGTGTTATAAAAGGGAGGGGGACTATATGTGTTGAGCTGAGAAGTGGAGGCCTGGCTTTCTGTAGCCTGTGAATGTGTCTGCTGCTGAGTGCCTGGTATCTGAAGGGTCCTGAAACCCACAAAACCCTTGGGGAGGTATAATACTCCCTCTCTGCATGGTCACATACATATTTTACGTATATGCAGAGTTAACATGCATTCAGTAGCATCTTAAAACAATGATATTTAAGATGACTCCATGAAAGAAAAATTCAATTTATCACACTGGCCTTAAACCATGAGTACCCTTGGTTGGAAATAGTTATGTTTCTCAATGTATACAGATGAGTCCCCCGAAAAACCAGTAAAGATTTTCTTTTTGTACACTAAGCTTTCATTAAAACAACAAGCTCTTCCCTTGAGAAGAGCTTTGCTTCCTATACCACTTTCTTCATTTTTTAACCTCATGGTAATCTAACTCTACAAGCTGCTTCATGGGAAATAGTTTTCAGAGCCCACATCTCCTGAGATCCTGGTGGTTTGTATGAAAAGAAGGTGTAGCTACTCGGGAAATGTCAGTGAGGACATAAAGGGATTTGCTTATATTAATATCAAGAGCTGATTAGCAATAGAAGAGAGCTATGTTTTGAGTTTTGGTTTGAGAAAGGACAACAGGAAAGGGTATGGGATATAGAAACAGGAATTAAGAAAGGCAAGGAACCTGATGTTTAAGAAAGGGGGCAGCCTTTTAAGTTGTTACGTAATATTGAGCAGCGTTCCCTGAGCTATAGGAAAAGAATCTGAAAAAGAAGAGATACATGTATATGTATAACTGAATCACTTTGCTATACACCTGAAACTAATACAACATGGTTAATCAACTATATTCCATATAAAATAAAAAGTTAAAAAAAAAAAGAAAGAAAGGGGGCAGCCTTTCACAGCCCAGCAGAAGGTAATCATGTCGAGTGAAAGAAAATATAAATCAGGGAAGAGCAGATGGTAGGGTGGGAACAGAGTATTCATGTGGCCCAGTTGATTCCCCCAGTTTTCAGTCCACGAATGCATTACTGAAGTCTTTTCCAGGATCCAGGGAGAGGTAGAAGTTTAAAAGCAGTCATATGCTGCCTAGCACTTCCACGGTCTTTTAAGAATTTACACGTGACCAGTGGGCCCGAGGAAGCACCTCTCCAGTCATACGTGTAGGGATGTCCTGACACTGCATTTTCAGTCTCCTTTAAACTCGATCGATTTTTCAGTAGTGTGATTGTGTAGGACAAAAGGGAAGGCAGAAGGAAGGCAATCTGAAGATGGGTCTAGGGCACAAAGTGGGTGCCCCGAGTCATCACCCACTCTTCTAAAGAGCATACGGATATGGCTCAGCTCCTGGAGGAACAGACAACCCTAGATCCTGGCTCTACCAGGAGAGGCAGAGTCTATGGTCCTGTGAACGGTGGGGCAGGGGGAGAGGGGGTTACCTCTCCAGCGCTGTAACTTCGGAGTCTCTGGAGGTGCTGTCGATGTGTCAGGTGGTTGGGAAGACGACCGTTCTGAAGAGGGATTCGGGGGTCAATGAAAGTGGTAGCTCGACTGTTGTGGTCCACGAAGAAAGACTATGGACAGACCAGGAAAGAGCACATGCATGAGAACCAGCCAAATGAAGCCAGTGATACCTGGGAGCGCGCGCTCCAGGGCTCAGTCATCGTGTTTACGTGTGTCCCTCCTTTTCATCTACTCAAAACTAGATGGAAGATGCCTCTGCTTCTGCTTGCTCAGCAGTTCAAAGAAGCAACGCCAGTGGCTGATAATCACTTTACACGGTGGAGTCACAGAACAGCGAGCCTAGCACCTTACCTATCACAGAAAATAAGAGAAATAGAGCCTTTCATGGATAAAAATCATTCTAGTAATTAATCATTTGTAGAGCATTTTGCTTATTTATTTTTTAAATAAATGCTCTTTCTTTTGATTATAGGATTAGCATAGTCTCACGGAGAAAAAATCTTGAAAAGGATAAAAACGTGGGAAGAAGGTAGCTAAAACCATCCCAAGTATTACAATCTAAAGGTAATCACCGAAATATTTTGGTGAATGTTTTCCATTTTTTTCTCTTCCTATGCAAATATACAAATATATACATACCTTCCCACATCAGCACCTACAATGTTGTTGTAAGATTTTTTCACCTATTATTTTATGAGCATTTTCCTATGTTATTAAGTATTCTTTTAACACAGAATTTTATTGATTATATGGTGTTCAGTTTGATGAATGAATAATAATTAATTTCAGTACCCTCTATCCTTGGACACTTGACTTTTTACTGTTTTATAATAATGCTTCAATAAACACTCTTGTGTACAAATCTTTGTGGCACGTCTGATCAGTGTATAAGTTCCAATATGTGACAAAAGTCATTCTTTAAAACTAAAATTAGTTACCTTTCACAAAAGAGAAAATTAATACTTATTTTTTTCTTTTTCAAAACCTTCTGTACCAGAAAATAATCTTTCAAATACTCTCTTCTGAGCAAAGTGTAATATTTGGCAACGATATCTTTGCCTTAAATGACCTCAACCAGTACTTGTTTCAGACATGTTCAGGTGTCATCTGACAGAAGTAGGCCAAGAAATATTACACAGATTTAGAAATTATTCTTAGTGAATATGAGCTTATGATTTAAAGTATTGTAAACAAGGCTCACTGTAAACGAATCTTTTCAAAAGCTCTATAAAATGTCACACAGGAAGTGGGTTTCATTAGGGAGATCAAAAATATTCACAGATACTAATCATGTGAATTAGTATCTGTGCCTGGTAATAAAATTTCCCAGAACAGCTTCCCACAGAGAGCCAAAAAAGAGCTGTATGTCCAACAACGCAGAGGGGACTGAAATGATGTCCCCTGAAACACTGTGTTAGATGCTCAAAAAATGATGCCAGTGATATAAAAAAATACAAGAATCTGAATAAGGATGAAATGTGAGTGGGAAAAAATCCAACATTTATCAACATGTTTACATGAGATTTTAAACACGCAAGTATAAGCTAAATTAATGTATAGTAAAAGGAGATATTATTCAACTATATGTCAACGTTTATACATTAAAGTTAAATGGGTTCCTTATATATATGTATATGTGGTAATTTTTTAGTATAAATTCCTAAAAGTTAATTACTGGGTTAAGAATTAGGATAACATTTATGTTTACTGATCCATATTAACAAACTACCTTCACAAGAGCCGTACAGATTTGTCATCTTACCAAAAGTCCATGAACCCTTTTCACGGACTTTGCCAGTGCTGAGTGTTGGAAAGAACTCTTAGAAATGTTGAATGGTAAATAATGATGAATTATAAGGGAAGCCAAACATTTTCTCCTAAGTTTATTGGTCAATTTCTTCATTGGAGTGTTGTCTACTTTGCCTTTTCCCTTTTTTGTTGTTAGGATGTTAAGGTTTTCTTTAATTTAAACGTGCTTACTCATGTGCCTTCAAACTGCTTTTGATTTTCATTGGCTTTGTTTTCTAATACACAGGATTTTTTAGGTTACTATGTATACAAATCTCTCAATTATTTCTCTCTAGCTAGAGGTCAGTTAAATGCTTAATTATATTTTTCTAGCTTTATTTTTGGTGGGTTAATCGTTTCTGGAAACTTGTTTTGGTATGATGTGAAGTTGTAATTGGATTTTTTTCTCCAAGGGCTTATTTTTCTAAATCACCCATTCTCTATTGTTTCATTAAATATAAATTCTTATAAATACCATGGTGTGTTTCAGGAATATTTTATCTGTTCCAATGGTTTGTGGGAGTTTCACTGTTCCAATTATTAATGTCTGTAGGGCAAGTTTCCTCTCATTATTTATCTTTTCCAAAATTTTCTTAGGTATTCTTGCCTGTTTATTTCACTTTTCCAGATGAACTGATATTAATTTCCAAAATAGTTTTAACTGGCAAATAATGATAATTTTGTCTCCTTTTTCACAAGGGCTCTTTTATCTTTTGCCTCCTTTTTTTGTAATACATGCGAGAACTTCCAAAACAATGTTAAATAAGATACGGCCGCTGCAATCTTCTTGTTCTGTATTTTGATAGGAAAACTTACTAGGGTCCAATTGTAAAACAGGACGTGGTTCATTATATTAAGGGAGCCTTTATTTTGTCATGAAGACACATTTACTTTCCTACTTTCCTAAGACTTTTATTTTTAAAACATAAATGTGTATTTCATTTTTATCAGGTACTTTTCTAGTATTTCTTAAAATGATCAACTGAAATTCCTCCTATAAACTATTGGTTAAAATACTAGAGATAATAGATTTACTAGTAGTAAATGACCCTTATATCTTTGGGAGAAAACCTATTTAATTGTGGTGGGTCATTCTTTTAATATACTGTCAAATTCAACTTCATTTTAATTTTTTTGTTTTTAATTTGTTTCAAAAGCATTTATTTATTTTTATTTTTTGTTATGCTAATTATAGTCTTCACCAAATAGAGTATAAACTTCTATCTGCTAGGACAGTGTTTTACTTATCTCTGAACTGCTCATGCTGTAGCACTGTATTATGTATAATACATAACTCAACAATTTGTGAGCACAATTCATGAATGCATGACATGAGAACTTTGATTTCAACAACTTCATTTTTAAATATGAGCTTTTTGGAACTCAAGTGAATTTTGTGTATAGTTTTTTAAAAAATTCAGATTTCCCTAGTTTTACTAGTACTCATCTGTGTACGTTTAGTTTTATACAATTTAATCATGTTCATGTATCCATCACCACAGTCAAGATACTGAACAGTTCAATCACTATAAGGACCCTTCATGGGGCCCTTTCCAATTACACTTACCTCCTTTCCTTATTCCTCTACCCTGTTCCATCCTTGACCCCTAGCCAATAATTGTTCTCCATTTCTGTATTTTTGTCACCTCAAGAATGCTATAAAAATGGAATCATACAGTATGTAACCTTTTGAGATTGACTTTTTTCACTCAATATAATTTCCGTGAGATTCATCCAAGTTGTTACATGTATCAGCAGTTCATTCTCTTTTTTTTCATTGCTGATTACTTTCTATGGTATGGATGTACTAAATTTGGGGCAACAGTTTTTGCTTTCCGCCTAGTTTCATAAGCAAAGTTATAATGGCTTCATAAAATAAACTATGCAGTTTCCATTTTTTCCCATGTTCTGGAGTAGAGCATGAAGATATCTGGGAGTGGGAAATGCATTCACTGATACATTTTCCAAATTATTCTATAAGTCTATTCAATTTTTTATATTTACCAAGTCAAATGTATATATATATATATAATTGAAAATTATTCTTCTAGATTTTCTGTGATATCAAACATTTATTTAACTATCTGTTAAATAAAGAAAGAAATGTATTTTCTTTTTTCCTTTTAAAAATTTCCCTGCACCTGCTACATCTCATTTTGTTGATTTTATTTACTATTTATTTCTCTTCTACAACTCTTACATTTATTTCTTACATTGTTTTCTAATTCATACACTTCTGCCTTTTATTTTTTTCAAATAAACATTAAAATACATTTCTGCTTTAATTACTGTTGCTTTTTTATCTTCTCTAAATCATTGATTTGGAAGCTTATATTTTATATTTATTTTTCTTCTTTGATAATAAAAACCAGTGCTGCTAATCCTTTGAGTACATGCTTTCTTATCTCATGCTTTATTAAGTACTACTCTCTTGCATTTTCAATAATTTCTTAAAGATTTCTAAGTCTTAATTTTATTTAAATCCCAATAGTCATATAGAATATTGTTTTAAATTTCCAACTGGCCCAGTTTTTGTTTCTGATGGTTGTTTTTATTTTTATTTTTATTTATTTTTATTTTTTTATTTATTTATTTTTTTGCAGTAGGCGGGCCTCTCACTGTTGTGGCCTCTCCCCTTGCGGAGCACAGGCTCTGGAGCACAGGCTCAGTGGCCATGGCTCACGGGCCCAGCCGCTCCGCGGCATGTGGGATCTTCCCAGACCGGGGCACGAACCCGTGTCCCCTGCATCGGCAGGCGGACTCTCAACCACTGCGCCACCAGGGAAGCCCCTGATGGTTGTTTTTAAATTCGTTATTTAAAATTTGGCTTTATTGCTTGTGGCCATGGAATGCAACTTGAGTATTTTCTGCTTTTTTGTTTTCTTTGTGTTATAGAATGTTATCACTTAGAAAAATGGTCCATAGGATCTTGAAAAGATGTTGTAAGCTCTTTTTTTTTATTGTATTTATTCCTTGGTGTTTATCCTTTTTGGTATGATTTTAAATGGGATTATTTTCTTCTTTCTCTTTCTGATAGTTCACTATTAGTGTATAGAAAAGCAACATATTTCTATATATTAATCTTGTATTCTGCAAATTTACTGAACTCTATTAGTTCTAATAGTTTTTTGGTAGACTTTAGCATTTTCTATATATACTATTATGCCATCTGTATATAGTGAATTTTATTTTTTTCCTTCCAATTTTTGATATTTTTTATTTCTTTTTCTTGTCTAGTTGCTGTGGCTAGAACTTACAACACTACGTTAAATACAGGTGGCAAGAGTGGGCATCCTTGTGTTGTTCCTGGTTTTAGAGGAAAAGCTTTCAGCTTTTTACCACTGAGTATGATGTTGGCTGTGGGTGACAGTATGACGTGGATGTTTGTCATAAATGGCCTTTATTATGTTGGGATATGTTCCCTCTATACCAACTTTGTTTAGCGTTTTTTATCATAAATCGATGCTGAATTTTGTCAAATGTATTTTCTGCATCTATTGAGATGATCATGTGATTTTTATCCTCCCTTTTGTTAATGTAGTGTATCCCATTAATTTGTGGATGTTCAACCATCCTTGCATTCCTGGAATAAATCCCACTTGATCACGGTATATGATTCTTTTAAGGTATTATTGAATTTGATTTGTTAGTATTTTGTTGAGCATTTTTAATCTATATTCATCAGAGATATTGGCCTGTAATTTTCTTTTTTCATAGTGTCTGTCTGGTTTTGGTATCAGGGTAATGGTGGCCTCTGAGAATGATTTTGTGAGTGTTTCTGCCTCTTCAATTTTTTGGAATAAAATACCTAGGAATAAACTTAACCAAGGAAGTGAAAGACCTATACTCTGAAAACTATAAAACACTGATGAAGGAAACTAAAGATGATACAAAGAAATGGAAAGACATCCCGTGTTCATAGATTGGAAGAATTGTTAAAATTTCCATACTACTCAAAGCAATCTACAGATTTAATGCAACCTCTTTCAAAATACCTATGACATTTTCCACAGAACTAGAATAAATAATCCTAAAATTTATATGGAACCACAAAAGACCCAAAATTGCAGAAGCAATCTTGAGGAAAAAAGAACAAGGTTTTCATGTTCCCTGACTTCAGACAATACTACATAGCTACAGTAATCAAAACAGCATGGTAATGGCATGAAAACAGACACATAGATCAATGGAACAGAATAGAGAGTGCAGAAATAAGCCCATGTACTTATGGTCAATTAATCTATGACAAAGGAGGCAAGAATATACAATGGAGGAAAAACAGTCTCTTCAATAAGAGGTTCTGGGAAAACTGGACAACTACATGTAAAAAAATGAAATTAGAACATTCACTAACACTATATACAGAAATCAACTCAAAATGGATTAAAGACCTAAATGTAAGACCTAAAACCAAAAAACTGCTAGAAGAGAACATAGGCAGAACACTCTTTGACATAAATTGGAGAAATATTTTTTTGGGTCTGTCTCCCAAGGCAAAAGAAAGAAAAGCAAAAATAAACAAATGGGACCTAATTAAACTTAAAAGCTTTTGCACAGCAAAGGGAACCATTGACAAAAAGACAACCTACTGAATGGGAGAAAATATATGCAAATGATATGACTGATAAAGGTTAATATCCAAAATATATAAACAGTTCATACAACTCAATATTAAAAAAAAAAAAGAACCTGATTAAAAAATGGGCAGGGCTTCCCTGGTGGCACAGTGGTTGAGAGTCTGCCTGCTGATGCAGGGGACACAGGTTCGTGCCCCAGTCTGGGAAGATCCCACATGCCACGGAGCGGCTGGTCCCGTGAGCTGTGGCCGCTGAGCCTGCGCGTCTGGAGCCTGTGCTCCGCAACGGGAGAGGCCACATCAGTGAGAGGCTCACGTACCACAAAAAAATAAAAATAAAAAAAATAATAAAAAATGGGCAGAAGACCTGAGTAGACATCTTTCCAAAGAAGATATACAGTTGGTCAACAGGCACATGAAAAGATGATCAACATTGCTAATCACCAGAAAAATGCAAATCAAAACCACAGTGAGATATGTCACCTCACCCTGTCAGAAGGGCTATTTTCAAAAAGTCTACAAACAACAAATGATGGTGAGGATGTGGGGAAAAGAAAACCCTAGTACATTCTTGATGGGAATGTAAATTGGTGCAGCCACTGTGAAAACAGAATGGAGGTTCCTCAAAAAATTAAAAATAGAACTATCATATGAGCCACCAATTCCACTCCTGGGTATATATCTAAAGAAAATGAAAACATTAATTCAAAAGATACATGCACCCCAGTGTTCACAGAAGCATTATTTACAATAGCCAAGATATGGAAGCAATCTAAGTGTCCATCAACAGATGAATGGATAAAGTCGATGAGGTGTATTTATGTATGTGTGTGTGTGTGTGTGTGTGTATACACACACACACACGTGCACACAATGAAATACTAATCAGCCATAAAAAAGAATGAAATTCTGACATTTCCAACAACATGGATGGACATATAGGGTATTATGCTTAGTGAAGTAAGTCAGACGGAGAATGACAAATACGGTATGTTATCACTTATATGCGGAATCTAAAAAATAAAACTAATTAATGAATATAACAAAGGAGGAACAGACTCTCAGATATAGAAAACGAACTAGTGGTTACCAGTGGGGAGAAGGGGGGGAGGGGCAAGATAGGGTAGGGAATTAAGAGATACAATGTACTATGTATAAAATGACTAATCAACAAGGATATATTGTACAACACAGGGAAATATAGCCATTATTTTATAATAACTGTAGATGGAGTACAAGCTATAAAAATATTGAATCACTATGTTGTACAACTGAAACTATTATATTGCAAGTCAATTATACTTCAATTAAAAAAATAAAAGATTATTAAAAATTGTGGTAAAATATAAAATTTGTCATTTTAATTATTTTTAAGTGTACAATTTAGTGGCATTAAGTACATTCTCTTTGCTGTGCAGCCATCACCACTATTCATCTTCTAAATTTTTTCACTTTTCAAAACTGAAACTATGGCCCCATTAAAAAATAACTCCTCATTCCCTCCTCCCCTCACTTCCTGGTAACCTCTATTCTACTTTCTGTTTCTATGAATACTATTTTAGATATCTCATATGGGATATAATATTTGTCCTTTTGTGTCTGACTTATTTAACTTAGCATAATGTTTTCGAGGTTAATTCATGTTGTAGCATGTCAGATTTTCATTCCTTTTTAAGGATGAAAAATGTTCCATTGTATGCATATAACACATTTTGTTTACCCATTCATGTAAGCTCTATTTTTCCACCTTTATTGAGATACACTTGACAGATAAAAATTGTATGCAATTAAGGTCATAAGTTTTTGAAAGAGATTGCATTAAATTTAAATAAAAGAAAAGAAAAATAAATTTTTCTTTATATAATATGTATTTTGTTCTTTGGTTCACAAGGTGTATATGATTATTGTATCTTTATTTTAATTGAACCATTGATTAATATAAAATTTTTCTCTGACTCCATTTTAAAGATTTGAATTTCAACTCTCCTTTGTATGATATTAATACACCACCACTGATGTTTCTGTTATTGTTTTCACACTATATTAAATATTTATTCTTTTACTATTAAACTTTCTGAATCATTTCTTAGGTATGTTTCTTTTTAAGCTGGGTTTGTTTGCTATCAAATCTGATAGTATCTCCTTTTGGTAAGGAGATACTATTTCTTACTAGGAATACTAAGTTCATCCTGTTTCCACCTGCTGCCACAACTGTTATGCCTGGCTTTACTGTTGTTATTTTATTTTATTAATTTAATTTTCTTTCCTTCCTTGTGGGTTTTTTTGTGCGTTTTGTTACATCAACTGTATTTTGTTTGATTTTATCTTTTGTAGGAATTCAAAAGAGAAAACTCTTGCTTTAAATGGTACAATGGTTGCCTTTTAAGTTTGTCAAATAACTATATTTAGCCATTGTTTTTCAAATTATCCGCTTTGACCCCCCTTACACCCAACTAGGAACTTAGCACAACTTTCCTTGCCCTGTTCACCAACCCACTTCCTGTTTCCTTATCTTTTTAATTCTGGTCTGTGGATATTGGTCCAGATTGTTCTTATACACATACTCCATTTTTATTATACATATTTTCCCATATTTTACTGAGCCTTTTCCAATATATTTTAAAGCATTAAAATCTTAAAGCAATTATTTACACTTATATTTGTGGATTTGATTGATTTTAAATACCCACCACCATAATTTTTAATGCTATGATTTTCCCATTATTGATTTCCTCTGCTTTATTTGTGAGTCATCTGGAGAATGGTTTTTGGTGTTTTCTTAGGGCAGGCAAAAGAGTAGGGTGAGCTCTGAAATCTTGTACATGAGGTTTTTTTCCCTACTGTCTTCACACTTCAATGATAACAATTTTTCTGGAAATAGGATTATTGGGCTACTACCTTTCTCATCAATAACCTGTAGTCATTGCTCTCTGGGTTTCTACAGTTTAGTTTCATGGATGGGAAATTTGAAGCCTGTCTTATTTTAATTCTTTTGTAAATAACTTTCACATTATCATGGCTGTATATTGATAAGATTTTAAAAATCTCTAAAGACATTCCAGAGTATGTGTAGATATAGCATTTATTTTAATTAATTTTACTGTAGCTCAGTGAGTCCAATTAATCTGCCCACCCGAACCGTTTGTTATAGATCAAAGTTGTATTTTCAATATTTACCAATTTAATATATTTAATATTTACTTATTGCTACTGTATTCTGATTTCTTCTTGAAGAACATCTATAAGTCATTCATCCAACAGAGATTTATTGAGGGCCAACTATGTGCCAGGCACTATTCTAGGCCCTTAGAGGTTTCATCAATGAGTAACACAAGGATCCCTGCTCTCAAGGAGCTTAAAATTCTGCCAGGGGAAACAGACAAAACAGTAAATCAAGTAAATATGTAACTTATATAGCAGAGCACATTGGTAAGGGATCTTGAGGGATCTTGTATTATTAAATTGGTCAATATTAAACTGGTTCTTGCTGAGAAATATATTTTTTCTTTTTTTTGGTTTTTACATTTTTTTCCCACTTTATACCTCACTGTTTGCAATCTGGTGCTTTCCCTGTGCTTTGGGGGCTGTTTCCATGTTCATATTCTATATTAATGATGTGATTTTACATAGTGTCCGTTCTGCTCTGTTTTATCCCTATGCTATTACATTTTGTTGTTCCTTGCAATCTTAAAACATTTATTTAGCCCACGTCCTTTTCTTTTCTTGTTTTTAATTGTAGTAAGAACACCTATCATGAGTTTTAGTTTCTTACAAAATTTTTTTAAAAATTTACTTATTTATTTATTTTTGGCTGTGTTGGGTCTTCACTGCTGCATGCGAGCCTTCTTTAATTGTGGCGAGCGGGGGCTACTCTTCGTTGCGGTGTGCAGGCTTCTCATTGTGGTGGCTTCTCTTGTTGTGGTGCACAGGCTCTAGATGTGTGGGCTTCAGTAGTTTTTGCATGCAGGCCCAGAAGTTGTGGCTCATGGGCTCTAGAGCTCAGGCTCGGTAGTTGTGGTGCACAGGCTTAGTTGCTCCGTGGCATGTGGGATCTTCCCGGACCAGGGCTCGAACCAATGTCCCCTGCATTGGCAGGTGGATTGTTAACCACTGTGCCACTAGGGAAGTCCCTGTAACAAATTTTAAAGTGTATAGTACGGTACTGTTAATTATAGGTACCATATTGTATAGCTGATCTCTAGAGCTTATTCATCTTGTGTAACAAAAACTCTCTACCCACTGAACAGAAACTCCCCACTTCCTCCTGCTTCCATCCCTTGGCAACCACCATTCTAGTCTGTTTCTATGAGCTTGAGCAGATCTCTCGTATAAATGGAATAGTGCAATCTTTGTCCTCCTGTGACTAACCAATTTCATTTAATATAATGTCTTCCATGTTCATCCATGTTGGAACATGTGTCAGAATCCCCTTCTTTTTTAAGGCTACGTAATACCCCATTGTATGTATACACCACATTTTCTTTCTCCATTCATCCATCAACAGACATTTAGGTTGTTTCCATATCTTGGCTACTTGATTAGTGCTGCAAAGAACATAGGAGTATGGATAGCTCTTTGAGATTTTGATTTCAGTTCTTTTGGATCAATACCCAGAGTGGGATTGCTAGATCCCATGCTGGTTCGGTTTTCTTATGTCTGTTTCCTCTCGGATTGTTTTCTGTGTGTGGCTTCTTTTTGCTCAACAGAAGTCATATGGTCTTGTGCCATTCTATGTATAATAAGCAGATTATCTTTAAAATATTCATTTCTATTTTCTGAAGAAAATTATATGCTTTTTCTCAAGATAAAGATTCTGTTTCCTTCATGTAGTAGTAGGTCTTCAGAGGTCCCTTCTTATTTTGTTGTTATGTGTTCAGTCCTTAGTAGAGGCCACCTCCATCTCATGCCTGCCGCAGACGGGGTCTCACCTGTCTCACCACCCGAAGCCCCACCACCTCTTGGATAATAACCATCCTCCTCAGCACAGCCCTGGAGCCAACTTGAGGCTCACATGCAATCTCCACCGATGTTGGGCGGAGGCTCTGTCCACCTTCCTCAGATTTCCAAGACAACAGATGAGTCAGATGCCATTTTGTCCTCCTTGTGGGGATGACAGTTTATTCAAAGACACCAAACAGCTCAGCCCCAGCCCTCTTCTTCCTACACAGTACACACTAAAAGTGAAGGCTGTTGACTCTGCACATGTCAATAAAGAAAGAAGCAGACTGGCCGAGCGAGGAACAAGAAGATGGACTAGGGTTCTGGAACCTGCTCTGTTTCTTTTGCATAGAAAGCTGTCACCACACCATGAAAATGACCATGTGTCACCGTCATTCTCCCAGTGGAGGCAACATCCAGTCAACAAGAAAGTCCTGGGGAACGAAATCTGGCTGTGGTGGCTTTTTGCATACATGAGGCACCTCTCGCCCAGTTCATCCCCGACTACAGAGCTGGTCATAGCGAGTCATTGTACTGACGGACTGGCATTAATTAGTGGACACAATCTTTCCTCCCATACTCCAGAGAGCCCAGGTTCTTAGGCACGATAAAATGTTTGTGGGGGGATTTCTGGCTCCCAGGGCACGGTGATGTCCCATCAGCCCACTTTGGGGAACCGTGGCTTTGCATGTTCACTGTCACAGAGGAAAGGAGCTGTGTGATGCAGTTTCCCACTGAGACATGTGTCTACTGGCAACACTTCTGATTCCTTTGCCACTAAAAGAGGGAGGGATTCTCTCTACCAAAGTTTGTAAAAGATTACACAGGGACAATTCCTTGGTAAACTGTTTGGCCTTGTCTTATAAGTACGCTGAGATGACTGATGGTGATTAAGGAAAAGCATCCTCGCTTTAGCAGACTCAGCTAGGCTTCTAGAGCATCCCTGGGAAAGCCCAGTTTTGGTTAAGGTCACACGAACACAAAATGCAAGCCAATAACATTGCACGGGCACAATTCACCCAGTCCCTGTTTGCCAGGCTGTTTTAATAACTCAAGGCTTATTAGAGAAATCACAATGAGTAATCTAATAATGTCACTCCCAGTTAGCTAATAATTTCATTCCCTGAGAGTGAGCTGTCTAAGGAGGCAAAACAATAGAAAGGTCATGGAACAGAATCTGGTTTCACGTTCCAAACCTAAAACCAGTTCCAGATCTCAACTGGGTGTGATACTGTCCCCCCACCGCCAACACCCCACCCCTTCCCCACCCAGAGAACACACAGCAATGTCACAACTTGGTGGAGGTGCTATTGGCACCAGTGGGCAGAGCCAGGGATGCTTGAAAACATCCCACACATCACAAGACAGAAATCCGGGTGTGGGTAGTTACCCCTCCTTCCTTCCTGGTGGCCAATGGCACGTCTCAGGCACAGCCTTCCCTGCCCTCCCCACGCTCCCTCCTCACTGCCTGCTCACCTGGAAGGCCCCCCACTGCAGTCACGCTCACCTTTCCCTGCTGGTCTGTTTTGATCTCCCAGCCCCGGGGCAATTCCAGCCGAGTGTCCGCAAACATGTTGATGAAATTCACCAAGTCCCGGTTGTGCTGGTAGCGTTCAAAGTTGCGCGCGTCCCGACGGACCTTGAGGATCATGTGCTTCAAGCAGGTGCTACTGGTGAAGACTCGGTAGGCACTCTGAGAGGGGGTCGGGGCCGATGGGGAAGGCAGTGGGGATTAGGAGAAACACAGACCAGGTGTACTTTGAGCACCTTAATGGGATGTGACGTGACTGCTACACAGGGATTTACTGTGAGCCTTGGGCGCTGGGGGTGGGGTGTGGAGCTCGGAAGCAGAGTTCTTGCTGCAGAAGTAAACGCCTGCCCCCCCGTAAACACACACGGACCTCCGGGCGGTCTGGCTCTACCACTGCTTCAGCATCCTGGACGCTGTCGACCTGCCCCGCATCTCAGAGCTGCCCTCCTCCCGTCCCAGCGGGTCTCTGCTCTCCCAAGTGTCCCTCTGACTCTCTGAGCATCTCCTTCCTCTCCGTCCGGCTGCCTCCTCTGACTGCACAGGTGCGCCCGTGGTCCATCTTAGCTGTCTTTATAGCAGGGTGTATTAATTAAGGTTCCCTGCGGATTTAGGGCTGACCTTCAGAGGTCTGCCACTCCTTGCTAGGTAAAAACTTGTGAGTGTGTGTGTGTGTGCGTGTGTGTGCACACGCGCGCGCACGTGTGTGTGTGTGTGGAGGGGTTGGGGGATGAGAAGAAGTGAAGAAAGTTTCACGAGTTTCTAATTGTTCCAAATAAGCATTTTATGCTACCTGGGGCTGGTGCGTCTGTGGTTCAAGGAGAGACTGCTCGCAGCCAGAGCAGGCTGGGACAGTGGCTCCTTCCGGCTCAGGGCCACCTGGTGCCCAGTGCTGAGGGCATCACTACTTGGCATCCTTGTCCCCCTTCGTGACTCCCCCGCCCCGCACCCCTGGGCGGCTGCTCTGGCTCTAACCACTGGAGGTCCCAGAGGCTTCTCCAATATAACCTGCTCAAAACTGGTCCCTCGTCCCGTGCCATAGCCTGCATCCCTTAATCAAACTACTGCTAACTGGGGACATGACCACCTAACTCAGGGGCCCGAAGCAGAGAGGACTCACTTTCTGGAGTCCTCATCTCCCATCCCCCTCGATCACAGTGGCCCCAAGAGCGACTGAAATATCTCCCGAGCAGAGTCATTCTTTCTCTGCTCTCAGCCCCTTCCGTAGGGCAGCCCTTGATCATCGCTCACTTGAGCGCTTGAACCAGCCTCTAGTCGTAGCCCCCTCAGTCCCTCTCCCGCAGTTCTGCCAGAGAAAAGAATTCCTCAAACACTGAATCATGTAACTGATGATAACATCTGAGACTGCTGGCTCCTGTCTCGCCTACTGAGGTAGATCCAGGCTCCTTGCCATGACGTACCAGGCAATTTGCTGCTCACCCCTCCACGCCCTCTTCCCAGCTCTGCCCGTCACCACGCTCCAGCCCCACTGGGCCCAGCCCCAGGCTGAGTCCTTCCTCCTGCAGCCTGGAACCTCTGCCCCTCCCACTTTCAAGCTTCGGGACTGAATTCAGCAGTCACCTCCTCAGGACCGCTCCCTGTGTTTCCAGAGCACCTTGTTCCTCCCTGAGGTCAGGCGCTGTCCTGTCACGTTAGATGCATCTCTGCACGTCTGCTGCTCCAGAAAATGAGGAGCTTCTGCTCAGCAGGTGTCACCCTAATCTGTCTTTATGACGCCAGCACTTAGATCTGTGCCTGAACTGGAGGAAACACTTGTCGAATGAAAAAAAAGTAATGACTATAGTAATATAATGTCATTGCTTCCTCGACAATACAAAAAAAAAAAAGAAATGAAAAAACTACATATGTAAAAATCACATCAAATTTACCTTAAGCATGTTACTTGAAAAACTAATTATAGGAAAAGGAAACCTAGTTATTTATCTGTTCTAAAATTTCTTTAATGAAAGTGATTTTATAAAATGCTTCAGGCTGAAGGGAATCCGTCAACTTCATAATTGTGTTCCTTAAAAATTTTAACAATAATAAAAACACATCTTTGTTTCCAACTCACTTTCACTGATATGAACACATCTGAACCTAACAAAAACCCACAGAAGCTACAGCATTTCCAAATCTAGCTTTTCTCCTTTTTGGGAGACTCACAGAGAGCAAAAAAGAGCCATCTTTTTTTTTTTTTTTTTTTCCTTGCCTTAGTTAAAATGCTACCCTCTTTAATCTATCCAATAACTTTGCAAAGTTGTGTTTCAGGTCTTGCTGGAAGCCAGGCCAGGCCCCTTCTGTGTGTGGGAACACTCACATAATTGGCGTGCAGTACAGTGAAGAACTCAGGGTTGGTGATGAACTTGACAGCTGGAGACTGCAGCAGCAAGGTGATTTTTTGTGAGTTCACTGGAGAAAGTGACCCATCTCTCCTCAGATCTGGAAAAAGTGAAGCAAAGCAACTAAAGGCATTGGGAAAAGATCGTTTCAAATAGAGGACTTCTCTCTTGTGGCACCAGCAGCCCACAAGCCTTCACCTGCACAGCTGGAGAGGACTGTTGTTTTGAATAGTGATCCGACCAGCTGTCACAGTGATAGGGCCAGGTGTCCTATCACTCGGTGTCTGTCAGTTAAGAATCATTATTTCCTAGGAGTGTTCCTGTACAACTGCAGTTAGGATCAAGTCCTTGAATACCTCGTCCCTTTTATCCCAATGACTTTTTTCTTACTTTCTTTATGAGTTTCTCACCACAGCTATGATAATTTGTTTGCAGAAAGGACCACAATTCTTCCTCTCCCTGCATCCCCATTGGTATGGAACTTTGCAACCCTGTTGAATGGAGCTGGCCTTGTGCCTTGCTTTAACCAACAGAATTTGCCAGAGGTTCTGAGCCAGGGTTTTGAGAGGCCTGTGGGTCCCCACTTTCTCTCCCTCATCACGAGAACAGCCTGTGCAAGATGAAAAGCCATGGGGAGCGGGGACAAGCCGCCCCGGCTGAGGCCACATCAGGCCAGCCAGCTTGCAGCCAATTCCACAGCTGACCAAGTATGCACGTGTAAGCCCAGTGGCCTGAGGAACCACCCAGCAGAGCTCAGCTCAAATTGCCCACCTGCAGGATTAAGGGCTAAATGCATGGCTGTGAGCTTAAGCTTTGGATGGCTTGTTATACAGCAAATGCCACTGGATCCAATACCAAACCCAGAAAGAAATTTTCTCTTCCTTTTTCCTAATGTTTCTAATTACTCCATCACTTTACTACCTCTCTCAGAGATTAATAGAAATTAATAATAGAAATACATAAGCTAGTCAGTTTAGTTAGTATATCTGATAAAATGAATAGAATGGAGGCAATTAAAATAGTTGGTGGAACTGTGTACATACATATTTAAAAGAGGGCGTGAGAATGTCCACTCTTCTGCTTTTGCAGAGAGAGCTGAGACCTGGCAGTACAGGAAGCACATGGCTGTTTGCTCCGAATGTTCTAGAGCCGTCAATCTGCCATCATTTACCCAATTCAAAAAGAAACTGGATTATTGGGATGTTACAGTAATAATCTTATGCTATTACAGGTATAAAAAGCAGAAGCCAATCTCTTCAGAGAAAACAATCTTATGGTTACCAAAGGGGAAAGGGAGGGAGGGGATAAATTAGGAATTTGGGGATTAACAGATACACACTACTGTATATAAAATAGATAACCAACAAGGACCTACTGTATAGCACAGGGAACTATATACAATATCTTGTAATAGCCTATAATGAAAGAGTCTGAAAAAGAATATATATGTATAACCGAATCCCTCTGCTGGACACCTGAAACTAACACAACATTGTAAATCAACTGTACTCCAATTAAAAAAAAGAAGTCAATCTCTTAACGCCTTTTGAATATTCTCATCTGAGTTCCACTCAGGCAGATTCAAAGAAATGAACACCAGAGCCCTCTAGTGGATGCTGATGGTATTTGCTAAAAAATGCTCCCAGGTGGCCATGTATAGTCATAAGCCTGCCAGTTCTCTTTACTCCCAGGTTCCTCCCTGAGGGGGGAATGTATTTTATTCTTTAAAAAAAAATTTTTTTTTACGATTTCCTATTTTTTTTAAAAACATCTTTATTGGAGTGTAATAGCTTTACAATGTTGTGTTAGTTTCTGCTGTGTATTTTATTCTAAATGCAAACAAGTCTTCTTCCTATTGTTGTCATGTGGCTCCCTTGGAAGCAGACCATGAATTCCTATTGCATGTTTTATTTATAAGTGGAAAACATCCTTAGGACACCAACGAATAAATTTACTTAATAAGAAATGATTAAGCCACCAAAAAAAAAAATTGCCTTGATGCATAGGTGCAAGGTCTCTTCACTGTGAATCCACTTTTCCTTTACGTTCCTGGTGGGAAACTTCTGTCTGTTTTACCCTGCTGGTGCCAAGCCTCTTTCTCCTGCTGGGCCTCGCCCATGCCCCGCTTTCCTTACCCCATCCGCATCCCAGGAGTCTGGGCCCATCCTGCATACCTATGCTCGACTGAGAAGATTCAGCCTCTGAATCACTCCCGCCACCTCCTCCGCTGCCTCCTGCTGGGACTTGCTCACAACTTTGGCTGCCAGAATCTTCTTCAGGCCTCTCTGTAGCAATGGTTCGCTGAATATTTTGGTACCTTTGTGTCAGAAAGTGCAAAGACAGGAGTTAACTTTGGTTTGATGGCTTGTTGAGGGGCTGATGCTCTGAATCAGATAAGTGGGGAAATCAGTAAAGAATTGTCCTGGATGTCAAGAAACGTCAGGAAAGAAATGTTCAAAATCCCCACAAGGTACCCAAGACAATTAACACTACAAGTATCTCTGGATGATTTGACTTCTTTTTGTTTTGTAAGCTGTGATGAGTTGCATGTATGGTGACTTAAAAAAAATCACCCTGCATTAAATGAAATTAAGCTAAATCTAAAATAATGGTATGGGAAGGAACTTAAAACATTACAACTAAGATATCAAAGCACCTCTCCCTGACGGTGATAAGTCTACAAACTAAAATAAAAGTTCTACTCACTTGTTTTTATTTAACAGGTAACTGACAGGACTGGCAAGGGGTGTGCAAAGGTTACACGCTAAAAACACACTGGCAGACAAATAAATGCTCTCTGCTTACTTGAAGGCTCCTTTGATTTTTTTTCCAAGTTGGGGAATCAGTCAGTTGGCCAGTCAGTTGCCTAACCAGGTGCTTACTAAATATTTACTGACTTTTCCAGTGTGTCTGGCTCTGCGTTGGACTTCCAGACCAAAGAGAAGACTGGAATGCAATCTCGCCCTCTGAACGCTCACAGTCAGGAAAGAACAAAGAGGGGAAATGCACATGAACCGTGACTCTAGTGAGGTGAACGAGCTGGCCTAGGTGTGTAAGAGGTGTGAACACAGACGAGGAAACACCCAAGGCACATGCGTTCTGAAGTCAGAGTATGACGTGTCGGGGAGCTTGTAGGGAAGGTACATGGAGGAAATAACATGTGCAAAAGGCTTCAGCTGGGAGAACTCCGAGAAGGTTGGTGGTAGGGTCAGGATGTGTAGGCCTTGGGCAGTGCCAGGGAACCAGCAGGGGTGGCAGGGAGCGCTTAGCAGGTGCCCAGCGGCGGCTGGAATGTTTTTCTCTAGGCCTAGGTTCTCCAACTTGAGCTGCATCAGGATCACCGACAGGGCTTGTGAAAACACAGGCTGCCGAGCTCCATCCCCAGCGTCTCTCGGATTCAGCAGGTCCAGGGGTGGGGTGGGGGGAGGCAAGAATGTGCATTTCTGACTAGTTCCCAGGTGATGCAGTTACTGCTGCTGGTCCAGGGACCAACTCTGAGAACCGCCACTGAGGCAGGTCCAGTTCTATACTGACCCCCACCTGTGTGGAGGGCATGGGAGGAGAAGACCCTGGAGTCGGGGAGAGCAGTTGAGAACTACTGCATCACTCCAGGCTGGAGATGCAGAAGCCTGGAACCAGGCAGGGGTGGTGGAAAAAGCTGGTGTCAAAGGATGCTGCTGGGGGTGGGGAACACCCACATTCTGTAGGGATACGAAGATCACCTATATCTGCCCACAAAACACTCACAGAAATTTCCTAAACCTCCCTGCCTAATTCACATTGTGCTTTGTAGGCAGGTGTCCAGCTGCCTTGTTCCTTTTTGCTCAGCTCTGCTTCCTTCACTCTTTGAAGCCCCTCTTCCTCCTCGCTAAATGACCTTGATTTGCCTGCTGTCTCTCAGCCCTACCAGGGCACAGGACAGGAATTCCGCTTCCCTTTTCCTCACGGCACAGCAGGAATGAGGGAAGCGGTCAGACTGACGAGATCTTTAGTGGCAGAGTTTGTAATAACTTTACATGTAGACTCAACAGAATTTGGGACCTGACTGGGTATGGAGGTTGGGAAGACAGAGGAGACAACTGTGAAGTTCAAGGCGCCCGCTTAGAGCAGGTGGGTGGAGGTGCTGGTACTGATGACGACCATGTAGGATGGGCAGGTTGGTGGGAAGATTTTAGTGTGGATTTGGACATGTTGACCTGGAGGTCCTTGAGGTCACACAAGTAACAATAGCCAGGGGAGCGTTGCTGTATGGGTCTTGTGCTCAGAGAAGTGACGTGGGAGTGGAGGAAGAGGCGTGAAGAGGAGGAGGAGGGAGCCTCCAGGGAGCAGCGAATAGCCAGGTTGCCACGTGCAATCCAAGGTGGGGGCATGGGGAAGGTATTATTACACGGACAAGGTCTTCCATGGCAGGGATTCTGAAGACTAGTGACCTCTCCTTGACCTTTAGAGAGGAGTTTTGGGGACTTCCCTGGCGGTCCAGTGGTTAGGACTCCACGCTTCCTCTTCAGGGGGCACAGGTTCGATCCCTGGTCAGGGAACTAAGATCCTATATGCCACCTGGCAAAAAATAAATAAATAAAAAAATAAAAAACAAAGAGGGGTTTTGTTCTCAAGTGTGGTCTCCAGACCACTTGCCAGAGAATCAACTGGGTGATTATTATAATTACAGAAACTGGGGCAAAATTGAAATCTGCATTTCTAACAAGTTCTTCAGGTGGTGTTATCTACATCTAGGTTTGAGGCTCTCTGGTGCGGGGCTTTCTTTAAGTTTTATTTTATCTAAAGAGACTCAGCCACTCGCTCCTGACACCTGGCGGAAGATGGCTCTGCCTGCAGCACTTACTGGGAGGCATTCCTGAGAAGGCCTCTTATGAGAAAATGTGGAAGGGGTAGGGATGAGCAAGGAATCGGAGAGACAAACGCTTGCTTTTATTTACCCCTCCACACGCCTGTGGCAGGGAGGCTGTGGGGAAGGTGCAGGCTGTCTGTCTGTGATGTTCTTTTTGCTGGAACTCAAGTAATGCAGCCACGCGTGGGGTACTCAGTGGGCCAATGAGAAGCCGCCTAAGCTTGTGACCTTGACCTGGGGGAGGAAGGGGGACTACCAAAGGCCAAGGAAGCTGCTGTTGGAGGATCCCCTAAGTGGCTCAAGGCAAGCTGCATTTTCCAAAAGTGGCTCAACAATATTTTCAGTCCACAGCTTCTTCCAGAACCTGACTACTCTCCTATTAAGAGGTAGAATCAATGTCCCCTCCCCTTGAACCTGGGAAGGTCTTGTAGCTACCTGGACTAACAGACAATAATGAAAGTGACAGCTTGTGATGGAACACAGAGGCCATGCTGTGAGGAAGCCCAGGCGACATGGAACGTCCATGTGGAAGTGCTCTGGTTGACAATCACAGCTGAGATCCCAGCCAACAGCTGGCATCAACCTCCAGATATGCGAGTCTCCAGCCCAGCCACCCTCTGACTGCAACCATGAGGTACCCAGAGCAGGGCCTCACTGAACCCAGTCAACCATGAGAACCATGAGAGAGGATGATGCTTATGATGATAATGGTGATAATAATCAGTTATTGTTGTTTTAAGTCACTAAGTTTGGGGCGCTTTGTTACTCAGCAACAGACGCCTGGAAAGGGCTTAGACAAACCTCACATTGTAGCCTCTCTTTTACTTCCCAAATTGCAGTGATCACTGAAGAGAATTTTAACGAGTAAATATAACCTTATTTGATGGAAATGTCAGCAATTTCACAAACTGCTTCACATGTCCTAAGTTGCACCTGGTTTATCTCACGCCTTACTAAGTCAACAGCCTCAAATCCCAGGTGCCAGACCCAACCCCTGGCCTTTGCTGAAGTCAGGACAGTCTTGGGGAAGCAGGACACACAGCAGTTGGTGGATGATCACCCAGCAAGGGCAGGGCTGCAGCCTCAGAGGCTCTCTTTGTTCTAAAGATGAGAGAGGGGGTCAGAGAGTTGGTTCTCTTCTATTTCATCAAAAATCATCCTTCAGGGCTTCCCTGGTGGCGCAGTGGTTGAGAATCTGCCTGCCAAGGCAGGGGACACGGGTTCAAGCCCTGGTCCGGGAAGATCCCACATGCCATGGAGCAACTAGGCCCGTGAGCCACAACTACTCAGCCCGCACATCTGGAGCCTGTGCTCCTCAACAAGAGAGGCCATGACAGTGAGAGGCCTGTGCACCGCGATGAAGAGTGGCCCCCACTCGCCACAACTAGAGAAAGCCCGCGCACAGAAATGAAGACCCAACACAGCCATAAATAAATAAATAAATAAATACATAATAAATAAATTAAAAAAAAATTATCCTTCAATGTCCCCCCTTCACACTTTAATTTTTTGCAGAAAAAGATTAAATATTTATATTATATAGGGTTTATGGAAATTGGTAAGGAAGTCAGCTGGAATGTCTAATTTGCAGAGGAACACACACAAAACCAAACCAGAAATAAAGAAACCTTCCAAAACCAAACCGAGCTGAACCAAACCAAACAAAAACCAAACAAACAAAGCCTATAGGAACAGACAATTCTCACGGGAGGAGATAAAATTGGTAAAAGAAAAGCTCATGGAAATAGAAGTTGACCTTCCCTCCAAGAAGTGAAATGTAAGAAGCACCAAAACACGAGGAGAATCACTTAAGTCAGCAAAAACCCACCAAAAGATGAGATGGAAGGCAAGGTATTGTTGCTAGCAAAGTAAACCCGTAGAAACACACTTTAGAAAACATTTAAGCATTGATATCAAATACCAAAACCACGCAGATCTCTCTTGGCCTACTCTTTTGGGAATATAACCCTGAAGAAACACTCTAAGACAATCCTAATATTTTACATACACTTGGGCCTTATCCAAAATAGTGATAAAAAGCAATAAGTGAAACATCCAACAATATGTCAAATTAACTAAATTACATTTGTTCATTGGAATACCATCATTTAAGTGATAATCTTAAGACTATGTAGCAATATGAAAATGCTTCTAATGTAGGAAGTGAAAAATGAACATAAAGCTATATTATCATTATAGCTGTATAAGGACTGTGCATATGAAATTTGAAGATAGTTAATTTTTTTAAAAAAGCTAATCCTTCGGGCAGTAGGATTATAAGCCTCTTTTTTTCTTATTTAAAACTTGCATTTCTCAATAGTATAATAATTTTATCCAAATAAGTAAAACATCACACTTGAGTTGATGATTTAAAATGAGACTATGTATTTATATTTTCGGTTTCCTCAATAAATATTTGCGAAGAAGGTAGAGTTAGTTCGTTCAGGATATTTTGAACGTGTAGGAATGAACTCGGGAAATGGTCTCGTACTGGGTCCTGGTAAACTCTGGCCCCATCCAGGCACTGGGACGAGGGACACAGAAGAATGAGAAAGAAGGTAAGAACAGTTACCAGTGGCAGGCATGATGGGCCATCAGTCATGGGGCTGCAGAGGAGCTGGCCACTGGCTCTGTGCGGAGAGCTCTGGGGAGGTTCCAGGGACCATGTGACATTCGGGTTGGGCTTTTGCAGGATGGAGATGAGTGCCAGGTGGAAGGCATGCAATGAGGGACTTTCCTGCAGTGGAAGCGTGTGGCAAAGCCACAAAGGCCACTTAGGGGGTGGCCGAGGGAATGTGGTCACCGCACACTACTTTGTCCACTCTGCATTTTGCAATGTGCATCTCCTTGCACAAACACATTTGCCTTTCACAATCACCCTGTCAGGAGTCAAGAGAAACTCCTTCTTGCAACACTGAGAAATATTTCCATCTTGCTGTGAGAAGGTGATGAGGGTAAATTTCTCCTGCTAACCAAACACATGCCCCCCTGTGTGTGATCACATCTGTGATGGATAAAAGACTGACAGTATACCTTCTGTGGCTGCCATTATCAGGCCAAATCACTGGAAAACTTTAAATGCTTGAAAGCAATAGGTTAAAATAAGCATTGAAGAGCCTGAATACTTATCTGAAGGTTATCTGACCTTCCCTAGGTAGGATTTTTCACAAGAAATAAGCACTTTCTCAAATCGCTCAGATCCTTTTCTTTTTATCTGTCCACATGGATGCAGCAAATACAACTTGATATTCAGCAAAGTCTGGTCTCTCTCAGCATGTTCAGCTCCACTGGAGGGCACAGGAGTTTACACATCAAAGCCTGCACACTTCTCCTGGTTCAGGATGGATTTGGCCTCATTTTTATATTATACAGCCTGAACATCGTGAACGAACTTCCAAGGATTTTTATGTCACGGGTCAAGGTGTTTACTTCTGCTTCTGGTTTACTGTTTTGTTTTAGTGTTCAAACTACACCTCTTGTAGATATAGACTGAGGCTGCTCTCTGTGTTTCTTAGTCTGGTAAATTATTTCAGTTTATCTGTCTGGCAAGACAGACCTTGAGGCTATTTCTGCCTATGGCATCTGAACACAGTCTCTATGTAAAATGAGCTTGCTGTGTCCTTTGCATTTTTTTTTTTTTTGCGGTACGCGGGCCTCTCACTGTTGTGGCCTCTCCCATTGCGGAGCACAGGCTCTGGACGCGCAGGCTCAGCGGCCATGGCTCACGGGCCCAGCCACTCCGTGGCACATGGGATCTTCCCGGACTGGGGCACGAACCCGTGTCCCCTGCATCGGCAGGCGGACTCTCAACCACTGCGCTACCAGGGAAGCCCTGTCCTTTGCATTTTTAGTTGTAGGAGTCTTGCTGCAATCACCATGAAAGGACACTCCCATGGATTTTGGTGCATTTATATTTAATATGTTCTTCTTTGTAATATGCTTTCTTTCTGTGGGAATGACTAGAGAAATACACTGCCAATGAAAACCCATTATGGTTCTTATTAATGACTTAAACACTCAGGTACTGATGGGGAAAAATGGAAAGCAAATGTCTTCCAAATGCTCAAGCAATAAAAGAACCCCTGGTGATTTTCACCTAAAGCATACTTCTCTCTCTACAACAACAGTAACCAGAAGTTCAATTTTTTGTTTCTGTGTAATTTTAACAGGATTGAATTGTCTACTTTTTTTTTTTCTGGAGGTTACAGTTAACTTTCAAAGGGTATTTGTTATCAATAGCTGTGTCCCCCAAACCCAGTTAGTTACTCTTTTTAGTCCCTCTCCACCTTTTTCCTTTATTTTACACTAGGAAGACTTCATGTGGATACAAATGAAGTTGGGCCTGCAGTCTGCACTCCTGGCTACTAAAAGTATCCAAAAGCCACTGCCCTGGTCTTAAAGAAGCAAGATATTGGGTATGATGCTCGTACTAGCTTATGGCATGGGAGAGGTGCTGTTTAGGGTTTCATTTGCATGTTGAAAACAAAATGACATCTTTACATACTTACTAAAAACTAGTAAGGGGTCTAGTTTTTAGACAAAACAATTCTCAAAAAGTATTTTTAAATGCTTCTCTATGATGAAACCTTTTTAAGAATGTATATTTCTGAGTATATAGCAATTATGGGACCAGGGTAGGCATGAATATAGAGATTTATGAGACAGCTTTTTCTCCAGGCAGCTTTTAGTATTCTGTTAAACCTATCCTTGGAATATTTTCAAACTGTTTGGGTTCTGGACCTGTTTGAGAATCTTATGACAGATATGTATGAGTCTGGTAGATAAATGTGCATCCATGTATAATTTTGCATATAGTTTCTGGATGGTTCCTGGAACACTGACACCCTCAGTGAATACCTGGTTGGGGGTGGTCCATGGGCCCTTGGCTAAGAACACCTGTGTTCGAGCCTGGGTCGTCAAGAGGATTCCCCATCTTTAAATGACACTTAGGCTTAGCTTGTCTCCTCACCAAATTTTAAATCTAGCTTTCCAGGTACTAACTATGAATGGGTTAATTACTTTGCAGTTTCCTCACACAATCTGAGCAGCAAAGTATAAAAGGGGGTTTCTTTAGCTGCCCTTCTCCTTTCACTGCTTTATAGGGGCTCACCGCATGCTGATCACCCACCGCCTGTTTAGTTGCTCCATCTGCTGGATGGACCCGGATCTCCGCATCCCGTCGGGGGTGGCTGCTGATGTGGGACGCTGCCAGGTGGTCGTGCGGTTCACGTGGTCCACATAAAAGACCCGCCCGTGGCTGTCAATGCGAGCTTCCCAGTCTAGAGCATGACGAAAAGGCAAAAAGAAAAATCAAGGACAAACTACGGATCCATGTGAAACAGACACCACTTCCAGGTCTTTTGCAGTTAGAACTCACCACTGGTGACTTGCTGAAGACCAAGCACTGCCCAGAGCACCTGGGTGACCTCTGAGGCATTGGCATGGAGTTGGCATTCCAGGAAAGAGCCCATGGGACTCAGATTCTCTGCTGGGCCATTTTAAACAGTAACTGGGGTTACTCAAGTATGACCTGTGTTAAAATTCTAACAATTTCTAAAGAGAAAATGGAATGTTTATTTCCTTCTTTAAAAAATTCCATCTTGTCAATTTTCTTGGCTACTCAAATGACAGCTGGAAGACTGGAAATGTCCTCCGGTGACAGTTGACACTCTGATGCTGGAAAAATCCTTTCTTTGCTAAATCTGATGGAGGATGGCTGCTCAGAAGGGAATAATGGCCCTCATATTAAAACCAGGTTTGACTACATTCTAAAATGCACCGTATGTATGTGCAGCTTCATATAACCTCTATCTAATACTTAGCAGCCTTAATTGATTGCCATTCCTCTTGAGAGAAAGAATGGACACATTCATACTTAGAGTTGTGAATTCACAGTGTTTGTTCAACCCACCTGTGGCTGCCAAATATCTCTCAACCAAAACAAAACCAGTCACGACTATTAACTAGCTTTGAAATATCTTTGTTGATAAATAACTATCCCAAACAGTAGAGGGAGCCCAAGATAAAGTTAAATTCCTTTACTTCTCAAATTTAAACAACAGCAACAAACTAAAAGGTGGAAGCATAGATGATACAGTCCTTGATAAATGTAGGAGCTGGGCTGGGGTGATAGGATGAAAAAGTCCTCAAAACTGAGAGAGCTGGAAGTCATATGTACACACCTGAGCTTAACAAAGATGAGCAATGTCTGCTGTACAGAGATGCGCAAAGCTTTTAGGTTCCCCATGTAAAATTGTGGTGGAAATAACAGCTTCATGATAAAGTTATGCTGAAAAATACGTTAGACTAAAGAAGAAAAAGCAAAAATGACTGCAAATGAGGAAAACCATTCAGGCTTTTAAGTGAGAAAAGCCATAGCTTTTGGGAGTAGGTCAGATATTTAACAATTCTATTGAAAAAGTATCATTCAGGTAATGACATAGCAACTCCCAATTGTTTTTAAAATGAAAAACTCAATATATTTGGTATAGTTATGGTTGGATATGTGTGTGGTTCAGCTGTTTGAGAACATTATGGCTTATGTCTGACATCTACCTGAGGGATTGCCAAATAATGCCCAAGGAAAACTAAAAATACCAGAAAACACCAAATTCAACTTATAAGACAAATTGAAGAAAAAAAAATGTGGTCAGATTGTATAAATATATTCTAGAAGGTTGTGATTAAAATTGACTACTAGATGATCCAGTTGTCAACTGTTAGTTGTAAATGCTAATTAGCTCATTGATGAAATTGTATATTTGTGTAACTACTAGGTAATTAATCTCGAGGCAAACATTAAAAAATTTCAGTGATTTCCAAACTAGCAGCAACTGGGCATTTTTTTTTACCATTTTTTTTTCTTGAACCCAACATGACTGTCATCCAACAAAGAATGAGCATTAATCTTTGAAGAGTATCGTGTTACTCAATTCAGCTGAACAAATTCCTCCTATGAACTAGAGACCATGCCAGGTCCTGAGGACACATTGCTGACTAACACACATTCCTGCCCTCCAGGTGCCCACAGTAAAGGAAGGATTCCTTCAGAGACAAGCCTCCAGTCTCATAGATTCTCCAAGGAAAATAACTCAAGGATGGTGCAGCGATAATAATAATTTCTCTCTATGAGTTTCAATATTTCCAAGGCACTCATGGAAAAGAATGGCAAGCCAGACAGTTAGGGCCTCTTGTCAATACATTAACTACCTGGAAGGCAGAGTGCTAATTAAAACTCTTATAAATAATCAGAAAATAATAGCTAAGCGCAATTAGAGATTATAAGTGTGTTTTCTGGGTTGCTTTGTAAAGAATTTGCTTTCACGTATAAACAGTATCGCATAAAGAAAACATGTTCTGAATGGAACTTCAGGCCTCAGCATGTCCGATGGACTTGGCCCTGTGATGCCAAAACAGACTCCTGAAAATGATACCTTTATGGATGACCTTGGGACAGTTAGAGTCATTCACGTGTGTCCATTCATTTGTGGTTGGGGAGCCTTGTCAGATATTAAACTATATATTTTCCATGAAGTCTAAGAACAATGTAGAGCCTAATAATGTATCCTATTTTAATTATTATACCAAGAAAAGCCTGTAAATTTGTACGTTTACATTAACAAGTGCAATACCATGTTTGTAGTTTAGACCTTTATCTTGAACTTCAGTTGCATCTCATTGTCTTCTCGACACTGATACCTGGATGACATCTCAAATCTAACACGATCAAAACCAAGCTTCAGCTCATTCCCACCCAAACCCACTCTATCTGCAGCCACCTCTTCCTTTCTCAGTTAAAGGAAGCTCCATCCTTCCAGGTTAAAACTCTTGAGGTCATTCTTGACCCTTCTATCTCACACACCACACCCAATCTTTCAGTAAATCCACCCACAAAATATCTGGCCAGAATCTGACCACTTCTCACCACGTTCTCTGCTCCCCGCCAGCTCAAGCCACCACTGTTTCTCACCTGCAAGAACCTTATGTTGGGTCTCAGGCTTCTATTTTTCCTCCTCACAACACAGAAAACCTTTTAAGTCCTAAGTTAGGCAATGTCACGTCTCTGCTCAAAAACCTACAACGTTCCCCTTTCATCCACAGTAAAAGCCAAAACCCTTAAGTGGTCTACAAGGCCCTAGGGGATCTGGGCCCCTGATAGACGGACCTCTTCACCTGCTGCTTCCTCGCTCCCAAATCTGCTCCATCCAGACACGCTGACCTTCTTGCTGTTTCTCAAACCCACCAGGCAGGCCGCTCTGTTTGCTCAGAAAGCTCTTCTTCCCCAATACCTGGGTGAATAACCCTCTTACCACTTCTAAGTCTAGCTTCAAATGTTGCCTTGTCAGCGAAGTGTACCCGACCACCCTATTTAAAATGGCAAACCAGCCACCACCACATGCTCCAGATTCCCCTTACCCTGCTCTGCTTTTGTTTTTCCACAGCGCTTAAGACCATCTAACGTGCTGCACTATTTCTTCATTTATTCTTTTTATTGTTTATTATCTGTCTCTACCAGCCTAGACTGTAAGCTCCTTGAGGGCAGGGATCTTTGCCTTTTTTGCTTACCTAGAACAGTACCTTGCATAGAGTAAGCATTCAATAAATACTTATTCAATGAATAACTATCTGATGAAGTCATCCATGTACTATGTGAGATTAAGAAAATTCAGTTGTTAGCTTCACTACCAACTTTTCTAATATTTTTCAGTGTCACATGGACAGAAAATTGAAACCTATCTGGAAGAAATTTGTTTTCATTATAAAAAGTAGCTTATATAAAGCAATTCTTTAAAACAGAATATATTATATTCAATTATCTATAATATCTGTATGTATAACTAGTTATTACTCTTGCATGGATTGAAGGTCAATTCATCTACACACCCACTGATAGGTTTTTTTCTTGTGGAGAAAATGTTCCTTTCTTGGAGAGAACACGCTATAGGTATTTTTCTAAGTAGGAAGTACCTCTAGTGACACTGGAATTTTACTATTCATTTATGGAATATCCATAAATCAATGTGTAAAGAAAGAAATCAGGCATCAAAAGTTAAAGAACATAATGTTTGTCTTGGTCTCTCCAAACAAATGCGGTACTCCTTTAAGTTATTCTACATATTAAAGACACTGTTTATCACTGATAAATTACAATTGAATAGAAGAATGGTGTAAATGTAAAATATATCACATTGCCAAGAATAGATGAATTAAGGAATAAACCTTTCTTCTTTCAAAACTGTAATGGCTTAATGTAAGCACAGGCAAAAGAATGTAAAGAAACACTGATTCCTTGCATCCTGGAAAGATCTTGCAGTTGTAAAATTTATCAAGTTTTAAAGGTTATCTTTGCTTGAAAAATGAGCCCAAACCAAAACAGGGATGAACATATCTGATGCTAAGTGAATATATAATGTCTGGGGTGTCATTTCCTTCTTACAAATGTTATATATAAGGGAATATTATAAGGGTAAATAACACTGGAATGATATCTAGAGACTACCTAGTCCAAATCTAGCATTTAGCAGATGAGAAAATTAAAGCTTTACTTTACAAATAAGAAAACTGAGTCACTGAGATTGATTTTCCCAAGTTCAAATGACTAGTTAGATAATTATTAATTACACATTACAGTTACCAGGAGAATGTGCTATTGAATTCTATCTCTAAAGATGATATTTTGCCTGGAAACCTCTAAGAACTACAGAAAAAATTTGAGGCTGTCACCTATTGGTACAAATTAGAGTAAGGAAAATGCAAGTTCATGGGTCCTGATGGGTTGAAATGTTTTATTACGTGGAGATGCTTGAACCATAAAAGGTCCCATGGAGAATAATAGGATTATTCCATCTTGAACTGCAAACTTTTAAATATAAATTTGTGAATTAAGGGTTACGAACAGTTTGCAAGGCCTAGTCAAGTCTTGTAAAGAAATGCTCTCCATTTCAGAAGTTGAAGGGTGCTGAAAATACTGGGTTTTCTCATTAAGATCACATCCTGAAACCATACGACAAAAAACCAACCAACCAACAAATTTCTATGGTAGGAGCCATATTGGTTTTTGATCACAGTGTGAGGTATGGAGTGGAGGAAGAGTTTGGATGTTTATATACAAAGTTCATACTGACCTGCTTAGACTTGATGGGAAGAGTTATGAACACAGATTTTCAAAACTAAAGCTTACTTGGTGGAAGAGGCTCATCGATTGTTGGGTAGTGATGATGTTCAGGCCTCAAGGAAGGAAGCTGGCTTACTGGCTGGGAATTATGGAGTATAGGACATTCACCTACGGACAAGATAGTCAAGACATTCAGATTCATTCATTGCCATGGCAACGTCAGCAAAAAAGCATGACTGTAAAACAAACTACTGCAAGAAAAAACCCCAAAGGGCGGGCAATTGGGATTGACATATATACACTAATATGTATAAAACGGATAACTAATAAGAACCTGCTGTATAAAAAAATAAATAAAATTCAAAAAAAAAAGAGCAGGCAATTGATTTTTTTTCTGTGTCAGTTTGCCACATACAGAGTCACTCATGAGCCAGTGAATAGAGGGAACTATATTTTTTAAGAAACTCGAAAAAAACAGCCAAACACTCCATGGCTGTGATCTGTACCACAACAGACCAATAGATAGGATTGGGGTCTGATTCTGTAACCTCCTGAATTTTCTTGAGGGGAAGGTGGCATCAGAAAGGGACACAAAAGAAAATGAGCAGAGCCTGAGTTTAGCCCAGGAAAAGAAACAGGCCTTTTGGAGGGAAAGGCAGCCTTTATAAGGTCTTGTAAAAGTTCAAGGGGTCTGTGCAAAATGACAGCTCCTTGTCTGAAGAGGTTTCATCGGAGGGCTACCCAGAGGCCCTCTTTCAGAGATTTTGTGTTTGGAATGAAACTCTTAGCTGGTGCCTTTCTGAGATGGGGTTAAGGAACTAGTGGGCCAAGAAGGTAACTTCTTGTAGTATGGAAGCTAGGGGCTGGGGTATGGAGCCAAGGAGCTCTGGCATCTTGTGATTGTTCCAGATTATTCTGAGGGAGAATCTGATAAGCCAGGGTGCTCTGGAGAAAGACAAGAGACGAAGGAAGTAGATAAGAGGCAGGAAGACCGAGACAGGAAAACTTGAAACACAGAAGTGGGATAGACAGAAGAAGAAAGACAGACATGGAGAACTTTTAGAAATAAACATATCCACAGAATGCGCACCCTCGATGATAACAGACACCGCTAATATTACTCTCGGGCAGACTTATGATGAATTGAACAGTGCTGTACAATGCACTTCCTATTTCATGATGTCCTCAGGTCCTGGTAACACTGCCTGTAGACTGGCCATGTGGATGGAAGGCCTACAGCACCAGCTGTTTGGGTCACATAATCAGAGACAATTGCTCTGGATCTCTGGGGAGCTAGAAGGGCCCAGGCCACGAGACAGCTCTCAGCCTGGTAAACCCCCCACTAACACCACCCTGGATTTCTCACAGTAGCCCCTGTTGGCCAGAGGACAAAGGTCAGGCCTTTTCCTTTCTCTACCCTCCACTGGCTGATGCAAATACCAAGTGTTCCGTTTTTCCTTGGGCCAAAAAGAGAGAAACTGTGAAAAACAGTGGTTAAGATCTTCGTGGGATCTCAAATTTCAAAAACATTCCCCAGAATGTCCATACATGGAAAGGATGCTTACTTCTTCTCACTCTAGATCCACAGAACTGATTTAAAAACATAAAAGAAATTAGCTAGGAAGGAAGTTAGGTGGATTTAATTTAGCCATTTAATTCCTAGAGCTAATTGGAAAACAAAACCAGGGATGTATTCAGGAACAAAGGGTCCTTTTAAATGTTAAATATATAACATTATTTCTTGTGCAAACTCTGGTGTGTGACTGAAATTCTTGGGGTCCCTGGAGACTAAGGAAAGTCAAGGAAGGTGCCCCTCATGCCAGCACACAGCTCCTTGCAAACTGACTCCTGTTTCAAAGCTGAGCTCTGAATTTAGTGGATACCACACTCATGTTTGTCTTTATATATGTTTAGTGTCAGAAACTACAAAAAACAATGGTACAGTTGTTATGTCACCAGCTGCTGCATTTTTAATTTAGTTTCTTAAAAAAAAAGAACAACAACAAACTTACCTCATCATAATTAATTCAACCAATCAGGTTAATTACTCCTCCAAGCTAGTGGAAACATAATATTGTTACTTGCTGGAGTTAATGGAGCTGACCCCACCTGCCTGTGAACCCCAAGCAAACTCAATGATGTGACTGATGCTTCTCAGCCAACGGAATGAATGGAGCGCACAGAGGAAGGAAGCAATTCTGTTCTGCCAGAGGCCGCGGCTCCACACCATCCCCTTCGCCTCAAACACAAAGCAAGAGTCAGACCTGCTAGACCTTCTGAGAAGGAAACTTATTCTAATTTAAAAGGGAGCCTCGCTGCTCATCTACCTGGAGGAACCCTCACTCAGTGAGAGGCTGGGCGCTTCATACGAATCATCTCATTGAATCTTTCCGATAACCCCTTAGGGTACGTTCTACAGTTGCACCCATTTTACACGTGAGGCTTGGAGCAGTTAGGTAACTTGGCTAAGGTGTCATGGCTGGGAAGTGGGGGGACTGAATATAAACCCAGGGGAGCCTGATGGCAGGGCTGAGCTCATAATCATATTATGTTACTTTTTTCATTTGATCGGCAGGTTTTAAAAAAACCATTTTATGTCGAGATTAAAAAAAAAAAGGTTTTTATGGAGGGAAAAGCAGCAAAAAGTAGATAAAGAAGACATCCTCCACAAACTGCTGCAGACTCATCTGCGTGGGCATGTATATAGTACACCTACCTTGGCTAACCTGGGGCAAGAATTTGCAATCTTCAAAGTCACGGTGAGGGGGCACCAGACTCTTATGGGAGAAGAGGGCACACATGCATATAATCAGGCACATGTGCTTTCTTTGAGCAGGTGCTCTTGGAAACATGGTGGTCAGTAGGGGACAGATCTGCCACGCCTATCCCATTAGCCCCGGGGACTCACTACCAAGGGAGAGAACTGGCTGGAGGAAGTCACATGCCAAGGTATGTACAGCTTTCATGAGATCAACAGTCCTTCCCAGGAATCCTTATATTGCCCTTGGTAACCACAACAGTGAAGCATGTAGGTGCTTCTTAACTTTTTCCGAGTTTACAATCTTCAAAAAATTCAGGAAGCTAGAAATTTCTTTACAAACACAGACTTCCACTATGGCCCTGAAACACTTTCCTGTCCTTTCAGTTAAGGGGATGGCTTCCCCCTGCTGGACTGTTAGGCCCTCAAAGGCATGGGCAGTGTCTTTTTTGTTGTTGTTGTTAAACATGCTTTTATATCAATGTATACTGTATACATTTTCAATTACCCATGTGTGGACTGTCTCCCAACATGGAGGTCAAAGTATACCCATTGGCTACAACGGGTTGACAAACTCCAAATCCAGCCTTGTTTTTGTATGGCTCTGGGCTAAGAATGGTTATTACACTTCTGAAGGTAAAACTGTTTTTAAAAATACCCCTTGGGTGAGAAGAGTTTTTTGATTTTGCCTCTTGACCTACAAAGCCTAAAATTTTTACTATCTGGCCCTCTACAGAAAAAATTTGCTGAACTTTGGTCTAAACATCCCTGGCAGCTCCGGGTTGTGCCGTTGTATGGGTGTATCCCCCAAACTCCTTGTAATATACTTATTTGTAATTCTATTGTAATTATTGAGTTCCTTCCACACAGATCTACTGCTGGTCCATCTTCCTGTGCCCAGCACAAAGCATCTGGCTCAGAACAAAGAAGGGACTCAAAACAACCTTGTTAAAGAAAGGAATTGTCCACACCGTTCTCACACTCATGGGTGCCTTTCCATATTGTATGTCACTATGGTTTGCCTCCCTGTGTCTCTTTATTACCAATTTCCTTGGGCTTCTCCTTATCCCATGTGCCACTTTCCCTCACCCCTTCTTTCTCTAAAATGTAGAATTGGGCATTGTTAAGTACTTAAAACTATTTCTTTTAAGCTCACGTTAGTTCCTGTAAAAATTTGTAGGTGCCAGGCATTTGTTTAGGTGCTGAGAATTCAAACATAAAGAAGCTATAACTCTGGCCCTTGATGAGCCTGCAGTCTAGAGACAAGACCAACGCATTTTGTTTGGAGGCTAATTTAAACAAATTAGAACAGCAAAATAGCAAAATCTATATTTTTCTCTTTTAAAACAACTGAATTATTTCATATTATTATGTGACTTTTAAATGATTTCCCTTGATGTCACTGTCACTTGATTGGAAGGTGGTTCCCAATTCTGGATAAGGAAATGCAAATTAATTTTATATATGATTCCACAGGCATGACTAGGAAGGAAGGTCTTTGGTTAAGACAGAATACATTTTGAAACTAAAGGGGGCACCTACTGGATTAGAATCTTACTTGAGACAAAGCGATTTACACATTCATGTTATTCTTCCCTTCCATTAGCCAAAATAGCCCCCAGGCCCCCAAAACAACACAAAACAAAACTAACAACAATAACAGAATCGAGGAGACAGAAATCATGACACATACATGTAGGCCATACATATCCATTTGTACACAGGTTAGCTAAATTCTAAAACGGGTAATCTCAATGTTCTTCCAGTTACATTAACACTTATTGCTAATCTTCAATAAGTTTTGGGGGGCCTCCCTGGTGGCGCAGTGGTTGAGAGTCCGCCTGCCGATGCAGGGGATACGGGTTCGTGCCCCGGTCTGGGAGGATCCCATATACCGCGGAGCGGCTGGGCCCGTGAGCCATGGCTGCTGAGCCTGTGCATCCGGAGCCTGTGCTCCGCAACGGGAGAGGCCACAACAGTGAGAGGCCCGCGTACCACAAAAAAAAAAAAAAAAAAAAAAAAAAAAAAAAATAAGTTTTGGGGATCAGCAGATGCTGACACGTTATTCACCTAATGTTGATGATCATTTCCTGCTTATATCATTTGATACTAGCTTTGATGCTCTGGTTGTTGTCAAGACTAGAGGGTAACGTATCTTATAACCAGTGATTAGTTAAAACCGAGAAGCACACATACAAGTATACGCTCACATCCAGCTAGCTGTAATTCTTGGTGTGTATCTGAGCAGTGGCGGGGTGTCAGCTACCCACAGTCTGGAATACTGACATACACATATACACATGCACACATGTATGTACAGGACAGGCACACGCAGCTGCTGCAGCAACCTCATTTGGGACTGATCCTCTCCCTCTTGCTTTGAAACCATGTTGGTGAGACCTGCGTCCCCCTGGTGGTCCTATTTTCTCTCTGATCGGGTGTGAGGTCTAACCTTCTCTCCGACTGCTTGGCCCTGCCACGGGGGACTCCAGACCTTCCACGGTTCTGGCCACGCTCCCGGTGGCGGCAGCCGACTCGTCTTGCCACCCCGCGCCGTTCGCCGACTCCGGCTCCAGCTCCGGGCTCTGCACCGAGTCGGGCACCGACTCGAAGGCGCTGTTCTCCTCCTCCTCGTCGTCATCCTGGGAGGAGAAGACGGTGCTCTCGGAGATCTTGGCGCTGTCCACGGAGGAGAAGCGGGTGTGGCTGGCGAACCTGCTGCCGTTGTAGCAGGAGGGGCTGTAGCAGGAGGCGCTGTAGCACGAGCTGCTGTAGCAAGAGCTGCTGTAGCACGACGTGCTGTAGCACGAGGTGCTGTAGCACGAGGGGCTGCAGCAGGATGCGTCGCAGCCCTCGCAGCTGTGGTCCCCGCCCTGCCGCGGGCTGGAGTCGCTCTCGCTCCCCGTGCTGGGGAGCGTGTCGCCACCTGGCACCGAGCCGTTGGCCAAGCCCGAGTGGCCCGGGGGCGCCGTGCCTGGAGTGGCCCCCTCGGGGGCCTCTCCATCCTCTTCCAGGGGAGGAGGCTCGGCGGCGACCGTGTCCACCTCGCTGAGCGCCTCCTTCTCCGAGGCATCCTTGAGGGTGGCCTCCTCCTCCGCGCCATCGTCGTCTGCGCTGCCGCCCTGCGCAGAGGGCAGGCTGTGCAGCAGCGTGTGGATGCGGATGTAGTGGGTCCGAGGCGTCTCGGGCTCCCCGCAGGCGGACGCGATCACCGTCTCCAGCTCGGACACAGGCAGGGAGCACGGCCTGCTTTTCCTCTTCACCGAAGCCCGCAGCTGCAGCCTGTCCTCCCCCTGCCCCAGGGCAGACGCGTCCCCCTCCTCCTCCTGCCCCCCAGCCCGGCTCTCTGTCGCCGCCTCCTGGGCCACTGGCTCCCCGGGGCTGCCCGGGGCTCCACCGTCCTCTAGCAGCCCGGGTAGGGCCGCCTCCCCACCCAGGTCCAGCCGCTCGGCCAGTTCTTCCGCGCTCAGGGCGGGCTCCGTGTCCTCTGGCCAGGGGGCCAGAAGCTCCCCAGCCCCCTCAGGCCTCACACAGACCGTGCCATCATCTCCTGCCTCCGTGGTACCTGCGGCGGCCTCAACCGGATTGGCAAGCTCCAGGCTCTCATTCCCTGCAGGGCCCACCGCGCTGTCCTGGGTCAGCTGCTCCGGCCTTGAGGTCCCCGAGGGCTCTGGTGCATTAGTGCAAGGGGGCTCCCCACGGCTGCTTGCCACCAGGCTATTCATGGGGCTGTCCTGAATTTCTGCAGACTCAGGTTCGGTACTCAGGGAAATCTCCTCATCATCTGCGGACAAGAAGAAAATGTCACTGTAGTGTTAGTCTGCTCTGGGGGACTGAGCCATCCTAGGGATTTCTGCCTTAGGATATTGGATGTAGGGGTTGATGAGGGTTTCCCATTGGCCAAAGCTCTGCTAAAAATACTGCAAGAAGGAGTTCTCCTTATGTTAAGGACAACTTGCAGTCAGGATATATTTGAGAACTCTGTTTCAAGGAACTTCATTTTTTGGTTAAAATGCCCAAAGCCTAGCATTACCCCAGTTCTGGGCACATAAATGTTTGCTCCATGGAAGACCTCAGAGATGGGGGGCACGGTTTATAGTTCCTTGCTGGCTCCAGGCAGGACTAATTATACTGGTTCAGAGTGTTTACTATGGCTGGGTCCCCCAGGGTGGCAGAATGGGGTTCTTAGGTGACCAGAGAGAAGGAAAGGCCAATGATGGGAGCAATCACAGTCATTCAGTGGCTCAGACGGGAAGGTTTCCAACATATGGAGGTTCCTGCAGTGGAAGATAAACCAGGTCTCCATACCAAGCACCCACTCAAGGAGTAGCGAGCATGGTTTACCTCTACCTTCCCCCACTTGCTCTACTGCATCTACATAGGAATTCCCATTTCAAGCCCTAGTGCTATTCACTCATCGAAGAAAAGCAATCTCTCTGGTGCACTGTAAAGCTGTCCTTACTGAAGGAAGAGTCAGTTTTATCCTCAGAATGTAGAAAATGCTGGATTTGAAAGGACGAAAGAGTCAAGTGTTTTCTTACAATCTGCTTTGTATATTGGGCATAGAAAAGTGCAACTTTTGTTTGATGAGGGGACAGTGATAAACTTCAGACCCTGAATTCTCAAAAGCTTTATTAGCTTGAATGGCAACCTATACATGTGGCCCAGGAGGACCAGACAGTTCTCAGTGTGATCTACACTTACGAGGGGGGTTGTAGGAGAAGAGCAAGAGGGGAATTAAGAGGCATCTCATCATTCTTATTTGGAGATACGTTTTGGCCTGAAAAACTGAACACGGGATGCTTCTCAAGTTTTCTGTCCAACTTATAGTTTCCATTTTTCTTGCGATATTGTAAAAATCCACTGGGTAATTACAGTTCAACACTATGACATGTGTCACATTCATTCACTCACTCGTGTATGTAATGATTCAATATCTATTGAGCAAGTCCTATGTGGACGCTGGGAGTAAAATGATAAATTAGACATGGCTCCGTACCCACGTTGGCCTCTTTGTCAATTCCCACCCGAGTACCTAACCCTCTACCTTTGGGTCACCAAATGAAGAGGAGCCTCTCAATCAAGGGGACAGCAGAGACTTCCCTGGTAGTCCACTGGTTAGGACTCTGCGCTTCCACTGCAGGGGGCCCGGGTTTGATCCCTGGTCGGGGAACTAAGATCCCACGAGCCATGTGGTGTGGCCAAAAAACAAAAATAAAAAACATAAAAAGGGGGGCAGCAACCTGGCTTCCAGAACAGATCACTGGCTTCTAGGCCTCAAATGGAGAAGACAGATAGAGAACCACAAAACCTAGGACATGTCTGGAGAGAACCATGGTTATTGTATTTTGGGGAAAGGAACCATGCTATGACACTCGGCTAGGACAACACATGAAAGTACATGCTGAAAATACCTGGGTGGATGGAGGAAGTGATCTCAAATCGGAATTGCAGTTGTCCACTCACATGATCTGTTGGAAGCCTGCGGCCAAGTGTGTAGCTGACCACCCTGTCCCTAGAAGGAAATAAGCACCGTCACAGATCTGGTCAATACCTGTCCTCCTAAAGACCACGCAGCGTGCTTGCTGTGTCAGTGGGTGAAGCAGCCAAGCCCAGGGAGGCCCTGCTATTAGGAGGTGGTGATCTGCTCGGGTACATACGAGATGGTCCTAAGGGAAAGATGGGAAAGTGCATCTGCTCAACAGCAATGAAAACCTTCAAGAAAATCCTTATCGAATACTCCTAAGCAGGGATCAGTAAACTACAGCCCATGGGCCAAATCTGGCCCATCACTTGTTTTCATAAGGCCATGAGCTTTTTACATTTTTAAATAGTTGGAAAAGAAAGCAAAAGAAGAGTAGTATTTTGTGACATGAAAATGATACGAAATTCAAATTTCAGTTTCCATAAATAAAAGTTTTATTAGAATGCAACCTTGCTTATTATTAAGTTTACTTCTTGTCTGGGCTGGCTTCATGCTACAATGGCAGAGCTGAATAGTTGGGACAGAAACCATATGGCTTATACAGCCTGAAACATTTACTATCTGGCTCCTTATAGAAAGTTTGCCAACCTGTGTTCTAGAGAAAAAAAAGAAAAGGTATGGATATCCTTTGCTTGCTTTTCCTGTGCAGGCTGATATTTCCCAAATATGCCCTTAATAATAGACAGTGCCAGCAGCAGATGCGTGTCTTGCGATATCTATCTATCTATATCTAATATCTATGGAAGGATGCTGTCCTGGTTACCAGGGACCCTGTGGAGTGGTTCAGAAAGGGACCTGCTGCAGAATGGAGCAAAGCAAGCCTTGTGGTCTGGGTCCACTGGCCCATGACCTCTGATTACACCAACTCCAGGGTCCCACAGAGAGACTCTGAAACTCTACCCTGGACTCTGGCACCATTCCTTCTTCCTACTCAAGGCAATTTTTAATTACTAGGAAGACAATTATGCAGGGAGAAATCAACCTGAAACTTTGCTATTATAGTTTCATCAACAATGCAGCTTCAGCAGAGCACATGGTCCCCTACCTTCGCCTAAATAGGAAGAGTGATTACCTTGGGATATTCAGAAATGAACAAATCTACTCTATCCAATAATAACAAAGACATATTCCCAAACCAGTTGTTACTTAGATAATTTTGTATTCACTCCATTTATTCATTTGTGACATTCAAATAAAAAGATAAGTCACTGGCTGGTAGTGTTTTAATGTTTCTTCCTAGAAAGCACCAGCATTATGAAACAATATATATCCCAGTGATCCACTGACTTAGTATTTCTATTTGGGAAGCCCTGGTTTCATGATTGGAGTTTCTAGGAAGCCCATTAAATAAAGCATTATCTGCAGGGAAAATAGAATGAGCTACAATATTGACATGGTCCTTGGTCAATATTATGAGGTAGGTCTACTATGACCATAAGAGATCCTGAACCCCACACCTCGTTGGAATCAGAGGAGGCCTAAAGACCATCAGACAGTGAGACAAAAATTAAATCGATCATGCATTGTATTTGTTTTCCATGTTTTTCTTTCCTTTGCTTTTCACTCACTTTGTCAACAAATATTTTTTGAGCCTCTCCCATGTAAAAAGTGCTGCTGGTGATACACAGCAGGTAAAGCCTACCGCTGCCTTTAAATAGCTTACATCCAGCTGGGGGCATGAGGCAGGACCATCACATAAAGGGCTCAAGGCAGCGGTGATATTTCCAATGTGAGGCTGAGGCAGGCACGGGTAGAGGACTTGAGGGAGGCAGACAGCCAGGCAGAGAGCTGAGGGCTGCCATGTTACAGGCCAAGGGATTGAGGGAGCTTTCTCAGCTTTATTTTAGAAAAAAATTTTTTTTTTGGCCGCACAGCACGGCATGGGGGGTCTTAGTTCCCCAACCAGGGATGGAACCCACGCCCTCTGCAGTGGAAGCGTGGAGTCCTAACCACTGGACGGCCCAGGAAGTCCCATGAGCTGCCTTTATTTTAAAAGGCATACAGTTTGCTATTTTAAAAATGAACAGATTGGAATCATTTAGTCCCTATGTGCCACAGACAGCTTTACGTTCTTTAGGTATATTTTTGTTTGTTTGAGTGGAAAATGCAAACACCTTGTTTGACACACAACGGTAGCTTCGTAAATGTCAACTCCCTTTGGCTTGAGAATTAACACGTGTCTATGTGCACACAGCTGCACACACGCTATCAGGTTCTGATTACATGTCCTTATGATAACTGTGAGTGATTCCAAAGTCCTTCTGAAAATCCAAAGAGCTTTAAATTAAGACCCTTGGAAATTCTGCATAATTTTCCTCATTCCTTTGATATCATTCTAAGTATTGCATTGAGGCATATCTATGACCAGAGAGTCAGTGTTTTCAAATATAGTTGCCATTACCTATGGAAATACATATTATGTACAAGGATTTTATCTGGTCAGAGTTTAATAAGAACCCTGAATGGACACGAATGTAGAAGATACAAAACGCAGAAACATATTCTCATATACAACTGAACTATGCAAGCAACATAATTGTGATTGCACCATAAGGATTCACGCTTTTAAAGTTTCATACATATTATCTAGCATCTTCTATAAATACTAGTGTTTTCTAAGGCACTCTGGTCTAGTAACCCAGCATTTCATCTTGTTATGGAAATGTCACAAATGATTAAATCCTACACACAAGACAGGCATATGAATGAAATGTTATCCTTTGTAGTAAAACAAATTTTAATTTCTATCTGTACAGGAAAAAATGCTGCATTAAGGGCTTTTTTCACTATAGTGTCTTAGGAATTTTTACTCTCTTGCATAAGTAACCAGTGGTATGCAAACTAGGGGAAAGGGAAGGGTCTGTTTAATTAAATGTTGTAGCTCAACAACATAATTAATGGGAGAAGCCAAGGAAATACAGCAACACCTTTTCAGTTCAAGTCTCTATGAGACTGTATTGTTGCCTCCCTTGGGCCTGGCCTGCTGGCTGTTGCCTAGTGATACTGAGCTCTTGGTTAAGGTTTACCCTATGGCATGTCTTTCCAGGAGTCTCTGAACGGGCATCGACAGCTTTCCCAAGAAGCGCTTGATGATGGGGCGGCTCTTGGCAAACTTGTCCTTCACCTCAATTTCCAGCACATCAGTGGGCAAGGACACAAAGCTGAATTGCTGCAATGAAAACACATGTGGCATCAATTAATTGCAAGGTGAGAGAGCTGGCCAGTCCCCAGTCCATCTGCTTTGAATGCTGTCATTGTCAAACACCCCAGCAGCAATATCTCTCTCTCTCTATCTATCTATCTATCTATCTATCTCAACCTATCTCTATCTATCTATCTCAAGGTTTTAGAAATGCTGCGAACCCTGTTTATTCAATAAATGAATAATGGTCACAATGAGATGTCTTCTCAGTGCTTAAAAATAAGGTCCTTTTCTTTTTTTTTTTTTTTTTTTGGCCACTTGGCTTGCAGGATCTTAGTTCCCTGACCAGGGATCGAACCCGTGCCCCCCTGCAGTGGAAGTGCGGAGTTCTAATCACTGGACTGCCAGGGAATTCCCTAAAAATAAGGTTATTCTTGGAGATTCAAATAATAAAATCAACTCACTTTAAAGGGAAAGAATGCTACCCAGGCCTCACCATACTTGACTGAAGGTATCAACATACTTAAAGAAAGAACAAGCAAAACTCACCTATAATTAAGGAAATGCACTTCAAATCAACAATGCAATAACTTTTTTTTCATGATTATAATGGCAGAGATTTTTAAAAGTTTGATCATACACTGCCTTCTGGAAAGTGGGAAGGGACAAGAACTCTCACACTGTATTGATGGAAATGCAAATTGATTGGACCCTTGGGAAGGGAACTGGTAATAATTTTTGGCAGTTAAACTACAAATTCCCTTCAACCCAGAATTCTACTTCTAGGAATTTCCCCTCTGGATTAACTTGTACAAGTGTTCAAAATACATATTTTTTATAAGAATGTTCAATAGAGCATTATTAACAATTACAAAAGGCTGGAAAGATTTAAAGTACTCCTACCAATAGGAAACCAGCTAAATGAAGGATGGTAAATTTTTGAAACAGAGAACTCTTTTGTCATTCAAAAGAAATAGGTAAATAAATATGTTCGGACATGAAATGATACCTGACAAATTAAGTGAAAAAAGGCAAGATGTAGAAAAATGTGAAGAGTGGGATTCTGTTTGTATTTTGAATTGCAGAGAAAATGCCTGGAGGGTACAATCCAAACTGAACTTGAGGATGTGGGCTCATGGTGGGGTTGGTGGGGAGAGAAAGCAGATCTTTTTCCTTCTGTTGTAAACTGTTCATTTTTTAAATAGCATACTGTAGGGCTTTTAAAATAAAGGCGACGACAATTAAAGGCAGACTGTTATCATCAGAAGTTGGCTTGGCTATCAATAAGTGTAGAAAAGGAGAGAGAGGAAAATATTTTCATTGCCCAGCTCAGACTCTCTGGGAGGGGGGAGGTGATTAAAAGTTATATAACCTTAATTGAGGGTTGTGAAACAGCTGAAATATATAACTATTTTCTTTTATTCTGATTAATTCCTAACAGCATTCTTTTCACTTCAGTTGATTTCTAATTTCAGAGGTTAAATAGGTCAGGCATACCAATGTTAATATCCCCTTCATACCAGTCAGTATGGGCTGGGGTATGCTGCAGTAACCACCCAATTCCACATCTCAGTGATGTATGGTAGCAAAGTTTTTTCCTTGCTCACACTGTCATTGTGGGCTGGCAGAGGGTTCTGCTCATCAGTCACTCAGGGAGCCAGACTGATGGAGCAGACACACTCTCTAACACTGCCAGCCACAGTGACAGCAGGAAAGAGAACTCTGGACGGTTTTCCTCCTGCAAATAAGTATTCACTTTCAAACCCAAGTCTTCATCACAACTAGACACACCCCCCAGCCACCCATAGGGAATAGGAAGTATGATCCTACCATATGTCTGGGAGATAGAGAACAGAAATATTTGGCAAACAGCAATAATGGCTTCCACTCCCTCTCTCCATATGGTGCGTCTATAGTTTCCTTTACAAATTAGTTTTACTTAATAGCCATATATTTTCTAAGAACCAATCACTTTTGGTACTGACAAAACTGAATTTACGGACATGCTAAGCTTGAGGATCAAACCCAGGAATTGGTTTGATTCTCCTCTAAGAAGGCCTGTGATCATCCAGCATCCCTAACTATCTCGGGTCCCAAACTTCCATTTCTTCTGCCTAGTAATTCCATTCTGAAGTGTACTATAATGGATCTCCTAACCTAAATGCTCAACCATAGGCTAGGCACATTGTAGTATATGTATATGACAGAATAGTTTCTAATTTTCTAAATTACAATAATTTATATTATGATTATACCTAAATATACAATTACAATGATAACACATTAAATGACAATAAGATAGAAAATGCTTATTTTCCAATGCTAACTGACAAGAGCAAGGAACATGTAGCTCATGATCACAATAATGTGAATGAAATGAATAGAAAAAAGACTGGAAAGAATTACAACAAATTTCAACAGCAGTTGCTTTACTAAGTAAGATTATGTCCCCCACCCATTTCTTTCTGTGATGGACATGTATTATTTTTATAATGAAAAACGTAACCACCTTTATTAAAACAAGAGTATTTCTGGCGCTAGCAGCCTGCACAGGACATGAAAGTCAGCTTACTAAAACGTTCTCTGAAACTTGGTGGTAAATCCTGAGTTCTTTTCCTCCCTCCACAAAGATTTCCTTCTCAGCCTCTCTTCACAAATCCACCCCTTCATGGCTGGCATCAACCACTCCCCACCAGGCCCTTACTTCCATGCCATGGTTACTGGAGTCCATGTAAACTTCAAGCTAGGTCAGGTTCTTCTTTTTTTAAAAATTTTTTTATTGGAGTATAGTTGACTTACAATGTTGTGTTAGTTTCAGGTGTACAGCAAAGTGAATCAGTTATATATCTATATCTATATCTAATCTATCTATATCTATACTATATCTATATCTATATCTCCATTCTCTTTCAGATTCTTTTCCCATATAGGTTACTACAGAACATGAGTAGAGTTCCCTGTGCTATACAGGTCAGGTTCTTTTAAGAACCAGTGAGCAGCTCTAAAAATATAAAAGTCTGCCTATTCCTGAGCAAGCTATTTGCACCTGAGTCTGAGGCCAGGGTGATGAATTTTGTCTGGCTGCTGACCTGGCTCTTACTTTGCGCCCCTGAAGAACTTGCGGAGTGAGGTGGACTTGGCTTCTTTTCCTAGATCTGCATATCTAAGTTCTTGACTTTCTCATGCATGGCCTCACTGAACCTCAGCATCTTCAACCATAGACTAGGAAAAGAAGGTTCCTGTTGTGTAAGATTAAACGGCATCTTTTCCTCTCCATTCCTGGTCTATCCAGATTCTACCTGCCTCATCCTCTAATATTTCCTTCTCCTTTTGGCTCTTTAATTATTGGACTTCTTTCAAATCTACGACCTTATTTCAGCTGGACCTTAACCACCAGTAAGTCTATACAAGTGTTGTAGTATCCGTAAGCCAGGTTCAAATGCCTAGACACAGACAAAAGCTACAGGTCTCCTACTACTAATGCCCACTCTGTCTTTCTATCCAGAGAAATGGCCTGGTTAATGGTCAAAAGAAAAATCTGTGAACTATATCTGCAAAGGATTAAAAAAAAAGATGCATTACTGATCCAAGCCCCCGCTCTTGGTGGAATTCTGTCACCTTGCATCCTAGTTCACCTGTGAAAGAAACCAATGTGGCAAATGAAAAAGCCAATCCTGGATCCTTAGGGATTGGAAGTCTGGCCATTTCCCACTTCATCCTCCTCCTCTTGCTTGAGAGCATCTAAGGGTAACTGTACTCCATGCTTGGACCAATCAATCAATAAATGGCTCCTTATCTCTGCATAAGTCATGAAACTATCCTAGATAAAGGAACTCCTGGTGTCTTGAGGGTCAGAGAGTAAAGTTCCATAAGTCACCTTTCCATTAGAACATTAAATTCTGAATTCTCTTTCTTGGCTGCACTTGAGGAACCAACTGTCAGACCTCTTATAATTGGCAACACTGGCAGGAAGAAAGCTGTACAAGGCCCAATGCCAGGGCATGAGCTGGAATGACACATACAGTATTCTTACAGCATCAAGCCTCCTTTTGGTTTTGTTTCAGCACAGGTTGTGGGACTCTTACTTTTGTTTTGGGCCATTGGTACTTAGCCCTGGCTCCCATTAGAATCATCTGGGGGAGCTTTAACAAAAATACCCATTACTGGATCCCATCCTTGACTAATTAAATTAGATTCCTTTGGGGGTAGAGCTGGGCACTGGTAGTGTTTCTAGCTTCCCAGGTTACTCTACCATGCAACCAGAGTGGAGAATCACAGTTCCCACAGTAATAATCCATTTTAACATAGAATAATCTCATTGCTATAAAAATATTTCTTAGATCAAATCTAAATCTTCCTCTGTGGCCTGAATATTTAGCCCAGTGATTCATAACATATTCTTCAAATCCCAGCTTAGTAGTACTATTAAATGTAATAATATTTATTTTTTAATAATAATATTTAATAATATTTAGTTTTTTGGTCTTGGCATTCTTATTAATAGCAGTAGATGGTAGTGGGCCTCTATCCAATAGATGCCAGTAATACCCCTCTAGTTGTGACAACCAAAAATGACTCCAATTATTGCTCAATGTCTCCTGGGGGCAAAACTGCCCTTGTTGAGAACCACCGATGTAGGCCTACCTTCTTCAATTTTCCACAGAGATGTTAGACTAGTGTTGCAATATATGGGGGTATCTATTTATTTTGGTTTGCATTGTTACTCAATAGGCCACTTACAGAAATAAGATGCTTTATTTATTTATTATATTCTATCTTGCTTCAGAAAAGACATGGGGTAGATCTTCTATAAACAGAATTTCCATAAACTGAACTTACTGAAATAAAAACAAAGTAGAGAACCAAAAGAAATATTAAATTGGAAATTATGTTAAACTATGGCAGCAGTTCCTTAATGGGCAAGTGAGGCAGAGATCAGGAGAATGTTGGTCATAAAGCAGACAGTGGCTCAGAAGAAGGGAAGGGTTACTTATTCACTCAAAAACACCTCCTGAGCACTGACTCTGAGCTGGGTGCTGGTGACATGACCACGTCCCTACGAGCTTGCAGTCTTATGCTGCAGGTAGACAATGACAAAACAGAAAGTTCCATGGTAAGAGTCCCCAAAGGCTCAGCCTGATGGACAGGTACAGAGAAGGGGTGGCAATGTTGGTGGGGAGAAGGCTAATGAACAGGTAGAGACAACTTCCCAGAGGAGGCGATGCCTTAACTAGGTCATAACAGTTAAGTGGGCATCAGCTGGATGAAGAAGGTGTGGGAAGAACATTCCAGGGAGAGAGGACACTATTGGCAAAAGGCTGAAGTTCACAGAGTGCACGGGTCCCTTTGGGACATGTGGGTGCCTCACTGTGTCTGGATCATAGAAGGGGTCAAGTTATGAGAGGAAACTGGATAGATAAGCAGGATCCAGCTCACAAACAGCTTCCTGGACAGAGCCTAGACTTATCCCAAAGGCATCTGGGAACAATGGAACTGAATTATGCAAATGACACACTCAGATGTGCATTTCAGAGAAGTCACTGTAGTAGTGCTGAGGAGGTGTCCACAGATGGTCAGGCCAGGAGGCAGACAGACCAGGTGAAACAACGGAGAAGTGAGGAGGAAGCCTGGCAGGGAAGGAGGAAAGGGGTGGCAGATTTGTGGACTGGCTAAATGTCAGTGAGAGCCACGGCATGTGGGAGAGAAAGAGACCTCAAGTTCCCAAGGCTGGATTTGCAAGACTGAGGGCATGTGGGAAGATTAATAGCTAGAAGAGAAGGGCTGAGTGATTGAATGTCCCAAAGCAATGAAGGTACAGAGTGATGGTAATAGGGGTTGGTTATGGAAGGCTATTAGGTTGTAAAGAGACAGCTGGGGAGCTTGTGATGTTTTCACATGACTGAAGGTGTAAGCATTGGAATGGATGGCTGGTGATAAATGGAAGTAAAGGTCAATAGGATCGAGGACGTTAAGGAAATTAGGTCATTCATGTGGACTCTGTGATCATCCAGGAGAATGGTTGGTCTTGGGTAAAAAGGGAAGACGGTGTCACAGGTAGAAAGGACGAGTTGTAGCCGAGTAACTAATGGGACCCATTAATGCCTTGATGTAGCCAAAACAATAAGGACATCAGTGTGAGAGGGGACACTATAATCAAACATGAAGAAATAGTTGTGGAAAGTTTCAGAGAAATGTTCAACATGATTTGGAAAGTATTTTCACTTAGGCATTTAGGGGCAGGTATGATAAAAGATGATCCCAGACTGAGAGAGCAGAAGTGCAGTTGATTCATTTATGTCCACTCATAAACTTACGGAAGTCAGGAAAGGTTGAGAAGGGAGAAGTGGTAGGGATGGTTGACTTGTTTCGGGTCATGTTACATTTGAAGAGGTAGGAGGATGTTGAGGAGTAAGGCAGGAATACCAACTCGAACCCAAGACTGGATGCCTGGTGATGTAGGGGAGGAGTGGTCCTAACTGTTGTGTGAAATAGGTCATGATATGCAGTTAGAGGGGCATCTAGTTTTGCCTCTCTTCTCTTGCAGACATAAGGGGAAAATAAAACACCAACTCCGTTCACAAGAGGCTGCCTGGTGTGATTCAGCCAACACCATTATTCATTACTAATGAAAGTTAAATGGACTAGGCTTAGCGCTTCCTGTGCAAAGGTTCTCCAAGGAGAAGGAAAGCAGGAAGGAAGTAAATGGAGCATGCAAACTGCAGCTACTCTTCTTTAGAAACTTGCATGGTATGTGACTTTCAATTCAGGTGGCACTATTCATTGAGCTTGAAAATGATACTCAAAAATAGGGCTGCCTAAAGTCAAGGATAACTATAGAAAACAACTTCACTAGCAGAGCAATCATTGAGTCAAGAGCAATGTTTTTCTCTCTCACTAGCAATGTCACAGGGTTTTATATTAAGAGGTGATGCTCTTGGACTCTGGGCAGAGGAGATCTACCCCTCCAAGCAGTGCGTAGCCTGACTCTACCCCAGGAAGGACATGCCAGAATCCTGCTGAGATGTGAGCCTTGTATCTGCAGAGAATCTAACTGCTTTGAATAATAAAGGCTGCTCTTACAAATCTGTGGTATATGGAAAGTTTACATTTCTCCTTATGCATAAGAACAAGGGAACTGGTCTTGACTGGGCCTCCACCATCTCCATATCAGGCACTGAGAAAACTCAGCCACAGAAAAGAATATTATTAATTTTATTTGCAGGCACTGCTGTGGCAAAATTAGGCCAAGATTTAGGCTTGGCAGAGTGGGAAGCAAGGTCTGCAAGTGTGTGCTTGTAGATATGTAATGTTATATACTTATATACTATATATAAAATACATCAAATACAAAAGTATGTATTATACTTACTACTTACATGTATTCTACCTATATCTGTATCTATATCCATATTCTTAACCACAGGCGTCCCTAACCCCCAGGCCACATACCAATACTGGTCTGTGGCCTGTTAGGAACTGGGTTGCACAGTAGGAGGTGAGCGGCAGGTGAGTGAGTGAAGCTTCATCCGTATTTACAGCCGCTCCCCATCGCTCACATTACTGCCTGACCTCCGCCTTCTGCCAGCATTATGGTGAGTTGTATAATTATTTCATTATATATTACAACGTAATAATAATAGAAATAAAATGGACAATAAATGTAATGCACTTGAATCATCCCAAAACCATGCCCCTCCCTCCCTGGTCCATGGAAAAACTGTGTTCCACGAAACCAATCCCTGGTGTAAAAAAGGTTGGGGACCACATCTACATCTCTAAGTCTTTTGTTTCTGAAGATGATTCATTTCAAAGCCTATAAAAAAGGAATAGGATTAGATTACTAGATTGAAAACCAAGAAGACCAAAATTTGCTGTGTGATCATAAACAACTTAATCAACTTTTCTATGTCTACTTTATAGTACCCCTAACAGAGAAGAAGCACTGTCTGCACAGGCTTTGCTGGTAAATTGTCATCTTCACTGTACAGTTCCTCAACTGCATACCTTGGTCAGCCCTGCATGCTCTTTGTACCTTTAGGAGCCTATATCCAATCAGTCATTGAATCTAAACTCTCTAGAGTCTGTTCTCTCCTCCCCACTTCTGCTGCCACTGGCCAATGTCATTCCCTGCTCATGGAATAACCTCTTAACTGGTCTCCCAGTCTTCAGCTTTTCTCTTACAGTGGCCAGTAAAGTTATGTCTCTGAAACACAGATTTGATCCTTTCATTCTCTTGCAGAATAACTTCCTCTGATGTTTTTCTCACTCATGGGATGAAATCCAAATTTCCCAATGACACGTTTGGTTCCTGCCAATCTTTCCACCTTCACTTATTATACTCATTCCCTGGCAACCTCATTTTCTTTCACACATATTCACAGGCTTACTATTTTCCTAGAAGTTGTTCTTTCCCAACTTCCTGGCCATGCCAAACTCCTACTCATCCTCTAAACACCCATTCAAATAAAATTTCTTCTGTGAAGGCTTTTCTGACTTTGGGAACCACCAACAGAGACAGCTGTTTTTTCTTCTGCTTCCATATCTCCTCTATAGTTTTGATCATGTTATTTATTTTCTTGTGGTTAATAAGGATGCACACAGAAATGTGTAATTTGAATATGGAAATGAACATTGACAAGAGAGGGAATCAGTGATTGGGTACTCCTGGAGGTATTTCCACCAGAAGTCACATATTGATGCTGCAAAAGTGGAATATAATACAAGCTTGTGTGTAATCTAAGATGCATTCTCTCTGAATGCTAGATTGTACCTTCAGTGCCCAAGCCATTTTAGTTATTGTTCTGGCAGAAAATCTAAGTGCTAGATTTTAATAAAAATAGAAAATATGAACAGACCAATCAAAAATACTGAAATTAAAACAGTGATTAAAAAACTCCCAACAAAAAAAGTACAGGACCAGATGGCTTCACAGGCGAATTCTATCAAACATTTAGAGAAGAGTTAACACCTATCCTTCTGAAACTATTCCAAAAAATTGCCGAGGAAGGAGTATTCCCAAACACATTCTATGAGGCTGCCATCATCCTGATACCAAAGCCAAAGATACCACAAAACAAAAGAAAAAGAAAATTACAGGCCAATATCACTGATGAACATAGACACAAAAATCCTCAACAAAATACCAGCAAACTGAATCCAGCAATATATTAAAAGGATTATACACCATGATCAGTTGGGATTTATCCCCGGGATACAAGGATTTTTCAATATTCACAAGTCAATCAGTGTGATATGCCACATTAACAAATTGAAGAATAAAAACCGTATGATCATCTCAATAGATACAGAAAAAAGCTTTTGACAAAATTCAACATGATTTTTGACAAAAACTCTCCAGAAAGTGGGCATAGAGGGAACATACCTCAACATAATAAAGGCCATACACGACAAACCCACAGCTAACACCATACTGAACAGTGAAAAGCTGAAAGCATTTACCCTAAGATCAGGAACAAGACAAGGATGTCCACTACTGCTACTTTCAGTCAACATAGGTTTGGAAGTCCTAGCCACAGGAATCAGAGAAGAAAAAGAAATAAAAGGAATCCAAACTGCAAATGAAGAAGTAAAACTGTCACTGTTTGCAGATGACATGATACTATATGTAGAAAATCCTAAAGATGCTACCAGAAAACTACTAGAGCTCATCAATGAATTTGGTAAAGCTGTAGAATTCAAAATTAATACATAGAATCTGTTGTATTTCTATACACTAACAATGAAAGACCAGAAAGAGAAATTAAGGAAACAATCCCATTTACCATTGCATCAAAAAGAATAAAATACCTAGGAATAAACCTACCTAAGGAGGCAAAAGACCTGTTCTATAAGGCACTGATGAAAGAAATCAAAGATAAAACAAACAGGTGGAGAGATATACCATGTTCTTGGATTGGAATAAATCAGTATTGTCAAAATGACTTTACTACCCAAGGCAATCTACAGATTCAATGCAATCCCTGTCAAATTACCAATGGCAATTTTTTTTTTCAGATCTAGAACAAAAAATCTCAAAATTTGTATGGAAACACAAAAGAACCCAAATGCCAAAGCAACCTTGAGAAAGAAAAATGGAGTTGGAAGAATCAGGCTCCCTGACTTCAGACTATATTATAAAGCTACAGTAATCAAAACAGCATGATAATGGCACAAAGACAGACTTATGGAACAGGATAGAAAGCCCAGAGATAAACCCACGCACATATGGTGAATTAATTTATGACAAAGGAGGCAAGAATATACAATGGAGAAAAGACAGTCTCTTCCATAAGTGGTGCTGGGAAAACTGGACAGCCACATGTAAAATAATGAAATTAGAACATTCTCTAACACCACACACAAAAATAAATTCAAAATGCATTAAAGACCTAAATGTAAGACCAGATACTATAAAACTCTTAGGGGAAAACATAGGCAAAACATTGGATCCACCTCCTAGAGTAATGGAAATAAAAACAAAAACAAATGGGAGCTAACTAAACTTAAAAGCAAAGAAAACCATAAACAAAACAAAAAGACAACCCACAGAATGGGGGAAAATATTTGCAAGTGATGCGACCAACAAGAGATTAATCTCTAAAATATACAGACAGCTCATGCAGCTCAATATCAAAAAAGACAAAAAACAAAAAGCAAAAAAACAAACAACCCATCAAAAAATGGGCAGGAGATCTAAGTAGACATTTCTCCAAAGAAGACATACAGATGGCCAAAGAGCACATAAAAAGATGTTCAACATTGCTAATTATTAGAGAAATGCAAACCAAAACGACACTGAGTTATCACCTCACACTGGGCAGAATGGCCATCATCAAGAAGTCTACAAATAGTAAATGCTGGAGAGGGTGTGGAGAAAAAGGAACCCTCTCTCCTGTTGGTGGGAATGTAAATTGGTACAACCACTATGGAGAATAGTATGGAGGTTCCTTAAAAAACTATAGATAGAGCTACCATATGATCCTGCAATCCCACGCCTGGGCATATATCTAGAGAAAACCATAATTCGGAAAGATACATGCAGCCCAATGTTCAAAGCAGCACTATTTACAATAGCCAAGACATGGAAGCAACCTAAATGTCCATCGATAGGTGAATGGATAAAGAAGATGTGGTAGGGCCTCCCTGGTGGCGCAGTGGTTGAGAGTCCGCCTGCCGATGCAGGGGATACGGGCTCGTGCCCCGGTCCGGGAGGATCCCATATGCCGCGGAGCGGCTGGGCCCGTGAGCCATGGCCGCTGAGCCTGCGCATCCGGAGCCTGTGCTCCGCAACGGGAGAGGCCACAACAGTGAGAGGCCCGCATACCGCAAAAAAAAAAAAAAAAAAAAAAAAAAAAAAAAAAAAAAAAGAAGATGTGGTAAGTTTATACAATGGAATATTACTTAGGCATAGAAAAGAAGGAAATAATGCCATTTGCAACAACATGGATGGACCTAGAGATTATCTTACTAAGTTAAGTAAGCCAGATAGGGAAAGACAAATATCATATGATATCGCTTATATGTGGAATCTAAAATAAAATTGATACAAATGAACTTATATACAAAACAGAAATAGACCCACAGATATAGAAAACAAATTTATGATTACCAAAGGAGAAAGGTAAGGGGGGATAAATTAAGAGTTTGTGATTAACCTATACACAATACTATACATAAAATAGGTAACCAACAAGGGCCTACTATGTAGCACAGGGAGCTATACTCAATATTTTGTAATAACCTATAAAGGAAAAGAATCTGAAAAAAAATATGTATGTATGTATAACTGAATCACTTTGCTGTACACCTGAAACTAACACAACACTGCAAATCACTTCAATTAAAAAAAATGCTATTGCACACTTTAAAAAAAGATACATCACCATACAAAAAAAGAGTGGAGTAAAAATAAAGCCATTTTCAAATATAAAATGACTTTGAGAGTTTACCATCCATAAACTTTCAGGACTTTTTTTCAGACACAGGTTACAATTATAATTAAAAGTCAAGACATCAGATTAAGAAAAAGAGATACAGTAGCAATATAAAAAATCATGGTATAGGGCCTCCCTGGTGGCGCAGTGGTTGAGAGTCCGCCTGCCGATGCAGGGGATACGGGTTCGTGCCCCGGTCTGGGAGGATCCCATATGCCGCGGAGCGGCTGGGCCCGTGAGCCATGGCTGCTGAGCCTGCGCATCCGGAGCCTGTGCTCCGCAACGGGAGAGGCCACAACAGTGAGAGGCCCGCGTACCACAAAAAAAAAAAAAAAAAAAAAAAAAAAAAAAAAAAAAAAATCATGGTATATACAGACATTCCTTGACTTGCGATGGTTCAACTTAGAATTTTTGACTTTACAATGGTGTGAAAGTGATATGCATTCAGTAGAAACCATACCTTGAGTTTTGAATTTTGATCTTTGCCTGGGTAGTGAGGTGTGATACAATGATACTCTGTCGCTATGCTGGTCACTGGCAGCCACAGCTCCCACTGGACCACACGGGTGAACAACCCATACACTTACAACCATTCTGTACCCAAACAGTCATTCTGGTTTTTACTTTTAATAGAGTATTCAACAAATTACATGAGATATTCACCACTTTAGTATAAAGTAGGCTTTGTGTTAGATGATTTTGCCAAACTGTAGGCTAATGTAAGTGTTCTGAGCACATTTAAGATAGGCTAGGCTAACCTATGAAGTTCAGTAGGTTAAGGGTATTAAATGCATTTTTAAAAATGATGTTATTTTCTTTTTTAAAAACTTTTAATTTAATATTGGAGTATAGTTGATTAATAATGTTGTGGTAGTTTCCAGTGTATACAACAAAGTGATTCAGTTATACATATACATGTATCTATTCTTTTTCAAATTCTTTTACCAATTAGGTTGTTACAGAATATTGAGCAGAGTTCTTTGTTGGTTACCCATTTTAAATATGGCAGTGTGTATTTAGATATTTTCAACTTATGATGGGTTTATTGGAATGTAATCCCATCGTTAAGCAAATATCTATTTATCTATCTATCTATCTATATATCTACCTACACTACCTACCTACCTACCTATCCACCCACCAATCTATAGTGTGTAGTTTGGCAGGCATATAAAATATCTGCTTCTCAAATATTCTCTTGGTTATTTTAGCTGGGTTTGAAAGCTTATTGCTAACTTAATCATTATGGATCTGCCATCCACTGTTCCATATTATCTGTGGGCTGCACAATATTCCCTTTTAATTACACTGTAAGTCATTGGACTTGTGCTGTATTTCTTCTGTCTGTATGTTTCTGTCACAAATATACTAAGTTATACCCATATCCATTAAATGCCTCCCTTAAATGTAATGTTCTTTTTTTTGTTTGTTTTTTTGGTTTTTTGTTTTGTTTTTGTGGTACAAAGGCCTCTCACTGTTGTGGCCTCTCCCGCTGCGGAGCACAGGCTCTGGATGCACAGGCTCAGCGGCCATGGCTCACGGGCCCAGCCGCTCCATGGCATGTGGGATCTTCCCAGGCCGGGGCACGAACCCGTGTCCCCTGCATCGGCAGGCGGACTCTCAACCACAACGGAAGCCCAAATGTAATGTTCTTTTAGCCAAAGACGGATACAGCCTAAATGTTTACCATAAGCTTTTTACAAATATAAACAAAATTTCAGAAAATATGAGATTAGCTAATTAATCATGGTGTTACTATAAAAATAATTTTGTAATATATGAAATCAATAACCTAAACAAAAATTCAGTCATTACAAAATTGCAAATTAAAGTCATTGATAGTATGACAAGAACCCTACTGATTTTCCCTGATATTTTTAACTTAAAAATGCTGCTGTTTATGTTGGTTTTTGTTCATATTTCTTTATTAACTTTATTCTAGGCTAATTATCCAAAGCACTGAAAAAAGCTGAGAAAGCTAAATACATTAAAGCCTGATGTAACTCGAGATTTTTCACTGGGCACAGCCATTACTTCCCGCAAGACAATCCTGATGGAGAAAAAGATGAGAACCTGCTAATAGACCCCCCAGAAGGATGGAATCATAGTCAGAAATGGACCTTGCTGAAGTGGAATTTCTAATGTGTAAGGAAATAGAGTCCAAAGGATTTGGCCATTTCTATGACTTAATCCCCATTGGCTATTTCTTTTTCATTCTTTAAATGTGGTCAGTTTGTGTAGATATGCCAAGGGCAACTGCATACCTCCTCTGAAATTCCTTGGGTCGTCTCCCACCTGCCTGCCCCATCGTTCCTGACCCTTGTCTCTCCTGGTTCCTAAATCCTCCTCTTTGGCTCATCTGTGCTTGGCTTGTATTTTTCTCAAGACTGCATGCTCAGAAATCCACTTAGATTGGTTCTCCCTGACTCTAGCCCTACCTTTGATTTTTGGTATCAGCCAAAATAGGATGTCGCTTCTGGTGTTGGTCTTTAGCTTAACAAATTTCAGTCAATGAGAGACGCACTACCCAGCTCTGATTTGCAGTGTTTGCCAGTTTTCTTGGTGTAAGTACTCACACCTTGGCTGACTTCACTAAATGTGGAGCTGGGAAGAGATGTGCATGGTGGCTCCTGGGAGCCCACATGAGTCACCTCCGGCACATCACTGGCCCCATGGATGGTGTCCTAAGCCAACCCCTCATCCAGTTCACTCTATTCCTCCATGAGAAATTAGGAGGCACTTGGTTTTACTGCTGCTCTCAGAACCTCCACTTCCATCTTATTTCTTCAGAGGCTGCAAAATGATGCTAACAGACAAGTACAAAGAATACTTTAGCCAATGGACATCAAACTATGTGTCTCTCTGAGTCCTAGGTTCAGTAGCAGGCATCACCTGGGAACCAGAGGCAGTACCACTGGAGTAGCATGCCTTATGTTTTTAAGTTGGTGTTCCATTCATGAGTTCCTTTCATAAGAGTTTAGCCAATGGAAGAAATGATTTGGTGCTTAGATAATGGTTGTCTATATCAAGGAACTTCAAGAATCTTTTTTTAAAAACTACTATCCTGGCGCAGGGCTGCTGGTTAGGGTTTCTTGCACACTCACTGCCAGTGCCAGCTTTGCATGTTGAAGAATGCTTTTCTTCCATAAAAGTGAATTTTGGGTTTATGATCCTGTTTCCCTTGTCCAGGTCAAAGTGCAATTTAATTTCTGATTAAATTACTTCTTAATTTCTAATCAATCAGGACAGAAGTTAACAATCTATTTCAAACCAATCAGTTTGGTTAAAGCTCATTAGGGTTGGCTTATTACAGTAATCATTTAGCAATTGTGCTTACTTTCTGGGGATCAAGGGCCTTGGCCAGGCACCTGTATTTATCTCTGGAGGATGGGGATGCTTTTAGCCTAAGCTGGTCTGCTTGCTCTGCTCAGTCAATCAGGTTTTGGCAATTTCCCCACCCAGTAGGTCTCATTCTTATTTATGCATGATGATGTGGGGATGATTAAATGTGATAACTCTGGTAAACAACCTAATATTACTGGCTATATAGAAGAATACTCTAAGCCTGACCCTTGTGAGTTTATGCTCATGCTTGACTCAAGTTGTCAGGGCAGTGGCTTGTGGTTTGGTTAACTGTACGGTAATGTCTGGGTTACTGGTGTCTACTCACAGCCAGTCCCATCACTAGAAGCTGCCCTGATCTACCTGCACTGTTGTTCTTCTCACATACCAGAGCCCTATTTTAAGTGCACTGTAGCTGGGGGATACTGAAGGGACCCAGTAGACAAAAGTGAGTAATAAGAGCTAATTAAAGTTACATCTACACTTCTCCATATTCACTGTCACTGTTCTGGTCCAAGCTTCAATATCTCCCACCTAGTTTCTTCCACTGCCTCTTAACTGATGCCCTTTCTCCACCTACGTGCCCACACCCCTCACCATGCATCAGCAGCACAAGAGTCTTATTTGTTTCACATCTCACCAGCATTAGATATTGATCTTCTTCATTTTAGTCATTCTGGGGGATGTGCAGTGGTATCACAACAGTATCTTTAATTTTTAGTCCTGGATGACCAATTAGGTTGAGCATCTTTTTATATATTTATTTGCATTTGGACATCCTCCTCTGTGAAGTGCCTGTTCAAGTCTTTGGTCCATTTTTCTGTTAGTTTTTGCCCTTTTCTTTTGGATTTGTAGGGGTAGTAGGGGTAGTATGTGCATTCTAGATACTAGTTCTTTGCTATCTAGAAATAGCTCAATATTTTCTGTGGCTTGCTCCCAATGTAGAGTTTTTTTTTTTATTATTATTATTTTTTTTTCTTTGCGGTACGCGGGCCTCTCACCGCTGTGGCCTCTCCCGCTGCGGAGCACAGGCTCCGGACGCGCAGGCCCAGCGGCCATGGCCCACGGGCCCAGCCGCTCCGCGGCATGCGGGATCCTCCCGGACCGGGGCACGAACCCGTGTCCCCTGCACCGGCAGGCAGACTCCCAACCACTGCGCCACCAGGGAAGCCCCCAATGTAGAGTTTTGATGCACAGACATTCTGAATTTTAATGTCGTCCAACTAATCAATCTTTTATTTTATGGTTAATGTTTTCTGTGCTCAATTGAAGAATTTTTGAGGGAGGGATCAAGATGGAGGATGAGTAGGATGTGGAGTCCTCCTTGTCCCACATATACATAAAAAATACATCTACATGTGGAACGACTCTCACAGAACATCTACTGAATGCTGACAGAAGACCTCAGACTTCCAAAAGGGCAAGAAAATCTCCATGTAACTGGGTAGGGCAAAAGAAAAAAGAAAAAAAAAAAAAGAGAAAGGAATCGAGACAGGACCTGTGCCTCTGAGGGAGCTGTGAAAGAGGAAAGGTTTCCATACATCAGGAAGTCCCCTCACTGGTGGGGATGGAGGGGGAGCTTTGGAGCCTTGGAGGACACAGCAACAGGTGTGCTGAGGGTAAAGTGGAGAGAGACATGCAGAGAGGGTCAGTGTTGACCAGCATTCCCCAGTCTGAGATGCTTGTCCGATCAGTCCTCTGGGGTAGGTGGGGGCTGGGTACTGAGGCTCAGGCTTCAGAGGTCAGACCTTGGGGAGAGGACTGGGGTTGGTGAAAACAGCCTGAGGAGGCTAGGGTGTGGTCCTCCACAACCGAGGGAGTCTGGGAAGAAGTCTGGGCCCACCAGAGAGGCAAGGTGCCATTGTTGGGAGGCAGACAAGGAGAGGGATGGACCCACTATAGGCCACTTTCTCCTGGCACTTAAGGTGGCAGGGCACTGCCTACACGAGTTCCAGGGGCAGGCGGCAGCTGCTGTTCCCATCTTGGACTCCAGAGGCAGTCTCGGACTGCTGCTGCTGCTGCAGAGGTTCCTATGATCAGGTGCAGGTCACTGCCCCCACCTTCCCAGGAGCCTGCACAGTCCACCACTGCTGAGGGTCCCGTGATCCAGTGCCAACCACTGCTTCCTCCTTCACGGGGGCATGCAACCCACTGCAGACACTGCAGAGGGACCTGTGACCTGACTGAAAGCCAACTGCTGCCCCTGCCTTCCTGGGAGCCCCATGCAAGCCATGCACCTGTGCACCTGCATGCCCCCTATCAAGGGGATAACAGCCAGCACACACTGAGGAAAGAGATGGCAAGCATCCAAACCAAAAACAGCCCTCAGGCCAAAGAAATATTAAATGCACACAAGCTGCACAGGGACGCTCCTGCTGATAAATAGCCCTCCAAGACTACAGTAGATAATTGTTTCTCCTAAACTCACAGACTAAGAGAAATATAAATAAAATGAAGAAGCAGAGGAACCATCCTCAGTTAAAAGACCAAGAAAACTCCCCTGAAGGTACATACAATGAAACAGACCTCCTCAGTCTAACAGACACCAAGTTCAAAAAGAAGGTAATGAAAATACTGAAGGAATTAAGACAGGCTATCAACAGAAATGCAGAGTACTGTAAAAAGGAACTAGAAATTATAAGGAGGAGCCAAGAAAAATTAGAAAATTCATTTGCCAAGATGAAAGCTGAGCTCAAGGCAATGAAGAGCAGAATGAATAAAATTGAAGAAAGAATAAGTGATCTGGAAGATAGACTAATGGAAATTACCCAATCAAAACAGCAGACAGAAAGCCAAATGAAAAAAAAATGAGAGTAATATAAAATACCTGTGGGATAATATAAAGTGGGCCAATCTATGCATAATAGGGATTCCAAAAAGAGAAGAAAGAGAAAAGGGGATTAAGAATGTATTTGAAGAAATTATGGCTGAAAATTTCCCATACCTAAAGCAGGAAACAGATATCCTGATACAGGAAGCACAGAGGGTCCCAAACAAGATGAATGCAAACAGACCTACACCAAGACCTATTAAATAAAAGTGGCAAATGTTAAAGATAAAGAGGATTCTAAAGGCAGCAAGAGAGAAACAAAGAGTTCATTACAAGGGAGGCCCCCATGGGCTATCAGCTGATTTGTCTACAGAAACACTGCAGGTCAGAAGGGAGAGGCAAAAAATATTCAAAGTCTTGAAAGAGAAAAATCTGCAACCTAGAATACTCTACCCAGCAAGATTATCATTTAGAATAGGAGGAGAAATAAAGAATTTCTCAGACAAGCAAAAACTAAAATATAGCAATACCAAACGTATCGTAAAGAAATAGTGAAAGGTCATCTCTAAAGAGAAAAGAAGCAAGAAGAAATAAGAAGGAGGAAATCCCAATTGGAAAGTAAATCACTTAAATTAGCCAGTATACAGATAAAAAAGAAAAAAAACCTATTTGTGAAAGCAATGATAAACACAAGGAACAGCAAAAGGATAAACATAAAAATGTAAAAAGGGACATCAAAATCATAAAATGTGGAGAAGGAGAGTATGCAAATGCAGATTCTTTTTCTTTGTTTTAGAATGTGTTTGAGCTAATATGACTATCAGTCTGAAGCAAGCAGATATAGGAAGGGGTTAACATACTTGAAAAATAGGGCAGCCACAAATCAAAAACATACAACGGATTCACAAAAAGCTAAAAGAAGAGAACACAAGCATAAAATAAAAGGAAATCATCAAACCATAAAGAGAAAAAGAAAGGAACAAAGAAGAAACAAAGAATCAACTGGAAAACAAGGTTTGAAATGGCAATAAATACATATATATCAATAATTACCTTAGATGTCAGTGGACTGAATGCTCCAATCAAGAGACATATAGTGACAGACTGGATTAAAAAAACAGGAGCCTAAAATATGTTGACTACAAGAGACCCACCTTAGGGCAAAGGACACACATAGATTGAAAGTGAGGGGATGGAAAAAGATATTTCATGCAAACAGAAATGACAAGAAAGTGGGAGTTGCAATACTCATATCAGACAAAATAGACTTCAAAGCAAATGCTATAAAGAAAGATAAAGAAGGAAACTATATAATGATAAAAGGATCAATACAAGAAGAGGATGTGACACTCATCAACATATATGCACCTAATATAGGAGCACCCAAATACTGATACATAAAACAAATACTGACAGACATAAAGGGAGAAATCGACAGGAGTACAATAACAGTAGGAGACTTTAACACCCCATGCACATCAATGAACAGATCTTCCAGACAGAGAATCAATAAGGCAACAGAGGTCCTAAATGATACAATAGAACAGTTAGACTTAATTGATATTTTCAGGACACTACATCCAAAAAACAAGAATATACATTCTTTTCAAAGGATTGACCACATATTAGGCCACAAAACTAACCTCAACAAATTTAAGAGTATAGATATTATTTCAAGCATCTTCTCTGACCACAATGGCATGAAACTAGAAATCAACCACAGTTAAAGAAATGAGAAGAAAATGATTATGTGGAGACTAAATAACATGCTACTAAAAAACCAATGGGTCAATGAGGGAATCCAAAAGGAAATAAAATACCTTGAGACAAACAACAATGAAAACACAACCATACAAAATCTATGGGACACAGCAAAAGCAGTTCTTAGAGGGAAGTTCATAGTGATACAGGCCTTCATGAAAAAACAAGAAAAATCTCAAGTAAACAACCTAACCTACCATCTAAAAGAATTAGAGAAAGAAGAACAAACAAAACCTAAAGTCAGCAGAAGGAAGGAAATTAGAAAGATCAGAGAGGAATAAATTAAATAGAGATTAAAAAGACAATAGAAAAAATCAACAAAACCAAGAGCTCATTCTTTGAAAGGGTAAACAAAATTGACAAGCCTCTGGCCAGGCTCACCAAGATGAAAAGAGAGACCCCAACTAAACAAAATAAGAAACGAAGAAGGAGAAATCTCAACTGATACTGCAGAAATACAAAAAAAGTAAGAGAATACTATGAACAATTATAGGCTGACAAAGTTGACAACCCAGAAGAAACGGGCAACTTTCTACAAACATACAGCTCACCAAAGTTGAACCAAGAAGAAACAGATAGTCACTGTTCGCAGATGACATGATACTATACATAGAGAATCCTAAAGATGCTACCAGAAGACTACTAGAGTTAATCAATGAATTTGGTAAAGTAGCAGGATACAAAATTAATGCACAGAAATCTCTTGCATTCCTATACACTAATGATGAAAAATCTGAAAGAGAAATTAAAGAAACACTCCCATTTACCAATGCAACAAAAAGAATAAAATACCTAGGAATAAACTTTCCTAAGGAGACAAAAGACCTGTATGTAGAAAACTATAAGATACTGATGAAAGAAATTAAAGATGACACAAACAGATGGAGAGATATACCATGTTCTTGGTTTGGAAGAATCAACATTGTGAAAATGACTCTACTACCCAAAGCAGTCTACAGATTCAGTGCAATTCCTATCAAACGACCAATGGCATTTTTCACAGAACTAGTTTTTTACAGAACAAAAAACTTCACAATTTGTATGGAAACACAAAAGACCCCGAATAGCCAAAGCAATCTTGAGAAAGAAAAACAGAGCTGGAGGAATCAGGCTCCCTGACTTCAGACTATACTATAAAGCTACAGTAATCAAGACAGTACGGTATTGGCACAAAAACAGAAATATAGATCAATGGAACAGGATAGAAAGCCCAGAGATAAAACCACGCACATACGGTCACCTTATTTTTGATAAAGGAGGCAAGAATATACAACGGAGAAAAGACTGCCTCTTCAATAACTGGTGCTGGGAAAACTGGACAGCTACATGTAAAAGAATGAAATTAGAACACTTCCTAACACCATACACAAAAATAAACTCAAAATGCATTAAAGACCTAAATGTAAGGCTAGACACTAGAAATCTCTTAGTGGAAAACATAGGCAGAACACACTTTGACGTAAATCACAGCAAGATCCTTTTTGACCCACCCCCTAGAGAAATGGAAATAAAAACAAAAATAAACAAATGGGACCTAATGAAACTTAAAAGCTTTTGCACAACAAAGGAAACCATAAACAAGATGAAAAGACAACCCTCAGAATGGGAGAAAATATTGGCAAATGAAGCAACTGACAAAGGATTAATCTCCAAAATATATGAGCAGCTCATGCAGCTCAATATCAAAAAAACAAACAACCCAATCCAAAAATGGGCAGAAGACCTAAATAGACATTTCTCCAAAGAAGATATACAGATTGCCAACAAACACATGAAAGGATGCTCAACAACACTAATCATTAGAGAAATGCAAATCAAAACTATGAGGAGGGGCTTCCCTGGTGGAGCAGTGGTTGAGAGTCCGCCTGCCGATGCAGGGGACACGGGTTCGTGCCCCAGTCCAGGAAGATCTCACATGCCGCGGAGCGGCTGGGCCCGTGAGGCATGGCTGCTGAGCCTGCGCATCCAGAGCCTGTGCTCCGCAATGGGAGAGGCCACAACAGTGAGAGGTCCACGTACTGCAAACAAAACAAAACAAAACAAAACAAAAACAAAAACTATGAGGAGGTATCACCTCACACCGGTCATAATGGCCATCATCAGAAAATCTACAAACAATAAGTGTTGGAGAGGGTGTGGAGAAAAGGGAACCCTCTTGTACTGTTGGTGGGAATGTAAATTGATATAGCCACTATGGAGAACAATATGGAGGTTCCTTAAAAAAACTAAAAATAGAACTACCATATGACCCAGCAATCTCACTACTGGGCATACAACCTGAGAAAACAATAATTCAAAAAGAGTCATGTACCACAATGTTCATTGCAGCACTGTTTATAATATCCAGGACATGAAAGCAACCTAAGTGTCCATCGACAGATGAATGGATAAAGAAGATGTGGCACATATATACAATGGAATATTACTCAGCCATAAAAAGAAACGAAATTGAGTTATTTGTAATGAGGTGGATAGACCTAGAGTCTGTCATACAGAGTGAAGTAAGTCAGAAAGAGAAAAACAAATACCATATGCTAACACATATATATGCAATGTTAAAAAAAAAAGGTTCTGATGAACCTAGGGGCAGGACAAGAAGAATGGACTTGAGGACATGGGGAGGGGGAAGGATAAGCTGGGAAGAAGTGAGAGAGTAGCACTGACATATATACACTACCAAAGCTACCAACCACCAGCTAGTGGGAAGCAGCTACATAGCACGGGGGGATCAGCTCAGTGCTTTGTGACCGCCTAGAGGGGTGGGATAGGGAAGGTGGGAGGGAGACGCAAGAGGGAGGGGATATGGGGATATATGTATACATATAGCTGATTCACTTTGTTATACAGCAGAAATGAACACAACATTGTAAAGCTATTATACTCCAATTAAGATGTTAAAAGAAAGAAATAGATAATTTGAACAAACCAATCACTAGAAGCAAAATAGAATCTGTGAAAAAAAAAACAACTTCCTGCAAACAAAAGCCAAAGACCAGATGGCTTCATAGGCGAATTCTACCAAACATACAAAGATGAACTTATACCAATTCTTCTCAAACTCTTCCAAAAGACTGAAGAGGAGGGAACACTCCCAAGGACATTCTGTGAAGCCACCATCACCCTGATACCAAAACTAGACAAAGATACCACCAAAAAAGAAAAGTACAGGCCAATATCTTTGATGAACATAAATGCAAAAAATCTCAACAAAATATTAGCAAACCAAATCCAACAACACATAAAAAAGATCATACACCACAACCAAGTGAGATTCATCCCAGTTTCACAAGGATGGTTCAATATATGATAATCAATCAATGTAGTACACCATATTAACAAAAGAAAAGTCAAAAACCACATCATCTCAAGAGATGCAGAACAAGCATTTGACAAAATCAACATCCATTCATGAAAATAGCTCTTACCAAAATGGGAATAGAGGGAACATATCTCAACATATAAAAGCCATTTATAACAAACCCACAGCCAATATAATACTCAGTGGCAGAAAGCTGAAAGTCTTCCTGCTAAAATCTGGAACAAGACAAGGATGCCCACTCTCACCACTTCTCTTTAACATAGTATTGGAAGTCCTAGCCACAGAAATCAGACCAGAAAAATAAATAAAAGGTATCCAAATTGGAAGGGAAGAGGTAAAACTGTCACTATATGCAGATGACATGATACTACATATAGAAAACCCTAAGCACTCCACACAAAAACTACTAGATCTAATAAATGAATCCAGAAAAGTAGCAGGATACAAGATTAATATTCAGAAATTGGTTTCATTCCTTTACACTAATAATGAAATATCAGAAAGGGAATGTAAAAAAACAATACCTTTTAAAATCATACCAAAAAACCCCCCAAAACTAAACAAAAGCTAGGAATAAACCTGACGAAGGAGGTGAAAGAATTATACACTGAGAACTATAAAACATTAATAAAGGAATCTGAAGAGGATTCTAAGAAATGGAAAGATATCCCATGCTCTTGGATTGGCAGAATTAATATTTTTAAAATGGCAATATTACCCAAAGCAATCTACAGATTTAATGTGATCCCTCAAATTACCCATGACATTTTTCACAGAACTAGAAAAAATAATCCATAAATTTATATGGAACCATAAAAGGCCCAGAATTTCCAGAGCAATCCTGAGGGAATAAAAAAACAAAGCAGGAGGCATAACTCTCCCAGACTTCAGACAATACTACAAAGCTACAGTAATAAAAACAGTGTGGTATTGGTACAAAAACAGGCATACAGATCAATGAAACAGAATAGAGAGCCCAGAAGTAAACTCACACACTTACAGTCAGTTAATCTTCAACAAAGGAGGCAAGAATACAAAATGGGAAAAAGATAGTCTCTTCAGCAAGTGGTGCTGGGAAAGTTGGACAGCTGCATGTAAATCAATAAAGTTAGAATACACCCTCACACCATGCACAAAAATAAACTCAAAATGGCTTAAAGACTTAAAAATAAGACATGACACCATAAAACTCCTAGAAGATAGCACAGGCCAAACATTCTCTGACATAAATTGTACCAGTGTTTTCTTAGGTCAGTCTCCCAAGGCAATAGAAATAAAAACAAAAATAAACAAATGGGACTTAATCAAACTTACAAGCTTTTGCACAGCAAAAGAAACCATAAAAAACAAACAAACAACAAAAAACAAAAAAAATGAAAAGACTACCTATGGAATGGGAGAAAATATTTGCAAATGATGTGACAGACAAGGGCTTAATCTCCAAAATATACAAGCAGCTCATACAACTCAACAATAAAAAAACAAACAACCCAACCAAAAAATGGGCAGAAAACCTTAATAGATATTTCTCCAAAGAAGACATACAGATGGCCAGTAACCACATGAAAATATGCTCAACATCACTAATTATTAGAGAAATGCAAATCAAAACTACAGTGAGGTACCACCTCACACTGGTCAGAATGGCCATCATTAAAATGTCTACAAATAAAAAATGCTGTAGAGAATGTGGAGAAAAGGGAACCCTCTTACACTGTTGATGAGAATGTAAGTTGGTACAATCACTATGGAAAACAGTATGGAGGTTCCTCAGAAAAGACCCAGCAATCCCACTCCTGGGAATATACCTGGACAAAACTATAATTCAAAAAGATACATGCATCTCCATGTTCATAGCAGCACTATTCACAATAGCCAAAACATGGAAACAACCTAAGTGTCCATAGACAGATGAATGGATAAAGAAGATGTGGTACATATATACAATGGAATACTACTCAGCCATAAGCAAAAGAATGAAATAATGCCATTTACAGCAACATGGATGTAACTAGAGATTATCATACTAAGGGGAATAAATCAGAAAGAGAAAGACAAATACCATATGATATTATTTATATGTGGAATCTAAAACATGGCACAAATGAACCTATCTACAAAACAGAAACAGACCCATAGACATAGAGAACTGACTTATGGTTGCCAAGGTCGGGGGGAGTGAGAGGGACGGGATAGGAGTTCGGGGTTGGTGGATGCAAACTATTACATTTAGAATGGATAAACAACAAGGTCCTAATGTGTAGCATGGGGAACTATATTCAATATTCTGCAATAAACCATAATGGAAAAGAATACAAAAAAAGAATGTATACCTGTGTAGAACTGAGTCACTTTGCTGTACAGCAGAAATTAGCACAACATTGTAAATCAACTATACTTCAATTTTAAAAAAAGAATATTTTGGCTTCCACAATTTATGAAATATTCTCATATGTTTTGTTATGAATTAGAAATGAATTATTGTTATATTAATTATTGTTATTTCATATCTAGGTTTACAATCTATTTGGAATGAATTTTTGTATATCTTGTGAGACTGCATTGAAAGTTCATTTGTTTTCTATATGGATAGCAAACTGACCCAATGCCAAGTTTTGAACAAGCCATCCTTTCCTTACTGCATTGCAATATTACCACTGTCATAAAACAATAGCAATATGTGTGTGCATCTACTTCTGGATTATAATCAATTCTATTAGCTGTTTGTCTATTATGTGCCAATGCCATACCATCTTAATTCTTACAGCTTTGTATGTGTCATGACATCTGGTAGTGTAAGTCCTTCTGCTTTTTTTCTTCAAGATTCTCTTGCCTACTCTTAGTCTTTTTTATTTCTGTATAGATTTTAGAATTAGCATGTCAAATAAGATTAAATATACCTCTTAGGATTCTGATTGATACTTCATTGAATTTACAGATCAATCTGAGGAAGAATCGACACCTTAACAATTTGAATTTTCTAAGCCTTGAACATATAATATCTCTCCTTTTATTTAGACTGCTTTTAATTTTCATAGAAATGTTGTAGTGCTCAATATAGAGATCTTCCACATTTTTTGTTAGATCTATTGCTAGGTATTTGATGTTTTCTGATGCAATTGTAAGTGGTATCTTTAAATTGTTTAAAATTTCTATTTGCCTAGAGAAATGCAATTTACATTGACCTTTATTTATTTAGTGACATCACTAAATTCACATATTAATTTGAATACTTTGTTGATTCTTTTACACTGTTTACTTATACAGCAATGTTATTTGGGAGTAAGCACAGTCTTCCTTTCCACTTCTGATGTATTTTACTTATTTATTTTTGCCTTGTTGCATTGGCTGGGGTCGCTAGTACATTATTAAATCTAAGTGGCTAAAGGGTGCATCCTTGTCTTGCTCTCAATTTCAAGGAAAAGTATTTCAACATTTTATCAAGTATGATGTATGCTGTGAATTTTATTCTTATTATTTAAAATCCTGTATCAGATTGAAGAAGTTCCCTTTTATTTTCTAGTTTTCTGAGAGTTCTTAAAAATAAGGAATGAATATTAAATTTTATCAACTATTTTTTCTGGATCTACTGAAATAAACATACAATCTTTTTCCTTATGTTGTCAATGTGGTTTCTCTTATTGACTTTAAGTTTATACTTTAATAGGACACATAAAGAACAGAAGACAGACAACTATTGTTACTTGCTTTAAAAAAAAAGTCCAAATACTGGCAATGTCTAGAAAAATGTAAAAGAATTGTTTGTAATTGTTCTACAGTTGAACTGTGGGCATTTGTTCACTGAAACAAGAAACTGGCATGGAGTAAGTTCTCCTTATTTGGGGTCTTTGGCCTGAATGAAGCTATAGTCACTGTAACAGTGGTGCAGAGGAGATAAAACTCCAATAAAAATTCTATCATCTTTTTGGCTGGAAGAACCAGGCAAAGGAGCCCAGGGCAACCGGTGTTACCAGAGAATGAAAGTGGAACACTAGAAAGAAGAGAGGCAAATTCTGTATATAAACTCAGCCCAAGTTTCTGGCCAATCCCAGAACCATAAAAGCAGAAGGCAAATGAAGCCAGCTTGCATTTAGGGCTTAAAGAACTGAACTGTGATCTGAGCTACTGCTTACCATATGCATGAAAATGTGAGCTTAAGCCATATTAATTCCATACTCTTTGAAGCAATATAACAAAATGCAGAATCTCTTCAACATGGCATTCAATGCTCAAGATATCATCCAGAATTACTCAGCATATGAAGAATCATAAAATGTAATCCACATCATAATTACCAAAGTCAGTAGCTTATCTTAGGGTTAATTCTTGCTGTTGTATATTTTATTAGTTTGGACAAATGTATGACTTATATCCATCATTATAATATCATACAGAGGATTTGACTTTCCCAAAAGTCCTCTGTGCTCTGCCTGTTCATCTTTCCCCTCCATAAACCCCTGGAATCAACTAATCTTTTTACTGTCTCCATAGTTTTGTCCTTTTTAGAATGTCATATATTTGTAGTTATACAGTCTGTAACCTTTTAAGATTGACTTCTTTCACTTAATATGCATTTAAGGTTCCACCATGTCTTTTCGTGGCTTGATAGCTCAAAATAATATTCCACTGTCTGGATATAAAACAGCTTATTTATCCATTCAACTGCTAAGGACATATTGGTTGCTTCCAAGTTTTGGCAATTATGAGTAAAGCTTCCATAAACATTCATGTGCAGGCTTTAGTGTGGACATAAGTTTTCAGATCCTTTGGGTAAATACCAAGGAGTTAGATTGCTGGATCATATGGTATAAGAGTATGTTTAGCTTTTAAGAAACCGCAAAACTGTGTTCCAAATTGGCTGTACCATTTTGCATTCCTGCCAGCAACGTATGAGTGTCCCTGTTGCTCCACATCCTCATCAGAACTTGGTATTGTCAGTGTTCTGGATTTTGGCTATTCTAATAGGTGTGTAGTGGTATCTCATTACTGTTTTTATTTGCATTTCCCTGATGACATATGATGTGGAGCATCTTTTCATATGATTATTTGCCATCTGTATATTTTTTGGTAGTCTGTCAGGATCTTTGGCACATTTAAAAATTAGGGTGTTTGGTTTCTTGTTGTTGAGTTTTAAGAGTTTTTTGTATATTTTGGATAATGTTCCTTTACCAGATGTTTCTTTTGTAAATATTTTCTCCCACTCTATGGCTTTTCCTCTAATTCTATTGATATTGGCTTTCACAGAGCAGAAGTTTCAATTTTAATGAAGTCCAGTTTATAAGTTATTTCTTTCATAGACTGTTTCTGGTGTGGTACCTAAAAAGGCATCATCCTACCCAAGAAACCATCCTACCCAGGAAACCCATCTAGGTTTCCTCCTATGTTATCTTCTAGGAGTTTTATAGCTTTTCATTTTACCATTAAGTCTATGATCCATATTGAGTTAATTTTTGTGAAGAGTGTAGGGTCTATGGCTAGATTCATTTTCTTTTCATGAGGATGTCCAGTCATTCCAGCTCTATTTGTTAAAGAGGTTTTCTTTTCTACATTATATTGCCTTTTGCTCTTTTGTCAAAGATCAGTTGACGATAAGGGGGTCTGTTTCTGGGCTCTCTATTCTGTCCCATTGACTTATTTGTATGTATGTACGTATGTATTTATTGGCAATATCACATTGTCTTGATTACTGCAGCTTTATAGTAAGTCTTCAAGTTGGGTGGCATCAGTTCTACAACTTTTCTTTTCTCCTTCAATAATGTGTTGGCTATTCTGGGTCTTTTGCCTCTCCATATAAACTTTAGAATTAATTTGTCAATACTATAAAAATAACTTGCTAGGATTTTGATTGGGATAGCCTTGAATCTGTAGGTCAAGTTGGGAAGAACTGACATCTTTACAATATTATCTTCATATCTAAGAAGATGGAATATATCTCAATTTATTTAGTTCTTTGATTTTATTCATTAGTTTTGTGGTTATCCTCATAGAGATCTTGTACACATCTTGATAGATTTATACCTAAGTATTTCATTCATATATTTTAAATTTCAAGTTCCATTTGTTCGCTGTTGGTATATGGAAAAGCAATTGACTTTTCTATATTAGCCCCGTACCTTGCAATTTTGCTATAATCAGTTATTAGTTCCAGGAGTTTTTTGTTGATTATTTGGAATTTCTACATAAACAATCATATAATCTGTGAAAAATTTTAAGTCTTCATTCCTAATCTGTACACCTTTTACTTCTTTTTCTTGCCTTGTTCCATTAGCAAGGATTTCCAGTACAATGTTGAAAAGGAGTGGTGAGAGGGTACACTGTTGCCTTATTTCTGCTCTTAGTGGGAAAGCTTTGAGATTATCACCATTAGTATTTTGTTAGCTGTAGGATTTCTGTAGAGATTTTCTATCAAGTTGAGAAAGTTTTTCTCCGCTCCTAGTTTACTAAGTTTTAATACTGAATGGGAGTTGGATTTTGTCAAATGCTTTTTCTGCATCCATAGATATGATCATGTGACTTTTCTTAGTGTGTTGATATGACGGATTACATTAGTTGACCTTTGAATGTTGAATCAGCCTTGCATACTTGGTATAAATCCCACTACGTTGTGGCACATAATTCTTTTTATGCTTTTTTGGATTTAAATTGCTAATCTTTTGTTAAAGGTTTTTCATCTATGTTCATGAGAAATATTGGTCTGCAGTTTTCTTTTCTTGTAATATCTTTGTCTGGTTTTGTTATTAGGGAATGCTGACCTCACAGAATGAGTTGGGAAGTATTCCCTCTGCTTCTATCCTCTGAAAGAGATTATAAAATTAGTATAATTTCTTCATTAAATGTTTGTTTGAATTCATCAATGAACACATCTGGGCCTGCTGTTTTCTGTGTTGGAAGTTTATTAGCTGTTAATACACTTTCTTTAACAGATATAGGCCTGTTTAGATTATCTCTTTCCTCTTGTGTGAGTTTGGGAAAATTGTGTCTTTCAAGGAATTGGTCAATTTCATCTAGATTATCAAATTTGTGGGTATAGAGTTGTTCACAGTATTCCTTTATTATCCTTTTAGTTTCCATGGGATCTGTAGTAATGTCCCCACTTTCATTTCTGATGTTAATAATTTTTGTTCTCTTTCTTTTTCTTAGTTAGCCTAGCTAGAGGTTTATTGATTTTATTGATCTTTTAAAAGACCCAGTTTTTTGGTTTCATTGATTTTCTCAATTGATTTCCTATTTTCAATTTCATTGCTTTATGTCATAATTCTTCTTATTTCTTTTCCTCAGCTCCTTTGGGCTTAATTTACTCTTCTTTTTCTACTTTATTAAGGTGGAGTCTTAGATTATTGAGTTTAAATCTTCTTATTTTCTAATAGATCCATTCAATGCCATACATTTCCCTTTAAGCACTGCTTTCACTGTATCTCACAAACTTTGATAAGTTGTGGTTTCATTTTCATTTATTTCAGAACAGTAAAAATTTCCTCTTGAGAGCTCTTCTTTGACCCATGTCTTATTTTAGAAGTGTGTGGTTTAATCTCCATGTATTTTGGGATTTTCTAGTTATCTTTCTGTTGCTGATTTATAGTTTAATTCATTGTGGTCTGAGATCAGACACTGTGTGATTTATATCCTTTTCAATTTGTTAAGGTGTGTTTTAAGGCCCAGAATTTGGTCTGTCTTGGTATATAGTCCATGTGAACTTAAGAAATATGTGTATTCTGCTGTTGTTGGATGAAATAGTCTATAAATGTCAACTATATCCAGTTGACAGAAGGTGATACTGAGTTCAACTTGGTCCTTACTGATTTACTTCCTGCTGAATCTGTCCATTTCTGAGAGAGTTGTGTTGAAGTCTCTTACTGTGATAGTGGATTCGTCTAGTTTTCCTTGCGGCCTACCAGTTTTTGCCTCATGTAGTTTGACATTCTGTTCTTGGGTTCATACACATCAAGAGTTATGTCTTCTAAGAATCAATACTGTGAAAATGACTATACTACTCAAAGCAGTCTAAAGATTCAATGCAATCCCTATCAGATTACCAATGGCATTTTTTTTACAGAACTAGAACAAAAAAAATCTTAGAATCTGTATGGAGACACAAAAGACCCTGAATAGCCAAAGCAGTCTTGAGGGAAAAAAATGGAACTGGAGGAACCAGACTCCCTGGCTTCAGACTATACTACAAAGCTACAGTAATCAAGACAATATGGTACTGGCACAAAAACAGAAATATAGATCAATGGAACAGGATAGAAAGCCCAGAGATAAACCCATGCACCTATGGTCAACTAATCTATGACAAAGGAGGCAAGGATATATAATGGAGAAAAGACAGTCTCTTCAATAAGTGGTGCTGGAGATACTGGACAGCTACATGTAAAAGAATGAAATTAGAACACTCCTTAACACCATACACAAAAATAAACTCAAAATGGATTAAAGACCTAAATGTAAGACTGGACACTAGAAAACTCTTAGAGGAAAACATAGGAAGAATTCTCTCTGACATAAATCACAGCAAGATCTTTTTTGATCCACCTCCTACAGTAATGGAAATAAAAACAAAAATAAACAAATGGAACCTAATGAAACTTAAAAGCTTTTGCAAAGCAAAGGAAACTACAAAAAAGACGAAAAGTCAACACTCAGAATGGGAGAAAATATCTGCAAATGAATCAACGGACAAAGGATTAATCTCCAAAATATATAAACAGCTCACGCAGCTCAATATTAAAAAAACAAACAACCCAATCAAAAAATGGGCAGAAGACCTAAATAGACATTTTTCTGAAGAAGACATACAGATGGCCAAGAAGCATATGAAAAGCTGCTCAACATCACTAATTGTTAGAGAAGTGCAAATCAAAACTACAATGAGGTATCACTTCACACCAGTTAGAATGGGCATCATCAGAAAATCTACAAACAACAAATGCTGGAGAGGGTGTGGAGAAAACCCTCTTGCATTGTTGGTGGGAATGTAAATGGATACAGCCACTATGGAGAACAGTATGGGGGTTCCTTAAAAAACTAAAAATAGAATTATCATATGACCCAGCAATCCCACTACTGGGCATATACCCAGAGAAAACCATAATTCAGAAAGACACATGCACCCCAATGTTCATTGCAGCACTATTTACAATAGCCAGGTCATGGAAGCAACCTAAATGCCCATTGACAGATGAATGGATAAAGAAGATGTGGTACATATATACAATGGAATATTACTCAGCCATAAAAAGGAACGAAATTGGGTCATTTGTAAAGATGTGGATGGATCTAGAGACTCCCATACAGAGTGAAGTAAGTCAGAAAGAGAAAAACAAATATCATATATTAACGCATATATGTGGAACCTAGAAAAATGGTACAGATGAACTGGTTTGCAGGGCAGAAACAGAGACACAGATGTAGAGGACAAACGTATGGACACCAAAGGGGGAAAGTGGCAGGTGGTTGTGGTGGTGTGAGGAACTGGGAGATTGGGATTGACATATATACACGAATATGTATAAAATGGATAACTAATAAGAACCTGCTGTATAAAAATATAAATAAAATAAAATTCAAAAATGCAAAAAAAAGAAAGAAAAGAAACCAATCTAACCACATGGATCCTTAAAAGCAAATCAGTTTCTCCCACTAAAGGCAGAAGAACTGTAGCAGAAGGTTGTCAGAGAAATTCAAAGCATGAGAAGGATTCTCTGTGCTGTTGCAGGAATGCAGGCAGCCTTTTTTTTTTTTTTTTGCGGTACGCGGGCCTCTCACTGTTGTGGCCTCCCCCGCTGTGGGGGGAGGAGCACAGGCTCCGGACGCGCAGGCCCAGCGGCCATGGCTCACGGGCCCAGCCACTCCGCGGCATGTGGGACCCTCCTGGACCGGGGCATGAAGCCGTGTCCCCTGCATCGGCAGGCGGACTCTCAACCACTGTGCCACCAGGGAAGCCCTGCAGGCAGTCTTGAGGAGGTGAGAGAACTCCAGCTGACAGCCAGTAATGAAATGAGGACTTCAGTCTTACAACCACAGGGAACCAACTCTGCCGAAGACCTGAGTGAGCTGGGAAGCAAATTCTCCTCCAGAGCCCACAGATAAGAGTCCAGCTCTGCCTGTATCTTGATTTCAGCCCTGTGAGACCTAGACCAGAGGAACCAGCCAAGGCAACTCAAGGCTTCTGATCTACAGAAACCGTGAGATATTAAGTGTGTGCTGTTTTGAGCTGCAAGGTTTGGGGTAACTCGTTACAGCAGCAAAAGAAAACAAATACACACTTCCTATAGCTGGAGGCCTGAGGCACCTTCTCCAGGCCTCCACACCATCCTTTTGAAAGGCAGTCCAACCCTTTACTCCCTAGCCTTCCCCCTGCCTTATTACACTCATATCACATAGCAAAGATCACTTTCTAACAATTTACATAGTTTCCTGATTGGCTGGGTTTATTGCCTGTTTCTTTGCACAAGGACAAGTGCCAGGAGTGTAAGAAAATGTTTTTTAAAATTCAATTTAAAATTGAATGAATGAATGAATGAATATTGCTATATTTCCAATAGGTTTGGATTGTGGCAGTATGCAACTAAATCCATGGGACTTGGGTCAAGAAGTCCAAGAATAGAAGAATATAAAGCTATAAAAGAATAAGTATCAGTGCCACTGACTTGCTCCATGGATTTGGATGGTTATGGGTCACCTGAGCATCCATGTGTCCTATGTACATACTCACAGATTAATTAGTAATTTGCTTCAAAGGACACCTAGCTACAAATCGTTTGGCTCATTGATTGTCCAGGACATGTCTAGACCCTTCCTCCCTCTTAGATATCCTGGAGCCACCCATTTAGTGCAAGAAAGCTGGTAAACCTTGACTTCAGCATTTTTTTAGCTTACAAATCACATTGACACCTGTGATCTGGTTATTCTGGTGACGTCATTCACCTGAGGTCCAGGCAATACAGTCTCCAACTGAGAGATAAACTGAAGGTCAGAAAGATAGTCATTTGCTCAGTCATGCAAATAACTGCAAGCAGAGCCTGCACTGAAACCCATGGTTTTTAATTTCAAAGTTCATATTGCTCACATTGTGATATGCTGCCTTTTGGCTTGATTGGTTTAAAAAATTATGAATGAGAAAGACGACATGTAGAAACAGAGAAATTGTTTAAGAGATCTAAGTGTGGGAGAGTGAGAAGATTTTGAGAAGGGAAAAAAAATAGGGCATAACACATTTAGAAAGAGTACCAAAAAGCTTTATTTTTGAACATGGCTAAAAACAGACCATGTACATTAAATATGTACATAATCATTGGGGATTCACCCACATATCTTATTAACCTGGATGTGACCCAGGGAAAATTCTAATGAAAATCATGACTCCAGATGCTCTTTTCTCAATGCACTGAGTACAAAATAAGGAGAGAATCATAAGCAGTGCTGAAGTCAGAACATCTTAAATTATCATCTTTCCTCAAGCCCACTGGCTTTCACCTGACTAGGAAAGAACATCAGGTATAGGTGACAATGCTTTCCTCATGTCCCATGCTGACTGCTACCCAGCTTTTCTTCTAAAATGGAGGCTGCCATGATTGTGCCTATAACATGTATGGTTTTTAAAAATGGGGAGATAACTACAAAAGTAATACTTGGTTATTTTAGAAAATTTGAAAAATGGAGAAAAATATGAAGTGTAGGAATAATATTGCCCCAAATGTTACCTTCCATAGTCACTGCCTATTAACATTTTAGTATACCTCTGTCCAACTCATTTTTGTGGGTTTTTGCATATTATGAAGAAAATGTTATAAATAAAATGGAAGTACTTTAAATTCTCCCTCTCCAGATCCATTTTCTTCTCTCCCCAGAGCCAGCTGCTTTCAAAAATGTCATATATCCTTGAAGTTAATATTTTATTTTTTTGTTATATACATATTTGTATTATTTTATGTTTTTAATTTTTTTGCATAAATGCTACCATACTGTAGTAAAGTTCTCTTCAACTCAGTTTTCTTCATTCAACCTATTTTTAAAATCTATCTGCTAGATAATATTTCATTATATGACTAGACCACAATTTATTCCCTCTGAATAACATTTACTTTTCCATTTTTTTCTCTTATATTAAAAAACACTACTATGTATGTAACTATGTTATGGTGGCAAATGTTAACTAGACTTATTGTGGTGCTCATTTTGCCATGTATACAAATATCGAATCATTATGTGTATATCTGAAGTATAATGTCAATTATATCTCAATTAAAATAAAATGTAAAATCTTTTCACATTAAAAATAAATAAATAAATAAAAAGAGTCATGTCTCCTAAGAGAATTTACCCCTTTTACCATTAATGTAATGTCCTTCTTCATCTCTGATAACTTTCCTTACTTTAAAGTGTGCTTTGTCTAAAATTAATGTATTTAGTCATCCTCTCTATTGATTAGTGTTAGCATGGTACATTTATTTCCATCCATTTTCTTTTAATCTATATGTGTCTTTATATTTAAAGTGGGTTTCTTTGGACAACACACAGTTAGATTGTGTTGTTTATTCACTCTGACAATCTCTGTCTTTTAATTAGTACATTTAGACCATTGGCATTAAAGTGAGTACTGATATAGTTGGATTAATATCTACCATATTCATTAATGTTTTCTATTTCACTTGTTTCACTTGTTCTTTAGTCCTACATTTGTCTTCCATTCTTTTTCTGCCTTTTGTGGTTTTAATTCAGTATTTTGTATGACTTATTTTATCTCATTTCTTAGCATTAAGTTGTTCTTTCTTTTCCCTGCATTTTTTAGTGGTTGCCCTAGAGTTTGCAATACAAATTTAAAGCTAATTTAAGTCCACTCTCAAGTAACACTATACCACTTCATGGGTAGTGTGAGTACCTTATTATAACAAAATAATCCTAATTCCTTCCTTCAATTTCTTGTATCATTGCTGTCATTTATTTCATCTATACATACCATACATAATCATATATATATAATACATATATACATGACATACATAATTGAATATATTATTGCTATTATTTTGAACAAATTGTTATCTGTTAGATCAACTAAAAATAAGAGAAATAAAAGTTTTTATTTTATCTTCACTTACTCCTTCTTTGATACCCTTTATATAGATCTGAGTTTCTGACTTATTTTTCTTCTCTCTAAAGAACATCTTTCAACATTTCTTGCAAGGCAGGTCTACTGACAACAAAATTCCCTCAATTTTTGTTTTTATGAAAATGTCTTTTTTCTCCTTAACATTTGAAGAATATTTTGCAGGGTACAGAATTTTAGGTTGGTGTTTTTTTGTTTTTTTTTTTCCTCTCAACCACTTCTCACATCATTTCATTCCACTTTCTTCCTGTTTGCTTTGTTTGTGAGAATTCAGATATGATTCTTATCTTTGTTCCGCTGTAGGTAAAGGTGGTTTTTCCTCTGGCTTCTTTCAGGATTTTTTCTTTATCTTTGACTTTCTGTAATTTGAAAATGATATGCCTATGTGTCATTTTCTGGCATTTATCCAGCTTTGTATTCCCTGAGCTTCCTGGGTCTGTGGTTTGGTATCTGACATTAATTTGGGGAAATTCTGATCATAACTGTTTCTTATATTTCTTTTGTTCTTTTCTCTCTTTCTTCTCCTTCTGGTATTCCCATTATGTACATGTTATTCCTACTGTAGTTGCCCCACAGTCCTTGGGTGTTCTGTTCTCTTCAGCCTTTGTTTTTGTTTTTGAGGATTCTACTGATATATTTTCTAGCTCAAAGTTTTTTCTCAGTTGTGTCCAGCCCACTAATAAGCCTGTCAAAGGCATTTTTCATTTTGGTTACAGGTTTTTTGACCTCTATCCTCTCTTTTGGTTCTTTCTTAGGATTTCCATCCCTCTGCTCACACTGCGCATTTGTTCATGCATGTTGTCCAATAGAGCCCTTCCCATATTAATCATGGTTGTTCTACATTCTTGGTCTGATAATTATGACATCCCTGTCATGTCTGGTTCTGATGCTTGATGTGTATCTTCAATTTTTTTTTTTTGCCTTTTGGTATGGCTTATAATTTTTTCTTGATAGCCAGACATGATGTACTGTATAAAAGAAACTGCTGTAAATAGGCCTTTAGTAAAGTGGTGGTAAGGTGTAGGGAAGGAGGAAGTGTTCCAAGTCCTATGATTAGGTCTCAGTCTTCTAGTGAAGCTAAGCATCTAGTCTGTGAACTTCACAAGTGTTTTTCAGATTTTTCCCCTCTTAGGTGGGACGGGATGGCTAGAGTAGAGTGGAGCTGGGTATTTCCCTTCCCCCAGGTCAGTTAGGCTCTGATAATACCTGAGCAGGTGAGGCTCTGGTTAAATAATTTCCTTAGTGCAGGCCTTGTTAAGAAGAACACAGTGCTGTGATTTATTTTAAAAAATGGTTCCTTGTCCCCTCCCCGTGCTGGAAGCATGAGGGGATTTTTCTCTGATATTTACTATGAGAACCTAGTCGGGCTCCTGGAGGTAAATATCACAATATTGTAAATCTCCACCCTACAACTGGATCCCCCTGGAAGTTTTAACTGTCAAAATTGTGCACAATGTGCCTCTAGCCATTCATGAATTACAGTTTGGGTTTCCCTGCCCTGACACAGATTCCTGTGGTAGTTTCTGCCGAGAGTCTCTGCTCTGGTAAAGCCATGACTCCCTGTATTTGCCTTTCTGTCTCTTCAGTCTTGGGGACCAGTTTACTCTGTGTCCTCCTCTCTCTTATAAATCCGAGCAGAGATGTTGATTTTTTCAGTCTGTTCAGCTTTTCATCATTGTTAGGATGGACTGGCAACTTGTAAGTTCCTTACATGTGGAACCAGAGACCGAAAGTTGCTGAAATAACTTTTTAAATGAAGAACAAAGTTGAAAGACTTTTACTACTGGTTTCAAGATTTACCAGAAAGCTACAGTAATCATGACAGAGTCATAATGATGAAAGACAGATCGCTCAATGAAATAGAATAGAGAGCCCAGAAACAGACCCACACATATTTGTTCAATGGAAATTTGGTAAAGGTACCAACACAGTCCAAGGAGGAGGAAAGTCTTGTCAACAGAGGGTACTGGAACCACTCAACATCCATATGGAAAGAAATGAACATCAATCCTTACATCATACCATACACAAAAATTAACTGGAAATGAATCCTAGAGGCATATAAAAAAAAGCTAAAACTATGAAACCCTTAGAGGAAAGTTAGTAGTTATCTTTGCTAACTTTGGTAGATTTATTAGATAGAATGAAGAAAGCATGAATCATAAGAGAAAATTACTTAATAAACTGGGTTTTATAAAAATAAAAAACATTTCCTGTTTGAAAGACACCATTAACAAAAAGGCAAGGCACAGAATGGGAGAAAATATGTGTAAAATATATGTGTGACTAAGAACTTGAATCAGAATACATAAAGAACTCTCAAATCTCAGTAAGTTAGACATCTCCAAATACTTCTTAAGAGAAGATATACAAGTGGCCAATAAGCACATGAAAAGATGATCAATATCATTAGTCGTCACAGAAATGCAAAGTGAAACCACAGTAAGTTACCACTTCACATCTATTAGAAGAGCTAAAATTAAAAGAGAATACCAAGTGTTTATGAGGATGCAGAGCAATCAGAACTCTCAAACACTGCTGGTGGGAATGTGTACTGGTGCAATCGCACTGTAAAAAACTTTTTGGCAAGTTCTCACCTACCAAAATGATCCAGCCATTCCACTCCTAGGTATTTCCTGAGACAAAGACTGTACCTGCATGTGCACAGCAGCTTTGTTCACAATAGTCAATATCTGTAAACAGTCTGAATGTCCATTAACAGGTGAGTGGAGAAACAATATATGGCAGAGCCATATAACTGAATGGTACTCAGCAGTAAAAGGAACAAACTACTGATGTATGCAACAGCATAGATGAATACAAAAACATTATCCTGAGCAAAAGAAGCCAGAAAGAAAAGAATGTATACTGTAGGATTCCATTCATATAAAATGCAAACTAATCTATTATGATAAAAGAAATAGTTCAGAATTTGACAGTGGCCAGGAATGAAATCAGGTCGGAACTGTGAAATGGTACCAGTAATCTTTTGGGAACGATGGAAATGTTCTGTGTCTTTAATGTGGTGTGGTTTCATGGGCATCTAAAATTGTCAAAGCTCATCAAATTGTTTTGAATGAATGCATTTTTTCACTTGTATGTAATTAATTGTATTTATTATGTAAGTTATCTCCTAATAAATATAATAAAGATAAAAATAATCATGAAAGGCATATTAGAGACAAAAAAAAGCAAACAAAAAAACTACAATTGAAAAATCAAAGAAACAATGCCAAAGCCTGCGTCTGTGCACTTTTTTCCTATTTGCAGTTATATACTTAAGAAAAAAAATTCTGGGCTTCCCTGGTGGCGCAGTGGTTGAGGGTCCGCCTGCCGACGCAGGGGACACGGGTTCGTGCCCTGGTCCGGGAAGATCCCACATGCCGCGGAGCGGCTGGGCGCGTGAGCCATGGCCGCTGAGCCTGTGCGTCCGGAGCCTGTGCTCCGCAATGGGAGAGGCCACAACAGTGAGAGGCCCGCATACCACACACACACACAAAAATTCTGATACTCACAATTACCAATAACAGGAAGATTGCTGTTTTTTTTTTTTTTTTTTTTTTTTTAGAGAATGAAATGTTTACCATTATGGTATCAATAGTTTTTAAGCACATTCTCCACATGTGATTTTCCTAACTGGTTATCATTTGGCACATTTGCTGTGTGGAGCACACAACTTGGTGACTTTGAACAAAAAATCAATAGCAGTGATCTGGAAGTGCAGATCTGGTTGGAGTCCTAAGCAGTTATTATACCAGATACTGGAGGGAAGTTCATGAACTAGAAATTAGGTGAACTTCTGGTAACATTGGCACACTTTTGTGAACAAGTCTTGTGTCTAATTGCTTCCTGGGTGTTTTACCATTGGCAGATTTGTGGGGAGTCTGCCCGTTATAAACCATAGCATAGACAACTAGTTACTCCCTTTTTTGTTCAGCTGGAGTTCAGCAAATGATGAGTTCACTGGTGCCAGAGAGAAACTGCTACAGTGATTGATTTTTTTTAGTATTTGTATTCTTGGAATAAACACAATTTGGTAAAGTATTAGCCTTTTTATATTCCTGGATTCAATAAGCCAATGTTTTATTTAGGATAACTGCACAGATTTTCATGAGAGAGCTTGGACTGTAATTTGCATTTTTTGTATTGACCTTGTCAGATTTTGGTATCAAAGTTTTGTTGGTCTTATAAAACAAGCTGACCTCTTAAAACAATTTGCTTTTCTTTGAAAGAATTTCTACAAGATCATTGTTATTTCATTAAATGTTTGGGAGAATTCAATAGTGACAATCCTTGTCCTAGGAATTTCCTTGTAGAAATGTTTTAAATTACATACTAAATTTCCTTAAGAGATAAAAGACTACTCAGCATTTCTGTTTATTCTTCTATCAGTTTAGTAAGATATGGTGCTCTAGGAATTTTCCATTCAAATTTATTAGCATAAATGTTATAATATTCTCTTATCTTTTTAATAAATATAAGAACACATTTTGATTTTTGTTAATTTTCTGTTATGCATTTGTTTTCTAATTCAGTGATTTTTGCACTTATCTTCATTATACTAGTATACTCCCCTCTGCTCTTTTTGTTTGATTTGTTCTTAATTTTGTAGCTTATTCACATGGAAACTCAGAACACTGATATTCAGCTCTTCTTCTTTTCTAATTTAGCTGCATCCCACAAGTTTAGATATGTCATATGCTCATTGTTATTTAGCTCAAAATATTTTCTAGTTTTTGTTGTGATTTCTTCTTTGAGTCAGATTTTTAAGGAGCTTTTCCTGCTTAATTTTTAATTTAGGGCATTTTATAGTTACTGTTTTATTGTTTATGTCTAGCTTTTTAAGTTTAAAAACACATAAAAAGTATTTAAAATCTATGTCTAATAACTCCAATAATAAATCTCCATGTGTCTGTTTTTATTGTTATTGGGTCAGATTATTTTATTTAATCAGGGACTGAGTTGTCTGAGCTGTCTTAAAGTTTTCTACCATAGCTTGGCCCTGATCTTGTACTTAGCTAGCCAGGGGTCCACGTGAGAATCTGGGGTTTTCTAGGCCACCTCCTCCTTGGAGGATCCAGAACTCCTAGTTTGCCTTTTCAGTACTGTGAGATTACAGCAAACTCCTCTTTGACCTTCAGTAGCTTTTTGCCTACTTTCTTATCCCTCTTCTAAAAAGTAGTAGCAGAAAGCTGGCTCACTTGCAATTCCTTTCTCTCCAGGAGCCTGACTACATGAGTTCTGGTTGTTTAAACCATTCTCAGATGTCATCACCATTTTTTAAGTTTTGTATTTTATCTGGCTTTTCTAGGTGTTTTTGTGTTAGTGTGCCAACATGCTGCTCCATGAGAGCCAGAAGCGAAATCGACTGCTTTCATCTTAGCCTCTTTATAATCCAATCCACACATAGCAGCAGGACCATTTTTATAAAATTTTAATCAGTGTGATGCTTCCCTGCTCCAATGGCTTCTTACCACATTTACAATAAAATCCAAACCACTTTCCAGAATTGACAAGATGCTGGTCCCTGCCTCTCTCTCCAACTTCGTCTTAGACTCCACCCCATCCCTTCCGCACTTGCCATCCTCCAGCCACCGTAACCTTCCTGCTTAGACATCCAAACTCGTTATATGCAGGACTTCACACTGGCTGCTTCCTCTGTCTGAAATGCACATCCAGCCAGGTCTTTGTATGTCTGGCTTCTCAGTTCACATGACAGCAACTCAGAAAGGCCTTCTTGGACCACCGCTATCTAAGGCAGCTCTTTTCCATCAAACACATCATATTATGATGTGATGGTTCCTTCATGTTACTTGTCTTCCATTGAAATTATCTTGTTATTTATTTTGTTTTGCTTTTCTCACATTAATGTAAGTTCCACAAGGCCAGGCCTTATCTACCTAATCTTCTAATCTTATGACCAGACTGGAGTAGCCGATAGTGCATGTATGGGGATTAATCCACCCAGCTCTGAGGGCAGAGACAGGGAGAATGGGGTAGAGATTACTATACACCAGGGCCCCAGGCCTGATTTTAATATTTTCTCGATCTGCTTGATGTTTCTGAGACTCTGCTTTTAGGAGTTCCCTGTTTTACTTAGAGGTACAAATATACAGTCTACATAAGCACTCTGAACAGATAACCGAGACACTTTAGTTGCTGCTGTTTCTGTTTAACTTCTCTGTGAAGCTATAATCTTATAAATGCTCATTATATCCATACTGGAGAGTAAACAGACCTAAAAGTCAAGGACAGTGTTCCCGGAGTGAAAACAGTTTCTAATTACAGTAATAAAAATGAGGAGATAAATCAATCACCATGGAAGTCTTCTTTTAAATTTCTTTAGTTTGCATTATGTTTAACATGTATTTCTTTCCATTTTCCCTCCTCATTTAAAACTTCTGACAGTAACTTTATTTTTTCTCAGATTTATCATGTTTTAATTAGCAAAAATGTTTCCAGTTTGAACTTGAATAAATTTGAAAAAAACCATGTAAGACCTTAATGCAACATTAATCAAAGAAATAAATTGAGCATTTAAACTATACATTCAAGGGTATTCTTGCTCTTAAGTGCAGGCTACTTCGATTATTTCTCACTGAACATCCTTGGTATGTTAATCAACAAATACGGAAAGCAGGACAGTTTAGTTCTCATTTACCTTCTTGCATACAGAGTTAAAGACTTGCATGAATCTTGCAGGAACAGGGAATCTTCATTTCACTCACTACGGTGCAATGTGAGACCCCAGAGCCAACATTAGCTTCCATTTGTAAGGAATCAGGAAACCACGCCAGATATGCATGATTGACATAAGCCCAGCCCAGTTGCCATCTCTTATCTGAGAACACCACAAGCTCCACCCACATGACATTTCTGAACAGTCCCCTAAGTGTCTGTGGATGCCTTGGTACCTTTGCATATGTTGTTCCATCCTGGAATTCCCTCCCCCTCCCCCAAATATCCTGCCACTTGTCAAGACCCAAGTCCAAGAGCACACCCTCTGTGAGATCTTCCCTCAGTGCTTCCCAGCGTCCTGTCCACACCTTGATTAGGACATTTATTTCATTGTATTTTCTCCTTCCACTAGCCTGCAGGGTCTTATCTATCAATCATTTTTGTGTCCTTCCTGCTGCTTCCATTTCTACTACAGAGTACATGCACAATAAATATTTCTTAAATGAATTAATAATCAGCCATGAGAACTTCACCTTGCTTTCCTCCATTTAAAAAAAAATTCATTTATCCTTCAAACTTATCTTCCAGAAGGAGGGGCTCATGTGATTAGCTAGAAAGACCAATTTAAGCTTTTGATAACTGCCTTTGGCCTTATCACTCAATGCTGTCAATTTTTTTTTTACATCTTTATTGGAGTATAATTGCTTAACAATGGTGTGTTAGTTTCTGCTGTATAACAAAGGGAATCAGTTATACATATACATATGTTCCCATATCCCCTCCCTCTTGCGTCTCCCTCCCACCCTCCCTATCCCACCCCTCCAGGCGGTCACGAAGCACCGAGCTGATCTCCCTGTGCTATGCGGCTGCTTCCCACTAGCTATCTACCTTACGTTTGGTAGTGTATATATGTCCATGCCTCTCTCTCGCTTTGTCACAGCTTACCCTTCCCCCTCCCCCTATCCTCAAGTCCATTCTCTAGTAGGTCTGTGTCTTTATTCCTGTCTTAGCCCTAGGTTCTTCATGACATTTTTTTCCTTCTTAAATTCCATATATATGTGTCAGCATACGGTATTTGTCTTTCTCTTTCTGACTTACGTCACTCTGTATGACAGTGCTGTCAATTTTAACTGATTTTTTTTAACCTGAAATAAGAGGAGGTATAATGATCATTTTGAGTATCTGATATAAGCTATGGATACTTTCTCCAGAATTTACTCACAACCACCTGTGCACAAAACTGACCAGTATCAGGCTCTGAACTGGTTCAAATTCTGGTTCTGCCATTTATCAGCTGTGTGACCTTGGGAAATTCACTTAACTTCTCTGTGCCTTGGTTTCCTCATCTTTCAATGGGATAATAATAGTACATATTTCATAGGGTTGTTGTGAGGATGAAATGAGTTAATTATATAAAATGTTTCAAACACTGCTTGGCATAGTAATCCCTATAGAACCTAGTAGTATTAGGTCCAGGAACTGGCGGTATCAAGATAAATTGGATGTGAGTCCTTTCCTTGAAGAGCTCAAAGTCTCGTGAGGAAGACAGCTGTGCAAATAGAAGACACTACGTAGAGGTCTGGACAAAGGAGCAAAGAGGAGGAAGCACTTTCCTTCTGAGGCCTGGGATGGGGTGCCAGGTAGGAGGTGGTATTTTAGCTGAGAATTGATGGATGAACTGGAATCTCTGGTTGGATTAGTTGAGGATGTACAGTTTAGGTAGATATAAGCAAAGACACAATTTATGCAGCCATGTGAAAGCACAAGGGGCACTGGGGGACAGCAGCTACTAAGAGTGGTCTTAGTGTAATGTTGGAGGTAAAAGGTGATGGAGAGTAAAGCCGAAGCACATTGCAGACACTATAAACTGGTTTATTCAACACCTATGTTCAACTGTCTAGTCCCCGGCCTTCCCGACTAGAGAGTCAGGGAAGCGAAACACTAGATTTTCCCAACCAGGTGAGGTCCTGTGATAGGTAATAGGGCTTCTCTTACAGGATAGTAATTCAAAGCCTTTCAAGGGAAAAGCTTCTTTGGCCTTTTTGCTTTCTTCCTACCTGGAACTTGGGTTTGAGGCTTTAAGACAGGAAGATGAGAGCCACCTGCTAAGGTGTAGTGGCAAGACCCAGAGAGCTTGGGTCCCTGGTGGCCGTACTCAGTAGCTGCACTGCCTGGACCATCTCCCTCTGGACTTCTGGTTTGTGAGAAATATCACAGGTGACCAGGCTTCCTCTAGCTTAGAGCCTGAGGCATCCCTAACTGACACAAGTGGTAAGCAATGCTGGGTCATTGAGGCCTCGAATGTTCTGCCTAGGGGCTGAGACTCCCACATTTGAGCTCTGGGCACTGTAAGCTAATTTAGGGGTTTGAAAGTACAGCTTTGCAATCACACAAACCACGCTGTGGTTTAAATCACAGCTCAGCCAGTTACTTGCTGTTTAACTTGAGAAATCAGTTATCCTCAGTCTGAGCTTTGTCAGGGAGACATGTGGTGAAACTTATCTTAGGATGCTGACCTTTGCCACAGCACACTGGAAAGAACAAGGAGGTCAAGAGCAGAGGGAGAGGGAGAGTTGGCCTGTGTCCTTGCAGAGCAAAGTATATCTGAACTAAAGATTCGGAAATAATTTCAGAACTTAAAGTGGATTCTAGTTGACATTTTTAGCCAAAACATATTTTGATGGTGCTGGATTTTATAAATGTTCTCTGAGACTTATAATACCTTTATGACTAAATGTCTTAGTACAAACTGCTCTAAAGTTCTTCAGGAGAGGCTTCTTCTTTTTTTATTTTTTCCATGTGCTATAAATTCCTGTGGCATCTTGTATTATCTCCAGGAATGGAGTGAGAAGTCCATAAATAATTGGCAAGAACAGCCAGGACTGAAGAAACAAATAATTTAAGATTCATGATTCCATGCTAGCGGTCCTGTGGGTGCTTTAGAGTCCGTTGATAACCGAAGTAGTAAGAAGTTCAAATACAACTCTATTTCCCTGATGGCCACTTAAAAGCTCTAATGTTGATCTTCTGTAAAACCTGGGCCAGGCTAAATTAAGCCTGGGAAGTAGGTGGTATAATTTAAGAGACAATGAAAAAGCTTTGGCCCCAAATATCTACACTTTCTTGTCAAGGATGCTTGAAAGTTCTGCATCAGATATGAGCTACTTTGAAGAATAAAGGAAGGAACCCTGCCCAAAGCGAGTGCCCAGGGTAGTAGTAACACATTTCCATCAGCACCAGCCTGATGAGGATAATCTGATGCTCAGATTGAGGATAACTGATTTCTCAAAGTTATACAACTGGCCGAGCTGGGATTTGAACCAAGGTCTGTGTGACTGCAAATCTGTACTTTTAACCCCTACATTATATACTGTGGCATTTCCATGCCCTAAACCCCACTGTCTCCCAAGCCATGAAGTTTGCAGGTTATACTCTCAAGCTAAAGCAGGGAGCTAGGCAGTCAATGGGTGTGACAACTTTCTGCTGTTTCTCTAGGACAGGACTTAGTCACTGTGAGGCTGAGCCTGATGAGGCTTTGTTGAGGAACCTCCTAGCTCCCACCTGGTGGTGGAGACACACGTAAGAGAGGAGAAGGGCCTGTATCAGATAAAACAAATTATCTGAAACTCCAGCAAGTTGCCTAGCACTGTGTAAACCAGAAAGATGGCATGAAGAATCAGCCTTCGTGTCTATTTAAATCAAACAATATGCAACCCCATATCTTAGTGTTATTTTAAGGCTTATTGATTTACCTGTCCTAGGAAACCTGACAGTTTCAGAATCTCTGGAACTGGTCCAGAGGGACACAATTCAAATTTGGCACTCTTTTTTTTTTTTTTTTTTTTTTTTTTTTTGCGGTACGCGGGCCTCTCACTGTTGTGGTCTCTCCCGTTGCGGAGCACAGGCTCCGGACGTGCAGGCTCAGCAGCCATGGCTCACGGGCCCGGCCGCTCCGCGGCATGTGGGATCCTCCCGGACCGCGGCACGAACCTGTGTCCCCTGCATCGGCAGGCGGACTCTCAACCACTGCGCCACCAGGGAAGCCCAAATTTGGCACTCTTGCTTAAGGACCACACGCGTGGGAAGAATGAGAATGCTTGGATTAAAACACATCACTTCCTTCTCCTGTCCTGCTTTCAGGTGCAAGCTCAGGATCAGAGAAAGAGGCTATTATAGTTGTCCCTCGGTAGGTTGGGGGACTTGTTCCAGTACCCGCTGAGGACACCAAAATCCATGGATGCTCAAGTCCCTTACATAAAATGGCGTAGAATTTGCATATAACCTACACACATCCTCCTGTATGCTTTACGTTATCTCCAGATTCCTTACAATATCTAATACAGCGTAAATGCTGTGTAAATAGTGGAAAATACAATGTAATGTTAGGTAAATAGTGCCTGTGTGCAGCAAATTCAAGTTTTGCTTTCTGGAATTTTTTTTTCCCCAAATAGTTTCCATCCGAGGTTGGTTGAACCCCTACATGCAGAACCTGCAGATACAGAAGGCTGACTGTGTATGGCTACTGAGTGCAGCTGCAATGAATAGTTTCATTGTCCCACGCTGTGAGACTAATCAAGATCTCTAGGAGTTGTAATCCAAAGAGAACATGGTGACTTTCCAGGACCAAGAGAACCATGAACTTAGCAGCAGAGTTTGGGGCTCCAAGGAGGGAGGGAGTAGCATGTGGGCTTCAGGGTCCACCGTTCTGTTGTCCCTTAAGCTCCTTTTCAGGGCCCGGGCACTCACCTCGGCCTGCCAGATGGGGTTCACGGTGTTGCTGATGATCTTGGATCGCCTCTCCTGTCCGTGGTGTGGGAGGGCAGGGAAGATGCTGTGCTTCCCAGGCTGAATGGAAATCTTCAGGTAAGGGTCTGGGTTGAAAAACATCCCTTTCTTCAACCCCATGGCCTGGAAATCTATAAAACAGAGGATATTTTAATTTCATGTGTTTTAGCAAGGTTAAAGATTATATTAGGCCTCACACAAGGAGAAGAGTCCATCTGAAACATGTAAAAAGTTTCTCAAACTTTAGACCATTTTCCACCTCATTACAAATATAGACTGATATGTCTCCAGAACCCATTACACTGAACATCTACTGATTTAAATGAACATTTACTGTATTAAATTGTTTTGGTTAAGAAGTGCCTGTAATAAGTCAAGACTGGCATAGTGGTCGCTATGCTTTTCAAGAGAGGACCGTTGGCCCCTAGTGGTCTGGGCTTCTGGCGTTCCTCAGGCAGGTTGGGGTGAGGGGCTGAGGGTCACCTCGGGAAACCTGGTGCACACTGAGGGAGGAAATCCAACTTGGAAAATTCAGTGGGTCCAGGTGAATTTTATTTTATTTTTGGCTGCACTGGGTCTTTGTTGCAGTGCGTGGGCTTCTCATTGCGTTGGCTTCTCTTGTTGCAGAGCACGGGCTCTAGGTGCATGGGCTCAGTAGTTGTGGCACATGGGTTCAGTAGTTGTGGCTCATGGGCTCTGGAGTGCAGGCTCAGCAGTTGTGACGCACGGGCTTAGTTGCTCCGAGGCATGTGGGATCTTCCCGGACCAGTGCTCGAACCCAAGTCCCTTGCATTGGCAGGCGGATTCTTAACCACTGTGCCACCAGGGAAGCAGGAACCACTTCTTCAAAGTGAAGACAGAAAAACAAGGGCTCTAGCCTCACAATAAATATGATTTTCACTGAGCAAGGAGACAGTGCATCAGAAGAAATAAAGAGAAAGGTGAGGATTAAAAGAGCAAAGAGGGCTTCCCTGGTGGCGCAGTGGTTGAGAGTCCGCCTTCTGATGCAGGGGACAAGGGTTCGTGCCCTGGTCCGGGAAGATCCCACATGCCGCGGAGTGGCTAGGCCCGTGAGCCATGGCCACTGAGCCTGTGCATCTGGAGCCTGTGCTCTGCAACGGGAGAGGCCACAGCAGTGAGAGGCCTGTGTACCGCCAAAAAAAAAAAAAAAAAAAAAAAGATGGTAAAAAAAAAGAGCAAAGAATTGATAAGAGTGGCTCTCTGTGCCTCAAGTGTCTGTGCAAACTATGTGGTTTATGCTGAACACCTGTTTTTCTTCTGGGAGTCTGGAATTTTGGTAGGTGCTAGGAGTACTTTGGCCGTATGACCAGCCCCCAATCAAAACCTTGGGCTCTTGAGTCTGTAATGAGCTCCCCTGGTATATAGTATTTCATAGTATTTCACAACTTGTTGCTGGGAGAAATAAACCCTAGCTGTGTGACTCCAGTGAGAGAGGACTGGTGGAAACTTGTGCCTGGTTTCCTCCAAACTTCATCTCAGGCACCTTTTTCCTCCGCAATTTGCTGTGTATCTTTTCAATGTAATTGATTACATTGATTATAGTCAATGTAACTGACTATTGATTATAGTCACGAGTATGACTACATGCTGAGTTCTCCCAGTAAACCATCAAATCTGGGGGTGGTGTTGGGGAATATGGCCCAGAGTGTGACAGACATAGATTTACCCATCATAAAATAATGACTATCATCACCTTCATCACCTCCACCATTACTGCCTGTCATTTACTGATTAGCTACTAAATTCTGGGGACCATTCTATGCCCTTCAAATACATTATCTGATTTAATCGTAACCACAAACCCTACAAGAGAGTTATTACATCCCTAATTTGAGCAAGAGAAAATAGAGGTTTCTGAGTTAAGTAACTTGACCAGGTCTTCAGAGTTGGTCAATGTCAGGAATGAAATTTGAACCTGCTTCTTTGATTCCAAAGTCTGTGTTTATAACCATTATGTGATATTACCTTTTTATAAAAATGACAACTTTGGCATAGGTCAAATTTTCAAGCATAAATGGGTCTTTTTAAAAAATTCTCTTCCATCAAACAACTTGTCTAAATCTGCATAATGTTTTTATCATACATCTGATACCTGATAAGTCTAGTTATCTTTATTGTTCTTGTTTTCTTCCCAAAAGAAAACATCTTTCTTTACCAGTCACACATTTATTCTTCTGGATTAATCTTTTAATTTTTTAATCAGTTCCCCTCCAAAAAATTGAGATTTTGATTGGAATTGCATTGAATCTATGGATTAATTTTGGGAAAAATGGTAACTTTACAATACTTCCTATTCAAGAACATATGTTTCTTCACTTTTTCATGCCTCCTTTCATGCCCTTCAGTGAGCTTTTATAGTTTAAGTTCAATTTGTATACTTATAAAAATATATGTTTCACGGAGTAAAAACGTTTGAAAACTGCTGCAATAAGGAGTTAATTAGGAGTTAAAAGAGCATTTGGCTGTATATCAGTATATCCAGATTTTAGTTCTGGAACACTCTCTATTGAACTTTGTAACTCTAGAAAAAAACTTCTTCAGGCCTCAATTTCTTCAACTATGAAGAAATGGAATGGATGTCTATAAGAACACAGAGTTTTGTGATTTTCCAACAGTAAATGATATATTAATGGGAAAATACTTAATTTCCCCCCATTTTTTCCTGCATTGTTTTTTGTTCTGATGATAAACATGATGCCTACTGTAACTTTTTTAAACATAGAAGGAAAAGAAACAGAATTTTAAAATTATTTCAAATTGTACTGCATAGTGGCAACCATTGCTAGACTTTTTCTTTATTGCCTTTCAGTAATTTTCTTTGCATAGTTGCGACCATACTGTATATACAAACTTGTACCCTAAATTTTTTCTTTTGCCTGGATTATACCATAAGGATGTCCCATGTCTTTTAGAACATTTTGTATACATAATTCTTGAACAGTATATAGTATTTAATTATTTGGCTCCGTGGTAATTTTGAATATTTAAATTGTCTCAAATACTTGTGAAAAAATCTATATTTGCATTTATGATTTTTAAGGTTGTAGTGTTAATTCACTGAAAATTAAAGGGATAGTAGTTACACAGGAAATTTATTACCACCAAGGAGTGGTAAAAAACTGAATATATAAACAGATTTGAGAAGTAAAGCATTTGCATCAACAATCTTGCTTTGACATGCTACTCCATTCTGGAAAATTTCCAGAGGAGACAATTCCGAGATCTATCTTTCTGGTTATTTCTCATTTTAAATTCTAAAAAGAAAAGCAGTCCAATTATATGCAGCATCTCCAGTTCTTGAGTTTTCTTAAATTTATCTCTCTGTATGCTGGCGTGGATGTTCACATATTACTTTCAGATAAGATGCAAAGGTGAAGTTCTTTGAGCCCTAGCAAACCTGAGAATGTGTTTCTCTTGCCTTCTTACATAAATGACAACCTGGTGGGCACAGAAATCTTCGGCTAAAACATGCTACCCTTAAAACTCTGTAGCCTTTGTTTCATGATTTTAGCATTCTGTATGATAAGAAGACAAGTCTGAGATTAACATGAGGTTTATTCTTTTGTAAGTATCATGCTTTTTCCACTCAGATGTCTACTGTGTCTGCATTTGAAAATTTCTTTAAAAAAATTGGCATTTGTCTAGATGTTGGTCTCTGTACATACATTTTTTTTCTTAGCACCTTATAGTCTAACTTAAAGATTCAAAATCACATTCAACTCAAGAAACCTTTCTCCTATTATTTCCTTTCAATTTGTTCTGATCATTTCATCAAAAGCATTAAATATCTATGTATTGGCTCTGTATATGTCATCCATCTTTTTACTTCCTTATCCTTTTTATGTCTGACCCTTCTATGTTTTCTAGGAGTGAATCTCAAGTCAGTCTACCATATCATTGATTCTAATTCTGTAGTGGTGAGTATGCTCTTACTGCTTTCTAAAAGCTCTCAAAGCTCACTTTGAATTCTGTGATTGCACCTTTTAGAATTTATTTTAAATCTCTCCTTGACTATGATAGACAGAAAAATGGTCCCTCACAGATGACCATAACCTAATCCCTGGAACCTGTGAATATGTCACCTTACATGGTAAAAGGGACTTTGCAGATGTGGTGAAGGATCTTTATTGAGATGGAGAGATTAGCCTGGATTATCCAGTTAGGCCCAATGTAATTATAAGAGTCTTTATAAAATGGAGGAAGGAGGGGCAAAATGAGGAGAAAGTGATGTGACAACAGAGCAGAGATTGGAGTGATGCAGCCACGAACCAAAACATGCAGGTAGACTCTAGAACCTGAAAGAGATGAGGAGTGGATTCTTCTCAGGAGACCCCAGAAGAGTACCAGCCCTGCCTATCAACACCCTGATTTTAGTCCCTTAAGATTCATTTTGGAATTCTGATCTCCAGAACTGAGTGAATACATGTTTTGTTTCAGGCCACTAACTTTGTGGTAGTTTATTACAGCAGCAACAGCAAACAGATACACTTGACTTTCTTTTAGCTTCAAAGAACTTCAAAGAAATCCCTTACCATTTTTCTTCATCCTAGACCTCTTACTTAATAGGTCCTGCACTTTCCTGTATTTTATAGAGAGTACAAGCAGACAAGTGATAAATCCCTTATTTCTCTTGAGCAGATATTTGCCACAAAATACTTGTCTTATTCCACTTGAGTGTTATGTCCTTCAACGTTTTTTTTTTTTAAGGTACAATCTATTCTCCACACATTCTTCAAGCTACAATGTCTATTCTTTATCCATGAGTAGGTTGTGTACCCCTGGTATTGTCCATCTTTAGTTAGTTTGGTTGTCCAACGAGATGCTATTGGAATCCTCGTCCCTACTTTTACACCTGGAGATGACCAGCATCTAGTCAACTTTTTGATACTTTGTGGGCTTTGTAGATTTGATGATCTTTTTATCTCATCTTTCTTTGAGGCATGGAATTTATTATGCTACTTTAAGCAGTATTTACTTTTATTTTTCCTTCACAGATGTAGTGAATTAAACATATACATATTCAACTACTAAGTATTATATTTCCATGACCATTCCAGGCTTGCTTCTTTAGTTGCTAATTTTACATCTCCAGTCACATTTCATTGCTGGCAATTTTTTCCTTGAGATAAGTGTAAGAAAAATGATATATTGGGGGCTGTAGGTGATGAGTCCATCCTGATCACCTTATAAAGTAGCTTTTTGAACCAAGCTGGTGGTGGGGGGGGGATGTGGTTTCCTTTCCTGTGGTGAGTCTGTGAGCCCATGTCTACATGGTAGAGCCAAAATGGGAACCAGTGAATGGATATTTCATCTCCTTCCCCAGCCCCATGCTGTCCATCCTGTATGGCATCCCTCTTAGGCTTTAGGATTTTAGTGAGCTTTGGTTAGTGAAAATTCTTCATTTCTGGCAGACAGTAGAGTAGTTTTCCTTGTTTCTACTGTTTCTGAAGGTTTGTACAAATAATTGTTATCAAGCATTTCAATGGGAACATAAGAATGACAAATCAGGAGTTGTTAGTTTTCTGTCCTAGTAATACAAAAGTATTGTTTCTTCTTTTTTCTTTTCTTCTTAAACCTAGACAGACACATGCTAATGTTGTCAGTGGGTTTCTTTTAAAACTTAATTTTTTTTAGAGTGGCTGTAGATTCATAGCAAAATTAAAAGGAAGTACAGAGATTTTCCCATATACTGCCTGCCCACATATGCATCGCCTCCCCCACTATCAACATCCCCTACCAGAGTGGTACATTGGTTATAACTGATGAGCCCACATTGACACATCATAATCACAGTTGAGAGATACTTTACTTCTTTTCCCAAAATCCATCGTTTACATTACAATTCACTCTTGGCATTGTACACTCTCTGGGCATTGACAAATGCATTATGACATGTATCCATAATTACTGTATCATACAGAGTATTTTCACTGCCCTAAAAATCCTCTGTTCTCTGCCTATTCATCTCTCCTTCCCCTATCTCCCAGCAACCACTGATCTTTTTATCATCTCCATAGTTTTACCTTTTCCAGAGTGTGATATAGTTGAAATCATACAGTACGTAGCCTTTGCAGATTGGCTTTTTTCAGTGAGTAACATGCGTTCAAGATTCCTCCATGTCTTTTCATGGCCTGATAGCTCATTTCTTTTTAGCACCAAATAATATTCCATTATCTGAATGTACCATGGTTTATTTATCCATTCAGCTACTGGAAGACATCTTGATGGCTCCCAAGTTTTGGCAATCATAAATAAAGCTGCTATAAACATCTGTGTTCAGTTTTTGTATGAAAATTACTCCATATGGGTAATTTCCAAGGAATGTGATCATGGCGTCATGCGGTAAGAGAATGTTTAGTTTTGAAAGAAACTACCAAACTGTGTTCCAGAGTGTCTGTGCCATTTTGCATTCCTACCAGCAATAAATGTGAGTTCCTTTTGCTCCACGTCCTCACCAGCATTTGGTGTTTTCAGTGTTCTGGATTTTAGCTATTCCAATAGGTACATAGCTGGTATCTAGTCGTTGTTTTAATTTGCATTTCCCTAATGGCATATGATGTGGAGTACCGTTTCATATGATTACTTGCCATCTGTATAGCTTCTTTGGTGAGATGTCTGACAAGATCATAAGATCTTTGGCCCATTTTTCAACTGGGTTGTTTGTTTTCAAATTGTTGAGTTTTAAGAGTTCTTTGTATATTTTGGATTAACTTTCCTTTATCAGATGTGTCTTTTGCAAATATTTTCTCTGAGTCTGTGGCTTGCCTTCTCATTTCCTTGACATTGTCTTTTGCAGAACAGAAGTTTTTAATTTTAATGAAGTCCATCTTATCAATTTTTTTTCATGCATTGTGTCTTTGGTGTTGTATCTAAAAAGGCCCCACCCTACCCAAGGTCATCTAGGTTTTCTCCTATGTTATCTTCTAGGAGTTTTATAGTTTTGTGTTTTACATTTAGGTCTATGATCCACTTTGAGTTAATTTTTGTGAAGGGTATAAGGTCTGTGTCTAGATTCATTTTTTTTTTGCATGTGGATGTCCAGTTGTTCCAGCACCACTTGTGGAAGGGACTATTTTGCTCAACTGTACTGTCTCTGCTCATATTTCAAAGATCAGCTGACTATATGGGGGTCTATTTCTGGGCTCTCTAGTCTATTTCATTTATCTATTTTTCTGTTTTTTTTCTTTTTTTCACAAGTACCACACTGTCTTGATTACTGCAGCTTTATAGTAAGTCTTGAAGTTGTGTAGCATCAGTCCTCCAACTTTGATATTCTCCTCAACATTGTGTTGGCTATTCTGGGTCTTTTGCCTCTCATTATAAATTTTAGAATCAGTTTGTCAGAATTCACAAAATGACTTGCTGGAGTTTTGATTGGGATTGCATTGATTCTATAGATTAGTTTGGGAAGACCTGACATATTTACAATATTAAGTCTTCCCATCCATGAACATGGAATATATCTCCATTTATTTCGTTCTTTGATTTAATTCATTAGAGTTTTGTAGTTTTCCCTATAAACATCTTGTACATATCAACATTTTGTTAGATTTATACCTAAGTATTTCATTTTGGGGAGGTGCTAATGTAAATGGTATTGCGTTTTTAACTTAAATTCCATTTGTTCATTGCTGGTATATAGGAAAGAGACTGACCTTTTGTATATTAACCTTGTTATTACCACTTATCAATGGATTTTTAGACACACGTTTGCTTTACTGGGGGCTCACTTAGACATGAAAAGCCTCAGGTGACCGTCCATCTCCCAAGGACACTCATGAACTTCATTTCTGTGATCTCAGATCTCTGATATTTATGGCCTACAATATTTGTTGGTTTGATAATAAGCTAAGCAATAGTTTTCAAACTGTGCTGAACAGTTCTGTGTCCTACAGTTTCATGCCACTGTGTCTTCACAAAGACCACTTAGGGTGAAATTGAGTGCATGGGGCTCTGAACTCTGTATATCATTTTAGCCAGAGCAACTCAGTTTTTCTTTATAGTTTTAATTTTGAAATTATTTTAGATTCAAAGAAGAGTCTACCCTGTTTCCCTTACTGTTAACAGGTTATAGAAATAAGGTACATGATGAAAACTAAAAAATAAACTAAATTACTCTTAACTATTAACTAATTATGATTAACTAAATGACAGGTTTTTTTTGGATTTCACTGATCTTTCCACAAGTGTACTTTTTTGAGCAGCTCAGTTTTTAATCTGTTTTACCAACTGGATTTCATGTGAGATTTTATTTAGGTCAAGGGTCTGCTAGCTGCTTCTTGCCCCTACCTCCACTTTATAAACTCTCAATTACTGCTAGTTAGCCATGAAGGAAAAGTAGAATGGCAGCTTCTCTTCTCATCATCTCACCTCATCTAAGGAATGCATCTATTCCTTATTGAATCCTCTTGTACCCTTATGAGGTCAAAGGGTGAGAAATGGAATATTTCCTGCCATATCAGTAAACAAAGGATGTCACAGTCATCAGCGACTGCAGCCACCACCCATAGTGAGTTGGTGAGCCCTGAGGAAACTCAGGATATGAAAACACAGGATACTGGCCCCAGATAGCTGAGGTGCATATCAAAGGAATGCAGACTCTTGCATCTTCCCAAACATAGAAAAGCACTAAACGCTTTAACTTGAGATCATCTGGTTTTCTTTACTTAACAGTAATCTTTTGACATTCAGACTACCTGCCCTTTGTTGCAAAACTCCTATATATCCTAGCCCCACCCTTGCCTCCTCCAAGCAGTTCTCTCGGGATTACTTGAGATGCTACCTCCCCGGCTTGAAGTCCTAAAAATTCCCACCAAATAAAACATAACTCTCAACTTTTAGGTTGTGCATATTTTTTAGCAACAGGGGAATGGAGCGGATATTTTAAAATTTTGTTTTACAGATGGAGAAACTGAGGCACAGAGATGTTGAGTAACTTACAGATAAGAGTCAAATTGAAGGGGTCTCCTGACTGTTGACTGACATTCTTATTCACTCCACAAGGCCTTCATATGAGCAATACATACCTGAGAGAGAAAAGCTGATCAGCCTCCGACTTCCTTGCCCTTGCACAGTCTCATCAGAGCCAATACTTTTAAAAATCTGTAAGAAGACAGAAAATGGGAGACAAGCAAAGAAAGCATTGAAATAGATACACTTCAATACAAACATGCTTAATCACAGTTATTTCTGTAGCTACAGAATACAAAGACAGTAGCATTGTGATTTCATTAGGCTACTACTGATTAAAAGAAGCTTTTAGCAACCTAATGTCTTTCCCAGTAATAGAGTGGGAAATGCTAGTGGGGATGAGGGGTACTTTTCAGAGAAATGGAAATCAACAAAAATAATTACTTTAATATTAGAGCCCCTTTATAACCACTTATGTAAACAAGGCCTTTTCACATTCAAATTTGCAAAAGGTATTTATTAAAGCAGACCCTAAGGCAGTAGAATGATAGGTCAATAGATGTTTACTGTTGTAATTACAATACGTTTCCATTAGCAAAGAATAGTGTTAAACTGCTGTATCTTCATTCCTTCTGATCTGTATTACTACCTAGAGATTTCCAGGAAATTCTGTTTATTAGGGAGGAGACCGAGCATGGCATTAAGAAGCTATTCTGAGGTCTCTTTATTTAACTGCCTTCCTGGGATGTTTCAGAACACAGTTGTTACATGGGTTATCTTCGTCTAGTAGATATTTGCAAACCAGGTTGCCAAAATCTTTTACTTTCCATCACTGCTCAATATTTATCTGTTAATGGATTAATCAAAGCAGCTAGAGTCCTTGCTTCCATTCTCTTCTAGGCAAGTTTTACTTAGAAATGATTCTGAGTATTTATTCAAAGGCAGAGTTACCTTTGCATATGTTATATATTTGCAGAAAATAATATACAAATCTGAGCATTAAGCAAATCCATACAGTGTCCACTTTTTAGAAGATAATCTGCACTGAAGAAGCAAAAAATGGAGAACTCGATGACCTCTTACTCAAAGTCTCTCTGTTTCGAGGTTCTGTGGGCTTGCTCTCTTTCTACTGCCTCTCAGTATTTTTGATGCTGGAAGAGTTGTGACTGGATGTGACCATCATCTTGCCTTATATGAGACTGGGAGTAATGACCGGGCATCACTAGGGCTCACAGCTTTCTCCCAAGAAGAATACAAAGGGATTATTAGAACACCTCCTCATAAAGCAGGTGCCCCTGGTGGGCCTACATGCTCGGCTGCAGCTCGTGTGCCAATCTTCTCAGTATGTCTGCTTTTAGGCCCACGTGCAGGAGGCATTTCAGGGATGCTGGGCTGCCCAGCAGAGGGAACAAATGTGGGTGACATATGGAATGGGGTGAGTCAGAATGCTGGTTGGGCTGAAGTATCAGCCCTCTTCACAATGGACAGCCTGCTCCTTCCCAGTCTGTGTTTATTCTGCTCTTTGCCTGGCTGACCCCGAGCAGCAGAGGTCAACAGTACAGAGACTGCATCCTCAGGCTGGACAACTCTCTTAGCTCTCAAAGTGGCCAATGTGCATGGGCCTAATCAGGGTTCAAAATTCCTTCATGTTGAGGACTTTTCTTCATTTTCAAATCTATGCCTGAGCAAAGGTCATGGGAGACTTGGGCAGGCTGGCCACACTCCCTTCCAGTGATGTACCTGCCTATGTGGGACAATTACAATTGACACTTCCTAATTCTAGTTTAAAGATGTCAACATCTAGCTTGTTCCATCTCAGAATATAAATTCCTTGAGGGCACAACAAAAAGTATACTTTTAATAGAGCCTTGATTTTACACTGTTTAAAAGGTAGGATTAAACTGCACATTTCATGCTAGTCTAAATGAGCTTAAACTTGCAATGATAACAAAGAATAGTACATCTGTTCCTTCTTATTTAAAACATAATTTTGATCCCTCGTATTTAAATATTTTTCTGCTGGAAATTCAAGGCATTTACAAAAAGGTCCTTCATATTTATTGCATCAAAACAAGCCTGTAGACAAAAAGATAATGTATATTTTTCAGAAGCTACTAAGTTCAGAGGGGAGACACACATTTAAAACTTCATAAACATTTCCCTAACTCATGGCTTTTTGCTAACATTATTTATCAAGTCATCTCAGCGCCAGACTGATGATACAAAGGGGGAGGCAACAGATGATAAACATTTTCCAGGAAGTAAAGATGTTTGAGAAGGTTTTGCATCCTGGCTTTTTGCTCAAGATGAGTTCCAGAGGCTGGTCTGAGGTTCAGAAATCTGCTGCATTACAGAGATATGCTCTACCATTTACTGACTGTGAAAATGGTGTGAAAACTCAGGAAAAATAGTCTCACCCTGGAACAACCTAAGACTGAGGGGAACATCAGGGAATTGCTCATCTTCTCAGGGCTGCACATTCCCTTGGCTTTTCAGCCTGTCTGATGCCCAGTTGTTATTCCAAGCACTGGGCACTGGGTCTTGATGTCCCCTCTTAGACGCAGTGCACAGTGTCACCGTGTTTTGCACACAACTTATTTCCACAACCAAGCCTACTTGGAAAATGGTTTAACAGATTCAAGGCTGAATCTTCTGGGAAGGGGGGATCAAGAGGGTGGAGCAGGAGTGTGTGGGGCTCACCTCCCCCACAAGCACAGTGAAAATTACATCTACATGCAGAACAATTCTCACAGAAAACCAACTGGAAACTGGTAGAAGATCCCTTATACAACCAAAGCTGCAAGAAAGATCCCCATGTAGCTGGGTAGGATAAAAATAAAAGGCATCAGGATGGGACTGGTGGTCCTGGAAGGGATCTGTGAAGGAGGGAGTGTCCGCACAGGAAGGCTCTTGCTCTGAGAAATCCCTGTCTGCTGGGAGGTCTGCTGGGACAGATAGGAAGCTGGAGGAGCCTGTACTCCACTTGCAAGGAGTGTCTGTGTGCTGGCTTGCTAGCAATAAGGGCAGAGAGAGACTGGTGTTGATGGCTGCCACCTCTCTGTACCTCCCAGCCCAAAATGCATGCTGAGTGGGGCTGCTAGTACACGCATCAGCTAGGCACTAAAACTCGGGTGGAAGAACCCTGGGAGAGGACTTGGTCTAGTTGCGCGGAGACAGCCTAGAGGGCCTGGAGTGTGGTCCAGGCTGCCATGGTTAGTGCACTTGAGATAGGATGTGCATTCACCATTGGAGCCCTACTATCAGAGTGGTGCCGGGTGGGGCACGGGTCCGCCAATGAAGCCCCACTGTCAGTCGCAAAGTGCGACTCTGACTGTTGGTGGGCTTTGTGGAAGGCTGATAATGGACTCAGATGTCAGTTTCCCTGGTGGGCAGCCCCTGGGGAGGAGTATGCAGAGGTTCGTTTCCTGGTGGGTGCACTCCTCACATGGCAGGTTGGAGCCAGATCTCGGTGAAAAGGTCCAGGGAGAGCCCTACCATAGAGGCAGCCCGGGTCCCAGGTAGCAGCACAACCACCTCAATTCCTGCAGTCACAATGCCCCGGCCCCACTGCCAGCCTAGCACTAGGGTCTGGGATGAATACAACAGAGAAACGGATGTGACCTTGGGCTGCTTATGCGCAAAACCTCAGATACCTGCATGGGCACTGCATAGGTTTGCTGTGACCACATGGGCCTCAATGGATTCTGTGCTCACCTCCTTGGGGACATAGGACATACAGCAATGGAACCTTATGAAACCCAACCCTCAGGGCTTCTACTCCAACAACTAGGGAGCAGACCCTGCCCCTGACAAGGCTGTGACAGCCATGCAGCAAAGAGGAGGACCCACCCAATATCTGCAGCTCTGGATACCACATGAATCACACCTCCTATCAAGGGGATAATGGTCAGCACACTGAGGAAATAGCCCTCACACCAAAAATATTGGACTGACACAATCTACACAGGGATGCTCCCAAAAATATTGGACTGACACAATCTACACAGGGATGCTCCCACATAAAAACAGCACTTCAAGACCACAATAGATAACTATTTCTCTTAACTTCATAGAGACAGAGAAATGAAAAAGCAGAGGAACTACTCCCAATTAAAAGAACAAGAAAAATCCCCTGAAAAAACAAAAATGAAATACCTCTCCAGGCTACTGGAGCCCAAGTTGAAAAAGGAAGTAACAGAAACACTAAAGGAATTAATAAATATTACCAATAGAAATGCAGATCGCTGTAACAATGAACTAGAAACTATAAAGAGGAACCAATCAATATTAGATAACTCAATTGCCAAGATAAAAACTGATCTAAAAGCAATGAACAGCTGACTAAATAGTGCATAATAATGAATAGGTGATCTGGAAGACAGAATAATGGAAATCACTCAAGCAGAACAGCAGACAGAAAGACAAATGAAAAAATGAAAGCAATGAACAAGATCTATGGGATAATATGAAGTGTGCCAACTTACACATAATACAGGTTTGAGAAGGAGAAGAAAGAGAGAAGGGGATAGAAAATGAAAAAATGTATTTGAAGAAATTATGGCTGAAAACTTCCCAAACCTAAAGAAGGAAACAGGTATCCACGAACAAACCCACATTAAGACATATCATAATTAAAATGGCAAAAGTTAAATATAAAGAGAGGAGCACCAAGAGAAAAACAAAGCGTCAGTTACAAGGAAACCCCCATAAGCCTATCAGTTGATTTCTCTACAGAAACTTTGCAGGCCAGAAGGGGGTAGCATGATATATTCAAAGTCCTGAAAGGGAAAAACCTGCAACCTAGGGTACTCTACCCAGCAAGATTATCATTCAGAATAGAAGGAGAGAAGAAGAATTTCTCAGACAAGCAAAAACTAAAAAATACAGTAATACTAAACCTATCATGAAAGAAATATTGAAAGGTCTTCTCTAAATTGAAAAGAAGCAAAAATCTATAGGAAAGGGAAAAATCACAATAGGAAAGGCAAATAAATAAAAGGACAAAAGATCACTTAAATAAGCCAGTACATAGATTAAAAAAAAAACATTTTTGTAAAAGTGATCATAACCTCAATAAATAGTAAAAGGATAAACATGAAGATGTAAAATAGGGCATCAAAACCACAGACTGTGGGAGAAGGGAGTTAAAAAATATGGATTTTAAAAAAACGTGTTTGAACTTACATGACTATCAGTCTAATCAAGTAGATATAGCTATGGGTTACACTTGAAAACCAAGGTAACCACAAATCAAAAATATACAATAGATTCACAAAAATAAAAAAGAAAGGAACTCAAGCTTAATACAAAAGAAAACCATCAAACCACAAAAGGAAAAATGAAAAGAACAAAATTTCGTTCAAAGAAGAACAAGGAAGAACTACAAAATCAACTGGAAAACAAGGTTTAAAATGGCAATAAATACATACTTATCAATAATATCTTTAAATGTCAATGGACTAAATACCCCAATCAAAAGACACAGAATGGTAGACTGGATAAACAAACTAAGAACCTACAATATGCTGCCTACAGGAGATCCACTTTAGGCCAAAAGACACAGATAGATTGAAAGTGGAGATAGAAAAAGATATTTCATGCAAATATAAACAACAAGATAGCAGAGGTAGCAACACTCACATCAGACAAAATCGACTCTAAAACAAAGTTTGGAAAGAAAGACAAAGAAGGACACTCTATAATGATAAAGGGATCAATACAAGAAGAGGATATTATACTTGTTAACATATATGCACCCAGTACAGGAGAACCTAGATATATAAAACAAATACTAGCAGACGTAAAGGGAGAAACTGACAGGAATACAATTATAGTAGGAGACTTTAATACTCCTCTGACATCAATGGACAGATCTTCCAAAGAGAAAATCAATAAGGCAACAGAGATCCTAGAAGACACAACAGAGCCATTGGACTTATTGATATCTGCAGGACACTACATCCAAAAAACTCAAAATACAAATTCTTTTCAAGTGCACATGGAACATTTTCTAGGATTGACCAGATACTAGGACACAAAACAAGCTTCAACAAATTTAAGAGGATAGAAATTATTTCAAGCATCTTTTCTGACAACAATGGTATGAAACTAGAAATCAACCGCAGAAAGAAAAAGAGGAAAAAAACCCACAATCACATGGAGACTAAACAGTATGTTATTAAAAAACCAACGGATCAACAATGAAATCAAGGAGGAAATCAGAAAATACCTTGAGACAAATGATAATGAAAACACAACCCTACAAAATTTATGGGATGCAGCAAAAGCAGTTCTAAGAGGCAACTTCATAGCGATACAGTCCTTCCTCAAGAAACAATCTTGAGGCCTTCCTCAAGAAAAATCTCAAATAAACAACCTAACCTAACACCTGAAAGAACAGGAAAAAGAACAAACAAAACTCAAAGTCAGCAGTAGGAAGGAAATAATAAAGATCAGAGAGGAAATAAATAAAATAGAAATTTAAAAAATGGAAAAGATCAATAAAACCAAGAGCTGCTTTTTTGAATAGACAAAAAAAATTGATAAACTTCTAGCCAAGCTCACCAAGAAGAGAGAGGAGCCAAATAAACAAAATAAGGAATGAAAGAGGAGAAATAATAACTGATACTGCAGAAATATAGAAAATCATAAAAGACTACTATGACAACAAACTGGACAACCTAGAAGAAATGGACAAATTTCTAGAAACATATAGCCTGCCATACTTGAGTCAAGAAGAAACAGATAATTTGAACAGACCAATCACAAAGCAAAATAGAATCTGTAAAAACAAAACAAAACAAAAAATGAACAAACAAACAAAACTCCCTGCAAACAAAAGTCCAGGACCAAATAGCTTCCCTGGGGAATTCTACCAAACATACAAAGAAAAACTTATACCAATCCTTCTCAAACTATTCTAAAAGAAGAACTTATGTCAATCCTTAAACTATTCCAGAAGATTGAAGAGGAGGGAAAACTCCCAAAGTCATTCTATGAAGCCACCATCATCTTGATACCAAAACCAAAGACATTAAAAATAAAGAAAATTACAGGCCAACATCTCTGATGAATATAGATGCAAAAAATCTCAACAAAATATTAGCAAACTGTATCCAACAATACATAAAAAGGACCATACACCATGATCAAGTTGGATCCTTTCCAGGGTCACAAGGATGGTTTGACATAAGGCAAATCAATGTGATACAACACTTAGTAACAAAAGAAGAGACAAAACCATATGATCATCTCAAGAGATGTAGACAAACCATTTGATAAAATTCAACCATTTGATAAAATTCAACATCCATTCTTGATCCATCTCAAGAGGTGCAGACAAACCATTTGATAAAATTCAATATCCATTCAACATCCAAAATTCAGACAAACTATTTGATAAAATTCAACATCCATTGGATAAAATTCAAAGTGAGTATAAAGGGAATATATCTCAATGTAATAAAAGCCATTTATGACAAACCCACAGCCAATATTATACTCAGCAGTGAAAAGCTGAAAACCTTCCTGCTAAAATCTGGAACAAGATAGGGATGCCCACTCTCACCACTTCTCTTCAACATAGTATTGGAAGTCCTAGCCACAGGAATCAGACAAGAAAAAGAAATAAAAGGTATCCAAATTGGAAGGGAAGTGATAAAACTGTCATTATTTGCAGATGACATGATACTACATACAGAAAACCCTGAAGACTCCAAACAAAAACTACTAGAACTGATAAGCAAATTCAGCAGAGTAGCAGGATACAAGATTAACATACAGAAATCTGTTGCATTTCTTTGCACTTACAATGAAATACCAGAATGAGAAAGTTAAAAAAAAAAGATCCCATTTAAAATCACATTAAAAAAACCCAACAACCTAGGAATAAACTTAACCAAAGAGGTAAAAGATCTATATGCTGAAAACTATAAAACACTGATAAAGGAAATTGAAGATGATTCAAAGAAATGGAAAGATATCCCATGCTCTTGGATTGGAAGAATTAATATTGTTAAAATGGCCATACTACCCAAAGCAATCTACAGATTTAATGCAACCCCTATTAAAATACCCATGACATTTTCCACAGAACTAGAATAATCCTAAAATTTACATGGAACTATAGAAGACCCAGAATTGTCAAAACAATACTGAGGGAAAAGAACAAAACTGGAGGCATAACCCTTCCAGATTTCAGACAATGATAGAAAACTACAGAAATCAAAACAGTGTGGCATTGGAACAAAAACAGGCATATAGATCAATGGAACAGAATAAAGAGCCCAGAAATAAACCCATACGCCTATGGTCAACTAGTCTATGACAAAGGAGGCAAGAATATACAATGGAGAAAATGGACAGTCTCTTCAGTAAGTGGTGTTGGGAAAGCTGGACAGCTACATGTAAATCAGTGAAATTAGAACACTCCCTCACACCAAATATATAAATTAACCTAAAATGGTTCAAAGATCTAAATATTAGATATGACACCATAAAATTCCTAGGAGAAAATGTAGGCAAAACATTCTCAGACATAAATCATAGCAATGTTTTCTCAGATCAGTCTCCCAAGGCAAAAGAATTAAAAGCAATGATAAACAAATGGGACTGAATCAAACTTATAAGCTTTTGCACAGCAAAGAAAACCATCAACAAAATGAAAAGACAACCTATGGAATTGGAGAAAGTATCTGCAAATGATTAAATCAACAAAAGGTTAGCATCCAAAATATACAAAGAGCTCATACAACTCAATAACAAACAAACAAACAAACAATCAAAAAATGGGCAGAAGACCTAAATATACATTTTTACGAAGAAGACATACAGATAGCTAACAACCACAGGAAAAGATGCTCAACATGGCTAATTATTAGAGAAATTTATATCAAAACCACAATGAAGTATCACCTCACACTGGTCAGAATGACTACCAAAATGTCTACAAATAATAATGCTGGAGGGGGTGTGGAGAAAAGGGTACCCTCCTACACTGTTGGCAGGAATGTAAATTGGTGCAATCACTATGGAAAACAGTGTGGAGATTCCTAAAAGAACGAAAAATAGAGTTACCACATGATTTAGCAATCCCATTCCTGGGCATATATCCAGAAAAACACACACACTTTAATTAGAAAAGATATATGCACACCGCTGTTCATAGCAGCACTATTTACAACAGCCAAAACATGGAAACAACCAAGTGCCCACCAACAGACAATTGGTTTAAGAAGATGTGGTGTACTAATATACAATGGAATATTACTCAACCATAAAAAAGAATGTAATAATGCCATTGGCAGCAACATGGATAGACCTAGAGAATATCATACTAAGTGAAGTAAGTCAGGCAAAGAAAGGCAAATATTATATATCACTTAGATGTGAAATTTAAAAAATAATACAAATGAATGTATATATAAAACAGAAACAGACTCACAGACACAGTAAACTTATGGTTACCAAAAGGGAAAGGGAGGGAGGGAAGGAATAAATTAGAAGTATGGGATTAACAGATACAAACTACATAAGGTAGACAAGCAACAAGGATTTATTGTATAGCACAGGAAACTACATTCAATATCTTGTAATAACCTATAATGGAAAATAATCTGAAAAAAAATATATATATAATTGAATCACTTTGCTATATACCTGAAACACAATATTGTAAATTAACTATACTGTAATAAAAAAAAGTATTTTATATCTACACAGATGAACATTTTTTATTACTAGAGTGAGACAATTTATCACCAGTTTTATTCCTTCTTATGTACGCATTTGAGACAACTGTTCATATATAGAAGTAGGTGCAAATACAAGGAGCTTTATTATAGTAATGTCCTTCATTTTCTTTAAATCTCTACAAGCTATGTACAAAACAAAAACATAGTAATCAATCAGTAAAAATTAATTTAAATTGCCTATCCACTGACAATCCCTTTAAGTCTTCCTTCAGCTCTAATGAGAGCCAAGAATTCGAACCACCTGAGTTGCACATGGCAATCACTGCAATCACTGCAGCCACTCACTTTCTCAGCAAACACCAGGATTCTGAAGTGCCTGCTTGGCTGCTCCCTAGATGCTTTTCCACCCCCAAGCCAATGCACATAATAAGATCTAGAATAGGTGAGACCGATGCCTTTCCTTAACTATGTGTGAAAGAGGAAGAGTGAAAGGAGAAGTTGGAAAAGAGAACCTACAGACCACTGGCATATTCTCAGGCAGATCAATTTCAGGAAAGCAAACATATGGGAACTGAGAATCTGGAATCATTGCTCCTGTTACTCCTGGGAATGCCATCATATATGCCCAGGGAAATATTTACCCCAGGTTGAAAACAGGTGGGATAAGTGAAAGGGGTAACACCTGGTTTTGAGATAGAGCAATGTTAACTGCAGATGGTTGAGTACCTGAGAGACAGAGGCCCAGCTGAGGAGGCAATGATATTCCAAGCATATTTGTGAACTATTTCTCATTCCAGAGATTCCCAGAAATAGTTGGTGATAAAAACCGGATTTCTTGCAGTCAATATGATGGTATCCCAGAGTATTTGACCATGTAAATGAAATAGCATCCAACTTTTAAATAAGAAGAAAAAGCTGTTCCTCCTATCATCTCATGAATCACCCAAAAGCAACAAGGAAAAGAAAAACAAAAAGGCAAACTCCATCTTCAATAAAACCACAAAATAATCTATAACTCTGAGCACAAGATATGAAGTGTGGCCTCCGTATGCACTGGAGGTAAAACTGGGGTGTGGGAAGACACCAAGTCAAGATGCACAGGACTGCAAATGAGGAGAAAAAAGGTAGTACATGCACCTGGGGATATACTGAAGAAATATGCAAAAGAAGAAAAAGATATTGAAAGGTATACCATGTTCTTGACATGATAACAATTTCAACATGATAACAATTTCAACACTTTCTTAATCTTTATTTTTATATGATCCCAATGAAACTACCCATAGGATTCAAAATTAGAGAAGCCGACTCAAATTTTCCTATGGGAGAAAGAAAAATCAAGAACAAACAACATTCTAAAAGGGGAAAATAATGAGGAAAAAATGCTATAGAAGATACTTAACCGTATAATGAAACTAGAGTAATTAAAACAGTGTGGTACTAGTACATGAATAGCCATAGCAACAAAATAGACTAGAAAGTCCAGAAATAGACCAAAAATGCTTTTAAAAACCACACAGGAATTATAATAAAGGTGAATTTTCAAATCAGTGGAGAAAATACGGATTATTTAATATTAAAATGGTGTTGGGACATCTGGATAGTAAATCCGGAAGAAGGAAACAGATTTGGATTAATATCTCATATTATATAATAAAAAATCCAAATATTTAAATTTTAAAACCAAAATCGTAAGGGCATTAGGGAAAAAGTGGAAGAACATTTTTAAAATCTCAAGTTGAAAAGGTCTTCCTACAGGTTAAGAAAAACCCTGAAGTCACAAAAGAAAACATTGATAAACTCAACTCTGGGAAAAATTAAAATGCATACATGGAAAAACCACCATATATCAAGAGATAAATGACAAACCTGCATAAGTATTTCCAACTCACATTATATTCAAAAGCCCAATTTCTTTCATGTCTAAGAAACAAAAACGACGACCAAAGGAAAAGAAGCATGAACAAAGCATATCAAAAGGCAGTTCACAGAAAGGAAAATCAAGGAATTCTCAAAATTAAGAGGTATTCAACCTCAGGCCCAATAAGAAAAAATGCTAATCAAGACTACAAGCTCTGAGTTTTCACAAGCTCTGAGTCACATTGGCAATGAGCAAATTGTTTGAGAACTTACCAGCGTGACCTGCCAGGTTTTGAGCTGTCTTTCGACTCCATTCCCACCCTTCTAAACTGTGATGCTGGAGCGGAGACTGCTCACCCCGTTTCTGCTTTTCCACCTGGCGCCTGCGCAGGCATTGCCAATAGGAGATGCCAGAGTGAAAGAGGGAGGCTGAAACAGGAAGAAGGGACTAGCTCCGCCCTCTCTGCTTCCTGTGCCGGTCCACGTTAGCCCAGCAACTGTTTCCACTTGCAGTGTTAACGCTTCACCTTTGCAGCAGCTGAATCCAGTTTTGGGTTTTTTTCCAGCACTTTAAGATTCAGCCTGACCTTTTCCATCTCAGTGAAGCATCAGTAACCTTCTCAGAAGTCATGTCCGGGCCCATGGGGTCCCTCCTCCAAGCTCACAGCACCGCTGAATAAAATCCTCCTCCAAAGAGGTCTGCGTTTCAATACTGTGAGGTCCCTCCTCTAAGCTTCTAAGTTGATTATTTCAATCTCTTCACTTGCTCCTCCCGCCTTACAGATGGAGGCTGCTTTTTGCAATTGCTACCTCCCTGATACCTTAGGATTCTCTTGTTTTCTTAACAGCTTTATACCTGTTTAACAATTATTCATATGAAACTCTAAGTAATTGTTATGGCGTCCAATTGGCTCTTAACTGGTACAGTGAATAAAGGTGTGGAGACACAGGTAGCCTCATACATTATTGGGGAGAATGTTAATTGATACACACGCATACACCCAAGAAAGCTGGCAATTGACCATTAATTTCACGTCTAGGAACTTATCACAGCTTTACTTATTTGTGTGTGAAATACTGTGTATAAAAGTGAATTTACTGTAGCTTTGTTTATATAAAGCAAAAGATTGGAGGGGGAATTAAAGGTTAATCAATAAGGGAATGTTAGATAAATTACAATGTATTCATTAGTGAAACACCTTGCAGAAATTAAAAATACTTTCTTTTTTTTTACGTAAAAAAACCCCATAATCTGTTGGTGGCCTGCGGAAGAGTATATAAGGTTACAGTAAGTCCCCTACATACAAACCTTAAAGTTGCAAACTTTCAAAGATGCGAACGTGCATTCACATGTCCAATCACGTAAGTTAGTTCACGTGTCTGGCGTACACTGTCACGTGCATGCATCCTCTACAAGTGGTTGTGCTTTGTGTACTTTGCTGTATTGTATAGGGTACAGTAGTACAGTATCTTTATTTCAAGCCCAGGATGTCTGGAAGCAAGCATCAAAGCAGCAGTGATGTAGCTGGTACTGCTAAGAAGTGCCAAACGATAATGATGGAAACAAAAGTGAAAATAATCGAGAGTGGAGTGAGGCCATCACTGTGAATGGGGTTTGGAAGAACCTTTGCCCACAGTTTGTTCATGATTTTCCTGGATTTCAGAAGGTAGATGAGTCCAAAGAGATCTTCAGCAACTTAGTGACACTCAGCAAGAAGCTGGAGCTAGATCTGCAAGAGGACAACTTCACTGAACTCCTTGTTGTGCAACATGAGAAGCTTACTAATGAAGACCTGATGGAATTGGCAGCCCAGAGAAAGGACTAAGAGAGACAAGAGGAAGAAGTAACTGAAGAATGGAAGAGATTCATGATGCAGGAAATAGCAAGGGGATTTTCTTTATTTGAGGAGGCACTGTTAGTTTCTGAGGCATAGGGCCTGAATGTAGAATGGTACATGAAGGTTACAGCAGCCGTTCAGAATGCAATCCAGTGCTACTGTGTCATCTATAATGAGAAAAATAGAGCTACTACCCAGACATCACTGGACCGGTTTTTCAAGAGGGTAGATAGAATTGAATCCAGCAAGAAACCAGAACCTGTGCCATCCATGTCAGTTGTGAGTGAAATTGCAGCTGGCCCTCCGTCTCCTATTGCTGGTGATCCTTCAGCTCTACCATCTCCCACCTCCTCTCCCTCCTCCAGTCAGTAACTCTTCCTGCCTGTTCACTTGATGCCAGCCCCTGTATGCCAACTGTTGTACTGTAATAATGTACTTTTCAAGGTACTGTACTGTAAGATTAAAATTTTCCTTTGGGATGTCCCTGGAGGTCCAGTGGTTAAAACTACCTGCTTCCAAAGCAAGGGGCGTGGGTTCGATCCCCAGTTGGGGAGATAAGATCCCACATGCTGTGCAGCGCAGCCAAAAAAAAAGTTTTCTTTATTTTTTGTGTTTGTTTTTTGTGTATTATTTGTGTGAAAAGTATTGTAAACCTAAAACAGTACAGTACCATATAGCTGATTGTGTTAGTTGGGTACCTAGGCTAGCTTTGCTGGACTTACAAGCAACTGGACTTTACAGATGTGCTCTCAGAATGGAACTCTTTCGTATGTGGGACTTATTATTGTCCCACTTAGTAATTTTTACTTTGTGGCTTGTTGTTGTGGTGTTATATCCAAAATATCATTGCCAAGACCAATGTCAAGGAGCTTTTTCTCTATGTATGCTTTGAGGGGTTTTATGGTTTCAGGTCTTTCATTTAAGTCTTTAATCCATTTCAAGTTAATTTTTGTGAGTGGTGTAAGATAGGGGTCTAATTCATTCTTCTGCATGTGGCTATCTAGTTTACCCAATACCATTTATTGAAAACACCATCCTTTCCCTACTGAGTGTTCTTGGCTCCCTTGTCTAATATTAGTTAACTGTATACTCAAGGGTTTATGTCTGAGCTCTCATTTCTGTTCCATTGGTCTGTTTCTATTTTTATGCCAGTACCATACTCTTGATTACTACTGCTTTGTAGTATAGTTTGAAATCAGAAAGCGTAATACCTCCAGTTTTGTTCTTTCTCAGAATTGCTTTGGCTATTTGGAGTCTTCTGTGGCTCCATACAAATTTTAGGATTTTTTTTCCTATTTCTGAGAAAAATGCCATTAGAATTTTGATAGGGATTGCAATGAATCTATAAGTGGCTTTCAGTAGTGTGGACATTTTAACAAAATTAATTATTTCACTCCATGAGCATGGAATGTCTTTTATTTGTGTCTTAATTTCTTTCATCAAAATTGAGTACTTTTCAGCGTACAGTTAGATCTTTTTCTTCCTTAGTTAAATGTATTTTTCTTTTCTGAATAACTTTACTGAATCAAAGATGGGTCACTAAGGAAATATATAATTATAACATGGTTAAATACATTTCTAAGTTTTTCATTGTTCTTGATGCTACTGTGAATGGGATTTTTTGCTTTCTTTATATATTTTGTTAATATATAGAAACACAGTTGACTTCTGTATGTTGATCTTGTATGCTGTAACTTTACTGAATTAATTGACTAGTTCGAATAGTTTTTTGGTATAGTCTTTAGAATTTTCTCTATGTAAGATCATGTTATTGCAAACAGACAATTTTACTTCTTTCTTTACAATTTGTATGTCTTTTCTTTTTCTTGCCTGATTACTCTGGCTAGGACTCCAGTACTATGTTGAATAGAGTTGGTGAGACTAGGCACCTTTGTCTTGTTCCTGATATTAGAGGAAAAGCCTTCAACCTTTCACTATTGAGTATGATGTTAGCTCTGAGATTGTTATATATGGCCTTTATTACCTTGAGGTATGTTCCTTCTATGCCCTATTTGCTGTATTTTCTTTATCATCATGTGTTTTCTGCATCTGTTGACATAATCATTTGATTTTTATCTTTCATTCTGTTTGTGTTTCTCATTGATTGGTTTGCATATGTTGATTTGCATACTGTTGCATATTTGCATCCCAGGGATAAATCCTACTTGGTCATATTGTATGATTCTTTTAATGTACAGTTGAATTATATTTGCTAATATTTTGTTGGGAATTTTTGTATCTATATTCATCAGAGATATTGGTCTGTAGTTTTTTTTTTTTTTGCTTTTTTTTCTTGTGGTGTCCTTATTTGGCTTTGGTATCATGGTAATTCTAGTCTTGTAAAATTAGTTTGTAACTGTTCCTTCCTCATCAATTTTTTTTGAAGTTTGCAAAGGATTGACATTAATTCTTTAAATGTTTGATTGAAATAATTGATAAATCATCCGGTCCTGGGCTTTTCTTTGGGGAGTTTTTCAATTACTGATTCAGTCTCCTTACTCATTATTGATATGTTCAGAATTTCTATTTCTTCATGATTCAGTTTCAGTAGGTTGTATGTTTCTAGGAATTTATCCATTTCTTCTAGGTTATCCAATTTGTTGGTGTAAAATTGTTCATAGTAGTGGCTTATTATCCTTTGTATTTCTGTGGTATCAGTTGTAATGTCTCCTCTTTCATTTCTGATTTTGAGTCTTCTCTCTTTTTCTCTTAGTGTAGCTAAAGATTTCTCAGTTTTGTTTATCTTTTCAAAAAATTAGTTTTTAGTTTGTTAGGCTTTTCTATTGTTTTTCTGGTCTCTGGTTTACTTATGCTCAGATTTTTGTTATATCTTTCTTTCTCCTAACTTTGGGCTTAGTTTGCTCTTTTTTTTGGTCAGTTCCTTTAAATATAAATTTAGCTTATTTATTTGATATATTTCTTTCTTCTTACTGTAGGCATTTATTTTTATAACCATCTCACTTAAAACCATTTTTGCAGCATCCCACAGATTTTTTTTTATTGGAGTATAATTGCTTTACAATGTTGTGTTAGTTTTTGCTCTACAATGAAGTGAATCAGCTATATGTATTCATATATCTTCTCCCTCTTGGACTTCCCTCCCATCCTCCCCATCTAGATCATCACAGAGCACCCAGCTGAGCTCCCTGTGCTATACAGCAGGTTCCCACTTGCTATCTATTTTACACATTGTAGTGTATTTATGTCAAACCTAATCTCCCAATCCATCCCACCCTCCCCTTCTCCCACTGTGTCCACACATCCATTCTCTATGTCTGTATCTCTATTCCTGCCCTGCAATAGGTTCATCTGTACCATTTTTCTATATTCCACATATATGCATTAATATATGATATTCGTTTTTCTATTTCTGACTTACTTCACTCTGTATGACAGGCTCTAGGTCCATCCATATCTCTACAAGTGACCCAATTTCATTCCTTTTTATGGATGAGTAATATTCCATTATATATATATATACCATATCTGCAGCATCCCATAGATTTTAGTATGTTATATTTCCATTTTCATTTGTCTCAAGGTATTTTCTGATTTCCCTTTGATCCAGAGGTTGTTCAGGAATGTGTTGTTCAATTTCCATGTATTTGTGAATTTTCCAGCTTTCCCTCTGTTACTGATTTCTAGTTCCATACCTGTGTGGTTGGAAGAGAGATACTTGGTATGATTTCCATCTTTTAAAATTTGCTAAGCTACCTTTGTGGTCTATCATATGATCTGTCCTGAAGAATATTCCATGTGTGCTTGAGAACAATGTATATTTTGCTACTGCTAGATGGGATGTTTTATATATGTCCATTAGTTCTATTTGATCTAAAGTATGATTCAAGTCCAACATTTTCTTATTGGTTTTCTATCTATATGACCTATCCATTGTTGAAATTAGGGAATTGGAGTTTCCTACTATTATTGTATTATTGCCTGTTGCTCTCTTCAGATATGTTAGTACTTGTTTAATATATGTTGGGGCTCCAATGTTGGGGGTACATATACATTTATAATTGTTGTATCTTCTTGATGAATAGGCATTTTCATCTTTATATAATGACCTTCTTTGTATCTTGTTAGAGTTTTTGGCTTAAAGTCTACTTTGTCTGACATAATTATAGCTACCCCTGCCCTTTTTTGGCTTCATTTGCATAGAATATCTTTTTCCATTCTTTTATCTTGAGCTTATGTGTGTCCTTAAAGCTAAGTCTCTTGTTGGCCACATAAGATGTGCCTTAAAAAAAAATCCTACTCTATGTCTTCTGATTGGAGAATCCAATCCACTTACATTTAGGGTTATTATTGATAGATAAGGACTTACTAGTGCCACCTTATGAACTGTTTTCTGGCTATTTTGAAGTTCCCTTGTTCCTTTCTTCCTCTCTTACTGCTTTCCTTTGTGAATTGATGATTTTCTATAGTGGTATGCTCTGAGCTTCTCTTTATCTTTTGTGAATTCAATTTAACTTTTTATTTTGTGGTCACCGTGAGGCTTACATAAAATATTTTATAGATATAACCGTCTATTTTATGCTGATAACTAAACTTTGATTGTATACAAAACTCTACCCTTTTACTCCCCTTGTCTTTAATGTTTTTGATGTCACAATTTACCTCTTTTTATATTGTGTATCCATTAACAAATTATTGTAACTACAGTTATTTTTAATACTCTTGTCCTTTTCCTTTATCCTAAAGTTATCTGGTTAACCCTCCACTATATTATAGTATTAGACTATTCTGAATCTGACTATATACTTACCCATATCAGTGTGTTGCATATATTCATATGTTTTCATGGTACTAATTAACATGTTTTCATTTCAGCTTAAAGAATTCCTTTCAAGCATTTCTTGTAAGGCAAGTCTAGAGGTGATAAACTCCCTTAGTTTTTGTTTGCCTGTAAAAGTCTTTATTTTGCCTTCATTTCTGAAGGACAGATTTGCCAGGTAAAGTATTCTTGGTTGGCAGTTTTTTTCTTTCAGTGCTTTGAATATATCATCCCACTCTCTACTGGCCTCTAAAGTTTCTGCTGAGAAATCTGCTGATAGCCTTATGAGTGTTCCCTTATAAGTTAACAAGTTTTTCTCTTGCTGCTTTAAAATTCAATTTGTCTTTGATTTTTGATGGTTTTATTATTATGTGTCTTAGAGAGGATCATTTAAAGTTGATTTTGTTTGATGAGCTTCATGAACTTGGTAATACAAATCTCTCCCCAGATTTGGGATTCTCAGCCATTATTTCTTTAAATAAGCTTTCTGCTGCCTTTTCTCTCTCTTCTCCTTCTGGAACTCTAATAATTTGTAAATTGGTTCTTTTGATGGTATCCCATAGATCATGTAGATTTCATCACTCTTTTTCATTCTTTTTTTCTTCTTGCTCCTCTGGATAATTTCAGTTGATCTGTCTTCAAGCTCACTTATTCTTTCTTCTGCTTGGTCAAGTCTGCTCTCTATTGTATTCTTCAGTTTAGTCATTGTATTCATCGACTCCAAAATTTCGGTTTAGTTCTTTTTTATGTTTTCCAAGTCTTTGTTAAATTTCTTACTTTATTCTTGTATTGTTTTCCTGATATTGTTGAATTACTTATCTATGTTCTCTTGTATCTGAGTATCTTTAGAACAATCATTTTGAAATTTTGGCCAGGTAATTCTTAGACTTCTGTTTCTTTGGGGCCAGTTTGGAGGTTTACTGTGTTCCCTTGGTGGAATCACATTCCCCTGGTTCTTCATGATCCCTGTAGCCTTGCATAGGGGTCTGTGCAATTTAAGAAGCAATCATCTCTTCCAGACTCTATAGACTAACTGTGGTAAGGGAAGAATTTCACCTGTGGGTGGGAACATGCTGGAGCATGCTGTGACCTCAGGTCTAGTGTTGCAGGGTGGTAACTGCAGGGGCTTTTGGAAGCTCTGAGTCTAGGGGGACACAGTGTCTCTTTGGCCCAGGCTGTTGGGGTTCACAGCATTGACAACTTTTTGGTTCACTGATCACTGTTGGGGGGGCATCTGTTGTGGCTGCCAGGGCTATTGTGGTCTTCAGAAGTCTCTCCAGGTCCAGCAGCTAGGGACCAGGGCACACAGTGGTGGTGGCTAGAGCCAGTGGTGTGCACACACTCAACTGTGAGGTGCAACTGCAGGTGCTGTGTAGTGGCAGCGGGCAGTTGCAGACACACATGTAGTGGTGAGGGCCAAGGCAGGCAGCAAGGGCTTGGGCCAACTGTGGGTGCTGTGGCTTTCAGTACATATTACTGTTCCTGCTGAATCTTGCCACGAGTGTACAGCAGTGGAAGCAGGAGATGGGGGGTCAAGCGAGGGGTGTACAGGTGCACAGCTAGAGGGGCTAGCTTCAGGTAAGCACAGTGTTGCAGGCCAGTGACAGAAACCAGTGCCTAATTTGGGCCCACAAGCAGCTGTGGGGGCTTTGGCTGTTAGTCGTGCTCTCCTGTGGCTGTATGATCTCCCCTTGAGTGTGTGCACACAGTGCAGGCTGATAACAAGGGTCAGGCTGGCAGCATGCAGGTGCACAGCTGGAGGAGCCAGCCTCGAGTGCATGCACGATGGTGGTCAGCCATAGGGTGTAGAGGATGGCATCTTACACTTGTGCATCCTCAGAGGCCTGGGCTGGCTCCTGTTGTGGTTCCCAGGCTCTGGCAGGGGCAGGGAGGGACCCAGATAGTTTGCATGAGAAAACACGAATACCTGTGGGGCAAAAGCTGCTAAAATCTGCAGTGGTTCCACTGCAGGTGTGCTGGTCATTGGTTCCTTCTTCATTGGTAAAAGCTTCTGGGTTTGTTTATAGAGGAGGCCACTGTGAACCACAATCACTCCCACCTCATGGCGGCTATTGGTAGATCCTGCTTTTCTTCCTTGCTTCTAGCCATCTTGACTTTGCTTGTCTGGGTGCAGTGAAAGCCAAGAAGCATCTTTGTGTGATGCCCCCAAAGCCTGGAGAAGGTGGTTGCTCATTCTGCTTTCCCTTTCCTAGTGAGGAGAACTCTTTCTAGCTGGGGAGTTCTTTTTTGGTGCTGAGCAGTGCCAGCCTGGGGAATGGGATGATGCAGGCAAATGAAGCTGTCTTCCTTCTCTTCTTGTGTGATTATTCTCAGGTTTTCTGTTGACTATGTTGCTTAAGTTTCTTAAGTGGACTCCACAGATCTCCCAGAGCTGTGTTTGTTAGTGGATAGCTGTCTAATTGTTGATCTTTGTAGGGGGACAGAGATGGGGTCTCCTATACCAGCATCTTGATGATGTCATTCTCACAGTTTGTTTCCTACTCTGGTATTTAACCAAAAATTGATCTTAGCCATTGGTTTAAGGATGATTTTATATAGTATAATAACCAATTAATGTTTATTCCTACTTTGAAAAGAGATGAAAAATTCAGGAATGGATGTTGAGTTTCCTGAATCTGGAGTGAACAGATGGACAGTCTGGGCATTTATGGAGGTTGTGATAGGCAGGTATACAATATGGTGTTGAGAACTCGAGCTGGTTGGTACTCCCCTTTCTCTACCAGCTCCTCGCCATACCATGAAGCCCAGAGACAGGCAATCAATTCCACTAATTCTCAGTTTTCCTTTCTAACAAATGGAGGCCAGAATAGAACTACTTCACTGAGTTCTCCTGAGAACTAAATGAGATGAAGCATGTACAACACTTAGCATGAAGGTTGGCACATAGTAAGTGCTCTAACTTAGGCCAATTATTATTCATATTGTTAGTTGTTTTTTAACCTCTGACCTTTTATTATTAAGAATTATGTTAGCAGATTGTCTAATATTTGATTCTTTACTTTACCGACCAGAAACATGAAGCACAAAGAGGTCAATAAAGGAACATGCTTGGCGGGCTGTGAGAAAGAGATGTGACCAAAAGGTAGTTCTGGAGGCTCTCTCAGCCCTTTCCCTATGGCTAGATCATTTTTCTGCTAAGGCAGACTGTATTATAAATATACACCTCAGGACCACAAATGCACTGTCTGCTGTGCCACATTCATCTGGATTAACTTAATACGCTTGGAGTCTTGTCCATATTCTTCTATCCTCAGTTTTCCAACAAATTCATGTCAATCTGCTCTTTTAATGATTTTGCAAGCAAAACCTAGCCTTAATGAAATAAAGAAAAAATAAAAGCAACAGTGCAGTGAGTTTCCACATTATGTTCACGTCTACACCCTTCATTTGGCAGACGAGAGAGCTGATGAGTGCATCTCCCTCAGCTCACTTCGGAGCTGATCTTAGGGCCCATGGACCTGGGATGAGGGACCATGGTTAGAGATCCTGGAATGGGTGGCCATGGTTAGAGATCCTGGGATGAGGGGTCACAGGGCTGATGTGGGCAGGGAGGTGGGGGTGGGCAGAATTTCTTGAGGAGTTCCATCAGAAGACAGGGGAAGCAGGTAGGGAGTTAGGGATCAGGCTGAATATAGGGCAAGTACTTGTCAGCTCATGGGGGAGGAAAGCTGTTTGAGGCAGGGCAGCATTGCTTTCTCTAGAAAAATGGTACAGATGAACCAATTTGGAGGGCAGGAACAGAGATTCAGACATAGAAAATGGACGTGTGGACACAGTGGGGGAAGGGGTGGTGGGATGAACTGGGAAATTAGGACTGACATATATACATTACCATGTGTAAAATAGATAGATAGTGGGAAGCTGCCGTATAGCACAGGGAGTTCATGTCAGTGTTCTGTGGTGAACTAGATGGGTGGAATGGGGGGGGGTGGTTAGGTCCAAGAGGGAGGGAATATATGTATACACATAGTTGATTCACTTTGTTGTACAGCAGAAACTGACACAGCATTGTAGAACATGTATACCCCAATTTAAAAAAAAGATAAAATTTAAGAAGTAACATGTACTCATTTAAGATAATCAGAGATGCTCTGGACAGGGGACTGCAATGTTTAGATTGTGCTCTGAAGGTTCACTGCACGACAGCCTAGAGACCACAGTGCAGGGGTTTTCTGTAGGGGCAAAGGGCCTCTCCAGACCAGGGGAGGCAGACCCTGTGGGGGTGGACCAGCATCAATCCTGAAAGCTCTCCAGGTGAGTCTGAAACCCAGCAGGACCCTTTGGGGCTCCTAGGCATGGAAGCCTTTCCATGTCCCCCGTTTCTTGTTTATAGGCAACAGACTCCAGCCTCCATAACCTTCCCTGAGTTCCAAAGGGCAGATTTGAACAGTTGCTAATCAGGGAAGAGAGGGGATGCAGAGACAAGGGAGGAGCAGTCAAGAAACAATAGTGCAGCCTTGGGGCAGGGTCCTGGTTCCCCCTCAAGGGATACACATAACAATACCTTTGAGCTCTTCTACAGAACTAAAACCCCCAACAAATAGAAGATGTCAGCATTCTTCATTCCAGAGAAGATCACCTGAGGCCAGATTAAAGGAACCAGAGAAGCTCATCAAGAGAGTACCTGATACCAGAGTAAAGGAGTGCAGGCCCTGCAACTCACTCTAATCTTGTCAGCAATGCCACCCTTGAACCACTGCTCTAAAACTCCTCCCTAATCCTCCCAGGTTGGGGGACACAGTTTTTGAGGGGCGCAAGCCCACTGTGTCCCCCTTTGCCTGGCAAAGCAATAAAGCTATTCTTTTCTACTTCACCCAAAACTCTGTCTGAGATTCGATTCAGCACCAGTGCACAAGGCCGAGTTTTTGACATCAAGTCCAGGGTGGACCCCAGGCTGAGAACCATGAATTTAGAAAGCACAAGATAGAGGCAGAGGACTAATCTGGAGACAGCTGTAACGGTCCAGACAAACCCTAAAGAGGGTCTTGACAGTATGGTTAGGAGGGCAGAGCAGAGGCTTGTACCATTGCGTGGTAAATGGATGGAATTCGGTGACTGATTGGAAGAGGGTGTTGAGGAAAAGAAAGGAGCCCTTTGGCCAATCTCTTTCTTTGTACTCTCTTTAAATTTAGCATCTCTTTTTTTTTTTTTTTTTTTACAAATTATGAACTTCTTCAAAATCACTGTCCTTCAGACACTGGTTTTGTCCTTTACCACCAGCAAGTCCAGCTAAGGATGGAGGAGTGACAAGAGTTAGGTCTTTGCATCTAAGTCTATGAGGTTGGAGAGAAGAAAAACTGCTGTAATTCTACTTTTTAAAAACAGCTTTTAAATTAATGAACTGCAAAACCTTTGGGTAAGTTAGATCATATGAAGTATGTCAGCTGCCTTTCCATCTGGATCACAGAGTCTGTTCAGTGAAAGACAAGGTCTGCATTTTGCACAGAGCTCTCTGAAGCCACCCACTCCCTCTGTCTGAATAGACAGGCAACGTGAGGGATCGCCCGGGGAGGGATGCACAGGGTTCACCCACAAGAGTGTGTGGTGAGACTGCAACAATATTTACTCCTCACAGAATGAAAGATGTTCCTGAAAAGATGCCTATAGAATGATTTTGCTTTCATACAAACCATTCCCCCCTCACTGACTTGCTTTAAAATTTCTAAGATGTATTCCCATGGAAAAATATACCTAGGTTCTAGGCAAAATGTGTGTCTCTCTCTAGTGCAATGTCTGTCGTCCCGTGACATGGCACAGGGATACTCATCTTCCATGAGAAGTTAAGCCAAGCCCACTAAGGTCCACAGATGGGCTTGTTAGCCCCCAGGCATGCTGCCATCTCAGGGCCCTCATCCCCTCACAGCAGCAGCTGCCTTACCTCCAAATGCATCGTGGAGGCTCCTGCCCTCTACAACTTGCTGGATCACGTGGTGAGTGGGTACCTCCCCTTCTCTCAGATGGCAGGAAAATTCTTGCTGTTTCCTTAAATACTGGTCAGCATCCAAGAACCTCATACCGATGCCCTCTGTCTTTCCAGGGGCTGTGTGGGAAGCCGAGGTCCACCCTCCCATTGGTTACATTGTGATTTTCTAAGACAAGGTCTCTAAGCAAAAGATTCACTTGGGCACTAGAAATAATCTGTAGTACTTCTGACCTAGTTCTTTTCCCACATATATTTGTTAAACTACAATCCACAGTTCAGGCATCATTTTGAACTACTTCTCGTTCATCCATCCATCCATCCATCCATCCATCCATCCATCCATCTCACAGGTACTATTCTTGGGGCAGTGAATTCCTTTAAAGAAAACATCTTGATTATAATCCAATAAAGATGTTAAAAAAAAAGAAAGAAAACATCTTGAATGAAGGAATTAAACCCTTAATTATGGGTAGTAACTCATTATTTTTGGCACTTTCAACGTTTCTGTATATTGTTTAAATATGCATTTAGCTTCACTGAAATCTATGTATTTTGCAACCAGAGAGGTGAAGGAGACCCACAAACAGTTACAGGGTCAGCTAATGAGACTCATAATACAAATCAGTTCTTACTGTATCCTCACTGCATGCTGGGCAAATGCTGAGAGCATCCATGGCATCATTTCGTCTCATCCTCAGACAACCTTTTAACAGCCTGATGAAGCGTGTCCTATTTTTATCACCCATCTATATTGCTGTAGATTCAGAAATTGAGCCTCAGAGAAGTTAAAGGCCACCAAGTTAAGTGGCCAAGCCAGGGTCTGGACCCATGCCTATTGGGTACAAATGTTTTATGAAGGGCCTACCACATGCCAGGTATTGTTCTAGCCAGTGCTGGGAAACAGCTCTGAATAGGACAGGCAGGCGCATCCTTGACCTTAGAGGCTATACTTTAATAGGGGGAGCAAACACACAGAAATTACACCATGAGCACCATGAGTGAAAACAAAGCATAATGGAGCCTGGAGAGTGACTGCAGGTGGGTGGAGACTGTTTTACATTGGGTGGTTATGGAGGCCACTCCGAGGAGGCCTTTGACATTGAGAAAAATCCTAAATGAAGAGGGGGAGTAAGCCATTTCAGTACCTGGGGGAAATGCTCCCAGCATGAAATACAAAGACCCTGAGGGCAGACTTGCTTGCTGTATTCAGGGGTGGGAAAGACAACTAGTGAGGCTGGAAATAAGTGGAAAAGGAGGAGACAGCAGTGGGTGGGAGCAGGCCATCTAGGACTTGAAGGCTATGGAAAGAATGTTGTATGAAAAAAGCCACTTTTGAGCAGAAATGTCACGTGATGAGATGGCAAAGTTCCAGCAGAGAGGAGAATTGACTATGCAGGAGACAGATCTCAGGACCAGAGTTTCTTAGAAGGCAAGATAGGCTAGGATCCTGCACACAAATAGAGAGGTTGACCTGAGACGGTGGGAACAAGAAAGAACAGAGCCTGTGAGTCCACGTGCAGACAGGTTAGCAGAGTGGGTAGTGCTGAGGCAAGTTGATTGGGTTCTGATGGCCTCCAGTGTCTCAGCAAAGGAAGGCAGGTCATCAGCTGATGGTGGAGAGGGGACAAGTGCTATAGGTTTGAGGAAAAAGAAGAAACTATGAAAGAGCCTTCTTTCAATGTGGGAAAGGTGAGTGCTTCCTGGCAGTGCTAAAGGGCCCTTGAGATTTGTGGTCAGAAAGGCTCTTCTGCTGCCTAGAACAAGTAAAGGGTAGACAGAATGGGTTTAACCAACGTTGGACTTTGCCAGGTGAGAGTGACAGAGATATAAAGGGGCAAGTTATATATGGAGGAATCTCAGCTAAGGAGGGAGGTGAAACATGGGTGCAGTCGTGTAGTTAAGATCAATAGATTGTGGGCAAAGAAGTGAGCTTCAAAGGGGAGAGATGATGGTCCATGAGTGGTGTACTTGGATCTGAGAGTTTGGAAGCGATGCAGTCACTGGTGTTGGGAAGACCTAGAATAGAACCACGGGAGTCGACGGCTGAGGTAGGTTGGCCTTAGGAACTGAGAAGCCAGAGCGTGGGATGGATCGTCCCTTTTATATGAATACGGAAGCCATCAAGAATCATAAGAGAATTATCTCTCAGCTGCATATTATAGTACCAGTCTGGGTAATAAGAACAGTAGTCACTGATTTTTGCTTATGCTCATATACAGGATTAGACTTGTGGAGGACAGGACTCTGGACCCATAACTACTACTTCTGGACCTTAATTCTACATGAGTAATCCTGATGGTCAGGAGGATGAACTCATTTTCTGGTATCTCTGCTTTACTGTTTGGGAAATACAGGGCAGTGGGGTATTTTCTCTAACATTTGGCAACAAATGCTCGCTAAGTGAATGAGAAATGCCATTAGTCCCATTTTAATTTGCACAACCCAAGTAAGAAGAAAGATTATGAGAAAATGGTATTACCCATTACATTATTCCATTCTTTTTCTGTATTATTCAAGAAAGGATTCTAAGAGTGACAACTGAGTGTAAAAAGGAATAAGGCAAAAAATGCCCATGTAACTGTTGGGTTTGGGTATCCAACTGGCCTGAAACGGTCCCTTTCTCCCCCTTCAAATGCCCACAGCTAGGAAATCCGAGAGCAGGGATTTGAATCCAGTTCTGTTTGACTTCAGTGTGATCTTCACTTCCTACTCTTATTAGTCCTACAAGGTGGACTAACGTCCAACAAGGTAGACAGCATGTTTGTGTGTGTGCATGCCCTCCCCCACCCATAAGCAATAATTACCCCCATGTCCTACACCTGGAATGGAGGTTGTCCATACTTTCTTTTCAGTTCAAAGTATTTCAACAATGCATACTTGGGATGTCTGAGGGCGCAATGCAGAATCTTCCTAAGGCAGGTTATCTGAGGGAGCTCCACCCATAAACCACAGGATTGTTTCAGGTTATAAATAACTCGTTGAAAAGTTTGATTCTCCTGCTTGAATAAACCTCCTCCTTGACAAGTCTCCCCCTTTCCTCACCAGTAGTCACTGTGCACCCAGGAAAGCAAAATCACCTCAGATTGGCTAAGTCGTTAAAAAAAGGCAACTAAGGAGACTTAGCAATTGCTAGGAAGGGTCTAGAAAGAAAAAGAATAATGACTTCAAGTAGCTAGATTAAGAAAAAAAATCTTAGGTTAATGTTGCCAATTTTAAGCAAGCAAGCTTTTTTTTTTAATCTGAAAGTGTAACATGCAAATAGGCTGATAAAATTAGAAAGACTCCAGTTAAACTCAGGGAATTCTCTAAAACAACCTGTTAGTGACTGTGTAAATGAATCTAGTTGGGTGCACAAATAGCCGTACCCATAAACTGAAGCATTAATGCTAAGGTTCTACTAACCTCCTCTGAAATGCAGTCCTCTTTAGGTTCTGACAGAGCAGCCATTTTTCGTAAAAGTTAATTGCAGTCAGAAACGTGGGCAGGGAAATGGTCCACAGCCCTGGGAGAGGTATAAGAAGATCCCGAGGGTCAGACTCTGCTTCGGATCCTAGGGCTGCCTGATAATTCTGACTTCCCCTTGGCTGAACACAGACAGGGGCCTTTACACCCTGGCATATGCCTGAGGACTTCACTCATTTAAGGGCTTCTGCTACCTTTGTTAAGAGCAACCCAGGAAAACTCCAAAGGAGAAAAAAATTATCTCTGTGCATCAGAATGCACGGGTTTGCTCCTGAGTTTGGGGGACTCCTTAATGAAACAGCTCTGGAGAAGACCCCTGATCTAAAAGTGTGGGCCCTGTCTCCCCGGGCAGCCAAAGTACCTTAAATCTGGGGCCCAGTTCAGGTGGTTGAAAGGGGTAGGACCTAATGATCTACCAGACACAAGATTAATTATTGTGAGGGGCAGGGAGAGCGCCGAACCCTTGAGTAAGCACATTTGATGGCTCTGTTCCTCAGGCCAGTCTTGTAGGTCATGTGTTTTGAACCAAAGAAATGAGGAGAGCAGTGTTAATCTTCTTGTTAGTCAACCTGAACTTTGATCTCCTCATAGACCAAGAAAGACGAAAGCACTGATGTCAGTTCGCTGTACAGGATAACTGTGGAACTCTTAATTAGGTCTGAAATGTGGTGGGTGTAATGGAGGGTGGCCCTCTGGGGGTGGGGAGGAGACCACCTGGGCTGCCCTTTTCTCCAGCTGGCATCTCAACCCGTGTGGGCAGGGGGTTACTTTCCTGCTTGAGGTGGGGAGGACCTGGGCCTACCTGCCAATCCCAGGTAGTATCTCTGACCTACTGGATGCTTGATACCCTGCGTTCATTCTCTCTGCTCACAGGTCAGATTTAATTTACTATGTCAGCTCCGTGAGGTCCCTGGGAAGGAAGAACTTACCTTCTCTCAGACTCTTTCCCTGAAGGAATGTTTTTCCCAGAGTGTGACTGCTGAGTTGAACACTTGAGCTGAAAGACGCAAATCTGGAATCAGCATCTTTATAATTTGAGATTTCTTATCTTTCAGTGAAATGTTAATAAAAAGTGTTTTTCTAGAAAGGCTATTTAGGGTTTAAACCAGAGTGTTTTCAGCCAGACTTTTGTCAACCTGATGGCCATTTATCGGACACTTTCTGTGTAAAAGCCACTGTGCCAGTGGCCCGGAGGGTCCACGGAGCCAGGTACTGGCTGGCCACCCTCTCACTGTGACACTTGTTAACCTTATTCCAAATGCTGGCTCTAAGGCCAGAGTCAATCAAAAGTCCTTCCTTTCTGCAAGTTCCTGAGGTTCTTTGAGTGGTAGGATTATGAGTGATTTTTTTTCTCTTTGTTTATAAATATTTCCAAAGAGGATATATTATTTGCGTATTTTTTAAGTGTTAAAAATGGTGACATCCTATATACTTATTTTTGGTCCTCATTTTAGTTTAAAAAATCTCTAGTGTTTCATGGTTAAGTATTGTAATGGATGAGTATATGTTTGGTTTGTTGGATTGTGTAGAAATGATGAAGTTCATGTAAATAAAAATAAAATAAAATAAAATATATATAACTGTATATAAACATATATGTGTATATATAAGTATGTGTATATTTATATTTATATGACCAGGGAGACAGGACTGGCTCTTTTAGATCAGGGGTCTTCTCCAGTGTTGTTTCATTAAGAGTCCCAGAAAATTAGAATCAAATCCTCTGTGTGTGTGTGTGTGTGTGTGTGTGTGTGTGTCTGTCTGTCTGTCTAATAACAATTAAAAGATAGATAGATGAATGATTATTCCTGGAGCACAGAGACTGCAGCAGATGGCTGGGGTAGACTTTGTCAAGTCAACCCAAGGAGACAGTGGGTCTCTGTTATGGACTGAATTGTGTCCCCCCACCAAATTCATATATTTAAGCCCTAACTCCCAATGTATTTGGAGACTGGGCCTTTAGAGAGGTAGTTAAGGTTAAATGAGGTCTTTAGGGTGGGGCCCCAATCCAATAGGACTGGTGTCCTTATCAGAAGAGGAAGAGGCACCAGGGATGCAGACACACAGAGAAAAGGACATTTCTGGATACAGTGAGAAGACAGTGGTCTGCAAGCCAAGGAGAGAGGCCTCAGGAGAAACCACCCCTATGGACACCTTGATCTTAGACTTCAGCCTTCAAAACTGTGAGAAATAAACATCTGTTGTTTAAGCTGAAATGAGGCTGGTGGGGAAACTTTATCAGGAAACAACAACTCCAGACTCAAGACCCCAAAATGCCACGTTAGAGTGAATTTTGAACCTCTTCCCCTAAAACTGAACAAATTTCTTAATCTTGGGCCAGGATGGGATCTGAACGTCTGGGGTGCCTCTTAGGGAGGGGTGACTGTGGGCAGGGCCTGGGTAAATCCTCCAAGAGAGGATGCCTATTGTGGCTGTGACTTCCCTTGTCCTTCTTTCTCTTTTAGAAGAGTGAGTCCATCTGATGTGTTAACCAAAATACAAGCATCTAAATATCACCCTGCTTTAGTTTAATCAAAACCTCAAGGGACTTTTGCTGAAGCTACACATGTGAATAGCAGATTCTCACACTCTGGGTTAAATTGGCATAGAAAAAATAAAGGGCTTGATCAGGAATCACGGCTATGGTGTGCAGATGATTGGGTTTATTCCATCTAGAAAGCCCTCCATCATGTTCTGGGCCTACCCATCCTTGCTCTTCCCAAAGTGTCCTATACATCCACTAACACGGCACATGGAAGAGTCCTTTGTCATTGCCTCTTTTCTCATCTCTCTCCCCACTACTCACTTGTCCCATCTCAGGCAGGTGACTTCATGTGGATGGGGATTTATCTTGTTCAGTTTTCTATACCTAGTAATTAGCATAGAGGAGCTCACTCACACATATTCACTAAAAAAAATTATTGAAGCCACAGGCTACACAAAGATGCACAAAATAACTATGTGCTAAGCAGACCTCCAAAGTTGGGGGATCATAGTACTGCATGTACTGGCAGGGGGGTAGGTGCTGAGGAAGTGGGAGTGGGTTCTGGGGAAAGAATATCAGAGGCAGGAGACTCTGAGCACCATAAATCAATTTGCTAAATTAGGAGTGGGATGAAATGGGGCTGTGGATTCTCAGCTAGAAGAAATTATATGTTATGTCAATATCTAACTGTCAACCTCTCTATCTCCCTTAGAAACTCTGTTCCCATTCCACCCGTAGCTTTGTGGAATGGAGACAGAATTTAAAGCTACAATAGCCAGGAGATCTTGTCAAATACTGCCTCACAAAACCATTCTAAGGCTCACCAGTAAATGTCCGGGCAACACTGATCCCTTGCATGTAAATAAATCTTGTGTGCAATTTTAGCTTAAGCACTTGACTTTACACTGATCACGTTTTATCTGTAGCATATGATTGATAGCTTCTACAAATCAAAATATTCCCTTAAATTCTCCCCTAAGGAAAGTCTAACAGAAATATACACGAAGGAAAGAAATGAAAAAATAGAATATTATACTGTGCAATTGCTTCAGACTTCTTGCAGTCTTAGTGTAACGGATTATTTCATTCAGAAACCAATTTTCAGAATATTAGGGGCTAAGTCCTAGACTTTTGTCTTATCATAGGATCGCTGGTGAAGTTCCTTTTTAGTGCCTGGCTTGACATGCTGCAAAAAATAAATTATGAATGTGTTGGCGAGGCAACAGGCAAAACAGAATTAGTTCATAAAAGGCTCCTATGGCTATTACAAAATCCAAGTCATAAAATAAATATCATGTCATCTTCCCAAAATGTCATGGGACCAGGTTTCCAGATCAGGACTGGAAATGAGGGCAGATTTAAGAATATGATACGATTGTAGGGCGTGAATCTGGTGAGATCACGAAAGGCTTGATTCTGACTAAATCCTTACCAGGCACTGTTGTCTGATGATTTAAGGAAAATGGATCTAAACTTTCCTCAAGTTCCTCTTTCCTTGTGTAGAGGCGATTCTTTACATAGCATAACTCATTAAAAACTGAAATGGTGAAAAAATAACTGTTAGGAAATGCTTCTGTCCAGAAGTTTGTTTAAGGCTGTCTCTGACTGGGGGGCTGTGAAGATCACTGGCCAGTCTCTGGAAGATCTCAATGCTGGGGCCCCCTTCCCTAGAGTAGTACAGTGCATCCCTGTTAAAAAGAGAAGATAGGGCTTCCCTGGTGGCGCAGTGGTTGAGAGTCCGCCTGCCGATGCAGGGGACACGGGTTCGTGCCCCGGTCCGGGAAGATCCCACATGCCGCGGAGTGGCTGGGCCCGTGAGCCATGGCCGCTGAGCCTGCGCATCCCGAGCCTGTGCTCCGCAACAGGAGAGGCCACAACAGTGAGAGGCCCGCGTACCGAAAAAAAAAAAAAAAAAGAGAAGATAAACTCTCTGCTCCTCCATTAATTTTTTTTTTTTTTTTTTTTTTTTTTTTGCAGTATGCGGGCCTCTCACTGTTGTGGCCTCTCCCGTTGCGGAGCACAGGCTCCAGACGCGCAAGCTCAGCGGCCATGGCTCATGGGCCCAGCCACTCCGCGGCATGTGGGATCTTCCCGGACCGGGGCACGAACCTGTGTCCCCTGTATTGGCAGGCGGACTCCCAACCACTGTGCCACCAGGGAAGCCCTCCTCCATTAATTTTTTTGATTCTCCCTCTTGACACATTTTGGGGTGAAGTTGAGACTCTATGTGGACACACAGGATGAAGGGGACTCTTTGGTAAATTGGGAGACCTTCACCCCAAATGGATGATACATTGTGATCGATGCTTACCAAGAGCACCTTCCATTGGCAACAGGTCTTGCCACTTAATCTCTGCCAAATACAAGGGCACAAGATAATTTATTACAAAACCCAGGTGCCTTCCAAATTCACTGGCTTATGTTCTAACAATTCTAGATGGCTGATCACATCAGTCACCTGTGAATTAATTTTGCAACTAATTTTGTTGGAGTATTTTCCAGCTGGTTTCATAACTTTAAGTTAGCTGTTCCACAGCTGCTTTATTATGATTTAAAATACATTTTGAAAGATCTGCTTTTAAAACTCTCAAGACAAATATTACTATTGCCAACCTTAATGACTTAGAGTTTGGGGGTTATTAATCACCTATTTGTCTGTTGCAGGAGACCCAGACTATTTGTGGAGAAAAACCTTAGAGTATGAATTTAACCTACATTCCCAAGGAAATGTCCTATTGAGTTGATTTTTTTTTTTTGAGTATATCAACTCTACCTTTGCTTAGGGGTCTGACAAAGCAAATGAACCTGTGAACATGAACTCACAGAAAGATATTTCAAGTTTTGGCAGAGAACTTTACTTTGAACTTTATGCTGTTCAATTATTATCAAAAGCTTGGTTTCAGAGACACTGGATTAAAATGGTGGAAGAAGAAGAAAAACTTGAAACATTCACTTCCAATTTCTAGAAGTACAGACTATGTAAATAGATAGACAATAGCAATGTGAAGGAAAAGAACCATCCAGAATAATGAAATCCTGAAGGGATTTCCACAATTTTTAACATTGATGAAGACAGAGTAGGAAATACATTCTTGGGCTACACCTGGTCTGGCCTCTCAATCTGGGGGACCCTCAACACTTGGCCCCAAAGAAGGTAGGAACATTTCATCCTCTGCCTGCCCCCTCACTCTAATGGTCTCTCCCCTGCTCCTTGGGCCCCGCCCCCTGGGCTTGCAGGTGTCATCACTCCAACAGCCACCTATTTTCTGTGTCCAGAGGTCTACCAGGTCTCAGCACTTCTGGGGGCAAGGGAAACGTGGTGGCCACTGCAGTGCCAAGTGATTGCTCCTCAGAGCAAGTCTTGGAAACGAGGCTCAGGACTTTGAACTTATACTGAGAACAACTACGGATGCGTCTGAGTCTCCGCACTATGGGAGAACCCAGCAGGCAGAGGGAGCGCCCTCATCCCGTCCAGAAGATACCCACCTATCGGAGGATGTGTGATGGTCTCACAGAGGGAAGGGCGGATATAACAACCTCCTGTCGAGACACAGACCTGGAGGCAGAAGCTTGAAGGTTCACAGTGGAGAGTGCACTGAGCTGAGGACTATTTATGCATAGATTTCTGTCCCTTGATGTATAAATGGAGAGGAGAAAAAAGGAGGCTTATTCAGAGACTGTGAAGCACAAAGGGAAGAGAGCCTGGACAAAAGTATTGAGAGGAAGAGCTTACTTTTGAAAATGATTTTCTACAGAAAATAGAAGAAAAATATAAAGCACATGCTAAGTGCTCCCAGTAAGATACAAAATCCATGAAAAACAAAATGCAGGGTGATATATGGAGAAAATGAAGTAAGTGATATGTTCTTTAGACCTGACACAATTAGGTCTGTTCCCCACCAGGCCTGTGACATTTCATAACCCTGTGATCTTGCACATGCTGTCCAGCCTGGGCCTTACTTCCCTTCCAAACCTGGCAAAGTGCTTTTTATTCATGCTGCCTGACTCAGCCTGCACACCACCTCCTCTGAAAGCCTTCCCAGTGGTTGCAGGCACCAACTCACTGATTTCTCTGCACACAGCACAGTGGGTTTTCATACTCCAGTACTGGACATTTCAGATAGTATAATCATTTATAACAGAATAACTATGCCTCCTCTATGACACAGCTTATATGACATGGATCTCTATGACCCTTACTCATCACAGTGTCTGATATACAATTAAGACTAATAAATAAATGAGAGTCGCTGAAAGATAAATGACAACCTCTTTTTATCACAGGGACCTCAACAGATGTCAGTAGAACAAAGGCGAAAGATAAAGGGAAATGAGAAAAGAAACACACATATTGAGACCCAGTTCTGCTCAAAGCATTGAAGTGCTTGTTATACTAAAGGAAAATTGGAATCTTTTCCTTCCTTTTCAAAGAATTACGGTTTTAGCATAGTGCCACAAACTAACACAATGACTTTTGGGACATGATATAATGGCCATAGAGAAACAACTCTTCATAAGAGATTAGTGCAGCACCAGCCATCCTCAATTTAAAAATGGATACTCAAAGTTTATTGACAAGTTGATTTTGGAAAACTTGAACAGCAATTTCCTCTTAGAAACAGTGAGCTTAAGTCCCAGACCAAACTGCAAAGGCTTATTCAACCTGGAAGTCTGCTACATTATATCAGTCACTGAACTGAGTTGCAGAAAGCAAAGGCTAGATTTAATTAAGCTCCATTAGCATATAGCCAATGGTCACTTAACCAAGAAATGCTTCCCGCCTGTCTCACAGCTGTGCTGTGAATCAACTAGAATAATGCAAGTAAAATGCCTTTGAAAAGTACACCATGGTACAAAGCAATAAGGGCCACCAAGAGTTTAACTATTACAGAACCCAAATGCACATTAAAATACTCTCTTGCAGGAAAATGCATGCTCTCTTCTGCCACAGGACTCATCACCGACGAAGCAGTGGGAAGATTACTCTCTGCCCCGGCCAAGCCTGCCAGGGGAAAGCTGGCCAAGCCTGCGTCTGAACCAGCTAGACTCCACTTCCAGCCTCTTCCTTCTCTGTTGTGTGTTCAGTGCATTCCTGCTTTGTCCACCTCAATCCACCTTGCCTCTGGCTCGATTCAGACCCAGCTTCACTGCCTCCATTTAGCCCTCGCTCCTACCTGAACAACTGGCAACATGCTTCAGCTTTTCTGTGTACGCTCTTTGGAAGATGGGCCTTACAAATGGGTCTGGAAACAGGGGTCCGGCACTCTGGGGATACTGCCTCAGATTCTCACACTCAGAGTCCTGACCCACCCAGTAAAATGACAGACATCACGTTCCAGTTTGCAGGGGGAGCGTAGGGAGAAATGGTGGGGCCGGGGAAAAGTGTGGCTGGTCCCTCCCTCTCTTCTCCCTGCCCCTCCCGCCGTGTGTCCCCTCACGGGAAGCCCTGTCCACTCCCACCCTCCTTCTGCTCCAGCTCGGTGTCCACTTCTGCTCCATCTGTCAGAATGGAAGCAGATGGGCTCCTGGTCCTCAAGCCTGTTTGTCTTACTGTTCCCACCAAGGACTCAATGCAATCCTCTTCAGCACATGGAAGAAATGACTTGTGAAACAGCAAATAGTATCTTTTAGAGCCGAAGTTCTTTCTGAATCATTCATATTTCATTTGAATTTCTCTCTTTCTTTCTTTTCTCTCTCTCTCTCTCTTTTACATAGGAGAAAGACCCAAATCTTTTTTACTTGCACTAGCGTGACAAAGTCTTCAGTGGTTTTTGTTCAGCCTACCCAAGTCAGTCATTTTTAAGTTACGTGAAAGGAAAAGGAATGCCATTTGTAAGGAGATTTCAGCTAGCCTCATCTGATGTATGGAGAACTAAGGTAAGAAGCACAACAGAGGTAAAAACGAGACTGTGATTGAGGAAGAGATGGCATTTATCACCATAGAACTAAGCAGAGCCACAAAGTAGGGAACAGAAGGTGTGATTTAAATCCCTGATCTATAGCTAGCTAACTGTGTGACCCTAGGTACATTACTTGAGTTCTTTGGGCACACTTTCCTCATTTATATAAAGAAAAAAAAGGATCAGAGATTCTAGTCTTTTCTAAGCCTGTCATTTTATAATTCTATGACTAAAATCAGTCTAAAATCATAAATTGTATTCCAGAAATTTACTTAAAAGCCTAAAAAATTTGAAACATACAGAAAATCAAATATTTAACACAAAGGAATTAAAAAAAAATGTGTTCCAAAGAGAGACTTATCATTCACTGCTATTACACATGAGTCTATTAGAAATATCTGGCTATCTGTTGAAGCCTGACATTTCTCTAACAAAAACTGGCATGCGTGCCTTCTAATAAGTTTACTTTGGATCTCATTCCTCTTCAGGATTTTGAGATGCGTTTCTATCTGTCTGTCTGTCTACCTATTTATAATCTATCAACGTATCTCCATATGTGTGTGCACACCCCTACGCCCAACGCTCACACACACTAAAACATACGAACAGAACAGGAAAGTAAAGAAGCACCAGAGTTAGTTCTGACCAAAGAGGAGGACACAGGACTTACAGGAGCTGCTGAGTTTTTGACGGTGACACTGGGGGTGGTAGCTCGCAAGGCTCCACTCACTCCATGGTAGTATTTGAAGCAGATCTTAGTTTCAGCTGAAAGACAAAAATAAAATGGTACTGAGAAGTAGGGTATAACCCAGGAAGAGAAGCCATGGCCAGAGAGGACTCCCCCAGGAACTTCTACCCAATTCCTCCCATGAGCCAGGCAGCCACACCTGATAACCCCGCTTCACTTGTGGCTTCATGAACAGGTCCAACTTCTTTCTGAAAATCCATCATCCAAAATTGTTTTGGTTTTAGCATTTTGTACCCAAGTTAAATCCATCATTTAGACTTCTCAGCATCCATCCTATCCCATTAGAAGTTATTGCTTTTAAACTCTCAGTTCTAAGATTTCAGGTGGTACCAATCTGTTTCTTCTGTAATTTTCTGTTATTGAATTCACTGTGATTAGCATCTTGGTGATCTGAAGGAAGACTCAGAAGTTACAGAAATACATGGATGAGAGGCATATTTTCTGATGATGATGACTAGACAATAATGCTGAAACTCCATAACATTTTGGCATTTTGTACAGAAAAGAATCTGTGGCCAACCTGAGTTTGGTTCATTGAAAGGTGACCTGCTTTTCCAAATTTACTGTTTATAGTATGTTCTTCTTTAAATTTGAAAAATTTACCAGGCTTTGTCTTAGTCCCTTACATTAATTTTGTTTGAAACAACATGAGGAATCTCCAGTTAGAGGTCCTGGTTCTCAAATATGGGGATTTGTCTCCAATTATAATGTTTTTAAAACTAATGTCTACAATTTTCTTAGCAAGCATTTTAATGTTCATTATGGAAAATATGGACAATGCAGGAGAGTATAAAAAATCTTCTATGGGTATTTTTTTTGCATACGTGAGTGTATGAACTTTAATAATGAATTTTAATCTTTTTTTGAAGTTAACATTATTAAATAAGCATGTTCAACTACTAATTCCAAACTTTGTAGATAACATTGCTTGTTCTATGGAATCATTGAATCAATTTGTAACTTGGAAATACTTCCCTGATCTTGGAAATTTGGGATTTTCCCTTAAAATTAATGCCTTTTTGAAAATTATTTTTAAGTTCAAGTTTGCTCTCTAGGATAATGGAGCAAAAATTGCTACTTCTCTATCAAAACTCATTCTCCCTTTCCTCCTTAATGACTGAATCTCAATTTTATTTTGGGTGGTAATGCCCAGATAAAGAACTACGTTTTGTAGCCTCCCTCATAGATCACAGTTATGTTGTTTGTTGTTCTTATTTTGGATTTTCTATTATATGTAGTTGAACCTAAACCTAGCTAATGTGGAAAGGTTTCTTTCTATATATCATATCAATGATATGAGAATTGCAATATTCTTCCTTAGAAGATAGGACTATTTTAAGGATTCTCCCTTCCCGTGGCCAAACTGCTTTCCAAAAAGCGCTGTATACATCCACCAGAAAATGTAACTCTGATCATCTCTTGAATCCTTGATAACATTGAACATTATCAATTAAATATACTTTAAGATGGCATCTCATTTTTATATCATTTATTTACTAGTGAGATTAAACATTGTTTATCAGATTTTAATTAGACATTTGTATTTAGTTTTTTTTTTAATCTATTGAATTGTAGTTGTTAAGACTTCCCACTGCCTGGATGATACCTGGGTGTTTACCTTTTAGTGGACATATTCTTACTTTACATATGTCAATACTTTTTGTTTCCTCCCTTCATTCTTTCCCTGCAGTGATTTTGCATATCTGTGGTTGCCTTTTAAGCTCTTGGTGGACAATCTTATAACAGTTCCATATTCTCCAAGGCACCCCACATTAGGTCTACAGACCTAGATCTACTAGTGTCTCAGCCTGAGAGGCAGGTACTTGTAGGTTAGGGATCATGGAGGGACCATGAGCAGTGAGCCATATGGCCAGGTAACCACACCGAGTCAGTGCAGTTCAGAATATGAGTTACTGTGCCTGTAGGTGCCAGCAAGATCGGCATGGAGGGGCCGAATGACCTCACCTCAAGTTTAGTTGCACAGAAGGAAATTATATATAACAGGCATCCTGGAAAGAAAGTACTAGCTTTCCTGTCAAAGAAAATTATTCCAGTGCCTTGGAGTAAAAAAGGTCAGGGAAGTTATATACAGTCTTGTATTGAATCCTTTTGCTAGGTGAGCAGGTCAGTTCATGTTTAGAGCCAAGAATGCATGGAAACCTTCAAAGTATTGTAATCTTTTTCTGAAAAATCACTGGCAAAGGTTGTATTTTTTTCTTAAGCTTTTTAAGAGTCTATTCCAGTATTTAGCAACTTGATTATTAATGGATCTTCCTTTTATTTAATCTAAATATCTCCTGTAATTTAAAATGATTTCCTATTCAGACTTGAAAGAGATATTAAATTATTTAAAATTTCTTATTTAGGGATGGGCTCTGAAGGGAAGTCACCCACAAATGTTAAAACACATGCAAAAATATAATATACAAGTGATTTGTTTTATGGATTAAGATTACTTCATCTCGCAAAACTCCATGCTACTTTGGTGACAGTTACACTCAACTCATCTGTTTGATTAGCCCCACACTGAGTTTTTGCAGAAGAAGGAGACTAGGTGGTATTTATCTTTATATTTCCAGTGTCATGTAGTGTAGGGATTCTCTATAAATGCCTGTTAAAAAATGACTGATGAACTATTGGTTTCATTTGATTGACTCCACTACCTTACTGTTAATGCAGGAGCAGGTACAGTGTCCTGGTGGGTCCTAATTCTTCATAAAGAATTTTCTATGGCCTAATATTACATGACTTTTGGAATAGATTCAAGTATAGATAAAGACATTGCTACATTTTCGCTATTACTGCTGCCTCTGAGAAAAGTATCAAGGTTCAAAGGCCAAGAAATATTAGAGGGTTGTTGGTTATTATTTCAGATACTTCATCTAATGGGACCGATGGTAGGTATTTCTATCTTCCTCTGCTTCTCTAGTTAAAATAATAATAATTCAAAAATCCTCTCAAAGTCTGAACACAAGGCATTTCTGTTATAATAGTTTTTATTGCTTATTTGAGTCATTATGTATGTAGTAACAGAAGTTTAAGAAGGCACAGTGATCTAAGGAAAGAGTAGGAATGTGGGAACAAATAGATGTAAGTCCAGTTCTTGACTTACCCGTTATTAACAGAGTAAGTTATATAGATTCTCTGAGCCTTAGATTTAATGTAGAATGGTGATACCATTGCCAGCTTTGTATGTATTGTTTCATGTATGGCTGTTGTACACAGCAAATGGAATAATGTGTGAAGCCTAGTATGCATGAAGTAGTCAACACATAAGAGTTGCCCTTCCTCATTGTATATTCATTTACGATCAACAGAACTGTCTTGTATAGTTGTTCAGGTACGTCCTACAAAAGTTGTCCAGCCAAGGGGTGAGTAGGGGGTTGAAATCCAGCCCATGCTCCACTCACCAATGGGTGTAGTCCTTGCCCTTCCAGAGGAAGAGGTTGACATCTTAAAATCTCGTGGATTAATGGTGGACCTGAAATAAATCTCCTTATGACATTTTGGTTACTTTTGCCTGGCACATGATTTGTTTTCAGATTTGGGCACGAGTGACCAGCTCATTCACAAAGTGGCATAATACTGAAGTTTCTACCTCTACAAATCTGTGTGTTTACAACTATAATTTTTATTGGGTGGGCATGTATTCAAAAAGTATAGACTGTTTCACTTTACTTATAGTATCACTTAAAGAAACAAGAAAACTATTGTTTTTCTTCCTCTCCATTTTTTAGGGATTAGTAGGCCTGTTGTAGCACTTGAGACATCAGTATGTAAGGATGGTAGTAGCCCTGGTGTAAGTATAATATTCGATTTAGTTTAAAAATTATAACAAATTGGTCTTAACAGTTAATTAGCTCTTAGTATGCACCAGACCATTCATACTATTTTCTAATTTGGCCCTCATAAAATCCCTGTGAAGTACAGGTAATTATTATTAACCTTTTAAAAAAGTGCTTAGCACAATACTTGGCATATAACAAGGCCTCAATAAATGTCATCTATCATTCCTATTTTATATCTAAGGAAAATGAAGCCAAAATGTAAGGCCACTTATACAAGGTCACACATGTAGTTCATGGCAGCTAGGATTTAAGCAAACATATTAACTTTTCATTTGGTAATTTGTCTCTAAAATTTTTTTTTTAATAATGCTAGATTGTTGACCAGCTAGCACAAGTGAACTCCCACTTCGAGTGATGATGTACTAGGTAATTCAGAGAACATCTAGACAAGCTGGAAAAATATGGAAATAAATCTGCCTGAAGTAGGATTGCTGGATAAAATACAGGACACCCACTTAAATTTGAGTTTCAGATAAACAGGGAATAAGTTTTCAGTATAAGTCTGTCCCAATTATTACAATGGACAAAAAACTAAAAAAGGTGTTCACTGTTTATCTCAAATTCAAATTTTATTAGGAATCAGTAATTGTTTCCTCCTAAAACTGGAAATCCTTGCCTGAGGACATCAGAGACCTAGAAAGACAATGGAAAATATTGAAGACAAGATCCAGAAGAAGAAAACTTCTGCTGTTTCCCTTGGTGGGGGGCCTGTGTTGATTCCAGAAAAATGCACTGAGAGGCTGGGAAGGTGAAAAGAATTTTTGACAGATTGCAGGGCTAAGGGGATAAAAACTTAAAGAGTTCAGAGCCTGCCAAAGAGGAGGACTCGGCTGAGTCCTTCATGATTCAAGTTGGAGCCCTGAACAGCAGAACAGATACCAGAGAAATACACCAGCCCTGGCTCTTCAAATCATTTTAAGTCTTGAAATTCAATTGAGGTTATTCTGGATTGCTAGGTATAGCCCAGAAGGAAATGCAAATCCTCTCAGCAGGAAAATAACCCATTCTAAGCCTCAAATTATCTCCATAAGTTTTCATTTACAGTGTCCAGTTTTCAACTAAAATTGATCAGGCACATGCAGAGTATTTTTCTACTGGTAAAAATACCAATAGAAAGACCAGGCACTATAAATAGACTTATAGGGTTTTCAGATATTGGAGTTATCAGACACAAGCTTTAATGATCATATACTTAAAGCATTCAAAGAAATAAAATATAAGATTGAAAATATCAGCAAATAATGAAGACTCTAAAAAAGAACCAAACAGAAAATTCTGGATCTATAAAACTACAATTTTGAAATAGTGTACTCCATGGGTGGGTTTAAAGCAGATTTAAAAAAATACAGGAGAAAACTTAGGAAACTGGAACATAGGTCAGAAAAAGAAATCCAGAATAAGGCATGCAGAGAAAAAGGATATAAAATATTGAAGAGAAATAATAAACATACGTGATACTAGGGGGTGGTCTAAAATATCTGTAAATTGTAATCCAAAAGGAGAAGAGAGAGAGACAGTAGTGCTAAAGTTAAAAATTCTCCAAAATTTATGAAAGACATCAAGCTATAGATACAAAAAGCCCTATGAATCCAGAAGGGACACAGCATCCAGACATCACTGTAAAAGTTCAAAAAAGAAGAAAAATGATCACTTCATCAGCCAATGAAGAAAAGAGCTAGGTTACCTTCACAGGAGCAACAGTTAGACTGACAGACGACTTCTCAACATAAACAGAAACAATGGAAGGGAAAGGAATGACAGCTTCAAAGTGTCGAAAGAAAATAACTGCCAACAGAGAATTCTGCAACTGGTAAAAGTATTCGTTAAGAATAAGGTGCTTACTCCTGTTGCTATCCAGACATTGCACAGGTTGAAGCACCACGAATATCTGAACTTCATAGCAAGTTTTTAACTATCCATACGTTACAATGTCTGCAGTGCAGAAATGCCCAAATCTCATGAACGGAAGTGTGATCAGAGTTGATGACCTAGACAGACATATGGATCAGTGCATTAGCAAAATGTCTTCCATTGTGAATCACTTATTTGTGTAAAAGGAACCAAATTATCTATGTAAGTAACATTCTTTAGCAAGAACAATGAACCGAAGTCTATGAATATTTCATTTGCAAAATAGACGTGAGACAAATGTAAACCACATCCTCAAAATCCAGGAAACCCAATTTTAACTCAAGAAGCTATCATCACTGTGAAAGAAACAGTTTCAGTAGTAATCTAGAAGGAGTAATGGAAAGTACAATATCTTCAAATGATCAAAAAGATCAAGAAACAATACAATAATAAGATATAAATTAAACTTTGAGTCTGAAGGACATTTAGCTTCAGTAAGAGGAAACAGCAAGAGCAGTTCTTTCAAAGAAATAATCAACATTAATAGTATAAAACCTGAGGTCCTCCCAGTCTATCCTACATGGCAGTATGTTCGTTTGTACTTGGTTTTTTATTTAAAAATATGAATTAAATGGGTTTTAAGAAATAAGCAGCTTAGAGAAAGGCTGTGACTTTTGATCAAGACAAAAGGAAGGGTGAAGGGCTTCTTAACAAATGGAATGCACTTGTCAGTGCATTGACAAGGCATCTAACATTGCAGATTCTACTACATATGTAAAGATATAACATTGGAAAGGTATTTTAATTTAAAGTTGATATTGCCTGCTGGATCTCATTAAGGTAGAGTTTTAAAGCGCTTCACGCAGGGGGCCCTGGTTTTAGACCAAATCCAAAATGAAGCAGTCACCTTTTACACACGTTTGTTCTGTTACATTTAATCTCAGCAACTTGAATCCAATACCTCATTCAAAAGAAGAGCATTATATAAGTGTATAAGCCACATTAAGTTTTACCAAAAAAACTTTGCTCTCCTATAAGCAGCCCTGAAAGACATGGTGTTTCTATTTGGTTCTCAGATGATATCTTTTGTAGTAAAATTCTCATTAAAGTAATATATGACTCTAACAGAAAAAGTCACCTTATTAGATTAGAGAATATCATATTGATTTGTCAAAATTTTGTAATTTGGTAAAGATATAATCTTACTTGGATTTGCACTTCCAGAAATGATATAGAAAGCTTTATTATGGACTAATTATATTCACTTTGTACAAAATTGGAAAATAAGTGAAGAAAATAAAGTCATAAATTTGGAATGAGCAGAGAAGATATTTGCATCTTTAGGTATTCCACATTTGCCTAACATAAAAATTGCCATGTGATAAAATCATGTTTCTCTAATAGTTAACTTATGATTATTTGAATGAAAAATGGTTAATTGTAACTTTTTTTCAATTGTGTTAACTGGTGCATCTTTTTAATATCAAGAACTGTATATTATTTGACTAATTTCCTATTTAGAACAGCAGCATAAATCCTATGTTAATGCTTCAAATATGGTACCACAGCAAACGTGGGAGATTGATGAAAATGAATCATTATGTGAAATGATGCTAGAACTTTACTTTATGGGAAGTACTTATTTCGGGTGTTACAAGGCCAAATCCAAACTCAAAAACAATCCAATAAATGCTTTTTGTTTTCTATTTCAGTGCTGGTTATTATCACCCCCTAGACAGTGTTTCTGTTCTCTGGGATCACCACATATGGAGTGTTTGCTAAAAGGCAATTAGAGCCTTCCTCTTCCTGCTAGGATAGAGTAATTGTAGCAGATTAATGTTTCTGCTGCCAACTAGATAAGCTTTTTTTTAAAACAAAATATTTAAAGCACTGCAGAATAATGGAAGCAACAAGGACCACAAATTCTAGTTGAGGGAGTACTGGTGAGACGAGCTGATTACCTGCAGTCCCTTTGCCCTGGTGGCAGGGAAACTGGGAGAGCTGCTGTGGCCCTCTGGGGCCAGAGTGAAGGATCTGAGACCTCAAGTAGCCAGCTGGTTTCCCCTCAGACATTTGCTGAATCCTGCATCATGAAAACATCTGAAAAGTGAGCCGAAATCTTCTGTCTCTTGGTACTGAGGAGACCTGGCAAGGAGAGTCAGGGAAGGGTCCCAGGTGAAAACCCTCGGCTCTCCATGAAAGACCTGGAGAGGGATCTCTAGGAAGAGGGCTAGCTAAAGGGAGACTGAGGCTTACCAAGACTGGACTGCACTCCACTAAGCTCATCCTCTTATGGGGTCAAGGCCACCAGCACCCCAACAACCTCACTGAGGGGAGAGCAAAATCTTCTGAGGGAAGATGCCATCGCCAAAGTATCTACAATATTCCACACCCAGTTTACGGCAACTGAAAATTACCAAGTATGATAAGAGACAGAAGCAAATGACCAAAAGCAAGAAAGAAAATGGAACTAGGATCCTGATATTGAAGTCATTAGACAAAGACCTCAAGGAAACTATGATTTATACATGCAGAAAATGAAGTGCAGACTTTGTCAGAAAATTAGAACCAACAGAAAAGAATCAAATGGGGATTTAATTATTGAAAAACCGAAGAGTTGAAATTAAGAACTCCATACATGGGGTTAGCCGCAGATCAGATACAGCAGAAAGAGGGTTAGTAAAGTGGAGCATAGGTTGATTGAAAATATCCAGATTGAAGAAAGAGAGAGAAAAGAGGATGGAAAGGACAGAGGAGAGAATAAGGGACACAGTGGAATGGGTGGGGCAAAGGCAACTTTTGAGGAGACAATAACTTATTTTCAAGCCTGGATAAAAACAAGAATCCCTTGTAAGCATGTCGTAGTTAAACTCCTGAAATCCAAAGGCTAAGGGAAAAGTCTTAAAAGCATCAGAGCAAAAAACAAACAAACAAACAAAAAACCCAAACCTACATTATCTTCAAAGGAAAGACAAAAACACTAAACTTGATTTTTCAGAAGACAGAGAAATGACATTCCTAAGTGCTGAAGAAAAGAACAGCTAACCTAGAATTCTCTGTATCTCATGAAATCATTGCTCAGAAGTGAAAGTGAAATAGTGAGGTTTTCAGACAAACAAAAATGGAGAGGATTTATCACCAGTAAGTTTTCACTAAAAGCAATACTAAAAGTGAGCTCTTTCTGTTAGGAGGAAAATGATCCCAGAGAGAAGGAAGGAGGCAAACAGAACAGGTTGACATGTGAATTAGGCTCTGCTTCTTGATTTGGGCGCTGTGTACATGGATGTGTTCACTTTCTGAAAATCACTAAACTCTGCATTTAAATTTATGCCCTTTTCTATGTGTGTTTTGTGCTTCACTTAGGATTTTACCAAAACAAAGCAAAACCAAACAAACAAACTGCTAAGGGGAAAACTTACAGCCTTACATGCATACACAGAGAAGAAAAAAATGAGCTAAGAATCCATCTCAAGAAGTTAGAAAAAGGACAACAAATTAAGCCCAAGGAAAGTAGAAGGAAGGAAATAATTTAAAAAAAGAGCAGAAAGTAATTAAACAGAAAACAAATATATATAGAAGATCAAGAAAACCAAAAGTTGGTTCGTTGAAAAGACTAATAAAATTTAAAATCCCTGCCCAGTGAAGCATAGAGGATTAACGTGTATGTGAAATGAAACAGGGTATTGCACAGCTGCTGGCACTCTTAGCAGTCCTCCCTCCTGATGGAGTGGGCTGAGCTGTCTCGGAGCTGCCCTGGGGCATTCAGGCTGAGGTGGGGGTTCCCAACATATCCTCCAAGGCCAAATACAGACCATAAAGTCAAGTGCCTTCTCTGTCATACATTTTTGTCCCAAATCCTGGCTTACTGGGGTGGGTCTCTGCTTTTCAGTCCAAGTGGAGGGGAGGGTCATGGCTGGTCAGACGGTGGAGGACTGAGTTGCCTGGAACTGAGATAGGACACAAACCAGAAGGCTGTAGACTGACAGACTACCATACTGAAGAGCTCCAGAAGGTAGGAAGTATGGCTCCTAGCGTGAAGGCAGAGGGCCATACGGAGACCCTTCCCCATATCCTGTGCTGATTACATATGTCTTGAGTCAGCTCTTGACTTGCTAGAGGGTGTTCCAGAGGTGTTTCTGGGAAGTACATACTTTTGTTAGGTATTAGCCAACCTTTTCCAGATTGGGTGCCAAGAAGTGTGAGGATATACTGGGGGGTCGGTCTGATGTATGAAGAGTAGGGCTTTTGAGAGTGTGGGGTGGAGGGGGCATGCAATCTCAGCATGACTTTTAAATGAACCCTTTATAGTCAGGGAGAGGATTTTGAATATCACCTTTTAAAACTGGATGGAAGTGAGAGCCACAAATGAATGTCAGGTGGCTATTTTAGAAGATGTAACTGATGAACAGGTTTCATGATATTGGAGCATGAGATACAACACAATTTCATGGTAAAGAAGGGCAGAGCTCAAACTCATGGCTGTTCAGGAGGCTGGGAGGGTTCCAGTAACCCTTTGGGCTAACCAGGTATATCCTTGGCCACACACAGATCTTAGGAATGGTAGTACGAGGCAGGGTATAATTTCTGATATGTGGTCACCAGATATTCTGTGACCTTATTAACAGGACTGAGGTGTTACCAACTCCAAGGGCACCATTCACACAGAAGTCTATGGAAATGGCTCTCCTGGAGTTATGTAGCAGGCAACCATGCTTTAATCTTGCGAATGGGCTGCATGACAAGGTGAAATCCTCAAGGGTAGGCTTCCTTGGCAAGAAGTATAGGAGTCCATCCTAGTGGGAAAAAACTGCTCTTACCTGGATTCCCCCTTTCCTCTCAGGGTGCCTCTCTTTTCTCCCTGCCCAGTTTTCCCTTGGAATCTAGGAGACATGGTTAAAGTTTCTCACAATTTGATGCTCAGTTGGGACTAACGTGGTCAGCTGCAGATGGGGCTGAATGACCATAGTTTTCTATGGGCAGAATTTTGCAGCCTGGGAACACTCAAACCTGTAGTTCTGGGCCCCGAGAGCACCCACCCACCCACCATTTTGGCTTCCTGGCACGTAGAACTTGGTAACTCAAAGCACATATAAAAATTCTAGGCCATCTGGCATGCTGCATATCGGATTGGCTGCTGCTTTTCTCAGCTGCAGTTGATTCTATAAAAAATTAATAAACAGAAATCTACATTAAATAGAGTTAGGAAACCAGAAAGGGGAGCTGTCTCGCCCTGTGGTGATAGCAGAGCCCAACAGGAAGAAGAAAGCCTCCTCTGCTTTCCTGGCAAGGACTCAGCCAATGAAAAGCCATGGACTCTTTGTTTACTACAGCCCTTCTGACTTCCTTATCCTCTCTATAAAAGTGTTCTCCTGCCCTTGCTGTAGGGGGACTGGCAAGTGGCTCACTGTGGTTGCAGACCCTGAAATGTGGGTGCAATTCTCTGCTGATCCTGAATAAATGATCTTTGCTGCAGAAATATCTGGCAGTCTATTTGTTTCAGGTCAACAATTCTGACCTGGGATACACTAACTGGATGCTGGGTCCCTCTAAGGGATCTCTGACACCAAAAAAGCAGCCTTTACAACAAGCAAGTTCCTTTTCTGAAAAAGGAACACTGCACTCCATTGGTGTGGGTTTCATGAAAAAAAAAAAAAACATTTGCAGGTTTGGAGTTTACTGGAATTGTTGCCTCTTGAGAAAAAAACCATGTCTGAGTGGAGGCACTGATCTTGAATATTTGGCTGATTTGTGGAGGTCAACCGGGAAGGGTCTGCCGACATGAGATGCTTTGACTGGGCAGGTTAGTGTCAGGGCTGTTAGAGAAGAAAAGTGATGAAGGAGGCACAGATGCCATCCTGTAAAACCTGGGAACTATTAACGCAGGTTAACGGTGCTGCCTTTGTTCAGCTGGCAGGGGCTCCCTTTCTGTCTAGAATGTGTAGGCCACTCAGCTGAACTGGAAATTTCAGCATCTTTTTCTGGGTAGGCTCAGCGATGTGTCTATACCAGATGACCAAGAACCGTCCTGGAGGAAAGTGTGTGGAGGTGGAAGAGGTGATAGACGACCCTCTGCACACCGAATTCAGGCTGTTGCTTGTATGGTACTGACTCTACCACTTACTCGCTTCTACCCTTCCTCTAGGTACAAAAACAAGGCTTTATGAAATTATTCCCATCATGCACTCAGTTTAGCTTGGTGCCCACTGACAACTTGGAGCGTCCTATAAGCTTCGTATCATCCTCCCGTGTTTCGTATGAGGGCTCTCAGGACACCTTTCCTGATCTCTTTGCTGAGTTCCATGTTCCTGCCTGTTGTCCAGCCGCAGCCGGTGTCAGCAGCACGCTGAGGATGCTCTTCCTGCTACTCTTCGCTTGGCCTCCGGGGACCTGCCGACAGAGGGCGCTGCAGGGGCTGCGCAGCCGGAAACCCCACCGGAGGTCCAGCCGGGAGCTGAGCTGGAGCCGAAAGATGGAGACGGAAGGAAGTCTTGCCCATCTCCATCCCGGAGAGCGGGCTGGGTCTTTTTTCAAGAGTCCAACCCTTGTAAGCATGTCCTTTGTACTGTTGTAAGGTCACTGTGGTCACTTCATCTGTGTCAAGTACCCAGGACTTCCATTTAACTGGTCTTGATGTTTCTTAACATTGAGTTTGCCTGTATTTTTCTCCAATTTGGGAACTGCCGATGATTAGGCTAGTGAAAAGGATGAAGTCTAATCGTAGGTTATTTTAACTATTATTTCTTTTCCATGTTCCCGTACTCTTTTTACTGTTTCCCTTCTATTATTATTATTTTTTAAGTTTGACATAATCCACTCTTCCCCCTCTGAAAAATATTTCATATTCTTTTACTACTTATCTTTTCCTTTGTTAAAGGCTCAGCTGGGTCTTAAAGGTTTAGTTTTCACTAGAAATTTGTGTTCTCTGTTACAGAAAACTCACACTGTAAAATAAATCTCTATTTTTCAAAGGGTAACTATTCATGGAGAGAGAAAGAGACTAACAGGTCTTAAATATAAGGAATAGGAGTCCCATGAAAAGGCTTTAAGTCTATGGGCTCAAATTTATAGATTTTGTATAAAAGTAGGAGTGTTTCCTGTATGTCATTCTCTGGTAGAGGGTGCAGTATTTATAACTCTATTTTTTTCCCAAGGAGATGGAAGCATAAGACACAATTCCCCACTTATTAGACGAGTTCTCTGGTTTGGATTTTCAGCTCACTGGCCTTGAGCAACCTGGGAGAAACTGGCATTCATTCTGGTGAAGGTTAAAGACAATTGGCTCCTTTTTCCTTTCTGCGTTTTGTCTGCCCTCTTCCCTCCAGTAACAGCTGGCAATAGCAATGTGGGCATAAATATGGACCAGCTGCTGCTGCAGACTCTGGTTTTGCTTGGAAAGAGGGAAACATGGCTTAGATTAGCAGCTGCTGCAATGGATGAGGCATTGCTTGCATCTTCTCGATTTTGTGGGTGTTGGTGGGTTTTGCAGTATTCTTGGGTACCATGTCAACTCTGGAATTTTGGGCAAGTGTGATACATGAGAATTTGTGAGGAGTTTTCACTTTTTCCATATTATTTGGATTCTGAACTCTTTCCTGGCTGTCCAAAGCTGGTGTGGACAGTATAGTTGTCACCATTTGAAAATGGCCTTGGAGTTGACTAGAGACCTATCTTGGCTAATGTCAGAGACTCCTGGGGGTGACCTCTGAACTGGCTCCAGGTACGTATGGGGGCAGTGATGAGTGTCCGGGAAGGTCCACACGGTGTGCAGGCAGGACCACCCTGACCTCTGTGGCTCTCTGTCCTCACCAAGAACTCTGCAGCTGTGCATGACCAAAGACTTGGCTGAAAGGCTCAGGGGGTCAAAAGAGAAGAATGAAGTGGAAAAAGGGAAGATTCCCCCTTCCCACGGCTCTTCTAGCGTCCAGTTCCTGGGCCCGAATCAAGGGAGGAGGTGCTACAGTGTTTGGTGAGATTTCCAGTGTGGACTGGGCTGTGTTCACTAGAGAGCAGAGTCCTCTGCTTTGAAAGGTGGTACCTCTCTGCCACCTCCATACTCCAGGAAGCTGGGTAGGTTAGTTGACTCTGTTCTCTTTGTGGTACCCTCTTGCTGTGGGTCTGACCAGAGACCTCCTGGCTTCTGCCCTCCATCTGTGTTTCTCTGCCTCTTTGTCCTGATGGCTCAGGGGCCATCGGTGGGAAAGATAAGACATGATGGTTGTAGCCCTTGAGCACAAGTCTCCTGCTTCCTGCACAGGTGTTTTGAGCACTAGCTTCATTCATTCATTCATTAACTGAATAAATACTTACTAAACCCCTCTAAGGGGAGGTGCTACCAGCAACAACAAAAATCTTTAAAAATGTTATTTTTGCTGAAATTATGATGTTTGATACTTTCCTCAAAGTTTCTAGAGGGAATAAGTAATACTTTAAAAAATGTGTACACAAATTGGATTTATACACATCTAACAAATACATTGAAATGAAGGAGATTCTGGATTTGTGTGGGAGGAAGTGACTGAAACCTTGGATAGCCTCTGTCTTCTAGTTTGACTTTCTCACAGCTCTTTATGGTGGGGACTATGGAGCCCCCCACTCAGACTCATCTGGAGGGGAGGAAGGCCATGTTAACCATCTTGACTTTCCTTCCTCTAGTTAAGGATTTGCTAGCCCAGTGACAAATGGGTTCCCACTTTGATGCCCAGATAATTTCCTTGCCAATCACTCCGGGAGGAAAGCCCCCAGCACTGACTCCAACTTCAGAATTCTATCTAATGTATTACCTGGTATCCAGCCCTCCATGGGATCAGAACTCTGCACCGAATCTCCACCTTAGTGGTGGGGACCCTCTGGCCAACTTTAGTCTTATCAGGACATCATGGTGGCTAAAGAGCAGGCTCAGAGGTCAGACTGCCTGGGTTCAAGTCCTGACCCCACCATTTGTTTGTTACTTGTGAATCTTAGACCAGTTACATTTATCTTCCTGGACCTCAGATTCCTTATTAAAAAAGGGGAAAAAAAACCCCCTGCCACCTAGGGTTTTCATGAAGATTAAATGGGGCAAGATGTATGAGGCACTCAGCATGGTACCTGGCACATTGGGAGAGCTCAGAGATAGTTAGTTGCTGCTATTACTATTATTAGTCCTCTATTCAGGACAGCAGCCTTACCCCAAATGACAGCCCAGGTGTGGGATCTTGTGAGTCACGCACAGATTCCCCAGGGACAAGCACAGGCCACCCTCCTGGGATGGCTGCAGCCACCTCATTCCCATCTGCCGTGTCTAATTGGACATATGACAATGAGCTTGCTATGCCCTTCAGATACCTGACTGTAGGTCCAGACACGGCATCTTAGTTAGGTCAGTTTCTCTTGTCTGCCCCACATACTCTCCTGCCAATTTGGCCTCTGTCTGCCCTGGCCTGCCACAGGCCTTTATGAGAGAGCTTTTGTCCCCATCTCATGAAGATTAAAATGGGCACAATACTCCCTCCTTATTTTGCTGAAGCCCTCTCTGGAGGCAGAGATATGGAGGGCCTCTGCAGCCCTGGTTGTTTCTAGCTCCATGTGTCTGCAACTTACAGTAAAAGAGATTCATTCTATGTATTGAGTGGCTTTGAGGGGGATGGAGAGAAACTGTTCTGTAGAGTTCTAATTTGACCCCACCATATCTGTATAAGTGAAAATCACTCCTGAGTTCTTCCTGTGTCATCTTCTTTACCTTCTGATTAGGAAAAGGGGCACCATAGAGTGGTCAGCATAACACATTTTTTTCCTTCCCTCTCTTCTGTCCCCATCCTGCCCCACCCACACTTCAGACTGGCAGTCCATAGTGGGTCAAGGGCTTCCAGGAAATGTTGGACTCCTTAACTGTTCTCTGCATCCTGTTCCTTCCAACTCCTCATGGGCCTCAGTTCATTAAACGTCCCTTCTGTGTCCCGCATCTCCAGCATGCCCATAGACCCTTCCCTTGGGCTGACGAGCACAAGCAGATAAGCCTGGTTTAAATCTCAGCTCCACCACCTGCCACAAAGACTACCATGTCTCTGAGACTGTTTTCTCCTCAAATGCAATGGTGATGGCACCCAGCTCATGGTGCTCTTATCAGCATAAAATAAAAGGTTGTATTCAGACTATACTACAAAGCTACAGTAGTCAAAACATATGGTACTGGCACAAAAACAGACACATAGATCAATGGAACAGGATAGAAAGCCCAGAAATAAACCCACATCAATTAATCAACAACAAAGGAGGCAAGAATATACAATGGAGAAAAGGCAGCTAATAAGTGGTGCTGGGAAAACTGGACAGCTACACGTGAAAGAATAAAATTAGAACATTCTCTAATACCATATATGAAAATAAACTCAAAATGGATTAAAGACCTAAATGTAAGACTGGATACTGTAAAACCTAGAGGAAAACATAGGCAGAACACTCTGACATAAATCACAGCAGTATTTTTTTGGATCCATCTCCTAAAGTAGTGGAAACAAAAGCAAAAATAAACAAATGGGACCTAATTAAACTTAATTAGGTTTGCATAGCAAAGGAAACAATTGATAAAACAAAAAGACAACCTACTGAATGGGGGAAAATATTTGCAAATGATATGACTGAAAAGGGATTAATATACAACATATATAAACAGCTCATACAACTCAACATCAAAAAAGCCCAAACAATCTGATTAAAAAACAGGCAGAAGAATGGAATAGACAGTTTTCCAAAGAAGAAATGCAGATGGCCAACAGGCACATGAAAATATGCTCAACATTGCTAATCATCAGGGAAATACAAATCAAAACCACAGTGAGATATCACTTCACACCTGTCAGAATGGCTATCATCAAAAAGTCTACAAATAACAAATGTTGGCAAGGATGTGGAGAAAAGGGAACCCTTGTACACTGTTGGTGGGAATGTAAAATGGTGCAGCCACTGTGGAAAACAGTATGGAGGTTTCTCAAAAAACTAAAAACAGAACTACCATAAGACCCAGAAATTCCACTCCTAGGTATATATCTGAAAAAGATAAAGATACTAATTCAAAAGATACATGCACCCCAATGTTCTTAGCAGCATTACTTACAATAGCCAAGACATGGAAACAACCTAAGTGTCCATCAACAGATGAATGGATAAAGAAGCTGTGGTATACATATATATACATGCACAATAGATTATTACTCAGCTATAAAAAAGAATAAAATTTTGCCATTTGCAGCAACATGGATGGACATGGAGGGCATTATGCTAAGTGAAATAAGTCAGACAGAGAAAGATAAATACCGTATTATATCACTTATATGTGGAATCTAAAAAATACAACAAACTAGTGAATATAACAAAAAAAGCAGACTCACAGATATAGAGAAGAAACTAGTGGTTACCAGTGGCAGGGGCAATATAGGGGGGAGGTGTTGGAAGTACAAACTATAGGGTATAAGATAGGTTCAAGGATGTACTGTATAACAGGGGGAATATTGCCAATATTTTGTAATAACTGCAAATGGAAAGTAACCTTCAAAACTTGCATAAAAATAAAAAAAAATTTTAAAGAATGTAAGATCCTTGCCAAGAAGTGGACACAGGATATCCTAAATAAAGGAGAGCACTTACTTGTAGGCTCATTGCATTCAGTCCTTACACATGTTCAAGCCCATCTCCATTCTGTTTCTCATGCTGCCCCCTCAGAGTCACTCTCACAGCCACCCGTCCTGGAGGATGCTTCACACACTTTGCCTCTTCTCTGTAGACACAGATTTACTGGGGGGCCCTCACTGTTCCTGTGTGAGAGGTTTCCTGGGACTAGGGACTTTCATGGCCCAGACCAGAATCAATCTGAACTGGCCATTCTAACTCTTCAGCCTGCAGTCTTTCTCATCAGCTCCTTAAATTATTTTTTTTGGCATACATCACCACAAGCCCCATGTGCCAACCCTCCGCCATGCAATGCTAGACCACATGTCCCGTGAGTCCTCTGATGGCACTCACCAGGTCCTGTTGACGATGCTCCCTTTGATAGCTTTCCCACCTTTGACTTCCATGGCCCTGTTCATCTGGATCCCCTGATGCTATGGTTACTACTGCTGTGTAACAATCAAACCCCAAACGTAACATCTCTGTATTATCATCTCTCAAAGTTCTGTGGGGTGACTGGGCTCAGCTGGGCAGCTTTCCCTTGCTGTCTTGCATGCTGTTGCCATGGGTAACAGCTGGGCTGGCCCTCTGCTGTGCCCTGGGTGGGGATGGCTGGAGCAGCTGTCTCCATGCAAACTTTCACATGGCCACTGTGAAAGCACAGCTGTCTCAGGGCTCCAAGAGCGAGTGTTCTAAGAGATAGGAAGTGGGAGTTACCAGTCTCTGAAAGCCCGGCCTGGAAGCTACACAGCATCACTTCAGCATGGAAACCAGGGCAGGGTCACAGAGCCCTCCCAGGCCCAAGGGGAGGGGACAGGGACCGGGCCTCTTGATGAGAGGAATGCCAAGGAACCTGTGGCCATACTTAACCCTCCACACTCAATGACCTCTCTTCCTCAACCTCTATCCCTTCCTCCTCCTTCTCCTTCTCTTCCTTTTTCTCAGGACTCCACCCTCAACTCTCACCTCTGCATGCCTTCATGCCTTTGCAAGTGCTGTTCCTTGCCTAGAATGATCTCTCTACGTCTTGGCCCCCAATGCCAGTCCTTCCTTCCCACTGGCCAAGTCCACCTACTGGCTCCTCTTATCCGTGGGTGGTGATCAACTCTGGGCCCCAAAGCAAGGTTTGGTGGTCCCCTTCACTGACACAGGACAAAAAGAAGGAGGTGCTTGTTCCCCCTCCTGCAATGTGAGAGCCTCGGCGGGCAGGGACCAAGCCTTCACCTCTAGATCAGAGTCCCTGGAGACCAGCACAGTCCCCAGCAGGCCTCCAGCACTGTAGGCTTCAGAGAGGCAGGTGAGGCTGTATGTTCTCTTACTGAAATGGAAACTCAAGGTAAATGTAGAAAAGTCTCAGTTTGGGTTATTAGGCCTTTGACCCTTTTTCTATGCTGGTTTAGAGGTTTCATCTCATTGGGAGAATCTGACACACATCAAACTAGAAGTCAGCTCTATCTATATTGCTGCAAATCTGAACTGAATGATTTGGTTGTATCTTTCTAGCTGTTTTCTGTAAAAATTCTTAGTCACTCTTTAATGGTCTGATATTTAATCTATGGACTAAAGATGCATTTTGATGCCCCAGATGTAATGGACTATTTGACCTAGTAAGAGATGGTTTCACACAACAGTTGGGCTCCTCACCTTGGGTGAACTGAGGATGAGCCTGCTGTGTGTGTCCCCTCATTCCTATGTCCTGTCTTCCCACCTGGACCCCTGCCCTCCCACTGCAACACTTCCATTTTCTCATTGGTCCCTTTCAGTCAGAACCACTGCACCTTTATGTTGGCCTCTGGCAGCCCAGACATTATTACTGTATGAATATTTCCAACCATTTCACTCTGGTCTGCTAAAGTGTGAGTGATTGTGTATTTGGTGGCTTGGGTTCCTCCTTCTACCATTCCAGGAGGCTTCTCTCTAGCAAGATTGCTTCATTTAGGCTTTTAAAGCAAAATGTGCTGGAAATAAGGAAGGAAGAAAACTGGCATGTGGTGAGGAAGGTTTATGGAGAAGTTTAGCGGGGAAGAACACCAGGGGAATTGTGTGGCAAAAGGACACAGGTGAAAGAGGAAATGCATTTTAGGAGTGTTGCTGTGAACTGTAGACTCTTTTCTCAAGATTTAAGAAAGACAAGTAAGAACAGAAGCAATACTGAAATTACTTTATGATTGTGTAGAGTGCAATTTTGACCATGGTTTCTCTTTAGGATAGTGTGAACCTGGATAAGCGATGGGGGTAGTCATGGCTTCCAGGGAATTCTATAGTAAAATTAAGATGGCATAACAATAAAATAGCCATTATCATGCAAATATTTATGGAGGCGCACTTGTTCCTAAAGGAACACCTTTGTGAAGTGGTATGACTGTCATAAGATTATGATACACATTTTCAATTTAGTCTCTCCAAGTAGACTTTCACAGAGCCTATGACTCAAACATATATTGCAGTAGAAAAGGAGACATAGATCCTCGGGAACAACAAAACAGTGATTGAAAATGGCAGCCCACAGTGCAGTTCTTAGCCATACCAGTTCTAAAACCAGAGCAGTCCTGGTGGAAATATGTCCAGGTTCAAATAAAAAGCTATACCAACGTGTCACCTGAACCATCTGGATTGTTGACGTGACGGGATCCCTGCGGCTGCTCTGGGCAGATCTGGGTGGCCTTCTGGCTCTAGCACGGCTTGTCCTGGCTCTGCTGCATTGCTGCAGAGGAGAAAGCACCAGCCAAAAGTGCTAACCAGGGGAGTCAGCTAGTTCTCCTGGAGCCTTGCTTTCCTTCAGTGCCCATCCGTCTCCAACTTTGGAGTTGCAAAGGATTTTTGCAAAGGATTTGCAAAAGGATTTGCAAAAAGGAGTTGCAAAGGATTTTTTTTTTTGCAAAAAAAAATCCTGCAAAGGATTTCCCCACAGGAAACTCCCAGAATAAGCCATTCAGTTCACGGCTGTCACCAAGACACCACCATGTCCATTCCCAGAGGAGAAATGCACTGCAATCCCTAATTCAAAGCCTTCTCATTATACCACACACCTGGCTGTACCAGACACGTGCCTGGCCCTTCACGTGTGCTTTCTCAGTCTTCACGGGGTCACCTGTGGGGATTGTACATTAACTTCCTTTTAGAGATGAAGAAACAGAGCCTTGGAGTCCAAGGGCCACACCAGGTAGATACTGAGCCCACGGGCCTCTCACTGGGAAGCCACCTGCTGAAGGGTGGGGAAAGGAGGCAAACTCTGCCCCCTGACCTGTGTATATTTCACCTTGCCACTCTCAAGGGGTGTTGTTAAAAACTTTGTTAATCAACTATACTCTAATATAAAATAAAAATTAAAAAAAAACTTACAGCAGGACTAGGTGCTTAGATTTGCTGTTATGTGTAATCAGGGGCCACTGTGTTTTATTTTTTAATTTGGGAGGACGTGATGGAAAAGGATTGGGAAATGATGTACTGAGAAGGGGTTTGAGGTTCGCTCTTCTGACAAATGCAAGGAGTGATGAAATCAGAGCAGGTAGCAGTCAGAGTGTGAACCTGGAAGCGAGGGAAGAGATGGGGAAGGGGCTGAACCTGAGGGTCTGAGCTGCAGGCGATGCACGACCAGTGGTACGGAGTGGGCAGGAAGCCACGGCAAAACAGAGCAGTCAAAATGATTGCAGATTTCTGGTTTATGCCGGGACAGCTGTGAGAAGGCTGCGATCATGACCGTGATTACATGACTTGACACAAGGGTGGGTAGAGAAAGGTGGTCCCTTTGGGAGAAACTCTCTTGGCCATAATCCGTTGTCCTTCCAGACCCACTACTCTATTGTTTCTGCTAGCAATGGGGAGTGACAATGAACAGGGAACTACACGTAACAGGTCTGGGCCAGAGATCAAAATAAAGATACCTTCCAGGCAGAATCAATACCTCTCTGCAAGGCAAGCCCTGATTCTGAAGGACTTCTTTCTTTTTTAACTTTTATTGGAGTATAGTTGATTTACAATGTTGTGTTAGTTTCAGGTGTACAGCAAAGTGATTCAGTTTTACATATACATATATCCACTCTTTTTAAGATTCTTTTCCCATATAGGCCATTACAGAGTATTGAGTAGGGTTCCCTGTGCTATACAGTAGGTCCTTATTAGTTATCTATTTCATAGGTAGTAGTGTGTAGATGTCAGTCCCAATGTCCCAATTTATCCCTCCCCCCCACTTACCCCCTGGTAACCATAAGTTTGTTTTGGGAGCACACAGTCAACAAAGACTGTGGTAGCTCCTGAAGGCTTGAGACTGGCCCGCTGAGCCCAACTGCACGCATTAGAATATAACATGTGAGTTATTATAACAATACAACATTGTAAGATTTTGTCAGGATAGGTAAAGCTAAAATTTCACTAGTTCTTTCTTTTGTCAGTGTTAAAATTTGCATCTTTACAGTTCTCATATTACAGCAATTATTACTATAGTCAAATAGCCAAGTGCCCTCCAGGGAGAAATTATGCAGGGACTATAGGAAACGAGTCAGGAGTTATTTTCTTTTGTATTTTATCATGCTTGTAGCTTCTTGGAGAATACAGAAAGTATCTGTTTTGAATGTTTCTAATTTGGGGGTACTTTCAAAATCTGATTTAATCAGACCTTTAAAAAATCATATAAATCAATAGCAATTACCTAATTCTAAATTGAGTCATAACTCTGAAAGAAATGTGCTATTAGAATAGATCCCAGGCAATCAGTGATATACCTCTACTTTCATAAAAGGAAGTAATAAAAGGTAAAAATAAAGAGAAAAATGGAAAAACCAAAACAAAACCTCATTTATTATTTTAAATCCCACTTAGAATGATCTTCTGTTGTACTTCAAGATTTAATGTTCAAAGTTTATAAAATTATTTTTATTTTAAGAACGTCTAATTTACCAATTAGATTAATGTGTTTATTACTACCTAGAGACCGTGAAGAGCTTATTTGTGATTCGTAACAAACTTCTCTAACCTTCTGGATAATGGCCTGAATTCTGCATTTTTATACTATAGCAAGAGGATCTTTGATGCTTTGATTTGCATACACTTTGATAGCTACATTAGAACATTCTGTACATCCAGTCTCTTCCTGTTCTTTAATTTGGTACTTGTTCTATCAAACAGGTTTGAAAATGCAAATTATTTCACATTAAAAATATAAATTTTTATAGCATATTATATAGTTTGAATGCGTTCAGACTCAAAAGCATTATATACAGTTTTAATGCATTCAGACTCCTATAATTCACTATTGTTTTAATTTATCGGATTTTTTTGTGTGCCCTGAGTCCACAGTCCAATCATTTGCAAACTCAATTAAGCTTTGTCTCAATGAATTTTTACTTTTTGACAAATTGTTACATTTGTACAGAAATACATTCTTAGTATATTATTCATTCATTTGATACATTTGCAAAAATGGAAATTCATCCATTTTCTGAAAGCACTGAGGTATCGCTAGTCCAAGAGGTATATTGAAAACATGTCAGTTTTCTAAAGCGCTGAACTTATAGTTTTTTTTTTTTTTTTTTTTTTTTTTTGCGGTATGCGGGCCTCTCACTGTTGCGGCCTCTCCCGTTGTGGAGCACAGGCTCCGGACGCGCAGGCTCAGCGGCCATGGCTTATGGGCCCAGATGCTCCACGGCATGTGGGATCCTCCCGGACCAGGGCATGAACCCGTGTCCCCTGCATCGGCAGGCGGACTCTCAACCACTGCGCCACCAGGGAAGCCCCTTTTAGTTATTTTGAATATGACTTGGCAAACTATCTGTTTATTCTAAGACGTTGGAACTTCACCAACTTTGAATACACTTTCACTCAATTATGACAACATTTTATGTATTTTACAGAGCTGATTTTACATTATAATACCTGTCTAATGATATTTAAAGTGTGTCTTCATACTGCTCATGAAGATAATTATGTTAAATGGCTTGTTTTTTGAGCTGAATGTACAGGAAATGCTCTATATGTCCCAGAAATCTTGGAGAACTGCCTTGAAAGGAATGGTACTAGTGCTAGATTAATTTACACACAAATCCCACTTTTTCACATTGGCTCATGCAGAATGAAGACAGAGTCATGAGGTTTCATATTATCCTTAATACTTATTTCCTTGACTCTAAAAAGATAAAAAAAACCCTTCAAGGTGTGTTTATGCCTGCACCATTTTGAGCTGATACTGTATTATGACCCTGAATTATGTCTATTTCTCATTTAGTTAAAACCCAAAAGAACAAAATGGGTATGTAGTAAGGAAGGACTCTCCCACTGAACTTCCAGTGTAGACTGGGGCATACAGTCAACAATTATGTCTAATATTCATCGCTACTGCAAGTTTTCACCTCTTTTGTTCTTACTGGCATTTGGGAAGTCATATTAGGTACCACTAGCTGGAGCCCATCTCTTTATCCCCACATCAAGCCTGGCCATGTTCTTTGTGATAAATGATGCCATCTGTGGGATAGGGGAAGATGCTGGCATGACTAGGGCGAAGGAGGGCCAGCTGGGGAGGATGGAGAAGTAGGATTGAGGGATGTGGTGAGTTTTGTTGGGGTTTGGCAGCTGGGCAGAGAGGTTTCAGCTGATGTAGCATGAAAGCGCAGCCATGAGGCTTGGGGGCACATGGTAGCAGGATTGCGTTTAAGGCATTTTGTCTGGAATCAGCATGCAGGATGGATTAGAGTGCAGAAGAGCCAGAGTTGGGGAGGTAAGTATTAAGGAAAAGGAACTCTCTTGTTGGGAATTTCATCATGCTTAACACAAAGTCAAGGGTCAGCAACCACATAACATAAAGTCTTGTCGCCTCTACATCTGATAGTATCAAACCTCCTGACTGTCTACTCATTCTGCACGTGCGAATGCAAAACAAGGGGCATTTTTGTCATTTCCCAGAGCAGAGACACCATAAGTAGAGGACAGACACTGAGGCTTTCATCTCCAATCTCTATTCTTTGGAGTACAGTAGGTCTTATAAAATGTTTATTAAGTGAATGAAAATGAGAGTTTTCATCTGGAAAAGAATGGGAGCAAAACATGCTAGAGGATAGTTTTTCGTGAGCTACAAGTCAAATGATAATAGACAACTTTAGGGGAACTTCCCTGGTGGTCCAGTGGTTAAGAATCCGCCTTCCAATGCGGGGGACGTGGGTTCAAGCCCTGGTCAAATCCCACATGCCACGGGGCAACTAAGCCCACGAGCTCTTCAGCCTGCATGTCACAACTAAAGAGCCTGCGTGCCGCTACTACTACTTAGCCTGCATGCTCTGGAACCCGCGCACCACAACTAGAGAGAAGCCTGCATGCCGCCACAAAAGATCTCGCGTTCCACAACTAAAGACCCGATTCAGCCAAATAAATAAACGAATAAATAAAATATTTTTTAAAAAATAGACAACTTTAGGTTCCTGGCCATGTGTCATTTCCTCTGAGAACCAGGCAGCTGGAACAATAGACTATTCCATTTCCTTTCAGAAGTGTTATGCTGAATGAATACCTGCTATGAACCAGAAAATGCATGAAGGGATTTGTGCACTTAGCACTCTCCAGTACCCATGTGGGAGGGGAAAGGGTACATTATAGGTAGTCCGTGCATTCCTTTGGGTGGCAAATATGAGGCCCATGTAGATATTTCCTCATGCACCAGTATGGGACCTATGAAAAATTCCTTTCATAACTGCAAAAATGACTTATTTTCAAAGAGAGCGGAAAATTTTAGAAACTATAAAATAAGATACATGATGATGAGTTTATACATCCAGAAATGTCAGTAGATCAGGAATGAAAGAAACAGATTGGTGGTAGTAATGTATCATTCCCATCCCGAGGAATTCCCCAACACACTGGGGAACAAGAAGCCTTGAAGAACTGCGTTAAGCAAAGCCCAAACTGGACAACAGGATACAGAAGGGACAAGCATCACAAAGTTGGAAAGTGCCTGGAGGAGCCAGGGAGAGAAAGTTAAGGGCCACGGGCTGGTGTGGATGGCTGTTACCCAACTGCTCTACAGCTCACTACTCACTGTCTTTTAAGCACCTCATTCAATCCACATCTTTTACATATGGCACATTTCTAAGTGAGGCAATGCAGCACAAGAAAAAAGCAGTTGAATTCCGCTTCATCCCGAGCAACAGGAATGGGAAAGGTACTCACGCTCCACAAAGTAAGAGCTGGCATCAATCTTCCAGATGATCTGGCCCCGATGAGAACCAGTGACTCCACGGTTCTTATAGTCCAGAAAGTTTTCCGACAAGACCTCATCTATATTCCCAGGAAAGAAAGAAAGCAGAGTAGAGAAACACATCAGCTAACAGCAGATTTAGGAAAAAATAATAAAAGAGCAAAGGATATTAATGCCACCTCCAGCTCAACAGAAGAAAAAGCACCTGGAATCATAGAATCAGAGGATTCTAATTTTAGAATTTTAACGCAGGAATCTCTTCCCCTCTCCTCAACACTCCTGGCAAGTGATCATCTAACTGGTTCTTGAACACCTCCAGAAACAGAAAAAATTGCTGCTACAGCAGTTCATTTCCCTTTTTTTCTTTATTTGCCTGCACTGCGCAGCATGCGGGATCTTAGTTCCCCAACCAGGGATCGAACCCAAGCCCCCTGCAGTGGAAGCTCAAGAGTCTTAACTGTTGGACCGCCAGGGAGTTCCCTCATTTCACTTTTGAATAGCTCTTACACTTGAGGAATCTCAGTGTGAAAATCTCCATCCTAAATATTTCATTAACTGGTCCCTATTTGGGTGTGAGAACGAGGTATAAAGAAAACATCCAATTGTACTTTCTATCTGGGGCCCTGTTCTCATGGGTTCCATCCTATATGATCTCTTCTCCAGTGTGGACACCCATCAACATCCAACACTTGGGAACCATCCATGAATTTATCCATCCATCCTTCATGCAGCCATGCATTCATCTGTTCATTCAACAGACACTTATCGAGATCCAACCATCTGCCACGCTGGGAAGGTACAGGGGCCACGGTGTTGGGCAAAACCTTTCTGAACTAAAACCACAAACAACTGAGGACACGGACTTTAAACACTAAGTAAAGAAATAAGTGCATTATTACAACTTGTAAGAGGGGAGAGGAAGGAAAAGAACGGACTGCTCTGACAAGAAGCTACAAGTAGAAAGGCCAACAGGGGGTCAGGGGAGAGCTGAGGGATGAGAAGGCGCTGCCGGGGTGGGGATGGAGGGTGGGTGTGTGAAGGGTGGAGCAAGGCCCCCATGGGGTGTCCAAGGCCCGAGGGGGGCAGACCTTATCCTGTGCGAGCGCTGAGAGGAGCTGCGGGGGGTGGGGACTGTGCTCCTCCCCTCTCCTGCCCTTTCTCTGCTTGTCACATTGCAACCCATCAATGTCCTTCTTCAAGCTGGTGCCCAGAGAGCAAGGCAGCATCCTTAGAGAGGACAGATCTGTGAAGACCGAGCCGACTGCCTCCCCCTTGGTTCCAGACCTCATGTTCTCAGTGCAGGCGAAGACAGGGATACGAATTTTACCTTAATCTTCGATGGGGCCCTTGCAGTTCCCACTTCACCCAGAAAGGAACCATCTGAGCTAAATGGATCTGAAGCTGTGAGACAACCATGTTTTGAGAGTCCAAATCCACTGCGCTGGTTGGGGGGACAGCCAGAACTCAGGAGCTCCCGAGGGGAGGCCCAGAGCCCCAGCTCTGCAGAGAGGGGCTAGGTCATGGTTGCCCTCTTTGCAGCTGAGGTATTCTGAGGTTTACTTCCTGCATCTGGATGGATTTGGAAAACAGAGGAGGAGGTGAAAGAGGGCAGAGCTTATAGAGAAAGGACCCAGCTCCAAGGACCTTTGCGCCATTTACCAATACTGTCATTTCTACAGCTGCAGGTCCTCATCTGCGAGATGGGGGGTGGTAATAACTGGGACCTCATGGGGGTGGGGGGCGTGGATTACGTGAGATGACTGGTAAACATGCTTGTGACCTGCTAAGTCGATTGCACATTTTTGGCTGCCTCTTCTCTGGCCGAGACGATCAGGCAGAGTAACACCGTCTCTGCCTCATTAACAGCAGGAACTGTTTGTATCCCTTGGAAAATCACTTGTTTGCAAAATTTGTCTGTCTTTATAATCACAGTGTGTGCTCACAGCCCTGTTTGGGTTGCTAAGATGATTGCATAATACGTCTTTTACAGTAATTGCCTCATTTCTGCAAAGAAAAGGCATAATGTTTCCTAGCTCTCTAGGTCTTCAGTACCCAGATAGAAATTTACCTCATTATGGCAATTCTCCAAGGAGAGGTATTTTCCTGAATTTATCCACTCTGATCACCAGAATATTCACTTTAATAGTCACGGTCAGGTATCCATATAGAGTAACACCTAGAAAGGGGTGTTCATTCATGCACTAGCTAAATGTATATTGAGTATTTATACTCCACTCTAGTTATTATGCTAAACCCTGGGGATATACTGCTGAACAAGACAGGGCCTATGTTCTCAGGAAGTTCTGAATAGATTTGAGGATTTATTCAAGAAAACAGGCAATTTCATTAGAAGATAGTGGGTATAAGAATGGGTTAAATATCAAGGAACCACAAGGGCACAAATGAAAAAAGGATGGGCGTGAGTAAGTGGGAGGAATCAGAAAAAACCAAAGAGAATGGCAAAGTAACACACATTTTAAAGACAACAAGATGCATTTCTCTGTACAGGTTTAAGCACGTTTTCAGAGGCTGCCAGTTGGTCCTAATGAGTATCCCATTCCTTTATTATAACAGTAACACTTCATAGCAAATATCACACAAGAAAATAGAAGAGTCTGTATTCTTGCCTGGACCATCTGTGCTGAGAGGCCAGCTCCCTCCCCCAAGGCATGTATTGCCAATTGTTAGAAGTTACTAATCTGCTTGGGAATCCAAGTGTATTGTCAGGGTCAGATGCAGGAACAGAATCAGACCAGATATTTTATGCACTAAGGGATTTTATGCAGAGAATTAGGTACTAGATAAATGGATGCTAGGCACAGCCTCAGCAACTGCCTCTCCACCCACAAAGAGAGTGACCAGCTAGTGACAAGCTGAGTAGGCTCCTGCCACCAACACAGGGCTGCCTGTTCACAGCCAGGAAGCGAGTGAGGGGACGCTAGGACACCGTGATAGAAAAGCTTAATTTCTCAGAGCCATGCTTGTGGCAACCACAGGCTAAACATCAGGAGGAACGACCCAGCTTCCCAAACTTGCACAGGTGCATCTAAATGAAGGGACCAAATTTGCATCTGGAACATGGCTGCACAGGAGTCTGAGAGACCTAATTTTCAGGGACCAGAGTCTACACTAGAGGAAGGCACTGGAGAAGAGAAGAGGACTGGGATGGATGATGGGGACCAAGCCTTGCCCTCCATCACACTGAGGAATGGCAGCCCCCTGGCTCCCTACTGCGAGGTTCCCTTTTCTGCATCCTTTGTCATGGTACAAGTTTTTGTAGGAGCAATGTTTATGTGATTACAGGGATACCTGCAGCCGCCTTGAGAGAAGTAGTTAGGGTACCATTACTAGATATGTGATCTTAGGCATTATACTTAATCCCTTTGTGTCTTTGCTTCCTCACCACAAAATGGGGATAGTATTAATCCCAACCTCAAAGTCTGTTGTGAGCAATATATGAACTAGTACAGGTAATGGTCTCAGAACAGTGTTAGACATCGAATAAGCAGCTATTTATATTTATAGTATGGGCTAAAAATACGGCCCTCTATGGCAAAGCTCCATGATACTGTGCAAAACCACTAGTAACCTGAAATATTAGCTTAGGCCAGTACTATTTAAAGTTTTCACATTACTCATTCTGTACAAAACATATAGAGATGTATTAAGTTTCTCAAAAAAAGACTGCATTTGCTGGATGATACTTTTTTCTTCCAGTATGAAGAATCCTACCTCCTGCTCCACAGTTTACAATAGAGAAAAGATCTTTGCAAAATTTTGAATCACAAAGTTCTAGTGAAGCTTACAGAAACAAGCACATCTAAGAAACCAGGATTATTTTTCTTGCTTTGTTTTCAAAATGAAAACTAGAGCTCTGCTTCCTACACTTTAATCTATAATAGAAAGGTATACAACAAAGACTATTGCTGTTGAGAACAGAATGGGCAAGTGAGCACAGAAGCAATTAAAGGAAGAATTGATCCACTACCTAAGCCCAACAGAAAAAAATACAACATTGCTTCCATTACGCAGAGGAACTTGTGCCTTCTGATAACCAATCTCAGAAAAATCTCCAAGGATTCTCCCACTATCTCTAGACTATGGATTTACCAAATAGCAGGCCAGGAGATCTGGGGAGAATCTACTTGCCTTTCACAGTACAAAGCCAAGGATGTAGAATCTCTGTTCTCTTGTACGAGGAAGGGAATCTAAGGATAAATGGCAGGGGAGGCCCGAAAAATCAGTGCCACTCTGTTTTCTGTGGCTTTTCCCTCAGATTGTTTCTTTGAACACAAGTATTCTCACTGGTTGTGCCATAATTAGGAAGCACAGCCTCAGCTCTTCTATATGCTAATAGAGTGCCTGATGTACAAGAAAAACTTCAGTTCTTCAAGAGTTGATGTCCGTAAGGAAGCATTCTGGGAGTTTCTGTGTGCAGGTGCCTAGCCAGAGAGAAAATTTTAGCTTTCATCCTAAATCATTACATTTTAAGGCTCAGCACATTAAATGCTTCTTAAGGGCAAGGGTTGGGTTTCTGTACTTATTCTATAAATTCCCATAACTCCTAATGTGTGGTTTTCCACAGTGGAACACCTGACAGGCAAATATTGTGAAATAAGGAAGTGTTTCTTGCTCAAGAAAGTATAGGAAATGCTGGGTTACACCAAGTAAAGTGTGCTGCTTACTCCAAGCTTCTCAAACCTTTAACATATATTGTGAGTCTCTAAAGTGGGGCAATGTAGGCAGATTTTTCCATCCTTATTTAACCATAGAACTATTTCCCCATGGAGTGATAACTGAAATCCACTGAAACTAATGTGTAGGATATGAGTGCTATTCATGTGGCTATTATATTCATGCCTTCATCCATCACTGCATTATCCTACTATAGTGTATGAGTTTTGGTGAAAAATGGATTAGGAAGCTGGAGATCTGATTGAGAAACACTTCTAGAAAAAAAGTTCAAAAATATACAAGAAAGACTAAGGGATATTGAGGATAAAAGGAAAAGTGTCCATATCTGGAAAATCAAAGTCCTGGAAGACCAAAGAAATATGAAACTACTAGGATGAACTACTAGTCTGTTGGAAAAAGAGATATTGATGAGATTAAAAAAATAAATGGGGGTGAATATGGTGGTCTAGACAGGGCTTCTCAACCTTGGCACTGTTGATATTTTGGGCTGGATAACTCTGTTATCTTTGTTGCGGGGGAGCTGTCCTGTGCATTATAGTCTGTTTGGTGGCATCCCTGGCTTCTACCTTGCAGATGCCAGAAACACCCCCTACAATGTGACATCCAAAAATGTCTTCAGATATTACCAAATGTCCACTGGGAGGCAAAATTATCCTTGACTGAGACCCACTGGACTATGATTAAAAGGAGTCCATAAGAACAATAAAAAATGTATAACTTTGAAATCAACAGATCTAATGGAAAGAAGAAAAGAAGAATCAAAGAAAAAGAAAACACAGTAAATAAAGAATCTAAAGAAAGATGGCAAAAATAAGTCCTAATAGAACAGTAAATATAATAAATATAAATGTGCTATTCTAGCCAATTAAAAGTCAGAGACACCCAGATCAGAATAAAAAAGCACACACAAAGAGCTACACTTAAAAAAAGATACAGGTTGAAAATAAAGAAAAGACAGATCCAGTAAATATGAAGCAGAAGAAAACAGAGAGGCTAGCAGCCTTAAATAGTTAAAAAAAAAAAACCCAACAAAATTCAAGGCAAAGAATAGCACAAGGGGCACAGGCAGATCTGTAATAATAACCTGTAAGAAACTGTAGAGGAAAAAGATGTAAATATCATGAACATTCATGCACTTAGTAATCAGCATCAAATCTGCACAGTATAAAACTTACAGAAGCAAAGGTAGAAATAGATGAATCAATTAAAACAAAATTTTTGGCTAGTGATTTTGAGACACTCCATTCAAAAAATGGAAGAGACAGAAAATTAGAATATACAATTTATGTGATTGAACTTAAATACACACACACACGAGAGAGAGGGAGAGAGAGAGAGGATCCTTGCTTTGTGAGTTACCCTATGAACTGAAACTTGTACATATCCGAATTGTGTCCTGTTTTGCATGGTTCTATGGGGACTGTTACCACTGTATATTTATATAACAAAAATATTTATATATAAATATTATATACACGTATATTAAACCTTTGTATATATTGATATCTATGTATAAGATATCTATATCTCTCTATATATAAGATATTCTCTATCTCTAGATAGATGACAGATAGGTAGATAGATAGAGTGAAGCTTATTCACAACAAAAATACACTTTATGATCATACATGGAATATTTATAAACATTGAGCAGGGATAGGTCACAGAAGAAGTCTCAAAAATTTTAAAAAATAATCAGTTTGTTACAGACCATAATCTCTAACCTCACACAGATAAGGCAACCAAAAGGTATGGAAGGGAATATATGTCCTCAGGCACCAGTCTATGGCGATCCTTCAAAGATGCCATTTTAGGAAATTTTAAATCTTAATTTTGCTCTGAGTTATCACCTCTTGATTTGTTGAAATTTAAATGCATGAATGTACTCTAGTTTCATTATGATTTAAATTACTGAGCAAATTCTAGCATGGTATAGGGGTAGCATGGTATAGCATGGTATAATAATGATATGATTTATTAAAATGCTAAATTTATAAGAAGGTTTGCGAATTATGAGCATATTATGCCTACTTTACCTATTCAATTATATTTTCATAATTTTAATTGCATACTTGCTTCATGTTTCAGCAGTTTTAATAAGGGCTCCTTCCAACAGAGTCAAAGGAATGGCTATTAAAAAAAATTGATCATCCTAAAGAGGGTTTTAAGATATTAAAGTCTTTAAAATACTGGAACGTAAAATGAAGAGGTGAAAAATACTTGAATAGATCTGCTCTAATTAATTTAGCATTCTTATGGTTAGACGTCTTAATTGTATTCTTCAATTTATGTATCCTAACCCAGTTATACAATACTGTTCCCTCAGTGTGCTGAATCTTTAACACTAAGTATAGGACTCACAAATAATTAGCTTTTACTTGTCAAATTCAAGTAGGCATCACTAAATGAATAATTGTAAAACTATTTCCTAGGAATACTGATGACTAGCAAATCTGCCACTAAGTACTTGTTTTTGACCAAATCACAAGCTTCTGCCTGTTTATTGACAATTAAGATCTCTTTCCAGGTCCCTGTGGATTTGGTAAGAAGCTTTTGTCTATAACATACAACTGAAACAACTGAGCACACGTCTAAGGGCCATGGTTAAGCTGAATGAAGCCTGGGAATTAGGGCAATTTGCCATAATGCATCCAGAGACTAGAGCTACCTGACAAGTTAAATCAAGACACATTTATTGATCAACAGGCAGTAAATGCACAGTATCTCATCAATTCCATTCATTGATCCTGAGAAAGTTATTTCTCTGTTTTGAAGATAAGGAGCCTGAAGTTCTGATGACTACCTGGCTGAGGCCACACATCCAGACAGTGTCAGAGTATGATTCTAAGCCAGGTCAAGCTGTCACTGAAACCCCAGGATCTTTCCCCTTTCTGTGTCGCTAGGGGAGAGAAAACTTCATCATGCTCCTCCAATTGAGGAATCACTCCATAAGTGAGGGCAACCAAATGCAAACTCACTGTGAAAGTAATGGTAATACTTTTATTGTCCCATTGCTGGGTTCCTGGCTGAAGACAGCACTGGTGACTCGGTGACAGTGTCAGTGAGCAGGGCCACACATCCCCTTCCAAATCTAGATATCTCACTCACTATGGCAGGAGAAAAGTCACATTTGTCCGGAGAGCTCTGAAGGGCAGAGCTGAAAGCATCATAAATCGGGCCTCACGGGGACATTTAGGGCTGAAAGCATCATAAATCGGGCCTCACGGGGACATTTAGGTTGCCCACTGATGTGGAATGGCCCATATGTGATATTGCACCCAAATGTGCCAAGACGTCCTCAAGGTCACTGTGGGGTCTGCCGCCAGGGTAGGCAGCTGTGTGGCATTGGGAACCACTGACTTGGCATTTCCTCAATTGTGAAATGACAGATCAGATGAAATCACAGAGCTCTATGATTTGTTCTTTAGCAAGGCATGGCAAATCTGGAAGGTGAGTTACTAAGGACCCACCAATGATGAACTTTTAAGATTCACGGAGAATTTTGGATTTGGAAGTTGCTTTTGAAATGCTATTCTGCCGAAAGTGTTGGCATTTTGCATTAAATCACTTCACAGTTATATATGTGCAGCTACTGTGAGAAGAACACACTGTCAAATTGAGATTCTCAGAGGATGAACCGTGTTTACTTCTGTCTCAGTCAAAATGTCATGTGAACACCAGATCTTGTTCATTCATGGAGCTTCCGGACACTTCATCCCGCCGACCACCCCTTCCTTCCTCAGACACCCTCTCTCTCGTCTTCTATGACATGGTCCCCTGGTTCTCATCCTACCTCTCCATCTCACCCCCATCTCCTTTTTGAGTTCCTCTTCTGCCCCCTCTCTGATAGGGACCTTCTGGTGCTTTCTTTCTACACTCAATCCACGAGTGAATTCTTCTACTCTCAGGGCCAATTATCCCAGATCTACACCCCAGCCTGGATCTAGGGCTGAGCTCAAGATCCATCCATCCCTTCCCCATGGATGAAGGTATCCACCTTTCCCCCGCCACGCTGTACTCCAGCTATTCCTTGACTTGAGAAATAAATGCCACTGACACCACTGCAGGAAGGTACAGCTGTGAAGAGCTGCTTCAAAACTAGATCTGGGGCCAAAAATATAATTGCCTAAGGTGCTGAACAAGTAACCATCATCATTAAAGTAGGGATAGGTGGCAAGGAGCCTGTGACAAAACTGAAGGGTGCAGGCTAGTTTAAAGGGGGAATTTAATGCTTGACCCAGCCCACTAGAGCCACAGGAATTATGGGCTCAGTCAGCCAAACTGAGAGCTTTTGCACAAAAAGCTAGAAAGGTGGACTTCAGCGAGAAATCTCTACTTTTTGAAATACTGACAACTAACCAAATTTAAAACAATATGGACTAAACAAAATGTGCTTGGTGGTCTGTTCTTTTGCAGGCTCTGTTTGAGATTGATGGTACTCAAACACCGATTCCAGAACTATTTTTTAAAGCCAATTAAATATTACCTGTTTGGAAGTCCAATTTAGTTGAGTAACCACTAGTTGTGTAACAATTTCAAAAATTATGTTTTTCCATCTTTACAGTAATGTGTGTATTGTAAATACACTAACCAAACTGATGGCAAAACCTTCAAAAGAGCCAAAGAAATTTCCCTGACAGCTAGTTAGTCAGATTAGAGCCCCCGAATTTTATCATAAAAATGACCCGGGTTGTAAAATACTCATAACAATCCTCTGGTGTCTTTGATAGTCAATGATGTTAAATCTGGTATTGTGTGTCTGAATGTGCAAATGTTTCGTTGTACAGACTGAATGCAGAAGGCCTGGCCTCTGTTGAACTTGAACCGTCCCCTCACCCCACCAACAGTTACAACCTTCACTTGTGGATTTACCAGCGTGGATGTGTCCATTTTCACCACATCTGATTCCACCAAGTAAAATAGATGAAATACATTTTCAAGTCAATTTCTCTTCATAATTTCAAATTTGTGAGATTTATTTTCTCCAGTCACTCTCCTTTCAGCCAGCACAACTGTTCCTTAGCCTGTGGTGTGCCTGCTCTCACTGTCTGTATCATCCATGATGTTTTTGGAATACAAAGCAGTAAGAATCTTGAAAGAGCAGGTGAAAAGAGGTCTACGATTATGTTGAAAACTAAAGTGAAATTACCCCACATACATGTGCATACCTTGGTTGCGTATACGGTGTTGCTTTGGTCTTACAGACACATGGATTTAAAAACAAGCTTCTCATATTAACTTACTCATAAGCAGAAGAGCTTCTATAGTTGCAAATGGTAATGACGTTTGTGTTCAGCCACACCTTGTCCTGCTATCTCATGATTCCTTTCCATTGAATAGAGCTGGCAGGTGAAGCCTCATGTGCGGTCCTCTGTGTGTTAGAATGTGGTGTATAACACGTTTGATTGTGAATTGTGCGTTTTAATGAAATGATCGAGTTTGCTGAAATAGTAAAGCATCCTTAAAAGTGAATTATGAATTAACGTACTTGTTGGATGCCCAAACCACACTGCTAAGACCATTATTTCCGTGGCACTAAGTGCTGTTCTACTCACCAATGAGGTACATGCCAATCCAGTCCCCAGCGTCCACTTCCTCCTTTATGTCCCAGTGGATCACCAGGTCCTGCGAGTGCCCTATGTTGTAGTAGGAGCTGCTGACCATGAGTGTGGAGCGGCTGTCTGAGGTGACCAGGTCGGTGTCGCTGGTGGAGCGGGGGATGGTGACAGCGCCATGAGGGCCGGTCCTAATGGCCATGCTGTGGAACTGGCCCGGGTTGTAGCTGTGGCGGAGGGGCTCCTTGCACCGGCGTCGGTTCTGGGAGTTTCTGGATGGAGATGCCATGGCAGCCAGGCCTAAGAACCTGTTCTGGTACAGATTCTGTCGGGGTAAACAGACAGTCAGCAGGGGCGGGAGATGCCGGCTACACTGTCAGTCACTGTTTTCATAGGGAAGGGAGGATGTGCTGAGGGGAAGCCAGCTGGGACAGAGCAGCCCTTTTAGGAAGATTTGAAATAGACAGAGAGCATCTTCCTCGGGGCCAATGCTGTAGCTCTGGTTCACGCGGGGAAGGCAAGAACTAAATGCACACTCACCAAGGGGCCGTGCATTTGCGCTCTGCTGGGGTCTCAGCCTCCTCTAGCCTGCTTAGTACTAGAAGGTCAGGAATGTCTGCAGAATGGCCCTGGAGGTGTGACTGCCCCCAATCAAAGTGCCATCTCTTGAGTTCTCCAGCATAAATTCAATTGGATCCAATTTTACCCTTCTTTAGGGTAAATGATGGTTATTACCATTGCACATTTTAGTGACCCCTGCGGCATTCAAGACCCTACACATAGCTCAGAATTAGAGGCGGTCCCTGCTGGGTGAGGCAGTCACTTTTTCTCCATTTACAGCTTTTTCACTCTATAGAATGTCTCTGGACCACCTGAAATTCATATAAGGATCTCAGATATCCTAGTAATCTTCCAACACCACCGTTTTCACTAAAACCCAATCTCAGAGGACCATGTCTCCCTCAGAGCCAATGTTATTGTAGAAAACATTGCATCTGTGGAGGAAAAAATGCATGTTTTTTTATTGTTTACAACATGGAGCACTTAAAACTAGCTGAGCTGATGCAGAGCAATGACTCGATTGTTTTGGAGGCAGAAAGCTTTGAAAACATGGGGAAAGGGGCATCCTATGGAATTAGAACAAGGGATTCTTTTTTGAAACAAGCAAGGGTGATTTTGACTTCATCAAAGTATACTACAATTGGGATTTAAATGTACATTTTTGGGGTTCCTGGCTATAAAAGTACATGCTGTTGTACAACAATAAATCTTTTGTTTTCAAGAAGAGAAGATTAAGGCCTTAAAATGTGTTGAATCATGCAGTTTAGATCCCAGAGACTGTAACTAATTATACACATCAATCAAATGCAAGTTATTGACTTTTTGTTTACCAGCCACAAGGAGCAGACCCCAGCACCAGTCTACTCTTCAGATTATATAAGTCTATTTAGCAGTAATTTAGGCCTATACTTTTTCCAACTTCCAAGACCAGGGCATTTGTAAAGAGTCTGTTAACCTGATTAAGCACAGCGTTGGCATTTGGAGTCTTGGGCCTTAATGGCCATATGGCGGGCCTATTCATTCATTATCTGAGTCTTTCATTAGGAATTTTTCTAGCCCCACTGGTGGTAACCATGGAATTACTATTGGTGGAAAAGCCAGACTTCAGAAAGCATCTCATCACACTATTGGTACCATATGTCCTATGTTTAAAAAAAAAAATGCTCGTCACTGCAACAGTATGAAAATAGACGGACCACGGTGTTTCCTGGAAACCAGTCCACCTCTCAGGAAGACAGGCACAGCCTTGAGCCCAGGAAATACGGACAGCCCAGCCACCTGACAGGCATCCTGCCTTTTCAGGGCAGCTCCAGGAGGATCCCAGTAACCTGACCATCCACCAGGGTGCTTTGTTCAGAGACCTTTGTAAAACCTCCAAAACAAGGAAGGCTGTTGCTAGAGCATAACCTTTCTTCAGTTTACACGTACTTTATGTGCACTAGTAGCATCTTACAGTATTATCATGGAGATTAAAAATGACTACTTGGGATTAAATGAGATAATCAAGTATATCTTATGAGTTAGACCAAACTATGGGCAAATTTGGAGCAGCACCTCCCAGTTTCCAAGCTGTGTATCCCTGGACAACTTACTGGATCTCTCTAGTTCTCTATTTCCTCATCTGTAAATAGGTTGCTGTCAGAATTTAATGAGATAATGCAAGCCAAGCTCTTACTATAGTGAGTGCTCAATAAATAAAAATCTACTACTAAAATATTCAATACTACTGAAACAGAGGTCCTGGGCAGTCAGCCAGGCTCCCTCAATGGCCAAGGGTCTCCTCATGTTGTCCCCAGAGACTCACATTTGAAGTCATTCAACAGCAAACCTACAAATCATTCCTAGTCATGACCCTCCAGGTTTCCTCTTACAAAACTGAAGTTGCAAACATTGAATAGGCTAGCATGTTTGGAAAGGTGTCCTATCTACCAGTTTTTTGATAAATCTTCCTTTTGCTTTTTGGGTAAATAAACCTTTTATTTGTCAGATTACTGCCTGAGTGGGATATTTTTGCATTCATGTTGAGGCTGAGAGATTTTTATCCATGTCGTGTCAGTCAGGGCCTCAAAAAAGACTACAGAGCGCTTTTCTTTTGTTGAAGACACTTCTGCCATGGTATTATTATTAGAATTCCGTGGAAACCAGACGCTGTCAAATTACACCAGTGAACACTGTCCACATGGTGGGAACAAAAGCATAGAAGGAAACATGAGTCAAGGAAGACATTTGTCAGTAATTTACTAGACTGGAATAGTGATATTTGCCTGGTATTGGAAGGGCGGCCTCAGTGCTGCTCCTTGAAGACCACCCTCCCTTCACCTCACCCCAGCTTTGCCCACATCCTCCCCACTCATACTTGCAGGCAGGATTTATATTCTGCTTTGAGGTTATGCCCCAGCACCAGCTCTGCTATAACCTCTCCTTACATCCTTTCCCATTCCCAAGAGAGTGGGGCTTTATGCTCCATGATCCCACAGGAATCCCACTGCCCTACAAGGATTCTCATTGTATTATTGCTAGTTGACCTGTCTGTGTTCTTCCCTAAACCATGAAGGCCCTGAGGCCAGTGTTTCCTGCTGGAACTGCATGACATCTGGCACACACAGAGAAAAGCGCTAAAAAGTTTAATTCATAGAACTTATTTTATTCAATTATGTCCCTTCTTGGTCCAGAAAGGGCTTAAGATGACTAATACAAATAGATAAGATACAGAACAATGTGATAAGTTAGTAGTAGATGGTGCAGAGGTGAAAAAAATAGAAAAAAGTTACCTAGGAAGAAGGCTAACATCAAACTTTAAGCTGTCGTGTCCTAAACAGGTGTTATTGTCAAATGCTCACAACAGCTGCTTCTGGAATGCAGCAGGCGGATAGTTGGTTCCCAATGCATGGTTCCTTTGTGGCCATGTTTCCCCCAGGTCTTCACACGTGTTTAGTTTACACTATAGACTCATCCGGGTGGAAGAAGCAATTGAATCATTCTCCCTTCACATCTGAATTGTGGAAGATAGATGAGCATCTGTCCTGCTTTTAAATAGCCCTGGACAAAAGACCACTCTCTTCCTAGACAGTGATTCCAATGTTTTACAACCTCACAATTCTTCTTCATCTCTCAGGCAAATCTTGTCTGACAGAGATCTCCCTTCTTTCTCCAGGCTCTCCCACTTGATGGATGTAGAAGAAGTTAACTGTATCATTAAAGTTTTCCCAGTTTTTTCTCCATCCCATCAAGTAATTCAAATGCCCTTTATCTTCTCTTACACTGGTGATAGGTAATAGACATGGATAAGAAAACCACAAGAATATTAGTAACAGTTTCAGTAACATTATAATTGTCTAATTATTGGTTGTAATCAAGGGCACCTAGTTATGGGCTATGCTGGGCATAGATTTTAATTGACCCTTGAAAAAGTAGGTCCAGTGAGTGAACCAACGTGTGAGATGCTGGAAACAATCTGATCACATTGTGTTCTGCTTACTAGGAAGTGAGACTCCATGTGCTGGTTTGTTTCCTATTTGTCTCTGAGGATCCAACAATGATGTTTTGTTTACTTGTTTTGCTTTCTGACTTAAATAACTTGTAATTGTGGAAATGTTTTGAACTAAGTGATATGTTCTTTGATTATTTTTTTAAATCTTGGAATAGGCCTGTGTGTTTAATCTGTTTAGTATGCATTATAGTATATTAGCAAAAACAAAACCTTCCAGAAGGAGATAGAATCTTAAAAGCAAAAAAAACCCATCACTTCTAGGAAAGGAACAAGTTGCTATATATATCCTTTTTTTTTGTTGTTGTTGTTAATTTGAGGAACATAGGGAGACAAAAGATTCGGCTGTGTCCATTTCTAACTGACAGAGTCATTAAAAGCGTTTCTGATTTGGAATATAAAGCTGTGAGTGAGTGCTGTCTCAGAAATGAAAAGAAAGTGGACAGAAGGCATATCTAGAATAGAGAAAGTGATTCTTAAAAATTGCCTCTACACTCAGAAATCAAAAACTGTGAGTGGAAAACATAGGCCCTGAAGGAAACTTCATTAAAGCATACAAGACGAGGTTGTAGAAACTGGCATTATTTAGCAGGAGAAAGAACATAAGAGTTATTTGAGTTCATGGACAGATTTTATTTTGAGCAAATAGCTGCCTGAAGCTTTCTTATCCTACACTCAGATCTTGTTATGCCAACAGGGGGGTAATGGAACTTAAAAAAATTATATAACTTGTCTCTTTCTACAGTGGATTTGAGAAAATTTACAACAAAAGAAATGTACAAGGAAATAGAGAAATATAAACCAGACAAAAATCGGGAAGTAGCAATAAGAAAAAGGGTAATAATATTAGGAGCATTTACTCTATGCAAGGAACTTGGTACATTATCTTATTAAAACCCTATCAATTATCACTCTCCCCATGTTGGTGAGAAACCCAGCTCAGATGGTTAATAAACATTCCCAAGATCATGCCTCTTGCAGCAGGAAATAGGGATTTGAGCCATTCTGTGTGATTATAAGTGGGCACTCTGACCACTTGTAAGCACTCTCTCCAAATTAAAACACGGGAAGATAAAGTTGCAATAATTGAGACTCAGATTCTCCTCTGAGATTCTTGGCAGCCAAAAAGATAAAGGAAAATGTAATTCTCATGATCAGAATATTGGAATGTTTTTCTCCCTCCAAGTTCGTAATAAGATGCTTCATTTTTAACTTTATGTAGGGGACAGACACTACATGATGTGGTGAACAATATCTTAAAAGAATATCTTTTTCTAAAATCACAAATGTAGTGGCTGATTACTTGGATAAGTCTTTGACAAAAGCTGAGGTCATAATACAAAGAGAGTTTATTAGGGGCTGAACGCATGGGTTCAGATACTGTTGCCTCTGATCACATTCAAAAGTCCCCTTGGCTTATTGCACCACTGATGCCCCAAACCTTCTGCTTTCAACTCTGTTCTCAATCCTGAATCTCCCTCTCTGGCCTTGATGCTGATAAAATAAATTTTCACATATTGAGATGCGGGGAAGTCATTCTGGCTTGTACATGAGTTAACTTGAATTTTATGCTAACCAGAACAGCCTGTTTGTGGCCTATCAAACATACATTGTACATCTGCTTTAATTATTAAAGAAAAAGGCATATTGACCAGAAGTAAAGAATGCCTGTGTTAAAATAAAGATTAAATGCCTCCCTTCCTGGATGCCAATGCTGATCCTCCTTCCATGGTAAGACTCCCTTCCCAGGTGCCAAGGCCATACTGACTCTCTGTGTACCTGCTGATCTGTTTTCCTGGAAACCTTGAAGGAATGTATCCCTGACTTGTTTGGTGTTCTTTGTTCTAACAAGACATAAAACTGTGCTGAAAACCATCTCCGGAGCAGTTCCTCAGAGTTGTCTGAGAGGCTGCCTTTTGGGCTATAGTCCTCAGTTTGGCTCATATAAAATTCTTCTCTATTCCTACTAGAGATTGTTTATTGATTATTTTCATTGACAGTGCAAGTAAACCAGAGCCTGACGGACATGCTCTCTCTGCAACTGTCTTGTTAACCACTTCTCATCAGTGTCCCCCCACTAAGACGCAGGCGCCAAGAGAGTGCGGTCCCTGCCTAGTTCCTTTAGGTCTGCATTTCCAGCTAAAGTAGTGCAGGGCAAGGATGCAGTGAATGTTCGGTGAATGAATGAATGAGTGGGCGTGTGTGGGATGCAGGCTGGAGTGTGCCCGCCTCCTCTGTCTCGGGGTCGCCATGTGATGCTCTGTTCCCTGACCTCAGGAAACCATCTCAGTGCCTCTTTTGGCTCAAGCACATGACTTCGGTGCCCAGAATCCCCCGAGTTACCAGTTCCCGAATGACACTGGTCAGAAGGGAGAGTTGAGGACAAGGTGTAATACCGCCCCTGGTTGGTCCCCTTCTCCGCCTCACATCCTGAGATCTGAGTCCCGTCCGTACATTCCTATCTCTGCTGTTGTGAGTGAGACTGTGGGACAGAGGTCGGTGTGAGGGGCTGAGGTGACCCCACCAGATGGCTGTGTACGTCTCAGGAGGAGAGTGGGAGGAGGCTATGATAGCATCATCTCTGTCCAACTCTTCAGCTCCTGGGCACCCGTCCCTGACACTGTGCCTCCAAACCGTGCTTTTAGCCTCAAAGCCATGTGTTGAAAACCCTGTCTTTTATGCTGGCCATTGTGCACAAGAGTATCGTGGAGTTACATAAACTAAATTGTGTGGGCTCCTTTTCTTTGAAGGAGAAACAGAATCCCACACATTGCCGGCTGAAAGGGAACATTAGGCAGAGAAAAATTTAATAAGCAAAGCAAGCCAAGCCAGGGAATATCCGCCTAGGAGGTCAGGATTTAAAAGACATGGGACTTGTTAAAATGACAGTCAACACATTATTTTAGGAACACATAGAGCCTTCTCACTGAGGACCAAGTCCCCCAATACGTCTATTAGAGCTGCTCAGCCCCACCCCTCTTCCCTTGGGCCCCACTTACGGGGAGGAAAGTCTTTGTTTGTGGGTCAGATGACTTCTCTCTGCTCACACCTAAGAGCACCTAAGAGGGGTGGGCAGGACGCCCTGCCAGGCTTTGTTGGGTGGGTGCCTTTCACCGCTGTGGTCAAGTATGGAATTTCTTGGTGAAGCTCTGGGTCGCTCTGGAGGCTTATGCTTGGAGGTGTTCAAGAACCAAGTTGTCAAAATCTGGGCAGTTTGTGTAGCCGGAACAGTGGGCAGGGGCTGGAGTTGAGGGGAGATAGGAAGGTGGGAGGTAGGGGGCCTTCCCATGTTTGTTAGGAGAAAAGCCCTGATCCCTAGCACCTCCTTCTGTTCTACGTTGAAAGGAAAGGTCCCTGAAAGTGGTATTCCTGTGTGTGTGTGTGTGTGCGCGTGTGTCTGTGAGAGACAGACAGACAGATGACAGACAGAGAATGAATCGGCACGCCCAGATACGAAAAAGGTCCTGTCTTTGCCTTTTCAATGTTAAAGAGGTCTGTTTCTTCCTCAAGAGGGTCCCATCCTGATGGATGTTGGTAAAGTTCCTTCTTTACCTATTGACACTTGCAGGAGAAAAGGAAATACTTTCATCTCCCAGAACCACAGTGATGGTCAGGCCAGGTCAGGGCACCCAAGCTCTCAGGGACCCTGCTGACCACTAGGGAGGCCCCTGGTGGGAGTGCAGGGGAGCGGAACGTCTGCATGTCACCAGTGTCCTCCTCCTGGCATCCAGCACTGGGCAGCTATGAGGAACATCCCGACCCCCAGCAGCTCCACTCCCGGAACTCAGCAAGGTTCCAGGACACTGGGGTGACGGAGTCTCTCCCATACCCAGGGCGCCTGCTTGGTGACAGTCCTGTCTCCCAAACCTAACCCAAAAAACAGAGTCATGCACACTCCCAGAGTGAGTCGTGGGAGGTCCTGCCCAGCCCTGTTCCTGCCCGCTAGAAGCAGAGGCCCCCCAAAGGGCAGCATCAGCACCGACCACAGCAAGTGAGCAGCAGAGTCTCGAGGGAACCCGAGGCCCACGGCCTGCCTCCCTCAGCAGGGACATTGGGCTTGTGGAGAACGTGAGGCACCGTGTGTTTCCCTCCTATTTTCAGGATCCTGATCAGATTTGCCAGCTAATCGGTAATGCGGCCAGACAATGAATACAGCTGTAAGAAGGACCTTTCAGGAGGATTTCAAATGAGGGGCTAAGTTTGCACACGTATTGGACTTAATACTGAAAAGTAAGTGATTATCTGTTGTGGAGGTTCGGGGTGCTCTACAGATGCTTTCTTTTAAATTCTTCCTCCCCCTGGAAGGTTGGACCCAGCATAGTTGGGTGGATTTTTCAGTAAACTCTTGGTTTTCTTCTCCCTTCCTTTATCCCGTTCAACGAGCAAATGTTTATTGAGCCATTAGTATGTAACAGACGCTGTGCTCAGGATTGAGTATGGAGGAGACATGAATTAAACGGTGCTCTCTCCTCAAAGGGTCCTGTGCAGGAGGCGCACATCTAGGCAGTCCACTATGACACAGTGGCCAGGGCAGTGACGGGGGCGGCAAGGTCCCGCGTGGGAGGGAGACAGATGCTGGCAAGGACTTCCCAGGTGGCGGAACAGCGAAGCAGTATTTGGAAGGAGGGGTAAGAAGGTTGCCAGCTGGGCAAGGGCAGAGGGCGATCCAATTCAGGCAGAGGGAACTCGGTGTGTAAAGGCACAGCTTTACAGAAAAGCATGGTGTGCTCCTGGGCTGAGCAGAGCTTCTCCCAGCTGCCTGCCAGAGAATCAGGCAGCACAGCTGGAAGAGTGGGAGGCGGGTCTCCCACACCACACAAGACAAAAGACCTCCTCCCTTGGAGGATGGGGAGCCACAGGAGAGAGTTGATCTGGGAAACACAACAATTCGCTCACCTTAGAAGCATCACCCTGCAGCAATGAGGAGGAGCGCAAGAAGCCTGCTGTGTCTGGGGGAGTTCGTGCTAAAGCAACTCTGAAAGTCAAGTCCATGTGGAGGGAGAAGCTGCACCAGTCAGATGGTCCCTGAAGTCTAAACCCTCAGTACCATCTGCAACGTAGGCACTAAGTCGCATTGTGAGAGGAGGAGAAGTAAAGGAACAACATGCATCCTGGGTCCTTGAAAGGGTGTGTAAATGAAGGGCAATCTGAAGGCACAGTCATGGAGACCTCGGAGGTACCACACATGGCCTGTTTCTACTGGGATCTCACCACCGTTGCCGTCACCCTGGAGTACGGCAGTGTCACGTACCGCGCAGCGCATTCTAAGACAAATGGCACTTGTGTCCCATTTCACTGTCAGAAAACTTTGCATCACTTAGTAGCATGCGTTCCAGAATACTCTGCTTCTCAGAACTAATTGGGAGAAGTACATTTCAGGATTTTTGCACTCTTCATTTGCAAAACTTGCCCAACACATCAATACAGAGTGAATTAGACCAACTTTGTGGAACATATTGTATTTGTAACCTTATCTTGCCATAGAATTCAGTACAAAGGCTATCCTTCCTGGTTATATAGCAAAGTAATGTTACCAGTGGTGACCAGAGCCAATTAATATGTATGTTAACACACATGAATACTTACAATGTGATCTGTACCACACTGGGAATGAGGCTTTGGTCTAGCTTCTATCTAGTGCTAAGAAAGATGCATGAGCAATAATTTCAGCACAGGGTGACAAACCAACAAGTTTGGGAAGATACAAAGGATAGGGAGAGAACTACTCATTTTGTCTGATGAGGAAGGAAATTAAGACTTTAGGGAGAAGTGGAGAAGGTATATTTTAGGCAGAAGGGATATATGCAAAGGCATGAGAGTTATAAAGCCCATCCACGCGTGTTCAGGGGACAGGAAGAAGGCCAGTGTGTCAGAGCCAGGATGCTTGGGGCAGGAGCAGTGGGAGGGATGAGGCTGGACTAGAGACAAGACTGATTTGGAGGCCCTGTATGACAAAGTAAGGAGAGGGGCATTTCTTCTGGGGAGAGTGAGACCTTCTGAAGATAGGAGAAGATCCAGTAGCGGGGTCACCTACATTGTGCTTCCACAAATGCTGTGAAAATGTTACTGAACAACTTTCTTCAGGAGCAACTTGCTAGAAGTTTCTGCCAAGCTACTAGGGGAAGCTACTGGGAGGGTTGATGGATATTGCACAGCTGTCACCGCAGGAGTACGGGAGGTTGTCAGCACTTCCTTTTTCAGATCACCTATCAGGACAAAGGAAGGCACCATCTTGGACTCCAGCTCTAACAAAGGTGCCAGTCACTAGGACCATGGACCATAAAGACCCATTATCAGGACACAGAGGAACTGAACTAGCAGCAGCACTTTGCTTCTGTTATCAACATGCCCAGGAAGAACACATCCAGACCTGATATAAATTCAATACCTAAGACCACTTTTGGAAGACAACTTAGGGCAGAAATGAAGAGTAAAACATAAATAGCATTTGGCAATATAAATGAAATGCATCTGGTCTCTCTTTATTTCTGTTTCATATCCCTCCCTCTGCCTCCCTTGAGAAGTGAAAAAGGCAGTTCATATCCTGGATAATACATTCCTTCCCAAGTTCCTTCCTTGTCATTCTTGTGGCCACTTCTGTGATATTTGTAGCCCACATTACTCAATTCCAATTCTAGCTGTCACTCATTCTCTTATCCACTGCACGCTGCACCAACTCAGCACCGAGGCTATAAGATGAGGACCAGCAGAGATGGCTTAAATCAAGGGTTATCTGTGGAAGAAGAAGGAAATAAGAGACAGCTGGTGCTATTAAAAAGGAATTAGGTGATGAAATGATAGGGAGGAAAATCAACCCAGCGGAGAAAAGAAACTTAGCTACTACCTTTTAAACATGCTCACGTCACACTTGCTACTGAAATTCTTTTTTTTTTTTTTCGCTACTGAAATTCTTGAACAGCCTTCACAGAAAGTCCCTTCTGATGTTTGTCATACCAATTAATCTTTTGGATTTTTCAGAACTAAAGAGAAGGGACAATCAATCGAGGCAGCTTGGAGCCTTTGAACTCATGGGCAAGAGCTGTAGTCTGCTGGGGATTTTAGAGAGTATTTTCAGTTTTACAGACTACAGAAAAGGAATGATTTTCTCATAGTCATCTCTTTCGCTTGGATGCCTGGGACCATCACCTGAGCTTGTCTGTGATACAGAAAAGATGCAGCTGCCACAATGAATGACACACGCCACTGCCTGTCCCACCAGTTCCTGGGGGAATCTTTGCTCAATATTATGGTATGGGTTTACATAAAATTTAATACAAGTTAATTAGACTCTCTATAGCCATCACCAGAAGGCAAACTAGATGATTATCAACTGGCTAAGACAGTTTTCACTCTGAAGCTGATGCCTAGAAGTCGAGGGTCTCAATGATATGGTAATATATTCCAGGGCACTCACTGCCGTTTCAATTACTTAAAAGACAAGGCTCCTACACTGGGACAAATAGAAACTCAGAAGTCTCAATGATCTAGATATTTTAGAATTTCTTTTCGTTTGAGGCTGGAATTAATTATTCAGATAACATCTCTAATTTTCCATTTTCCCTCGCAGGCAGAAAACATCAGAGATGAAAGTTTTGTATCCTTCCAGGGATGTGGGAGCAGCAGACACAGCTCTCACTTCGTGGGGCGACAGCGACAGAGAATCTGTCATCTGCCTGGGTTGCCATTCAAACTGCTCATTAAGCTTTTGTGCAAAGACCCAAGAGACAGCGGAATTAAAAGGAAAATGAAAAAATGAAGTAATTCAGGTTTCTGAAAGGCTGTTCAAGACGAAACATTAGTTCTGAGGAAGAAAGCACCACATGGTAAACATTAGTTCTGAGGAAGAAAGACTCATGGTAATGAGTCTTAAATGCATCCATTTCCAAGATGTTAGCTTTGTTCTTTGCAGGCAACAGTCTCAGCCCCACTAGTCCTGGGAAGATGACACACTCCATGTCAGCAGCTTAATTAGGACCCACCCATCAGAGGCCAGCATTTTACTCTTCATTAAAATTACTCCAAGGTCGTTAAAGCCACATGTCAGTGTGGCATTTAACTGCTAAGACTGCATTTCCCAGACCATCTTCATTTATTTATTCATTCAGTCAACAAATGAACGTGTCAAACACTGGAAAATGAATCAGAGTATAACTATGGCTTATATCTGCCCTGGAAAGCCAGGTCACACTCGTATGAAAAACTAACAGCAGCCCAGGGTATTCTCTGGAGTCTTATCTCCCCAGCTGCCAAAGTAAGCGTTGCCAAGAAGAAACACAAATGCAGGGCCGGAGTAGGATGGGTCTTCCTGACAGGGAGAATGGTGCCTGCCCAAACATAATATAGAGGATCCAGGACACGTACTTTAAGTCCTACCCAATTTAGGTTTTTAAGAAAAATACTGCAATCACCGCTTTCTAGTGACTCTATTTTATATGTGTTTCAATGGACATGTTATCAACACACTGAAAAAGGATGCTTAGAGCCAAACCAAATGTAGCTACCTCATGTAGCTCAGAAAATACTTCTCTGTCTTGGGATACCCATCGAAATCTGGGTAGCAGTTGTCATTTTTACCTATAGGGAAGGGGGAGGTATGGGAAGGATCCTTGCTGGGACTGGTGACTAGAAAGCCTTGCAAACCATTTTGGTGAATGGTTCCTTCTGCGTATTTTCTGAGCCATCTCTCTTCTTGGCTGCCACATCAGCACTATCCCTAGAGAATACTGGCCACACACAGCAAAGGGAGACCGATTCCACATAGCCTCCATTTTATAGGATGCAAAAACCATCTGAAAGATGATAAAAAGCAGTCTCTATAATTAATGTTTCCATCTGCTGATTAGGAAGTGTCAGAAATAAACAAAAGTAATTGTGGCATTTTGACAAGGACTTGAATACCAGGACTGAACTGTGCCCTTGCTTTGATCGTATATGATTCAATTCTGTTTAACAATATCCACTGAATATCTAGTCTTTGCAAAGCTCTGGGCTAGCTGTTTAACACATGATCCCTGGTCAATATAACTGAGGCAGTAAAAGCTGACTGTATGAGAAGAAAACAAAACTAAAAATAAAACAAATGGCCTGGCTTCATAGAGATTCTAACTCAGCAGACTGGGGTGGGGCTCAGACAACTGTAATTTAACCATCCCCCAAAAGGGTCCAACACTGTCTCTAATGGGTGATGGTCACAGAAAGCTGCAAAGAGGAGGTGGCCATTGGGATATTTTAACAACTGTGCATTAAGTGCCTTGAAAGCATGCATCAGACTTAGGGAGGCAGGGGACGCAGAAGGAGGTGGTTTCCAGCCAGAGGCAGAGCTACAGAGGCTGCCAAGTACACCCTGAAGGCTGCTCTTTAGAGGTGCCAGGAAGAACCTTGGAACGGTTCGTTTCTAAATGAATTCACCAGCCTCAGTTCACATCCGGGCTCATTTCTCAATCTAGAGTGGTCGAAAGGGCCATAAACCTGTCAAGTGAAAGTGACATGGAAAAGTTTGCTCTGGACCTGAGAGCACCAGTGGTGGAGGAAAGCAGAGACTGTCCCTAGCACTTCTTTTAGCTGCAATCGCCCCACCTCAGATTCAGGCTGCGTTGCTGACCTCAGAGCTGAACATTTGGGTGTCTCTTGTAAGGGCCGCAGACCGTGCCTTCACCACTCGGCAGACACTGCCACAGCCTTTCCTGGGCATCAAGAAAAGTCAAGCCATATTCTGCAAATTCCGAGGACCTGAGGGAGCCCAGAGTTGGGACTTTTGAGTATAAAAATGATGCATGCTAACATGTTGAAAAATACACAAAAATTAAAAACTAAATTTAATTAAATTTAAATTAAAAATTAAAAAAAATTCACACACCCATAACCATGCCACTCAGAGGCTACCAGAGTGGTCACCTGCCAATATTTCCTTCCATTTCTCTTTATGCATTTTGTTAGATAATTGAGACCACACATTTTTGTATTCTGCTTTTTTTAAAAAACATCTTTATTGGAGTATAATTGCTTTACATTGTTGTGTTAGTTGCTGCTGTATAACAAAGTGAATCAGCTATGCATATACATATATCGCCATATCCTCTCCCACTTGTGTCTCCATCCCACCCTCTCTATCCCACCCATCTAGGTGGTCACAAAACACCAAGCTGATCTCCCTGTGCCATGCGGCTGCTTCCTACTAGTTATCTATTTTACATTTGGTAGTGTATATATATCCATGCCACTCTCTCACTTCGTCTCAGCTTACCCTTCCCCCTCCCTGTGTCCTCAAGTCCATTCTCTATGTCTGTGTCTTTATTCCTGCCCTACCCCTAGGTTCTTCAGAATCTTTTTTTTTTAGATTCCATATATATGTGTTAGCATACAGTATTTGTTTTACTCTTTCTGACTTACTTCACTCTGTACGACAGACTCTAGGTCCATCCACCTCACTACAAACAACTAACTCAATTTCATTTCTTTTTATGGCTGAGTGATATTCCATTGTATATATGTGCCACATCTTCTTTATCCATTCATCTGTCGATGGACACTTAGGTTGCTTCCATGTCCTGGCTATTGTAAATAGAGCTCCAATGAACATTGTGGTACATGACTCTTTTTGAATTATGGTTTTCTCAGGGCATATGCCCAGTAGTGGGATTGTTGGGTCATATGGTAGTTCTATTTTTAGTTTTTAAGGAACCTCCATACCGTTCTCCATAGTGACTGTACCAATTTACATTCCCACCAACAGTGAAAGAGGGTTCCCTTTTCTCCACACCCTCTCCAGCATTTGTTGTTTGTAGATTTTTGAGGATGGCCATTCTGATTGGTGTGAGGTGATACCTCATTGTACTTTTGATTTGCATTTCTCTAATGATTAATGATATTGAGCATTATTAATCCTTTGATATTAATCCTTTGTCAGTTGCTTCACTTGCAAATATTTTTGCCATTCTGAGGTTGTCTTTTCATCTTTTTTATGGTTTCCTTTGCTGTGCAAAGCTTTTAAGTTTCATTAGGTGCCATTTGTTTATTTTGGGGTTTTTTTCCATTTCTCTAGGAGGTGGGTCAAAAAGGATCTTGCTGTGATTTATGTCGTAGAGTGTTCTGCCTATGTTTTCCTCTAAGAGTTTGATAGTGTCTGGCCTTACATTTAGGTCTTTAATCCATTTTGAGTTTATTTTTGTGTATGGTGTTAGGGAGTGTTCTAATTTCATTCTTTTACATGTAGCTGTCCAGTTTTCCCAGCACCACTTATTGAAGAGACTGTCTTTCTCCATTGTATGTTCTTGCCTCCTTTATCAAAGATAAGGAGACCATATGTGCGTGGGTTTATCTCTGGGCTTTCTATCCTGTTCCATTGATCTATATTTCTGTTTTTTTGCCAGTACCATACTGTCTTGATTACTGTAGCTTTGTAGTATAGTCTGAAGTCTGGAAACCTGATTCCTCTAGCTCTGTTTTTCTTTCTCAAGATTGCTTTGGCTATTTGGGGTCTTTTGTGTTTCCATACAAATTTTGAAATTTTTTGTTCTAGTTTTGTGAAAAATGCCATTGGTAGTTTGATAAGGATTGCACTGAATCTGTAGATTGCTTTGGTTAGTAGAGTCATTTTCACAATGTTGATTCTTCCAATCCAAGAACATGGTATATCTCTCCATCTGTTTGTATCATCTTTAATTTCTGTCATCAGAGTCTTATAATTTTCTGCATACAGGTCTTTTGTGTCCTGAGGTAGGTTTAATCCTAGGTATTTTATTCTTTTTGTTGCATTGGTAAATGGGAGTGTTTCCTTAATTTCTCTTTCATATTTTTCCTTATTAGTGTATAGGAATGTAAGAGATTTCTGCACATTAATTTTGTATCCTGTTACTTTACCAAATTCATTGATTAGCTCTAGTAGTTTTCTGGTAGCATCTTTAGGATTCTCTATGTATAGTATCATGTCATCTGCAAACAGTGACTGTTTTGCTTCTTCTTTTCTGATTTGGATTCCTTGTATTTCTTTTTCTTCTCTGATTGCTGTAGCTAAAACGTCCAAAACTATGTTGAATAATAGTGATGAGAGTGGGCAACCTTGTCTTATTCCTTCTCTTAGTGGAAATGGTTTCAGTTTTTCACCATTGAGAACAACGTTGGCTGTGAGTTTGTCATATATGGCCTTTATTATGTTGAGGTAAGTTCCCTCTATGCCTAGTTTCTGGAGGGTTTGTTTTTTTATCATAAATGGGTGTTGAATTTTGTTGAAAGCTTTTTCTGCATCTATTGAGATGATCATATGGTTTTTTATCCTTCAATTTATTAATATGTTGTATCAAATTGGTTGATTTGCATATATTGAAGAATCCTTGCATTCCTGGGATAAACCCCACTTGATCATGGTGTATGATCCTTTTAATGTGCTGCTGGATTCTCTTTGCCTGTATTTTGTTGAGGATTTTTGCATCTCTGTTCATCAGGGACATTGGCCTGTAGTTTTCATTTTTTGTGACATCTTTTTCTGGTTTTGGTATCAGGGTGATGGTGACCTGGTAGAATGAGTTTGGGGGTGTTCCTCCTTCTGCTATATTTTGTAAGAGTTTGAGAAGTATATGTGTTAGTGCTTCTCTAAATGTTTGATAGTAGTCGCCTGTGAGGCCATCTGGTCCTGGGCTTTTGTTTGTTGGAAGGTTTTTAATCACAGTTTCAATTTCAGTGCTTGTGATTGGTCTGTTTATATTTTCCATTTCTTCCTGGTTCAGTCTCAGAAGGTTGTGCTTTCCTAAGAATTTGTCCATTTCTTCTAGGTTGTCCACTTTATTGGCATATAGTTGCTTGTAGTAATCTCTCATGATCCTTTGTATTTCTGCAGTGTCAGTTGTTACTTCTCCTTTTTCATTTCTAACTCTGTTGATTGGAGTCTTCTCCCTTCTTTTCTTGATGAGTCTGGCTAATGGTTTATCAATTTTGTTTATCTTCTCAAAGAACCAGCTTTTAGTTTTGTTGATCTTTGCTACTGTTTCCTTCATTTCTTTTTCATTTATTTCTGATCTGATCCTTATGATTTCTTTCCTTCTGTGAACTTTGGGTTTTTTTTGTTCTTCTAATTGCTTTAGGTGTAAGGTTAGGTTGTTTGAGAGTTTTCTTCTTTCTTGAGCTAGGATTGTATTGCTATAAACTTCCCTCTTAGAACTGCTTTTGCTGCTTCCCATAGGTTTTGGGCCATTGTGTTTTCATTGTCATGTGTTTCTAGGTATTTTTTGATTTCCTCTTTGATTTCTTCAGTGATCTCTTGGTTGTTTAGTAGCATATTGTTTAGCCTATATTTGTTTGTATTTTTTACAATTTTTTTCCTGTGATTGATATGTAGTCTCATAGCGTTGTGGTCAGAAAAGATACTTGATATGATTTCAATTTTCTTAAATTTACCGAGGCTTGATTTGTGATCCAAGATATGTTCTAGCCTGGAGCATGTTCCATGAGCACTTGAGAAGAAAGTGTATTCTTTTGTTTTTGGACGGAATGTCCTATAAATATCAATTAAGTCCACCGTGTTTAATGTGCTATTTAAAGCTTGTGTTTCCTTATTTATTTTCATTTTGGATGACTTGTTCATTGGTGAAAGTGGGGTGTTAAAGTCCCCTGCTATGATTATGTTACTGTCAATTTCCCCTTTTATGGCTGTTAGCACATGCCTTATGTACTGAGGTGCTCCTATGTTGGGGCATAAATATTTACAATTGTTATATATTCTTCTTGGATTGATCCCTTGATCATTATGTAGTGTCCTTCTTCGTCTCTTGTAATAGTCTTTATTTTATTTATTTATTTATTTTTTTTTTTACGGTACGCGGGCCTCTCACTGTTGTGGCCTCTCCCATTGCGGAGCACAGGCTCCAGATGCGCAGGCCCAGCGGCCATGGCTCACGGGCCCAGCCGCTCCGTGGCATGTGGGATCTTCCCGGACCGGGACACGAACCCGTGTCCCCTGCATCGGCAGGTGGACTCTCAACCACTGTGCCACCAGGGAAGCCCTGGTATAGTCTTTATTTTAAAGTCTATTTTTTCTGGTATTAGAATTGATAATCCAGCTTTCTTCTGATTTCCATTTGCATGGAATATCTTTTTCCATCCACTCACTTTCAGTCTGTATGTGTCTGTAGGTCTGAAGTGGGTCTCTTATAGACAGCATATATATGGGTCTTGTTTTTGTATCCATTCAGCCAGTCTATGTCTTTTGGTTGGAGCATTTAATCCATTTACATTTAAGGTAATTATTGATATGTATGTTCCTGTTACCATTTTCTTAAGTGTTTTGGGTTTGTTATTGTAGGTCTTTTCCTTCTCTTGTGTTTCTTGCCTAGAGAAGTTCCTTTAGCATTTGTTGTAAAGCTGGTTTGGTGGTGCTGGATTCTCTTAAGTTTTGCTTGTCTGTAAAGGTGTAATTTCTCTGTCGAGTCTGAATGAGATCCTTGCTGGGTAGAGTAATCTTGCTTGTAGGTTTTTTCCTTTCATCACTTTAAATATGTCCTGCCACTCCCTTCTGGCTTGCAGAGTTTCTGCTGAAAGATCAGCTGTTAACCTTATGGGGATTCCCTTGTATTTTATTTGTTGCTTTTCTCTTGCTGCTTTCAATATTTTTTCTTTGTATTTAATTTTTGATAGTTTGATTAATATGTGTCTTGGCATGTTTCTCCTTGGATTTATCCTGTATGGGACTCTTGGTGCTTCCTGGACTTGACTATTTCCTTTCCCATATTAGAGAAGTTTTCAACTATAATCTCTTCAAATATTTTCTCAGTCCCTTTCATTTTCTCTTCTTCTTCTGGGACCCCTATAATTCGAATTTTGGTGCATTTAATGTTGTCCCAGAGGTCTCTGAGACTGTCCTCAATTCTTCTCGTTCCTTTTTTTTTATTCTGCTCTATGGTATTTATTTCTACTATTTTATCTTCCAGGTCACTTATCTGTTCTTCTGCCTCGTTTATTCTGCTATTGATTCCTTCTAGAGAATTTTAAATTTTATTTATTGTGTTGTTCATCATTGTTTCTTTGCTCTTTAGTCCTTCTAGCTCCTTTTTAAATGTTTCTTGTATTTTCTCCATTCTATTTCCAAGATTTTGGATCATCTTTACTATCATTACTCCAAATTTTTTTTCACGTAGACTGCCTAGTTCCTCTTCATTTGTTTGGTCTGGTGGGTTTTTACCTTACTCCTTCATTTGCTGTATGTTTCTCTGTCTTCTCATTGTGTTTAACTTACTGTGTTTGGGGTCTCCTTTTCGCAGACTTCATAGTTCATAAAAATGAACTTCATAGTTCATAGTTCCCGTTCATTTTGATATCTGCCCCCAGTCGGTAAGGTTGGTTCAGTGGCTTGTGTAGGCATCCTGGTGGAGGGGACTGGTGCCTGTATTCTGGTGGATGAGGCTGATCTTGTTTTTCTGGTGGGCAGGACCCTGTTCAGTGGTATGTTTTGGGGTGTCTGTGAACTTAGTATGATTTTAGGCCGCCTCTCTTCTAATGGGTGGGGCTGTGTTCCTGTCTTGCTAGTTGTTTGGCATGGGGTGTCCAGAACTGGAGCTTGCTGGTCGTTAAGTGGAGCTGGGTCTTAGCATTGAGATGGAGATCTCTGGGAGAGCCCTTGCCAATTGATATTACATGGGGCCAGGAGGTCTCTGGTGGTCCAATGTCCTGAACTCAGCTCTCCCACTCTGAGGCTCAGGCTTGACACCTGGCTGAAGCACCAAGACCCTTTTGGGAGGTCTGAAGTCTTCTGCCAGTGTTTAGTAGTTGTTCTGTAGGAGTTGTTTCACATGTAGATGTATTTTTGATGTATCTGTGGGTAGGAAGGTGATCTCCACATCTTACTTCTCCACCATCTTGGAGGTCCTCCCTGGAAAACTATTGAGTCTTTTTCGTATTGTGCTTTTTAGGTTTATCTATTACAGTATATAAGAATTTCCCCTTGTTATGAAAATATATAAAATTTAATAACTACAATATTTTAACACATATATATTTATAATAATTATCACACAAATTCTATTTTTAGAAATTTAGATTGTTCTGATTTTTCTCTATTATAATTAATGCTAGTTAAGCTAGCATGACCACATATCAGTGAAAATATTCAAGTTAAAAGCAGCATTTTGTTTATAGATTTGAGATTTTAAAAATAATTAAAAACAATATAGTGATGTCACAGATGCCATTAATATTTAAAACCAATTTAGTGAATCTTTTTTTGTTTGTCTGCTATGAATGGGCTTACCATCACTTGTTTTTCTCTCACCACAATGATGTAAGAACTATTGATTAGGGCTATGAGATGGAGAGATAATTGGATAGAAACAAAGCTTGATTTGAGAGTCTTCAGAGGGGCTGGAAAATATATGTGTCATGTAGACATCCTCCTCCATTAATCACCCAGCCTCACTCTTGCCTCTGGCCACCTCCCTGTCCTCTGGTATTCCCTGTATTCTATGGAAAGCCTCACCTCCAAGAGGGGGCTGATCTGGGTCCAGTGCCCGTATGGTCTTCAGTGAGTCCTGCTGCCAGCATCTAGGATGGCAGAGCAAGGGAACATCCTTCCCAGTAGTATAAATGCAAGGGATTGGGGGAGAATGCCTCTGAAGTCAAACTTGGGCATAAATACTCTTCTACCTGCTGTGTGATCCTAAACAAATCACTGGCTCTCTCCAAGCTTCCTTTGACTCAGCAAAATAAGACCTGACCTCCTTCTCCTCAGAGAGTCATTGCCACAGCCAGAATTGGACTGGAATGTGGATTAAGGAGCCAGGTGTTAGCGAAGGGAATATTCTGTGTTTGCTTGGCTTTATATAAGACTGCTTCCTGTGGGACTGGAAGGAGCTAGTTTTACGGCAACAGTGGCAGCCAATCCCCTAGGATTTCTCTGAGTCACTCCACTTCTCTCTGCCCAGAAAATGCTCTCTCAGAAATACCCTCCCTCCCACCACCCACTCCCAGGCCTCAGAAAGGCTGGTTGTAGGACTGTTGCCCTTGTCTTGAAGGTTTTTCCTGTTGTGGTCACCCGTGTGGGTGCGTACATTGCTCTCAAAGAGAGGTGAGGGACATGTGGAAATACTAGGGCATCTGAGGCCACAGGAGATGCAGCAGTAAGTTTTGGCCAGCTGGCACTGAGAGGTTTCTCCTTTAATGTACGTTAGACTTTTTCCCTCTGGGTTTAAAGGTTATATAATGCACTTAAAGTTGTTTCTAACTTAGAGAAACAAAATCCCACTGCCACACCAGAAAACACATTTAGATCTGAGAGCGCCCTAAAGCATGTGATGCCCAAGGTTGAGGACTGGACTTTGGGAAGGTCCAGACGCCAGCAACAGAGCATTATTTGATACAAACATCCAGAGTTTGCCTTGTACCATCAAAAGAGCTGAGTTGAATGCACAGCGCCCACAGCTCCCTGGAAAACGTTTCCTTGCATTCATGGTAAAGTCACAGAAGAGTGCAGGGCGGTGTGGGGAGTGCTGGGTGAAGGAGGGTGTCATCCAAGCTCGAAACCTGCCCAGCTCTGTCCTCCAGCTCTCCTCTTGCTGCTGGTGGTACCGAGCTCCCTCTCAGGCTCTGGGCCACCCCTGTGTTTAGTCCTTAGAGGGGAACTTTGGTGACGCAGCGTGAATTCCAATTTGCTTCTATTCTGCTGTGACCTTGTGACCTGCTTATTAACTGGGCTTTGGTTGGTCTTGTAGCTTATCTCTACTTTGGCCCCCTGTGACTGTGGTTGGTTCCCTGGAGCCACATGAGATACAGAGGAAAGAGCACTTGCTTTGGATCAGGACACACCTGTGCAAAGCAGTGGCTCTATCACTGACTAGCGATGCGGTCATAAGCCAGCTATGCTCAGCCAGAAAGTCCTAATGTTTCCTTCCTTTCTGAGCTTCAGTTTCACCAGCTGGACAACTATCCTGGATGGTTATAAGAAGTAAAGAGAACTGAGGTGAGGTACTGGGTCCAGGGGGGCTCCTGGCAATGGTACATGTTACTACTGAGTATTCTTACCTCTTGTCTTGATGGAAACCTTATCCCTCTCCTTTAACCTCTGGAACTGGGTCCCTGTCTTGTCCTGCCATTCTCCCTGGACAGGGAAGTTCAGTCTCACCATCAGCTCTCAGACCTCTACCATGTCAACAGCCAGCCTGGATCCCCAAATGTGGCCTCCCTAGACTCCCTGTGTGCTTCACACACCGGTTACTCCTTGTTGGGTTTCAAGGATAGTCTACCTGCATGGACCTGCCAGTTGTCACTATGGGCTCTGGACATTATGACCTTTCCACCTACCTCTCCTGCACCACCTGTGGGCCCCATCAATCCTGCACATGCCTGATGCATCAACAGTGGTTTAATAACTGTCTCCATGTTCTCCTTCTCTTCTGCTCTAGCCCATGACCTCGTGGCAAGTGAGAACATCGAGGAGGTCTCAGAAAGGGGCTAGAGCCCAATCCCACTGGGTGGTGCTACCATTCACATAGGAACAGCATTACTGGGAGACTGCACCCCATTCCTTCATTGGACAATATTTGTTGAATGCCTGCTATTAGCCAGCGCTGTTGTGAGCAATGGGATAAACCAGTGAACTAAAGAGACAGAAAGCTCCACCCGTGTGAAGCTGACATCCGATCAAGCCCAGCATAGTGGGGTATTGACCTAGTTGGAAGGTGAGGATAAGGCGGGAGAGACAGGTTGCGGCCAGGTTTGGGGAGCCTCGAATGTGGGCAGGGGAGTTTGTCTTTGGGATTCATTATCTCCAGTGGGGAAGAACATGCCATTACACATTCTTCAGGCAGGGTGGACGGTAACAAGATGACCGTGAACTTCTAGCAAAACCAGTCTGATAGAAGAGGTGGGTGAAAAGAAATAGCAATCCTTCACACAGCATTTGCCAACTTATAAGAGGCTTCCTCAGCCATCATGTCTAAAAATTCTCCCGGTGGTGGTGGCCAGGGAGACAGATCATAGTCCCCATCAGAGGAGGAGCTGGGCTCTGAGGGTGGCACTTGCCTGGGGTCCCAGAGACAAAGAGCAGCAAAGTGGAGCCTCGGACCTCAGTCTTGCGACTCCTCGATTTCTAGTCTGTGTATTTCCTTTCCCAGCTAAACTTTCATTTACTCCAAACACACTGCATATTTTCTCATCAAGAAGAAGATTTGGAAAACTTTATCACAATGTTCCCAGAAAAAGAGCAAGCAAGAGAAATACTACCAGAACTCCCTGGGGATTTTTTTCCAAATACATACGGGCACCCTGTTCCTCCCTCCCTGCTCTTCCCCCAGATTCTGACAGTGTCACCTCAATGCATGTAATTTGCCAGAGATCCTGTGACTCTAGCATCTATCAGCCTTCACTATGGCCTGTCCACTAATCCCCCACCCCTCCCTTCACTGACGAAGCTCAGTCCCGGTGGTTTCAGCTGTGTAAGCCCTAAGAGAGAGATGTTAATACAACACTCCCCATGAGAAAAGACTTGGGGAGAATGTCCCCATGTGTAACATGCAGAAAATCATCCAATTAATGCTGGTGGGTCCTCCCTTCCAACCAGCTACACCTTCGTGGATCTCTAATAGGCATCTCAAGCACAGTATGTCCAAACACAAGTTCTTGGTCAACCCAGGCCCTGGTCTGCTCTTCTGCATCTCAGGAGGTGGTGACTCCATTATTCCAGGTGCTCAGGCTGAACATCTGGAGGCATCCTTGCCTCTCCCACTCACACCTCCGATCCAGCTCGGCACAAATCCCAACAATGCTCGCTTCAGAATAGGCCCTGCCACCGGCAACTTCTCAGCCTGTCCCCCAATTGCCATCTTCTTAACTTCAGCTGCCAGGGTCTCCTCCAGACTAATGGGTCTCTCTCCTTCCACCTGACATTTTATTTCCCACTCAACAGCCAGAGCAAGCTTTAAACGATGTATTTAAGTTGGATCACGTCTCCTTCTGCCAAACCCTCAATAGTTTCCTTCTACCACAGTTTAAATCCAAAACATTTACCACGGCTTCAGGGTTTCCATGATGTATCCTCCCACCCTAAGTCCCCAACCTGAGCTCCCATCCTTCTCCTCCTCCTCCCTGGGCTCCAGCAGACCCGGCCTCGTGACTATTTCTCCAGCCCACGAATCACAGCTGTGACACAGGGCCTCTACCCTTCTTGTTCTCTTGGCCAGGATACTCTTCCTCCAGGATCTACACCTCTCCATCTCCCTTCCCTCAGGGCTCCACTCCAGCATCACTCATCACCTACTCATATGCTCATCCCTAGTCTCCCTGCAGCAAGTACCATCCTTTTCCGACGTTCACTCACTTTCCCCTTCCCCCTGCGCTCTCTTCATAGCATTTAATACTGCTGACCAACAAATATGCATCCATTTGTTCATTGTCCACCTTCTTCCATGACAAGGCATGTTTCCTGAGAGCCAGGACTGTTTTGTTCACTCCTGTATCTCCCTGCTGCCCGGGACACAGCAAATCACTCAATAACTTTTGAGTGGGTAAATAAATGAGTGTTACTGCCAGCATGGTTGTAAATCCTTTGCAGATCTGTTGTCTTTCCCATTTAATTAGTATGGAGACGTTAAAGGACCACCCTAGGAAGTTCACGGTTCTTCACGCCAGGCATTTGTGCAGCATCATGGAATTTTCTAAACCCTGTCCATGACCTTCTAATTGTAATAAGCAGCCAGAACACCACAACTATCCAGCAGAGCTAAACGGTGTGATTCTGGGTGACGATGGCTAGTGATGCTCCTCTTAGGGGTGTCAGTTTGGATTTCTATTGGATACAAAACATTTTAAGAATGCCAAACAGAAACTCTGTGTATCTGCCAATAGGAATAGTAACGAAAAAATAGCAGCTACAATTTTTGAGAGCCTACAGTTTGTCAACATTTTTGCTAAATATTCTTAAATATTTATAAATATACATATAATGAAATACATAAATCTACAAATAATATAAATATAAATGTACAATGAAACTGACTTTACTTTTTCCAGGGCAGAAACTGAGCTGTGATCAACTGAACAATCAGGAGAAAGGAAGCAAGAGCAGAAAATGCCACAGCCAGCCTTCCTGCTGTGCTACACTCTTCAGGGGACCCAACCAAGCTGCAGTCTAAAGGAAGGTGTCCTATGGGCTCCCCATGGCTGCAGGATGGGTTGGTCTTGGCAGCATCTTCACTGGGCTTCATAATTTGTGATGCAGTCAGCGCCAGTGCAGCCTGTTTGGACTGTGCTGATTTCTCACCCCATCTCTGTTCAATTTGCTTCTCTACCTGCCCTCCCTGACCCCCCCCACTCCTCAGGGTCTTCCCTTGGAACCAAGGGCAATTATATATTTGCCCTTGGTCTGTCCTTTCCCTCCTGGACACAGCTTCAAGGTCTCTGTCATCCCACCTCTGTGCTCCCTCATTAATTTGCAGGGTGTAAGTATAGACTTACAGACCATAGACTAAGAGACCTCTCCCCAGTTCTTGCATTTAGACCACTGACCTTTGCCAGTTTGGATTCCTGGTGCTTTCAGTGCAATCTATTCTTCCACATCTAAGCATTTTCCTGGGATTAAAGAGATTAAAGTTGGCTGCCACAGTATTTGTTGTTTTTTTTTTGTTTTGTTTTTTTCTCCAGCCTACTCTGAGTCCTTTATTTTTTGTGACTCTGAGTAACTTCATTCCTGACTGTACTTCCAATAAATAGAATCCAAGCAGCATATGACTTGTGAACTTCAGGGAACCCCAGTGATCTTTGCAGGGATGTTTCTTGACTTTCTAGTCCACTGGTTGTCAATCCAGAAAGCACTTGGAGTAGCCTAAGGGGCTCATACCTGGCTCCCACCCCCAGATATTCGAACTTAACTGGCCTGGGCATCCCACTTTTTCAAAGCTCCCCATATGAGACTCTGATTCAGTTTGTCTAAACATCTAATCCTGGGAAGCTCTCACAATGACCTATATCCCTTCCCTGAACCCCATCCCCTGCCTTTGTCTTAAAGGCTCAAGGAATTAATTACACTATGTCTATAAATATTTTCCCAGCAATTCCCAGTTACTGGTAAACCTGCTCTTTTTAAAAAGAGCCAGCTCATTTTGTAACAAAAAATTATACTAACTTCATATAACTAAGTTTAATAAATTTAAATAAAAATCAGAGCCTTAAAAGAAGAAAAAAAATCCATACACAAAAAAGACAAATGTGAATAAAACACAGCTTGAACAAGATCAGAGCCTTTCAAGATTCTGAATGATAAAGCCTGCTAAGGTCCCTGCTCTACCACCTGCTAGACTTGCAATCTTGGGCAAATCTATTCCTCTCTTACCTCCTCCATTTCCTCATTTGTAACATCAAAACATAAATACTATGACTTCTCAGGTGGGAAGAAAACGGAATAGTGCTTGTGAATGTATCGCATAAAGTTATTGTTTAATTCAGAATAGAATGAAAATTATTTCAGATCCTGGGGAAAACGGTCCTCCCACTTCTTATAGTAAGATGACCTATGAGTAGGCAAGCCTGCAGACCCAAAAGAAAGGCTCTGAGTCTTGGGACTCTGCTTTAGAGAAGTCACAAGTCCCAAACACAGGAGAGTCCCTACTGCTGGGGACCCCAGACCCCAGGGACATGCTCCCCACCTGTATTCCCCAGGTCCTTCACTCTAAGGGTAGCCACTGTGTCTGAGCACCAGGAAGGGGGCAGGTGGTTGTTCCACTGCTGACCCGGAAGTAGCCTCTGCTTTGGGGAGGATTTGAACAGGGAAGTGCTCAGATAAGAGGTGAAGAAGATTTCATTAACTTGTCAAATGTGTCTATCAGAGAGCATAAAGAACATAGATTGTTGCATAATAAAGGATCCTTTCCCAGCAGGGTCAAGCTCTTGCTTCTTTTCCTGTTCCAATTCAGTGTCCTAGGGGTCTCAGGACCTAGTAGGATAGAGTCTGTGGGACATTCACATCATTAAACAATACCTGTTACTCTTAAAATGGTATTCTTGTAGCTCTAATTCAACAGTTCTGTATTTTGGTTTCAAGATCGCTTTACACCCTCAAATATTATTGAGGAACCCAAATGACTTTTATTTATGTGGGTTATACCTATCAACATTTATCATATTATATATGAAATTAAAACTGAGAAATATTTAAGTATATGTATTAACTCATTAAAACAACAATAACAAACAAATTAACATGGATAACATTTTATGCAAAATAATTATATTTTTCAAAATAAAAAATAGTGGAAACTGTGGCGGTTTACATTTTTGCTACTCTTTTTAAGGTCTGGAGTAATAGAAGACAGTTGGATTCTCATGTTTGATTCTGACTTCAGACTGCTGATATCATCCATCATGAAGCTTTTGAAAAACTCCAGAGCACATATGAGAGGAGTGAGGTAAAAAAGGCAAATAAAGTCTTGATATTACTATGAAATTAGTACTGACCTGAAAGACCCCCTGAAAGGCTCTTGAGGACTCCTTGGGGTCCCCCAGACCATACTGTGAGTACTTCTTTTCTAGATATAACATGTGTGAAGCATGATATGATTCTTTCCATTGGCAATTAGATAACCATTAAAGGCTAGAACGGCAGATGGCCTTGTAAAATATTTAATGAAATGTAATTAATTTTTGAGAGTTTTAAAATCAGCTCTATTTAGATAACTTTGATATACATTTGATATTTATTTTACTTAACAATTTAAAACATACATTTAATAATATTTATTCATTTTCTTATATTGAACCCTTTGCATCTAGCTTTATAACTTCCAAACGTTTAACCATATGGTATGTGGGCCTCCATTCTGACTCTTGCTGGGCTCTGGGGTGGGCAAGTTGTCGGATTCGAGATGCTCATGAACACTAAAAACCAGGAAAGAAGCACATCAGCGGGGGTAGACAGTAACTGTAAGGGAGGCAGTCCTGACCCTTCTTGACAGCTTCCCGAGGTCTGGGTGGCAGCCAGGGAAGGAAGATCTCAGCTTATCAGTGAAATCAGCCAGACAGAATGTGGTGCAGCAGCGTCACTTTGTGATTGTATGACTTCTCACACCACCTGCCTTTACGCCCCTCCCACTCTGTTTGCTGAGGTGATGTGCCTGCCAATTGGCGGGGTGTGGCCATCAGGCATCCTGTCTAGAAGGGCATGAGAGACACGCAAACATCCATGAGAGGGATGTGGGGTATCTAAGCTGAGTAAGACATGGCTCCTGCTTTAAATAAAGGTCCCTCAATCTAGCAGTAGACATTAACACGTAACTACGTAATCACACTACCATAATCTGAGGCAGAGAGCAGTAGAAAAGTCACATTGTTCAATGACAGATGGAAGGGAAAGGATGGGATACAGAGGAAATCATAGAAGGCTCCATGGGGGAGGTGTCATACGTGTTGGGCCTTGAAGGATGGACAGAGGGGTTGGTGGGGCAGGGCTCTGAATACACTGCACATGCAGGATGAGGTCTGAGCCACATTCTACAGGCAGACCTAGAACAGGCACAGTGAGCAGTCTGGCTGGTAGAGTGTGGTATGTTGGAGGGAGAGCAGACAGAGGTACAGCTCAAGAGCTGAGGCTGTGAAGGGAGCTGCGAACTTGAAAGAGCTGATGTTGGAGTCCAACCTGGGTTTAAATTCCATCTCTGCACTTACTATTTCTGTAGCATACAAGTTATTTATCATCCTGAAGAGCAGGTTTTCCATCTCTAAATGGGGAAAAAATCCTATTTCCCTGATAAGGTTGTTTGAAAATTAGGGCTAATGTATAGAGCTTGGTACCCAGCAGGTGTCCTGTCAATGTCAGCTGTTGTTGGAACAGGTGGTGGAGAGCCTGGAGACCAAGCTAAGGGGAGGGACTAGTTCTATAGGAAACAGGAAGCCGGGAGTCAGGGAGCATGAGATGCACTGATCAGAGCTGAGCCTGAGATGGTGATGCACGATGCCAGTTATTCAGCTGGAGCTTTCTGCCGTGGAGGGGGCCAAAGGCTTGTGAAGAGACTCTCAACATCACTCTTTGCTATTCTCTCAATCGGGGGATGGTCTGGCAGCTGGTCAGACAGGAGGTGCAGAAATGCTGTGCCAAAGGAGCAGCCAAATCTATCCCAGCACGAGAGAAGAGGGTCAGAAATCTCCCATCCTCCATTCTCTCAGCCTGGGATCCCAGAATCTCAGAGCTGTCAGCAATCTTAAATGCCGATTTTCAGGGGACAGACTGAGCCTCAAACAAAATGGGGTAAAGAAAATACTGCATCAACGATGCATGAAAGCCCAGCACTTGGATTACATGTCCAGTCTTCCTCTAATGGGCTTTTCTTCCCCCTTTCATATATCTTCTGCCTGTTCCTCAAAACCATTTAGTCCTCATGACCAATACTGTAATTTTCCAGATTAGGGAACTAGTTGGCTGGGTTTTTTGTTTTTTCCTTCAAGAATTTCAGGGTCCTCAGGTTTTGGTGTTTATGGTCTTTCTGACAACTAAGACGTAAAAGGAATGAACCAAGACTTCACGTGAAGTGAAATGATGACCCAGTTCAGATACCAGAGAGGGGGCACTGGCTTTCTCATTTTACTAGAATTAGCATGATTGGTTGCACCTTCTCCCAGAAGTCTTCTGGGCGTGCTCTTCTACTACTTGGTTAAATTTGTGAAACCGGTCTCCTTGTATTTACAGTCACTAGGAGCTACAGTTCATCAATGAAAGAGAAAACAAGGTGGGCTCTGTTGCTGGGGGTGTCAGTTACAGGAGGCGTGCTCTCCTTTAAGCATCTGTCTCCTTGGGGGAGAGGGGATAGAGAGGCCCAGTCCTGACTCAGCATCTGGGATAGACTCATCCCAGGAGCCAGAGTCCTTGCACTCACCACTCCCTTTCTGTATTTGATGCACTCCCACCCCACTCTGATCTTCTCTTCTGCATCCCCGATGGGCTGCGCACACCCAGTGGAGAGAGTGCTGGTGACTCATGATCAAGGTCAAGTGCCCAGTGAGCATCCACTGTGACAGTCACCCAGCTGCTGGGTTTACACGGCTGAACACCACAGGCATGGCCCCATCCTCAGGCAACTTATAGCTTAGGGAAGGCAGTCAAGCCTTCCCTAAGCTATAAAACATAACATAAACATAAACACACACATAAATATACACTTAGGAATTGCAATGTGCCACAAAGGAGGAAGATCAGTTGCTCTAAGAGATTCAAGATGAGGGATGCCTTGGAGACAGTGGCAGAGAAGACCTCTCTGCAGAGGTGACACATCATCTGAGACCTAAGAGCAAAGGAACGAGGTAAATCAGGAAGGGGATGCTTTTCTAGGCAGAAGCAGAGCACGGGTGAAGATGCAGGAGATGGGATTTCTTGACAGTTCAAGGAGCTGAATGAAGACTAGTGAGGCCACATACAGTGAACAAAGAAAAGAGCCCTAGAGCAGAGGTGAGCAGGGGCAGGTGGTATGGGACCGCTGAGAAGACCTGCAGTTTGTTCTAAATCAGTGGGAAAGCCTTTGAGGGTGTCAGACATGATCCAGTGGAAGTCCAGGGGTTCTGGTGATGAACTAATCACAGTTTTTTCGAAATGCTTTTTTCAACTTAATTGAAAGTGGGAGATAATCCCTCCCACACCAGAAAAAAAAAAAGGATACAAAGAAGCAGTTTGCTGCTAGTACTTATACAAATGTTTATTTTAGAATTTGTCTCATGCATTAAGTAGAGAAAGAAAGAAAGAAAGAAAGAGAAAAAGAAAGAAAGAAAGAAAGGAAGGAAGGAAGGAAGGAAGGAAGAGACAGAGAGGGAGCGAGAGGGAGGGAGGGAGGAAGGAAGGAAGAAAAAGGCAGCACTACAAAAGCCTAAGACTATCCTGCTATTCAAAATGAGTTCATGAAGGGCTTCCCTGGTGGTGCAGTGGTTGAGAGTCCGCCTTCCGATGCAGGGGACACGGGTTCATGCCCTGGTCCAGGAGGATCCCACATGCCGCGGAGCGGCTGGGCCCGTGAGCCATGGCCGCTGAGCCTGCCCGTCCAGAGCCTGTGCTCCGCAACGGGAGAGGCCACGACAGTGAGAGGCCCGCATACCGCAAAAAAAAAAAAAAAATGAGTTCATGAAAATGGAACTTAGCTCATTAACACAGAGTCCCCTCAGCTGGAAAGAAAGTGCCCTTATTTAGACCTCAAATCGAATACCTGCACCTTGAGTCCACTGTAAATGTTGCATCTGAGACAAATGAGTAGGAAATGTAGTCTAGACCCAACTCAAAGGAATAAAATTTGTATCTACTCCCATGTCCTCGTTCTTAATCACTGAAAGCCGTTGGATTTATTCATTCATGCAACTAATTTTGGTAGTGCCTACTGTGCTAGGCATACTAGATACAGCAGCAAACAGCAGAGAAAAACCTCTGCCTTCAGAGAGCTTAAATTCTCATGGAGGAGAGACCATAAGTAAGACAAATAAACTATAGACCATATTCGAAAGGGACGAGGCCTGTGGAGAAAGCCAAGGTGGGAAAGGGAGTGAGGGTAGTTTCAATTTTAAATGGGGTGGTCTGAGAAGACCTCCTGGAGGTGGTGTCTGAGGAGGAGAGGAAACAGGCCACCTGGACATCAGGGGAAAGAGCATCCGGGGCAGAGGGGAGACCAAGCAAAAACCCCCAGGCAGGCAGGTAGGCCTGGAGTGTGGGAGGGACAGCAAGCAGGCCCATGTGGCTGGAGCACAGTGAGCAAGGAAAGGGGGCCAGATCATGCAGGGCTTCGTAGGCCATTGAACCGGCTTTGGGAGCCATGGGAGGCTCAACCAGAGAAGCGACATGCTCCAGATTAGGTTTGAAAAGGTACATGCTGGTGGATGTGTAGCCATATGTGCCAAAGGTGGAAACAGGAAGAGCAGTTAGGAAGCTGCTACAGTAATCAGGGTAGAGATGCTGATGGCCAGGGTGGGTAGCAGTGGACGTTCTGAGAAATGATCTATTTTTGAGGATAGAGGTTTGGATGTGGGGTGCAGAGAAAGGATGAGTCAAGGATGACTCCACAGTTTTTGGCCTGAGAAACAGGAAGGATGGAATTGCCATCAACTGACACCAGGGAGACTGTGACCAGAGGAGGTTGGTGAGCAGATGAGGATGTCGGCTGGAGAGTTTAAATGTGAGGTGTTTGTTAGGCATCTTATTGGAGATCTCAAGCAGGAGCTGAGTTCAAGTCTGGGGTTCAGGGGAAAGGTCTGAAATGGACTTAGAAACGTGGGAGCCACTAGCCTACAGATGTTTTTGTAGTCGTAAGAGTGGATGAGACCACAAAGGGGGACGTGTGTGTATAGACAGGAGGAGAGGACTGAGGTCTGAGCCCTGGGGCAGCCCACAGTTCAAGGTCTGGGGGAGTCAGGGTAAGAGCCCAAGACGCAATCAGCAAATTAGGAGAAAATCCAGGAAAGGATGTTTTCCTGGAAGTGGAGAAAGCAGCATTTCATGAAAGGTGATGTCAACTGTGTCAAGTGCAGGAAGGTGAGAACTGAAAGTTGACCAATGGATTTTCCAAAGTGGAGACTAGTGATGACTAACAAGAGCTTGAGTTAAGGAAGCTTGAGCAGAAAACTGGAGGGAAGCTGCAGGCAATCCAGACACCTGACTGGAGAAGTTCTGCTGAAAGGGGGAGGAGGAGATGGTGGGGAAATGGAGAGGGACGTGGGTGATGAGATGAGATTTGAGAGAAAGAGCTGGGAGTGATCTCACAGAGATGGAGGGGCGTGCTGGGGTGGTGTCCTCAGCAGGCGACAGAGGGAAGGGTCTAGTGCACAAGTGGTTTAGAGAGGACCATGGGCAGTTCTTCTACCATAAAAGGCAGGAAGGTTTTTCTGATCCTTTCAATTGTCTCAAGAAAGTATGACGCGGGGTCATCCATCACCTGAGGAGGACGGGAAGGAGATGATGGAGATTTATTCATTGTCACATTTTAAGTAATTAATGGATTGGTTTTCCTTTTACAAATATAAACTCTGTTCCTACATTATATGGAGAGAGAAGACGGGCAGGACCAGAAGAGGAGGAGAAAAAAGAGCCCTGAGCATCCTGAGAACCCAAGAGAAACCCCAAATGAAGCTTCCAGCCAACACTCAGAAGATCTAACTGATGTTTTCTGAGAGACAAAGAGAACTTGACAAAGTGGGATAAGAGATATTTGTGTTTCTGCTGAACGAACTTTCTACTCCGTGGGCAAAGGAAGGCTACGATGAATTCTGTGCATCTCAGATTAGTTGACTGCACTTTAGGGAAAGCAAAACAGAAAATAGAAAAGCTGGAACATGTGCCAAGAATAGGAATCACTCCCCAGCAAATAATTCTGCACATACTATCAAATATTAATTGGCTTCAGTTTGAGGTCTACTTCAAATGTGGAATAAATATGTCAGTAGACACGTGTGTTCCTGGAAGACGTTCCCGCACTTCCACACATTCCTAGCATTCTTGGCCTGTTCCCTTAAGACATTTGGCTTAAGGCACCTAGCTATACAAAAATAAATAGCATCATCCAAAAAACTCCCACATTTTATTAGGATTAATAATTTATAATGAAGGATAGTTAGGGAGTTTGGGACTGACATTGTCACACTGCTGTATTTAAAATGGATAACCAACAAGGATCTACTGTATAAGCACAGGGAACTCTGCTCAATATTCTGTAACAACCTAAATGGGAAAAGAATTTGAAAAAGAATAGATACATGTATATGTATAACTGAATCACTTTGTTGTATACCTGAAACTAACACAATATTGTTAATCAACTATACTCCAATATAAAATAAAAAGTTATAAAAAGATAATAAAATTTATAATGACATAAAGATGATAGAATTCTCCTTCATATAGGAGAAGAAAGGGCTAATTATCACAATTTTAAAAAAAGTCATATGAATTTCTGCCTACATTTTATTTCAAATAACATGTGATAACATAAAATTAAAAAAAAATTAAATTTAACATCTACTTAAATTCTTCATGCCACTGTGTGAGACACTTGAATATTTTTTAAATCAGTGACAAAGTGTGAGCAGCAACACTGGGGGTCTCTAGTCACTTGCTAGGACAAAAGGGGAATTCTCAGGGGAGTCACTTGTACCAGGAGTTATGAGTCTTGACGTGGCAATCAATATTGCTGGCCTTTAGACACCTCTAAAGAACAGGCCAGGCAGTAAGTCAGTCTGTTAGACTGATCCAAACAAGCTGTTCATCGCATGGTTGTTATGTAACATGATTACCCACTGTTTCTGCTATCCTTTACACAGACAACAAGATAAATAAAGGGTCACTTCTCACCACAGGGTCTCCATCAACTGGAACTAGAGCGAGCCCTTTGACAAGGGGTCTTATGCACAATCAGTTCTTGAAAACTGCCTCTGCCTCCTTCCAGCAGCAGTACTGAATGCCATTCCCTAGAACAGATCTCAATCTATGAAACAATTGTAACAACAAAAATCCAGTAATGAAATTCAATAAAATCTGACACCATAAAATGCTATAAATCCCTAGAGGAAATGGCTCCTTGGATCAATTAGCAGGATATTGGCAAAAATGCTATAAAGCATTTGATTGAATAAGCCTAAAGCTACCTCTTCAGTGAAAGAACAATGACTGGATTTGTGTGCGCATGTGCGTGTGCGTGTGTGTGTGTGTGCAAGTGATGGGTGGGGATGAGTGGGGGGAAAGAAAGAGATTGTTTAAGTAATCAGGAGGGATGAACTAATGACCAGGCTGCAAGGCAGCTCCATAATATAGGCAGATGTTTCCTGCATCTACATTACTTCCTCCTCTTGCCTCTCCAAAACTTAATACTATTTCTTCCATATTCACAGTTTCTATGATAAAAACAATGCTAGTTAATTATAAATAGCTTACAAACAAAAGCATACAGAGAACAAAATAACACCTCAAGCCTCATCACCCCGAGATAAGTAAATACTCTTGATACATCAGGGATTTCCTTCCCAACTATTTTCAATGCAAGCATATGTGTTTCTCAGCCAAAAAACATTGTGCTGCATACAGCAATAATAGTGTGCTTGACTTATGTAACATGTCATGAGCAATTTTTATTCTATTAAATATTATTTGGAAATCTGTTTTATAAAGCTTATACATTATTCCATGTTATGGTGTTACTTTAAGTAATATTTTTGTTGGATTCTGTAAGATATTTCTAATTTTTCACTATTGTAAATATACTGCAAATAAACAACTTACAGCTTATTTTTTGTACCAGTATCTGAGCATTTTGTTATGTTATTCTCCGAGGACCCCAGTAACTCAGCCATACCCTTGATGTGTCCTGCCACACTGCCAGCTAAAGGCTGGCAGAACTCGGCTCACTGACACGTCCTCTGCATTTTCTGAGTGCCTGTCCCAGTGCATCTTCAACGGCATTGAGTAGTATCGTATAAAAATTTTAGTTTGGTAGGCAAAATGGCAGAGTATTTTTCATTAATTTGTGTTTCATTTTTTAGTATGGCTAAAGATATTCTCACTGCTTTAATCATCTTTCACATGTGTGACTCAAACCCATCACAGTGTCTGGGACATCGTAGGTGATACATAAATATATATCAAACGAATAACCAATGGAAAGATGACTCATGTCTTTCCTATTTTTGAAATAGGATTGTACTGCTTTTCTTATTATCGTAAAAGCATACTTACTACTATCCAGACTTTTCAATACATATGACAAAATTCCCCAGTATTTACTTGTCTTTTCATTTTGTGTATGGTGTATTTTTATTTTAACTTACAGAGAGTTTGTTATATTGGCAAATATCTGGATTTCTTTTCCATTGTTATCATTCTGTTATTTTATGCTTGGAATCACTCCCTCTCTCTTTCCCCAACTCAAGATAATATTCAACCATATTGCCTTTTGACTTTTTATGATTTCACATTTATATTTAACTGAAATCTACTAGGGCCTGGTGTGTGGCTAAAGGAGGGAATATATATTAGGGTTTTTCAAAGTAGTTAATATCAGTAGCATTTATTGTGTAATATGTTTTTTACTCAAAGAGATTTTTATTCCATCAGTATTATTTTTTTTATGAGTCAGGATCCTTTTTAAATTTTTTCTTTTTACTATTTTTTTAAACATCTTTATTTGAGTATAATTGCTTTATATTGTTGTGTTAGTTTCTGCTGTATAACAAAGTGAATCAGCTATACATACACATATATCCCCATATCCCTTCCCTCTTGTGTCTCCCTCTGCCACCCTCCCTATCCCACCCTACTAGGTAGTCCCAAAGCACCGAGCTGATCTCCCTGTGCTATGTGACTGCTTCCCACTACCTATCTATTTTACATTTGGTAGTGTAAATATGTCAGTGCAACTCTCACTTCATCCCAGCTCACCCTTCCCCCTCCCCGTGTCCTCAAGTCCGTTCTCTACATCTGCGTCTTTACTCCTGTCCTGCCCCTAGGTTCTTCAGAACCATTTTTTTTTTTTAGATTCCATATATATGTGTTAGCATACGGTATTTGTTTTTCTCTTTCTGACTTACTTCACTCTGTATGACAGACTCTAGGTCCATCCACCTCACTACAAATAACTCAATTTTGTTTCTTTTTATGGCTGAGTAATATTCCATTGTATATATGTGCCACATCCTCTTTATCCATTCATCTGTCAATGCACACTTAGGTTGCTTCCATGTCCTGGCTATTGTAAACAGTGTTGCAATAAACATTGTGGTACATGACCCTTTTTGAGTTATGGTTTTCTCAGGGTATATGCCCAGTGGTTGGATTGCTAGGTTATATGGTAGTTCTATTTTTAGTTTTTTAAGGAACCTCCATACTGTTCTCCACAGTGACTGTATCAATTTACATTCCCACCAACAGTGTAGGAGGGCTCCCTCTTCTGCACACCCTCTCCAGCATTTATTGTTTGTAGATTTTTTGATGATGGCCATTCTGACTGGTGTGAGGTGATACCTCATTGTAGTTTTGATTTGCATTTCTCTAATGATTAGTGATGCTGAGCATCCTTTCATGTTTGTTGTCAATCTGTATATCTTCTTTGGAGAAATCTCTATTGAGGTCTTCTGCCCATTTTTGGATTACGTTGTTTGTTTTTTTGATATTGAGCTGCATGAGCTGCTTGTATATTTTTCAGATTAATCCTTTGTCAGTTGCTTCATTTGCAAATATTTTCTCCCATTCTGAGGGTTGTCTTTTGGTCTTGTTTATGGTTTCCTTTGCTGTGCAAAAGCTTTTAAGTTTCATTAGGTCCCATCTGTTTATTTTTGTTTTTATTTCCATTTCTCTAGGAGATGGGTCAAAAAGGATCTTGCTGTGATTTATGTCATAGAGTGTTCTACCTATGTTTTCCTCTAAGAGTTTGATAGTGTCTGGCCTTACATTTAGGTCTTTAATCCATTTTGAGTTTATTTTTGTGTATGGTGTTAGGGAGTGTTCTAATTTCATTCTTTTACATGTAGCTGTCCAGTTTTCCCAGCACCACTTATTGAAGAGGGTGTCTTTCTCAATTGTATGTTCTTGCCTCCTTTATCAAAGATAAGGAGACCATATGTGCGTGGGTTTATCTCTGGGCTTTCTATCCTGTTCCATTGATCTATGTTTCTGTTTTTGTGCCAGTACCTTACTGTCTTGATTACTGTACTTTGTAGTATAGTCTGAAATCTGGGAGCCTGATTCCTCTAGCTCCGTTTTTCTTTCTCAAGATTGCTTTGGCTATTCGGGGTCTTTTGTGTTTCCATACAAATTGTGAAATTTTTTGTTCTAGTTTTGTGAAAAATGCCATTGGTAGTTTGATAGGGATTGCACTGAATCTGTAGATTGCTTTGGGTAGTAGAGTCATTTTCACAATGTTGATTCTTCCGATCCAAGAACATGGTATATCTCTCCATCTGTTTGTATCATCTTTAATTTCTTTCATCAGTGTCTTATAGTTTTCTGCATACAGGTCTTTTCTCTCCTTAGGTTGGGTTATTCCTAGATATTTGATTCTTTTTGCTTCAATGGTAAATGAGAGAGTTTCCTTAATTTCTCTTTCAGATTTTTCATCATTATTGTATAGGGATGCAAGAGATTCCTGTGCATTAATTTTGTATCCTGCTACTTTACCAAGCTCATTGATTAGCTCTAGTAGTTCTCTGGTAGCATCTTTAGGATTCTCTATGTATAGTATCATGTCATCTGCAAACAGTGACTATCTGTTTCTTCTTGATTCAACTTTGGTGGGCTGTATGTTTCTAGAAAGTTGCATTTCTCCAAACATTGCCAATTGTCCCCTTTGGGCAACTCACCCTCCATCTCCCTGCTCAGAACCACTGCTTTGTTCTCTTAGTTACATTAGACCAACTGCATGTTGTAAGACATTTTAGATTTTGACCACACTTATAAGTGCTCCAGAAACACCCCAGTGTTCTATATACTGCTTATTCCTTAGATTTGCTGCATTCACAGATGACTTGTCCTTTCCATCCATTAATTTTCTTTAGCTCTCTCAGTATCCTCTCCAGCTTCATTCACTCCTGTATTGAAATTGTCTTCCTAACCCAAATCTGTTCCAAGTTTCAATTTCATGTAACCCTAAAATAAAGTGTTGTGCATGTTAGGGAAGTGCCAGGGAGAGCAGGAGATGGATGTCCAGGCCTGGAGTATCACAGAAAACCTCCTGGAGAAAATGGCATCCACACCGAGATGGGAATGAGCTAATCAGGTGAAGTGTGTGGGTCATAGACAATGCCAGACTGCTACAGGCAAAGAGAGGAGAATACAGGAGTGCTCTGTGGCCAGTGAAGCATGACACATTCCAATTGTAAGGGATTTAGTGCGACTAAAATATGAAATGCCATTGGTAATTTGATAGGGATTGCAATGAATCTGTAGATTGCCTTGGGTAGTAGAGTCATCTGAACAATACTGATTCTTCCAATCCAAGAACACAGTATATCTTTCCATCTGTTATGTAGTGTTCAATTCTCTTCATCAGCATCTCATAGTTTTCAAAGTACAGGTCTTTTGCCTCCTTAGGTAGGTTTATTCCTAGGTATTTTATTCCTTTTGATGCAATGGTAAATGGGGTTGATTCCTTAATTTCTCTGATATTTTTATTGTTAGTATATAGAAATGCAACAGATTTCTATATATTAATTTGTATCTTTCAACTTCTATTTACAATAGCCAAGACAAGGAAACAACCTAAATGTCCATTGACAGATGAATGGATAAAGATGTGGTATGTGTGTGTGTGTGTGTATATATATATACACATATATAAAATGAAATGTTAGCCATAAAAAAGAAAGAAAGAACGCCATTTATAGCAACATGGATGGACCTAGAGATTATCATACTAAGTGAAGTAAGTCACACAGAGAAAGACAAATATCATATGATATCACTTGTATGTGGAATCTAAAAAAATGATACAAATGAACTTATTTACAAAACAGAAATAGACTCACAGACATAGAAAACAAACTTATGGTTACCAAAGTGGAAAATGGGAGGGATAAATTAGGAGTTTGTGATTAACAGATACACACTACTATACATAAAATAGATAAACAATAAGGCCCTATGGTATACCACAGGAAACTACATTCAATATCTTGTAATAACCTATAATGGAAAATAATCTGAAAAAGAATACACACACACACACACACACGTATATATGCACACACATTGTTGTTTTAATTTGCATTTCCCTGGTGACATGTGTGTATATATATATTCACTTTGCTGTCCACCTGAAATGAACACAACATTGTAAATCAACTATATGTCAATAAAAAATATATATATACATGAAATGTTCCCAGCATGCTTGTTACAGGAGGGGGTGGGAGCATGAATGGCAAGAAGGCTGGAAGAGTAAGGAGAAGTCCCACCAAGGAGCATGGTAGATGGGTTCAGGAGATATTTAAGAGATAAACTGTCAGAATTTTATTAAATATAGGATTTCAATGGTGAGGGAAAGAATGGCACTCAGATTTCTGGTGTGAGCAAGTGGGTAGATGGTGTTGTCATTTACTTAAAAAAAATGAACCCAGGAGGGGGCAAGGTTTTCAGGGGAAGATGACACATATTGAGTTTGAAGTGGAAAGGTATAGTGGACAGTTAGATATGGCTCTGGTTCTCAGAGTCCTCCTCTAGAAAAACAGATTTGAGATTCACATAATGTGCTAGGGTTTTTCAACCAGCACTATTGATATTTTGGGCCAGATAATTATTTGGGGGACCATCCTGTGCACTGCAGGATGTTTAGTAGCATTACTGGCCTCTACCCTCTAGATGCCAGTAGCAGCCTCTCCAGTTGTAACAACCAAATGTGTATCCAGACATTACAATATCCCCACGGGGGCAAAATCACTCCTTGTTGAGAACCACTGGGTTAAAGATTTCCTAGCTAATAAAGCAGCAGATCTTTGATACAAATCCTAGGGGTCTGGCTCTAAACTACATCTCTTAACTACTGAGCCCCTTGTTACACACTGTCATAGCCTATTGTGTATCTCCTTCTACTTAATTTGTAGTTAGTTGTGTATGTCTGTTTTCCCCACTAGATTGGTCAATTATGAATAAAAATGCTATAAACATTTGTGTACAGATTTTTGCATGTATATACGTTTTCAACTGGTTAAGTTCAATACCAGGAAGTGTGATCACTGGATCCTATGGTAAGAGTATGTTTGGTTTTGAAAGAAACTGTCAATCTGTCTTTCAAAGTAAAGGTACCATTTTGCATTCTCAACAGCAATGAATGAGAGTTCCTGCTGGTCTACATCCTCACCAGCATTTGGTGGTGTCAGTGTTCTGGATTTTATCCATTCCAATAGGTGTGTAGTGGTATCTCATTGTTTTAATTTGTATTCCCCTAGTGACATATGATGTGAAGCATCTTTTCACATGATTATTTTCAATCTGTAAAACTTCTTTAGTGAGGTGTCTGTTAAGATTTTGACCCATTTTTAAATAGGGTTGTTTGGTTTCATAGTTGAGTTTTAAGAGTTCTTTGTGTATTTTGGATAACAGTATTTTATCAGATGTGTCTTTTGCAAATATTTTCTTCCAGTCTGTAGCTTTTCTTTTCAGTGTTGACATTGTCTTTTACAGAGCAGAAGATTTTAATTTTAATAAAGTCAGCTTATTAATTATATCTTTCATGGATCATTCCTTTGGTTTTACATCTAAAAATCCTCACATTACCCAAGGTCATTGACATTTTCTCCTATGCTACCTTCTAGGAGTATAGTTTTCTTTTTTTTAATTATTTTTTATTTATTTTTTATTTTTTATTAGTTTCTGCTTTATAACAAAGTGAATCAGTCATACATACACATCTGTTCCCACATCCCTTCCCTATTGCGTCTCCCTCCCTCCCACCCTCCCCATCCCACCCCTCCAGGCGGTCACAAAGCACCGAGCTGATCTCCCTGTGCTCTGCGGCTGCTTCCCACTATCTATCTACCTTACGTTTGGTAGTGTATATATGTCCATGCCTCTCTTTCGCTTTGTCACAGCTTACCCTTCACCCTCCCCATATCCTCAAGTCCGTTCTCAAGTAGGTCTGTGTCTTTATTCCCGTTTTACCCCTAGGTTCTTCATGACATTTTTTTTTTTTAAATTCCATATATATGTGTTAGCATACGGTATTTGTCTTTCTCTTTCTGACTTACTTCACTCTGTATGACAGACTCTAGGTCTATCCACCTCATTACAAATAGCTCAGTTTCGTTCCTTTTTATGGCTGAGTAATATTCCATTGTATATATGTGCCACATCTTCTTTACCCATTCATCCGATGACGGACACTTAGGTTGTTTCCAGCTCCGGGCTATTGTGAATAGAGCTGCAATGAACATTTTGGTACATGTCTCTTTTTGAATTATGGTTTTCTCAGGGTATATGCCTAGTAGTGGGATTGCTGGGTCATATGGTAGTTCTATTTTTAGTTTTTTAAGGAACCTCCATACTGTTCTCCATAGTGGCTGTACCAATTCACATTCCCACCAGCAGTGCAAGAGTGTTCCCTTTTCTCCACACCCTCTCCAGCATTTATTGTTTCTAGATTTCTTGATGATGGCCATTCTGACTGGTGTGAGATGATATCTCATTGTAGTTTTGATTTGCATTTCTCTAATGATTAATGATGTTGAGCATTCTTTCATGTGTTTGTTGGCAGTCTGTATATCTTCTTTGGAGAAATGCCTATTTAAGTCTTCTGCCCATTTTTGGATTGGGTTGTTTGTTTTTTTGCTATTCAGCTGCATGAGCTGTTTATAAATTTTGGAGATTAATCCTTTGTCAGTTGCTTCATTTGCAAATATTTTCTCCCATTCTGAGGGTTGTCTTTTGGTCTTGTTTATGGTTTCCTTTGCTGTGCAAAAGCTTTGAAGTTTCATTAGGTCCCATTTGTTTATCTTTGTTTTTATTTGCATTTCTCTAGGAGGTGGGTCCAAAAGGATCTTGCTGTGATTTATGTCATAGAGTGTTCTGCCTATGTTTTCCTCTAAGAGTTTGATAGTTTCTGGCCTTACATTTAGGTCTTTAATCCATTTTGAGCTTATTTTTGTGTATGGTGTTAGGGAATGATCTAATCTCATACTTTTACATGTCCCTGTCCAGTTTTCCCAGCACCACTTATTGAAGAGGCTCTCCTTTCTCCACTGTACATTCCTGCCTCCTTTATCAAAGATAAGTTGGCCATATGTGCGTGGGTTTATCTCTGGGCTTTCTATCCTGATCCACTGATCTATCTTTCTGTTTTTATGCCAGTACCACACTGTCTTAATTACTGTAGCTTTGTAGTATAGTCTGAAGTCAGGGAGCCTGATTCCTCCAGCTCCATTTTTCGTTCTCAAGATTGCTTTGGCTATTCGGGGTCTTTTGTTTTTCCAAACAAATTTTGAAATTTTTTGTTCTAGTTCTGTGAAAAATGCCAGTGGTAGTTTGATAGGGATTGCATTGAATCTGTAGATTGCTTTGGGTAGTAGAGTCATTTTCACAATATTGATTCTTCCAATCCAGGAGCATGGTATATCTCTCCATCTATTTGTATCCTCTTTAATTTCTTTCATCAGTGTCTTATAATTTTCTGCATACAGGTCTTTTGTCTCCTTAGGTAGGTTTATTCCTAGATATTTTATTCTTTTTGTTGCAATGGTAAATGGGAGTGTTTTCTTGATTTCATTTTCAGATTTTTCATCATTAGTGTACAGGAATGCCAGAGATTTCTGTGCATTAATTTTGTATCCTGCTACTTTACCAAATTCATTGATTAGCTCTAGTAGTTTTTCGGTAGCATCTTTAGGATTCTCTATGTATAGTATCATGTCATCTGCAAACAGTGACAGCTTTACTTCTTCTTTTCCAATTTGGATTCCTTTTATTTCCTTTTCTTCTCTGATTGCTGTGGCTAAAACTTCCAAAACTAGGTTGAATAAGAGTGGTGAGAGTGGGCAGCCTTGTCTTGTTCCTGATCTTAGTGGAAATGGTTTCAGTTTTTCACCATTGAGGACGATGTTGGCTGTGGGTTTGTCATATATGGCCTTTATTATGTTGAGGAAAGTTCCCTCTATGCCTACTTTCTGCAGGGTTTTTATCATAAATGGGTGTTGAATTTTGTCGAAAGCTTTCTCTGCATCTATTGAGATGATCATATGGTTTTTCTCCTTCAATTTGTTAATATGGTGTATCACATTGATTGATTTGCGTATATTGAAGAATCCTTGCATTCCTGGAATAAACCCCACTTGATCATGGTGTATGATCCTTTTAATGTGCTGTTGGATTCTGTTTGCTAGTATTTTGTTGAGGATTTTTGAATCTATGTTCATCAGTGATATTGGCCTGTAGTTTTCTTTCTTTGTGACATCCTTGCCTGGTTTTGGTATCAAGGTGATGGTGGCCTCATAGAATGAGTTTGGGAGTGTTCCTTCCTCTGATATTGTTTGGAAGAGTTTGAGAAGGATGGGTGTTAGCTCTTCTCTAAATGTTTGATAGAATTCGCCTGTGAAGCCATCTGGTCCTGGGCTTTTGTTTGATGGAAGATTTTTAATCACAGTTTCAATTTCAGTGCTTGTGATTGGTCTTTTCATATTTTCTATTTCTTCCTGAGTCAGTCTTCGTAGGTTGTGCATTTCTAAGAATTTGTCCATTTCTTCCAGGTTGTCCATTTTATTGGCATAGAGTTGCTTGTAGTAATCTCTCATGATCTTTTGTATTTCTGCAGTGTCAGTTGTTACTTCTCCTTTTTTATTTCTAATTCTATTGATTTGAGTCTTCTCCCTTCTTTTCTTGATGAGTCTGGCTAATGGTTTGTCAATTTTGTTTATCTTCTCAAAGAACCAGCTTTTAGTTTGGTTGATCTTTGCTATTGTTTCCTTCATTTCTTTTTCATTTATTTCTGATCTGATCTTTATGATTTCTTTCCTTCTGCTAACTTTGGGGGTTTTTTGTTCTTCTTTCTCTAATTGCTTTAGGTGCAGGGTCAGGTTGTTTACTCGAAATGTTTCCTGTTTCTTAAGGTGGGATTGTATTGCTATAAACTTCCCCCTTAGAACTGCTTTTGCTGCGTCCCATAGGTTTTGGGTCGTCGTGTCTCCATTGTCATTTGTTTCTAGGTATTTTTTAATTTCCTCTTTGATTTCTTCAGTGATCACTTCGTATTGAGTAGTGTATTGTTTAGCCTCCATGTGTTTGTGTTTTTTACAGATCTTTTCCTGTAATTGATGTCTAGTCTCATAGCATTGTGGTCGGAAAAGATACTTGATACAATTTCAATTTTCTTAAATTTACCAAGGCTTCATTTGTGACCCAAGATATGATCTATCCTGGAGAATGTTCCATGAGCACTTGAGAAAAATGTGTATTCTGTTGTTTTTGGATGGAATGTCCTATAAATATCAACTAAGTCCATCTTGTTTAATGTATCATTTAAAGCTTGTGTTTCCTTATTTATTTTCATTTTGGATGATCTGTCCATTGGTGAAAGTGGGGTGTTAAAGTCCCCTACTATGATTGTGTTACTGTCGATTTCCCCTTTTATGGCTGTTAGTATTTGCCTTATGTATTGAGGTGCTCCTATGTTGGGTGCATAAATATTTACAATTGTTATATCTTCTTCTTGGATCGATCCCTTTATCGTTATGTAGTGTCCTTCTTTGTCTCTTCTAATAGTCTTTATTTTAAAGTCTATTTTGTCTGATATAAGAATTGCTACTCCAGCTTTCTTTTGATTTCCATTTGCATGGAATATCTTTTTCCATCCCCTTACTTTCAATCTGTATGTGTCTCTAGGTCTGAAGTGGGTCTCTTGTAGACAGCATATATATGGGTCTTGTTTTTGTATCCATTCAGCCACTCTGTGTCTTTTGGTGGGAGCATTTAGTCCATTTACATTTAAGGTAATTATTGATATGTATGTTCCTATTCCCATTTCCTTAATTGCTTTGGGTTCGTTATTGTAGGTATATTCCTTCTGTTGTGTTTCTTGCCTAGAGAAGTTCCTTTAGCATTTGTTGTAAAGCTGGTTTGGTGGTGCTGAACTCTCTCAGCTTTTGCTTGTCTGTAAACGTTTTAATTTCTCCATCAAATCTGAATGAGATCCTTGCTGGGTAGAGTAATCTTGGTTGCAGGTTTCTCTCCTTCATCACTTTAATTATGTCCTGCCACTCCCTTCTGGCTTGTAGAGTTTCTGCTGAGAGATCAGCTGTTAACCTGATGGGGATTCCCTTGTGTGTTATTTGTTGTTTTTCCCTTGCTGCTTTTAATATGATTTCTTTGTGTTTAATTTTTGACAGTTTGATTAATATGTGTCTTGGCGTATTTCTCCTTGGATTTATTCTGTATGGGACTCTCTGTGCCTCCTGGACTTGATTAACTATTTCCTTTCCCATATTAGGGAAGTTTTCAACTATAATCTCTTCAAATATTTTCTCAGTCCCTTTCTTTTTCTCTTCTTCTTCTGGAACCCCTATAATTCGAATGTTGGTGCGTTTAATGGTGTCCCAGAGGTCTCTGAGACTGTCCTCTATTCTTTTCATTCTTTTTTCTTTATTTTGCTCTGCATCAGTTATTTCCACTATTTTATCTTCCACCTCACTTATCCGTTCTTCTGCCTCACTTATTCTGCTATTGATCCCATCTAGAGTATTTTTCATTTCATTTATTGTGTTTTTAATCGATGCTTGATTCATCTTTAGTTCTTCTAGGTCCTTGTTAACTGTTTCTTGCATTTTGTCTATCCTATTTCCAAGATTTTGCATCATCTTTACTATCATTATTCTGAATTCTTTTTCAGGTAGACTGCCTATTACCTCTTCATTTGTTAGGTCTGGTAGGTTTTTATCTTGCTCCTTCACCTGCTGTGTGTTTTTCTGCTTTCTCATTTTGCTTATGTTACTGTGTTTGGGGTCTCCTTTTTGCAGGCTGCAGATTCGTAGTTCCCGTTGTTTTTGGTGTCTGTCCCCCGTGGCTAAGGTTGTTTCAGTAGGTTGTGTAGGCTTCCTGGTGGGGGGGACTAATGCCTGTGTTCTGGTGGTTGAGGCTCGATCTTGTCTTTCTGGTGGACAGGTCCACGTCTGGTGGTGTGTTTTGGGGTGCCTGTGGCCTTATTATGTTTTTAGGTAGCCTCTCTGCTAATGGGTGGGGTTGTGTTCCTGCCTTGCTAGTTGCTTGGCATAGGGTGACCAGCACTGTAGCTTGCTGGTCATTGACTGAAGCTGGGTGCTGGTGTTGAGATGGAGATCCCTGGGAGATTTTCGCTGCTTGATATTATGTGGAGCTGGGAGGTCTCTTGTGGACCCGTGTCCTGAGGTTGGCTCTCCCACTTCAGAGGCACAGCACTGACTCCTGGCTGCAGCACCAAGAGCCTTTCATCCACCCGGCTCAGAATAACAGTGAGAAAAAGTAGAAAGAAAGAATTAGTAGAAGAAAGAAAGAGAGAGGGAAAGAAAGGAAGAAGGGAAGAAAGGAAGGAAGGAAGGAAGAAAGAAAGAAAGGAGGGAGGGAGGGAGGGAGGAAGGATGGAAAGAAAGAAGGAAAGAAAGGGAGGGAGGGAGGAATGAAAGCAAAAGGAAGAGTGAATGGAAGAAGGGAGGGAGGGAGGGAGGAAGGAAAGAAAGAAAGAAAGACAGGAGGGAGGGAGGGAGGAAGGAAAGAAAAAGAAAGTGGAAAGAAGAAGGGTGGGAGGGAGGGAGGGAGGAAAGAAAAAGAAAGAAGGAAAGGAGGAGCGGAGGGAGGGAGGGAGGAAGGGAAGGTAGGAAAAAAAGAAAGAGCAGGTAAAGTAAAATAGAATAAAGTATGAAATATAGTAGCGTTATTAAAATTAAAAAGTAATTATTGAAAAAAACAAAAAAACACGGACCGATAGAACCCTGGGACATATGGTGGAAGCAAAGCTATACAGAGAGAATCTTACACAGAAGATTACACATACACATTCACAAAAAGAGAGCAGGGGGAAAAATCAAAAATCTTGCTCTCCAAGTCCACCTCCTCGATTTGGGATAATTCGTTGTAAAAAGAGGAAAAGGGCGAGAAGTCTGAAATCTTGCTAAGTCCACCTCCTTAATTTGGGATAATTCGTTGTAAAAAGGGGGGAAAGTCTTAAATCTTGTCCTCAAAGTCCACTTCCTCAATTTGGGATGATTCGCTATCCATTCATACACTCCACAGACGCAGGGCACATCAAATGGACCGTGGAGCTTTAATCCACTGCCTCCGAGGCTGCACAGAGAGATTTCCCTGTCTCTGCTCTCACAACTCCCGGGTCTCAGCCTTGGACCTGGCCCCGCCTCTGCGCGTAGGTCGCCGGAGGGCGTCCGTTCTTCGCTCAGACAGGACGGGTTTAAAGGATTTAAAGGAGCCGCTGATTCGGGGGCTCTGGCTCACTCAGGCAGGGGGGAGGGAGGGGAATGCCCTCTCCTCGCGCAGCAGGCAACAAAAGGGAAAAAAGTCTCTTGCCTCTCCGGTAGCTCCAGACCCTTTCCCCGGACTCCCTCCGGGCTAGCACTAACCCCTTCAGGCTCTCTTCCTGCCGCCAGCCCCAGTCCTCTCCCTGCGCTCCGACTGAAAGCCGATACCCGAGCCTCAGCTCCCAGCCCCGCCCGCCCTGGCGGCGAGCAGACAAGCCTCTCGGGCTGGTGTGTGCCTGAGGGCACCGATCCTCTGTGCCAAAATCTCTCCGCTTTGCCCTCCACACCCCTGTTGCTGTGCTCTCCTCCGCTACTCCGAAGCTTTCCCCCTCCGCCACCTGCAGTCTCCGCCCTCGAAGGGGCTTGTAGTGTGTAGAAACCTTCCCTCCTTCACGGCTCCCTCCCACTGGTGCAGGTCCCGTCCATATCCTATTGTCTCTGTTTATTCTTTTTTTCTTTTGACCTACCCAGGTATGTGGGGAGTTTCTTGCCTTTTGGGGGGTCTGAGGTCTTCTGTCAGCGTTCAGTAGGTGTTCTGTTGGAGTTGTTCCACGTGTAGATGAATTTCTGATGTATCTGTGGGGAGGAAGGTGATCTCCGCGTCTTACTCTTCCGCCATCTTCCTCCTGGTCCAGCCTAGGAGTATAGTTTTCATTTAACATTTAGTTCTATGATCCATTTTGAGTTAATTTTTGTGACAGATGTAAGATCTGTGTCTAGGTACATTTTGTTTTTTTTCAGGTTGATGTCCAGTTGTTCCAGCACCATTTGTTGAAGAGACTATTTTTGCTCCATTATATTATCATTGTTCCTTTGTCAAAGATCAGTTGCCTGTATGTAGGTCTCTTTCTGGGCTCCCCATTGTATTCCATTGATCTATATGTTTATTTTTTCACCAAAATTATACTGTCTTTAAAATGTCTTGAAATCAGGTATCATTAGTCCTCTTTGTTCTCCTTCTTCAATATTGTGTTGGCTATTCCGGGTCTTTTACCTCTCTGTATAAAGTTTAGAATCAGCTTGTCAGTATCCACAAAGTAATTTGCAGTGAATTTGATTGGAATTGTATTAAGCTATAGATCATGTTGGAAAGCACTAACATCTTGACAATATTGACTATTCTAACCTATGAACATGGAATAGCTCTCCATTTATTTAGTTCTTCTTTGATTTCTTTTGTAAGAGTTTCGCAGTTTTCCTCATATAGATTTTGTACAATGCTGTAGATTTACATCTAAATTTTTTGGGTGCTAATGTAAATGACGCTGTGGTTTTAATTTCAATTTCCACTTGTTCATTGCTGGTATATAGGAAAGCAATTGAATTTTCGCATATTAACCTTGTATCCTACCACCTTGCTATAATTGCTATTGGTTCCAGTTTTTTTGTTGTTGTTGATTTTTTTTATTGTTGTTGTAGATTTTTTTCTACATAGACAGTCACATCATTTGTGAACAAAGACAATTTCTTCATTCCCAATCTGTATACTTTTTATTTCCTTTCTTTGTCTTGTTACATAAGTTAGAACATCCAGTATGATACTGAAAAGGAGTGATAAGAGGGGATGTGCTTGTTTTGTTCCCAATCTTAGTAGAAAAGCTTTGAGTTTATCACCATTAAATATGATGTTACCTGTAGGTTTTTGTAGATATTCTTTTATCAAGTTGAGGAAGTTCTTCTCTATTCCTAGTTTACTGAGAGTTTTTATCATGAAAGATTTTTGATATGGTCAAATGCTTTTTCTGCATCTATTAATATGACCTTGTGATTTTTCCTTTTTAGTCTGTTGATGTGATAGATTACATTAATTGATTTTCAAATGTTGAACTAGTCTTATATACCTGGGATGAGTCTCACTTGCTTTTGTGGTATAATTCTTTTTATACATTGCTGGATTCAATTTTGTTGAAGGTTTTTGCATCTAGGTTCATGAGAGAAATTGGTCTGTAAGTTTTTTTTTTCTTATAAGGTCATGGTCTGGGTTTGGTATTAGGCTAATGTTGGCCTCATAGGAAGAGTTGGGAATTATTTCCTCTACTTCTACCCTCTGAAAGATATTGTAGAGAAGTAGTATAATTTCTTCCTTAAATTTTTGTAGAAAAAGCTTTTGACAAAATTTGACACCCATTTATGATAAAAACTCTCCAGAAAGAGGGCACAGAGGGAACCTAACTCAACATAATAAAGGCCATATATGACAAACCCACAGCTAACATCATTCTCAACGTTGAAAAGCTGAAAGCATTTCTTCTAAGATCAGGATGTCCACTCTCACCACTTTTATTTAACATAGTCTTGGAAGTCCTAGACCAGCAACCAGAGAAGAAAAAGAAATAAAAGGAATACAAATTGGAAAAGAAAAGGTAAAACTGTCACTGTTTGCAGGTGACATGATACTATACATAGAAAATCCTAAAGATGCTACCAGAAAACTACTAGAGCTCATGAATGAATCTGGTAAAGTTGCAGGACACAAAATTCATGCACAGAAATCTCTTGCATTCCTATACACAAACAATGAAAGATCAGAAAGAGAAATTATGGAAACAATCTCCTTTACCATCGCATCAAAAAGAACAAAACACCTAGGAATAAACCTACCTAAGGAGGCAAAAGACCTGTACTCTAAAAACTATAAGACATTGATGAAAGAAATCGATGACACAAACAGATGGAAAGATATACCATGTTCTTGGATTGGAAGAGTCAATATTGTCAAAATGACTACATTACCCAAGGTAATCTACAGACTCAAGGCAATCCCTATCAAATTATCAATGGTATTTCTACAGAACTAGAATAAAAGTTCTTAAAATTTGTACAGAAACACAAAAGACCCCGAATAGCCAAAGCAATCCCGAGAAAGCAAAACAGAGCTGGAGGAAGCAGGCTCCCTGACTTCAGACTATACTACAAACTTACAGTAATGAAAAAAGTATGGCAGTGACATAAAAACAATAATATAGATCAATGGAACAGGATAGAAAGCCCAGAAATGAACCCATGCACCATGGTCAATTAATCTATGACAAAGGAGGCAAGAACATACAATGGAGAAAAGACATTCTCTTCAATAAGTGGTGTTGGGAAAACTGGACAGCTACATGTAAAAGAATGAAATTGGAACGTTCTCTAACACCATACACAAAAATAAAATGAAAATGGATTAAAGACCTAAATGTAAGGCCGAACATTATAATACTCTTAGAGGAAAACATAGGCAGAACACTCTTTGACATAAATTGCAGCAATATGTTTTTGGATCCATCTCCTAGAGTAACGAAAATAAAAACAAAAATAAACAAATGGGACCTAATTAAACTTAAAAACTTTTGCACAACAAGGGAAACCATAAACAAAATGAAAAGACAACCCACAGAATGGGAGAAAATATTTGCAAATGAAGCAACTGACAACGTATTAATCTCCAAACTGTACAAACAGCTCATGCAGCTCTATATCAAAAAAGGAAACAACGTAATCCAAAAATGGGCAGAAGATCTAAATAGACATCTCTCTAAAGAAGACATACAGGTGGCCAAAAAGCAGATGAAAAGATGCTGAACATCACTAATTATTAGAGAAATACAAATCAAAACTACAATGATGTATTACCTCACACTGTTGGAGTGGCCATTACCAAAAAATCTATAAACAATAAATGCTGGAGAGGATGTGGAGAAAAGGGAACCATCATACACTGTTGGTGGAAATGTAAATTAGTGCAGCCACTATGGAAAACATTATGGAGGTTCCTTAAAAAACTAAAAATAGAACTACCATATGGCCCAGCAATCCCACTACTGGGCATATACCCTGAGAAAACCATAATTCAAAAAAGATACATGCACCCCAATGCTCATGGCAGCACTATTTACAACAGCCAAGACATGGAAGCAACATAAATGCCCATCAACAGAGGAATGGATAAAGAAGATGTGGTACATATATATAATGGAATATTACTCAGCCATATAAAGAATGAAATAATGCCATTTGCAGCAACATGCAGCAACCTAGATTATCATACTAAGTGAAGTAAGTCAGAGAAAGACAAATATATCACTTATAGGTGGAATCTAAAACAAAAATGATGCAATTGCACTTATTTACAAAACAGAAACAGACTTTGGAAACAAACTTATGGTTACCAAAGGAGAAACATCGGGGGGAGAGATAAATTTGGAGTTTGGGATTAACATATACATACTACTATATATAAAATATACAATCAACAAGGACCGACTGTAAAGCACAGGGAACTCTACTCAATATTCTGTAATAAACTATATGGGAAGAGAATGTGAAAAAGAATGGATATATGTATATATATAACTGAATCACTTAGCTGTGCACCTGAAAGTAACACAGCATTGTAAATCAACTATAATCCAATATAAAATAAAAATTAAATTAAACAATTGTTTGGTAGAATTCACCAGTGAATCCATCTGGCCCTGGTGCTTTCTGTTTTTGAAGGTTATTAATTGTTGATTCACTTTCTTTAATATATACAGGCCTATTCAGATTGTCTATTTCTTCATGTGTTAGTTTTGGAAAATTGTATTTCAATAGATTGGTATATTTCATCTATGTTTTCAAATTTGTGGGTGCAGATTGTGTATTAAAAAGATAATAAAGGAATAGTATGAACAAATACCATAAAATCTGTAGGCATTTGTTCATAGTGTTTATTATCCTTTTAATGTCCTTGTGTTCTTTAATAATGCCCCCTTTTTCATTTCTGATATTAGTAATTTGTGTTCTCTCTCTTTTTTTCTTAGTTAGCTTGGCTAGAATCTTACTGATTTATATTTTCAAAGAACCAGCGTTTGGTTTCATTGATTTCTCAATTGATTATCTGTTTTAAATTTCACTGATTTCTGCCCTAGTTTCTATCTTTCTTTTCCTTCTGTTATTTTGGATTTAACTTGCTCTTCTTTTTTTTTTTTTTTTTTTTTTTGCAGTACGCGGGCCTCTCACTGTTGTGGCCTCTCCTGTTGTGGAGCACAGGCTCCGGACGCGCAGGCTCAGCGGCCATGGCTCACGGGCCCAGCCGCTCCACGGCATGTGGGACCTTCCTGGACCGGGGCACGAACCTGTGTCCCCTGCATCGGCAGGCGGACTCTCAACCACTGCGCCACCAGGGAAGCCCAACTTGCTCTTCTTTTTCTGGTTTCATAAGGTGGAAACTGAGATTATTAATTTTAGATCTTTCTTCTTTTCTAACATATTCATTCAATGATATAAATGTCCTTGTAAGCACTGCTTTTGCTGTATTCCACAAATTTTAATAAGTTGGTTTTCATTTTCAAATAGTTAAAATATTTTAAAATTTATCCTGAGGTTTCTTCTGTGACTCATGTTATTTAGAACTGCTTATCAATCTCCATGCATTTTAAGATTTTCAAGTTATTTTTCTGTCATGATTTCTATTTTAATTACATTGTGGTCTGAGAGTACATATTGTATGATTTCTATTCTTTCATATTTTTTAAGGTTTGTTGTATGCCCCAGAACGTGGGCCATCTTGGTGAATGTTCCATATGAGCTTGAGAAGCATGTGTATTCTGCTTTTGTTGGATGTAGTAGTCTATAGATCTCAGTTAAATCCAGTTGACTGAGGGTGTTATTGTGGTCGACTCTGCCCTTATTGATTTTCTGCCTGCTGGATCTGTCCATTTCTGATAAAGTGGTGTTGAAAGCTTCAACTATGAGAGTAGATTAATCTATTTCTCTGTGTAGTTCTAACAGTTTTTGTCTCATGTAGTTTGATACACTGTTGTTTAGTGCATAAACATTAAGGACTGCCTTGTCTTCTTGGAGAATAGACCCCTTTATCATTATGTAATACCCTTCTTTATCCCTGATAATTTTCCTTGCTTTGAAGTTTGCTCATCTGAAGTTACTACAGTTCCTCCTACTTTCTTTTGATTAGTGTTAGCATGCTATATTTTTCTCCATTTACTTTCAATCTACATTTCAATTATATTTACAGTAGGTTTCTTGTAGACAACATATAGTTGGGTCTGGTTTTTTGATCCATTCTGGCAATCTCTGACGTTTAAGTGGTAAATTGAGCTCACTGATCTTCAAAGTAATTACTGATATATCTGGATTCATATTTACCATATTTGTTGCCCTGTTCTTTGTTCCTACTTTTGTGTTCTACTCTTTTTCTGTCTTTTGTGGTTTTAATTAAGCAATTTGTATGATTCCATTTTTTTCTCCTTTCTTAGCTTACTGGTTACACTTCTTTTTCTCAGTTATTTTCTTGGTTGTCCTAGAGTTCCCAATGTACACTTCAACTAATCTCAATCCACTCTCAAATAACACTATACCACTTCATGGGTAGTGTGAGTACTTTATAATAACAAAATAATCCTAATTCTTCCTTTTCCTCCCTTCTATCATTACTGTCATTCATTAACTTGTATATAAGCATACATAAGCAGAACCATGTAGGTGTGTGCATGTGTATACACACACACATAAGATATGCACATAAGCATATACAATCAAATATGTTGTTATTTTGAACAAACTGTTACCTATTAGATCGATTAAGAATAAGAAAAATAATTTTTTATTTTACTTTCACTTATTCCTTCTTTCAAGATCTTCCTTTCTTTATGTAGATCTGAGTTTCTGGCCTATGTTATTTTCCTTTTCTCTGAAGAACTTCTTTCAACATGTTTTTCAAGGCAGGTCCACTGGCGACAAATTCCCTCCATTTTTGTTTGTCTGAGAAAGTCTTTATTTCTTCTTCATTTTTGAAAGATAATTTCACAGGGTACAGAATACTAGGTTGGTGGCTTTTGTCTCTCAACACTAAATATTTCACTCCACTCTCTTCTGGCTTGCATGGTTTCTGAGAAGTAGCTGGGTGTAATTCTTTTCTTTGTTCCTCTATAAGTGAGGTGTTTTTTTTCCTCTGGATTCTTTCAGAGTAATCTTTGATTTTCTATAGTTTGAATATAATATGCTTAGGTGTAGGTCTTTTGGCATTTATTCTGTTTGGTGTTCTCTGAGCCTCCAGGATCTTTGGCTTTGGTGTCTGACATTAATTTGAGGAAATTCTCAGTCATTATTATTTCAGTGACAATGACAATGGAATTTCTTCTCTTCCTTTCTCTCTTTCTTCTCCAGTTTCCCATTACGCATATGTTACACCATCTGTAGCTGCCCCACAGTCCTTGGATATTCTGTTTTTTGTTTATTTGTTTTTGTTCTCTTTTATTTTCGGTTTTGGAGGTTCCATTGAGATATCCTCAAGCTCGGAGACTCTTTCCTCTGCAAGGACCAGTCTTCTAAAACGCCTGTCAAAGGCATTCTTCATTTCTGTTACAGTGATTTTGATCTCTAACATTTCTTTTTGGTTCCTTCTTAAGATTTCATCTCTTGTTTACATTGCCCATCTGTCCTTGCATATTGTCTACTTTATTCATTAGGACCCTTAGCATAGTAGTCACAGTTGTTTTAAATTCCAGGTGTGATAATACCAACATTCCTGCCATGTCTGCTTCTGATGCTTGCTCAGTCTCTTCAAATTGTAGCTTTTGGCTTTTAGTATGACTTGTCCTTTTTCTCTTCAGAGCTGGACATGATGTGCTGGGTACAAGTAACTGCCGTTAACAGGCCTTTAGTAATATAGTGGCGAGGTATGTGGAGAGGGGACATGCTCTATAGTTCTGTGACTAGGTCTCAGCCTTTAGGGAGACTGCATCTCTGAAATGTGAACTTCACAAATGTTTCTATTTTTCTCCCCGTTTAGGTGGGACAGGATGGCTAGAGTGGGCTGAAGTTGGGTATTTCTCTTCTCCCAGGTCGGTTAGGCTCTGATAACACCTCAGCAGCTTAGACTCTGGTTAAGTAGTTTCCACCGAGAGCAGGCCTTTGTTAAGAAGAACAAAGTGCTCTGGTATAATTCAAGTTGGTTCTTTTTGCACTGCTCCTGCCAGAAGCACAAGGGTTTTTTTCCCATGATATTTACTGTCAGAACCTGGTTGAGCTCCTGGAGACAAATCTCACAAAATTGTTGGTGTCCCCCTAAGACTAGGTCCCTAGAGTTTCTAATTCTCAGAGTCATCCACACTGAGCCTGCATCAGTTCAGGTTTTTCTACCCCAGCACTGGTTGCTGTGGCTGTTTCCATTTACTCTGGTAAGCCATGACTCCCTGTATTTACCAGTCTGTCTCTCTGGTCTTGCGGGCAGTGGTTTGCCCTGTGTCTTCCCTTTTCTTAAAGATCCAAGCTGACTTGCTGATTTTTCAGTCTGTTCAGTTTTTATTTGTTAGGATAGGGTGGCAACTTCCAAGCTCCTTAAATGTGGAATCAGAAACTGCCACACAGAACTGGAAACTGGTATAATTTAAAATTTTATATATTACATTTGATTTCTATGCAATATCATTCATTTCATATTAGTATGCCAAAGAATGAGTTAAAACTCTCAAAAGAAGTACATATCTGCTCATTTTGTGCACTTTTTGCTTTAGCTATTTAAAGGCGATATTATTCAGAGCATAGAGATTAACTTTTATCAATAAAATATTATCATTGTTGTTGCATTAAGGACTTTTTCCCATCAAAAAGTACTTGATTTGATATAAGATTTTATTTTAATTTCTCACTTTTCTCTCAACTTTATTTTTATACCCATCTCTTTTAAATACAATATAGATAAATTCTGTAGTTTGGTTCAGTTTGAGAATTTTCTGTTCTTAGGAGATACTTATTTATGTTAATTCTTGTAAGAGGTTTGTGGTTTAATAAAAAAAAATATATATATATATTTGGTCTTTGTCCTCAGTTCCTGGCACAGAGCAACTAAAACCCTTGTAATTTCCTGCATGATAGAAGTTTTTGTTATTCACAATGAGCCCCTTTCAACAAAAGCCAAATTTATGCTAATGATGTGACTCTGGTGGGCCCCTTCAGGATGGGGGCTGGTCACCAGAAAAACCAAAAATGTGATTAGAGAGTTGAAAGTTTCAGATTGCAATGAGGTGAGAGGGGCTGAAATTGAGTTCAGTCACCAATGGCCAATGATGTAATCAATTATGCCTGCATGATGAAGGCTCCATTAAAACACCTAAATGACAGGGTTCAGGGCAGCTTCCAAGTTGGTGAATACACTCACATGCCAGGAGGGTGATGCACCCCAACTCCATGGAGACAGAGGTTCCTATGCTTGGGACCTTTCAAGACCTTGCCCTATGTACCTCTGGATGTTCACTTGTATCCTTTATGATGAACTGTAATAATAGGTATAGTGCTTTTCTGAGTTCTGTAAGTCATTCTACCAAATTATCGAACCCCAGGGGAAGGAGTTGTGGGAACCCCAAAATTTATACTTCACTGGCAGAATTTATAGTTGGCCTGCAGAAGGGTACCCTGGGTATGCCATTTGTCAGTGGGGCCTGAGGTAGGACTGAGTCTGTAGGGTCTGCACTTCTCCAGGAGTGTCACAATTGAAGAACTTTTGGACACGCAGTTGGTGTCAGAGAATTGGTATGGGAAAAGCACATATTTAGTGTCAGAATTTGTGTCAGGAGAAAGACAATGTGTTTTAATCTTATTAGTGTGAGTCTAATGAAATTGCCGTTTTTGTAGGTTAAAGTAGAATATTAACAATTATGTACATTTCAACACATATTACCTGATACTAGGGTTTCTATCTAGTATGCTTCCTTTCAGTGGTAAAATCTGTGCCCTTCTCCAAACATGTCTTTCCTCAGCTGTCCAGGCACATGGTAGGATGTCATTTCCTGGTCCCCTTGTGGTTAGGAGGGCCACTGGACCAATAACCTCCAAGGAGTTGTGTGTCACTTTCATGTTGAGGTGTTTAAATGTCTCTGCAAAACGTTTCAGAATTCTCTCTCCTCTGAGATGGCAGCTGGCAACACTGGAGATGGTGGCTGTCTGCCACCCATGACCCACAGTGACTACCACGAGCAGAGTAGAACCATGGACTAGGAATACGGTGAGCAAACATAATATTTGTTTAAGCCACTGAGACCTTGGGGGTTGTTTGTTACCACAAATAGCCTATTTATCCTGACCTACTTTCTGTCCACTTTGTTTTCCCAATTTCTTTATTATATGAACAATATAATTTTGCTTCTATGTGCTCAAGTTTTCATGGTAAATAAGAAGAAATGGAGAGATGAGTTTAATATACCAAGTCATTTAGACTAATTACCTTCATAATAATATATTTCATGAAAGGAAAGCAGACTTTAGATATATTTATTTCTTAATAATAGTAATTGTTTCTTATTGAAGGCAGATACCTTAAGAAAAGCAAAGAACAAAATTTTTAGATTTATGCATTTTATCATTTTCTTGTATTTTGTGAATGGTAAATAGTGAAAAAGAAATGTAAGTTATGGAAAAATATGAGCTTAAGCTTAAAAAAATGATACTAGAAAGAATAAAATAAATCCTAGAGCCTCTTTCTCTTCCTCTCGTTTTTTCCTCCCTCCCTTCCCTCTTCCCTAGTATTTCTCCCTGTTTTCATTATTGGTAACAGAGCTCAGAATATTTTAGCAATAGATGACTTGCTCTGGAGTACTATTCCTGACAATAATTTGTAATTTCCTATAATTCTTTGTGTTTACTAGTAAATTAATGAAAATCCACACCTGTACGTCTCTTTGAAGAGGCAGAGGTCTCTTTAATGTTTTTAGATGCTTTAGTGAAATTACGATTTCCTCTCTGAGGGAAAAAATAAATTTTCCCTCTTTAGAATGTGGAAATTAAATTGTATTCTTTTCTTTTTATTACATAGGTAAGTAGTATCAGGACATGCAGATGAGAAAAATTATTCAAAACCCTACCAACCCTCAATAACCACTCTTGTTCTTTTGGTGTCTAGTCTTTTTAGTGCAACTTTTGCATACAGATGTGTAATCTGCTTTTTTCAACAAACATATAATGTAACCGTATATAAGAGGTTGCATCGGAGGGTATGGATGTGAATGTATGGCAGGAGGAGCTGGGGGTGGGGAGAAAGTCCATGTAACCATGAACAGAGATACTGGTCCTGCTTATCTCCCAGGGCTGGTGGCAGTTACTTATACAGTCTTTTTGCTCTACCTATAGAAGCTGTTCAGAGAAAACAAAGCAGGAAATGGCATTTTTAACTATGAAGTAATTATTTTTAATAGTCTACTTCTCCTAAGAATGCATGTTAACCTCATTACTGGATTGAAGACTCTTTGGGGGAGAAAACTAGGTCTTATATTTTCATAACTTAGTTCTGATAAGACAACTGCTAACTAATTATACAATTGATCTTTGAACAACATGGATTTGAACTGTGTGTGCCCACTTACATGCGGATTCTTTTCAGTAATAAATATTATTGTACTACATGATCCATGGTTGGATGAATCCCCAGATGGGGAACCGTGGATACAGAGGAACCCAACTGCAGATATGGAAGAACCCCCAGATACAGAGAGCCGACTACAAGTTTTTGACTGCACACAAGGTTGGCACCCCTAACCCCCATATTGTTCAAGGGTCAACTACAAGATTTATTTGGCGACATCATAACATAGGGAACAGAACCTCAGGTTTGGACCCCACAAAGCCTGAGTCTGAACCTCACCTCTACCTCAGTAGTTATGGGTTCTTGGAAAAGGGCCATGACTTATCAGAATCTGTTTTTTCATGTATGAAATGATGATATCATTGACAACTTGTTGGTTGCTGTGAATGTTACATCATATAAAATAACATAGCTGATGTGTGGACATTATTCAGTCACTGATAGCTATTATTTTCTAACTTTCTTGTACCTTCAAATATTTATCAATTTCTTAGATTTGTAGATTTTTTACTGGCTAATTTGGCTAGGCAAGGAATAAACAAATAACACTGAAAAATAAAAATCTACCAGTTACTGATTTGTTACAAAACAGAAGCACTAGTGATGGGCCCCTCACCATCACAATAAAGATATAATTAGTACGGCTAAAATTCATGAAATCTGAGTGTTAATTCTGTCAACAGCAACTTGTTAAAAAACTACAGCATTGGTGTGGAAGAAAACACTTTCTGGCTTGTCTGCCTGCTGGTGTGGTTATCCCTCCTGTTTAATGAAGATGCTGTGTAACTGGTGTGGAAGTTGTAACCTGTGCCACATATTCCAAGAGTCACAAAGCTGCCTGGTCCTGAGGCCCCACCAGAAGCAGCCGGGACACAAGGGGTTAAAATGCCTTGCACGTGGGGTAGAGCTTCCAAGGGTCACTAGAGGGAAGCAGACAGGTGCAGACTTGTAACCGTGATGACAAGAAGACATTCAAGTAATGCTGCTTGTTCTGCCCCATTCAGAGAGAATACTTGGGATGCTATGCAGAGCCCAGCAGCAAAACTGGTACTCTAGACATAAGGTTTTTAAGGAGAAAAGGCAATTTCACCTACACCCAAGACAATCTACCTACTCAATGCCAATAAGCTTCAAATATTCACCTCTAGCCCAAATCTCTCTTCTGAGTTCCCTCCCTATATCCACTCAATAAATGCCTCAGTCCCTTGACACTCATTATCTTTATGCTGTCTCACAGGCAACTTGGCATAATGGTCAGGAACACATTCTCTGGAGTCAGACTGTCATCTCTCTCCATCTTTACCAATACCACCCAAGTCCAAGCCACCACCATTTCTCACTGGAATGACTCTTATGGCCCCCTGATCTCTCCTCAGCCACATCTGTGTCTTTCTACTTTATCCAGCGTTCTAAGAGTTTTTCAAAACACAGACATGTTTAAATAATGTTTAAATAATCCCTCCTGCTTAAAATTCTTTAAGATCTTCCCATTTTTTCTTAAAGTGAAAACAGAAGTCAATACTGTGGCCTGCAACAGCTAGCCTGGCTCCTATGTTTTTCCTTGATATCTGTGTTCCACCTACTTTGGACCTTTCAGTTTTTCCATGCAGCATGTTTTCTCTTGCCACAGGAACTTGCACATACCTGGAACATCTTCCCTACTCTTGCCTACTTAACATCTCATCTTTCAGATCTTAGCTCAGATGATACTTTCTTGAGGAAGCCTTTCTTGACCCCTTGACTAGGTCATACTGTCTGTTATTTGTCCCCAGAGCATTGTGCATTCTTCCTCCACACAACCTTTCTCAATTTAAGATCCCTTTCCATTGTCTTCTGACTTCAATTGTTCTTGATAAAAAGTCAGCCATCTTTTTTTTGTTGTCATTGTTCCCCTGTATGTAATGTGTTATTTTTCTCCTGTGACTGCTTGCATGATATTTTCCCAATCTTTGGCTTCCAGAAATTTGACTGTGATGTGCCTAGGTGTGGTTCCTTTATATTTCTACTGTGTGGAGTTCACTGAAATCTTGGATCTGTAGTCTGATATTTTCCCATGATATCTGAAAATTTTCAGATGTTATTTTTTCAAATATATGTCCTGGTCCATTTTCTCTGTCTCTCTTTTCAATTTGGAATTCTGAATACATGTGTGTTAGGCCACTACACAGGTCACTGATGATTTGTAAAGTGTTTTACAATATTTTTCTCTCTGTGTTTTGGTTTGAACAATACCTACTAACCAGCCTTCAGGTTCACTGATCTTTTCTTTCACAGTTTCTATTCTTCTGTTAGGCCCACTGCCACAGACTGAATGTTTGTGTCCCCCCAAAATTCATATGCTGAAACCTAGTCCCCAGTAGGATGGTATTAGATGCAGCCTTTGAGAGGCAATCAGATCATAAGTGTGAAGCCCTCATAAATGACATTAGTGCCCTTATAAAAGAGGCCCCAGAGAGGTCCCTCATCCCTTCCACCATATGAGGTTACAAGTAAAAGATAACTGTCTATGAACCAAAAAGTAGCCCCTCACCAGATACCAAATCTGCCCATGCCTTGGTCTTGACTTCCCAGCCTCCAAAACTGTGAGCTATAAATTTTTGTTGTTTATAAGCCACCCATTCTGTAGTATTTTACTTTAGTAGCCCAAGCAGACTGAGATACCCACTTAATCTATTTCTTCATTTCAGATATTTTTAGTCTAGAACTTCTATTTGGTTCTTTTTTTATACTTTCCATTACTCTGCTGAAATTCTTCATCTATTCATCCATTCTAGCTTTCTTTTTCAGAAAATCCTTGAATGTGTTCACAATAGATGTTTTAAAATCCTTATCTTTAGTTCTGATACCTGGTTCATCTATGGGCCTGCTTCCACTGATAGATTTTTTTGTTGATTTATCACATTTTCTTGCTTCTTTGCATGTTTTATAATCTTCCAAATTATCTATGGAACACTGTTTATATAAGAACAATGGAGCCTAAAGTATACTATTTTTTTGTCTGTTTGTTTTCCCATTACAGTTCCAACTCTTTCCTATATCTGGAGGTTAAGAGGAGGAATGGATCATTCATATTTTGCTAAGAGCTGAGCTGATTTAAAGCTGTGCTGCATCTCCCATGGCTAGATGTATGGATTTTCTATCCTAGCTTTCATCCTACAGAAGCCACTTCCCACCCTCAACAATATAACTGCTGCCTAGCTCACAAATTTTGATTACACACACACACACACACACACACAACTATTTTTGCCAACAAGTTAGGTCAGTGCCAATGACAACTCTATGAGCATACATTGTTTAACAAGTAAATATGACACCTTCAATCACACTTGACTCCTACTGGACAAGTGGAGTGTTTCTAGATTTCCTGGGCCAATACACCAAAAAGAGTCTGGGTCTGTCCTGCCTGTCTATATTCCTATTCAATTATGCTAGCTTAGTCCAGTTTTGGAGCCATTCCTGATTAATATCCAGCTGCAAATGAAGTCTATAATTAGTCCCAGTATCTGTATGCCCCTGCGCTTCATATTAGAACGTTATACTAGAAAAGACATGGGATTTGGAGTTAAACTAACTTGAGTTTATTTTTTTATTATTATTATTTTCAGTTGTGACTTTTTTTCATCTTTATTGGAGTATGATTGCTTTACAATGTTGTGTTAGTTTCTGCTGTACAACAAAGTGAATCAGCTACATGTATATATCCCCGTATCCCCTCCCTTTTGAGCCTCCCTCCCACCCTCCCTATCCTACCCCTCTAGGTTGTCACAAAGCATTAAGCTAATCTCCCTGTGCTAAATGCTAGCCCCACTACTTCTTATATGTGTGATCCTGGCGTCTTATTAAACTTTCTGAGTCCCAGTTTTGTTATCCATAAAACAGAGAAGACAATATCTGCCTCAGAGAATTGGGAGGATTAATGAGCATTTAGTAAGTAATGAGCACTGAATGAAATCTTGTCATGTGCCAGGTATTGAGCTAAGTGCTTTTCCCATGTTATCTCATTTAAATGCCACAATGTTCTTTACAATTCATATTGCTATCATTATTTCCATTTACTTATGAAAAATGAGTTTTAAAGAGGTAAAGTCACTTGCCTCAGGTCATATAAATCAGCAGTGGTAAAACATGGATATAAACCTAAAAAATATCTGAATCAAGAGCCTGGAGTCTTTATCCACAATGCTGAAATTCCTGGAACTTACTGACCCTCAACACAGTGCTTTTACTTTTACTAATTAAAATTATAAAATTAATAATGTAAATAAAGTAAATCCCCATTAAGTCGACTTGGTCTAGATGACTATGCTCTATCTTAGTTTTCTACCTCCTAGCCACTAGAGGTTTGCTGCTAAGCCCGCATCAGAGTTAGAACTCTGACCTATACCCCATGCCTCTTGCTTGAGGCCCTAACCTGCCCTGCTAATATCAGTTTCCTTACTCAGAAGGTAGAGTCTCACTCAACTGCTTAGATGAACATTCCCAGAGCATACTCAAGGAATCATGTTAGTAGATGGTATGTTTAAAAAAATGCCATACAAATGCTGCATTTCTAAAACCCCTTCTCGTCACATATTAAACATTCTGAGAGGTCCTTCAGCTAAGAAATCAGATGAAGTTGGTTCGACCTAGTGTTTCCCAGGCTTACGTGAACATGGAACCCTTTTTTGAACAACTGTTGATACCTCACCTTGAAGTGTTAACACATATACTGTCTTTATGTAAACATCTGTTTGTGTCTTGTTCCCTTGGATGCCTCACAGCCCCTAATGCAGAAATCAGTAAAGGCTCACAGAATGCATGAATAATGGAAAGAATGAGCAAACACCTAGTAGTAATCATTGTAACACAAATTGCTAATCTGGAGGGGGAAGAGAGTAGACATTTTTCCTTTTTGTTTCCTGACTTCTGTATCAAGTATACTAAAATGTTTAGACTCAGGTTGAAATGAAGCCTTAGATAGCACAAATGGAACCAAACAAGCAATTCACAATACATTATCTACATACACTTCTTTCCTTTTTGGGGGGGAAAGAGAAACCACAGAGAGAAGGGAGATAAAGGAGGATCTGTCCTAGGAAATGTTGCTTTTAGTGCAGCAGCTCTTACTGAACTAATCACTCCCTTGGTACATGTTAGGCTAATGTATTACTTACTAATTATTCCAGTATTTTACTATGGTATTATTAATCAGGAGAAATTACTCTGGTGCTCATCTTTTATTCTATTATATTCTTACTTGGCTTGAACTGTAATTCTTCCTTTTTACAGTGCTCAGTAGGCCTCTTACACCACATATAGCTTTATGACCAACATACTCACCCTTCCCATTCACTATTTTGGGTAGTATGATAAAGCACATAAAAAGTCATTATTCTTTTCCTTGAAAACTCTCAAAATATTGACGAGCGCCTACTATGTTATGGACCTAGAGTATGCAATAACTTGAAAAGCAATTGCCCAGAGCAAAGAGTCAAAATCTACCTATCTAATAATAGGAGCTGGTATACAAGGTAATGAGCAGTACACTTTGAAAATTAAAAAGATGGTTCTAGAAAAGACCAACCAAAAAGTACTGCTTGTCTTATTTTTATACCTGTCTATATTAAATAATGAGGTTCAGATTTTCTTAGAAGCAGATGACATCAATTTTTGTAATAAGGAAGAGATACTATCCTCTCTTATCTAATCAACTACAATTCATGTTTCCGTTTCCAAGGCAGCATCCCTTCCTCAAGGACACTTCCTAAATCCAGGTAAAGTTCTCCCCTTGTCCGTGCTCACAGAGCTATGGTCTTTGCCTTCAGAAAACCCTTATTGGCTATGATTTGAATGAGTTTCCCCTTCACTGGACTGTAAGCCTGGAAAGTCAGGGCTGGCTTTGCTCACCATTTTATCACCTGCACTTAGCACAGCATCTGGCCCCATAGTAGCCACTCCACAAATATTTATGAATAAATAATACATGTTAAATAGTACATATTTGTGGAATAAATCTTGCTGCATACAGTGGTGACTGAAGTTCTCAAGGCAATGTAGTATCTGAAACACTACTTGACTCCTCAGTTGTTATTATTTCAAACTTTTTTCCTCGGAAGTAGAATTCCAGATAAGGAATGAATACAAATGAGCTAGCAACTTGGATCCCATTGGGCAAACTTATTCAGGTTTTAGATGCCCTAATTCTTAAATAATATAGAGTTGGGGTTCTAATTTTTAACTCATTGTATTGATTAATAGGACACTGTGTTTCTCCTTCTTGACTTGTCATTGTACTTTTCCACACATGTCTGCAATAAAGAAGGGAGTGGGTTACTGTACTGAGTGAATAGAGATGCTATTGAGCAGCCCAGTGAAGAAAGACAAAGTGATCCCAGAGAAAGCAATTAAATACCCCTCCTTCTAGTAACACCTAAGGATCTTAGGGGTATAAGTGACTGTGGTGGAGACAAATGTAGACAGACAACAGGTACCATTGGTTCTGTGGTTTGCAAGGAAGTAGAGTGTGACTCTTTCTTGGGGAGGGAGACCAGTGTCGGAAGTGGGAGGAGAGAAATGATAATTCAATGGAGGTAGAGCTGAGAGGGGCCTGGATCCCCGCCCGCTTTCACATAGCATGTTCCAGGGCAGCTGGGGGCCTGAACTGTCTGCTGAAGAAAGCAGTGGAGGAGACAAGGAGGTTTTTATTGAGTTCCTGTGTGTATGATGTCATTAGATTGTATATTGACTTAATGTTGACATGTGCATTTTCTAGTATATTCTGCTGAATTCCTTGACATAACTTTCCAGCGAGAGTGCTTGTCTGGTATGTCAGATATTTTCAAGAGGGCTGGGAAAGCAGAAAAGAACACCTGGCAATATTTCATAAAATTAATTACTTGAGGGAATTCATGAAAAATTGCAGATACACGTGCTACAATATAAGGTTAGTGGACCATGTCATATTTTCTTCTAACAATTGCCTACATTGTGTTATTTTTCACTTAAGTGAGACTCTATTAGTTTACCCTTCGTGGTCACTGATTCTCCAGTGAAAAAAGGATCCTCTGTGTTTGGTCTCCTCAGATTTGAAAAGACCCGAAGATAAGATGAAATTGGAACCTGACTTAGGAAACAAAGATATTCCCAGACAATTGTTAATCTAACCTGGGGAGACTTATTAACAGTCGGTCAAGATTTGCCTGGAAAATTCCCCTTAACATGAGCTTTTGGTAGAGAGACGGCGATCTTTCTACACAGATCCTCAGTCCAAAGACCTGAACTCCATTCCAGATTGTTCAGTGGGCAGCTTTAAGCAAGCCCCTTGCTTCCCTCAGCCTGTTTCCTCAGTTATCAAATGAGGATACGTTCCTGTGACAGCTCTGTCCACCGCTTATGATTGGAGGGAAAGTCATGGACATTAAAGCACTTGGAAATTTGAAAGTAATGAACAAATGTAAAACAGAATTATTAAAAGTGTAGATTCAAGCCTGCTGCAGAACTACCGGCAGCCATAATAAAATAATCATATTTAATCTGGCAATTTGTTAATGGACCTCTATACAGGCCCATATATAAAGTGAAGCTCATAAAGAATGTAGATTTGTACATATCCAGATGGTGTGTAAATGCAGCCTGCATCATCATCACTGTTACCACCAGCACCTTCATTATCATTGTCATCAGCATCACCGTCATCATCATTATCATCACTATTGCTGTTGGACCACCACTGTGCGTCAGGCATGAGACGGGACTTTTCCCTTCATGCTACCATTAAATTCTCTCAACAACCCACAAGACTGCTCTTTTATTATCCTCCTTTGAGAAAAGAGGGGTTACAGGCTCCATGAAGTTGCCAGTGGTTCTCAAACTCAGCTGTGCATCAAAATGACCTGAGGACTTTTCAAAAATGCAGATACCTGGGTTTCACATAAAAGTTACTGAAGCAGGGACTCTACTGATGGATCCCAGGCAGCTGGAAATTTGTTTTCAAGCTCTACAGATGGTTATCCTGAGCAGGCAGACTTGTGAATGACTGGGCTAAGTAACTTCCCCAAGGTCGCATAGCTGGGAGCAAAGCTGGACCCTAACCCAGGCTAGCCACTGGAAATCCGTCAGCTCTTAAGCACTTTTCTGTCTTGCCTGCCTGGCAATAACAATCTATTTAACTGAACAACTGTCTTTTAATGACTTTAATTGTCTACCTCCACTATTAAACTATACTGCAAGATTACTTTTCCCTTAATGACCATTTAAATGTTTCATATGAATGACTTAGTTCCCAAGGATATTTTATACTGTGGCCAGTTGCTAATGATATGGTAGCATTTACCTATAGCTGAATGTAATAACTAATAAAAATTAAGATCACAAAATGTGTGGGTCTGTGTTTGACTGCAGGGAACTCATAACCATTGATCAGAGAATGTCCATTTGGTACTGAAGGAGTTTTGTACAAGGGGCTGTGAGGGGAAGTGGATGGGGCCCAGGGCAGTAGTGGAAGCCTATGCTTTTTCTACTTAAAGGTCCACGTGAATTTCCCAGGAATTGTATTAAAACGCATATGTTGATTTAGTATTTCTGGAGTGGGCTTGACAGTCTGCATTTCTAAGCTCCCAGAGGGTGCTAAAGCTGCTGGCTCCTGGGTATAGGCAATTGTAACCGTAGGGTGGCTATGAGGAGATCCACTCAGAAGAATGAGCACAGGCCTGATGAGTGAGGCCTCAGACTGCCCGTCACTGATGGGGATACTGAGTGTGAAGGACACTCAGAGGTATGCTTCTGACATGAGAGAAGCAACATAGGGGACGCATGGCCCAACAAAGACTCTTTTATCTACTATGGAGTAGGGAAAGGTTATTCATTTAAGTAAAAAGTACATTTAAACATTGATTAGAGGGCTTACAAACATACGGTTGTGCTATTTATATACATTTGGAAATAGTCTGTATAAGTCAAATGAGTGAATTCTAGGCCAACACTCGTTGATCAGCTGGAACAAGAAGGAGGGTGCTGCTGAACGCTGACTTTCTTGGGAGGACCCCATGAGCCAAGGCTCCCATGGCACGTGCCCCGTCTAGCTCAGGGGACACTGCTTGTTGTAGTTGCTGTGGTCACATCCCTACCTGTCCGGTGATGAATGGCATGGTACTCTGAAAAGCCACATAGAAATGAAAATAAACAACAATTGGAACAAAGCATGTGCTTTGGTTAATGCATTTTGTTCAAGTCTGGGGAAGGTTTTGTTGGTGGAATTGTCTAAGGGACAAAAGATGAAATAACCAGAGAATGAGCTTGCGTTTTAACTAGGCGGAAGTGTAATGAAACCGTAACTCTAAGACCTGCGACTGTCCAGAGTGAAAATATACTAGGTGTGGTGACTTGCATTAAGTCTCCTGCTCTGATGGGCCAAATGAAAGCACTCTGGGATTGCAAAAGGATGGGGCTCATTCTTTGACTAGATGGCTTCTCCAACTTAACCTGGGACTATGTGAGCTTGGCAACACCCTGACAGTCCCTTGCAGCAGGCAAAGAGAGTTAAATCTACAGAAAGTGATTGGTGGGGAAGGAAGGAAGAGAAAGTTTCACAGTGCCCATCCAGTAAGGAAGGGTCCTGATACTGGAGACATCACTGCCCTGCACATGTGCAGGGCTGGCAACAAAACGGGCTGGAACCATGGCTGCCTTCAGAGGCCAACAGGAGGCGAGCTAAGTGAGAATAATGACGATCAGAAGGTCCTAACAGGGACCCCCTCATTTAGCTCTTGCCCACCACTGCCAAGCAGAACATGAGTCCAGGGCTGCAAGAGCTTTTGCTTTGTTTCAAAAGGAGCTATGATTCGAAAATTTTATATAAAATTATCCATTTTTTAAAGTCATCAACAAAATCACATCCAAAAAATAAATAAATAAAGCCACTGGCAGCTAAATAAAAATAATGTCATTAGGGAGTGTAGAGGTGGTGACCATGGGGCTATATTTTTACACAAGTTCAGAGACAGCATGGGTTTTCAGAGACTGAACCCAGAGGTAGGATGCAGTAGCAGAGCAGGTGAACACAGGGTGTCCCCAAGCCCTCTCTTCTCCATCCATCTTTACTCTGTTCTTTCTTTCTTCTTAGCCCTTGTCCATTCCTGACATCATGTTATAAACTTATTTGTGACCTTCATTTTCTGACAACGCCTCCCCTCAACTAGAATGAATGCTTCATGAGGGCTGGGGCTTGTCTGTCTGTTCTTGGCTGTCTCCTCCACACCTCTACCATGTCTGGTACGTAGTAGGTGCTTGCTTAATAGGTGCCCAGTGAATAATAAATGACTGGTACATGCCTCCATCTAAAACATCGAAGCCAGGATGAACTTGTGGCATAGGGCCTTTACTCCAGAGTCTGACGTCCAATTACTAGTGGTTCATGAGGCTGCTTTCGGCCAGGGTGACCCAGGATAACGTCTATCCGAAAATCTGAAGGAGAATAAAATACTCCCAATCCTACTTCTACTTTGTTTTAAAAAATCTGCAAGAGAGAAAAGCAAATACACATCCATTTGTGATGTGTATTTAGCTGTGATCATGAAAATACTGACTTATTATTTGAAATCGTGTAAAACAAGAACATTCATTAAGAAAGCATAGATGAACAAACAGACCCAGGAGCCATATCTGCTGACACACAGTGCTGTACTGAGACTGAAGCAGGACATTAGCAACGCTGCATTCTCTAAGAATTCTGCACAACACAAACTGGACATGAGGGGATAAAAAGCAATGCTGGGGAACTTCTAGTTCTTTCTGAAAAAGAAAATTCTGGCTCTAAATCTGGCACTACCCAGCAAGAGGGGCATCTCATCTGTGGCTGCCTATAAAGCTGGCACTCCTTTGCTTGAACAAAACCACTTACTATACACTACTTCAAATAAACAAAGCTCAAAACAGACACACGTGCATGTTTTTTGGCCACCTGCCGTCTGAGGAAAATAGCTATGCAATGTGCATGCCCTAGTTTAAACCAGTCTTTGAATTTCACACAAAAGCATCCTTCCTCTACCAATTTCCCTTTCTAAAGTTGAATCCACAAAAGGACTAGAAATATATTTCCTGTTCAGTGAGAAAAAAATATGTTTAAAGGGCAGTCCAGACCTTTTGTAAAAACACTTACTTCAAAAGAACAGGACAGATTATGTATTCAAAACAAGACACCTTCTATAGAGCAGACCAAAAAGCTGTTCAATGCCCTGTCCTCACTCTGTGCTTGCAGCTCCGGCCCTGCTGGGCATTGAGCCTGCATGGTCTGGTCCTCTGGGGCTGCTGCATCAGGATGATGCTCAGAACAATCATTGGGACAGGCTGTGAGCAAGTCAGCATGGCAGTCTTATCTCTGGGCTGAGGCTACTGCTTCCTAATGGGAAAATATTGGTGGTAGAGCTCTCCCTTCAGGTACAGGGAGAACCAAGGCTCCCTAGATGATCTGACTTTGGGGGAGGGAGGGGCGCCCATCACCTGTTGGGCAGAGGCAAGCAGTCCCTGAAGAAGACATCCTTTGTCAGGTCAGACCCCTTCCAGACTCACCCAAGGCTATTGGTCTCCTTGTCATAGTTTCTTGACTCTGCCAAGGACATGACCCAGCTCACTCACTAGCAGTGGGCATCACACTATTTATCTCTCATAGTCCAGGAGGGCTGAACTGAAGGCAGTGACCAGAGAAAGGTTAGAGGGGAGACCATGGTGGTCTCAGTGAAGTTGAAACTCAGTGAAGTTGAAAGTTTGCGGCTTCACATGCAGGGAGATTTAGCTACAGTAGTCATTGGAATACAGTGGCTTAGGACTCTGGAAATTGAAGGCTATTTTGGGGTGGAATGGGGTAGGTTGGGGTAGGGGAGGAACTGAGAAGCAGGCGGGGGAGGGGGAGGGCAACAGTCAGCTTTTTAATTGAGTTTCCAAATCAATACGTGTAGAGAATGAATGATCTACTGAGTTTCTACTGGTGTCAAGATGACAAATTGTGGGGTGGAATTGAAGGCTTCTGATGACTTTTTCGCTTTATGCCTGGGTGATACCGTAACTGAAAAGCAAGACAGAGATATAGAGGAAATTTAAGGAAGCCGGCTGCGGGCTTCAGAAGCCCAAGGATTCACACCTTTGTCTACTAATACATTTTAGACACGGAGCTCACCCCTGTGGACATGATGGGGTGGGGATAAGTTGTAGGAAATCCTGGGATCCTTTTCAGTTTGGAAGATGTAAACAAGAACACAAAAGTTATGGAGCCATGAGGTGTCCTTTATCATACAGAATTTGGGGTCAAGGAGAAGCAGTGGGTCAGGAACATACCATATCAGGAGTCGTGAGCAGACACGGGTCTGTGGGGTGTGCAGTCATGAACAGACAGGAAGCTGAGTGGAGCTCGGGACTGAGCCTGGGGCGCCCCTGGGCCCTGCCATCTCTGGGTGATCCTGGATAACACACAACCTCTCTGGGCTTCAGTTTCGGCAGGAGAAGTTTTAAGATCCCTGGAATTTTAATGCCCTGTTCTTCTAAGTCTGTCCACCTAGCACATGCCCTGATCCAGAGAGAAATCTAATGAGCCATGCTTTTCTCCCTATTTCTTCCATTCCCTTCCCAACCTTCCACATAAGGCAGTAAATTCCAGCAAAGGACCATATCTCAGTGCTGTCTCTACTCCAGCTGCTTCTGACCAAATTCTGAAAAGCCCAGAAGAACAGATTTTCTGGAGTCTTTGGAGAGCGTTGCAGATGAGCCGCTCTGATACTCCTTTAAGAAAGGACTCCTCGCCCGGCGGCTAGGAGGGTGGCAACGGACACCTAGACAACTCCTTCAGGCCCACCTCAGCCTTGGGGTGTGCGTGGTCTTCTTAGGGGGCCCTGAGCTATGAGAGTGTACAAGGGCCTGGTTGATCCCACACAACATGGGTGTCTCAAAACAGGCAGGCTTTGCTCCTGAGGGGTCACCAGGCTGGAAAGGACTGTGAGGCTGCGGCCCCAGCCTGATTCTACTTCCTTCTTCTCTCCCAGGCTTTACTTCTCTCTTGAACAACCAGCATCTACGTCCCCGTGGACCTGACAAGCAGAGATGCTAGTCATTGTAACGTGTAAAGCCTGAGGTTTTTTTGTTTGTTTTTCTGAAAAGGAACATTGACAGGCTATCTTTGAGCAAGAAGATCCTCTTTGTAGCATAAAGATAGGCAGTGTAGATTTCTTTCCCATTCTCTTATTCACAGACACAGAGAGACTTAGTTCCCACCAGCTGTAACCAGTGGTTCTCAACCAGAGGTGCCTATAAGACATTTTCAAAATGCAAATGCCCAGAGTCTACATGCAAAGCTATACTTAGTGGTTTGAGAGGTACCCTGGTTGAGAACCACTGGTTTTAGCATGAATGCTTCATCTTCTTCCAGAGATGAGCATTTATCCTGCTGAGGACCATTCCAGAAGCTGAAAAGCATATCTACATTAAATGCTCAATTAAATGATCCCTAGTTCACCTCCAGATATTTTGGCAAATCCAGCCAGTAATGCTGCAGACTCATTTTGCAACATGGTGAATCTTCTTGGAAAATATTATAGAGAGGTGTAGAAAACCTTAGGATCGTTTTCGACTTTGAAGATTTAAGCGAAGAAGGCAAAAGTTATGGGGCCATAAGATTTCCTTTATCTTGCAGCGTTTGGGGCAGGGAATTTTAAAGTGAGTTTCCACGGCAACTGGAAATAAGGCAGCTGGTCTGTCCCCTCAGGTTTCTAGCGTCACCATTGTGCAGGAGGTTGTGGCTATGCTCACATTTCACAAACTAAGTCCCTTGGGAGCATCAGTTGTGATCGCTGTCTTCTCTCCCCTGTTAATCAGGGACAGCTCACTCACATAAATGTCAGGGGAGAATATTCGACTCTTGTGTTTCCTGCATCACTGAATAAAATCCCCTGAGATGATGTGTGTATCCCATGTAGCTTCGCTATTGGATTCAGAGAGGTTTTTTTCGAGGCAAGGTTTGTATCTGAAGACACACAGGAACTGAGATTCCCTAGGACAGGGAAGCCCTCCACTTGCCAAGGACATTAGTCTTGGAAAGAGGAAAGGTGGGGGGGCATTCTCCCAGAATGTTAAATGCACCCAAAGGAACTATGTGATATTTTAAAAATACTTCTCACTATGTCTTCACAGCCAAAAAGAAAATTCAGAAGTCCCAGGGGAATGTAAACGGGTGAGAGAGCTGCGCATCGGGGAAAATTTTCTCTTAGCAAAAGTCAAGTGTTCTCCACTTGGGGAAGACGAGGGGCGGGAATAACTGAGTGAACTTCGAGAAAGCAACTGTGCTGACAGCACAACCAACTGGGACGTGCAATAAGAAAAGGGCATTTAAAGTCACTGCACTGTGACCGCCCCTGGACATTTCGCAGCACATGATTAAGCCCTAATTTAATGCTTCCTGAATACAACACATTAAATGCTTGTCTCTAAGTGCGTTCCTCAAAACTCACTAATTAAGAAAGCTCCCCTCTGGGTGCTCTGGAAGTGGTGCCCTGGGGGTGGGGTGGAAGAGAAGAGCTGAGTCTGAGGCTCTCTCTTCCTCCTGCGAGCTGGGCAAGACCAGGATGCTCACGAAACATCCCCCACTTCCCTCTCCTTACCGCATGGTTATTTCAGGGATTAGCTGAATCCGCGTGTGGATGTGCTTAGTAAATTTGTGAAGAGCTATGCAGATGTGAGCTTTTATTATTATTATTTTTTTTAAAGCCTCATCTAAAGATTGGCTGTGTGCATATTCCCAGAGCAGCATCAGGGGCCGGGAGTCCAGCTCAGAGAGGCTGGCCGCATTTGAGTTCGTGTTCCTCACTTACCCACCAGGAGACTTAGAGCAGTGACCCAGTTCTCTCATACATAAGATGGGAACAACGGTCGTACCTACCTCTTCAGATTGTTATGAGTGGAGAGGAAGTCACGCAAGAAAAGCATACTATACAAATCATGATGCACGGTGTCCAGTAAATGTGAGCTGTGATTATTACAAACCAGGGCTGCCACTGAAAATTATAAAACTGTGCGGTGCTAGGAGAGGACCTGGAGGGAAGTCTGAGGGGGCTGGAGGAAGGTCCTTCTGGGAGAGCCACCAGCTGCTCGAGGCCCCTTGCCATGACCTGACAACCTCCCAGCAGCTGGCCCGACTCTGAGTCAGCAGGAGAAATCGTTGCTCTGGTCTCCAGGCATATTTCTCTGTGTCCATATCAACTGTAAGGTAATGACCCACAGCCCAGCAGAGTTCTCAGCTGTGATTTTGGAAGGACCATCAGAGAGTGTTCGCTTCCAGGTACAAATTCACTTGTGACAACTAGACATTCACATCACACAAGAGGAACTCGACATGCAAACCACATCATCTCAGAATGGAGCACAGTCAAAGTCGAGGTGGGTGCAGGCAGTGGGGGAGGCGGGTGGGTGATGGATCTCAAATGTCAGGGCTGCACTCGAGAGAACTCCTGGGCTGGGGCAATCGCGAAGGGCTCCGGGTTGAGGCACATTCCATTATGAGTGGAGTGGGTTTATAATGGAATGACATGGATGGGTTCTTATAATCAGAAAAACACACTGACCTTCACACTACACAGGTGCAGCAGCATAATGACCCACCACGTGTACGCGCATCAATTCCTGGGGAAAAGTCCAACGAGGTTAACTCAGCGTGTATCCCAAGCAAACAAAATCAGCGATATCACCCGCGTGAAGAACACTCTGCCACCGCCCCCCGCCCCCCGCCAAGAGAACTGGTTTGGGCAGCGGACATGTACAAGGAAAGATTACACGAAGATCATACTTATTTTGAAAAAAAAAATGGACAAATTGTAGCAAGCAGCCTTATTTTATGCCGTGAATCATTTGACTTGGATTTTTAAAATTTAAGGGGTAAGAATCATGAGTCTAGAAAAAAACATTATTTTTCCTTTTCAGGAAACAAGGATTTGGGGATGTGGGATCTGAAGGGAGGGAAAGTTCTGTTCCCCCAGCCTTCTGAGAAAACTACCTAAAAGCATCCTTAGATACGTTCCACTCGTAAGACCCCCTCAACCAGAAAACAACCAGATCTGCAGTTAAACTGCTGAAAATGTCACTGACTTATCTAGGCGCCTTTAGTCACTCAGGCATTTACTCAGATGTGAAAGACTCAAGAGGAAGCCCCATCCCCTTGCAGCGTGTCACCCCAAATGTCAGTCACTCGTCACGCCATCAGCACTTTAAATAGAGAAACCACGTCAACAATTAGGACTTAAACAGAGAGATGCCAGGTGTAGGAAAATTGCTGCTGGTATTCCACCAGGGTCCTCTTAATCTGGGTATCATTTTGGTTCCTGAGTTTTAAATTCTCATTTTATTCACTCATCTTCCTCTGAAGGTAAAGTTGTGGTCAGAGTAATCAATATGGCCTTATTCCAGAAGAAAGCGATATGTGATCCAGCTTTCCAAAACCCCAGTGAAACCTGAAGCTTTGCTGATAAATGGTTCATGTAAGAAATGAGCTGCAAGCTTGCATTTTGTGTGCCTGGATTATCTTCCCGTCCCTGGTCCAAGCAGATGTGAATAGGAAAGAGAGAGAGGTTCATCCTCCATATTCTAAGATTCTGCTCTATGCCAACGTCACGTTGGGCGCTCCTGGGCTCTGCGTGGCTGAGGCCCCTTCCCCTGACATGACCACTGGCCTCCCAGCTGCCCCTTAGGCTGCTCCCAGATGAGCTGCATCTGCAGTCTTTCCCATGCTGGAAGTCCCCAGACCCTCCTATATCCACACGAGGGCCCCTATTCCCACCCTTGGCCTCGATTACTCTGTGAATATTGACAACATCCACGTTTCGTTGACAGTTCAGTGTTCTCATCTGAAGTCCAAACCCAGCATCCACTGGGACTTCTCAGAGCCCTCCCAACACAGGGCAAAAGGAGCTCAGGATCTTTACTCTCAAGCCTGACTCAGTAAGGGTTCCTCATCCACTGGGTCTCCCGTTGGGAACTCTGGCATCCACCTCAGGTCCTCTTTCTCCCCCAGACCATTCTCTACATCCAACCAAGCCCCCAGTTCACTCACTGGTTCCTCTTAACCATTCTAGATCCATCTGCTTTTCACCATTTCTACCTCCTCCGTAATGGCCCAAGCCTCCCTTTCCTTCCCAGGCTCAGTTGATCCTAACTGGTCTCCAACCCCACCCCAAAGACATTCTCTGCAACAGGCAGAATGCTTCTTAAAAAGGGAACATCTGACCACGCCACTTCCTTGCTTTAGTGGCTTCACACTTCTTTTAGGCTAAAGTGCTAAATACCAGTTCGAGACTTAACTGCAGACAAACGTGCCAAATGGATCTGGCCCTGCTTCCTCCCCAGCCCCGCTGCTTCCCCCTCTCCCCACCCTCTGGCCACTCGGGGAGTTTCATAGCCTTCAGAGACACTCGCCTCTCTTTTCTTGGAGGCTGCAGCATGCTGTTCCCTCTGTCTGAAACATGCTTCCCTCAGCCCTTTCCTCTCCACAACCTTCAGGTCTTGGTCTCCCTGGGACCACCCTGCCCCACCTCTCACACCCGGCCAGAACATATGCCGCTGGAACAGAATTCTGTATTTATTTTAGCAGGTTTGAAAATAATTCCAAAGAACTAGGTATGTAATTTGTTTAACATCTGTCTTGCAAAGATGACCTGGAATTCTCAGAGCTGGGGCTGTCCAAGGAGTGCTCTCTAGGTGCAGTGAGAATTGGACAAATGAATGAATGAATGATCAGGGACTGTGTCCACCCTTGAGGAACTCACAGTCTAGACTTTAGAAGGTATAAAAGGAGGCTTTTGTTGCATCTGCCCTAAGCCAAATGTTGATCCAATTAATCAAACACACACACACACATACACACACACACATTAGGAGATTAAGAAGAAAAGAAAAAAAAACCATTCAAATTAGACATTACCTATTTAGCGCCTAGCCCTGGAGATACTGGTGTATTTCACTTTACAGTTTACCGTAAATTGTTTTCTTACAGTTTACTAACTGTGTAACTGCAAAGCTTGACTCTGGCAAAGAAGGAAGAGAGCAGAAGTGGAGACTTTATAAACAGAGTGAACGAGATGAAAAAGGACCCATCTCTAGATCCCCAAATTCCATGCCACCCTACCAAAGAGGACCCAGAGAGAACCCTCTCCCCTCAGGAATAAGCTGGAGCTCAAGGAAATTAAGGAATGAAATGGGCACCAAGTGACCTGTCTACATGAAAGCAACCAGACATGTCTCTATCCTCTGCTTTCAACTAGCCTAAGCTTTACAAATCCACAGGGGCTCTTCCCTTGAATGAGTGCAAAGATTTCAAGCAGAGAAAACCCCACAAGAAATGACAGTTGAACGTATTAGTGATCAGCAAAGTTGTACCTTATAAATAACCTGAGATTAGACAATTCTTCCTTCAAACGCACCAGTGATTTAATGCAGCTCTAGCCACTTCTTCTATTGCTCTCCAGGGGCTGTGACCCTTGGGGAACACTATTGGAGCCCAGCGCACAGAGTGGCAGGAAAGTCAAGTGGGAAGGACACATATGAAGACCCCGGCAGCAGTGCCTGCAGTAGAAGCCCCAGGAGAGCAGGGACTGCATCGCAAGGACAGTGCTCGACGAGCTGCTCCTTCATGGGTCCCTGTGTCAGCTCTCCAAGCCCCTGGCATCCACACTAGCACCCTGTTAAAAAACCTCCGACAGTGCCATTCTATCGGTCAAGGCTGAAAGGTGGCAAAAGCTGTGAAATATGGAAAGGTGGGGACACTGTGCCTCCGCTACTATGTCACCCGGGTAGAAGTCACCATCATTAAAAATCAAATAAACCAGTTAAGATATTACTCCAGGGCCAATATTGATCCTGCCCCAATCCAAATGGGCTAAGATTAAAAACCCAATCCAGAAAGCATGACACTGGCCCTCAGACCACACGGTGATTTATCATGTGCTAAAACAAACTTGTTTTAGTTTTGCTTCCCTCCTGTTCCGTTCTGTCAGCATCTGATAAGTGGGGGATTATTGAGGAAGAGATCAAGGTCATTCACAGGTGGAATGGATAAAAGTGAGCAACATACAAGATGACATAGTTTTAAAACTTTTTTTGTAATTATAGAAACAGTGTACATTTGCTGTTTAAAAAGCCAAGCCATAGAGATAATACAAAGAAAAGTCACTCATAACTTCATCCCTGAAGAAAGCCAGAGATTCTGGTTGGCACTGGGTTCCTCATTTCTAAGGAGCCCTCTGAGGAAAGTCTAACCAAGGTGCCACCTTCTGGGTGGCCAGGTCTTTGCGGGTCCTTCTGGCCTGTAGGTGGGCATCACGGGAAAGGAGCCCCAGAGTTGCTGGCCCTCAAAGGAGGTTTGTGCTACTGAAAAAGAATTTACACTACCTTTAAATGGATGTATCTCATATCTTCAGAAACCCGGTCAGCTAGTTCAATCACCCCACCATCATGACTATCAATCATTTTAACTCCTCCTCAGTATGGATGATTGACACCTAGGATCTGCTGAGTTCCAATGAGGGATGCCAAGTTGCAGAGACATTTAAAGACCTACAGTTTCCATTTCAGAAGCCTCAAGCCCTCAAGAAAATCTAATACCCTCCTTTTTATCACCTGCAAACACCCTAGCCCAGTGACCACCATCTGATAAATATTTGTTGACTGAGTGAATGAGCAGATCAATAGAGGAAGAAATAACGTGCATATGCATTCCTGCCCCTGGGGGAATCTCCCAGTATACCACACCAGACTCCCTGGGAAGGATGAATTCATTCCCTTGTACATGTTTTGAATGAGACTATAAAAAACTTATTTCTTTTTAGAGACCAGAAAAATTACATTTGCTAATTTAAGAAAACGATTCTTTTTTTGTTTGTTTCGTTTTTGTTTTTTGTTTTTGCAGTACGCGGGCCTCTCACTGCTGTGGCCTCTCCCGTTGTGGAGCACAGGCTCCAGACGCGCAGGCTCAGCGGCCATGGCTCACGGGCCCAGCATGTGGGATCTTCCTGGACCGGGGCACAAACCCGTGTCCCCTGCATCGGCAGGCGGACTCTCAATCACTGCGCCACCAGGGAAGCCAAGAAAACGATTCTTGTTGGGAGATCTCAAGAACAAGTATTCAGTAGTTTCACTAGATCACCCCCTCTTGTTGGCATCGCAAGGACTCATCAGCTGACAACAATGAGGATAGGATGCTGAAACAAACGGCTGTTTGGTCCTGTGTTCAACTTTGTGACCATGAGCCCATCAGCACTACTGTTTTTACCATCTGACTGGCTTTGTTTCATCCCGAACTCATCTCTTTTGTTCCCTTGTCTGGATCTCAGTTAAATGCTCAGGAGACATAAGATTTACTATCACATAACCTTAAGGGTTTTATTATCATCGAATTTGTTTTCCCGGGAGGAGGTCTCTTCATGAGCCAGTACTGAAGAGCATCATTTTCTGTCATTACTGACTTACAATGTCTTCCAATTTCTTAGGCCCCTCTTTTCTTATAGATCATCTCTCTTAAATTGAAGAAAAAGGCTTTGCCAAACAGGTCAGGCTTTACTTGAAGAGCATGGACTTGGTGTCATAGCCAGTGAGGTATTTATTCATTTTCTTAACACTCATCTTAACATATTTTAATTTTTCATTTATTCATATATTTCTCTAGTTCTGCAGCCTACCCCTGACTAAATCTCTACTAACCATAATGCATTATTACTATCAGAACTTCCCATCTGACATTTTCTTCCCAACCTGATAGACTCACGCTGGTTCTAAGGAAGACTGTTTGCAAAGATGGCCAGTGTGTCCTCAGAGAGGCAGTTCCAGCTCTGTGACCAGGCAACATAAACGCGTGGGCGCGGCCTCCCCCGTCCCCGTACCTTGTTCCTCAGACCCCAACTCTGAGCAGCAGAGGGGACAGTGCCAGGAGGAGGAGTAAAGCTGAGTCCTACAGCCAAGGTGGGGAGGGCAGGGTCGGGGCAGCCCGCAGCCAGCCCTTCTGCTAGGGTCAGCGTTCATGGCCATGGGCTGGGTCCTCTCCCCACTACTCCCTCCCTCCCAGTGCTGTGAGCTCCTGCTGCTGCTCAGCCAGGGCTGTTCACTCTTCCCCAACCTTCACGTTGCATCGAAGGACATCTGTGATGAGGCAACGCTCAGAATAGAACTCCATACTTGACTGACCACAACAAAGCCGTCTTCTAAGAATAATAGCTGATCCCAGGATGTTTTCATTAAAAACAGAGTTCAGTGACAGACTATCAAAACATTTCCCTTGTACTGTAAGCAGTATGATGGGACAGAATTATGCAAAACATATGGGCTTAAGTCTGCCCTCAGCAACTAGGGACTCGCTTCCATTGGATTCAATAACTCATTTAACTTACCCATCACGGGTGTGCAAACAGACTTTGTCCTGTTCAGTGCTTTTTCATGCTCCAAGTGGCAGAAGAAAAACAAAAAGGCTGGTGAACTGCTTTTCTGCCTCTATTTTCAAAATCTGTCACCAGTTGTCTTTGAGGGGTGGGATGTGCTTGTAGCCTGAGGCAGTCAGAGACGTGCCTTATAGCAAAGCAGGCTCAGAGTCATTCAGCGCTTACTGACCATTCACCATGTACCTGGCATCACTTCAGCACTGGAAAATACAGTGATGAAAGCTAACATCCAGCATTTATATAACTTTCCATGTGCCAGGCATCATTTGAAGTGCTTTATGTATACTAATTCACTCAGTCCTCACAAAGACCCCACAGGGCAGTGCTAGTATTGTCTACATTTTACACATGAGGAAACTGAGGTATGGGGAGGTTATGTCATGTGCTCAACGTCACACATAGCGTACAGAGCAGAGCCAGGACTCAGACCCAGGCACCGGGCTTCAGAGGTCAGACAGACCTGGTCCCTGCTCTCAAGGAACCAACATCCTAGTGTATCTGTTAAGAAACACTGAACAGATAAACTGAATACACAGCATGCCTCAGGTCACTGAATTGAAGAGCCAAGGAGGGTCCAGGCAGTTTCTGTTCAGTGATTTAAAATTTATTTTGGTCATATATACCGTGAAGACACTGAGGAGAATGTACCTTCTCTCTCTTCCTGTCACCTCTGAAGCCCCAGCCTCCCTTCAGGTAAACAGACACCCTTTTTCGCTTTTTAAGTTTCCTCTTTATAGCCTAATCTTTCTGAAAGTTACCTTTGTGTGTGGCTTATTCTATTTACTATCTCTTTCATTTTAGGCTTCTGTCTCCCCAATAGTTTTGCAAGTGCTATTAGTTAAGCAATTATTTAATATGCTAGAATATACTAAGTTTGTTACAAACTCACATGTATTTCAGGATTATCAATCTCTTCTATGTTTTTTTTCTACTCATATACTGACAAAGTTTTCAGGTGTGCATCAGTTTACATAGACTAAAACATATAAACTTATGTGTTAATATTTATAATAATATATCTCATTGGGTAGCACAAGTACCTCCTTCATTAATTTTTGAAGTAAGTTCTTCTCAAAAATCTCCTAGCTGTGCTTGCATTTTTATCTGTCTAGAATCTGGAGAGCTGGGTTGCTATGGCCCCAATGGGACATGGAAGACACCTATGAGAGCATCATGGTTACAACCATGGGTTTACAAGGCAGGGGGCCCAGGGAGTGCTGGCCACAATCCCTGCCCAAGATTCAGTGGAACTTCATACTTACACTCAAGTGCCACTTTCTAGAACATAAACATCACATGGATATTGTTAGTTGGATTAAACTAACAGATGAATATGAGAAGGTTTTATGCATTAAGTCACCCCATCCAGGAGCATGGTCTGGGGACCACCAAAAGCCAGGCAGGGCAGAATCCCACCTATGCCCCTCTCTAGGGAGGGCCCAAATCTCCTTCTCCTGCAGCCAGGGCTGGAGTAGGGGCAGTGGGTCTCTGTGGGGTCCCCCTCCAGGGAGGAGCCCTTGGGGATGGGATTTGCCTCTTCCTGCAGCATTTTAAGGGGCATAGCTCTGCATGCCCTTGGGCAAGGCTCTGCCCAGTTCCAGGTGAGCACTCTCCCTGTCCAGGTCTTCTGAGGCAGGTGTCCTGTGGCCAGGCCTTGGAGAGACAAGTGTGGTCAAGACTTGGGCCTGGACCATGGGTCTGGCAGGGGATTGGCCCTGGAAATGAGGCAATGTTAGTGAACCACAGACTACAAGCCCTGGCTGTGGAGCTCATGTTTGAGGGAGAGAACAACAAAAATCATAATAAATTAGTAAGATACAAGTTAGGTGGTAGGAAATTTTAAGAAGAAAGAAATGAGAAACGAAGTGTTAAGATGTAGGTAGGAGGTGACATTTTAGACTGGGTTTCTCAAAAATGGAGAGATTTTTGAGTAAAGACTGGAAGGAAGAAAAGGAAGTGACCAATGAGACGTCCAGGGAAAGGATATTCCAGGTAAAGGGAACAGCAAGTGCAAAGGTCCTGAGGTAGAGAGTGCCTGGGTCTTCTGAGAAACAGCAAGGAGGCCAATGTGGCCAGAGTGAAAAGAAGAGAGGGGAGAATAGTAGGAAATAAAGTTGAAGATGTGATGAGGGGCTGGCTGGTGGTAAGTTTCCTAGTTCAGTGGAAGGGCTTTGGTGTCCACACAAAGCGAGGTGGGGAGTCACTGGAGAGCTCTAAGTAGGGAGTGACACAACCTGGCTGGCAATGAACAGGGTATCTCTGGCTGCTGGTTTAAGAACACACTGAAGAGAGGCCAAGGGAAGAAGTTGGGAGACCTTGCAAGAATCCAGGCAAGATGTAAAGGTAGCACGATCAGGGTGGGGGCAGAGGGGGCCATGAGAATTTGATCAGGATTGTAGCTGGAGGAGAGCTGTTACTGGTGAGGCTGCATTGCATTGAATTTGTAACGTCTCTAACTAACCTTGTGTTTGTCTAGCACAACCTGCTCTGGCAGGCTGAGGAAGGATGCTAGCTGTTCCTTACCTGCTCATCGGACTCCTAAAATGAAGCTGATTTCTGGATAATCTGAAGCAGCTTCTCCTCCTCTTGCCAGAAACTATAATCTGTTTCACATCTATCTCTGAATCTGCCTTTTCTTACTGGGGGCATCATAGCTCTTATTATGCCCATTGTATCTGTATAAACACTTCCAGCTTTGCTCATTTTTGGGAGTGGAAGACCGCAAAGGAGAACAGGAAGAGTGGAGCAAATGGAGCCTAGGAGGTTGGTTGGTACAGGCCTGGAGCTACCGAGGACAGGCGGAGTGTGCAGGCAGGCAGAGGTCTGGCCCTGGTCTTCAGGGTCCCAGTCCCACTTTGTATCCTGGAAATCAGTCTTGGAGTCAGATATATTGATCACCATTCCTGGGTTTCAGGACAGTATCGTTTTGCATCATTTTTGGAAGCTTTTCATAGAATTATTTTTATGGAACTTGTTCTGGGAGGAGAGAGAGGCATCCAGTAAAATCTATCACGACCCATCAGTCAGCTTGGTAACTGGATGTCACCCCATTTTTTTCAGTCTTGTTTTTTTCCACTGGCTAATATTTTAAGACTCCACAGACACATAAATGAGTTTCTCAGACACTGAAAAACAAACAATAGCAGCTTTCCTTTGAATACATAATCCATTAAAGATAAAAAATCCACAGGCATACGCTGACCCAGATATATGTGACTGCGTGTGGCCAAACCTTGTCTTTTCCACAATAGCATCTCAAAACTCCTGGGGGCTAAATGTAAATAAATCATTCGATAATAAGGTATTGAGGGCTTCTGAGGCAATGATAATATCCAACTGTACTGTGCCCACACTGATGATGTACAAAGACATAAAAAGAGTTTCCAAATGTAATATCCAACACCGTAATGCCAACCAGCTGGGCAGGGAGAAGGAGTGTTAGATTTTGGACCTGGTCTCAGTATTTCAGCCAAAGGGAATATTTACCCACTGAGAACTGTGAACCGATGGGGACTCATTTCCACAACTCTGAAAGCTTGGGTCTACTAAAACTAAGCAACAAAAGTCAGAAGGTTAAAAAGCTCGAGTGCCAGGAAAAACGCTCTATGAATATTTTCAACTTTCTGAGCAGAGAGCACTGGCATCTGGGTTAAAGGATTATAGGTGGTTACCCCAAGGACAGAGATCTCTGGAAAGATACAGTCATACCTCCTCTGGAGACATCTGTTTACATTCCAGGGGTTGTAAACCCAGAGTCTTTTGCCTTGTCTTCCCAGAGAAGATTTCCTTATATTCCAGAACAAAGGTCCTTCCTTTTTCTCTCCAGAGGGTAAGAGGGCCAGATGTGCCTGCACCTCCTGTATAATCTCTGAGAGTCATAATTTCCAGGTTTCTCTCCTGTGGCACAAACCCCCGTATGTACAGGGAACATCTGGCTCCCATCACTTCACCCCATGGGGAACTGAGCATGGGGAAATGATGATAAGATTGCTATGGTAAACAGTCTGTTTTCTGATCTGGAAACCTCATGTTTTCTGTCACAATAAATAAATACAAGTAGAGGTATAACTTAATAAAAGGAGAGCTGGCTGTGACAGTAGTACCATTCACTATTATACAGCACATTATCATCATAATCCATCCATCAATCATTTCATTCTCCTCTTCAGGGGCATCATACATCCCTCCTGCCATGGGACTTGCCCGTGATGCCTGTGGGGAGAGTATACACACCCACCTCATAGGTTTTGGACTTGGCCATGTAATATGTAATATGCTTCGGCCAACCAACTGTGATATTCACTTCTGAGCATCACAGGAGGCCTTTTAAGAGGCATCATGAGTTTACACCAGCCTCTTGCTCTTACTGCTTCTCCCGCAACAGCAGCATGTTCTACTTCTAGACTGGGCTGTGCCTTTAGCCTACACTTCAGAAGAAAGAAGACATATGCAGCACATCTGAACCCAACCCACAAAGTGAAGGTGAGCTGCAGCTGACCCACAGCCTAAATGTGATATGAGTGAGAAATAAACCCTTGTGGAGGAAGCCCTTGAGATCTTGTGCGTGTTTATTTCACAGCCCAAGCAGCAGAAGAAAGTTCTATGGATGTGTGCTTCTCAACATAACCAGCAAAACAGGCTAATGCAGTGCACACCCAGCTTCCATTTCTACCCCTCTTCTGAATTGAACCCTACTACTCAGTGGGAGGTTGTTCATCCTGATGATTCTATGCCAACCAGCACTTGGCATTTCCCTAAACTGACCTTCTTTGAAAGAAAGGTCTTCTTATATTTCATGAGTTGGGGAGAGATTTCGGTATAAATATAGACTTGCAAGGTGGCAACGATCTAAGAGGCATCTTTCTTCTCTCCTGTGTCCCATTCAAACCACCCCAATCAACCAAGACCTCTACTTTTTCTTTTTTCTTTTTGTTTTTGGCCGGTTTCTCTCTTTCACTGAAACTCCAAACTCTTTATGGTCATTTTTCCCCAGTTACTGTCAACTCCCAGATCAAATTTCTTCCAATAGTTGTCATGTCAGGACCCATAGTCTATCTCCTCCTCGATGTTTCCCACAAGGAGAGCATTCTCTGCTCATAAGAGAGGAAGGTTGGCCTCAATTCTGCAGCTGCAATGCTGTGTTGTTGTTAAGGGCTCATAAGTTAAATTCTTGTATTTTATTAAGTTTTTATGCCAAAGCATAGAAAACCAGGGGAAGTAAGCCTCTAGCCCCATCCAAGGTCTACTTCTCCTCCTTGAATCTGCTGTCTTGAGTCCTTTTCAATCTCTTAGCTGGCAAACAGCAAGTCCGAATTAGGGCACTAACACAATTATAATATTGGAGTTTAACAGATTTAAACTGGGTCCTCCTGGAGGCATTTATACTTCAGAATGAAGAGCAGTCTCACATCATAGCAGCTGGAATAGGGAGGGAGTAAGAGGAGACCTGCCAGGAGAGGTTAGTGTCTGGTCTCTTCTCACCGTCTACCATGGCCAGGAGAGGCTTCTGACAAAACAGAGCCAGAGTGTGTTAGAGATTGCTCATATCAAGCCAAAGAGCTCAAAGGATCTCAAATCTACAGACTTAACAAAATAGCTCACTGCTTCATTTTCCCTATCCAAAATCCAATAGTTTAAGGGGTTTTAGGGCAAGACTTCAACGTGATTTTAGTGGTGGGACACTGAGCAAAGTGAGGTAACATGCCCTGGTACCTATCAACGCTGGGAATCCACGTTGTGTGCAGGGACCACGCAGATGTTTTTAGATTGGTAAAAAGAGTTACACTGAAAGGGTTTTGATGAGAGAGACAGATGATTTCCAGATGTGGAACAGACAGAAGAGCAGAGGGAGGTGGAGGAACCCAAGTTCAGTCTCATTCTGTCACTTCTGGCTCTAGGTTCTCGAGCAAGTTACTTAACCTTTCTAAATGGTAGTTTTCTTACTTGTACATGAGGATTATAACTGTAACTACTCCCTAGCCCTGTCAACAGATACGGGTGGGAAAATTGAAAGAAAGGCCTTAACAGCACCAGACACATGGCACCTATTGTCTAACAAGACAGAGAGAGCTCAGTGAGAAAAAGGTGTGTCAAGTTTAAGAGATAAGGGGTCTTTATACTCCCGCCAGGGTCCTGAAGATGTACTAACGCTTGGCTGAGCAGGCAATCAACTGGCCACTTTCTGCTTTAATTTTGACATTTTTAAAATACTTTCAGAAAAGTCACGAGAATATTACAATGAATGATCTAAAATATTTCACACAGATTCTCCAAACATTAATATTTTGATATATTTGTTTTTCCTTTCTCTCTCTGCATATATGTGTATATATACACATATATAATTTATATGATTGTGCATATTTATATATACACATATGTGTGCATATCTATTTTTTTCCTGAATCATTCAGAAAAAGGAATCTGTAGACAGGATGCCCCTTTACTCCTAAATACTTTGGTGTATATTTCCTAAAAACAAGAAATTCCCTTACATAACTATAATACAATTATAAAAATTAGGAAGTTGACATTGACATAGTTCTATTATCTGATCTACAGACCTTATTCAGATGTTTCCACTTTTTTCAGTAATGTCCCTCATGGCAAAGCAAAATCCAAGATCCAAGATCACATGTTACACTCAATTGTCTTTCTTTGTCTTTCAGGACACTGATAGTTTTCCAGGGTACAGGCCAGTGATTTTGTAGAATGTTGCTCACCTTGAGTTTGTCTGATGTTTCCTTGTGACTCGAATTCAGATTATGCACTTTGGGCGGGAATACCAGGGAAGCCATGCTCACTCTCTGTGCACCATATCTGATGCACATGCTGTCACTAGTCCCAGTTCTGGTGATGTTAACTTTGATTACTTAGTCAAGGTGGTGTCTGCCAGGTTTCTCCACTGTGAAGTTACTACTTTATCTTTTGTAATTGTAAGTACCTTGTGGAGAGATACTTTGAGATTATGTAAATACACTATTACTACTTAAACTTTCACCCACTTCCTATAGCATCCATTAATTATTTTTGCCTGAATCAGTTATTGTTTTCATGGTCCTATCCTCTTTCTTAACAGAAGTTTTGAATTTTGTCTTTTGAGGAATATTTTCCATGGCAGTGGATTTTATAATGAGTCTCACTAATGCCACTACATTGTAAAGCACATTTGTAAAAACTGAGCTCTTGCCTGGTGTCAGCTGGTTGCAAAGACTTCATTTTAAGGAAGGTGAGAACAATCAATGATGGAAATGCAGCTTATTTGCCAGAAAGTGAGTAAAAATTAAATTCCTCTTGAGTTTAAATTATAGCCATTTTACACCTGATTTCAACACAGCGTTGTTAGTTCTTCCTTTTTTTAAAAAATTATAAGTCATTTTTATAGTGGAAAAATCCAAACACTATAAAAAGCAGAAAACAGAAGAAAAAATGACCCCCATAATCCCGAGTCTATCACTGTTAACCAATTTAGTATATTCTTTGCAGTTATTTTTTCCCTTTTCTTTTGTCTTAAGACATATTGTCTATATCATTTTATATTCCAAGTTTTCAATAAAATATAAGCATTTCCAATGCTGTTAAGATTTTTTCATAAATAAATCTTAATGGATGTCTTTGAGAAAGATACTGTAATTTAGTTCCTTGCTCCCTATTTTGGACACTTAGGTGGTTTTTATATTTCTGCTATTTAATAATGATGGGACAAACATCTTTGCATGCACAAAAAAATATTTTCTGCATTTTGCGTTATTTGTGCAGGAAAAATTATGGCCTGAATGAGTATGGCTGGATTAAAGTCCATGGCTACGTACTGGCCAGTGGCCTTATGCAAAGGCCTCACCAATTGATATCCCAAGTAACAGTCCGTAGAGTGCTGTCTCCACACACACTTACCAACACTGGGTGTTCTCATGGTTCTATCTCCTGATTATACTTTCAGCCTTCTATTGCCCTTTTGTTAACTGTCTGATCTTGCTCTTTGAGTGCTCATCTGCTGAAGCGGGGTGTTATTTTTTACTTAAGAATGTAAGCTCTGTGCACCCTAAAATATTCAGCTTTTGTCCAACAAATGTGTTGCAAATATTTTCCCAGTGTATTATTTACCTTTGAATTTTGTGTATTTGCATATTAATGGAAGATTTCCAATTTTATGTAGTTAAAACTCTTCTTTCTGATTCCTTCTAACGCCTTTAATCTTAGAAAGCCCTCCCCTCTGTCCCTCCTGCATCCACCTAGTATACTATGGCACTATTGTGAAAACCTCAGCTCTTTGTAATTTATTTGGGAGCATGGGAATAACATTCCTCTTCCTTACTGACACCTGATGCTCCTTATCATGTATCACATTTTCCATGTGTTAGAACTGACTCTCAGTTACGCACTTTCATGGAGCTATTGTTTTTCCTGGAGTTGGGACCACATTTGTATTCATTATTGAAGCTTTAAATATGGAAATGTTCATCTCACTTCATTCCTCCTCTTTCGCCCTCTTAAAATCCACCTCTCCTGGCCTGTTTATTCTTTCAGAATATTTTAGAATAATTTTATTAATTTAAATCAATAAAATATTTTAATTAACAGGAAAATGGAGTATATTTTAATTATAACATTGTGACCAGTATATGAATTAACATGAAACAGATCAACAACTTTAAAATACTCAGTTTTCTCACGAAAGAACACAGGGTGTCTGTAGATTAATTAAATCTTTTGTGTTTCTCATTACAGTTTTAGAGTTTTACTTTCTGCTCTTCATGAGTGTGCATGGATATTTTATGTTTTCATTATCACTATGAATAAGAGGCTTTTAAATGACTTTTTAATTTTATATTCTGAGTATTAACTTTGTAAACTGTCTTAATAATTCAATTAACTAGGTATTTCTCTTTCATTTCACAGGTATACAATCATATCTCTAAAAATAATTATCATTTTGTTCTTAATTTTGTAGTAGCATCTAGAGCTTTGGCTCTATATCTTACTTCATTAGCCAAAACTTCAAGATCAATGTTAAATAATCACTAAAAATGGTGGTCCATCAATTTTACATTGTTTCTGACAGTGACAGGAATGTATTTAACATAAAGCAGAACCACTGGCCATTAGTTTGAAATAGACATTAAGTTCCATCTTATAACATCTAGATGAATATATTTTTAATGCCATTTTGCTATGAGGAAGGGCAGTTATGGTCATCAAACACAAAACACGATCATAGGTAGTTTTCATGACACTGTAGCAGCCGTGAAAACATAGCTCTCAGATTTCTGACAGCTGGAGGTGGAACCCATGACCTTCACACAGTCCCAAGGCCAGGCCTCCACAAGCAACTCCCACCAAGGACTGGCTATGGCAGGGGATGCCAGGGTGGGCCCATTCTTGGGAGAGGAAAGGCTCCTCTGAAAGGTGACTCCTAGCGTCACACTGTGGCTCACGATGGTCCCTCTGCCTTCCAGACCCCCCCATGGCGCCACCCCCCAGGCTCCTCCCCACCACGGCACCTGCTGCTCAGAGGACCCAGAGTAACACAGACATTAATTGTTTTGGTCCATGCATAAAAAATTCAGACTGTTTTACTGACCTTTCGGTTGAGTGACAATGTTATTTTGAAATCTATTACTTCAGTAAGATTAAAAACAACAACAGCATTTGGGCAGTGAATTAATGGCAACAAGCATAGAGGCACTTGTACTTTACAAGCCTGGATACTGTCTCACCGTCATACCATCGGAGTCAGGGAAGTTTTCCTGTCTTCATTTTACAACAAACAACAAACAGTAGAAATACTGGGGAGTTTATAAATCTGAGCAAAGTTGCATTAAGAAGAAGAACAGAACCAGGGACAGAGCTTATAGCTTTTTAATTTTTATTCAAAACCCTTTCCATTTTAACCCTAATGTTCCCTAAATTCACATAAAACATGTTATTTTTATTATCTGGTTTACAAAAGAAAATATGATATTTAGCAGCGTTTTGACTTTTCATGTCTGCATAGAAAAATAATCTAATAATGCAAACCAGAGGCATATTCTATTGGTAATCACTGTATCCTATGCATATTCTACATTGACCTCATAGAAAATTGACAGAATTTTCTATTATTACTCATGCTTTTTAACTAACCTTTTTGGTAGCATGAATGATTTCACATTAGTATGAAAAGAAGTTCTTCACGTTTTAGAAATAACAACTTTATATTTGGAATATTTACCTATATTAATACATAGCTGTCGATTTCCGGTTTAATCATTCTATAATATCTCATTGATGTGTATTCCAAAATGTATTTATCTAGTCTCCTCCTGACTAGCACTTAGGTTGTCTCCATTTTTTTTTCTTTTGCTATTACAAGCAATCTCACTTTCTTACCCACAGCCCATCATGCACATGTATGAGAAGTTCCCGAGAACATACACGGTTATGGGCTCATTGGAACAGGAAGACTTCTCATCCCACACCTTGCCAGATGGGGCCCTGGTGCTCACCCAAGGGGCAGAACCAGTTTATTCTCCCATTGTCTGGGTAGCTCCCATGTTCCTACAATCTTGCCAAACTTCCTACTGTCAGCCTTCTTTGTTTTTAACTGGATGGATGTGAAACAGCATATCACTGTGGGTTTAATTTCTATTTCTCATATTACTAGTGCTTATGACTCATTCCCCAGTCAGGACTCTGGCTATTAAAAACAGGCCCATCACCCTTTAGTATCTCTGCAAGTCCCCTGATCCTCCTCCCTCCACTGCCAGGCCCTAGACAAACCTGCAGCATCTCAGCAGCTGGCCTTCATTCTCCCTCATCCTCCCACAATTCCACTGGAGGTATTTACCTACCACCAACTTAATCATGTTACTTCTTTGCTTAAAACACTTAATGGTCCCCCGTTGCCTAAGGATCAAATCCAAACTTGCCAGCACTACAAACACCCTCCACCGGCTGGCCTCACCCTTCTTTTTCCAGGATTATCCCAGCTACTCCTGCCTGCATACCACACTCCATCCTGCTGTCCAGTGACTCCACAAACACTTCTTACCTGTGTCCCTTTTCACAGGGTGCTGTCTCTAGCTCATAGATGCATGGCTAATGTCTTACTGACCTATGCCACTGGAGTAGGGCCTGGTGAATACTGGGTGATCCACACATGATGCTTTACATTAAATGGGTTTAGTTTTCTTTGAACAGCAAATATTACTTCCATTCATTTGTTTTATGTGCCTTTCCTAGATTCTAGGAACACAACAGTGAATCAAACAGTGGAAACTCATTTTTCCACCATCATGGCGCTTACATTCTAGAGCGAGAAAACGGATAATGAACAAAAATGATTGACTAATGTAGTGTTGTAGGAATTGATGCGAGCTATGGAGGGAAAGAGAGCACAGACATGAGATAGGGACTGTGGGCACGGGGGTGTGCTGGGATAGGGCTGAATCCTAGAAGGGGCAGTGGAGGACGATGGATGGGAAGGAAGGAGGGAGAGAGCCATATGACTGTCTAGGGGCAGAGCTTTCCAGGCAAAAGTCATGGCGAGAGTAAAAACCCAGAGGAGGGAGCATGCCAGCTCGCTGTGCTGGAGGCAAGCTGGAGCAGAGACTGAGGAAGAAGGCTGGAGATGCAGATGGAGAGGGGAGGGAGGGAGGCACTCAGGTAGCATCTCATGAGTCAGTAAGGACTCTGCCTTTGCTCCTAAGAGATAGGAAGCCATCAAAGGGATCTGAGCAGAGAAGTTGTAATGGCCCCCCTCAGAGCGTTGTGCTATGATCAGCCTGAAGGTGACCAAGAAGAAAAGGAAAGAGAACAACTAGGAGCCCCTGCAATAATTCCAGTGAGAAATGTTGGTGTGGACTAGGACAGTGATGAGAAGTTGTTGCTGGATTCTAGACATACCTGGAAGAGAGAAGCAAAGGGTCTGCTGCTGGATTGCACATGGAGTGTGAGAGCAAGAGATGGATGACTCCATTTTTTGACCCGAGAAAATTATAAGGATGGATCTGCCAGGAACTGAGATGGGGAAGGGCATAGAGCAGGGTTTGAGGGGAAAACAGGAGTTCAGTTTTGGACATTTTATGTTTGAAAATGCTTATTAGACATCCAGGTGGAGAAAGAAAAACAACTCTGGCATTCAGGGGAGAGGCGTGAGATGGGAATAAAAATTTGCAAGTCATCAGTACATAGGTGAAACTGAAAGTCCGAAGACTGGATGGGATCATCAGGGTGGTGCAGAGAAGAGAGGAGGTCAAGGATGGAGCCCTGAGGCACCCCCATTAGTGCAGGGGAAGGAGGAAGAATCTGCAAAGGAGACACAGAAGTCAAGGTGGCTGGGAAGGTCACTCCGTGGCTACAGGAAGATAAACTGAAGGTCACAAACCTCATACAGATCAGGTTTCCAGATTAATTTGGTAAACTGAAGCATCTGTGCAAGCTGCCCCCCACTGAACTTGGCTGTTTATAGAAGAAAAACAATTTCTCCAGATTCTAATTCAGGAGTGGCAGCAGAAGAAAGCATTATTAAAAGATCTGACCCTAGACAGAGGCACTTCAAATTTCTTGTGCTGTTCCTCAAATCACTTCAACCACCCACTTCAAAGTCCACATTTTGAAAATAGCTTATCGTTTTTGTTTTTTTTTTTTTTCGCGTGGGCCTCTCACTGTCGTGGCCTGTCCCGTTGCGGAGCACAGGCTTCAGACGCGCAGGCTCAGTGGCCATGGCTCACGGGCCCAGCCGCTCCATGGCATGTGGGATCTTCCCAGACCGGGGCACGAACCCGTGTCCCCTGCGTCGGCAGGCAGACTCTCAACCACTGCGCCACCAGGGAAGCCCGAAAATAGCTCATCTTAAACATGCCCCCAGTGCAATCCCTCATACACAAAGCACCTTCTAGACATGAATGTTCTATAATTTTACAAGTTGTGTGAGATACAGAGATGGAACCAGACTTTATTGGAAAGAAAGGTGACTCAGTTCATCATGGTGGCATCTGATTTCAGATCAAAACACCAGATTGTCCAAACTGATCAAGGCTGCTTCCCCCTAACCTGCAATGCTCTACCCCAGTGGTTTTCCTGGGGAACCGTGAAAAATACTGAAGCCTGGCTTTCACCCACAGAAAGTCTGACTTAATTGTTCTGGGATTCTAATTGCCACTAAGGTTGAGAAACACTGTTCTAGAATGGGATTCTTAAACTCAAATGCATATGAACTTCCCACAGAACTGTAAAAATGTAGATTCTGATTAAGTAGGTTTGGTGGGGGCCTGAGACTCAGCATTGCTATAATCTCCCAGGTGAAGACAGGATCTGGTCCAAGGACCACATTTCAAGCAGCAAGGATCTATACTGTATAATCATCTCTACAAAAGTCGTTTGGCATCATCATGTGTGATGATAAAATGCAGTCAACTCGACTATTAAAAGCTAGTTCTCCAGACATTTTATTTAGCAAATATTTACGGAGCACTTAACTATGCATGAGGCTTGGCCTTAGAGGCTTCAAGAGATACAGAGGTTAAGGGGAGAAAAAAGTCATGGTTCTCACCAGAGTTAGGGAGGCAAACAGGCTTCAATTAGAGTATCTTCTCTGATTGATTGGTATATATGTCATCCTTGTCCCAAGACAGCAAAATATAAAATGACCTGGAAACTCAGCATCAGAAAGCACAGACTCTCCTTAATCCTCTAAGGTGGTACCAAGTGCCATTACATTCTTTAGGGCACATGAAATGGGACCCCTGGCAACTGTCTGTCCAAATTCCCTTAGCCTTTAAGCCCAGGTATTTGATAAATGAAATACTGCCTGCTGTATCAGTAAACAAAGGATGTCACAGTCACCAGCGATTGCAGCCCTCCAACGTGAGCCAGTGAGCCCTGAGGAAACTCAGGAAGGAAAGAATACCTGAAATCTAGCAGCCATCAGACTGCAGCCACTCCCTATGGTGAGCCCTAAGGAAACTCAGGATGTGAAAACACACGGTACTGGCCCCAGAGAGCTGAGGTGCATATCAAAGGAATGATTTCAGCAAGTCCAGATTCTTGCATCTTCCCATACACAGAAAAGCACTAAATTCCTTAATTTGTGACTTTTGGTTTTCTTTATTTAACAGTAATCTTTTGATGTTCCGACTACCTGCCCTTTGTTGCAAAACTCCTATATATCCTAGCTCTCCACTTACCTCCTTGGAGCAGTTCTCTCAGGGTTACTTGAGATGCTGCTTCCTGGGCTTGAAGCCCTAAAAATTCCTGCCAAATAAAACATAACTCTCGACTTTTAGGTTGTGCATATTTTTTTAGTCAACGTAATTAACCACTAACCCCTCTATTTGATAGGGGACCTATAAACAGTGCTCCAAGTGCTTCCAGGCCCTTGAAGAAAGATTCTTTAATGCATTCAGCAAGCCCACAGCATCTTGGATAGCTGGCCACCAAATGATGCACACAAATGTCCCTCTAGGGGTGTAGGAGCTGACATGAATATGCATTGCTCATGACTTCCTTCTGTGAGACCAGCCACATCTGATTATGCACAGTGAAGCCTGTGAGTTTATGGCCCAGCACTGCCCATGTTTAGAGACAAGGGGCACCATAATGGGAAGTGCGTAAGAAGCTGGTCTCCCCCTCTCCTTCATCCTAGGGTAAGGCCTGGGGGAAGGAAGGGTTGTTTGCTGCCTTAAAGCTAATATCTGGTTGTCTGGGACCATACCTTGTCACCTGCACCTCAACAAACTCCCTCATTTGCCTGCTCAGCCAAAAATGACTAGGGGTTCCTGTGTAATAAAGAATGTGGCTGGCCCTTGTCTCCAGCTTGTGGGAGGAAGACACTAAATCCTTGAAACTTCTCAAGTGACAGCACTGTCCTTGCTATTCGTGGTAGGCCCTGATAGTTTATGCTAACGAGGTTACTGATGGTGGCCCCCCAGATAATTTACACTAACGAGATGACTCAGGATGGGAGCTGGTCACACCAGAAAGACCAACCATGTGATTAGAGGGCTGGGGCTTTGAGTCATGTGATATCAACCTGACATCTGGGGAGGTGGGGGTAGCTGAAGATTAAGTTCAACTACAGGACCCACGATTCAATCCATCCTGCCAAATAATGAAATCCCAATAAAAACTCTGAACAGCAAAGCTCAGGTGATCCTCCTTGGTTGGCAGTACTCTGCATATTGTCACACAGTGATGTGCTGGTAGGGTAACCCAACGTGACTCCACATGGAAGGGACACTAGAAGCTTTGTGCTTGTCATCTTCTCAGACCTTGTTCTATACGTCTCTTCTTTGGGCTGGTTCTGATTTGTATCCTTTTGCTGTAATAACACTAATTTTAGGGATAGCACTTTCCTGTGTTCTGAGTCATTCTTGTGAATCAGTGAACTGGAAGAGGTAGTGAGAACTCCTGAATTTGTAGCTAGTTGGTCATAAGTGTAAGTGACCTTGGGGTCCCAAGCTTGTGGTAGTGGTGGATGGAGGCCGTAACATGTGAAGTGTGACCCAGCTCCAGATAGTTGGTGTCAGAACTCACTGCCGGAGTCTGTCTCAGTTTCCTGAGAAGCACTGCCCTGGAGGGCTGTCTGACTGACTGAGGCTGTGTCAAAGTCCTCCATCCAAAAGAACCTTCCCCTATACACCTCCCAGCCCTGCTGGGGATTTTCTCCCAGCTACTGAACATGACATTTTCTTCACCTTGAACTTTGCTCATCAAGTACCATCAATCCAGACAATGACTTAGGCTGCAACAGCCCATCAGTAAAATGCCTATGGGGACACTGAGATGTGTGCAGTGTCACAGGCACACTGTAGCCAGGCTTTTCCCTGAGCCCAGCCACACCCCTTTCCCTGCCTCTTTTCCTTCTCCACCAAAACACATCAGGTCCCAGGTGCTCCTAGGATAAGGCCATCCACCAAGACGTGCTATCCTGAGTCACTGGCATTTTCAAATCCATGACACATCTGTTCCTCTTATTTGGAAAAAATAGCCCAAGTTCTAGAGAAGTTAAGAGCAGGGTTCTCAAGGTGACTCAGTGCCGCTGCATGAAAAAGAAGAACCAGGACCTCCTGACTCCTCTCACCATTCTCTCAGATCATGTTGCTGCTCAGAAACAAAAATTCAATCCGCGACCTAAATATACCTTAGGTTGAATGGTCCAACATCATGATATTGATTTTTTTAAGTTAAAAATACAAGATGACTTATCAGTTTTCGCCTGCATAATTCTGTTCTGAAAGCTTCACAACCCTTTTTGACACAGAATCTGTTGGGCCATTTACACAGGTCTTCTCCAGAGAGGAAGATAAAGCTCCTCCTAGGGCTTGGTGGTACTCTGCCTCTCCTGCCCGTACACTGCACAAGCCTCCCTGCCTGCCCTTCCAGCTCAGACTCTCCTCTTCTGGGAAGTTCCTCCCTCTCCATGCCCATGAGGAGCAGCTGCTGGAAGCCAGGTTTGCCCTGGATGACACCACTCCTGGACCAACACTGACTCCCAGAGATGGACGTGGCACCAACTAATTAACTGGCTGGTCAGTAACCAGCAAGAGTTCCTTTCCTGACAATTCTAAGATACGTGAGTGGTGGGTGTTCTGTGAGGTCATCCAAACCTCAGGGCCATGTACAGGGACATGTACAAGGACATGTACAGGGACAAGCAAAGGAATACAGTCCAGAAAGAAAACTAGAAAGGAACCTATGCCCATTATGATTTTGCAAGGGAATCTGTCATGTGATTTTACAACACCGTTCCTTCTCTACTTTGTTTTTCATAATTTAAATAGGTTCCTCTTCCTTGAAAGCAATGATTCTAGAGGGAATAAGACATACCTTCTTCTCTAGCACACTGAGATTCACATACAAATGGAAAGAAGCTGCAATAGATCTCATTAATTTGATATAGACATTCAACCATAATCCAACACTGATCCTATTTAACAGAACACATGCATTTTAAAGTAGGAAGAAACATGTTTCTTATTTCTTATCTCCATTCCAGGGGGGGACTTCATTTAGCTAGAGCCAAGAATATATTTTACAAATCTGAGACTCAACTACAATTTATAGTACTGGGTTCTGGATCAGAATTCAGGCATAAATTGTCTACGAAGCAAAACACAGAAAGAAGATAAAAGTAAGTGAGTCTCAAATTTTTCTAGTCAATTTAAAGATTTCTTTTTATTAGATCAGGGGCCAATTTGATAGTGTAATTGGTAATAAGCTGCTATCATTAAAACCGGTGCATGGTCTAGGGTTGGGACACAAACAGGAAAGTGTGATCAGGGTAGGAGTGTTCAGAAGGTGCCATAAAGGACTCTAATTCCACTGTGACCAGATTTTGAACAGTATTCCCTTGATAGCTAGTCCAAGGATGCTTTTAGTCCAGGGATGCTTTAAGTGTGTGACAAATGCACAGTGTTTGTCACTCTGTTAAAGGCAAGCAGGATGTGTGCTGAGACCTTTGTCTCTGGGCTGACAAAGCATCTGGAAAGCAGGACCTGGCAATGTCTTCAGCTGATTGTGGCCCAGAAAACATAGAAAAAGGCAACAGTGCTGATGACTAAGCTGGATGGACTGCTTGCTGCCATAGCTGAGAACTTTAAGGTCTTAAAAACCTGCTTCATCTCACCAGATTCAAATTTCATCTCATAAAACCAAGATCACACAAAATGATGGTGAGACCCACCCATGTGACTTCCAAGTCTGCCTTCTCTCTGACTCAGAGGGCCCAAGTCTACTCCCATAAAACACTGGAAAAACATTTCTCCTTCATGGGCGTCAGGCATTTTGAAGAAACCACAGTGGTTTCTGCTTAACCCCCTCCTCTTCCCGGATCTCCCACACTGTCCCTACATGTCATCTGAGACAGCAAAGACCACAACCAGCTATGGAGGAAAGCTTTCAAGATCCTGACAACCAAAGAACAGACATTGTTTTCTAATATCTGTGGGCCATTTACCAAAATCAATTATACAAGGGTCGTACACAAATACTGGATAAATTACAAAATGCAGCATGAGTATGGATGACATTTTCTGACCACAAAGCAACTAGGCTAGATATTGATAATCCAAGTTTGAATTTTAACGATACCTCAACCAATTTAAAACTAAGAACTCAAATAGCTTCTTGGTGAAAAAGGAATTCTAAATTGCAGTTACAGACTTTAGAAATGAATGACGATGAAAAGGAACACAAACAGAACTGTTCTCAAGAGGAGAATGAGTAGCATTAAATAGGACTGGCATCCAGCCAACACTTACTGGTTTGGCCATCTTACTGTCAAAACATGGGAACACTTTTCAGTGGGTTGGCAAATAGCACCACTCTGAGCCTCTCCCCTGGGATTACCAATCCTTCAATTCTGATTGGTCAGTTCCTATACAGGATTGGTAATTAAATATTGTATAGTTTAATTGCTTTTGTGATAAAACAAAAAAAAGATAAGTAAATGAACTGAGCATTCAATCCTCACACTTCTTAAAATTAGGGGAAAAAAGCAAGAGTCAACCCAAAGAGAGCAGGAAAAATGAATTGAGGAGGACCACAAATGTGAGGGATATCTTCTGTCTGCTTCTCTTCTCCCACCTCCTCTGCCTGACCGAGTGGAGGAACTAATGGTCTCCCTCGCCTTCTGTGGTCCAGTCGGTTCAGCCAACTGTGAGCACTGCAAGAGCCTGGAGGGAGGGAGAAGTGTGAGGCTAGAGGTGTCCTTGAGACCCCTCACTGCCAGCTGTGAGCTGGCTCGAGGTCCCGGCCCCCTCAGGGGACCCTCTCCACTCGTCTCTGCGTTCCTCCCACATTGGATCCTGTGCTCACTCGGCCATGGAGTGGTTTCCTCCAGTCCCTTTACTAAAGTCTCCTCAAATTGCCTGCTTTGAGTTTGCCATCATTTCCTGATGGGACCCTGACTGATGCACTAACAATGATAACAACAGAATAATGAAAAGGAAAATGTGGGCAGGAAAATTAAACAGCCCAACTCCAGTTTGTCTAGTGTTTTGCATATACATTATTCAGGAAATTTACTTGAATATATCATTTCCTGAATATGTTATTTATTTATGATAAATACATAAATTACCCAAGACCTTTAGATAGCTTTCTTTTATTCTTTAAAAGCTGTTTTCCCTATCAGTGGTAGTTATAACTTCCTTTCGTATCACTCATCTTGTTTGTCTGCTTTATTCTGTTTAATTTTATATGTACATATATGTATACAAAAAAGAATATATTTGAAAAACTAAAAAGGAACTAGAAAAATTAGAAATATATATATGAAAAACTAGAAATGCTAGAGAAATAAATATGTGTGTGTATATACTTATGTGAATTACACACACATACAAGCATGCACACACACAACTTGAGAAAAGAAAAATTAGAGGGAAAAAACAAATATGCAAAACTAGTAATATGAAAGGAGATTATAGTTACTATTGTTGGTAGGAAAAGTAGTTTGAAATGATAAAAGAAAGGCACCTAAAGTTCTAATAAAATAAATTCCAAAATCCTGATGAAATGGTTAATTTTTCTGAAAATTTGACTTTTCTTCTAAACACTTTCCTTCTGAAATAAATAATACTGAGACTTGTAAATATGGAAGAAACTCAAAACAATTTTCAAGTGTTTTTTGCTTCCGGAAAAATTATTTCATAAATTCAAGGAATTAATAATTATATAATTTCTCTATTTCAGAAGGTACAAGATAGTTTCCTAATTTATTTAAAAAGCAATGTATATGTCATACCCTCCTTCAAAGATTAAAGTCTATGCATTCTTAAGGTAAATTATGCAAAAATTCTAAATCAAGATACAGAAAATGAATCCAGAAATATGTTTAAAGAAAAATAATACATGAATGGAGGGGAGTTTGGCACTTTTACCCCGGTGGTGTGCTGGTAAACTGGCTTTCTGGGGTGGCAGGTGGTGTTAGCTGGTTTCTGGGGTGTAAAGTCCCTACCATATTGATTTCACATTATCAATGGTTTAACAGGCTCCAAAAATTCCTGAAAGAGTAGCAGTTTTTCTTATGAGCCGCTGTCTGAGTGAGTGCTCTCCAGGATCCACTGCTCTTCCATGCGGCAATCCCACCTCTAGGAAAGTAAACTGAATATTTGCTTCCAGAATATGAAAATACAGATGCATGAGGGTATCCACTGCAGTCTCACTGTAATTACAAAACACTGGAGACTACCTCAGTGACCACGTATAGGATGCTGCTGAATAAACTTTGCTTGCACCGTACCTGCATACCTACACAGTGCAAATATTACTGGGCACCTCCAGCTCCCCTAAAAGGGTCTTACTCTCTGTGCTTCATCATCTGCTTAGGGTTGGCCCCTCCCCTCCTTTTTCTAGTCCCAGTTCAGTTATTAGTGACTATGGGAAGCTTTCATTTACCTACTGGCTGAGATATGTGCTATACACTTATGGTGTTTACATTAATTAAGGAACCATGTGAAAGTTTTTTATTTCTGTGTAGGCTCTATTACAATTTCTTTGTTTTTTTCAAACATCCTGGTCACATAACCATTAAATGTATTTTTTAAAAACTATGCAATCATCCCAGGGTCACAAGGATGGTTCAACATATGCAAATCAATCAATGTAATATACATTGATTGTGTATCAATGTGAAACGTCAACAAAAGGAAAAGACAAAAACCACACGATCATCTCAATAGATGCAGAAAAGGCATTCAATAAAATTCAACATCCATTCACGATAACAACTCTTACCAAAGTGGGTATAGAGGGAACATATCTCAACATAATAAAAGCTATTTATGACAAACCCACAGCCAATATAATACTCAATGGTGAAAAGCTTAATACCTTCCTGCTAAAATCTGGAACAAGACAAGGATGCTCACTCCCACCACTTCTCTTCAACAAAGTACTGGAAGTCCTAGCCATAGCAATCAGACAGGAGAAAGAAATAAAGGTATTCAAATTGATAGGGAAGAGGTAAAATTGTCATTATATGTAGATGACATGATAATATATATAGAAAACCCTAAAGACTCCACACAAAAACTACTAGAACTGATAAACAAATTCAGAAAGGTAGCAGGATACAAGATTAACATACAGAAATCTGTTGAATTTCTTTACACTAAAAATAAAATATCAGAAAGAAAAAGTCAAAAAACACCTTTTAAAATCTCATAAAAAATACTTAGGGATAAACCTCACTAAGGAGGTGAAAGACTTATACACTGAGAACTATAAAACATTGTTAAAGGAAATTGAAGATGATTCAAAGAAATGATAAGATATCCCATACTCTTGGATTGGAAGAATTAATATTGTTAAAATGGCCATACTACCCAAAGCAATCTACAGATTTAATGCGATCCCTATCAAATTATCCATGACATTTTTCACAGAACTAGAACAAATAATCCTAAAATTTATATGGAACCATAAAAGACCAAGAATTGCCAAAGCAATCCTTAGGAAAAAGAAAAAACCAGGAGACATAACCCTCCCAGACTTCAGCAATACTACAAAGTTACAGTCATCAAAACAGTGTGGTATTGGCACAAAAACAGACATGTGGATCAATGGAACAGAATAGAGAGCCCAGAAATAAACCACACACCTATGGACAATTAATCTTTGACAAAGGAGGCAAGAATACACAAAGGGGAAAAGACAGTCTTCAGCAAGTGGTGTTGGGAAAGTTGGACAGCTACATGTAAATCAATGAAGTTAGAACACACCCTCACATCATACACAAAAATAAATTCAAAATGGCTTAATGACTTAAATATAAGACATGACACCATAAAACTCTGAGAAGAGAACATAGGCAAAACATTCTCTGACATAAATCATACCAATGTTTTCTTAGGTCAGTCTCCCAAGGCAATAGAAATAAAAGCAAAAATAAACAAATGGGACCTAATCAAACTTACAAGCTTCTGTACAGCAAAGGAAACCATAAACAAAACAAAAAGACAATCTACAGATTTGGAGGAAATATTTGCAAATGATGCTACTGACAAGGGCTTAATTTCCAAAATATACAAACAGCTCATACAACTCAGTAAAAAACAAACAAACAACCCAATTGAAAAATGGGAAGAAGACCTAAATAGGCATTTCTCCAAAGAATACATACAGATGGTCAATAGGGAGATGAAAAGATACTCACCATTGCTAATTATTAGAGAAATGCAAATCAAAAATACAATGAGGTACCACCTCACACCAGTCAGAATGGCCATCATTAAAAAGTCTACAAATGATAAATGTTGGAGAGGGTGTGGAGTAAAGGGAACCCTCTTACACTGTTGGTAGGAATGTGAATTGGTGCAGCATTATGGAAAACAGTATGGAAGTTCCTCAAAAAACTAAACATAGAGTTGCCATATGATCTAGAAATCCCACTCCTGGGCACATACACAGACAAAACTATAATTTGAAAAGATATATGCACCCCTATGTTCACAGCAGCACTATTTACAACAGCTAAGACACGGAAACAACCTAAATGCCCAACAATAGATGAATGGATAAAGAAGATGTGGTATATATATAATATATACAATGGAATATTACTCAATCATTAAAAATGAAATAATAGCTTTTGCAGCAACATGGATGGACCTAGAGATTATTATACTAAGTGAAGTAAGTCAGAAAGAGAAAGACAAATACCATATAATATCACTTATATGTGGAATCTAAAATGTGACACAAATTAACTTATTAATGAAATGAAAACAGACTCACAGACATAGAGAACAGACTTGTGGTTGCCAAGGTGGGGTGGGGGGGGAAGGATTGGGAGTTTGGGATTAGCAGATGTAAACTAGTATATATAGTGTGGATAAACAACAAGGTCCTACTGTATAGCTCAGGGAACTATATTCAATATCCTGTGATAAACCATAATGGAACAGAATATGAAAAGATACATATATATATGTATGACTGAGTCATTTTACTGTACAGCAGAAATTAACACAACACTGTAAATCAACTATACTTCAATAAAATTTTTTAAAAACTGCAATCATGTGGACATTTTTAGGTTGAAATAGAAAATTTTTCATCAAAAATTTAAATTACAAAGGATCCTATTTCTGGTATATTATAATTATTGATATTTATAAATAAAATAGTTATATCTCTCTTTTAAATGTATCCAGCAGAATCAAACATATTCATTTGATGCTTAAAACATGGAAAATTTACACCTTTTGTTAGTCCCCTTCCAATTCCCTGAAATAATTTAATCCTAATGTTATATATTTATGATGTAAACTCTTTTATTAATTATGCTTTTCTGTAACAAAGTATGTATATAAATTTAAATTTAATTTTAAAAATTCCTATGATCCCCAGCCCTAATTGTTAAATAATTTCTTCCAGGTTGGGTAATTGATTATTATTGTTGTTAAAATTATTATCAGCAGGATACAGCTGATCCAAATAAATATATTATAAATTTGATTTTTAAAATTACTAACATTAAAACATTATCAGAAATGCATCCCTTAATCATACAAATAGGGTCATTTCTCTTCAAGAAGCTCAAGTATCCATGACTAATATGACATTGCTAGAATGAGTCAGGCTTCCAAGTTAATGTAATTCCTTTTAAAAATTATTATTATTATTATGACTATAGAATTAAGCAATAACATATATTAGTAATATACATAGATGAGTGAAAATGATTTTATTATAGCAATATTACACATATTTGAACTATTCCCAAGATTTATACTCCAAATCTCATAGTCATCCCTCTTCAAAATTATCTTTAATTATCATATGCCAACAACTCAATTAGTTCCTCCTTCAGGTTGGTGAAAGTAAAGAATTGGAAAACACTTGACTTGGAAAAGATTTGTTCATCAGAGTTATTCACTTTCTGGGAAGTATACAAAAAAGTTTACCAAGATTTATCAGGGGATCAATATTACACTTTCACTTAGAGGTATAATTGATTAACTCATGAAAAGTTGGGGAAATTTACATATTATTAATTTCATTACACTTTTACCAATACAATATTTTTAATATGGAGAACAGTATGGAGGTTCTTTAAAAAACTAAGAATAGAACTACCGTATGACCCAGCAATCCCACTACTGGGCATATACCCTGAGAAAACCATAATTCAAAAAGAGTCATGTACCACAGTGTTCACTGCAGCTCTATTTACAATAGCCAGGACATGGAAGAAACCTAAGTGTCCATCGACAGATGAATGGATAAAGAAGATGTGGCACATATATACAATGGAATATTACTCAGCCATAAAAAGAAACAAAATTGAGTTACTTGTAGTGAGGTGGATGGACCTAGAGAGTGTCATACAGAGTGAAGTAAGACAGAAAGAGAAAAATAAATACCATATGCTAACACATATATATGGAATCTAAAAAAAAAAAAAAAAAAAAGGTTCTGAAGAGCCTAGGGGCAGGACAGGAATAAAGACGCAGACATAGAGAATGGACTTGAGGACATGGGGAGGGGGAAAGGTAAGCTGTGACAAAGTGAGAGAGGGGCATGGACATATATACATACCAAATGTAAAATAGATAGCTAGAGGGAAGCAGCTGCATAGCACAGGGAGATCAGCTCAGTGCTTTGTGACCACCTAGAGGGGTGGGATAGGGAGAGTGGGAGGGAGACGCAAGAAGGAGGAGATATGGGGATATATGTATATGCACAGCTGATTCATTTTGTTATAAAGCAGAAACTAACACACCATTGTAAAGCAATTATACTCCAATAAAGATGTTTACAAAAATTTTTTAATAAATAAAAAGAAAAAAATTATTTTATATCAATCTATGCTTTAAATATACTTTTGTCATCATCTTCGAGCTATACCTTCGATCATTCTATTTATGGAAAATATCTACCATCTAACATAAGTGGTAAAGCCAGTTCTCTTTGTCAAACCAATTACCCAAATTAGATTTTTTTGGTCCAAAAAATGTCTGACCTCATTTTAAAATTTGAAATCTATGTGCTAATGTACATTTCAAAGAATATTATAAACATGAGTAGAAATAAGTTGAAAGATGCAATTTGTAAGTTAGATTACTAAAAACTTCCAGTAAGATTAAAATGATATAGATCTAATATATTTAGCCTTTTTAAAGTAAGTTATACAAACAAGAGACTAAATTATTCTCCTTTCTTAATTTGTTCTAGTGCAATGTAATTTGCAGCTGAAATGACCAGTTCTTGGAGAAGAGTAGAGTATGATCATAGCCTTGGCATTCTTTCTGTAATTGTGGTTATATGATTTGGCTCTGAAGGACAATTAAATGAGTCTCATTTATTACAAAAATCCAAAATAACTGCAATAATTTCATTAGACATAGTTATTAAAATTTTTACATCTATTTTAAAAAGTGAAAAGAATGCAGTGCTAAAAATAATCAGTCTAGCAGCTAGCATATATTCAAATTTTGTAGTACTAGTAACAGGAAGAAGATAGTAAACATTTCATAACATGACAAACACTTGTAAAGAAAGAGTATGATATGATTTGAAAAACTAGGTTTTGACTGCCTTAATTAATAACATTTTGCTAATATGAGAGAAGCCAGGTAAAAGTTACATTCAGGAATTTTATTTAATAGCCTTGAAAATGCTGATTGTTCCAGGAAACATCTGGAATGAATGCCTGGCTCTCAGGGTGAGTACTGAGGACAGATGTGAAGAAGTGATTACACTTAAATATGGGTGGGCCTGTTTTTTAGTTTCATTATTTTGTACAGAAGCTCTTTTTGCTTTGATCCCCAGTAAATCTCCCTTAAGAACTTCTTTCACTACAGGCAAAGAATGGAAAAGAAAAAGTCATTAAAATGAAACCTACCCTTACTCCACAGACCATGTATCTGATGCATTCAGAACCCCGCAAACATGCAGGGCCAAGCATCCCCTTTCCAAAACCACACTTCATTCTTAACAGAAACTTAGAAGATAGCAATAGCGGGGGGATGCTCTGAGGGTTTATGATGTCTTGATTTATTATTTTAAAAAAGGTTTTCTTTCTGTTTGATGCCCTTGAAATTTACAGTCTATGGGTTATACACCAGGGTAAGAGATCTGAGGTAGGTGTGGGGAATGCCTCCTTTTTGTGAAAAGACATTGTGAACCCACGTTTATCCAAGCAGATTAATTTTAGAAAAGGATAGAGAGAAGTTGATGGTATGAGAACAGAATTCTGTAAAATATTCATGCTTGAGTATTCCTTGGAAAGTCTTCTTTAACCCCCACTTTGAATCATGTTTACCAATTTGAGAACAACTGTTCCATGAGACTGTGAGTTCCCTGAGGAGAGACAATCTCAGCCACCCCCGCATCTGTGGTCCCTCCTGGCACAAAGCATCACAAATAAACATTTACTGAAAGGATTAGTTCACTGATTTGCAGAAAAGAAAGGTGGGACATTTCAGAAGGGACTTAAAAGTGGGGACTGCTTAATAACTCATATAGCTCAATATAAAAAAAAAACAACCCAATAAAAAAAATAGGCAGAAGATGTAAATAGACATTTCTCCAAAGGATACATCCAGATGGCCAACAAGCACATGAAAAGATACTCAACACTGCTAAGTATGAGAGAAATGCAAATCAAATCTACAATGAGGTATCACCTCACACCAGTCAGAATGGCCATCATCAAAAAATCTACAAACAATAAATGCTGGAGAGGGTGTGGAGAAAAGGGAACCCTCCTACACTGTTAGTGGGAATGTAAGTTGGTGCAGCCACTATGGAGAACAGCATGGAGGTTCCTTAGAAAACTAAAACTAGAGCTGCCATATGATCCAGCAATCCCTCTCCTGGGCATATATCTGGAGAAAAACATGGTTTGAAAGGATACATGCACCCCAATGTTCATTGAAGTGCTGTTTATAATAGCCAAGACATGGAAGCAACCTAAATGTCTATGAAGAGATGAACGGATAAAGAAGATGTGGTACTTATATACAATGGAATACTACTCAGCCACTAAAAAGAATGAAATAATGCCATTTGAAGCAACATGGATGGACCTAGAGATTATCATACGAAGTGAGGTAAGTCAGATAAAGACAAATATCATATGATATCACTTATATGTGGAATCTAAAATACGATACAAATGAACTTATTTACAAAACAGAAACAGAGTCACAGACATAGAAAACACACTTACCAAAGGGGAAAGGAGGGGGAGGGATGAATCAGGAGCTTGGGAGTAGCAGATACACGCGACTATACACAAAAGAGATAAACAGGGTCCTACTGTATAGCACAGGGAATGACAACCAATACCTTGTAATAACCTATAATGGAAAAGAATCTGAAAAAGAATAGATACATAACTGAATCATTTTGTTGTACATCAGAAACACAACATTGTAAATCAATTCTTCTTCAATAAAAATTTTTAAAAAGTGGGAACTACTTGAATAAGCCAAAAGCAAGTTGCATTCATATAAAAGTGTAAAGGTTAGATTTTTCCATCCTGATTTTTAGCCTACCTGCCTTCCCAACACACACACACACACACACACACACACACACACACACACACACACACACACACACTATTTAATACTTCTTGAGTCCCCTATGAGCCTTCCCCGAGCATGCACAAATTCTGTCTTTTAGATGGTCCGAGTCTCTAATATTCTACAAGAGCTGTCCCAGGGCCTTGTAGGTTTCCTATACTCACTCTGCTATGGTTTGAATGTATTTCCCCCCAAATTCATATGTTGAAGTCCCAATCTCTAATGTTGGTATTTGAAGGTGTGGTCTTTGGGAGGCTATTGGGTTTAGATGATGTCATGAGGGTGGAGCCTCTGTGATGGGATTAGTGCTCTTGTAGGAAGAAGAGGAAGAAATCGGAGCCCTTTCTCTCTCTGCCATGTGAGATAGAGCAAGAAGGCAGCCGTCTACAAAGCAGGAAGGGAGCTCTTCCCAGGAATCAAATCAGCCGGCATCTTGATCTTAGCCTTTCCAGCCTCCAGAACTGGGTCTCCTGACCCAGGCAGACTAACAGGCTGCAGGGGTCCTGTGGTTGAGGAAAGCCCCAAATCAGACCCCATAGGAGGCTGACTCCAGCCAGGCCAGGGACTGTTGGCTCCATAAAGTCAAAAATCAAAGACAGTGATTTCAAATCTCTCTCAACTCTGCCCACCCCTTTGGGAGAAGAGCCCATAGTCAGAGCTGAGGCGGTTCTTTTAATGCAGTCACACCCCCCCGCCCCCGACACATCCACCACATCACCCTAAATGGAGACGCCATGGGGCTGTGAACGTCAGATCACCCCACGGCAGAACACCAGTCCTGGTCCTCCTCTGTGACTTTGTGTTGTTATTAGTCCTTCACTCGCCTGGAAATTCAGCCTTATTTTACTCTGGCTCCTTCCCATCTGCCTTCAAACATGTTCACTCCTCTCCCACGTTCCTCTCACCCTAATAATCAGTTTATCCTCTTCCCTTCTCAGCAGACTTGTAGAAAGATATTTATACTCTGGGCTTCACTTCTCCACATCTTCCTCAAAATTTTCCCAGTTGTATCCTGGCTGCAAACTCACCCTCCAACTGAAACTTCTCTCATAGAGAAAAAAAGTGGGGTGGGGGCTTCTTCTTGCTAATTCCAATCTGTATGACACAGGAGAGAGGGGGAGAGGTTCCCTCACACATATTACAGGGCTTCACAGAGCAGACAGGAGCCCTGACATATCCCTGAGAAAGAAACACACATCAGCCTGAAAGAGACAGAGAACTGGAATCCAGAAGGAGCCACTCAGGAAGCAGAGTGATGCCTCTTGTGTCTGGAGAACGTCACATACCCACAGTCACTGACTTAGGACATCTGCCTGGGAGGGGTCATCTGCTCTGAGTCAGCAGCAGTGACAGGGAAGCATCCATCTTCAGTGTGCCCCACGCCATCGTGAAACCATTCATCACGACAGCATTGTGGTCAAGATTATCAGGAAGCCTTGGCAGCTTTGATGTCAATGTTATGCCAGCTTCATAAAACAGTTTGAGGCCTCATGCAACAGGGCCAGCTGAGTTGACATGAGAGGCCCCTGCCTCCCACTCCTGATGCTGCCCTACCTGCTTCAAATTCAGCTGACCAGGACTTCCCTGGTGACGCAGTGGTTGAGAATCCGCCTGCCAATGCAGGGGACACGGGTTCGAGCCCTGGCCTGGGAAGATCCCACATTCCACAGAACTAAGCCTGTGTGCCACAACTACTGAGTTTGCACTCCAGGGCCTGCGAGTCACAACTACCAAGGCCTGCATGCCACAACTACTGAAGCCCGTGCTCCGCAACAAGAGAAGCCACCACAATGAGAAGCCTGCACACTGCCACAAAGGGTAGCCCCCGCTCGCCGCAACTAGAGAAAGCCCACACACAGCAACGAAGACCCAATGCAGCCAAACAAAAATAAATTAAAATAAATAAATTTAAAAAAAAACCCACAATGAGAAACATTAAAAAAAAATTCAGCTGACCTTTGAAGAACATAGGTTTGAGCAGCTCTGGCCCACTGAAATGCAGATTTTTCCAACAGTAAATATTACAGCACTACACGATCCAATTAAATTTTATTTTTTAACAGCTTGGTGGCAGGATCAGGACTGAATCAAACTTCTGATGACATTTGGGGACAATAAGAAATGCAGGCATGGTGCCCTTGAATCCGTGCTCGAGGTCACTGTCTTTTTCACCATTTCCAAGGGCTGTTGGTAAGTTTCTCTCAGTTGATCCCCACTATTTTTGCATTCAAGTGTTGGATCTAATTGCCTTTTCAGACCACAATTCCTGAGCTTTTGAGTGGAAAACCTCAGGCCTTAATTCTGTCCCTAGATTCCATGTTGGGAGCTGCTGTAGTTCCCCATTTGTTAGGAATCCTTCCCAATTCCACATAATTGGGAACTGTTGGTGGCAGCTGCAGGTCTCCATTTGTTCGGAATCAGTCTGCTGTCACCATACTTTGAGGTATGCTGGGTTCAACCCCTTCCCCAGTCCAAAGTTACATGGGATTTGGTGGTGGTTACTGGCAGAGCTGGACTGGGTCCAACTTGAGAACTGAACTGAGTCTGATTTAAGAACTGGACTGGGTCTGGGTTGGAACTGGGTCTGGTTTGGACTGTACTAGGTCCAGCAGGAGGCTTCAGGGAGATAGTAGATAAAGGCCTTGCTAAAGAAATGGGACACTTTATATTCAAAGAGTTGAGAGCGGCACCTTCCAACACATCTGCTTATTTTATGTTTAACAATTATAGTCCTGGAAGTTGCAGGTATCTAACAAGAGGGCAAGATTTTACTAAAAACCTAGAATTACAATGTCATTTTGGGAAACATTTCAGTTAGACAGGATTGTTCATTTAAGAAGTGCACTTGATGTCCATCGACAGATGAATGGATAAAGAAGATGTGGCACACATCTGCAGTGGAATATTACTCAGCCATAAAAAGAAACAAAATGGAGTTGTTTGTAGTGAGGTGGATGGACCTAGAAACTGTAAAAACAAATACAGTATGCTAACACATATATATGGAATCTAAAAAAAAAAAAGGTTCTGAAGAACCTAGGGGCAGGACAGGAATAAAGACGCAGATATAGAGAATGGACTTGAGGACACAGGGAGGGGGAAGGGTAAGCTGGGATGAAGTGAGAGAGTGGCATGGACATATATACACTACCAAATGTAAAACAGATAGCTAGTGGGAAGCAGCCGTATAGCACAGGGAAATCAGCTCAGTGTTTTGTGACCACCTAGAGGGGTGGGATAGGGAGTGTGGGAGGGAGACACAAGAGGGCGGGGATACGGGGATATAGATATATGTATAGCTGATTCACTTTGTTATAAAGCAGAAACTAACACACCATTGTAAAGCAATTATACCCCAATAAAGAGGTTAAAAACAAAGATAAATAGCTCAACCTTCCTGTCTTCAGCTACACCTGGAGAGCTGATAGGATATATTTTTGCACGTGACCCAAGGACGTGAAGCCACACCAAACAAACCAGCTCCATTTGGTTCCCAACTTAAAATCATCATGTGTCTAAAAGCTATTTCGTACAGAAAGAAGAGCTGCATGAAATCATGACCATTGTAGATAACTATGTGAGATAAGAATTTGCTGTACTAAAAAGCCTATCCTAATTTACTGCCATTGGCATGTCATTCTTTAGGGCAGTTGTTCTCAACCAGGAGTGATTTTGCTCCCAGAGGACTTTTAGCAATGTCTGGAGACATTTTTGGTTGTTATAGCTGTGGGGTGCTACTGGTGTCTATTGGATAGAGGTCAAAGATGTCGCTAAACATCCTATAACACATTTGTCCCTTATGACAAAGAATTATCCAGTCTAAAATGTCAATAGTTCCATGAAACCCTGCTTTAGGGGATGTCAGTTTCTATTGTGTATTTTTATTTTACTTTTGTTCTCATAAGTTTCAACTATTTGTTACCAAAAACCAGAAGTGTCACCCATTTTTGACAGAATGGAGTCATGGCCAGCAACAGGTAAAAGCAATTATAGGGAATCACTATGTTCAGATGTCTTCCTTCTCAAGATTCCCCATGGGATATTCAAGTGATGTCTAGGACCTGGCGACTGGTACCACAAGAACTGCAGTGGGCCTTGTCTGGATTTTTCCAAATGCGAGGTCTCCTTGGGCTACCCTGTGCATTCTGACATGACACTGAAGTTGGTGTTAGTGTCTCGTGATCATTTCACTTAGCCCAGGGTGGTGCGGGCCCATGCCTGTGCTCTCCCTAATCCAGACCGAGAATATAATTTTCAGAGGAAAAGAACCTTGACTCTCAAGTCACTATCAAAATGTTTGAAAGTTAAAAAAAAAAGGAAGTACACTTGAGAGCAAGGAATCCCAAACTTGACAGATAGATTGGATGCCTACTTTAATTGGTATGCAGAGGCTTACAGAAGCCTTCAAGATTCCAAAACAGCTTCATTAAAAGACTCATTACCAAAGGCTAATGAAAAATGAAAGGCACAAGAGGTACCAAAAACAAAAGATGATAGGACTTATGTGACTCTTGCTGCTCCCTCCCCATTCCTTTTCACCAGAGTACTGGAGTACTCACATTTTACTAATTCTCTGTCGGAACTGCCTTTCGACTCCAAAGAGACTATTAGAGAGTTGGCATTTAAAATAAAAAACTCCCCAAGGTCACAGACAAACCTCCTTAGGTATCTTGCATACCTTGGTCAAAGACTGAACTAAGAGAATAGTTAAAGAATTTCCTAAACCTAGGGAGGAACCCCTAAAGTTTTTTGAAGAATTTAGAGTTATTATCAATCAGGGCTATGCCTCCAGATTGCCAGATCTTTATCAGCTTGTGCACATGCTGGTAGGACCTGGAGAAGGCCCCCAAAATGGATTCAGGAAGCAAGATGGCAAGCCCCCAAGGATGATATTCAAGATCCTCAACTGGAAAGGGTTCGAAAAATAGCAAGTAACTTCTACAAGCCGTTCCTAGAGTCTTCCCTGCCTGCACTGACTGGTCTATCATTCAAACATGCAAACAAAAGAGAGATGAAACTGGCCAACTTTAAAGGCCCCTTGGAAGCCCTCTTCTTTTGGCATCCTGGGTTCCAAAAAATAAAGAAGGTTACCCAGGCTGCTCTAGATGCCCTCCTTGTAAATGGATTGTCTCCTGAGATTAATAGATCAATAAAAAGGCAGAAAATAGGATGGGAAGCCATGGGCCTGACCAAACTCATGACTATGGATGAGCGTTTTAAAAGGACCCTGGAGCAGGATCATAAACAAAAATCCGCCAGGCTAATAGCTCTACAGCTACCAGGGCCAGAGACCCAAAATAACGCGTAGGCCTTCTGCACTGCATTCCCCAGGGGGCCATCATCAAAACACTGGGTGTCTCAATTGTAATCAACTGGGACGCTGGAAAAAGAGATAGACCTCAAAGGTCCTATACAAATTCCTCTCAAATGCCCTCACATCTATCTCCAGGAGAGGGCCTCCATGTGGGCTCCTCCCACAGTTGACAGGGCTCCGAGGGGTTCTCTGGGAAATTATTACCAGTAATCTCCTTAAACAGCCAAGGGGAAGTCAAAATTAAAATTAACGAGAAATTTTGCCAGATTCTAGTTGATATCAGAGCTATGCTTTCTACTTTAAACCCCACACTAATAGAACAAGAAATTCCTAAAAGTAAAAAAGGAGGTTTCTGGGGGTATCTAATAAAGTTCAGAGAGAATTTTTATCTCAATCAACACAAATGACTCTGGGACCTTTTACTAAAAACACGTTCCTTTGTATATATTGTATATATGTGCTACATCTTCTTTATCCATTCATCTATCGATGGACACTTAGATTGCTTCCATGTCCTGGCTATTGTAAATAGAGCTGCAGTGAACATTGTGGTACATGACTCTTTTTGAATTATGGTTTTCTCAGGGTATATATACAATGGAATATTACTCAGCCATAGAAAGAAACGAAATTGAACTATTTGTAGTGAGGTGGATGGACCTAGAGTCTGTCATACAGAGTGAAGTAAGTCAGAAAGAGAAAAATAAATACCGTATGCTAACACATCTATATGGAATCTAAAAATAAAGTGGTTCTGAAGAACCTAGGGGCAGGACAGGAATAAAGACGCAGATGTAGAGAATGGACTTGAGGACATGGGGAGGGGGAAGGGTAAGTTGGGACAAAGTGAGAGAGTGGCATAGACATATATATACTACCAAATGTAAAATAGATAGCTGGTGGGAAGCAGCCGTATAGCACAGGGAAATCAGCTTGGTGCTTTGTGACCACCTAGAGGGGTGGGATAGGGAGGGTGGGAGGGAGATGCAAGAGGGAGGAGATATGGGGATATATGTATACATATAGCTGATTCACTTTGTTATACAGCAGAAACTAACACACCACTGTAAAGCAATTATACTCCAATAAAGATGTTAAAAAAAATTCCTTTTTTACTATGTGAAACAGCCCCAGTCAGTCTATTAGGCAAAGGTCTCCTGTCTAAATTTAAAAGACTGATGTGTTTTACCTCCAATTCTAACCTTAGAATTCACTTCACCAACCTGAACCTGCTCTTTTATGTTCCTTACTGTCTGTCCTTGATGTAGAAGAAGAATTTCAACAAAAGTCTCCTGATTTAGTTGAGGTACCCCAAAATTTGTGGGTTACTTCTAATACTGATATTTGAAGAGTAAAAAGTTAAAAAACTATAAAGATTCAGATACACATGATTAAATTCTCTGTCAATTACCTCAATACCCATTAAAGCCTGAGGTTACATAAGGCCTCACACCCACAGTAGAAGACTTAATCGCCCAGGGGCTAATCATCTACCTGACTCAAAAGGGTTCACTGCTGTAAAGTTTTGTCCTGCCCTTTTTGGCATCCCTGTAGATCCCAACAGCCAATGTCTATTTACCTTTACTTGGAAGGATCAACAATATACCTGGACACTCATGCCTCAGTCACTCACTGAGGCCCCTTATTTCTCCCAAGTGCTCCACTAAGATGTAAGCACCCTCCAGTCCCTGAGAAATCGGCCCTTTTACAATATGTAGATGATTCTCTGCTGTGCTCAGTAACCAAAAAGTTGTCCATAAAAGATTCCATTTATTTATTGCAACAGTTAGTTGTAAAAGGACACAAAGTCTCTAAGGAAAATTACAATTATCTCTAGGCACTGTTAATTACCTAGGTCATCAACTAAGTGCTGAAGAAATCCAGCTATCTCCAAAAAGAAATGAACCAATCCAAGAATTTCCTAGACCCACAGCTAAGTGCCAGCTTCATGGATTTCTAGGTCTGGCTGGTTACTGCAGACTATGGGTTCCTAATTTTTCTCTATTAGTTTCCTATTAGCTTTCTTTTAACTTCTATGAACTTACTAAAGTTTCAGTCCCTGAACTCTTTCCTTAGGAAGATAAATATGAGCAGGCTTTTATAAGACTAAAACAAGTACTCCAAGAACCACCTGCTTTAGAGCTACCTAACTATTCAAAACCTTTAACCCGATTTGTGGATGGAAGAGATACCCAAACCCTGGGAATGCTCACAAGACCATGGTGATAAAACATGGCAATAAACATAGGCCTGTTGCTTATTGCAGCATTCTGCTTGGTTCAGTGGCTCACGCCTCTCCCAGCTGTCTTAAGGCTATTGCTGCAACTGCAAAGTTAGTAGAAGCCTCGGCAGATCTATCCCTAGGAAATGATGTTTATTTATACAGTCCTCACACTGTCCAAAGTCTTAACTCTGAACTGACTCAACTTTTCTCTGAAAGCAGACCAAACTCCCGTGAAATCCTTCTGCTTCCACCTCCTAATCTGCATCTTAAATGTTGCAGCATTCCTAATCCTGCTATGTTACAATCTCTCCCTGGTGAAGGGAAGCCCCATGACTGCGAGGTAACAACGTCCCATTTTGTGACACTGCATCCTGATTTACGAGACACCCCTTGAACCAATCCTGATTTAATCTTGTTTGCTGATGGGTCATACTGTAGAAACAAAAAAGGGAATTTTCAAGCTGGTTATGCTATTACTACCCGATATGACCTACTCAAAAGGGGAAACATCCCATAAGTTAAATCAACCCCACAAGCAGAGCTGCATACCCTTACCCAGGACATGCCCGTTATCAGAAGACAAACTATTAATATTTATATTGACAGCCAATATGCCTTTGGGGTCATCCATGATTTGGAGATATTATGGAAACAAAGAGTTTTTTCTTACATCCTCCGGAATTCCAATCAAAAATGTGAAACAAGTTAAAAGATTTTTTTTATTGCTGTTCTCTTACTTGCTGAAATTGCTGTCATCAAAATTGAGGCTCATACTAAGAGGGCTGAACCTGAGTGTCAGGGAAATGCCCTGGATGACTTTCATGCAAAGATAGCAGCAACAGAATCTATAAAGATTGCAGCATGTGTGGATGAAGTTCATTCTGCTTCTGCAAAAAAAAAAAAAAAAAAATGGCCCCTCATTGCCAGACTTTAGCTGTCCTGATGTCCTTGTAACATAGAAACAGTCTGCTACTGAATCAGAGAAATTAAGGTGGGCAAACAATGGCTGCAATTCAATAACTAGTTCAGAAACTCAAGACAGCCACTTGGTTCATCCCAGCTTCCTGGGAAATGCCATTTTTTTGTTTTTGCCTTCTTTCATCTGCCATAATGCATTTAGGATGACTCAAATTATGAATAGATGTTGGTGGGGAGATGTCTATAAGATTGTGAAAACAGTTTACCAGCAATATTTGACCTGTAAGGTCCCTAACCCTGGAAAAACTATTTTTGTCCCCAGACCTCTTCCCTCTGGAACCTTTGAGCACCTGCAGCTGGACTTCATTCAACTGTCACCCAGGATGGGTTATCAATAAGTTCTTGCCATTGTACATGTGTTTTCTGGATGGGTTGAAGCCTTCCCTTGCCGCAAGGTTGATGCCCTCACAGTAGTAAAGAAATTGTTAGAAAATGTATTTCCCACTTGGGGTGTTTCTTCCACAATCTCCAGTGATCGAGGCACCCACTTCACTGGGCAAATCATCTGAGTTTTAGCAAAAACCTTGCAAATGTAGGAATTATCGCTACCCTTATCACTCTCCATCATCAGGCAAGATCAAGAGAACTGGATTCAAGCAGAACAAGAATGAATAACATGTAACTGATAAGGATGAATGTAACTGATAAGAATTAACTGATAAGGATAATTATAATTTTTATGACTTTGTCTTTCAAATATTGTTGGTTCTTTAATGTTTTTCCCAGATTTGAAGAAATCTTTCCTCTTAAGCTATCAGTAATATGGTAAGATATACCTTTGTGAACAAAGATGAAACATTTACTTTTTCTCCCTATCTGATCCTCCAGAATTCAGAAACTCTTAGTGAGTATTCATTCTTACTGTCATGCTCCTTGTTAATAGGACACAATTAGAAACATTGGCTATATTACCAAGGCTTTGGCTGGAATGTCGTATTTGAGAGAGGTGTGCATAGACTCAGATATGACCAGACAGCTTGGAGGAAACACTTGGAAAAATTGACCTGGTAGGTACCTTGCCTATGGGGTTCCAACAAAGCAGTCTTAAAAAGAACTTACACAGTCAATGATAGTCTTACTGCATTTATATAAATCATCAGGCCAAGTTAAATATAAACAAATCAGTTTTACTGTGATTATCTCTGGTAAAAGATCGGGGTAATTGAGGAGAGAAGAGTTATGCTCGTACCTTTGTAGACATTAGCTTCTAGTCCTGTTAACTGTCTTTGAGGTTTTGTTATATACCTGTAAACTGGACTGGATCCTGAATTCTTCTAGTTTCCTCACATATCTGGCTAAAACTCACAAAATTTATGTTTCCAATTTTCTCCCACCCTTTTGATTTAGAATCACTAAGAACAAAGGGAGCCCTCAAGTCCCGTTCTGACCACTGATCCTGCTGCAAAACTAGAAGGTATTGAGCCTTGGGTGCACACCTCACAGGTAAGGAGGACTCCACCTGACCCTTGGTCCTACACAAACCTGGAGGCCTCCAAGTACAAATGACTAGGAAGAAAACTGGCTGACATTGAGGTAGACTGCTTCCGCTCAAAATGGCAGATCAAGACTTTACAGTTTAGTTAAACATGAAACTTCTTTTCTTTCTTTCCTTTCCTCTGGCATTGACCTGGAAAGATAATGTCATCATCCATAACTCTCCGGCTCAGGGGGATAATCTCTGGAATTTATAAAAACTTTTAATTTCAGGTTAGGATAAAAATCTAACTGACACCTAGCTTGAATGGGCAAATGCAACAAATTCTTGTGAATCCATTAACAGTGCCACTTTCAAAGAAATGTCTTGTGCCCTGACAAGCCATTGTCTGTGTGGCTATCATTTTCTTTGGGCCTATAAATGCCTAAATGGCTGTCACATAACCAGACAATGCCTCTTAGATTATCTAACTGTGCCCCTACCTGTTCTAGAAAGGACCTACCAGGAGGCATTCACTGTTCAGGTCCCACATCCTTTGGCAAGGCCATATTTCCCTGTTGGGGAATAAATACAAATGAGAATATGATCCTGACTCTTAACTCTTAAAAGTATTGCAGAATCTGCTGCTAAAGTATTAGCTGCCCAGCAAAAATCACTAGACTCTCTGGTCAAAGCTGTTCTTGGTAATAGGATAGCTCTTGTTTCTCTTTTAGCCAAGCAAGGAGGTGTCTGTGCTGTGGTCAACATCGCCTGCTCTATCTGCATTAACACTCCTGGAGAAATTGAAACTCAGCTACATAAGATCATTGAGCAAGCCACTTGGCTGGAAAGGGTGACTCCTTTCAACAGGGTCTTTCTTTGATTGGTTTGGTCTTGGGGACCATGGTTTTGGAGTGAACTCTGTAGGGGAACAAAATTTGCCACCCCAAAATGTCTCTTTAGCATGTGGATTTATTTTAACCTTATTTTAAGCTGAAAACAAGGCCCAAAAGACTCAAGAAGATCCTTTGACCTTCCCCCTAACTGCCTAAAAATGCAGACGGAGGACCTGTTCCAGGAAGGGAGCTATCCCCATAGATACCTATGGTATGAACTAGGTGTGTAGATACCTATAGTATGAACTAAGAGGAACCCAGCAAAGTCTGTTTGTTAAAACTCCTATGTGTCCCATTGTCTCTGCATAGCCCAGCAAATATTTTTTTTACCAAACATTTGCTTTTCCACTTCCATGTCAATTGCCTCTCTCCCCTTTGAGGTCCCAAACTACTACCCCCAACATCCTCTTCTGTCTCTAGCTGAAGATAGTATTTAAGGTACAGGTTTCAGACATTTTGGTGAGTTATTCAGTTTTCCTTCCTCTCTCCCATGTACACACGTTATTAAACTTTTGTTTGATTTTCTCTTGTTAACCTGTGTCATGTCAATTTAATTCTTACACCAGCCAGAACAACCAAAAAGGAGAGAGGAAAATTTCCTCCCTGATAACTATAAACATTGGGAATTATCCTGTTTATTATAATCATAACAATCCCCCTGGTGCATTATATTCTCTCAAAAGCTTTAAATGCATGTTTGCAGCTGCTAACTACCAAGCAAATGATCTCCCTAAGACTGGAACATCAGAAAAAGAACAGAGAGAATGATTGACTTAAAGACGTGAACCTGAAACTGTAACCTGTGAACATCCCAGGGATTAAGCAAAAACATCATGACCTCTGGATACCTCACCAAAGATCAACAAAGCTGTGAGAACCTTAGCTGAGAGTGGCACTCATACCTTAAATTTTGATCACATCTTTCAGGCTGAAAGCTTTGATCAAAAGAGGGAATTGTTAAAGAGGAAAACCGTGGGCCCAAAATGGCATCACTTGTGCTAAAACTCATGATACCAAACCTAGATTTAATACCTAACCTAACTGTAGTTTCAACTTTCCCCAGAAATGCAATCTTAATCAACCAGTTTGGAATTGTCTGGTCAGCACCAGTGAGGTAACCTGTCATGTGGGCCTTCTGTATGATAAAATGTGTGCCATTCCCTTCCCCCCAAAAAGAGATGACCTGGCCCGAAATAACCCTTTCTTTTCTTTTGCTAATAATTCCCTTGTCCCACCCTCCTTTCTGAAAAACCTTCCATTTTGTACCCCTCCTTGGAGTGCCCTCTGCTTGCTAGGTAGAATGCTGCCTGATTCATGAATGATTGAATAAAGCCAATTAGATTTTCAAATTTACTTGGTTGAATCTTGTTTTTTAACAAATTAAGAATGTCACCTTAAACTATTCAAAGAGATAAAGGAAGGTACAAATCATAATAACAGGATCCTACAGAAAAAGAACAAGTAGATTTGCAAAAGAGGCAAAGAAACTCTACATATGAAATATCTAGTCATGAAAACAGATAAATCAACACACAGGTTGAAGAGACCCGAGAGAATCAGTCTGTTAGAAGAAAGGTATGAGAAAATCGCCCAGAAAGCAGCAGTAAGAAGCAAAGATATGGAAAATAAGGTTTAAATAATGGGGGGGGGGCGGAGAAAGAAAATAATACTATGTATTAACAGGAGTTCCAGAAACTTAGAATAAAAATGGGGAGGGGTGATATTTGAAAGAACGACAGTGGAGAAATTTCCAGATGTGAAAAACGATATAATTCCTACAATTTGCAGAAGCACAGTGAGTCCCAATCAGTATAAATTAATCTACAGATACAGCACAGTGAATCTGCAGTGCAAAAATAAATAATTTAAAAATCACCAAAAGGAAAAAGAAAGATTATCTACAGTGTAATGGCAATTAGACAAAAGTACATTTTTTCCCCTAAGCAACAAAAGACTCTGGAAGATAATGTAATGATATATTCAAAGTGCCAAGGAGAAATAGAGCAGCTAGCCTAGAATTATATACTTAGCAAGTCTGTAATTCAAGAGCAAGGGTTAACTTTCAGATATAACAGAGTTTTTTCCCATTCTAAATAGCTTACAGATGATACCAGCACACAGGATATTGAATCTATAAGTGAATTGGATTTAAGACACCGCACGAATCACAGAAACTGGCAAACACTTTGGTTCATCTAAATGTGACATGACTAAAAATAATGATAATTGACCAGACTTGGAAGTTCATGAAAAAAGAAAATAAAAGCAGTGCCAAATATGGCAGACAGAGGAGGGGAGCTGGGCATTTTAAGGCTTTTGTGTCGTTAGAGGACAATGCAGAGATGAATGAGTTTTAGTGTTTGTAAAGTGAACCATGCCTCTTAAAAATGTAAAGTTAACCAATCAAAGAACGGAAACAGAACACATTACTTCCTGGGGGGGAGGGGAGAAAACTATAAAGAAAATGTGACTGATTCAATAGAAAGAAGAAGGAAGGAAGACAAAAACAAGCATGACAGGCTTTTCCAGCCAGCCCTCCCCTTTGCACTGTGCCTTCCTCCCTTCTGCCTACCTACCCCTGCTTTACGGAAGTGGAAGCACCGATGCCTCCTGGAAGACTCCTGTGTCTCTGCTGCAGACTGGCTGATGTGTCCCGGTACCTTGCTTCCAGAGCTCCCTTACTTTCTCACCAGAACCCTTAAATCTGTTCCTTGTAAGTGCTTCTAGCAGAGTCTTATCTAGGTGTATTTATCTATGTATTTCCTGTGTTCTTTAATTTGCTCTCGCCACTGCAAAGAGGAAGAGAAGATAGGAAGGAGGCCCAGTTGTAGGGGTCAGACAATGTCTGCTTATAGAGATTTTACTCTCCAGGTAGAAAGGGCAGGGGGCAGGGGGTGTCCTGGATGGGAAGGTAAGTAAAGACCTTCTCCCTGGAGGACCAAGGGACAGGATGAAAGGAAGTTGGGGCTGAACTGTGCTCAGTGAATGGACCCACCCACCCAGTAGTTTGAACCACAAATAGCCCAACAGTCTAATGCCCTCAAAAGAGAATGAGGGACTTATATGTCATGGGTGGAGATAGGACAGGAGGAACCTTGCCCACAGACAAAGACGGGACTGAAAAGAACCAACTGGGAATTCTTTTACCATCAAAAGAAGCTGTGTTCACAGGACTGCTGCATGTGGCCGTGCAGGCTGTGCACTGAATAACTCAGGGGTAGGTAGTCATTCACAAAGGCTATGAAATAAGTGGAACTCCTAGAGTTGTGCAGTGTACAACTTGCACACCATTCCTGGCACTGACACAATAAGCCTTGTTTTAATTGGCTCTTTAAAAGACTCTTTCCTTGACCAAAATTTACTTAGGCTCCTGAGCCCAGTTCTCCACTAGGCTTCAACCTTGGTCTATAAGAAGTGCAACACTCAGCACAAACAATTTTGTCCACTGTCACCACACCCCCTCCCACACACAAACATTAAGAGATCTGAACAAACACTAGCACAGTTCCTATCACCTCAAGGTTGTGTTCCTATGATGATGACTCCAGCCCCCTTTAAATGCCTGCCTGAGAAAACACAATGTGGCGGAAATAATTTATTGTTTGTTCTAGCCTAAAGCACTTCTTTAGAAAGCTTGCTATTCTAAATCTTATCCCTGCCTCTTTTAGATGTAAACCTTCTACCACCCAGAAATGTCTCCTCGAGATCCTAGAAGCTGTCTTTGAAATTCAGAGAGCTGGGAGATACTCCTTTCTCCCAGTTTCTGTGGGAGGGTTTAAGACCCTAACTTCTATGGCTGCCTTGCTCCAATTTGCAAAACTACCTCCTGCCCTAAAGAGATGAGGAAGCTGTTTCTCCTCCACATAAGCACCAATGAACAAATCCAGGGGCCTAATCATATAGCCCGACCCCCTTTAACATCATTATTACCTTTCCTTTAGCACATCCCAGGTTCGAAAGGCCTTCTGCCTTTTGTTTTGGCAGAAAATTGAGCTCAGGTTACACTAAGGTCTCTCTCCTACTGCCGTAGTACTGAATAAAATCTGTCTCACTGCCTTTAGTGTCCAGCTCTGTTTTTCTTTGACAGCCCCAGCTGGGCTCTAAGTTCCATCAGGGCAAGACCATGCCTGTCTTGTACAATTGGCTATCAGAAGAGTGAAGGTGCTCAATAAATATTTGCATACTGAATAAATGAGTATAATATTCTTTTTCATTTCATTTGGACTCTGATAGTGACTTGCTTCCTTTAACTGTCATCTTGCAAAAAATAAAGTGTTGGACAAACTGATCCACAAAGGACATGAGTTAGCGTTTCTCAAACAAAATCAGCAAATAAAAAAAATGAAGTGATCTCACTGCTTTAGATTTCTTTTGTTTATTCAATAAACTATGCATGATTCGTGCAAAATGATTTTTAGTTTCAAGCCTTTTTCAATGATTTCCTTGTCATAAGGATGGACTTACACAATGATAGAGCAACAAAAGTAGCTGCTTTGACACCTACTGTGGAAGAAAGCAAAAATATTTATTGTGATGGAGGGGTAGGTAAAAGATTTCTAACCATAATCTGCCAAGAACTGCAGGAATTATTCATACCCTGAACTAAATAGCCACAATCAGTATTCTCGTTAAATGAAACTTCATTTGTGATTACTTCAAAATAAATCCTTTGGGTAAGACAAAGAGACTTTATTAATAATTCAATTTGTGCTTTTTTCAGCAATACACACCTAAAACAATGAATACAAGCTATTACTATGTGTTAGTCAAACATGTAGGCTATTAAAGTATGTGTAACTTAAGAAAATGGGGTACAGTTTGCAAAAGGATTGTAACATTAAAATACATGAACACTTGTGAGATTGTGGAGGAATGGATAGCACACTACATTACTGATGACTACATATAGCCATCCATTTGAAAAGTAATGGGACTTCTTTTTTTGCAAGCAACAAAAAAGTTCTTATCTAAAAGTCTAAAAATGTCTAGTAATCTCCCTCCTGGGGATTTATCCTTACGAAGCAACCCAGAAGAAAGAAAAGAAATAATGTATGAGATGTTCACTGCAACGTTATTTGCAATATCACACAAAAAAGGAAACCAAGAGAAGACAGTCTCAATAGATTATGGAATATCAACTTACTGAAGCAATTTACAACTATCAGAATGATTAAAAGATGATGTTTCAAAATAAAAGTATTTGAAATAAAGTAAGTAGAAAAAGTAGGGAGCCAAATTTTATCTATCCTATAATTATAATCTTACAGCAATTATGAGTATATATGTACCTAGAAAGGAATATAGAAAATTAGAGATACTTTTCAATTCTGTAATCACTGTCATTAATGCTATAGTATTTTTAGTACCCACAAAACTCCAAAATATGCACACAATTTTTTAAAGATGAGAGAAGGATCCTGTAGGGTACAGATCTTCACTGAAACGTATGAAAAATCTGCTAAGGCAGTGTGCATAGTACAGACTCTAGAACCAGAATCTGAGTGTTCAAATTCTGGCTCTGCCACTGACAAGCTAGGTATTCTTTGGCAAATTACTTAACCTCCATGCCTTGATTTCTCCATCTGTAAAATGGTAATCTTAGCAGCACCTACTTTTCCTTCTTAGAGTTACTGTGAAGATTAAATGAGTAAGTGCTTAAAATGGTATCTGGAGCATAACGAATAGCTCAATGTTGGCTAAGTATTATTTTTATTATTATTAAAACCCTTCTTTACATAGAAGCCTTGTTACAAATCTCTCTGAAGCTTTCATAAATAAAGCTTCTATCCCAGAGTTCTACACTCATTTCACATGTGCCGTAATTTAATCTCCTAAATATTTTTGGACACTTTGGCGTTTTCTTTTTGCCTTTATGTTACAATGTTAGTGAAATCTTTATGCACATTTTCCACCTAGTAGCAAGAATCTGGCATAAATATTTCTTTCCACACAAGACAGTTCTCTAGACATAAGTCATGGAAAACAAATGCTCTAAGATTCTCTAGCCTAGCATTTAGGAGAATTGCTGAGTTTTTTCTGGAGACTTTGTGTAGGAAAAAGATTTGGAAAGTTTGTGAAGAAAATAATAACTTTAGCCAATTATGTACTACGAGTCACAAATCTACCATGGGAAACATAAAGATGAATTAATGCTGGCCTTACTATTTTTCTTACAATAATTATCCCAACAATATGACAGGTTTACAGAAAGACCCCCATCATAGAAAGGAGGTGTCCTTCCTCCATGGTGTACACAAAGCACACTTTGCCCTGCACATTCAGGGTCTCTTCACCACACGTCACCTTTACAGACCCGTGGACTGCTGTGACCTCACCTATCACCCCCTTGAGAAAGACCCAGAAATCTGCATTTGTAACTTCCAAAACCCCCTACATTGGAGACCAGTGACTGTAACCGTCTCTTCCTTTTGGATTGCCCTCTAAGTAACCACTCCCTTAACTCTGCACAGCACGAAGGAGGGACTCAAACAGGCGAGTCAAAGGAGATCTTGATGAAAAGGAACCAGTGTGTAATGAATCTGAGTCCAGTCTAGAGTAAGGCTGTCACAGCATGTTCTCAGTCTTCAAACTGGGTTTGCACACACTTCCCATTTCACAAATGCACTCTTTCCATGTTCCAAAAAACCAAAGGTATATCTGTCTCCGACCATGAATCTTACATTGACTGTGGATATAAAACCTCCTGGAAAACAAAGGATTAATGTGAACATATTCCTGAAGCTTATTTCAATCAAGGTGCTTTGGTAAGGTTTTATAACTATTTTTGTTAAGGTCAAAGCACAGAAACACAGAGTCAGAAATGAGTATTTTAGCTCATGCTGCCACACTCGGTAATAAGATGTACTATCGAATGGGAGGCAAAGTGGTAATAATTTTTAAAGACCCTGCCTCTTCTATTTTACATATGATACTCCTGAGAGAGACTCCCACAAGAGCAAAGCAAAGAGCCTGATGCAAAATGTTGGTGGCAGAAGGGCTTTATTTCATCAACAAGAGATTGGTAGCAAAGCTCGGGGTCTTATCTATGTAATTATCTCTGAAGGAGAATTCAAAAGTGAGATGGCTGTCTCAGCAACATGTATGAAAACACACTGTGTGAATCTAAAAAAATAGGAAGATAAAATTTTCTGACACAGAGTAAATCTGACTTGGCTAATTGTTTGGTATATTTGGTTAAAAGTGACTATTTTACCAATTAAGTAACATTGGGACAGGAAGGAAGGGGGCAGGGCACAACCATTAAAAAAATGACACAACCATTAAGAACAGGACATGACAAAAATTGCTTAGAACCTACCAGGACCAAGATGGCAGGAGATTTGACTTCCAGTGGACCTTGAGCCTCATTATACACTCATGTAATACATTAGCATATGCTAAACGACACACCCACCAGTGCCATGACAATTCTATTTAATTTAATTTAATTTTGCTATCAACATTTTTTAACATCTTTATTGGAATTTAGTTGCCTTACAATGGTGTGTTAGTTTCTGCTGTATAACAAAGTGAATCAGCTATACGTATACCTATATCCCCATATCCCCTCTGTCTTGTGTCTCCCTCCCACCCTCCCTATCCCACTCCTCTAGGTGGTCACAAAACACTGAGCTGATCTCCCTCTGCTATGCAGCTGCTCCCACTAGCTATCTATTTTATGTTTGGTAGTGTATATATGTCCATGACAGTCTCTCACTTCGTCCCAGCTTACCCTTCCCCCTCCTCATGCCCTCAAGTCCATTCTCAACATCTGCGTCTTTATTGCTGTCCTGCCCCTAGGTTCTTCAGAGCCATTTTTTTTTTTTTTAGAATCCATATATATGTGTTAGCATACGGTATTTATTTTTCTCTTCTGACTTACTTCACTCTGTATGACAGACTCTAGGTCTATCCACCTCACTACAAATAACTGAATTTCGTTTCTGTTTATGGCTGAGCAATATTCCATTGTATATATGTGCCACATCTTCTTTATCCATTCTTCTGCTGATGGACATTTAGGTTGCTTCCATGTCCTGGCTATTGTAAATAGCGCTTCAATGAACATTGTGGTACATAACTCTTTTTGAATTATGGTTTTCTCAGGGTATATGCCCAGTAGTGGGATTGCTGGGTCATATGGTAGATCTATTTTTAATTTTATAAAGAACCTCCATACTGTCCTCCATAGTGGCTGTATCAATGTACATTCCCACCAACAGTGCAAGGGGGTTCCCTTTTCTCCACACCCTCTCCAACACTTACTGTTTGTAGATTTTTTGATGATGGCCATTCTGACTGGTGTGAGGTAATACTTCAGTGTACTTTTGATTTGCATTTCTCTAATGATCAGTGATATTGAGCTTCCTTTCATATGCTTGCTGGAAATCTGTGTATCTTCTCTGGAAAAATGTCTATTTAGGTCTTCTGACCATATTTGGATTGGGTTGTTTGATTTTTTGATATTGAACTGCATGAGCTGCTTGTATATTTTGGAGATTAATCCTTTGTCAGTTGCTTCATTTGCAAATATTTTCTCCCATTCTGAGGGTTGTCTTTTCATCTTGTTTATGGTTTCCTTTGTTGTGTGAAAGCTTTTAAGTTTCATTACGTCCCATTTATTTTTGTTTTTATTTCCATTTCTCTAGGAGGCGGGTTAAAAAGGGTCTTGCTGTGATTTATGCCATACACTGTTCTGCCTATGTTTCCCTCTAAGAGTTTTATAGTGTCTGGCCTTACATTTAGGTCTTTAATCCATTTTGAGTTTATTTTTCTGTATGGTGTTAGGGAGTGTTCTAATTTGATTCTTTCACATGTAGCTGTCCAGTTTTCCCAGCACCACTTATTAAAGAGGCTGTCTTTTCTCCATTGTATATTCTTGCCTCTTTTGTCAAAAATAAGGTTACCATATGTGTGTGGGTTTATCTCTGGGCTTTCTATCCTGTTCCATTGATCTATATTTATGTTTTTGTGCCAGTACCATACTGTCTTGATTACTCTAGCTTTGAGGTATAGTCTGAACTTAGGGAGCCTGATTCCTCCAGCTCCGTTTTTCATTCTCAAGATTGCTTTGGCTATTCGGGGTCTTTTGTGTTTCCATACAAATTGTGAATTTTTTTGTTCTAGTTCTGGGAAAAATGCCAGTGGTAGTTTGATAGGGATTGCATTGAATCTGTAGATTGCTTTGGGTAGTACAGTCATTTTCACAATGTTGAATCTTCCAATCCAAGAACATGGTATATCTCTACATCTGTTTGTAATGTCTTTAATTCCTTTCATCAGTGTCTTATACTTTTCTACATACAGGTCTTTTGTCTCCTTAGGTAGGTTTATCCCTAGGTATTTTATTCATTTTGTTGCAGTGGTAAATGGGAGTGTTTCCTTAATTTCTCTTTCAGATTTTTCATCATTAATGTATAGGAATGCAAGAGATTTCTGTGCATTAATTTTGTATCCTTCTACTTTACCAAATTCATTGATTAGCTCTAGTAATTTTCTGGTGTCATCTTTAGGATTCTCTATGTATAGTATCATGTCATCTGCAAACAGTGACAGTTTTGCTTCTCCTTTTCTGATTTGGATTCCTTGTATTTCTTTTTCTTCTCTGATTGCTGTAGCTAAAACGTCCAAAACTATGTTGAATAAGAGTGGTGAGAGTGGGCAACCTTGTCTTGTTCCTCCTCTTAGTGGAAATGGTTTCAGTTTTTCACCATTGAGAACAACATTGGCTGTGGGTTTGTCATATATGGCCTTTATTATGTTGAGGTAAGTTCCCTCTATGCCTAGTTTCTGGAGGGTTTGATTTTTTATCATAAATGGGTGTTGAATTTTGTTGAAAGCTTTTTCTGCATCTATTGAGATGATCATATAGTTTTAAACTTCAATTTGTTAATATGGTGTATCACATTGATTGATTTGCATATATTGAAGAATCCTTGCATTCCTGGAATAAACCCCACTTGATCATGTTGTATGATCCTTTTAACGTGCTGTTGGATTCTGTTTGCTATTATTGTGTTGAGGATTTTTGCATCTATGTTCATCAGTGATAATGGCCTGTAGTTTTCTTTTTTTGTGACATCTTTGTCTGGTTTTGGTATCAGGGTGATGGTGGCCTCATAGAATGAGATTGGGAGTGTTCCTCCCTCTGCTATATTTTGGAAGAGTTTGAGAAGGGTCGGTGTCAGCTCTTCTCTAAATGTTTGATAAAATTCGCCCATGAAGCCATCTGGTCCTGGGCTTTTGGTTTTGGAAGCTTTTTCATCACAGTTTCAATTTCAGTGCTTGTGATTGGTCTGTTTATATTTTCTATTTCTTCCTGGTTCAGTTTCGGAAGGTTGTGCTTTTCTAAGAATTTGTCCATTTCTTCCAGGTTGTCCATTTTATTGGCATATTGTTGCTAGTAGTAATCTCTCATGTTCCTTTGTATTTCTGCAGTGTCAGTTGTTACTTCTTTTTCAATTCTAATTCTGTTGATTTGAATCTTCTGCCTTTTTTTCTTGATGAGTCTGGCTAATAATTTATCAATTTTGTTTATCTTCTCAAAGAACCAGCTTTTAGTTTTATTGATCTTTGCTAATGTTTCCTTCATTTCTTTTTCATTTATTTCTGATCTGATCTTGATGATTTCTTTCCTTCTGTAACTTTCGGATATTTTTGTTCTTCTTTCTCTAATTGCTTTAGGTGTAAGGTTAGGTTGTTTATTTGAGATTTTTCTTTTTTCTTGACATAGGATTGTACTGCTATGAACTTCCTTCTTAGAACTGCTTTTCCTTCATCCCATAGGTTTTGGGCCATTGTGTTTTCATTGTCAATTGTTTCTAGGTATTTTTTGATTTCCTCTTCGATGTCTTCAGTGATTTCTTGGTTGTTTAGTAGCATATTGTTTAGCCTACATGTGTTTGTATTTTTTCAGGTTTTTTCCTGTAATTGATATCTAGTCTCATAGCGTCGTGGTTGGAAAAGATACCTGATATGATTTCAATTTTCTTAAATTTACCGAGGCTTGATTTGTAACCCAAGATATGATCTATCCTGGAGAATGTTCCATGAGCACTTGAGAAGAAAGTGTATTCTGTTATTTTTCGATGGAATGTCCTACAAATATCAATTAAGTCCTTCTTGTTTAATGTGTCATTTAAAGCTTGTGTTTCCTTATTTATTTTCATTTTGGATGATCTGTCCATTGGTGAAAGTGGGGTGTTAAAGTCCCCTACTATGATTATGTTACTGTCAATTTCCCCTTTTATGGCTGTTAGTACATGCCTTATGTATTGAGGTGCTCCTATGTTGGGTGCATAAATATTTATAATTGTTATATCTTCTTCTTGGATTGATACCTTGATCATTATGTAGTGTCCTTCTTCATCTGTTGTAATAGTCTTTATTTTAAAGTCTATTTTTTCTGGCATTAGAATTGCTACTCCAGCTCTTCTGATTTCCATTTGCACGGAATATCTTTTTATGCCCTCACTTTCAGTCTGTATGTGTCCTAGGTCTGAATTGGGTCTCTTGTAGACAGCATATATATGGGTCTTGTGTTTGTATCCATTCAGCCAGTCTATGTCTTTTGGTTGGAGCATTTAATCCATTTACATTTAACGTAATTATCGATATGTATGTTCCTATTACCATTTTCTTAATTGTTTTTGGTTTGTTTTTGTAGGGCTTTCCCTTCTCTTGTGTTTCCTGCCTAGAGAAGTTCCTTTACCATTTGTTGTAAGGCTGGTTTGGTGGTGCTGAATTGTCTTATCTTTTGCTTGTCTGTAAAGGTTTTAGTTTCTCTGTTGAATCTGAATGAGAACCTTGCTGGGTAGAGTCATCTGAGTTGTAGGTTTTTCCCTTTCATCACTTTAAATGTCCCTTCTACTTTGCAGAGTTTCTGCTGAAAGATCAGCTGTTAACCTTATGGAGATTCCCTTGTATGTCATTTATTGCTTCTCCCTTGCTGATTTTATAATTTTTTCTTTGTATTTAATTTTTGATAGTTTGATTAATATGTGTCTTGGCATTTTTTCCCTTGGATTTATCCTGTATGGGACTCTCCATGCTTCCTAGACTTGACTATTTCCTTTCCCATGTTAGGAAAGTTTTCAACTATAATCTCTTCAAATATTGTCTCAGACTTTTTCTTTTTCTTTTCTTGTTCTGGGACCCCTATAATTCAAATGATGGTGTGTTTAATATTGTCCCAGAGGTCTCTGAGACTGTCCTCAATTCTTTTCATTCTTTTTTCTTTATTCTGCTCTGCAGTAGTTATTTCCACTATTTTTATCTTCTAGGTCACTTTTCCGTTCTACTGCCCTGGTTATTCTGCTATTGATTCCTTCTAGAGAATTTTTAATTTCACTTATTGTGCTGTTCATCATTGTGTGTTTGCTCTTTAGTTCTTCTAGGTCCTTGTTAAACGTTTCTTGTATTTTCTCCATTCTATATCCAAGGTTTTGGATCATCTTTACTATCATTGCTCTGAATTATTTTTCAGTTAGACTGCCTATTTCCTCTTCTTTGGTTTGGTCTGGTGGGTTTTTACCTTGCTCCTTCATCTGGTGTGTGTTTCTCTGCCTTCTCATTTTGCTTAACTTACTGTGTTTGTGGTCTCCTTTTCACAGGCTGCAGGTTTATAGTTCTTGTTGTTTTTGGTGTCTGCCCAGTGGGTGAGGTTTGTTCAGTTGCTTGTGTAGGCTTCCTGGTGAAGGGGACTGGTGCCTGTGTTCTGGTGGGTGTGGCTGGACCTTGTCTCTCTGCTGGGCAGGGCTACTTCCAGTGGTGTGTTTTTGGGTGTCTGTGAACTTAGTTTGATTTTAGACAGTCTCTCTGCTAGTGGGTGTGGTTGTGTTCCTATCTTACTAGTTGTTTGACATGAGGCATCCAGCACTGCAGCTTGCTGGCCATTGGGTGGAGCTGGGTGTTAGTGTTAAGACGGAGATATCTGGGAGAGCTTTCACCAATTGATATTACGTGGGCCTGGGAGGTGTCTGGTGGACCAATGTCCTGAACTCGGCTCTCCCACCTCAGAGGCTCAGGCTTGACACTAGGCTGGAGCACCAAGACCCTGTCAGCCACACAGCTCAGAAGAAAAGGAAGAAAGAAATAAAAAATTTTAAAAATAATAAATTAAAAAACTAAAAAAAATTATTAACATAATTTTTTTAAAAAGCAGAGAGCCACCAAACTAATAAACAAATCCACCAATGATAACCAGTGTTAGAAACTAAACAAAGATAAATATAAATATCAGAAACAAATCAGTCACAGACAGCAATCTCCTAGTCTACAGTTGCTCCCAAAGTCCACTGCCTCAATTTTGGGATTATTTATTGTGTATTCAGGTATTCCACAGATGCAGGGTACAAGTTGATTGTGGAGATTTAATCTGCTGCTCCTGAGGCTGCTGGGAGAGGTTTCCCTTTCTCTTCTTTGTTTGCACAGCTCCTGGGGTTCAGCTTTTGTTTTGTCCCCACCTCTGCGTGTAGTTTGCCCTCAGGCATCTGTTCCCCACCCAGACAGGAGGGTGTTAAAGCAGCAGCTGATTATGGGGCTCTGGCTCACTCAGGCCAGGGGGAGGGAGGGGTACGGTAGTCATAATTGGAATGCAGGGCAAGTCAGCGGTGGCAGAGGCTGGCGTGACATTGCAACAGCCTGAGGTTCACCATGTGTTCTCCTGGGGAAGTTGTCTCCCTGGCAGTGGCAGGTTGCACAGGCTCCCGCGGGGTGTGGATAGTGACCTGTGCTTGCACACAGGATTCTTGGTGGCAGTAGCAGCAGCCTTAGCGTTTCATGCCCATCTGTGGGGTTCGAGCTGATAGCTGCAGCTTGTGCCCATCTCTGGAGCTCGTTTAGGCGGTGCTCTGCCCTCTGTGGGCAGATGGCGAAGGAATCTCCTCTCCTCGCGCACCCTGAAAAAATGGTCTCTTGCCTCTTCGGCAGGTCCAGACATGTTCCAGGACTCCCTCCCGGCTAGCTGTGGCGCACTAGCCCCCTGCAGGCTGTGTTCACGCCGCCAACCCCCGTCCTCTCCCTGGGATCCAACCGAAGCCTGAGCCTCAGCTCGCAGCCCCTGCCAGCCCCGGCGGGTGAGCAGACAAGCCTCTCGGGCTGGTGAGTGCCGGTCGGCACCGATCCTCTGTGCAGGAATCTCTCCGCTTTGCCCTCCCCACCCCTGTTGCTGCGCTCTCCTCTGTGGCTTGAAGCTTCCCCCCAACCCACACCCCGTCTCCGCCACTGAAGGGGCTTCTAGTGTGTGGAAACCTTTCCTCCTTCACAGCTCCCTCCCAGAGGTGCAGGTCCTGTTCCTAGTCTTTTGTCTCTGTTTTTTCTTTTCTCTTTTGCCCTACCCAGGTACATGGGGATTTTCTTGACTTTTGGGAGGTCTGAGGTCTCCTGCCAGTGTTCAGTAGGTGTTCTGTAGGAGTTGTTCCACATATAGATTTTTTTCTGATGTATCTGTGAGACGAAGGTGATCTCCATGTCTTACTCCTCCACCATCTGGAAGGTCCCCGCCCCCCACTGCCGTGACAGTTCTGAAGCCGACCATAAAAGGCCAAAAATGGGCAGTGGCCCAGTTCCTGGAAATCCTCACCCCTTCCCCAAAGTAGTTGGAATAATCCTCCCACTCGTTAGCCTATGAAATTACCCAGCCCCCCAAAACTAACCACCCCCATACCTCAGGGCCACTCTCACTTTCCAAGATGACCCCATGCCCTGGGGCTGCCTCTCTCTCCTGAGAAGGCCCACACTCTGTCTATGGAGTGTGCATCTCTCTGAATAAAACTGCTTTCACTTTATTATGTCTCACTCTTGAATTCTTTCCTGCCTGAAGCCAAGGACCCTCACTTAGTGGCCCATCCCAGGGACTCACTCAAGACCTGGGACATGACCATCTTCTCAAGCCCCATTTTTCCTACAACATTAGTGAGCTAAAATTGTCAACTTTGAAGTTTTTGATAAAAACATTAAAAATATAAGAGTAAAAAACACTGTATCACATTATCAGATGCACATTAAGTTAAGAATATTTCAATCTTACCCTTTCTAACTATACAGATCGAGTTATAGAAGGTGCATTTAAGTGAAAGAGTAACTGGTATAACTAACACTCATTTAGGAAAGCCTTTTTTGTTACACGTTCCAGAAACTGGGGAAATAAATGACTCTGATGACTGGGCCACTCAAGTCCTTTTGAAAGGACTATACCTTTAGAAACAAATTGAAGAAGAATCTAATCCAAATATCAGATAATAGAACCACTACTATATATAAATAGATAACTAATAAGAACCTAATGTATAGTACAGGGAACTCTACTCAATATTCTGTAATAACCTATTTGGGAAAAGAATTTGAAAAAGAATGGATATATGTATAACTGATTCACTTTGCTGTATATCTGAAACTAACACAACACTGTAAATCAGATATACTCCAACAAAAATTAAAAAAAAATAATTTTTGTGATATTTGCCATGGACCCTAGAAGGAGTTTAAAAACACTGAGTAACATTGAGTGACTTCTTCTCTATGTCATTCACAGATTATTACTATAACCATGTCTCTAAAACTGAACAGAATTAAAGCTGAAAATTGTTCCCATTACTTTTAACTCTGGAAAATTTGTTTAAATGTGCAGGATTGATGACTGTCTCAGTTAGCACTGAGATAATATTCATCCATGGGTACAAGAACACTGGAGAGATACACACCGTTTCCTACTCACTGAGATGCAGTTCTAATACAATTTTATATTTTTCTTAATAAAGATTTATAATACATTTATGTTGTGATCTACTGTGTACTAATAACTGTAACAATATATCAACTCATATATTTTTAACACATAGAAAAACTTTATGTTCACAAGGAATTTAAGGAAACTTAATTCCTACTTATGTACATAGTTTTGTTGCAGCAAAGTATGACACAATGATCAATAAGACTTCCCTGCATAAAACTATATTTATATTAGAGTAAAATTCAATGAAGTCAAAGAAATTAGAAATATGAGTTCCAGAGAGCAAAGAGTAATGCAGATGTCCAACTGTTAAAGGAAAACTTTACAAGTATTTTATAAATCATGATGATGACTACTGAAGTACTATAATATTTAGATTCCAATGGGTATATATTTTAAAACAAAATAAGAGTTTTATTGTAAAATCTCAACAGTAAAATAAGAAATGATATACCTTGCAATTGTTTAGACAATGAAGAACATTTTTTGAATGCCAATTTAAAAGTGCAAAAGAGTTCACAGTTTAAAAAATTCTGTTAGGGAGGACTTGTGTGAAAGAGCACTATTGCAGAGAATACTCAGTAAGAGATACACAGTGTGGGCTGAAAACATTTGTGAGCCGAAGGGAGAGATGAGGACAGGCAAACACACCTTCATCACAGAACATTCCGAGTGTCAGAAGGAAAGCACAGAGATGGTCCCTGAGTGAGAGGTAGTTTAGCTTCTCTGGAGAAGGGAGTAGAGGGAGGGAGTATGGAATGAGGTTCTGCAGGATTGTGAGCATTGAGGTGGAATGCTTGGACTCTGTTCTAGAGACATTATGAAGCCATGCAGGGCTTTGGATTTGGGAAGGGAAAGCATTTAACATTACTGAACAGACACAAGGGAGGAAGCACACCGTTAGAACCTTTAGAGAGATAATACCCAGCTGGGTCTTCTCGGCAAGACTGCTGGAAAAGTGTGGTTCCATTTTACAATCCTCTGTGGCCCAAAGTGACCTTGGGAGGAGTGTGTGTATGTTGAGGGTCAGGACGGCCCAGGGGCAGAACCATGAAGATGTGGGTTTTGCTGCTCAGACTGCATGAGGCAGTGACAGCTGAAAGGGAGCACTAGGATCCTGGACAGACCTCATGGATGTGGGACCCACACCTGCACTTGGAAGAACCCCACTCTGCCATCACCACCTTGAAATTCTGGGTAATTTTTCACAAGGTACCCCACATTTTCATGTCTTATTGGCTCCCACAAATTACAGAGCCAGTCCTGGAAGGAGCTGCCCTGATGAGAGGGTCCCCACCTCCCCATCCTGCCCCATCATTTCCCAGTGACCACCAGTCCTGCTGATGATTCTTCAATCATGTGTCCCACCTGTTCTTCACTGGGCAGAGCCCTACATAGATTTAGGAGCTCAGAAAATGGAGCAACTGCTCAGGGCTGGGGGACCTGGGGAAGACCAGAGAGAAGACTCATAGCAACTGCTCTGTGACTTGACCCCTCTGCCTTCTCTTCAGGACCATCGCCTGCAGCCACCCAGATGTCCATGCATACCTCCAGGGGAGACATTCACCCAGCAGATATCAAGGCTTTGAAGCATATTATTATTACCCTCCCACAAATGGCAGGAAAGAGCTCTCAGGAAACAGTGCCTTGCTCTAATTTGCATGAAGTCATTATACAGAAAATGTGTGTAAGGGGTTTTCTGCTCCCACCCCCTCACTTAACGAGTGCCTCCCATCGTAAGACAGTGAGCCTCACCGATACCCACCCCACCCAAAGAAATGCTTTTCTGTTTTCTTCTTTCTTCTTTTCTCTTCCTTCCTAATTTTCTTGAATGTACACAGGGTAAGAAATATTTTTCTAAAAGTTGTACTTTTGATTATGTCACCTTATAGAAAGGTATACTGGGGCCAGGGATGAAATGTCTTTATGTTCCAATTAATAATACATTTTCATTTTATTTAAGACATGTTCCTTTTATTTAAGGATCTATTGGACTATATGAATGGGTTCAAGATAGATGAACTTGTCCTCTAAATAGCTCACTGCTATCCTACAATGAGCAGATGCCTTTATGAAATGAACATACACGCACACAAACATGCTCATACACTTACATGCTTAAAACAGCTCAAGTGAGAAGAGCTAACACCTATCCTTCTCAAACTCTTCCAAAATATACCAGAGGGAGGAACACTCCCAAACTCATTCTACGAGGCCACCATCACCCTGATACCAAAACCAGACAAGGATGTCACAAAGAAAGAAAACTATAGGCCAATATCACTGATGAACATAGATGCAAAAATCCTCAACAAAATACTAGCAAACAGAATCCAACAGCACATTAAAAGGATCATACACCATGATCAAGTGGGGTTTATTCCAGGAATACAAGGATTCTTCAACATATGCAAATCAATCAACGTGATACACCACATTAACAAATTGAAGGAGAAAAACCATATGATCATCTCAATAGATGCAGAGAAAGCTTTCAACAAAATTCAACACCCATTTATGATAAAAACCCTGCAGAAAGTAGGCATAGAGGGAACTTTCCTCAACATAATAAAGGCCATATATGACAAACCCACAGCCAACATCGTCCTCAATGGTGAAAAACTGAAACCATTTCCACTAAGATCAGGAACAAGACAAGGTTGCCCACTCTCACCACTCTTATTCAACCTAGTTTTGGAAGTTTTAGCCACAGCAATCAGAGAAGAAAAGGAAATAAAAGTAATCCAAATCAGAAAAGAAGAAGGAAAGCTGTCACTGTTTGCAGATGACATGATACTATACATAGAGAATCCTAAAGATGCTACCAGAAAAGTACTAGAGCTAATCAATGAATTTGGTAAAGTAGCAGGATACAAAATTAAGCACAGAAATCTCTGGCATTCCTGTACACTAATGATGAAAAATCTGAAAGTGAAATCAAGAAAACACTCCCATTTACCATTGCAACCAAAAGAATAAAATATCTAGGAATAAACCTACCTAAGGAGAAAAAAGACCTGTATGCAGAAAATTATAAGACACTGATGAACGAAACTAAAGATGATACAAATAGATGGAGAGATATATGATGTTCCTGGATTGGAAGAATCAACATTGTGAAAATGACCATACTACCTAAAGCAATCTACAGATTCAATGCAATCCCTATCAAACTACTACTGGCATTTTTCACAGAACTAGAACAAAAAATTTCACAATTTGTATGGAAACACAAAAGACCCAGAATAGCCACAGCAATCTTGAGAATGAAAAATGGAGCTGGAGGAATCAGGCTCCCTGACTTCAGACTATACTACAAAGCTACAGTAATCAAGACAGTATGGTACTGGCACAAAAACAGAAAGATAGATCAATGGAACAGGATAGAAAGCCCAGAGATAAACCCACACACATATAGTCAACTTATCTTTGATAAAGGAGGCAGGAATGTACAGTGGAGAAAGGACAGCCTCTTCAATAAGTGGTGCTGGGAAAACTGGACAGGTACATGTAAAAGTATGAGATTAGATCACTCCCTAACACCATACACAAAAATAAGCTCAAAATGGATTAAAGACCTAAATATAAGGCCAGAAACTATCACTCTTAGAGGAAAACATAGGCAGAACACTCTATGACATAAATCACAGCAAGATCCTTTTTGACCCACCTCCTAGAGAAATGGAAATAAAGACAAAAATAAACAGATGGGACCTAATGAAACTTCAAAGCTTTTGCACAGCAAAGGAAACCATAAACAAGACCAAAAGACAACCCTCAGAATGGGAGAAAATATTTGCAAATGAAGCAACTGACAAAGGATTAATCTCCAAAATTTATAAGCAGCTCATGCAGCTCAATATCAAAAAAACAAACAACCCAATCCAAAAATGGGCAGAAGACCTAAATAGACATTTCTCCAAAGAAGATATACAGACTGCCAACAAACACATGAAAGAATGTTCAACATCATTAATCATTAGAGAAATGCAAATCAAACCTACAATGAGATATCATCTCACACCAGTCCAAATGGCCATCATCAAAAAATCTAGAAACAATAAATGCTGGAGAGGGTATGGAGAAAAGGGAACACTCTTGCACTGCTGGTGGGAATGTGAATTGGTCCAGCCACTATGGAGAACAGTATGGAGGTTCCTTAAAAAACTACAAATAGAACTACCATATGACCCAGCAATCCCACTACTAGGCATATACCCTGAGAAAACCATAATTCAAAAGGAGTCATGTACCAAAATGTTCATTGCAGCTCTATTTACAATAGCCCGGAGATGGAAGCAATCTAAGTGTCCATCATCCGATAAATGGATAAAGAAGATGTGGCACATATATACAATGGGATATTACTCAGCCATAAAAAGAAACAAAATTGAGCTATTTGTAATGAGGTGGATAGACCTAGAGTCTGTCATACAGAGTGAAGTAAGTCAGAAAGAGAAAGACAAATACCGTATGCTAACACATATATATGGAATTTAAGAAAAATAATGTCATGAAGAAGCTAGGGGTAAAACAGGAATAAAGACACAGACCTACTTGAGAATGGACTTGAGGATATGGGGAGGGGGAAGGGTAAGCTGTGACAAAGCAAGAGAGAGGCATGGACATATATACACTACCAAATGTAAGGTAGATAGCTAGTGGGAAGCAGCCGCATAGCACAGGGAGATCAGCTCGGTGCTTTGTGACTGACAGGAGGGGTGGGATAGGGAGGGTGGGAGGGAGGGATTTGCAAGAGGGAAGGGATATGGGAACAGATGTATATGTATAATTGATTCACTTTGTTATAAAGCAGAAACTAATAAATAAAAAAATAATAAAAAAACAGCTCAAGTGGAGGGGAAAAATAAAACTCTTTTAAAAGTAATTTCTTATGAATGCATGTATGTGTATATAAACTATCACAAACTATTCTTTTTTTAAAATAAATGTATATATTCATTTTTGGCTGCATTGGGTCTTCATTGCTGTGCACGGGCTTTCTCTGGTTGCGGCGAGCGGGGGCTACCTTTTGTTGCAGCGCACGGGCTTCTCATTGTGGTGGCTTCTCTTATTGTGGAGCATGGGCTCTAAGCGTGCGGGCTTCATTAGTTGTAGCACGCGGGCTCAGTAGTTGTGGCGCATGGGCTTAGTTGCTCCATGGCATGTGGGATCTTCCCAGACGAGGGCTCGAACCTGTGTCCACTGAATTGGCAGGCAGATTCTTAACCACTGCACCACCAGGGAAGCCCTCACAAACTATTCTTTATGTGACTTTTAAAACCACCGTGGGTTTACATTTTCAACAAATAAAGGTATGCAATTTAACTCTAAAACTTAACTAAAAACCAGCAGAAGTGACTTCCTAGCTGATGTGTATGGTGAAAGAAGCCATTGAACCCACACTCCTAGCATCTCAATCTGAGCCCAGTCACATCTCTGATTCAGGGTGGCTCTGACCCTTGAGTGGGCAGCTGCATCTCTGAGGGTGTTGAATCAAGGAGGCAAGAGACTTCGTGCACAAAAAATTACCCCCAAGAGTCAGAGCCAAACAGCTAGGACACGTGTGGCAGTCCCTTCCTTGGACAGCACAAATGCTGAATTAGGTCATCACTGAGGGGCTGGCCGTTTGTCATCAAAGTGTGATTCACTCCCTGCAAAGCAAAACAACTGAATAAGAAAAATCCCATCTGGGCCCTAGATATTTAATAAAATAATTGTCTTAGAAATAGTAAGACACGTTTGGGTTAAGATACAATCAAACTTATGGTTACTGGGGGAAAGGTAGGGATAAATTGGGAGATTGGGACTGACATATACACACTACTATATATAAAATAGATAACTAATAAGGACCTAATATATAGCACAGGGGACTCTACTCAATATTCTGTAATGACCTATGTGGAAAAAGAATCTAAAAAAGAGTGGATATATGTATATGTATAACTAGCTCACTTTGCTGTACAGCAGAAGCTAACACAAGACTGTAAATCACGTATACTCCAATAAAAAATTAATAAAAAAAGATAAAATCAGGTGAAGATAGAGATCCAGTCTATTTTTTGAATTAAAATACCCACAAAATACCAAAAACTTTAAAATACAAAAAATTGAAGTGCTACAAAATGTCAAAATTAAGAAACAAACAGAAAGGACTATCTCCTAATAGTATCAGGGAGGAAGGGAAACAGCCACCCATTTGTCATTAGGAATGATTCCCACAATCACAGCACTGATGGTGCCAGCCTGAGGAGCAACTCATCCCCCAGGGCTTTGTCCTCTGAAGCAGCAGAGTGTGAAGCAGGGAGGAGAAGGGTTCGGCTCCACCCAGGGGCCCTGGGTTCAAGTCACCAAGTACACCAGCAGCCCAGCATATCACCTACAACAGGTGACAGTTATCTATTGTTCTCAAGTCATTTTTACCATCTGCCTGTCCCTCTACCTAGAGAACAAATCAGACCTGTTGCAACAAACAAGGGGAATACAGCGATTTCCAAACTCCTTTGAAAAAAAACCCTCTCCCTCATTAAAAAAAGAGGCTTGCTGCTCTTTCAATGTTCCCTGCAGAGAAAACTTCCTCACTGAACCCCCCTCACGAGAGCCAGCAGAAGGTTGAATGCTGGTTACCACAGCCCACCTTTTTGGCTCGTGGAAAGTAATAATAGGTTAAAACACCACCTCCCCTCCTGTTGAAGCATTTGCCTGGTTGTACCCACAGAGCTGGGTCACCATAATGAATTTAAAAAACAGGGGTGGAGGTCAGCTAACCAAGGAAAAGACATCATCTCTGAATTCGGTGAGGTTTTGTGGAACAAAGGAAGAGCAGGGCGGGGGGCACACACACTGGGGTTGTAGTGTTTCATGTACTGTTTCTGATCAGAGAAGAATGACAGAGTACCCCAGATTCTTAAGGACAGAGACAAATCTCATGTTAGGTCAGCATTTAACACAAGATTAAATTCCCACTAAGCGCAGAAATTAGACTATGTCCTCAACCCAACCTTTCTAGCTTTAGGAACTATTACATGGGTATGTAAACTGCAACACCCTAATGGAGTGTAATTTTTGCATATCTATCTCTAGAGCCTTAAAAATATTTAGGCGCCTTCAACTAGTTATCCTACCACCATCCTTTGTAAATAATATGAAAGAGCAAAAAAGTCTTATTCATAAATCCATTCACACAGTGCTACGTACATTATAGAAAACCCAAAACACTCAATAAATCCAAAAAGAAGGACATGATTTATTGAGTTACAACCTCTAAAAAAGATATATTTGCACTAGATGAATTACTTATCAAGAGTTTATATATAGTAAGATAGGAATATGCGTATGTTGTAATATGTAGGGAAAAGTCAGGATATAGAAATAAATGTAAAATCTTAACAGTTGAGGAAAGATGTCTACTAAAACAAGACTAAAAAATACAGCACACCAAAAGTTGACATTGGTTATCACAAGGCAGTGCCATCAAGGATGATTTTTGTTTCTTCTTTATACTTTTCTGTATTTTCCAATTTCCTAAAATGAACATGTCTCACTTACAATTAGGAGAATTAGTTGAAGAACTTCTTTAAAAAGAATCTTCACTAATGGACCATTTGTTAAAGCAGCAGCAATTTCAGGCTAAGCCATCACAAATGTATTTTTCACATTGTGCTTTTCCATCAGTTCTCTTATGTTTCTGCATTATGTGAATTTGCCGTCTCATTTGAGACTATTCAGTTCAGCTAAAGAGACAAGAAAAGCAAATAAAATGGATGAAATGCATAAGCAATGTAAGGCATAGGGGGTGAGTTAGCAAGTGGCTTGTGAGCTATAGGAGAAACGCATAGTATATGTTAAGTAAAGAGGATGATTAAGCAAGTGGCTCATGAGGCATGGATAGAATTCTTAGCATGTGCTAAATACAGTAAGTTAGAAACCCATAATGCTAAAAATGCATAGAAAATGGAATATATAATGGCACCAACGTAGATGTTACTCAAAGTTAGGAATGGATGGACAGACCGAGTCAAGAGCTGACACCTAGGTCACCCCTGACATCAACCGTCCATTGGTGACACCCACTGTGCCCCTGCTCTTGTTCCACACATGCTTTGCCCAAGAAGTACAATTAGAAACTTCCTGTTTCGTGGCTAACTGGTAAGCTACAGCCATGGGTTAGCCATACTTGCTCCCATGTTTCTCCCACAGAGCAAGGGTGCGTCAATGTTCCCAGGCACCTTCAGCCTGTGGGCCCCATTGCTCAAGCCCAATTCTGGCACCACTGGGGAAGGCTGCTTTGATAGAGAGACAGGACACATCAGCTCTACTAGTCCAGGATTTAGGTAGTGTAGCCCTATCTGCTGATTTCCTACCCCAAGAATGTTAATCTACCCCATCGTTTCCCCTTGTTTGTGTTTTAAGTAGATTTATTAAACTTGGGGGGATTCAAGCATCTTAATTCGGTCTTTGAGCCTTTCTGTTTTGTGACTTCTGGAATATCTTGCCTGGTAGGTACTTGCTTTGAGGTCCCTTCCTGCGTGACATACGGAAAGGGAAATGTTCTCCTCTAGTCTAGTCTAGTCTCAAGAATGATAGTTGAGACAGACTCAAGTTTGGGATTTGATGTGAACTCACACAGTAAACCAATCAGCAGTCAGAAACCAAGACTGGACCTAGATCAGGAATAAATAAACAGTTTGTGTAGAATGATCCTTTCCAAACTTAGTGGAATTGAACAAGGTAGAGCAGAGTTTGGAATATGGAGGGTAAGTATCATGGGAGGAGGCTGTGTGTGCAGATGGGTTTGTTTGTAAGCCATGAGACTACCCCAACTGGGATGGGCGGTAGAGGGGACATTTCTCAATTTATTCTACAAGCTCTCTGGTCCTTGGACACACTCTAGAAGATGAGGACCTGAAATTATTCTTGTTGTAAATACATCACTGACCAACTGAATACTTTATGAGAAATAATTCTCAGCCCATGGCTCCCCCGCACTAATGCATTTCATTGTCATTATTCTTTTGAAAATCCCTCAGGCTTATCAGGATTTACTTGTAAAATTCATTCTCCCTCCCCTTCCTACTCTAACTATGAAAATATGAAATACATTTCCCCAGCAGTGACCATGGGTGGGTGAAGGCAAAGTCAGGGTGAAGGAAATGTCAGGGTGAAAAGCATTTATTTGCTTTGAATCCACTCAGCTCAGCTCCTTCTATCCTCAGAGTAACCCTGAAGCGTTGAATATCTACCACAGTTAATAATCTTCCCTGTATTAGAAAACAAAGCAATACACAAAAAGCTCCAAGGTTCAAGGCATGTTGCAGGTCTGCTATCATATTCTGTGGAAAAGGTACCCCTGGAACTCAGCAATGAGGTGGTCCTGCCTGAGATTTTGTCAGATGCATCTGGTTGGAGCCTGGTTGACTGCTGAAAAGTCTTAGTACCTTCCATTGGTAACCGTGCACTCCATGTAATATGGTAGAAGCTCTCTTCTCCAACATGACTGGTCAGTTAGTGGGAAAAGTGTTTTGAGTAGGGAATTACTGAAAAACAAATGAGCACCAGAAACTTTTATTCTTAACCCCAAACATCTATTTTTTCATAATAGGGTCAAGGTCTTTTCTTTGACTATTTCTCCGGAGTGAGGTTCACACAACATTTGCGGCACAGCCAGATCTCATGCAATTTCCATGCTCCCCACGTCCAGCTTCTATAAAGTGCAACAAGATCATAGAGAACTTCAAGCACAAGAAGGGTAACCTGAAAATCATATCCTTCCAGATTTTAATGATGCTCCAATTAGCTTTTGTAACTGTCTCATAATTTGCTATTAACAGTGTGATCTGTGGACCAGCAGTATCACTGTCGACTGGGAGCTAGTTGGAAATGCAAGGTCTCAGGCCCCACCCAAACCTGCAGGATCAATCTGCCTTTTAACACCATCTCTGGGTGATTTGTATGCACATTAAAATTTGATCAGCACTGATGTAGCTTTTACATATCTCAGTAGCAATTTTTAAAGAGATCCATCCATGCTTCTTTCTGTCCTCATATTTTATAGTATTATGTACTATATAACTGAACATGTAATTATAACAAGTAAGCATAACTGGCAAGTTTGGGAGAACACTCAGCTGACTCTTTGGAAGCATTCAACTCAACCAGTGGGAAGGGACGCAAGTGAGTGTGGTTAGCTGAGTGCTCATCACACTGTGGGCACCACTCAGGATGTATGACAGAGGAAAGAAAGAACTTCTACTAAACCAGGGAGTGGTTTAAATGTAGACTGTTTAAAAGCACCAGTACTGCCATCATAACTACTATTCACTGATGAATTTTTGTGAATGATTTTTAACCCTAACAACATCGTAAGAGGGCACAGAGGTAGACATTGTGCCTTTGGTAGACATCTCCAATTCTCCTGCTTCTGGACACCTGCAGGATGGCTCTGGCCCGCTTGTGGCATGGAGGCAGAAGGCTCCTATGGTCAATGAGTTGTGAGGAATAACACATGTCATTCCCAGCAAGAGCATCTAATGTTTAGTGTGAGACTTGCCAGAGCACTCTCTTTCCCATTGGCCCAGAGACCAGTGACATCAAAGGGACTCAGCCAGCGAGGAGACACCTCTGACATTCTAAGATTCTGAGGTTTATTGCAGCAGAACATAGTCCATTCTGACCAAGACAGTGTTCTTACTCTGAGTGTAGAGTTAGCGGTAATTTGGTGACCGAGATGGTTAACTCTATGCGTCAACGTGATTGGGTGAGGGACGCCCATATCACTGGTAAAGCATTATTTCTGGGTGTGTCTGTAAAGGTGTTTCTGGAGGAGACTAGCATTGAATCAGCAGATGGAGTAAAGACATCAGCCCTCACCAATGGGGCTGAGCATCAGCCAACCAGCTGGGGCTCTGAATAGAACAAAAAGGCAGAGGAGAGCAAATTCTTGCTCTTTGTGAGCTGACACATCCATCTTCTCCTGCCCTCAGACACCAGAGCTCCTGGTTCTCAGGCCCTCAGACTCAGGCTGAATCACACTACTGGCTTTCTTGGGCCTCCAGCTTTTGGATGGCAGATTGTAGAACTTCTCAGCCTCCGTAACTGTGTGAGCCAATGCCTATAATAAATCTCCTCTTATATCTATCTATATATATCCTATTAGTTCTGTTTCTCTGGAGAACTGTGACTACATTACAGAATTTAGATGATAAAAGGTGTGAAACATGACACATAATAAAACTTCAATGATTCAAATAAATGTTTGACAAAGGGAGAATTTTATCGGCCTACAAACTTTTAAATCTGTAGCTCTCCATGGTTAAATATGATGAAATTGGGTGGGGGGGAGTGTTGGGAGAATCTCTGTTTAATTCTCCTGATTAAATTCATTAAGGAGATTCTGAGGGCAGCCGCAGAGACAGAGAAAAGAAAGAAATATTTCAGGTTCTACAGTTTATAGTGTGGCCTATGCTTTCCATGTTTACTGCCTGTGATTACAAAAACAATTTCACAGTAAAAGTAAAATGTAGATAATAAATCCTATATTAAGTAAATGTGAGATTAAAAACATGCAAAACAAAAAACAAGTGACTGCAAAGTTAAAGGTAGGAAGAACCCAATAAAGAGAATAAAAGGAATGATTAATATGTAAGGTAAAAATAAATTTAAGAAACTAAATTTTATGTTATGTTTCAGCAATTAACTTTAACACACCTCAGTACAGATGGTGTGCTTGAGTTTAATCTATAACCCAGGGGTAGTTATTTGACACCTGAAGTTCCCTGACTCAAAGTCCCCGCTTCCCATTCAAAAGAAGCAGTTAGCTAGCATTGGAAGGGTTGTAATGAAGAGTCTTCAGAATATGACTGTTCTTCAAAAATCCCTGAATCTGCATTAGAAAGATGATTAATTGGTCTATGGGATTTGGAAACAATTGTTCATTGACCGGAAGTATTGTTCAGGCACTTCCAACCTGGCATGAATGCGACTGAAGAATCCAAGAAGCCAGGAAAACAAACCCCTTGGGGGAGACAACCTAAGTCTAGAACTCCATTCAGTCCTGTGCCCACAGAGCATTCTCTCTCCTGATCCCACCACAGGTTAGCTCATCCTGTCATCAGGATATATGCTACGCTTGCACCAGAATTAGTCTTTCTTGCCAGGTGTGTGCTAGAATTGTGAAAGGGCAGCAGGTGGAGTCTTCACTGAGTTTACAGACAGGACATACAGCTGTTTTGTACCTGTGCCTGCTTGCTCATATATGTTTGCACATGTGGCCCAATTCAGTCTAAGACTTCCTTTTGTCGTAACATCACTCCTTAGTGTGCCTGTTGGAGATACCAGAGCTCCTACTCACCTCTAAGTGTCAGAGGTTACCCATAACCATCAAAGACCTGACAATTATCACAAGAACCTGTTTTGGTTAAACTGGGTCTGTCTGCAACAGTTAAAATAGTTGGAAGTTTCAAATCAAGAAGACAGACTAATGGAGATAAACAAGGAAAGTATAAGGAGTTAGAAGTATTAGTGATAAAAGTCATAAACAAGACTTTAGAATGAATAAAAGGTAACAGTGTCTATAAGAACAAAATACAGATAATGCAATGAACTATTAAAAAGTAAAATAAAAATCCTAAAATTTGAAAGCATAGATTAGAATAACAAAATGGACTAAAGTTATCTAAAACTATGGTATGTGGTGGTTCAAAATATGTGCACAAACTCCTTCACACTCCCTTCAAAAGGTGTAGCCTAACTTCTCCTTCGTTGAGTGGGTTGAACATCATGACTCACTTCTAATGAACAGAATAAAGCTGATGTGATGGTGTGTGACTTGTGAGACCTGGTCATGGAAGTCGTCACAGCCTCCTGCCTCCTCTGTCTGGGATCTCTCTCTCTGGCCAAAGCAGTGGCCACTCAAACAGCCTTATGGAGAGGTCTAAACAACAAGGGAAGCAGCCGTGTGATGAGTCATCTCAGAAGTGGATCTTCTGGGACCAGCCAGGCTTCAGATGCTGCAGTCTTAGCTGACATCTCTACTGCAACCTCATGAGAAACTGAGCCAGAACATCTAATCTAAGCCACTCTCAGAAACTGGGTGAGAAGATAAGTATTTATTATTTTAAGTTACGAAATTTTAGGCAATATATAAAGCAGAAATAGATAATGAACACAAACTGTTAGACCTATTTTTAAAATAAGCAAATACATCATCTGTAGAGGATAGAAAGAAGTCAAATAAGGAGTGTTCTAATGGGACCCTCTCACTCAAGAAAGATAGGATCTCAAAGCATGAAATTCCCAGAGAAGCTCTCTGAGGATGATCCTACTCTTGACCTTTGAGCAGGGAAGCCCTGGCAACTGCTCCTTATCCAGGACCTATCAATTAGAGCAAGCCCATCCTCTTCTGCAAACATGTGTGAGGACTCTTAAATGCATGACTTAACCCATATGCCATTCTGGCTTGCTGGAACCAGTTCACACTGGCTTGTGAGAGAAGACTGTCAAATTTTCAGGAATTCTGCATGCCAGTTGTTAATTAAAACCATGAAATCACTATGAAAATTAAATTATATAAAATTAAAATTAAATCTTTTGTATTAAAGAAACAGGTAATAGGGTTTTAGTGAGTTTTCCCCTATCCTCAGTGGTGCGGGTGAAGATGGTGTCTGCAGGTTTCTGGACTGCTGAAGAACTCCTAGAGAAGTGAAGGACTGAGAGGACCTTCAAGATGGCAGAAGAGTAAGACGTGGAGATCACCTTCCTCTCCACAAATACATCAGAAATACACCTACATGTGGAACAGCTCCTACAGAACACCTACTGAACACTGGCAGGAGACCTCAGACCTCCCAAAAGCCACGTGGATGAAAGGCCTTTGGTGCTCCAGCCAGGCATCAGGGCTGAGCCTCTGAGGTGGGAGAGCCAAGGTCAGAACACTGGTCCACAAGAGACCTCCCAGCTCCACGTAATATCAAATGGTGAAAATCTCCCAGAGATCTCCATCTCAATGCCAAGACCCAGCTTCACTCAATGACCAGCAAGCTACAGTGCAGAACACCCTATGCCAAACAACTAGCAAGACAGGAACACAACCCCATCCATTAGCAGACAGGCTGCCAAAAATCATAATAAGGCCACAACACCCCAAAACACACCACCAGACGTGGACCTGCCCACCAGAAAGACAAGATCCAGCCTCATCCACCAGAACACAGGCACTAGTCCCCTCCACCAGGAAGCCTACACAACCTACTGAACCAAACTTAGCCACTGGAGACAGACACAAAAAACAACAGGAACTACGAACCTGCAGCTGCAGAAAGGAGACCCCAAACACAGTAAGTTAAGCAAAATGAGAAGACAGAAAAACACATAGAAGATGAAGGAGCAAGGCAAAACCCCACCAGACCTAACAAACGAAGAGGAAATAGGCAGTCTGCCTAAAAAAGAATTCAGAATAATTATAGTAAACATGAACCAAAATCTTGGAAACAGAATAGAGAAAATACAAGAAACGTTTAACAAGGACCTACAAGAACTAAAGAGTGAACAAACAGTGATGAACAGCACAATAAGTGAAATTAAAAATGCTCTAGAAGGGATCAATAGCAGAATAACTGGGCAGAAGAACGGATAAGTGACCTGGAAGATAAAATTGTGGAAGTAACTACTGCAGATCAGAATAAAGAAAAAAGAATAAAAAGAATTGAGGACAATCTCAGAGACCTCTGGGACAACATTAAATGCACCAACATTCAAATTATAGGGGTCCCAGGAGAAGAAGAGAAAAAGAAAGGGACTGAGAAAGTACTTGAAGAGATTATAGTTGAAAACTTCCCTAATATGGGAAAGTAAATAGTTAATCAAGTCCAGGAAGCATTAGAGACTCCCATACAGGATAAATCCAAGGGGAAACACACCAAGACACATATTAATCAAACTATCAAAAATTAAATACAAAGAAAAAATATTAAAAGCAGCAAGGGAAAAACAACAAATAACACACAAGGGAATCCCCATAAGGTTAACAGTTGATTTCTCAACAGAAACTCTGCAAGCCAGAAGGGAGTGGCAGGACATATTTAAAGTGATGAAGGAGAAAAACCTACAACCAAGATTACTCTACCCAGCAAGGATCTCATTCAGATTTTTTTTTTCACACACACACACTGTATTTTATTTTTACAAGAGATAAACAGACTGACACCAAGCATTGTAAATGGATGACCACAAGAAAAGCAACAATGATTGCAATTACCAAACACGAAACACACTCATACTATGTCATAATATTGACATTCAGTCCAGTAATCCTCCATTGTAACAGCTCCTTTACTTTTGCAGTGAAAATTGATTTGTATATTTTTTGCCTCTGAGTCACAGAAAGTCAAAAAAATTATAATCATCCTCATCAGTTCACTCAGTTCCATGTAATCGATTTTTTTTCATCTTGATCTTCTGTTAGCACTTTTATGAGTTCATCAGTTTTCCATTAGAGTTCTCAAAATGCTTATTCATTCAGTTCAGCAGTATAGTCAGTTACCAGAAACCTGTACTGTCAGAGTCTTTTCCACGAATTCCTTGAAGATGAAACCCTTTTATAGGAACATATTTGCAAAAGCATCAGAGTACACCCAACACTGTCTATAAATGACAAAAGACTTAAAAATGACTATGGTTAAAGATTTGATGAAAGTTCATAATAATGCAATTGACAAGAAAATTTAGTTATTTCTGAGATATACATTTTAAAGTAATAACTAGAATTATGACTTATAACATTATACCAGAACATATAAGATTTTTAGAAATTTCATGTAATGTCTGAAATGTTTCTATTAACTCTCATTCAGATTTGATGGAAAATTAAAACCTTTACAGACAAGCAAAAGCTAAGAGAATTCAGCACCACCAAACCAGCTTTACAACAAATGCTAAAGGAACTTCTCTAGGCAGGAAACACAAGAGAAGGAAAAGACCTACAATAACAAACCCATAACAATTAAGAAAATGGTAATAGGAACATACATATTGATAATTACCTTAAATATAAATGGATTAAATGATCCAACCAAAAGACATAGACTGGCTGAATGGATACAAAAACAAGACCCATATATATGCTGTCTACAAGAGAACCACTTCAGACCTAGGGACACATACAGACTGAAATTGAGGGGATGGAAAAAGATATTCCATGCAAATGGAAATCAAAAGAAAGCTGGAGTAACAATTCTCATATCAGACAAAATAGACTTTAAACTAAAGACTATTAAAAGAGACAAAGAAGGACACTACATAATGATCAAGGGATCGATCCAAGAAGAAGATATAACAATTGTAAATATTTATGCACCCAACATAGGAGCACCTCAATACATAAGGCAACTGCTAACAGCCATAAAAGGGGAAATCAACAGTAACACAATCATAGTAGGGGACTTTAACACACCACTTTCACCAATGGACAGATCATCCAAAATGAAAATAAATAAGGAAACATAAGCTTTAAATGATATATTAAAGAGGATGGACTTAACTGATATTTATAGCACATTCCATCCAAAAACAACAGACTACACATTCTTCTCAAGTGCTCATGGAACATTCTCCAGGATAGATCATGTCTTGGGTCACAAATCAAGCCTCGGTAAATTTAAGAAAATTGAAATTTTATCAAGTATCTTTTCCAACCACAACGTTATGAGACTAGATATCAATTACAGGAAAAATCTGTAAAAAATACAAACACATGGAGGCTAAACAATATACTACTTAATAACCAAGAGATCACTGAAGAAATCAAAGAGGAAATTAAAAAATACCTAGAAACAAATGACAATGAAAACACGACAACCCAAAACCTATGGGATGCAGCAAAAGCAGTTCTAAGAGGGAAGTTTACAGCAATACAATCCTATCTTAAGAAACAAGAAACATCTCAAATAAACAACTTAACCTTACACCTAAAGCAATTAGAGAAAGAGGACCAAAAAGACCCCAAAGTTAGCAGAAGGAAAGAAATCATAAGGAGATCAGAAATAAATGAAGAAGAAATGAAGGAAATGATAGCAAAGATTAATAAAACTAAAAGCTGGTTCTTTGAGAAGATAAACAAAGTTGATAAATCATTAGCCAGACTCATCAAGAAAAAAAGGAAGAAGACTCAAATCAATAGAATTAGAAATGAAAAAGGAGAAATAACAACTGACACTGCAGAAATACAAAGATCATGAGAGATTACTACAAGCAACTCTATGCCAATAAAATGGACAACCATGAAGAAATGGACAAATTCTTAGAAATGCATAACCTTCTGAGACTGAATCAGGAAGAAATAGAAAATATGAACAGACCAATCACAAGCACTGAAATTGAAACTGTGATTAAAAACTTCCAACAAACAAAATCTCAGGACCAGATGGCTTCACAGGCGAACTCTATCAAACATTTAGAGAAGAGCCAACACCTATCCTTCTCAATCTCTTCCAAACAATAGCAGAGGGAGGAACACCCCCAAACTCATTCTACGAGGCCACCATAACCCTGATACCAAAACCAGACAAAGATACTACAAAAAAAGAAAACTACAGACCAATATCACTGATGAACATAGATGCAAAAATCCTCAACAAAATACTAGCAAACAGAATCCAATAGCACATTAAAAGGATCATACACCATGATCAAGTGGGGTTTATCCCAGGAATGCGAGGATGCTTCAATATACGCAAATCAATCAATGTGATACACCATATTAACAAACTGAAGGGGAAAAACCAAATGATCATCTCAATAGATGCAGAGAAAGCTTTAGACAAAATTCAACACCGAGTTATGACAAACACTCTCCAGAAAGTAGGCATAGAGGGAAATTTCCTCAACATAATAAAGGCCATGTATGACAAACCCACAGCCAACATCATCCTCAATGGTGAAAAACTGAAACCATTTTTACTAAGATCAGGAACAAGATAAGGTTGCCCACTCTCACCAGTATTATTCAACATAGTTTTGGAAGTTTTAGCCACAGCAATCAGAGAAGAAAAAGAAATAAAAGGAATCCAAATTGGAAAAGAAGAAGGAAAACTGTCACTGTTTGCAGATGACATGATACTATACATAGAGAATCCTAAAGATGCTACCAGAAAAGTACTAGAGCTAATCAATGAATTTGGTAAAGTTGCAGGATACAAAATTAATGCACAGAAATCCCTAGCATTCTTATACACTAATGATGAAAAATCTGAGAGTGAAATTAAGAAAACACTCCCCTTTACTACTGCAACAAAAAGAATAAAATATCTAGGGATAAACCTACCTAAGGAGACAAAAGACCTGTATGCAGAAGCAACCTAAGTTGCTTCATGGAAGCAACCTAAGTGTCCATCAACAGATGAATGGATAAAGAAGATGTGGCACATACATACAATGGAATATTACTCAGCCATAAAAAGAAACAAAATTGAGTTATTTGTAGTGAGGTGAATGGTCCTAGAGTCTTTCAAACAGAGTGAAATAAGTCAGAAAGAGAGAAACAAATACCGTATGGTAACACATATACATGGAATCTAAGGGGAAAAAATGGTTATGGAGAACCTAGGGGCAAGATGGGAATAAAGACACAGACCTACTAGAGAATGGACTTGAGGATATGGGGAGGGGGAAGGGTAAGCTGTGATAAAGTGAGAGAGTGGCATGGACATATATACAACTACCAAACGTAAAATAGATAGCTAGTGGGAAGTAGCTGCATAGCACAGGAAGATCAGCTTGGTGCTTTGTGACCACCTAGAGGGGTGGGATAGGGAGGGTCGGAGGGAGGGAGACGCAAGAGGGAAGAGATATGGGCACATATGTATATATATAACTGATTTACTTTGTTGTAAAGCAGAAACTAACACACCATTGTAAAGCAATTATACTCCAATAAAGATGATAAAAAAAAAAACAGGCAATAAATACTGAACATTCATGATATCCTAATTATTTTACTACTTTATGCTGTTATCTGTGCTTTTGAGGTACTTTTTGTGTATTGAATCTATACGGTAGAAATTCTAATTAATGATCTGACAGTGTACACCTCTTCCCAAATGCTTGTTCAGTGGGATCACACTGGTACCTGGAAATCAGCCATGGTGGGAGTGTTTACACCCTTGGAATTGATAAATGCTACAAATCAGGACTTGGTTTATTGTTTTTTAAAAATTGTCTATTCTTTAGAAAGTGATGGAGAAGATGTTAATAATGCCGATTGAAATGTGTCTTTTCTATACTTGCTACATTTGGAATAGCGCAAAACTGAGGAAATATTCTCCCAGTATTCAAAAAAATTTATCCAGTTCATCATGGATGAATGAATGAGGGTCTAATACACATCTTCATTGTTTCACTTTTGTCTTTCTAGTTAAACTAAATGAAAATATCAAACAATATTCACTCATCTGTCAGGTGTAACCATAGGCTGACTATGGATACAAAAATTTGGCAAAAATGAACATAAACTTTCCATGAAAATCAATTGACTTTATAGAACTTACAACAAGAAGCTTGTATATTTCATTATAATTTGTAAGATGTTTGCTACACATCCTTTATATCAGTAAACTTTTCAATAAATGTGTGTATATTTAAAAAACAGGCAGTTTTTAAACATTTATCAGTATACCAGTGACACTAACTAACGCTGACTACGATACGTAAATTATTTTTCTTAAAAATAAACCAACACTGATTGGCAGGGACTATGCTTAGGGGCAGGTATGTTAGGGCATCTTTACCCGAGGGCAGGAGCAGGAGCACAAGAACAAGGCAGGAGAACCAGGTATCTAGTCTCCAGGCAGATGGGTCTACAGGATCCATCCAGATCTGCAGGATGGAGGGCCTGTGGCAGAAGCTGTTTTCACAGGGGAAAGATTTAGGAGGCCAGTGTTACTGTGACCTCAACTGTAACCTAAGCAGTGAGGCCAAATGTAAATGACAGGTGAGCACCTGTACACAAAGACCACATCTTACATCCTTTGCTTCACAAACCAGCACCCACCCTCACAGAGCCTAGTAGACACTTGATAAATATTTGGTGAAACCTGTATTAAAATAAAGATGGAGTGAGAGTTGCTTTCACTTTATAATTGATAATTGTATACTACTGGCAGGGGTTTTGTATGTGAACTTCAGGGATGTCTGGGGAGGTGCCCTTGAAAGTTACAGCCAAAGTGGCACTGAAAACATACAGAAAGAAGAATATATTTGGTGCAAACAAGCCTAAGTCGATTTGGATACTCAAAACTGTTGGGTCCTTTGGATAGCCTCTAGCCATCAGAGGGGATGGAACCAGGGAGGCTTGTACCAGGGGCCACGGTGCAGTGGTAGGAAAGCTCCATCTCAGTTGGAAGCAAGCACTCATCACCCACAGGCTCACACAGTCATACAAGTTGCTCTGTACACTGGTCATGTCCCCAGCCTTTGTCTGATTATTTTACCCTCTGCAGGCAAAGGTGACTGTAAAACCTTCCAGGTCAAATTGGACCTTTACTCATTTCACCAATGAACAATTACTCCTAACATCCCTTGTGCTAATTAACGAATCTTTTAGGACTGATTTGGATGGCGATAAATAAAGTTCAGCCATGCTCCGGGTAAAGAACTTTTGTGCTTTTACACAACCCTGAGGTATGGGCTTCTGATTAGGAGAATCTGGTTGTGACCTAACTTCTCTAAGATATAAATAAGGTAATCATAGTCTATGCTGCAGTATTTAATATGGACAATACACAATACTAAATATATGAAAAACACACTTTTTATATTCATCTGTTTTTAAAATGGGAAGTATCATTTTTGCATGTAGATATATTTGATCTCTCAGCCAAACAAACAAAGCATATATAAAATTTCCCCAAGTAACCTCTGGTCTTCATTTTAATGGGTGAACATAGCCACACTAAGGGGTTCGGGTACTAATAAAATATAAAAACTGTTCAATTTGAATATCACACCTAGGCTCTCACACACAGGGAACTTCTACTGAAGCACAGTACAACTCAAGCTAAGGTTGGCATTAATAACGCACTTGGAGCTCTAAGACTGAGAGTAAGAACGTGAAGTTACAATCTCCTTTGCTCTCAGCGCAGTAGATTTCAGCTTCACCTTTGATGTCTCACAAATAATACAGCTTGATTCAAACTGGAGCCCTTCGGTGGAGCTGTCAGCCACTCTCTCCAGCATCCTAGGATGGCTATTTTCCATGTATTATTTTCCATGGAAAGCAAGAATCTCTTTTGAGTGCCAACAACTTTGATGGCTTCTCATTGCAGGAGAAAAGTGGATGAATTATTCTGGAGAAAATGCTTTCTGTTCTCTTGGTGATATCTGTAAAAGGCCTGGCACTTCCAAGAAACTGGTTGCTATTCTCTGGGGCCTTATCCTCTAGACAATATTATGTTCATGGTTTCATTAATTTAAGTCAGGTATTATGCTCCAGGAAGAAGATATTTTCAGAAAGAGTTCTGAAAACGCCACTTTTTCAGTTGAGCTTTCCATTTCACTGAGCCCTCTCTCATTTAAAGAATATACAATGAAAGGACCTCTGCAGGACTTAGTCAGAGTGGCCCAGGACAGGGCTGGGGGCATCAGAGTGGTGCAGCAGTTCAAAGCGTGAGCTACGCTTGGCTGTGTGGATGAAGAGCATTGCCTGCCATATCAGTAAACAAAGGATATTGCAGCCATCAAGCCACCAGCCACTGCAGCCACCACTGACTGTACACCCTGAGGGGAAAACAGGATACTGGTCCTAAATAGTTAAGGTGCACATCAAAGGAATGATTTCAATGAACCCAGACTCTTGCATTTTCCAGTACATAGAAAAGCACTAAATTCATTACCTTGAGGTGTCTGGTTTTCTTTAATTAACAGTAATCTTTTGATGTTCCCACTACCTGAGGTTTTTCTTCTTCTTCTTTTTTCAGGAACTCCTAGATATCCTAGCTCGTCCCTTACCTCTTCAGAGCAGTCCCTTAGAGCTAACTGAGAGGCTGTCTCCCGGGCTTAAGTCCTCAGAAAGTCTGCTAAATAAAACATAATTCTCAACTTTTTTTTCTTTTTACATCATTATTGGAGTATAATTGCTTTACAATGTTGTGTTAGTTTCTGTTGTACAACAAAGTGAATCAGTTATACGTATATATATCCCCATATTCCCTCCCTCTTGAGCCTCCATCCCACCCTCCCTAGTTCTCAACTTTTGGGTTATTTGGGGGTTTTTTTTTCTTTTTTTTTTTTTTCAGTCAACAGCTGTACAATCTTTAACTGTGGGAACCTGGGCACCTCTTCCTCACCTCTTTAAGCCTCCACATTCTCACTTTTAAATTCAGGTGTAAGAGAACCCGTGTCAAAGGGCTCTTGTAAGGATTAGATGAGGTAGAGCTTTAGAGTGACCAGTGCATAATAAACACCAAACAGCTATTCAATAGACATAAACTATTATATAAGACAGATGATTGGTAGACAGATGTCTGGAGGCCAAGCTGTAGAATCATTTGATACTTGATAATGTCTTCTGGGTTACAAAGTCCCTCATTTACTCCACCAAATTCATGGGCAACATGGAAGACATGCTAAATTCCCATCTATTATGACTAGCATTAAAATTAACTTCTACCTAAATGTCCATCAACAGAGGAATGGATAAAGAAGATGTACTATATACAATAGAATATTACTCAGCCATAAAAAAGAATGAAATAATGCCCTTTGCAGCAACATGGATGGACCTAGAGATTGTCATACTGAGTGAAGCAAGTCAGACAGAGAAGGACAAATATTGTATGATATTGCTTACATGTGGAATCTAAAAAAATGGTGCACATGGACTTATTTACAAAACAGAAATAGAGTTACAGATGTAGAAAACAAATTTATGGTTACCAGGGAGGAAAGGGGTGGGGAGGGATAAATTGAGAGATTGGGATTAACATATATACACTACTATATATAAAATAGATAACTAATGAGGACCTACTCTATAGCACAGGAACTCTATTCAATACTCTGTAATGACCTATATGGGGAAAGAATCTTAAAAAAGAGTGGTTATATGTATATGTGTATGTATAACTGATTCAGTTTGCTGTACAGCAGAAAGTAACACAACCCTGTAAATCAACTATACTCCAATAAAAATTAAAAAAGAAAAAAAAACAAACCAACTTCCAATTCAGTACTTTCTATGTGCAAGAAGGCTTTTGGCTGTGTCCCTGGGGATAATCAGACAGGAATCCTGCCCACAGGGAGCAGGGGAGATAAGACAGGTACATAAAAGTCACACACCTTGTGATAACTTTTGACTTATTTTTCCTCTTTTCACTTAACTTCAGATATCTCAAAAGGCATTTCAAGTGCCATTTACCTGAACGGCCCACCAAAAGGAAACAGCACATTTGATACAAACTGTCAAGAACTAAATGTCTAGTTAAGTTTTCCAAATAAAAAATTTTCTCCTGTGAAATCTGATATCTTCTACTCTAAACAATGACATATATGTATGGAGCAGACATTTTATCAAAGTGATGAGATAATAAGTACCCCATCACACCATCCTATAATTTTAAATGAAAAAATTATTTATACTTTCAACAGAATTTTGAAAAACATGTCACGGTTTTTTTATTTTAAAAACTAAACTAAAATAAAAAGTTATTCCAAAATAAAGTTGCTGAGTACAAAAATGGCAAAAAAAAAAAAAAATCACACAAAGTAGGGAGTGGTCAATGCCAAAGAAAGATAAGAATAAAATGTTACCAGTATTTAAGAGAGGGAGAGAGCACCTCCTGCAGGGGGGAGTAATGGGGAGATCCAAGAAGACTTCAAGGAGATGGACAGGCAGGGGGCAGAGAAGAGGAAAGGCAGAGGGGCAAGAGCAAAGGTGCCAGCATTTGTGCTCTTCCCTGTGTGCCAGACAGCATTCTAAGCTCCATGTTTGCATGGACTTGTTTAATACTCCCAGAGATTTGCTGAGGCACGTGCAATCATTCTCATGTTACTAACCATGAAACTAAGGCTCAGTGTGATTAAGTTACTTGCCTGGAATCACACAGCTGACACATGGCAGTGCCATGGCTGGAGCTCAGGATTGTCTGACACTGCAATACATGCAGAATAAAGTGGATGACAGAGCACATGGAGGACGGCAGGGCGGAATATACTGAACAACTTGCTTAGGGACCAGCCCAGCCCAGCCCAGCCCGATTCTTGTATCAGGTGAAACACTCATTACTTAGTGGGAAGCACAGGGAATTTTTGAATGAGGGGTAACGTGACAAGAACTAAGAACTGGTAGAATAACTGGGAAAATCCTCATCACCTATGGACTAGAGAGGGGAGCCCTAGGGCTTGGTTCTGCCAAGTTCTCTGAGCCATTAAGCCTCTTTGGGTGCCATTTACTATGGAAGTCAAGCCACTCAACCCCAAATCATAAAAAAAGGTAGTATTAATTCCTTCAGGGCCCAAGCATTCTGTTTTCTATAGTAGTAGTTCCAAATATTTTAATCATCATGGAAAAATGTTCAGATGCAAATCACCAGAATATTTGCATACAATTTCAGGAAACTTCCGACCCTGGAACTCTAAAGAAGTGGTTCTCAAACTTCATTGTACAATAAAGAACAGCCAGAAGGGCTTGTTTAAAATGCAAATTCCCTAACTCCAGCCCTCAAAATAGTAATCCAGGAGCTCTGGGGTGAGGCCCAGGAACTTGCCTATTGACAGGCACTGCCAGGTGATTCTAATGCAAGTGGCCTCTACACAAACTTCCAGAAACTCTGATCTAGAGGTCCCCAGACCCCAGAGGAAGAACTCCTATTCTACAGCATCACACACACATACTGAAAAATGGCCCCCAAATACAAAACAACAGCTGCTTCACAGCCCCTCACTATAGCTCCATTGTATAGGTCTTCTGGCTGTAGCTTGTCTCTTCTTCCTGAAAAAAAATATGGCAGAGCAAAAGGAGACATTGGGGGTCTCTTTTATAGTGCCCGCACAAAGCACTTTGCACACAGTAATGGACTCCAGAATTGAATCCAGGGTTACAAAAGGTCCACTGTCATTTATCAGTAATTGCCCACTTTGCCACTCTATCTGCAAATACCATCTCCATCAGGTAATCCATTTTTCCTCCTCAAGGAATACTTGCAAAATACATAAATATTATGCCAAGAAAATATTATGTGGCTCCCTGAGAAGAATTATCTAAAAGGTTACTCAGATGTGAGCATGCCATTAGCCACTGTGAATATTAAGAGGCAATGTGCTCTGGTGGGACAAGGGAAAAATAAAACTTGAGACATAATTAGATATTGAAAAGGCAGCAGAGCTCAGAGACTGTTAAAATAAGGTATGACTGTAAGAAGGACTAGAATATCAAAAAACCCTCCAGGAAAGGACTGCATTTATCAAAATGGACAGTTTATGGAAAGGAAGTGAGTAAACTGCCACCCCAGCACCCCCATGAGTTCTTTGTTACATAAAAGCTTCATGATCTTCCTAAAATATTTCATCTTACACCATGGAGGAGATCTGGCAAATGTTAGTAGATTTACTCTGCTTGCCTTCAAATCAGTAGCATTTTGGCAGTGATTTATTGTGTTTATAAAAAGGCTTTCATCTGAAAATTCACAATCTATAAGGTGAAGGAATCTCCTACCTACTTGAACAAGAATCGACCAGTATTGATAGAATATTTTGTTACTGAAACTCAGTCTTTAACATTCCAGAAGAAGTTTTACTTTAAAAATGGAAATGTTCACACTAAAATTCTTTTAACCTTCTTATGTGATTGGAAATTTTCACAATAAAATATTGGGGAAATGATGTCAGGAAATCAGGAGGATGGGCGAGGAGAGCACATAGGTAGTTGTGAAAACTACCCAGTTGCGCAGGACCCTACGGGGCCTTCCCAGGACAGACCTCTCCATGTCCTCTGCCTACCTTTTGTCTGTAGAAGAACTTTAGCCAAAGAATAAGTTTAATCAGAGAAGCAAGAAAATGAAGAAGCAAAGGCAAGCAATCAAACAGGACAAAGCAATAATGGTTTAGTCATTAAGCAAAGTCAAGGACTTTTAGTTCCTCCTCAAGGGCTACAGATAATATTCTGGGCCATGTTCTTTGAGCTGTTTTGCAGATACTAAAACCCCCACCAGGTGGAAGATGTTAACTACATGATGACCAGACTGTAGCCATGACATAGCTGCTTCATCTTACAAAATTCCCAGAACTGGCCTCAAGAAAATGGGAACAAACTGACCCTAGAACTGAAGATTATCTGTACTTAAAACAATCAATATGATGTTGATCAGACTACTGCATGACTAATTTCAAGGGGACTGTCAGAGCTGACTGTGCTGCTCTGCACATAGCCCCCTGCCTTTGCCTATACACTCCTTTAACTCCCCTTTAAAAGCTCTTGCCCCCTGATCAACAGTGGGAAGTTGGCTTTTTGACATGAGTCCGCCTTCTCCCCAGGTTGCCAGCCTCCTGAATAAAGCAAACTTTCCTTTCCTACCAACACTTGTCTCTTGAAAGTACTGGCTTTCAAGTGGGAGCAGCTGAACCTGAGTTTGGTAACGGTTTCAGCTGTTCTAATTCTTAAATTGCAAGATGGGTTGGTTTCATTAATATGCCTCATCACTTACATATACATACATTTCTTTTTCCCAAAGATTATAAAATAAAAATTTTAAACAGAACAACAACAGAACATGATCACAAGAAATTAAGTGTATACCATTTGAGTTGCTTTGAGGTCAGAGCAAATGTCAACTATTTTAAATCATTCTATTTTACTTACTATCCATGGACAGCCCAGAAGAGGCATTTTGATAGTGTTCCCCATGTGTCATTGAGTTGGTTGAAATAAAAACTTTGTGCATCTGGCAATAAGGAAACAAAATTCTCTAGAGGTGTTTTTGTTATTGTGAGCTGAAAATCTTGTTTTATGAGCAAAAAAAGCTCTGAAGACTGAGGGCTCATTTCAGCACCTAAGAAGGTCCAAGGTAGGGCTGGAGAGTTATTTCTTGGTCCAGGCTGACACTGGGAGAAGACTGAGGCAGGAGAGCAGGAATTGGGGGTCATATCTTGGTCATATCAACAGTACACAGAACAAAGACAGTTTGGAGTGAGGAACAGAACAGTTGCAGAAGCTAAGGAAGAGAGAGTGTTTGGGGAGTGGGCTGGGAGGGGGCACTGCTCTGAGACCACCTATCCATCATGACCCAGGAAACCCAGATTAATAATGTTCCAGCTTCTTCAAAAGAGATTTCCATGGATTCTCCAGTGGCAAAGATGATGCTTCAGACACTGGGGCTTTGTCAGGCACTAGGATAAAAACCACCTCCCTATGCAGTAGGACATTTATGCCATCTTTCTGAGCCTACCTGAAATTCCACTTATCAGGATTCTTTTAAAATAACAGGCATCGAGGTAGGTGGTGGTCGTTATACTGTGAGTCATCCACACCCTGGGTAACTTAATTTAATCTGATTGTTTTCCTGACACAAGGTTAGGAGTGGACATCCTCTGGAAGGCAACATATGGTCACTGGTGCCAAGGGAGTAACAATCATATCAGAACTTTACATCTGACTGTCCATAAGAAGGCTAGTGTCTTCTTGAGTCCCAAGATTTATTGCTTTCTTCACTACATAAAGAGCTCCACTCCATGCCTAGTTTATCGCCAACCTGAGGACCACTCTCAGGTGGCCCAGGTATGGTGGTCACTTACATCTGAAATCTGGGGTTTGCTGTCTTTATTTTTTCCCCAGAGAACCCTAGCTTCAGATTAAATTTTACACAAAACCAAAATATATCAAACAGAGAACTAGGGAACCTTCAGCTGTAAGGGGTGGGAGATCTGAACTCTTCCCCAGGACCTGAGACTTCTGTGAATATAGAGTGTGAATCACTGCCTTGGAGGGAATCAGGGTTAAGAACCCAAAACAGTGGGTACTTCAAGGCCCAGTTCGGGATTTAACAAGAGCAAACAAACAACCCAGGTAGGAGTGAAATGGTCTAGTTGTTTGTGTCCTCCAACTACTCATCTGTTCCATCCTGAGTTAAAAAACATCCTTTTCACTGCACACATGGCTTTCTACAGAATCTCTTCATGCTGTGACCAAGGACTGCTTGTAATGCAGCTGAGAAAATAAGTATTTCCCAACACCGTGTATTCCTTTGAGCCTCTTATAACGAGGGCAGCTTTCTAATTGTCACATTGGTTCCCTACAGGGATCTGTGCCAGTTAAGAGGATTCTGAGCTCTGGGAGAGTGGAATAGGGTGAGAAGGGCTGAGCCCTAAGCATCTCATGTCTCTTTTGATTGTTTATTTTCCTCAAACCTAAAACATGTGTATAAAAGTAACATTGAACCTTAATGAACACATTACATTCAAGTGAATATAATAATAGTTTAATTAGTACATAAGTATAATTTGACCCTGTCTGTAAGTGTGTATGTATGTGTTTGATTTCAAACACAGGCATATGTGAAAGAATTTATTTAAAAAATCCTAAGTCTCTAAAGCCCATAATGAAAATACTAAGAGTTGTAGTTTTCTTGTTTTTCACTTGTAATGGACATAAATAACACTCAGTGACTGTAAAAATCTTGCAGCTGCTCAAATATTCAACTCATTGGAACTTAAAGCTCACAGCACACAAATAACATTAAACTAATCTCAAAAGCTGTCAGATGAAATACCCAAAAAGTATTTTACTTTTATTACCTACAAGAGCCATCTTCCTGGAAATGATTTCCTGCAGTGCAGCTGACAACAGGGAGAAGGGTAAGAGCCTTTGAGGAAGAGTCTGTATTAAACACTTTCAAGTATGATAGTTTATCATTCACAGGAAATTCTTCAAAATTTCAGAATTGGAGATTTTTCTAGGATATGAGCTAAAATTCCCTCCCTTTTCCTTCCATTGTTTCTCATATCTCTGTTATGGTCCATTGCATTGAATTATATTTTATGAGACTGCATTTTCCCACCAGGTTGTCTGAGCGGGGCTCATAAGTGTCCTATCCATGTGGCCTGGCCAGCGCATAGTGGCTTTACTGAAAGCATGATGCTTAAATTTTAAATGTTTACTCAAACTTTGAGCAGGACCTTAAGAAATATGACTTGAAAAATGAGATTTTATAACAACAACATAACAGAACTTAAACGTGTGTGTGTGTGTATAACTAGTGATTTAGAGTGGCTCAACACTGAGTGAATTACCTTTCCCATCACTTAGGATCGTTTTGGAACTCCTTGATTGTAGAGTCATAATTTTCATCCCATATAAGAAAGTCAACCACTTAATTTTTAAAAATAAAATCACAGACTTTCATGTGTTTTTATTTTAAAACTAAAATTTGAGGAAAGGAAGAATCAAATACAAATACATGGGCTTTTCATGCTTGCACTCTCATGTCTAGCCCACCTGCCAACCTTTTATAAATGGGTGTGAATGCATACCAATCCCTGATGGTATCACATTCTCTAAGTTAAAGGATGCTGGTTTCATTAATGTTCCCCTTACTGCGTAATCTTTTGCAGGAATATTCTCCTTTCCTCCCTGTGTGCAAAAGGACCTTTGTCCTGCATATGTGCTGCTCCAGCCCCATTTCCAGCTGAACCCATCGTCTGATTTCCTTGGGATCTGCACACTTGCTGTGTCCCCACTGGCACCATGATCAGAACTACTTTCATCTCTCATTGGCTGCTGGCATCTCCTCAGTGGCTTCTTCCTCACCCTGCTCTTGCTCCCCGACCCAGCCTCCAGGCCTGGAAGATCCGAGACTTAACACCTTCTCTTCCCTTTGGACAAATCACACACAATCCCTAATGCCGCTGACAAGTTCCCCTGTTATCACTGACTTTGTTTTCCAGCTCTCTGATCTCTGCCTGTGCCTTCTCCCTTCAGGGTCTGTCCACAAGCTGTAATCTTATGGTGGCTGACCCCATCTTTTGGCTTAAACTAGTTTGTGTGGGTTTCTGTTACAACCGAGATCCTGAATGCATATATGACTAGAAGCCAAGTGTGTCCACTGGAATGACCATCTGTCCTGAGGCTCTGATGATGCTCAGCAGACAAAATAACCACTTCCTCTCTGTACTTGCACCACTCTGAGCTACCCTGGAGGGTGAAAACCTACCAAGCCTTGGCAAGTGGAAAGTTGCCCCTACCTGGGCGTGGGGAGTGTATCTAAGATACAAAGATAAAAAAGCAATAAATATAATTTTGTCAAGGAATGTATAACAGCTGTTGTTTTAGGGAATAGCAAAGTACTGTATACAAAAATTAAGTCCATTATACTTTTTTCTTGTGGACATGGAATTGGGCTAAGTGCGATGCTTAAGTTCTTTTTCTGGGCTTTCCCTAGACCAGTGGCTTTCCTTGGAGGAATGGGTGTGTCACCCAGGGGAGATCTGTCAATATCTGGAGACATTTTTGGTTGTCCCAAATTGGGAGATGGGTATGTAACTGAGCAGGACACCATGGGGTCTTCCTGGGACAGACCCTCCCATGTCCTCCCCCTGCTTCTTGTTTGTAGAAAAGTTTTAGTTTCCCAGGCCTCCCCTGAGTCACAAAAGCCTGGCTCAAGAATTAATGATTGAAAGAATGTGAACATATAGTAACAAAAAAATAGCAGTTGCGCCAGGAAAACTCATAACAATTTAAACAGTAAATCAGCCAATATAGCAATCACAGAATCTTTAGTTCCTCCCTGAAGGACATAGATAACAGTCATGCACAGTTCTGAGTTGTTTTACAGATACTGAAACCCCCACCAAATGGACAAAGTTAACTACATGATCACCTTGAACACGTAGCCCCCAGACCAGCTGGAACCTGAAAATGGATAACATTAACCCCTGTGACACGCCCATTACCATGAACCAATCAGAGAATTGTGCATGAGCTGATCACACACCATGCAACGTCCCTTCCTCACCTTGCCTTTAAAAGGTTTTCCCAGAAACCCATCAGGGAGTTCTGTCTCTTGAGCATTAATTGCCCCGACTCCTTGCTTGGCACTTGCAATAAACACTGCACTTTCCTTCACCACAACCCAGTGTCAGTAGATTGGCTTTACTGCGTGCAGTCAAGCAGACCCGTTTGGTTTGGGAATCAGCAAAAGCCAAGGATGCAGATGAACATCCTACATTGCAGAGGACAGCCCCCAATGACATAGAAATGCCTAGTCCAAAATAATAGTACTCTTCTTGAGAAACCCTGCTCTAGACACTATATTTCCCCTCCGGAAACTGGTATTTCCTTTATTTCCAGATTCCATCTCACCAATCCTTAAAATGGAATGGAAAGATAACAGAATTGGTAATGAAAGTCCTAATTTTTCTGCTGTGAATCTAACAATGAATAACACAAATCATGATTCCTTGTAATTATCCAATAACACAAAATGAGGAGAGGCAATGATTCCTTTCTTTATTAATTTAAAATAGACAAGTAATGCATGAACACATTCTCCTAGTAAAACAATTTAAACATTACAGATAAAAATAGGGTTTCCCTAACAACCACCTCCCTTTGCCCTCAGAAATAACCATTTCAGTTTATTCTCAATTTGGTTTGTATTTTTCTGTGGTGATAACACAAATTTCCTGCCCTCCTTAAACTGTTTATTTCAGCAATCTGGTGGGAGTAAAATAATATTTCTTTTTGCTTAACTTGCATATTGTTAATTACAGGTAATATTGAGTATATGATCATTGACTCTTTTTATTTCTTCTGAGAATTGCTTTTCCATTTCCTTTGCTCATTTGTATCTCTATATACAAATGTGTCCCTTATCCCCATTGAATAGTACATAAATAACTTGACAATTACATGCGTATGTACTGCAAGTAGTCTCTCCCAGACTCTCTCTGGGGAAAAAACGTCCCTCTTCTTTGCTTATATTTTATTTTTGTTACACTCTCTTGAACAGAAGCTTTCAATATTGATAAGTCAAATTTGCCAAGTGTTTCCCTTCAAGGTATAGCTTTTGTGTTTTGTTTAAGAAGGTCTTCCCAAATCGGTGATTTCCAAAACTGCCCCAAACTCTAAAATTCATTCTTTCAGAGTGAAGGCCTCCTACTATTCAGACAGCTCCTCCAATTCAGGGAGCCCAGGATGCAAAACCCAGCCCCTCCGACAACTGCACACAGAGCTGCAAGCTCACCAAGCCCCAAGCCAAAGCACTAACTCCCTTTCTCCCAAATGCTGCTCCCCTGAGGCCCACATCATAAGTCAATCTTGACCCCTCCTTTTCCCCACCCCCACTTTTTTTTTCATAGTGACTTGCACATATGTAGCAACAACGTCATTTGTCACACTTCTTGCAGTCCCATAAAAATTAGTAGTGTTTGGACAGTCATAACCTGACAATGTGGGAATCCTGCTACCATCTCTCCCAGCTCTTACATACAGAAAGGAGAAAAAATGACAAACATTAACTAAAAGGATGCTTATAATATGATACAGTGTCACTTATATGTACCACAACATATTACTTGGGTTAACATGGAACTCTCATAGACAGTTTGTGCGGTTGTCGTTTTTTGCCTTCCACATCCTTCCCACAGTCAATGGTTTTGTCTGGATAGACAGAGCCAACATAGTTATATTTGAAACGTTCAGAGACACAGAAACTGATATTTAGCTACAATCCTTGATTTTCCTGAGACCTCGAAGCTCAGTGAGAAAAACTCAAATCCTATACCCTTCAATTAAGCTAAAGCCTTATGGAGACATGGCTGATGAAACAGGATAGGCATGCAAGGTCATGGCCAAGATAAAATCATTACAAGTTGTTAATTAGATAGAAAGACATGACTTCAAAAGAGTGCTTGGACATTGGAAAGAACTAGTTAAGTGTTCTCATCTTTTCACAGAAATCTTTCTAAAATAGATTTACACAAAGTTGCTGTTTGAAACAATGAATTTGCTGATGTTTGAATGGGCTTTCAGTTACTTTGATGTGTTTTTGCTCTGAGAACCCTTCCAGGCCCACTCCGCTTCTGCCACCAAGTTCTTTTGATCCTACTTTCTAATGGTCACCACTTTTTTTTTTTAATTAAAAAAATCTATTTATTTGGCAGCACTGGGTCTTAGCTGTGGCATGTGGGATCTTTGTTGTTGTGTGTGGGATCTTTGTTGTGGCATGTGGGATCTAGTTCCCTGACCAGGGATCGAACCTGGGCCCCCTGCATTGGGAGTGCAGAATCTTAACCACTGGACCACCGGGAAAGTCCCTGGTCACCACTTCTCGTCCCCTCTCTACACCTGGGCTGTCACCCCTGGCTTCTCACTGCCCATACTCTCCTCCTAGATACACAGCTGGCTCTCAGCTGACCCTCCTTCCTCCAGTCTCATCCCCTTTTAGCCTATCTTCCACCATGAGGATGCCTGAGAGCTCTCACCAACACTTGAGTTTGATCCTTTGACTCTTCCACTCTTTAAAGTCTTTCCACTGTTTCCTCTGAATAAAGGTCAAACTCCTCAGCACAAAGAAAAAGTTCTGATGGTCTTGCCGCTGCCTACCCGACCAAGCTGATCTCTGGCCACCATCCTTCCCTCCCTGCCTTCAGCTATACTGAGCCACATGCAGGGCTCCAAACAGACCCTGCTCTCTCTGCCTGGAACCATCCAGGGCCACCTCTACCCACCCCTCCAGGTGCAGCTCAGACCTCAGGGCCCAGGAACCTGCCCTTCTCTGAACCTACCCTCTCCCTCCCCAGCAAGTCTGAGGTAAGTGCCCCCCTCTTAGGCACATCTCAAGGTCCTTATGCTCACCTCTATCTGGCACACAACATACCGTTCAATAACTCTATGTTTCCTTGTCTCTCTCTCACACAGGCAGGACATCTAATTGTATTCTGGATTATTATTATTCCTTTATTCAGTGGACACTCATGAATATGATCTTTGTGCAATGCAGGGTGTAAGACACTGGGGGCACCAGGCAAAAGTGAAATGGGTCCACATCCTGCCCTCAGGACATGTACACATATCTATATATAAAAATAAACTAGCTAGAAATTGACAAAGGCCCAAAGAGAACTACAGACCACATGGCATGAGGGTTCAAAGAAAGGAAGACTAACTTTACCAGTGGGGGGTAGGGATGGCTGTGGTAACATGTGATGTGTGAGTCTTTGGGAGCCGTGGCTTTGGAGTGCCGTTGCCTGGTTCAAATCCCAGTTACAACATTTCTTTCCTAGCAAGTCACCTGACCTCTTCAAGACTCAGTGTTTTCATCTTTAAAATGGGGTGGGTGATCACAATAGTACCTGCTTCTGAAGAATGTTTAAGACTTAAATGAGATAATGCTAGCAACACTCTTAGCACAGTGCTAGCCATAAAGTGAGGGATAAAAAGTATTAGAGAGAGTGGCATATGAGCTAGGACTTAAATGACAGAAAACACCTAGATGTGTAGACAGCAAATTTTGTGAAGATTGTATTTGTAATCCATAAGCATTCATCCTTCTTTTTAAACTTTCCTCCCTCATTCTACCTAAACACACTCTTATTGAAACCTGCCTACCCAAGCTCTCACTCCTTCCCCTTGTAGGTGCCTCCTTATAATATCTTCCCAGGTCCTTCTAGAATCTGATTATCTGAATCTCTTCCAACCTCTTCCCATCTGTAGTGGATTGACTAGTGTGCCCCCAAATTCTTGTCTTCTTGGAACCTCAGAGTGTGACCTTACTTGGAAACTGGGTCTTTGTAGATGAATTAACTAAAGATCTCTAGATGAAATCAACCTGGATTTAGGGTGGATTCTAAATCCAATAGCTAGTGTTCTTATAAAAGGGGAAGTGCCCCAAAGACACAGGGAAGAAGGCCATGTGAGGACAGAGGCAGTGATTGGAGTGATGTTGCCATAAACCAAAGAACGCCTGGGGGCCCCAGGAGCTGGAAGACAATATAGAAGGATTCGCCCCTACAGCCTCTGGAGGGAGCATGGCCCTACCCATACTTCGATATGAGACTTCTGGCCTCCAGAACTATGAGAGAATAAATTCCTCTTGTTTTAAGACACCAAATTTGTTATAGCAGCCCTAGGAAATTAATCCACATCCATCAGAGTGTAATCACCAGGATCTTTCTGAAACACCCCTCTCTGATCATGCCTCTTGCCTGTCTAGCATCCTTCAGTGGCTGCCCAGAACCTCTGGCCTTCCTATTGGGCCATTTCTGAACTCTGCAGATGCTCCTGTCATCACTCTTGACCAGACACTCCTGTGCTGCCTTTCCTGGCCCCACCACCCAGCCTGGCATCTGGTAACTTCTACTCTTCTCTAAGATCAAGAAATCTGGGTATATATCCGAAGAAAATGAAAACACTAATTCGAAAAGATACATGCATCCCAATGTTCATAACAGCATTATTTACAATAACCAAAATATGGAAGAAACCTAAGCATCCATCAACAGATGAATGGATAAAGATGTGATACATTGGGTGTGTGTGTGTGTGTGTGTGTGTGTGTGTATACACATACATACAATGGAATACTGCTGAACATAAAAAAAAGAATGAAATTTTGCCATTTGCAACAACATGGATGGACCTTGGGGGTATAATGCTAAGAGAAATAAGACAAAGAGAAAGACAAATACTCTATGTTATCCATGGAATCTAAAAAGTAAAACAAACGAATGAATAAAACAAGAAAGAAACAGACTCACAGATATGAAGAACAAACTAGTGGTTACCAGTGGGGAGAGGGAAGAGCAGAGAGGCAAAATAGGGGTAGGGGATTAAGAGATACAAACATATAAAATAGGGCTTCCCTGGTGGCACAGTGGTTGAGAGTCTGCCTGCTGATGCAGGGGACATGGGTTCGTGCCCCGGTCTGGGAAGATCCCACATGCTGCGTAGTGGCTAGGCTCGTGAGCCATGGCCACTGAGCCTGTGCGTCCGGAGCCTGTGCTCTGCAATGGGAGAGACCACAACAGTGAGAGGCCCGTGTACCGCAAAAAAAAAGAAAAAAAAAAAAGAACGAAAGAAAACAGAGATACAAACATATAAAATAGATAAGCTACAAGGATATATTGTACAGCACAAGGAATATAGCCAATATTTTGTAATAAATTTAAATAGAGTATAATCTATAAAAATATTGAACCACTGTGTTGCACACCTGTAACTAATATAATATTGTAAATCAACTATACTTCAATTAAAAAAAAATTCAAATGAATAGCTCCACTCAACACAGAATGACTACAGAACCATTAAGCTCATTCACCTTAATTCCTTATTACTCTCTAATGGGCAAAGGTTCCTACTATACTTTCTCTCAAGTAACTAACCATCTATAATAATCTATAAAACATAATCTGAAATGTAATATACAATCTGTAATGTGAATTAAATAATTATTAACATTTTTTGGTAAAGGAAAGCTTTTTAAAAAAAATGTGGTTAACTGCCATCCTTTCTAAAAATATCAATAATAACGAAGATTTGGCTCAGATGTCAGCTTCTCCAGGCAACCTTCCATCATGCATCTCTGCCTTGCAGTTTGATTAGGTGTTTCTTTTATTTTTTTTAACATCTCTATTGGAGTATAATTGCTTTACAATGGTGTGTTAGTTTCTGCTGTACAACAAAGTGAATCAGCTATACATAAACATATATCCCCATATCTCTTCCCTCTTTTAGACTAGATAATGTTATATCCTGGGCAGCTTCTAGCTTAACACTTAGCATATTAAAATCATCCGATTCCTTGCCAATCTCCTTCACCAGATGGTAAGGCCTGTGCCCATGTACCATTCATCTTTGTGTCCCAGTGACTGTAAATGTGCTTTGAACCATGTGGGTGCTCATAAACACTGGTTGAAAAACTGAATGAATGAATGGGCAAGGAGTTAGAAGGGAGGTCTCCTTTTGGGACCCAGAATCTCAACACATGTCAGTGGCTTACAACATGGTTTCTTACATCTGGCACAATTGATTGGTAGACATAGTCTCTAACTTTATTTGTCTGAATATAAAGCTCATAACATGCTTTCATAATTGCTGGCATGATTTATTGATAGGGAAACCACTACCAAAAGAGTTAAATGATTATACTACGCTCACAATTCTTGTCTGTGGATTAAAAACTTCAAAGAAATGCAAAAAATCCTGTACAGGAAAGCCATGTCCTTTTCAAACACACGAAGAGCAAAAGGAAAAACATTCCAATGTTCTCAAAGTAATCTAAACTTCACAGAATAAACCTCTTATACCTTTATGGATAATCAGTTGAGTTGTTATTAATAACCTGTGATAGTGAAAGAAGACTGGATGTCAGAAGATGCTTTATTCATTCACACACACACACGCACATTTCCAAAAGTCCAGACTCCTTGAAATTATTTTTTAATTTTGTAACCTCATGGTATGTATATTCTAACATAATTCATACATAGTGTATTAAAATTAGAAATTTCATATAAGTGGCTACCAATGTGTTTTGGAAATCTCCAACTCTGGACACATGAGTCTGCAAACTTCAGAAAAGGAAAAAAATATACATATTAATTTTATATATACACGCATATATACACAATAAACATCACAAACAGTTCAGCAATGACCTGTAGCCACATTTGAAATACGTGCCAGTGAAAAATGAAAATCTTTCCTTTTCATTATTTCATTCTTTTCATTATTTAGGGACTGAGAAACCCTTGACGTTAAAGCCAAACTTCAAACTAGACTAATTTATGGTATTTCTCAAAAAGTGGAAAGGTTCCAAAGCAGGTGAGTGGTTAAAAATAGACAGATATATTCCCAGCTCACAGACGGGAAGGGGCCAGTTCTTTCTTCTGCTACCAACCAGGAGTCCTCACTCCTAAGACACCCCCTGATAATGAGTTCTTATTGTCATGACCCGCGGACTGTGTGACAGCATCGAAATAAAGCAGCAGGTAAGTGCTGCTGCACTCTCGGCATCTTTTTTGACTCTGTAAAGAAGGGTCTGTGCCTGGCCCCCAACTCTACCACACTATGGCGTGCCTTCTCCTCCTCTAGCCTCCTCCATCACTTCTTCTCCCTCCTTCCACGCTAGGCTCAGCCAAGGTCACCAGACTGGACCAAGGTCGTGGCACATGCAGGAGACCCTGGGGGCCGGCTCCCCCTCTGTGCAAACGGAAACGAAATGTGCCTCACTGTTCAGAAATGGGCTTCCACCTTTGGCTGTTGCTGTACCTTTTGTCAGATGGCGCCACTCTTTTTTTTTTTTTTTTTTTTAAGTAACTGAGGTATAAATCAATCACAAAAACAAACGAGAAATAATGAATGGCAATGGAGCAGCCATTCTTCCTCCTGCCTTCACTGCCAAATCCCTGTCTCCAGTCCTTACGGACAAGATGCCCATGCTGACTGCCCCTCACAGCCCAGCCTGGTCCGTGGCCTCCCTTCCAGGAAGGGAAAGAAAACCCAGAGCATGTGCAAGTCCACGGGTCAGTGGTGACCACAGCAAGCTCAGGGGAGGCTGTCCGGTGGCCTTGACCTTCAGATGGGAGGTCCAGAGCTCGGTCATGGTGGGTTAGGGATGCAGACTGGAGCAGTACCTGCTTCCATCTCCCAACTCTTCCTGGCATCTCCCTCCACACAGAACGAGGGAGGTGGCTGGCAGACAGACCGCAGTCCTGTCACTGCACACAGGACAGGAGTGTGTGTGTGTGTGTGTCTCCTTTCCATATCTGGTTCACAGCCCTCCCCAAGACCATATTTATTTGGTATCCCCAAACCAATGACAAATCTGATGGCCTCTGCATTCTTTCTCCAATAGCTTGGCAATGGAAGGAAACTGTTCTGGAAACTCAGCTGGGTTTTTTTGCTTCCTCTAAACTGGGAGCCCTTCCCAAGGGACAGGACACAGTAGAAGGCTTCGAGATTGTTCTCTAAATAATCTGGGCCACCCCACTCCTAGTCTACTTCCTCCCCTGCCTTTGCATGTGCAGGTCACAGGGGAGGCTGGATGGCATCTGTTACTGTGCTGAACGGTCATGGTTACCAATACAGGACTTGGAATCTAGCAAATGGGACTAGCCCACCTACTGCTCACATGACCTTGGGCAAGTTCCTTAACTTCTCTAAGACTATAAGACAGCACGAATAATAGTTGCTTCCTCACAGACCCGAATTAGCTGAGGTGTTGCTAGTAAAGTGAGTCAGAACAGTGCCTGGCACATAACAAATGCTCCATAAATTATAGCTGCTATTATCACATTACTATTACAGTCATATGGGATCTTTGTTAATAGAGACCACTAACTCAGTAGAAAGTGGCATCCCCAGGATCTCCAAGTGAGACCTCATTCAGTTTCCTTTTCTCCCCACAAGTTCTCCTGGCTTATTGCCATAGTAGCATGAATGGTGGTCCCCCAAACAGATATGTCCAAATCCTAATCCATGGGAATGGTGAGTGTGACCATACTGGGGGAAAAGGTGCACATGTAATTAAGTTAAGGATCTTGAAATGAGAAGAGCATCCTGGATTATCCAAGTGGGCCATAATCCAGTGACAAGTGTCCTTGTAAGAAACACAGGGAGGAGAAACAGAGAGAAGAGGATGCAATGTGACCATGAGACAGAGATGGGATTGATGCAGCCACCAGCCAAGGAACTCCTCAAGCCATCAGAAGTGACAAGACGCCAGGAACTGATTCTCCCCAGAGACTTGGGAGGAAGCACAGCCCTGTGACAGCTTGATTTCAGACTCCTGGCCTCCAGAACTTTGAGAGAATAAATTTCTGTCATTTTTAAGCCACCAAGTTTGTGGTAATTCATTCTGGCAGCCATAGGAAACCAATACATTTATAGGTGTTTTAAATTATCTTGGATTTATTTCCTTTTAAAATTTTAATTTGTTTTGTAAAACAAAATGAAGCAAACAAAAACTAGCAAAAAGCGATTCAATCATAAAAGAGGTAAACATCCTAATTGATAAATCTTGACGCTCGCTGAAATGGACATCCAACTGTTTGTGGTGTTTAATAACGTGGAATCACTTTTCTCCTTGCATCGTTTATGAAAAAAGAGAGATCACAGAGCAAGTGGCAGATGGTTCCATCACATTTGCATATTCAATAAAGACAAATGGGCTTCGCAAGCTGCAAGCAGATGAAAGGCAGCAGCATTTCCCAAGGAACTACCAGGAGATGGATGGTAGCTGCACTCATAATTTAGAGGACACACACGCACTCAAGCAACACAACAAACAAGCTCTGTAGAGTAATGAATAAAGGGAACTAGGGCAAGGAGAAAAATGAAGGGAAGATTTTTAAAACATAAACTTAATTAGCCAGGAATAACAGAATCACTGGATCTTAGTGACACAGGGACCTCACCCTCCAAGAGAATGAAGGTAGGAATCACGTCCACAAAACCCGCTGACAGCTATTCTTCAGCCTCTGCTTGAATACTTCCAGGAACAGGGAGTTCACTACCTCACAAGCCTGCATTACCTGAAAGCTGTCTTTGAAAGCTCCTTCTTAATCAAAACAAGAGAAAATATATCTCCCTGCATCATTCATCCACTGGTGATGGTTTCGATTTAAGAACTTTACAGAGTTTTGCATTAGTTCATTGAACAGATAGTGACCAGGACTATGAGCGAAGCACTATAATACACAAGGATCTAGAGGCTCCAGAACCAGTCTGCTCTCAGGGATGGGCCAGCCACACAGGGTGAGGCAGGTAGTGAGCAGAAGGTCCAAGGCAGCACTGCTCACACAGTTATGACAGGACATCTGAGAGGGGAAACCAGCCTGAAGGAGGAGATGAACACAGAGAGTTTCCCGGAAGAGGGAGCCCATTCGTTGAGTCCTTAAAGTTGATGAAGTCTCAGCCTGATGAAGGGAGTGTGTGTATGTGTTTCTGTGTATACGTGTGTGTGCGTAGAAAACACAGGGCACCTCTTGGCAGGAGAGGGTCCAGGCTTTCAATCACTGAGTCAAATATGTTTGAGCCCACCTATATGTGCTGTTTTCAATGCTGAGGATACACAGAGAAGGAAACAAAACACCCAAGCCTCATGAAGCTTCCATTCTGGTAAAGGACACAGACAATAAATTAAATTGTTGACAATAGGACCAATAAACAAAATAACTAAGAAAATATATTGTCTATCTGGTGATGGCAAGTGCAATGGAATAAAATGTAAAGCAGAAAAAGGGGCCAGAGAGTATTTGGGTGGAGAGGTTGATGATAAATAGGACGTGCTTAGCTGAGCAGAGTGAACCAGGGAGAAGCCCAAGGAAAACCACGTGCTGACTATTCTCTCCTCCAAGCCTCCAGGTTGGCCCTCAGCACCTCTGACAGTGTCTAGCCAACCTTCCCTTCATCAGCTCGCTCTTCTCATTCACAGGCGAAGTCTAAAACGTTATTGATATGAATGCCATTAAACAGAATAATGAGAAAATAATTGTATAATAGCATTTAAAAAAAACCCAAAGTAATCTCAAAAAACAATATCATAGAAACCAATAAATGACTGCACCTTTTGAAAAGGTGACACTACATTAAATTATTTTGTCACCCTTCATGCCCAATCTTTATTCTCAATCAGTCAGGACAAACAGCCCCACCTGGACCTGGTATGAGAGACCCCTGCCCTGGATCCCAAGCTTTCAAAGGCCCCGCCAACCCCTCCAGCCCTGCATCGCCCCCTGACCTGGGTCAGGGGACACACACACCCGGAGCCCACATCCCCTCAAGAAAACTGCAGATACAGAAGGAAAAATTAGCTATATAAGTGAGGGAGAGACAAGTTACAAAAATTAAATAAGGTAAATAAATTGGATAAGGTAAACACAATAAAACAAATGAAATCAATGGACAAAGGGGCAGAACCCTGATCCGGAACAGTTGAAGAGTTGAAACTCATGAAAGAAAGAACTTGTTATTGAGGTGACATTTGATACAGTTTTTTGGATTCTCTGAGGTGAGACAAAATAACATTTTCTTTGGAAGTAGTAAGCCATTATAATTGCTAAAGATATTTGGGGAGCGGGGGAAGGAAACGAAATTAATGAAATGTATTAAAATATTTTAAATGTCAGTTAGTTAAAAGTGAGACAGGGTCGACAAATGAATGGAACAAAAAGAAATTCTAAGTACAAACCCTAATACGTTTAAGACCTTGTAGTTGATAAAAGTGGCATTTCCAAATAATGGAGCATGGATGAATTATCCAACAAGTGGTTCTAGGACATTTATGGGGGGAAAACTATATCTCTGTCTTCTCAAAATAAAGTCTAAACATTGAAACATAAAAAGAAATCAACAAAAGTATTAGTAAAAAACACAGGGAGATAATTACATCCTGTTGGGGGTAAAGGTGGTTTTTGTTTTCTAACCATAAGGCTAAAACCCAACACCATAAAGTGAAGGATTGAGAGCTCTAAGAAAGGAAAAAATTCTTTGAAATATAATCATAAACAAAATCTAAAGCCAAACACGAAACTGGGGGAAATTCTGAAAACATGTATAAAAGACAAAGGTTGATATTCATTATAAATAAAGAGTATCTGAAATTATAAAACAAATAGACACCCAGAAAAATGGGCAAAGGTCATGAAGTTGCCACCCAAAAATCAATAAGTGCAGATGGACAAAAGTATATGAAAAACCGATTAATCTCACTGGTTACCAAAATAACTTGAAGTAAAACAATAGTTTCATTTTCTCATTTATCAATTGGCGGGGATTTTAATGAATGATAAAAATGCTCTACTGTATTTGCAAAGATACACAGAAATGCATACTTTCTTATATATTGGTAGGATTTTAAGTTTATAAAAACTTTCCGATGGGCAACCTGGCAGTAAAGACCAAAAAAAATTTGCATACACATGGACCCAAGTTCTGCTTTTAGGAAAATTTTTGAAGGAAACTAACAGGTCTGTGTGTAATTTACCTAAAAGGATATGAATGTCAGAGTTACTTGATAAGGGAAAATGGATGGTTAAGTAAACTGTCAGATTCACACAGTGGAACAAATGTTTAGTGCAATGGTTCTCAAAATGTGGCCCCTCCAAGGAACATCTGGGAACTTGTTAAAAATACAAGTTCTCTGGCTCTTCCCAGACCTACTGAATCACAAAATCTCGAGGGTTATGCCCAGCAATCTCTGTTTTAAGAAATATTCCAGGTGATTCTGATATGTGCACACTACAGTTTGAGAACCTCTTGCTGTGTGTAAATCAAGGGTTTTAGGAGGAAAAGGATGGGACACTCAAATTGGGTAGTTTGAAGAATTTTTAAAAGGGACCATTTACAAAAGTGAGCTAACCACAAGAGGTGGTGCTGAGACTGATAAGAGTGGGGCTGCATTCTTATGCCTGGAGGGGATGTAACTAAACCCAGAGAGAGGTAGCTGGATGGGAATGACTGTGACCTAGGTGGGGGACTCAGCAAACCCCCAGGGACCCCATAGCAGGGTAGCAGTAGAAAAAATACCTCTGCCTTGCTTGCTTTCCTCTTGCTGATCTCCTGCTGGGGGTCCCCACTGGATGAACCCAGAAGGTAGGGGAGCCCACTGATGTGGTCCACTCCAGCAAGTCCCCAGGCACAGGCAGGATGAAAGGGTAGAGGAGGGTTTGGAGGGGCAACTGAAGATACGCAGCACGTGCAGCCATGGAAAAGGATTATGCAAAATACTCATGTGGAAGGTGTTTATGAAATATCAAATTTTTGAAACGCAGAATATGATCCCTTTTTCATTAAAAATATATATCATACATATTTTGTGTATACCCACAGATATACATGAAAAAATGCTTGCAGGACATCTACTAAAGTATTAATAGTAGTTATTTCTAGGTCTTGAGATAATGGGTAAGTTCTTATTACTTGATTGTTTTTGCTTGTCTCTATTTCCTTGTTACTTGATTCTTTTTACTTGCCTATATTTTCTAAAAGTTCTATAATAAACATGTAAGAATAAAAGTTAAGGCACTCAAACAAAATCATGAATAAAGGAATCTCAAAGAACATTAGAAAACCAGTATGTCTTTCTAATACCTGACTTTATTGTTTATGAATAATACACACCCATATGAGTCAATATTTATTGCCTTTTAACTTTAAGGAATGCTGGAAACAATGTGACTATAGAAAGAGAAAATGTAATGAGTAACAATACGAATTAGTACTGTTTAATAAAATTTCTTGAGTGACTACTATACATAAATCATGTGAACACAGTGCTTCCTGCCTTAAATTAATCAATCCTCAAAAGAAGCTTCAAAGATGGGAGCTTTACTTCTACTGTACAAATAAGAAAACTAAAAGTCTTACACATGAGAGTAACTAGCCTAAGACTTCACATCTTATCAGTGGGGGAGCAAGCATCAGATCAGAAAAAGGCCAAAATCTGTGCTCTACATATCTGCCGATGCGAGTGAATTTGATTTTTAAAAGAACATATCAATTCTATCCTTATAAAAGTAAACCCTGTGCCAGAGCAGTTCACTGCATAATTTCACACAGTAATTAATTAGCTTAAGAGCAGATGATGGTTTCATGTTGAGGTAAGTGAAAATTATTACTTTAATAGTCCAGAGAAAATTTATATATCAAATATGAAAACATTTCCATTTTTTCTGACTCTAGTCTTAGTACAGCCAGAGGAATGAATCTGCTGATAAAATATCTTCTGAGTATTTGACAGAAGCTACTGGTAAGAATTTGTTTTCAACTATGAAACTATGAGTTTAAAGATGTTTAATTCAAGCCACTGTACCTGAAGCAACATCTTCCACAACGTTTAATCCATCCTATAAATGTTTGACTTATTGTACTTATATAGGCTGACTGGCTCTTTTTTGTGCATCTGCCTCTCTTATTTGAAGGTAAACTCCTTTAAAGTAAAGATGCATATTTTACTAGCATGGGCTTCTGCTATGCCTAGCACAATGCCCACTGTGAATGGGTGTGTATTAGCTGTGAATGAACATGTATCAGTGAGGACAGGCTAAATCACACTGTGGTAACAAATAACATGCAACCCCAGGTCTCATTGGCTGAATCCAACCAAAGTTTCTTTTCTGAATCACACTGCATGTCAAATCTGGGTTGGCAGGGGAGGTCTCTTTATCAGGAACAGACACTGATGGTAGCTTCTGAGTGACATATGCTTTCCCAAATACCTCTGTGTGGAAGAGAATGTGGTGAAGAGCCTCCTAAATCTCACCCTACAGGTAATGTCTATCACTTCCACTCATATCCCATTGGCCAGTGTAAGTCATATGGCTACACCTAACTTCCGCGGGCAGGGAAGTACAATCCTACCCCAGGCCTGGGAGATGGAAAGCAAGAAATATCTGAGGACTACATTAAGGACTGCCACAAAAGGTTTCAAGAATGAATCATGAAGTTGTTAGTTAGTACTTGTTAATACATTTCCTCACTGATGATGGTTTACAATGTCAGTTTATCATTTTGGGTACTAACAAGAACCAAACAGAGAAATAGATACGTTTTATATATCTCCCTGACACTACAGTTGTGTCACTGCTGAACTATCTATTACTGCTACTTCATCATGTGTGGCTAATCCATATTTATTATAAATTTTATTCCCTAGTTTCATCTTTCCATAGGTACAAAGACAAAAGAAATAACCATTGATTAGTAATGGCCAATAAGAAAGATGAGAGAAGAAAAAATGGCTCGAGGGCACCCCATAATTCATTCACTTGATTCAGTGAACCTCTACTGAGACCTGATCTGGCCCAGATACCTGAGAGATGCTAGGGTTATGAGGATGACTAAGCCATAGATTCTGGCCTCAGGCTGAAGGAAAGTGCACCAAAATATTAGAGTGTTGGAATGAATAAAATTTTTTCTTTATATGGTAGTCTTTCATGTATTAGGCTTTTGATATCATGTGTTTCTTTTATAACTTTGTTAAAAAGTAATTTTTAAAGAAAACCTCTCTAATTATCTATCTTTTTCATCAGAGCTCAGAATTGGTATAATTTACATTCCCTAATTAAATGTTCTTAGGTACTTAACTGCAGCTGCTAATTTTCTTCTTGTCTAGCTGCCATAGGATTCATTCTGGATTTAATGTTTTAAACACTTAAACAAGAAAGGGACAAGTGAAATGTTTCTTGCCAGTTCAAGTGGCTTCATCCATGAATAAAAGACTTTACTGAGGGTTTCCCTGGTGGCGCAGTGGTTAAGAATCCGCCTGCCAATGCAGGGCACATGGGTTCGAGCCCTGGTCCAGGAAGATCCCACATGCTGCGGAGCAACTAAGCCCGTGCACCACAATTACTGAGCCCGCACTCTAGAGCTTGTGAGCCACAACTACTGAGCCCGCATGCCACAACTACTGAAGTCCACGTGCCTAGAGCCCGTGCTCTGCAACGAGAGGCCACCGCACTGAGAAGGTTGCACACCACAGCGAAGAGTAACCCCCGCTCGCCACAATTAGAGAAAGCCCACGCGTAGCAACGAAGACCCGATGCAGCCAAAAAGAAATAAATTTAATAAATTTATTTTTTAAAAAAGGACTTTATTGAGCACATGCTTCTCCTGCTCATTCATAAATTTATTAACCGTCACACCTGTGAGATGATGCCAGGCACACAAGGTTGGCAGGACCTATCTGAGCACAGCAAGCCAGGGAGTGCAAGGGTTGCTACCAAGTCCATTTCATAAAACAGGTGTTTGTTGTATCCCATGATAAATGCCTGCCCGCTTTTATTATCTTGGAGATAATAAAAATTATCATAGAGAAAGAGCAAAACAATAATACTCAACGAATATAGGAATACAGACTCATAGGAATACAGACCCAATAAATCTATCAACCAGCATGTTTAAATTATCTTCACACGTTTAAATAATATATATTTACAATTCTTTTGCCAAAATACAATTCAATTTCCATAAACACTGCATAGCCATTTTTAATAAACTCAGATTTCTTAAAACATAGATTTGTTTTCCCTGTTCACTAATTTTACTTTACACTTTCTATGTGTTCTTTTTATGCTGTGTTTTACCCAAAAAAAATGTCCCCAGTGAGTTTTAAACCTTTTTTGGTGCCCAAAGTCCTCTTTGTTTTTCCCATTTCCAATTGCCATGGATCCTAACTCTCTTGGTGTGTTCTTTGTTTATTGTTTATTTAAAACAATTTTATGCCCTTGAGGACATTTGAAAAAGCTGTTAAGTTTGACGTCAGTACAGCGCATCTTCATAAGGATGTTTACACTGATGTGCAGTTTCATACTTTGTACAAACTTTCCTCTATGTTATCTCATTTGGTAGAGCAACATACAGGTTTGTTATTTTGAAGGTTATGCTAACAGTTAACCAGCCACCCAGAGGCTGTTAGGTACATGGATGTACTTCATGGTTTGAAAGCAAAAGGCAGACTCACTAAGGACTTCAAGCCACAGCCTCTGGTTTGCAGTCTGTACCCCTTAGAAGGTCATGAAAAACAAAAACTCCTCCAGGACCAGACGGGAGGGGGCTGTGAGACAGGCCGGGACCTTGAACCCTTTGCTGCAATGCTTACACCAGGACAAACACCTCCTCCAGCAGCAGAATCCAAAGAACCTTTAAGGGACTAAAAGTAACTGTGTACATGCACAGTCGAGGCAAATTATGAACAACAAGACACAAAAAGACCAAAAACACAACTGCCAACTCTGAGGGGTCCGGAGCAAAAGCAGGGTACTGTGAATGATTCCTGCACCCAGCACCATCAAAGGGATGAGTAGACAATCCAAGCCACCCCTCTGGCCCAGACCATGGATCTGCCCCTACACTCACCCCATTTAAGGGACCAGCCATGCCCTCCCCACCTCAGAGAGTGGGCAAGGGAACTGATTTCTTGTTTGTGCTGCATCATGAGTCCCAGTAAAGCCTTGCCTAAATTTATCATTTGGCACCTTATCAGTTGCTACTGATTAAGGAGTCCAAGAACCCTGGTCAGGAACAGGTGCACCCAGGTAGATTCAGAGGTGTTCTAATATTCTACTTCAGAGGTTAAATTCCTTCTTTTACATGTTAAAATTTATGTAATTTTAAAAAGAAAAAAGATAACCCCTAATATTTCCACAGAATATCATTCAACTTGTTTCACTATGTAAGAAACATTACTCTGCAAAAATACATCTGAGAACCAACCAATGACAGTAGCTGTGAGAGAAGAGAGAGACCTTTGGCAGGACTGTGACCTGGCCTTTGATTGGAGATGTGATTAACAAACACCCCAGCATAGCTGGGTGCCTGCACTCCTGCCTGCCTGCACTCAAATAGAGGGCGTTCTGGAAATTTCCTCATTATAATGCATTTCCTCATCATAATGCAAACCCAAGAATTGTTTTAAAAAATGCTATTAGAATTGATACAGAATTCAAGTAACACATCAGGATTAAAGGTATTTCTCCAAAGAGAAATTGCTTTTCTAACAACTATCAAAGAACACTTAACAATATTAAAAGTAAACTTCCCACTTACTGTAAAAACAAAAACATAGAATAAGTACACACGGATCTGGAAGTACTTATGCTAATAAATAGTAAAAACAACTATTGATACCACAGAAGTCCACCCATTGGAGTGAAGGTTCTGAGCCACACGTCAGGCTTACCAACCTGGGGGTCTGGCAACGGGAGGAGGAATTCCTAGAGTATCAGACTTTGAAGGCTAGTGGGATTTGATTGCAGGCCTTCAGCAGGACTGGGGGAAAAAGGGACTCCACTCGTGGAGGGCACACACAAAGTAGTGTGCAAATCGGGACACATGGGAAGCAGCAGTGACCCATAGGAGACTGAACCAGACCTACATGCTAGTGTTGGATGGTCTCCTGTAGAGGTGGGGGGCAGCTGTGACTCATCAAGGGAGAAGGACACTGGCAGCAGAAGTTCTGGGAAGTACTCCTTGGCGTGAGCCCTCCCAAAGGCCACCATTAGCCCAGGTAGGCTCCAGTGTTGGGTCACCTCAGGCCAAACAACCAACAAGGAGGGAACCCAGCCTCACCCATCAGCCGACAAGTGGATTAAAGTTTTACTAAGCTCTGCCCAACAGAGCAACAGCCAGCTCTACCCACTACCAGTGCCTCCCATCAGGAAACTTCCACAAGCCTCTGAGATAGCCTCAACCACCAGAGGGCAGACAGCAGAAGCAAGAAGAACTACAATCCTGGAGCCTGTGGAACAAAAACCACATTCACAGAAAGACAGACAAGATGAAAAGGCAGAGGGCTACGTACCAGATGAAGGAACAAGATAAAACTCCAGAAAAACAACTAAATGAAATGGAGATAGGCAATCTTCCAGAAAAAGAATTCAGAATAATGACAGTGAAGATGATCCAGGACGTTGGAAAAAGAATGGAGGCAAAGATCAAGAAGATGAAAGAAATGTTTAACAAAGATCTAGAAGAATTAAAGAACAAACAAACAAGATGAACAATACAATAACTGAAATGAAAACTACACTAGAAGGAATCAATAGCAGAATAACTGAGGCAGAAGACCTGGAAGACAGAATGGTGGAATTCACTGCTGTGGAACAGAATGAAGAAAAGAGAAAGAAAAGAAATGAAGACAGCCTAAGAGACTTCTGGGACAACATTAAATGCAACAACATTTGCATTATAGGGGTCCCAGAAGGAGAAGAGAGAGAGAAAGGACCAGAGAAAATATTTGAAGAGATTATAGTCGAAAACTTCCCTAACATGGGAAAGGAAATAGCCACCCAAGTCCAGGAAGCGCAGAGAGTCCCATACAGGATAAACCCAAGGAGAAACATGCTGAGACACATACTAATCAAATTGGCAAAAATTAAAGACAAAGAAAAATTGAAAGCAGCAAGGGAAAAATGACAAATAACATACAAAGGAACTCCCATAAGGTTAACAGCTGATTTCTCAACAGAAACTCTACAGGCCAGAAGGGAGTGGCATGATATACTTAAAGTGATGAAAGGGAAGAACTTACAACCAAGATTACTGTAACCAGCAAGGATCTCATTCAGATTTGATGGAGAAATCAAAAGCTTTACAGACAAGCAAAAGCTAAGAGAGTTCAGCACCACAAAACCAACTCTACAACAAATGCTAAAGGAACTTCTCTAAGTGGGAAACACAAGAGAAGAAAAGGACCTACAAAAACAAACCCAAAACAATAAGAAAATGGTAATAGGAACATACATATCAATAATTACCTTAAACGTGAGTGGATTAAATGCTCCAACCAAAAGACACAGACTCGCTGAATGGATACAAAAATAAGACCCACATATATGTTGTCCACAAGAGACCCACTTCAGACCTAGGGACACATACAGACTGAAAGTGAGGGGATGGAAAAAGATATTCCATGCAAATGGAAATCAAAAGAAACCTGGAGTAGCAATACTTATGTCAGATAAAATAGACTTTAAAATAAAGAATGTTACAAGAGGCAAGGAAGGACATTAGATAATCATCAAGGGATCAATCCAAGAAGAAGATATAACAATTATAAATATATATGAAGCACCTCAATACATAAGGCAACTGCTAACAGCTCTAAAAGAGGAAATTGATGGTAACACAAAAATAGTGGGGGACTTTAACACCTCACTTACACCAATGGACAGATCATCCAAAAAGAAAATTAATAAGGAAACACAAGCTTTAAATGACACAATAGACCAGATAGATTTAATTGATATTTATAGGACATTCCACCCAAAAACATCAGATTGCACTTTCTTCTCAAGTGTGCACAGATCATTCTCCAGGAGAGATCACAGTAAATTTAAGAAAACTGAAATCATATCAAGCATCTTTTCTGACCACAATGCTATAAGATTAGAAATCCATTACAGGGAAAAAACATAAAAAACACAAACACATGGAGGCTAAACAATACGTTACTAAATAACCAAGAGGTCACTGAAGAACTCAAAGAGGAAATAAAAAAATACCTAGAGACAAATGACAATGAAAACATGACGATCCAAACCTATGGGATACAGCAAAAGCAGTTCTAAGAGGGAAGTTTATAGCAATACAGGCTTACCTCAAGAAACAAGGAAAATCTCAAACAATCTAATGTTACACCTAAAGGAACTAGAGAAAGAAGAACAGACAAAACCCAAAGTTAGCAGAAGGAAAGAAATCATCAAGATCAGAGCAGAAATAAATGAAATAGAAACAAAGAAAACAATAGCAAAGATCAATAAAACTAAAAGCTGGTTCTTTGAGAAGATAAACAAAATTGATAAACCATTAGCCAGACTCATCAAGAAAAAGAGGGAGAGGACTCAAATCAATAAAATTAGAAATGAAAAAGGAAAAGTTACAAAAGACACCACAGAAATACAAAGCATCCTAAGAGACTACTACAAGCAACTCTATGCCAATAAAATGGACAACCTGGAAGAAATGGAGAAATTCTTAGAAAGGTATAACCTTCCAAGACTGAACCAGGAAGAAATAGAAAATATGAACAGACCAATCACAAGTAATGAAATTGAACTGTGATTAAACATCTTCCAACAACCAAAAGTTCAGGACCAGGGCTTCCCTGGTGGTGCAGTGGTTGAGAGTCCGCCTGCCGATGCAGGGGACACGGGTTCGTGCCCTGGTCCAGGAAGATCCCACATGCCGTGGAGTGGCTGGGCCTGTGAGCCATGGCCGCTGAGCCTTCGCATCCGGAGCCTGTGCTCCACAACAGGAGGGGCCGCAACAGTGAGAGGCCCGCGAACAGCAAAAAAAAAAAAAAAAAAAAAAAGAAAGAAAGAAAGAAAAAAAAAAAAGTTCAGGACCAGATGGCTTCACAGGTGAATTCTATCAAACATTTAGAGAACAGCTAACACCCATCCTTCTCAAACTCTTCCAAAAAATTTCAGAGGATGGAACACTCCCAAACTCATTCTATGAGGCCACCATCACCCTGATACCAAAACCAGACAAAGATACTGCAAAAAAAGAAAATTACAGACCAATAACACTGATGAATATAGATGCAAAAATCCTCAACAAAATACTAGCAAACAGAATCCAACAACACATTAAAAGGATCATACACCACGATCAAGTGCAATTTATCCCAGGATGCAAGGATTCTTCAATATATGCAAATCAATGTCATACACCATATTAACAAATTGAAGAATAAAAACCATACAATCACCTCAATAGATGCAGAAAAATCTTTTGTTAAAATTCAGTGTCAATTTATGATAAAAACTCCCCAGAAAGTGGGCATAGAGGGAACCTACCTCAACATAATAAAGGTCATATATGACAAACCCACAGTAAACATCATTCTTAATGGTGAAAAACTGAAAGCATTTCCTCTAAGATCAGGAACAAGACAAGGATGTCCATTCTCACCACTATTATTCAACATAGTTTTGGAAGTCCTAGCCAAAGCAATAAGGGAAGAAAAAGAAATAAAAGGAATACAAATTTGAAAAGAAGAAGTAAAACTGTCACTATTTGCAGATGACATGATACTATACATAGAGAATCCTAAAGATGCTACCAGAAAACTACTAGAGCTAATCAATGAATTTGGTGAAGTTGCAGGATACAAAATTAACACACAGAAATCTCTTGCATTCCTATACACCAATGATGAAAAATCTGAAAGAGAAATTAAGGAAACACTCCCATTTACCACTGCAACAAGAAGAATAAAATAGCTAGGAATAAACTTACCTACGGAGACAAAAGACCTGTATGCAGAAAACTATAAGACACTGATGAAAGAAATTAAAGATGATACAAACAGATGGAGAGATATACCATGTTTTTGGATTGGAAAAATCAATATTGTGAAAATGACTATACTACCCAAAGCAATGTACAGATTCAATGTAATCCCTATCAAATTACCAATGGCATTTTTTACAGAACTAGAACAAAAAATCCTAAAATTTGTATGGAGACACAAAAGACCCCGAATAGCCAAAGCAATCTTGAGGGGAAAAAACAGAGCTGGAAGAATCGGACTCCCTGACTTCAGACTATACTACAAAGCTGTAGTAATCAAGACAGTACAGTACTGGCACAAAAACAGAAATATAGATCAATGGAACAGGATAGAAAGCCCAGAGATAAACCCATGCACATATGGTCAACTTATCTTTGATAAAGGAGGCAAGAATATACAGGGGAGAAAACATAGCCTCTTCAATAAGTGGTGCTGGGAAAACTGGCCAGCTAAATGTAAAAGAATGAAATTAGAACATTCCCTAACACCGTACACAAAAATAAACTCAAAATGGATTAGAGACCTAAATGTAAGACCGGGCACTCTAAAACTCTTAGAGGAAAACATAGGAAGAACACCCTTTGACATAAATCACAGCAAGATCTTTTTTGACCCACCTCCTAGAATAATGGATATAAAAACAAAAATAAATAAATGGGACATAATGAAACTTAAAAGCTTTTGCACAGCAAAGGAAACCATAAACAAGACGAAAAGGCAACCCTCAGAATGGGAGAAAATATTTGCAAATGAATCATCAGACAAAGGATTAATCTCCAAAATATATAACAGCTCATGCAGCTCAAAATTATAAAACAATCCGATCCAAAAAATGGGCAGAAGACCTAAATAGACATTTCTCCAAAGAGGACATATAGATGGCCAAGAGGCACATGAAAAGCTGCTTAACATCACTAATTATTAGAGAAATGCAAATCAAAACTACAATGAGGTATCACCTCACACCAGTTAGAATGGGCATCATCAGAAAATCTACAAACAACAAATGCTGGAGAGGGTGTGGAGAAAAGGGAACCCTCTTGCACTGTTGGTGGGAATGTAAAATGATACAGCCACTATGGAGATCAGTATGGGGGTTCCTTAAAAAACTAAAAATAGAATTACCATATGACCCAGCAATCCCACTACTGAGCATATACCCAGAGAAAACCATAATTCAAAAAGACACATGCATCCCAATGTTCACTGCAGCTCTGTTTACAATAGCCACGTCATGGAAGCAACCTAAATGCCCATTGACATACGAATGGATAAAGAAGATGTGGTACATATATACAGTGGAATATTACTCAGCCATAAAAAGGAACAAAATTGGGTCATTTGTAGAGATGTTGATGGATCTAGAGACTGTCATACAGAGTGAAGTAAGTCAGAAAGAGAAAAACAAATATATATTAACGCATATAGGTGGAACCTAGAAAAGTGGTACAGATGAACTGGTTTGCAGGGCAGAAATCGAGACACAGATGTAGAGAACAAACGTATGGACACCAAGGGGGAAAGTGGCAGGGGGTGGGGGTGGAGTGAATTGGGAGATTGGGATTGACATGTATACACTGATGTGCATAAAATGGATGACTAATAAGAAATAAATAATAAATAAACATTTTAAAAAATGGGAGTACTGCATCCATGGAGAAAGGAGACCATGCTGTAAAAAAAAAAAAAAAGAAAAAAAAAGAACTATTACTTTTTATCTCAATTCTGTATGCTTTTTACACAGACTCCTCCTAATTCTCACAACTCCACCAGGTGGCTGTTATGCCCCACTGGGACCAGTGGAAAATGAGGTCAGGACAATTGAGTAAACCGTCAGATGACACAGCTCTCAGCAGAGTCAGGCCAGGAACCTTTGTCCTTCTTCAAAGCCTCTTCAAAGTCTGTTCAGTCCCCACCATCCTTTGATCAGCACGACCCATACAGAGAAAACTGCAAGATGCTGCAGAGGATGCTCGAGCTGAATATAGATTCATCAATGTTCCCAGATGGGAAAACTGGATAGTAAAAAGAAATCTTTTTTTTTTCTCAAAATAACATACAGATTTAATGTAATGTCAATCAAAATCACAATGGGACTTTCTTTGGGAGGGGGGTAGCTTTTTTGTGGAAATGTTACTCCTAAATTCATCAATATGCATAAATAGGGAATGAATGCACTATCTTAGCTTTGCCCCCCCCTTCCAAGCTGATGAGAAAGCAGTAGAAGACTTTAAAAGCCATAAAGCCACAGGAACAATACAAGAGATAACGACAATGAATGAGATAATCCACATATTTTTTTGAATACTGGATAGTGTGGGGATAAGTGATTTAAAAAATAAAATGCAGAGAGCAAAGAACTAGCCCAAAGAAAGGGCAGTCAGTAGGAAACAAGCCAATTCACATCACAGAATCAAAGAAAGTTCCCGAACTGAAAGGGAGAGAAGAAGAGGGGGCCAATAACAGGGGAAAGTGTATGTAGAGTAAGACGGCCTCTTCCCCACCACAGCAATAAGTAGAAAGTTTATTTTCAGAGGAAATTTTGAAAAGAACCCCCAGTTTTTGAGGCACCAGGCACAGAAGAGGGGAGAGGTGCATTACTGAACTAAAGGATGCTGACCTCTGTCTGTCCCAGCTCCCAGAACTCTGGAAGTCAAGCTCTGACCCATAGAAAGAAGTCTGGAGGCTTCTTCTCCAGGAGAAAATGACCAGCCCGAGGGAAATACCTACAGATGTTAGGATTAGCGGGCTCTTCCAAACGTGAGGTTCGCCAACTGATAGACTGTCTCATTCTTAAATGTGACCAGATAACCAAGGATGACCAGATATTTTAAGCAAGCTTCTAACAGGAAATACAGAGATGAAAACAAATAGGCATGTTAAAAGAACTTGGAAGAAACAAACATCAAGAAGCAGAAGAAAACTAATGACAACAACAAAAAAAGTAATGGTATGCCTTTATATGAGAGAGTTGGTCCATGAAAGAAGAACAAATATAAAAATAGATAATAAATAAATCTTTATTAAAAAAACAGAGTCTGTAAAAGTAACAGTACAGTAAATAAAGCTCTCAAAAATTAAAAATGAAATATTTGCCTCTCCACCATGTAATTTTTAAAAAAATCATATGGAGCCTCAGTTCCAGATTGTTATTATGATGTTAATTTATGTGTCTTATTTAAGGATTTTTTTGTTCATAGTTATATTAAAGTTCCACACGTTTCAAAACATATTTTGGCTTACCTATGAGATTACCAGTTTCAGTGCTTATACCTATTTCCTGCATGCACTTTCCCTTTCATTGGTTCTATATTCCAATGGATTTTAATGAACATTTTTTCCAGAAATAATACATTGATAGACTATTTCCTAAGAATTGACATGTCACAAGGTGTATTTCTTTTGTGCTGTACAAGTACTGGCTTGTCTCTATGAAGTACTCTAGGTCCACAATCCTGATGAATCTTGTTCCTTTGTCAGCAGGCAGCGTGACAAATGAGCTATCTGACAACACTACTGGTCTCTTCCATTTTTTAAAAATTTAAATGTTGATAGCATTTTTCTCTTTACCCATGAAATTAGAACATATTGTTAGGATATGTATATGTTATCTGTCTTTTTCAATACCTTATATAGGCTTGGGAGGACTTTTTCACCAGAAACCTCAAATCTTTCTTTAGTACAGATAAATTTTCTTTTATATATCTTTAAATATTACTACTTCCCCATCTGCTCCAAGTTAGAGTGGATGAGGGGAATAAACATATGTTAGATACACTAAATCTATCCTCTCACTTATCTTTTATAATTCCTACTTATTTATATTTTCACTCTATGTTCTGTGAATGTTCCTCAAATTAGTTTCTAAATCCCCACTTCAATTTTTAGCAGTGTTTAATTGGTATTTGTTGCCAATATTGGTGGGACTCTTTCAGCAATCAAATTTTCAATTTCCTTTTTCATAGCAGTCTACTTTTTTGGCACAATATCCCCCTCAACTTTCCTCGAGGTTGCTAATTGGGGTGTATTTAAATGTCTCTTCTGGTTAGATTAATTCTATTTAATGCATTTTCTCTGAACAATCAACATCCCCACCAATTTGCCCTGCTACTTTACTCCAACATAAAATAAAAAGTTAAAAAAAACCTTCCAGTTTAAAAAAGAAAAGATTCCTTATTGTTTGCCCATGTTTATCACAGGAAAGTGTAAAGCAATCTTTCTCTGTGCCAAGCACAGTGCTAAATAATATAAAGTTTGTCATGTAAACCCCAAAATAATCTGAGATAAATGTTGTTATCCTCCCTGAGTGTCACCTGGAGGTGAAAAGACATAGGTTGCTGTGCTGAGTTAGGGATTCTGTCCAAATTGCTGAGGTCTTTTTGGCCTCTCAACCCCACTGGCTCCCCTAGCCTGATTGGGACCACAGGTTCATCTGTGCAGTCAGAGCTGTGGGTACCCAGAGGAAGTCTGGGAAGAGACCAAGAACCAATTTTTCTTTTTCTTTTCTCTGTATTTATTTATTTTTAATTTTTTTTTTTTAATTTTTGGCTGTGCCCTGTGGCATGTGGGATCTTAGTTCCCTGACCAGGGATGCAACCTGAACCCCCTGCAGTGGAAGCATGGAGTCTTAACCACTGGACCACCAGGGAAGTCCCTCTGTGTATTTATTGTGCAAGTGCTGAGTCAGTGGAGACCTCCTGTCTTCTACCCAGGTGGGAGCCAGCCAGGTCCCAGACCCATGTCCATGTACCTAGCCAGGCAGCCACCAAGTAAAGCTGGGGGTGAGACTACAGCTGTCCATGGGGGCTGCTCAGGGACAACTATCAAAGTCCTTCTTCTCCCACCGCACCCTCCCAACCTCAGTGGCTCAAGGGCAGGAGTTTGCAGGGTCACCCAGGACACCCATCTTCTCTGGACTCCCTGCTTGGCCTGTACTAGTCTGAGGATCAAAAGCCACTGATTGACTTCTTGGTCATTCTGCTCTCATCTTTAAAATGGTGGTTCAGTGATGCTACCCTTCCATGTTAAAAATAAATATATCTGAAATCAATTGTTAATATTATTAAGCAGGACATGTAACTAAAAGCTTAGGTCCTGGACTAAGATAACCTTGCTTCAAATCCTGGCTTTAAAAATTACTACGTGAACTTGAGCAAGCTATTTTACTTCTCTAAATATTTCCTTTTCTGTAAATTCAAGATAATAATAGGGTTGTTGAGAAGAATAATGAGATAAGGCATTTGAGGCATTTAGCACAGTGCCTGGTTTGCAGTAAACACAATAGATGTTTGTTATTATTTTTGACTGGTCTCCAGAGTCAGTAAAGCTACCAAGGTATCTAAGATCGCCACAATGGTTTTGAATTGTTTGAGTTCTAGCTTTTTTGGGGGAAAAAGAGGTATAAATAGAAACTTAAGAGCAAAATCATCATCATTTGCAAGTGATATGATAATGAAATCTAAAGTCTAAACAAATCTACTGTATGAGCATTTTTGTATATAAAAATGTTGGAAAAAAGTTTTAAAGAGTATACCCATAGATTTGTTCTTTTTTTTTTTACTTTTTATTTTTAAATAATTTAGGCACATAGAAAAGTTGCAAAAATAGAACAGAGTTCCAGTTTATCTTCTAGCAAGTATCCCCTACTGCTAACATCTTACACTATTACCATGATGCACCTGTCAAAACTAAGTATTTGTGCAATACTATAAGCTAAAGAATTCATTTGCACGTTTTACTGTCCTTTTTCTGTTCCAAGATCCAATCTGAGGCCCCCCTCCCCCAGTTTATTTGTCATGTCTCCTCAGCCTCCTGTAATCTGTAACAATTCTCCCATCTTCCCTTGTCTTTCATGACCTTGACACTTTTACAGAATTCTTGTCAGTTGTCTTGTAGAATATCCCTCAATTTGGGTCTAATATTTTCTCATGATTAGATTGAGGTTGTGTGTTTTGCACAAGTATGCCTGCTAGTGATGCACTCCTCTCAGTGCATCCTATGGGGAGGTCAACATGTTTTACTAGTGGTGATATCAACTTTGATCACTTGATTAAGGTGATGTCTGCTATAAACTTATTTTTTTTCCCTCTGTAATCAGTAAATACTTGGTGAGAGATGCATTGATAGTATACAAATATCATGTTCCTCCTCAAACTTTCACCTTCTAATTTTAGCATCCATCCACAGATCCTACCCGAAACAATTATTATTGGGATGCTCGGTGATATTCTCTTTCCTTTATTTCTTCTATATTTACCGACTGGAATTCTTCTGTAAGGAAGAGCTGTCCCCACATGTTTGAGACCCACTGAGTTTCAGAGCTGGAGGAGACTTAGGGTCTTCTGAGATCTCAGATGCCAGCAGCTTTGGCATCACCTGAGCGCTTGTTAGAAATGCAGAATCTCAGGCCCCACCGGGACCTACTGGAACAGACTCTGCATTTTAACAAGATTCTTGAGTGATTCATGTAACAAGATTCTTGAGTGATTCATGTGCTTCAAAGCTCATTTTAGCTCCACATTAATGGACTTGATAATTGAGGTCACACTTGGAATGAGTGGCAGAGGCAGCCAACACTCCGTCTCGTGACTCCCAATTCATGCTCCTCTTCTAACTTGGTTGACCCATTCCCAAAAGAAATCGAGAGCACTCAGGCTTTGAGCTCAGAGCTGAATTTAAATATTTAACACTGTTGTATCTATCTGCCTACCTATCTACCTACCTATCTATTCATTCTTAGGCAAGCTAGTCAACCTCTCTGAACTTCAGTTTCTGTTATCTGTAAATTGATGGAAATATTAAATTACATTAAGGATAACAGTGAAGACAAGAGATAGCATGTGGAAAGCACCTGGTGGAATAAGCTGGCACCTGACAGACCCAGATGTGCATGCAGATGTGGCCCAGCTGTTGGGGGTGTTATCCATACACGCCTTCAGCTGTGTCTTCAGCCCTTCCAGGGTCTGTCTCGGTGGTAGAGAGCTGCCTCACCCAAGGTCAGGCCCTTCCAGTGGTGACCCGTATCCAAAGACAGGAATATCAAGGCCCAGTCATTCTGGTCCCACATTACAATGCTGACAACCACTTCAGCTCCAGAGGCACACTCGGCTAAACATCCTAAACACCCAATTCCATCTCAGAGTCCATTTCTAGGGTGCAAACTGCCATATGATACAAAATAGATTCTTAAGAATCAGGAACAACTATTATGAATATGATTGCTATGCTTTGGGGATAACCTTTGCATACTGTCCATATCACTAAATACAAATTGACCCAAATATGTATTAAACACCTATAATGCATCTGGCACAGTGCTAGTTATAGAAATGTAGAGTGCAGCAAAACAATGCTTGCTGTCAAATAGGGAAGACTGAAAACTAAACAAGACTGTGCAATTAACCAAAACACCAGTTTGGCAAAATTACTGTTGCCAGTGGCTGGTCCCTTCTCAATCCAAACTCTCCTAATATTTGAATCCTGATACAGTGCCATCAAGGACTACCCATCAGTGGAGAACCCTGGAGTTGGGAGGTGGAAGGTCACCAGTTGCTTTCTAACAACAAAAAAATATAAAGACACGACCTGATTTTAAACTAAAGAAATTGAACAGCTGTTTCCTGGACAACGCTTTGCTTACCCTTGATACAAAAAGGTCCACAGATAGGTGTCAGCAAGTTCCAGACATCCAAATCACAAAGAATGTGAAATTGAGTTTTACAGCCCTGCTTCTAAAAGCACCTTTAAATGTTTCTCTGTGATAACAAAAGGAAAACTACATTGTGTTTCTATTGCAAAGGAATGTGCCTGAAAGCCAAGTGAAATCATGTTTCTTCAAGAAAAGGGCAAAATTGCACTCTGTCACTATCTCAACAGGCAGAAATTGTGTAAAGCTCAATTATTTACTCTGATGAAAGCTCTCTTAGCCTGAAGTGTTGTTAAAACACACACCCACACCACATTACTACATGATTAAGTCTTCATTAACATGAGAAAAATCAGAACAGGCACGTTAAAATGCTCACCTGGGCACTACCTATTATTCTGGAGCCCTGGCTTTGAAAGCTTACTAAAGATTTCCTTGGCTGACAGGCAACCTAAATAGTCTTTCACAGAAAATTTTAAAAGTACAAAATTTCCATTACCTACTCCTGGCCAGAGGCAAGTTCCTCAAGGGGTACCCCATTCTACTAGCACATAAAGCAGCCTTAACATAGTCGTTAGAAGCAATAAGGCCCCTGACCACAGAATGCCAAATAACCCAGTTCTGTATCCCGATTTGATCATCTCTATGACCAACTCATGTTCTCTGCCCTGGTTTTTCCCCACCGTGTGTGGACGTGGGGCTTGGCCAGTACCCTGCTACTGAGGGCTGCTGATCTGCCCCACTTGTCTTCCTGGTTTGTAAATGAGTGGAGTGGCTGTACCCAGAGAAGCTTGTCCATTACACTGCTCCTATTTCTCTACTTCAGAAGCTTCTCTCTTTAAAAACACGGCACCAAATTCTGCTCTGGAACCACCAGGTGAATATACCCCCAGGGGTTCGGAACTGTTGCAATGACGCTGGGGCCACTTATTAAGCCTCTAATTTCTAGGTCCATATGTAAATACACCATTCCCTGCTTTTTTCCACCTGCTTAATGCTTATTTCATTATTTATTAATTTAGCATTTTGTACATTGCCTTATAGCCAAAAATATTTTAGTGATGACATAAATACATATAATCCAATGGTTCTCAACCAAGGGGCTATCTTGTTCTCCAGGAAACATCTGGAAATGTCTGGAGAAATTTTTATTTGTTACAACTGGGGGTGAGTGGGGTTGTTACTAGTGGGCAGAGGCCAGGGATGCTGCTAAACATCCTACAAAGCGTAGGGCAGATCCACACAAGAAAGGATTATCTGGCCCACAATGTCAATGGTACTGAGTTAGAGAAACCCTAAATCCAACATTATAAAAAATCGAATGGAGGGACCTCCCTGGTGGTCCAGTGGTGAAGAATCCGTCTTCCAATGCAGGGGACGAAAGTTTGATCCCTGGTCGGGGAACTAAGATCCCACATGCCACAGGGCAGCTAAGCCTGCGTGCTGCAGCTACAGAGCCCATGCACTCTAGAGCCTGCGTGCCACAACTAGAGAGAAGCCTGTGCACCACAGTGAAAGATCCCACGTGCTACAACTAAGACCTGATGCAGCCAGAGATAAAAAAAATATTTTTAAAAAACATTGAATGGAAAAGGAAATAAGGACAATCCAAACATTAGAAGCAAGATGGTAAAATTCAGTCAGAGGCAAATATTTTGCTGTAAATGGACCACAGATGTGGCTCTCAGTTTCCTATCAGCCAAACCATAGAGGAACATACTGTGTGATTGAGGAAACTGACCATAAGATAAAAAACAAATCACCAACCACCTTGGGAAAGTTTCTGCTGGACCACAAGCCTGACAAGAATTCTTCCAGAGGCCAGCAGGAAGGAGATACAGAGTAATGGAGAGGACCCCATCTTCCTTCCTAAAGTCCCCAAATGATAAATCCAAGCGTGTTTCAGTGTGGCTAGTTCTCACAGCAGCCCACAGTGCAAGGATGGGACAAAAACCAACATAAGATCAAGTCTACAAAGGACAAAAATCAGTAGACCCAAGGTCCACATCTACTTAGTTTTCTTTTACTCTTTTCTGCCCTTGGGGTAACCTGGAGAATAACAGGTGTTGAGTAGACCATAGATCTTTCAGGAAATGTTTTATGTGCCCTGTTTCTCACAACCACACCCTGATAACGCTTGGGCAGTGGAGAGTTTGAAGTTATCTTCTGTGGCAATAAATTAGAATAGACTTTTCCATTAAGGGATTTCCAGAGGAGTCAACTGAAAGAGCTCACAAGTGGCTAAAGCAAGACGAGGGACACTCACAGCAAGAAGACACACAGCCATTGCATCTAGAAACTGTTCATTAAGATATAAGAAAAAAGGAGATTAGATTGAGTTCACACAGCTTAACCCATAATCCAGTCAATCAACATCTCAAGATTCAAAGGCCAAGTGAAAATTACTTAAAAAGTGTAAAATAAATCCTATTGAGGATAAACTAGTAATTTATTTTGGAAAAATGTAGAATATCTACTTTATGCCATGCACCAAAAACACATCTCATATATTTAATGATTCAAATGTTAAAAAATAAAGCCAAGAAATAACTAAAAGGACATATGTGCATATTATTTATGTCAAAATTCATGTCATCCATCCATCTATTCTTAGAAAGAAGGCATTTCAAGTTTGTGCTTCTTGCAAAGCAAGAAAGTAGTAAGTAAAATATTGATAATTTTATTAAATAAGACTTAATTGCCATAAAATGCATCAAAAATGCCATAAAACCCAGGACCCAGGTTTTAATGTCTAACTTCATTCTCCAATAAAAGAAACCACCTCCTTGGAGAAGTGGCTGATTCTAGGACTGAAACAGGAAAGACTCAAGATGAGCCTGGGTGCCTTTTTTTGTTTTTTCTCTGGCTGCGCCATGTGGCATGTGGGATCTTAGTTCCCTGACCAGGGATTGAACCCATACCCCTGCCTCGGAAGCATGGAGTCTCAACCACTGGACCACCAGGGATGCCCCCTGAGTGTCTTTTATAGTGCCAGAAAGTAAGGAAATGATCAAAAAAAACACAAAAAAATGCACACAATGGTGGACATGTCAAAAGGACATGGGAGTCAACTGAAAGAGCTCCCAATGGCCAAATCTGGGACAATTGGAGCAACAAAAAAAATAATGCATCACTGGATTATAACTTGAAATATAAAATAAATATACGAGTCCATACTGACATAAATGATTGAATCAACTAATAAGTGGGGGAGAAGGGACAGATCTGTGGAGAAGAATTCTAAATAATTTATGTAGGTACTCTGCCCACAAGGAGGTGAAGCATACTCCCGACTCCTTGTGTGTGAGCTGTGCATAGTGACTTCTTTTCAAAAAGCACTGTGTGGAAAGGGGAAGAAAGAGGAACTTTACAGTGGAAAAACCTGACAAGCACCATCTCAGGCAGTTGATCAAGGTCAACATCAACAGTGACAAACTAGTCACACTGACAGCATGTACCTTTGATATGATGTGATGAAAATGGCACTTTACCTCTGTGGTCTTCCAACTCAAAAACATACCCCCAGGCTAATCATGAGGAGAAAGTTCAGACAGAGGGACATGCTACCAATACCTGACCAGTACTCCTCAAAACTGTCAAGGTCATCAAAAACAAGGAAAGTGAGATACTGTCACAAGAAGAGGAGCCTAAGAAGGCATGAATGGACTGAATGCAATGTTGTATCCTGGGCTTGATGAATGGAGGTGTGGGGGTGAAACCGAGCAGGACCCTGTGGGGCTCCTGGGCATGGAAGCCTTTCTGTGTCCCCCATTTCTTGTTTGTAGGGAATAGACTCCAGCCTCCATGACCTTCCCTGAGTTCCAAAGGGCATATTTGAACAGTTGCTAATGAGGGAAGGGAGGGGCAGCCAAGAAACAATAGTGCAGCCTTGGGGCAGGGTCCTGGTTCTGCCTCAAGGGATACACATAACAATATCTCTGAGCTTTTTATAGAACTAAAACCCCCAACAAATGGAAGATGTTAGCATCCTTCATTCCAGAGAAGACCACCTGAAGCCAGAATAAAGGAACCAGAGAAGCTCATCAGGAGACCTACTGAGACCAGATTAAAGGAGTGCAGGCCCTGCACACACCCTAATCTTGTTAGCAACCCCAGCCTTGAACCATTGCTATAAAACTCCGCACCAAATCCTCCCAGGTTGGAACACACAGTTTTGAGAAGCACGAGACCATTGTGTCTCCCTATGCCTGGCAAAGCAATAAAGCTATTCTTTTCTACTTCACCCAAAACTCTATCTCCAAGATTCAATTTGGCACCAGTGCACAGAGGCTGAGTTTTCAGCATAAGGGGCTTCCTTTTAACAAATAGGATAAGCCACACTATGCATATATAGCCCCAGGGCCATGCCTTCTCAGGGTTAATGAGGATAAATAAACCAACCCTCAGAATGTCCTGGGAAACTGCCAATAGCAGAAGGTCTCCACATATCCCTTACGTGCTCCTCTATCTACTTTGTAGATTAACCAGGCTAGTAAGGCAAAGTTACTGACACCTAATCAGAAAGGAAAGTGAGGTCTACAATATTTAAATGAATGAGTTGTCCTTTGATGAGAAAGCTGAGAAATATTTTTAAAATTCAGAAGCATCTTCCCTGAGTTATAAAGTGACAAAAAAATTAAACTGTCAACCAGATCTGGGCCAGCCCAGGACCAACCACTGCTCTCAGCCAAACACTGCATCTCCCAAATTCATGTATGTTTTGTGTGTGTGTGTGTGTGTTTTTATTAAGTTACAAAAAGTTTTTAGAAAGATTTAAACTTGCTAAGAAATAGTGGTACCCTCTTCAAATTCTGATTCACATGTTCTATCACTAAGTGGTTCATTGTGTTTCGGGGTGTGTGTTGGGGGGGTGAGTGAGGATATGTGTGTTTGAGCTCATTAACAGTTCTTTTCAAACTAGGAACTGGAAGATAAACCTCAAGGTGCAGTAGATAAAACCTTAACTTATTAGGAGATAAAAGGGGAAAGCCCTGACGTCAGCTTCAGTGCTCTTCAGAGAGCACCAAGTCTCCCACTGGATCTGACACTTTCTTTCCTCTCAGCCTGTGTCCAAGGAGCTTCAGGACACGTGTGTGTAAATTAAGATGAGCGTAGAATGAGCACTTGCTAGTAATAGTGAACAATTACTGATACTTATTAAAGGGTACTTATTAAAGGGCCAGTCACAATGTTAATCACATTACATGTATTTCCTCATTTAAGCCAATAACAACCCTAGGAAATGAGTGCAAGAATCATTCCAATTTTACAGAGGAAGAAACTGAAGCTTTAAACTTGCCCAAGGCCCATGGCTAAAAATGGCTGGAGAGTTCACACTCTTGACCTCCACGTTCATCCACTCTGACAGCTGCTTCACAGATCTGTACGTTGTAACAGTGCTGAGGTCTATGACCCGATGAAGAGAGTCTGAGGCAACCAGGGAGGAGTGAGGGACCCACAAAGGGGTGGAAAGTCCAAAACCAGGTCACTCATTCAAAGATTATCAGAGAAGTGGACACTGCCAAAGGGAAAGATAGAGCTGGTAGTGATGTCCCAGGTGCCGACATGTCAGCATCATCCAAGGTGATGGAGGGAGAAGCTGAGGCATCAGGGAGGTGACAGAGTAACCACTATTTCCTTGGGGGCAAGTCCTGTACTTCCCACTGACTGCACTGAAAGGGCTAAAGTAGAGGAGCCAGACCACTCCTCACAGTTCCCTACCCCGAACCAGCAGGGAGGGAGAGGACTCCCCAGTGAGTGCAAGGGGAGGCCCTACTGTGCTCCCATGGGCTGCTTTTCCTCCCAGCCCAGCAGGTGATGGAGCCAGCTGAGGGCACGATGGTTGTGGATAGAGCAGCAGGTGGGCTACCAGCTCCATGAAGATCGACACCCTGGGCAAGCAGAAATAGCAGCTGGTCCTAGCAAAGTGTCCTGTTTCCTTCTTTGTGATCAGGTGGGGCTTGGTGAATCCACATGAGGTGGCATCGGTGTTTGTGCCTGTGTTTGGCTTGATAACAAGGGCACCTAGGAGCTCTGTCTCACAGCTTCCCTCCTTACAGGATGCCTCTCCCCTCCACCCTGGCAGAAGACCCCTCCTGGGGGTAGCAGATCAGACAAGAATTGTGGAGATACAAAAAGGAGAAGAGAGCTTTCAGGGGATTTCAGAGTCAATGTTGGTGACAACACTGAGACAAGGCAGAGTGTGGGGCTTCCCGATGAGGGTAGGGGCTCAGGGTTTACAAGAAAGAAAGACCAGGAGCCAGGGACATCATGGGCAATGAAACATAGCTCCACCTCTGGGCACATACTGTGGATGTATGGCTCATGGGCCACACAGCAGCTGCCTCCATCTCCATATCCATGAAGGCAGGTTAGGTTCAAGCAGGCAGTGGGGCAGGTCAGACCAGAACTTGGCTAAACACTGCATTACATCCTGAATCTACCCTGATCTCAACCCTGAGACTTGCACCCATTGCTCAAAGCACTAGGGATGTGGTACTTTGTCTCTCCAGTTGGGAATGATGTGTAATGAGGGGTTTGAGCAAGTCCTCTGCAGTTCTCGGTGGGAAGGGTGTGGTCACTCAACATGCCAGGCTTTTGTGGAGAAAAGCAAAACCCACTCCTACCCCAGGGCATGTGAAGCCATTCTGCCAGGCAGTGAGTCCAGGCTGAGGCATTGTAAGGGAGAAAATACAGGTCCAAGTGGGTGGACAGAATAAAAGGTTGGCGGCAGGGGCAGGGGTGGGAGGGCTGGGAAAAAAAACAGAAGCTTCAGGTGCCCTGACCCATTAATTTTGTAAGAATTAATTAAAGTTAATTAAGTTAATTAAGTTAATTAATTAAATTTAAATATGGGGGCAATGATAGAGGTAACTCATTCTGCTTTAGCTGTGACTATGAGGTAGAACCTGGAGCAGCCTGCCCCCAACTACAGCTAAAGGACCCTGGTCAAGTCTTTCTTTTCCCTTAAGGTGTGTACTTTTATTGAAAAGTCTCAGCCAACTCCCTGGGAGACCAAAAATCTTCATACACTGAAAGTTGGATGACAAAATAGGGGTCATGATGACTGATCATTCAAACTGAAACAAAATAAAAAGAGCAAGTGTTCAGGCAGAATATTCAAAAATTTGGATTACATAATTTATACAAAAGCAATGCTATCACCCTCCCCTGAGTGAACTTGGGTGAGGCCTGGGCCTTTCTCCTTAGGGAGACATGAGGAGGTGTTTGAGAAGGTATGGAACTTCCTATAACAATGCATCTCATGATATTCGGAATGACTCTTTAAAAAAGGACAGTCAAAACACTCAGCCACATTGCAGATCTTTGGGGGATGCAACTTCAACTGACTGCTATCACCTTCACCATTCAACTTCTTAAATCCTGAGTCAACCAACAGTAAAAATAAATTTAAATAAATAAATAAATACACCATGCCAATGTCATCTCATTTTCTGCCCGTCAGGTTTTGTCAAGAAAGATTGTAACACACTGTCTACCTAGAAGCATTTTTGGTGGACAGTGGAATGGCTAGACTCATGGAACTCCTGCTTGCTGATCCACATCTGCTGGAAGGTGGACAGTGAGCCCAGGATGGAACCACCAACCCATGCAGGGCACTCAGAAGTGTGATGATCTCAGTCTTCATCATGCTGGGAGTCAGAGTGGGAATCTCCTCTATCCTGTTGGCGAAGCCTGGGTACACAGTGGTCCCACCAGAGAGCACTGTGTTGGAAAAGATGTCACATGTTGTGGACATCAATGTCACACTTCACAATGAAGTTGAGGGTAGTTTCATGGATGCTTCCAGATTCCATGCTCAGGAAGGAAGGCTGGAAGGGCCCCAGGGCAGTGGAACCACTTGTTGCCAATGGTGGTGACTTGGCCTTCAAGGCACACAGATCTTCTCCAGGGAGGAGTTGGAGGTTGCAGTGACCATCTCCTCTCCAAGTTCAGGGCAAAATAGCAGAGCTTCCCTTGATGTCTTGCACAATTCCCTGCTTGGTCATGTGGAAAAGCTCTGTGAGGCAGTTCCTCAGGTCCTGGCTAAGTCCAGACACAGGATGGTGTGAGGAAAGGCATAGCCCTCGTAGATAGGCACAGAGTATGGGATTTCATTGCTGGACTCCATTACATGCCTGTGGCACAGGCCAGAGACATAAAGGACAGCATAGCCTAGATGGCCATGTACGTGGCTGTGGTGCTGGAGGTCTTCAATATGATCTGGGTCTTCTCCTGGTTGGCCTCAGGGTTCAGGAGGGATTCAGTCAGCAGCATGGGGTGCTCCTCGGGGGCCACATACACTCGCTTTATAATGTGATGTTAGACCTTCTCCTTGATGGGCTATTCAGGGTAGAGTTCCCTCTTACTCTGGGCCCCATCACCCACCTAGGAGTCCTTCTGTCCCGTGCCCACAGTCATGCTGTGGTTGCCCATGATGGAAGGGAAGATGGCTCCAGGGCCATGATCTTCTGAAAGGCTGGCCCTACACATGCTGGAGCCACTGTCAACCATCAATGTGGCAATATCATCATCCATGCTGAGCTTGCAGGGGGAGGAGTGGCGAGAGGCCAGTGCTTGGTCTTTTGCTCACCCCAAGGTAGCAATCAAATAAGGCAAATAACTCAGTCTCCCCTGTCAGTGTACTTGGAATGGCCATGCACTTTTTGCAGATCGAACAAGCAGTTAGTGGCCAGGAAGACTTTCCCCAAAGTTCTTCAGGCAGTTGAAGTAACAGCTGCATAAGGGTGCAGGGGCCAGGCTCCTACAATCACATTCCCAGATTCAAACTGGGAGGTGAGACCTGGCATCTGAAAATGTCCTTCCACTCTCCAGTCTGAAGCACACATTGCTGAGCCCAAGTATAGCTAATGCAGCATCCATCATCCTAAGTGGACCTCACCCTCAGCACCTGGTCCTCTGTCTCCATCACACCCCTGACAGATGGGAATGGGATCCAGACAAGCAAGGACCCCTCATTTCTGAGCACAAGGCACACAAAGTGAAGAAGAGGATGCTGAAATTTGGGTCCTAAAAGAAGTAACGTTTAAGCTTGACAGATCATCCAAAAGATGATTTTCAAATTCCAAGGGTAAAACAGAAAGGTGGAAGGCACATCTGCTGGGAAGAGAAGCCAGGCCTTTAGGAAGGGGATGTGGGATGGTGGGGAGCTAGGCTGGTGTCATTCCTGGGCTGAAATTAAGAGGACTCATTGGCTCTGTGTGTGAACAGAGCGAGGCAGGGTGGTTTCCTTAGAAAAACAGCCCATCATCCTGGCACAAGGAGGAGCTAACTCCCCCAGGCTAGTCTCTTGTGCTCCCTTCCCTGAAGTGGATTCTCTGTGTAAATAAATTTCTAAGAAGTCTCTATATGGGATACAAAGCTGTACTAGAGGAACACTGAAGTGTGTGCAAGAATTACCCATGGGAACTTGTTTTAAAATGCTGATTTTAGGCAATATCCACAGCACTGTCCAATTCCCAGGGAGCAGATCCCAGGGACATACACTGGAGGGCAGAATCTATATTTTAAATTAGGATCCCCCAAGTGATTCTGATGCAGGGTATCCAAGACACACATTAAGAAACAAAAGCATACACTCATTAACATATATGCACCCAATATAGGAGCACCAAAATACAGAAGACAAATACTAACAGACATAAAGGGAGAAATTGATGGGAAATCAATAATAGTAAGAGACTTTACCACCCCACTGACATAAATGGGCTGATCTTCCGGACATAAACTTAATAAGGCAACAGAGATCCTAAATGACACAATAGAACAGTTAGACTTAAGTGATATTTTAAGAATATTACATCCAAAAAAAACCCCAGAAAACATATTCTTTTCAAGTGCACATGGAACATTCTCTAGGACAGACCACACACTAGGACACAAAACAAGCCTCAACAAATTTAAGAGGATAAAAATTATTTCAAACATCTTTTCTGACCACAACAGCATGAAACTAGACATCAACCACAAAAAGAGAAACAAGGGGGCAAAAAATGATTTCATGGAAAATAAGCAACATGCTACTAAAAAACCAGTGGGTTAATGATGAAATCAAAGAGGAAATTAAAAAATACCTCAAGACGAATGATGATGAAAACACAACCATATAAAACATATGGGTTGCAGCAAAAGTAGTCCTAAGAGGGAAGGTCATAGCAATACAGGCCTTCCTCAAAAAACAAGAAAAATCTCAAACAACCTAACCTACCACCTGAAAGAATTAGAAAAAAGAAAAAAAAAACCTCAAGTCAGCAGAAGGAAGGAAATAATAAAGATCAGAGATGAAATAAATAAAATAGAAATTAAAAAACAATAGAAAAAAATCAATAAAACCAAGAGCTGGTTTTCTGAAAGGATAAATAAAATTGACAAATTTCTGGCCAGGCTCACCAAGAAGGAAAGAGAGAGGACCCAAATAAACAAAATAAGAAATGAAAGCGAACAAATATCAAGCAATACCACAGAAATACAAAAAACCATAGGAGAATACTATGAACAATTGCATGCCAACAAATTGGACAGCCTAGAAGAAATTATAGAAACATACATCCCACCAAATCTGAATCAAGAAGAACTAGAGAATATAAACAGGCTGATCACTAGAAGTGAAATAGAATCTGTAATTAAAAAACAAAAACAAAAAAACAACTCCTGCAAATAAAAGTCCAGGACCAGTGGCTTCACTGGGAAATTCCACCAAACATACAAAGAAGAACTTATACCAATCCTTCTCAAACTCTTCCAAAAGATTGAAAAGGGAACATTCCCAAAGTCATCCTATGAAGCCAACATCTCCCTGATACCAAAACCAGGCAAAGACATTACCAAAAAAGAAAATATCTTTGAAGAATATAGATACAAAAATTCCTCAACAAAATATTAGCAAACTGAAGCCAACAACACCTAAAAAGGATCAAACACCATGATCAAGTTGGATTCATCTCAGGGTTACAAGGATGGTTCAACAAATGCAAATCAATGTGATACACCACACCAACAAAAGAAAAGACAAAAACAACATGAGCATCTCAGTAGATTCAGAAAAAGCATTTGATAAAACTCAATACCCATTCATGATAAAAACTCTCACCAAAATGGGTATAGAGGAAACATATCTCAACATAATAAAAGCTATTTATGACAAAACCACAGCCAACATAATACTCAATGGTGAAAAGCGTAATACCTTCCTGCTAAAATCTGGAACAAGACAAGGATGCCCACTCTCACCACTTCTTTTCAACACAGTATCGGAAGTCCTAGCCACAGCAATCAGACAAGAAATAAAATGTATCCAAATTGGAAGAGAAGAGGTAAAATTGTCATTACATGCAGATAACATGATACTCTATATAGAAAACCCTAAAGGCTCCACACAGAAACTATTAGAATTGATAAAGGAATTCAGTAAGGTGGCAGGATACAAGATTAACCTACAGAAATCTGTTGAATTCCTTTACACTACCTATGAAATATCAAAAAGTTTTTAGAAATCCCTTTTAAAATCTCATTTAAAAAATACCTAGGGGGACTACCCTGGTGGTGCAGTGGCTGGGAATCCACCTGCCAATGAAGGGGAGACAGGTTCGGCCCTGGTCCTGGAGGATCCCACATGCCGCAGAGCAACTAAGCCTGTGCGTTACAACTACTGAGCCTGCACTCTAGAGTCCGCAAGTCACAACTACTGAGCCCACATGCCACAACTACTGAAGCCCGCGAGCCTAGAGCACATGCTCCACGACATGAGAAGTCACTGCAATGAGAAGCCTGCACACTGCAATGAAGAGTGGCCCCCACTCACTGCAACTAGAGAAAGCCCACACACAGCAATGAAGACCCAACACAGCCAAAAATAAAATATAGATTAATTAATTAAAAAAAAAACTAGGAATAAACCTAACCAAGGAGGTGAGAGATGTATGCTGAGAACTATAAAACATTTTTAAAGGAAATTGAAGATGATTCAAAGAAATGAAAAGATATCCCATGCTCTAGGATGGGAAGAATTAATATTATTAAAATGGCCATACTACCCAAAGCAATCTACAGATTTCATGCAATCCTTATCAAATTACTCATGATATTTTTCACAGAACTAGAACAAATAATTCTAACATTTATATGGAACCACAAAAGACCCAGAATTGCCAAAGCAATCCTGAGGAAAAAGAACAACGCTGGAGGCATAACCCTCCCAAATTTCAGACAGTATTACAAAGGTATAGTAATCAAAAGAGTGTGGAATTGGCACAAAAACAGACATATGGATCAACGGAACAGAATAGAGCCCAGAAATAAACTCATACACTTTGGTCAATTAATCTTCAACAAAGGAGGTAAGAATATGACAACGGAAGAAAGATAATCTCTTCAGCAAGTGGTGTTGGGAAAGCTGGATACCTGCATGCAAATCAATGAAGTTAGAACACTCCTGCACACAATACACAAAAGTAATTCAAAATGGCTTAAAGACTTAATGACGTGACACAATAAGGGGTTAATATCCAAAGAGCACATACAACTTAATATCAAAAAAACAAACAACCCAATCAAAAAATGGGCAGAAGATATAAATAAACATTTCTCCAAAGGAGATATCCACATGGCCAATAGGCACATGAAAAGATGCTCAATGTTGTTAATTATTAGAGAAATGCAAATTAACACCACAATGAGGCACCACCTCACACTGGTCAGAATGGCCATCATCAAAAAGACTACAAGTAATAAATGCTGGAGAGGGTGTGGAGAAAAGGGAACCCTCCTACACTGTTGGTGGGAATGTAAATTGCTGCAACCACTGTGGAAAACAGTATGGAGGTTCCTTAAAAACTAAAAGTAGAGCTACCATATGATCCAGCAATCCCACTCCTGGGTATATATCCAGAAAAGATAAAAACTCCAATTTGAAAAGATACATGCACCCTAATGTTCATAGCAGCACTATTTACAATGGCCAAGACATGAAAACAAACCAAGTGCCCATCAACAGAGGATTGGCTTAAGAACATGTAGTATATATACACACAGTGGAATATTACTCAGCCATAAAAAGGAATGAAATATTACCATTTACAGCAACATGAATGGACCTAGGGAAAATCATACTAAGCCAGGGAGAGAAAGATAAATATTATATCATTTAGGTGTGGAATTTAAAAAATAATAAAAATGAATCTATGTACAAAACAGAAGCAGACTCACAGAAATAGAAAACAAACTTGTGATTACCAAAGGGGAAAGGGACAGGGAGGGATAAAATAGGAACTTGGGATTAAAAGATACACACTAATATATATTGATATAATAGATAAACAACAAGGTCCTACTGTATAGCACGGGGAACTATTGAATATATTCAATACCTTGTAATGACCTATAATGTAAAATAACTTGAAAATATATATATGTAACTAAATCACTTTGCTGTATACCTGAAACTAACACAATATTGTAAATTAACTATACTTCATAAAAGAAATTAGTTTATATATACAGAGATGAACATTTTGCATTACTAAAGTGAGACAATTTATCATCAATTTTACGCTTTTATGAAGCATTTGAGACAACTGTTCATATATAGAAGTAGGTGCAAATGCAAGGAGCTTAATTATACTAACATCCTTCACTTTCTTTAATTCTTTACAAGCTACATACAAAACAAAAAACATAGTATTCAATCAACAGATTAATTTAAATTGCCTATCCATGGACAATCTCTTTAAGTCTTCCTTCAGCTTTAATAAAAGCCAGGAATTGGAAACACCTGAGTCGCAAAAGGCAATCACGGCAATCACTGCAGCCATTTGCTTTCTCAACAAGCACCAGGATCCTGAAGTGCCCGCTTGGTTGCTCCCTAGATGCTTTTCCACTCCCAAGCCAATGCACATAGTAAGATCTAGAATGGGTGAGAGAGATGCCTTTCCTTAATTACATGTGAAAGAGGAAGGGTGAAAGGAGAAGTTGGAAGCGAGAATCTACAGACCACTGGCAATTCTCAGGCAGATCAATTTCAGGAAAGCAAACATATGGAAACTAAGAATCTGGAATCATTGTTACTCCTGGGAATACCAACATGTACCCTCAAGGAAATATTTACCTGAGGGCTGAAAACAGGCTGATATCAGGTGGAATGGGTGAAAGGGGTAACACCTGGTTTTGAGATAGAGCAATGTTAACTGCAGATGGTTGAGTACCTGAGAGACAGAGGCCCAGCTGAGGAGGCAATGATATTCCAAGCATATTTGTGAACTATTTCGCATTCCAGAGATTCCCAGAAATAGTTGGTGATAAAAACCGGATTTCTTGCAGTCAATGTGAAGGAATCCCAGAGTGTTTAACCATGTAAATGAAATAGCATCCGATTTTCAAATGAGAGGAAAAAGCTGTTCCCTCTATTCTCTCATGAGTCACCCAAAAGCAACAAGGAAACAAAAAGGCAAACTCCATCTTCAATTAAACCACAAAATATCTATAACTTTGAGCACAATATATGAAGTGTGGCCACCGTATGCACTGGAGGTAAAACTGGGGTGTGGGAAGACACCAAGTTAAGATGCACACGACTGCAAATGAGGAGAAAAAAGGCAGGGCACGCACCTTGAGATATACTGAAGAAATATGCAAAAGAATAAAAAGATATTGAAAGGTATACCATGTTCTTAACATGAAAACAATTTCAACATGATAAACATGATAACAATTTCAGCACTTTCTTAATCTGTATTTTTATGTGATCCCAATGAAACTACCCATAGGATTTAAAATTAGAGAAGCTGATTCAAATTCTCCTACAGAAGAAAAATCAAGAACAAACAAGATTCTAAAAGGGGAAAATAATGAGGAAAAAACTGCTGTAGGAGATACTTAACCATATTATGAAGCTAGAGTAATTAAGAGTGCGGTGCTAATACATGAGTAGCCATAGCTGAAAAACAGAGTAAAGTCCAGAAATAGACCCCCCCAAATTTTTTTAAACCATAATAAAGGTGAATTTTCAAATTGGTGGAGAAAATATGGATTATTCAATGAATGATGTTGGGACATCTGGATGGTAAATCAGGAAGAAGGAAACACATTTGGATTAATATCTCACATTATACAATAGGAAAAATTCCAAATTGATCAAATATTTAAATTTTACAACCAAAACCATAAAAGCACTAGGGGAAAAAATGGAAGAACATTTTTATAATCTTAAAGTTGGAAAGGTCTTTCTACAGGTGAAGAAAAACCTCGAAGTCACAAAAGAAAATACTGATAAAACTCAACTCTGTAAAAATAAAAATGCACACGTGGAACAGCCACCCTATATCAAAAGATAAATGACAAACCTGGAAAAGTATTTCCAACTCATATTATATTCAAAACCCTAATTCCTTTCATGTCTAAGAAATAAAAACGACGACCAAAGAAAAAGAAGCTTGAACAAAGCATATCAAAAGATAGTTCATAGAAAGGAAAATCAAACAATTCTAAAAATGAGGAGGTATTCAACCTTGGCCCCAATGAGAAAAAATGCTAATCAAAGGTACAACAAGCTCTGAGTTTTCACCTGTCCCGTTGGCAATGAGCAAAAGTTTGAGAACTCACCGGGGTGATCTGCCAGGTCTTGAGCTGTCTTTCGACTCCATTCCCACCCTTCTAAACTCTGTGGTGCTGGAGCGGAGACTGCTCACCCCGTCTCTGCTTTGCCACCTGGCGCCTGCGCAGGCACTGCCAATAGGAGATGCCAGAGGGGAAGAGGGAGGCTGAAAGAAGAAGGGACTAGCTCCGCCCTCTCTGCTTCCTGTGCCGGTCCACGTTAGCCCAGCAACTGTTTCCAACTGCAGCGTCAGTGCTTCACCTTTGCAGCAGCAGAATCCAGTTTGTGGTTTTTTTCTAACACAGGAAGAGTCAGCCTGACCTTTCCTCCCTCCGTGAACCATCAGTAACCAATTAGCGCTCATTTCTCAGAAGTCCCCTTGGGGCCCATGGGGTCCCTCCTCCAAGCTCACAGCACCAGCTGAATAAAATCTTCCTCCGAAGAGGTCTGCATTTCAATATTGTAAGGTCCCTCCTCTAAACTGAAATACCGAGTGTTATGAAAGAGAAAATGTGACAGTAATAACATAGCAAAACAGGAGTGTCTATGCAGGAAATGGGTTCCCCCAGCATGGTCTGCCCACAGGACTAACATGCAATCTTCAACACACGTATGCTATGAAGAGGGTCCTCTGAGCATTTCTGAGCCAAACTAGAGGCTAAACTCTAGCAAATCTCTAATTCTCCCTTGATGACAGGATTTGTAACAGCCCAGGCTGAGGTTTGACCCGGTGTTTTCCATTAAACACTATCTCTGAAAGATATTCTTTTAAGGAAAAAAGCCTCATGCCAGGTACTTCTGGAATGCCACTCTAGTACCCTCTGTGGTCACCTCACTGGACCCCTCCCAGATGCACAGTTCCCCAATAGTACCTGCACCAGTCTGCCAAAAGCACTGAGAAGTCCTGCAGCACAGAAACCTGTTTCCTTTTGTTCACACCGCCTTTTATCAACCTCGGAAATCCTACGCCCCCCGCCCCGTCTTTTCACAATGAATAAGCTCTATTTTTATCCTAAAGCAGTTTTATGGGAAGGGCTTTGGAAAATGCTGTCCTAACAGTGGGTCACTTGGTCTAAGAGAGAGGACGGTCTTTTACTATAGCACAGACCACTGTCCGAGTTATCCAATTTATTTAAAAGCAAATGTTATAGACATAAATCAGGAAGATGATGCTTCTGTGTGGCTGGTAAATATATTCTGCAGGCAGGTACATATGCAGACAGAAAAGTTAGGCCTTTTGTAACAGCAGTTCAGGAACCAGAAATGTGGGGAAAAGGACATGATAAACGAACTCCACCAAAGCGACCCTAAAGTCCTGCTTTCCAGAAGAAAAGCCACTTGGTCATTTGTGATTAATTTACTAGCAGTGATAGAGCAATCTGTGCTTTAGGAACACAAAACAAACAAAAGAAAGAAAACAAAACAACAATAAAAACCCCACAAACAAACAGAAATGAAAACCCCCAGAAACTTGTGTTTTTAATAAAGAAATATTTAATCTTCAGCACAGATTCAACCATTGCACACGTGTGCTGAAAAAGTATAAAGCATAAAATGATTTCACCCCACATCCCAATAGTCCCTGTGCAACTGGGTTATGCCAACCTGAGCAGCACAATTTCAACTGCAGAGACTAACATCTTCTTACATTACCTCTCAAAGTGCGATGGTTATTATTCTCACTTATAGCTAGTGGGGGGAAAGGCCTACTTATTGCACATTCTTTTTAGGAATAGCACAAATAAGATACTTAGGTGAGCGTGATGTGAAAGAAGTCACATACAAGGGTAAGCTGGGATGAAGTGAGAGAGTGGCATGGACATATAGACACTACCAAATGTAAAATAGATAGCTAGTGGGAAGCAGCCGCATAGCACAGGGAGATCAGCTCGGTGCTGTGTGACCATCTAGAGGGGTGGGATAGGGAGGATGGGAGGGAGACACAAGAGGGAGGAGATATGGGGATATATGTATACATATAGCTGATTCACTTTGTTATACAGCAGAAACTAACACACCATTGTAAAGCAATTATACAATAAAGATGTTAAAAAAAAAGTCACATACAAATCCACTGAAATAATTTCCAAATGTGTACATCTCTCTTATTTAGTTTATAATGACCAGAATCATTACAAAAAAAAAAAAAAGTAGCGGTCAGTCCAAACTGACAGCTGTATTTGAGCTGAGTCTTTGAGTAGGGGTAAGATTTAATCTGGTGATAAAAAATGCAGGAAACATTCCGCTAGAAAAAAGTCATAAGTAAAATCTAAGATCTGATGATTAGTATAGTATGGACATGTGGAATAGACTAATGAGATGAGTATCATTTTATTTTATTATATTTTATTTTTTAGTATTCATTTTAGAGAGTAGTGGGAAGTAGCACTGAGTGGATGAGTGGAATTCAACTATGAAAGGTCTCTGAACCAGATACTGCAGGTCAAAGGGAGGAAATGGCAGTTCCTCAGCAAAGTAGTAGCATCACTGAAGCTCTGCCTAAGAGAAGATCAACCTGAAATTGATCTGTCTCTTGAGAGGGAGGGGAGAAGAGACATTAGGAAGGAGATGAGCAGAAATTCTCCTTCGGTGATTCATACATGAAGTAATTAAATCCTGCACAATGAGAATGGAATGAGAATGGAAAAGCAATGAGAATGTAAAAGATGGAAAGTGAAATTCTGGAACAATCTCAACGGCATTTAGAGAGTGATACTTCTTGTGTCTGATGCTTAACTCCAAAATGTTAACTTGGTCATGGGTCAAGTTTTAAGGGATGGGAGAATTACAATGTCATAATAAGGAGGTCATAAATTGGGCTTTAGACGTATTAAACTTGAAACGATAAGAGGATTTCTCAGATGAAATGCCTTGAAATCTCAGTGGGATTAGGCTTAGGTCAGCAAAATCCTGGGCTGGATTTGGCCACCACCAAAACAGAGGTGAGTGTGGACTTCCATTGAGGGTAATGGTCCTGAAAGTACAGCCCTGGGTATTGAGGATACTGACCAATATTTTTAGCTCCCTGGAAGAAATATCTCTTAGCTGCAGTGTGGATAAGCTGGATTACAAAACTGTGATCTGCTCAGGGGGTAACGTTGAAGAAAACGGGGGAGGCAGAGGGAGCTTCCACCTGTAGCGTACCACCCAATGTCAGAGATGAAGCAAGAGCCACACGCTGCCAGAAAATGTGCCTGGCTCCTCCAGCACTGGAGGAATTGCTTCCTCAGGTCATCTGTTTTTACTGGCTCTCTTCCCTGAGTGCTCTCTCTTTACGTCTTTTGGGAGATGAGGTCACCTCCCTCCCTATACTTCAACCCAGCTGAGGGAGCATCATCAGGCATATAAGATCTAACTTGGTGAAAGATCTAACTTTCTTGCAGAAAGCATTCCAAGCAGGTAAAAACATCATAAATATAATCTAAGAGTTGAGGTTGAGTATAGAATGGACGTGAGGAAGATATACTGAGCTGAGTATCCATTTTGGTGAGCAGAGGGAAGTAACACTGGGTGGATGAGTGGAATTCAACCACGGAGGGTGGCTGAACCTGATATCACAGGTCAAAGGGAGGAAAGGGCAGTTCCTCAACAAAGAAGCATAACCAAGCAGGACCCTCTGCGGCCTTCCCAGGTCAGACGTCCACCCCACCCCACCCAGTGTCCTCTGCCTGCCTCTTGTTTGTAGAAAAGCTTTAGTCTCCCAGGCCTCCCCTGAGTCTCAAAAGGCTGGCTCAAGATTTAATGATAAGGAAATGTGAAGATGTAGAAACACAGTACCCTTGCTGGGCGGGGAAACTGGTAACAATTTAGACTATAAACCAGCCACAGAGCAGAGTCACTGAACTCCCGGTTCCCTGAACAATATAGATAAAGGTTTGACACACATTCCCAAGTTGTTTTATAGGAAGCAGACCCCCACCAGTTGAAAATTGCTGATCTCAAGCATGTAGGCCCCACACCGGTTGAAACCAGAAGATGCTTGAAACTTCGCCTTGATGCCAACCAATCTAAGAATTGTGCACGAGCTGATCATGCACCCTCAATACTGCCTTTAAAACCTCCTAACCAGCAACTTGGAGGTGGTCTTAGGATATTATTCCACCATCTCCCCAGGTTGCCGGCCTCCTGAATAAAGTAAATTTTCCCACCAACTGTTGTCTCTCAAGTACTGGTCTTTTGAGCAGTAAGCAGCTGAACTTGGGTTCAGTACCGGCCTCCTCTGGTTATAGGAGTAGCATCACCAAGGCTCTACCCTGGGATGGGAATTGGCCTCCCTTGGGAAGGAAGAGGAAAATCCTTGCAAGTACATCCCGGGAATTGTTATGTGGGGACAAACCCAATGCCAGTGAAAAAAGAACCACATACAGCAATGCTGGGAAGCTACTTATTCAAAGTAAGTCCCACGAGATAAGCTCCAGTAGAGAAATGCCAAGGAGGCACTAAAATATGGCTGGAGCTATGTATCTCAGCACACCCCTAGTTAACATTGGGACTCCTCTGATTCTGGCAGAACTCACATAGAAGTGAGAAGAGCTGACAGGAACATGGGCCGCTAGTCATCTGGTAAACATCAGCCTGGATGGTTCTACTGTCCAAGGGTGAATAAACTGAAACAAAAATGTGTAACAGGTAGATAAAGGGAGTATGACTCTAAAGATTCAGGGAAAAGCATACTTTGAGCTACAGCAAATAATAGGAAAGTCTAAAGTGTATTTTGCATTCTGAATAAATGTCATAAATTCATGAAAGGCCTTGTGAGACCAGATGAAAGATGAGGTGGAAAAGAACATAAGAAACTTAATTTCAGAGGAAACTTAAATTCGGAGATAAGAAGAAACAGAATGAAATGCAAGTTGAAATAACAACAAAAATATAGCAAGAAAAACGAAAAGTCAACAATAGAAATAAAGTCTGCTTTGGAGTGAAAATTCAAATTAGAGAGGTAAAAAAGAAACAAAAAGCTCTCTAAGAATACAAAAGATAGGGTCAAAAGAAAAAGCAATGTGTGAAAATATGATAATTGTAGACAGTTTACCGTTATGAAAGAGGTATTTGTTTATCAGAGAAGGATTTTGTTCAAACACATTGAACAAAACAAGCCACTAATGGTGCCTTGGCCAAGAGAAAAGTTTATTTTTCCCTCCTGTAGCAAGAAGTCCAGAAATGACAAATCTGGGCTGGTAGGGCAGCTACCTTACCAGGACCCAACATTTTTTTAGCCCTTACTATACCATCTTTAGTGTGTGGCTCTCTTGCCCAGCTTGCAAGATGGCTGCTGGCACTCCAGCCACCATAACCACATTCCAGATTGAATATGGAGGAAAAGGAAGAGCAAATGCAGCACACCAAATGAGTCGGCTTCCCTTACAGAGCTTCCCCAGAGGCCCCCACCCAATGACTTCCAAATATATCTCACTGGACTCAGTTATGTCATATAACTACTTTTACCTGCATGGAAGACTGGGAAATAGAGCTTTTAAACTGAGACCATTCCAAAATTAAAACAGAGTTCTATGAGTAAAGAAAAAGGAGAGAGGGGATATCCGTTGACAAAGAGCAGCCTATAACAAAATTCCTGAGATGAATGACAAAGGAGCAGTGTCAAGTCACAAAAATATACAGATGAAGATTGTCCTGTGCTGATTTCTTCCAATGCAAATCAGAAGATTTCAACATGTTTCCAGTAAAGTCCAATAAAAACAATAGCAAGAAAGACCTATATTCCTGGATATCTTGGCAAAATGCTCTAATTCTATTTTTTAAATCCTAAAAGTATCCAAGCAATAAAATAAAAAAAAAAAGATTACCTAGAAAGAATATAAGTTGAGGCTATCCTCAAACTTATCCATGATCTCCAAAAGTAGAGAATCACAAAATAATATCTCAAGAGTCTTGGGGCAAAAGTTATTGCACAAAAATAATAGTCACAGTCCAAAAACTATTTATAGAAGGAAGGGAAATATACCCCCCAGAAATCAAAAGACTCAGAAAATAGCCACTTAAAACTTGCTTAAACATATGTTTTCCTTCCAAATCTATGAATAGGAAACTCATTCTGTTCATGTTTAAGAATAAATATATTCTGGATAGACCTAGACGAAGTAAGTCAGACAGAGAAAGACAAATATGATATCACTTATATATGGAATCTACACAAGAAATTGAATTCTTGTGTTTGAAATAACAGAAAAGCTCCCACTGGCCAACATTGGGTTAATTTGAGGATCAAAAAGAATCACAACTGTAATTGATTATATCACACTGAGTAAATAAAAATCTACTAGGACACAGTGATTTCTCTCCTCCCAAAAGAAGAGAGCAGAAAAAAAGGGAAAGCTCTTTTTCACAGAAGAATGGCAGCTAATAAAGGTGGAAGGAATTAGATCATTGGAAAGTCACGGATTTGCAGTCCCCGGTGGATAACGGATTCTGAGAAGGAAACAGTGGAGGATAAAACAACTAAGTGACAGGTTATTGGGAAACAGGAATTTGTCCCTATTATTAATTGTGAAGACCAACTGTAACTTTTGTTGCAGACATCTGAAGATCACCAGCTTAACCAGCAAGTCATCATAAATAAAATTAAAAGACATATTAAAACCACATCAAACATGATAGAGTTAATATCTATAATAATAAAGACTTCACACAAATTGGAAACAGGAGCACCAAGACCTTGCCTGGGGAGGAGGTGTTGGTAAAATACAGGTATAGAGGATTTACAGAAACAGCCTGACTGTCGCTTGGTCCCTTCACTGGAAGTGGATAGGATGACACCTGCCTGAGTGTCAGAACCCCAGCATCAGACACTTCATTAATCTGGGGTATTTTTCCCGTGAGGTACGCAGAGGGACCCAGGGCCCCAGGCCACTTTCCTTTTGCCTGCTATTCCTAGCCTGCAGCTTCGTGTCCTCGGCTGGAGGAAGTGGAAGGGCAAAGGGAAAAGGCTTGTGCCAACCGAGCCTGTTATTTTTCATCCAGAAAAAAACATCTTTCCCAGAAGTCACTCTCAGAGGAGTCACCTGGTCACAACTACCTACAGAGAGACAGCCTCTAGCACCCCTCTTTCCTTGACAAAACAGCAAAAATAAAATGGATAAATCATAGTACTTGGTACTGAATATTTGGAGATTGGCACCTCACAGACCGTTGGTATATGGCATATGTTGTTACAACTTTTCTGAAAAGCAACTCTTCAGTGTGTTTAAGGAAACCTCAATGTACCTCTAGATCCATCAGTTCTGCTTTGGGGAATCATTTCTATGGAAATAATGTGAAAGGCCATGAATGGTTTATGTACATTGATATTCAGGTTGAGAGACTGTCATTTTGAAATCCACTATTAAAACATTTACAGGTAAAATTTTAACAACAAAGACACATAAATAAGCAAACTTAGACTCTCCCAACTCTCCCCCATTATTCCATTATCCTTGTACTTTACTCTCTGATCACAGAAGGTGGAGTTTCTGAACCTTTCTTTCTGCCATGCTATTCACTCAAATGGACCTATTGTGGTTCCCTTCAATTTCCTGATTACTAGCTCTGACTCCTTCTCACCTCTTCTCTCCACTTTAGGGAAGCTATCAGAATGTAGAGGGCAACATTACAACTGTAGGACTAAGCACAAGTCTTCTCTGGTTGATTTCTTTATATTTTTGTCTTGAAATAATTATAGATTCATGGAAGATGCAGAGTACAGAGAACTTTGTGTGCTCTTTACCTACTTCCCCAATGGGAACTATCCTACAATATCAAAACAAGGAAATTGACATTGGTACAATCTACAGAGCTTATTCAGATGTCATCAGTTTTACAATGCACTCGTGTGTGTGAAGGTCCCTGTAATTTTATCACATGTATGGATTCGTGTAACTACCACCATGATCACAATATGGAGCTGTCTCATCACCACTAAGATCCCATGTATTGTTCTTTTATAGTCACATCCATTTCCCTGTCATCCTCGCCATCCATAAAAGCTGGCAACCACTAGTCTGTTCCCCACTTCTATAATTTTGTTATTTCAAGAATGTTACATAAATGCCATCATACATAATGTAACACTCTGAGATTGGTTTTTCCCACTGAGCCAAATTCCCTTGAGATTCATCCACGTTGTTACACTCATTCCTTTTTATTGTTGCGTAGTATTTCTGGGTATGGATGTGCCACAGTTGGTTTAGTTATCAACCTGCTGAACTACATTTGTGTTGCTTCCAGTTTTCAGCTATTACAAATAAAGTTGCTATGAACATTCACATACAGGATTTTGTGTGGACATTGGTTTTTGTTTCTCTGGGATAAATGCACAAGTGTAATTGCTGGGTCATATGATAATTAGTTTTAAAAGAAACTGACACACTCCTTTCCACATGGCTGTATTATTATAGGTTCCACCATAAACGTATAGTGATCCAAACTCTCTGCATCTTCACCAGCATTTGCCGTTGTCAATATTCTATTTTATTTTAGCCATTCTGATAGGTGCATATCATTATGGTTTTAATTGCATTTTCCTTAGTGGCTAATGATATTGAACATTTTTTTCATGTTTTACTTTTCCATTATTATATCTTATTTTGTGAAATGTCTGTTCATGACTTTTATCTATTTTCTATTGGGTTTTTAAATATTTACCATACAGTTTGATCCGTTTGTTAGTATTCTAGTTATGAATCCTTTGGCAGTTATATAGCTTGCAAATTATCTTCCAGTGATTGGTTATTAAAAGTATATAATTAGTGGGACTTCCCTAGTGACACAGTGGTTAAGAATCTGCCTGCCAATGCAGGGGACACGGGTTCAAGGCCTGGTCTGGGAAGATCCCACATGCCGCAGAGCAAATAAGCACATGAGCCACAACTACTGAGCCTGCACTCTAGAGCCAGCAAGCCACAACTACTGAAGCCTGCACGCCTAGAGCCCATGCTCTGCCACAAGAGAAGCCACTGCAATGAGCAGCCCGCGCACCACAACCAAGAGTAACATCTGCTCGCCACAACTAGAGAAAAACCACATGCAGCAACAAAGACCCAACACAGCCAGAAATAATAAATAAATAAATAAATAAATAAATAAATTTATTTTTTAAAAAGTATCTAATTAGGGAAGGCCTTTGGGAATGGTGGAGCTAGGGCCTATGAAAATATTTTCCTTCGTAAAACCCATGAGAACACTGACAAATATTCTAAATCAACTTTTCGAGAACTCTTGAAATTAACCAGAACACATAAACAACTCTTACAACTTGACAACAAAAAGACAATAACCCACTTAAAAATGGTTAAGTGATTTGAATAGTTATTTCTCTGAAGACTACATAAAAATGGCCAATAATTACATGAAATGATGCTCAACATTGCTAGTCATTTAGATAATTCAAATCACAACCACAATGAAATTGCAGTAAACACACCCAGTAAAATGGCTACATTTTTTCAAAAGACAGTAACATATATTAGTGAGGATGTGATGAAACTGGAATCTTCATACACCAGTGGGGGGATGTAAAATGGTGCAGCCACTTGGGAAAAAAGTCTGGCAATTCCTCAGAAACCTAAACATAAAGTTACCATATAACACAGCAATTCCATTCCTAGGTATATACACAAAAACTTTTTTTTGAAGTATAGTTGATTTATAATGTTTCAGGTGTACAGTAGAGTGATTTAGTTTTATATATATATATATAACTTTTACAGTTATATATATATAAAACTTTTTCAGATTCTTTTCCATTATAGGTTATTACAACTATATTCAACTATATTGAATATAGTTCCCTGAGCTATACAGTAGGTCCTTCTTGGTTATCTATTTTACATATAGTAGCTTACAAAAACTTGTACATGAATATTCACAGCAGCATTATTCACAATAACTAAAAAGTGAAAACAACACAAATGTCCACCAACTGATGACTGGATAAACAAAATGTGGTGTATCTATACAATGGAATATTATTAGCCATACAAGGAACAAAGCACAGACATATCTACAACATGAACGAACCTTGAAAAGTTATGCTAAGAGAAAGAAGGCAGACAAAAAAGGACACATATTTGTATGAGTCCATTTATATGAAATGTCCAGAGTAGGCAAATTGATAGAGACAGAAAGTAGATTAGTAGTTACCACGAGCTGGGGGAAAGGAAGATTGAGGTGTGACCTTTAATGGGTATGAGGTTTCCTTCTGAGGTAATGAAATATTCTGGAATTAGTGGTGGTGTTTGTACAACTTTGTGAATATAATAAAAACCACTAAATTGTACACTTAATATTTTTTTACTTTAACATTCATTTAATCAAACTAAAGGAAACACATATATTTAGAGAGTTTCACTAAGAGTAGTAGAGTAGGTAGGCTCAGAGTTTCTCTTTAAAGTCAATAGCTCTTTGTCTTCACAGAAATGATGGGCAGGGCGGGGGCTGGTGCCCATGGATCCTAAACCAGCAGGACAGGTTGCCATGTTAACAGCCCAAATGAGTCCTCGAGGAGTTTGGGGGGCTTCAAAATTTGTCCTCTTCATATGCTCATGTAAACAGTCTCAAGTATTATGAGCTACAGTTCAACAAAGCCTCTGACAGAATTGGTTACCAGAGATGGGCAAGCCTGGTTGGTCCCACAGAAGGAGCTGGCATCTGGACCAAGCTGGTCGTCCCTGACCCCAGGAAAGAGCTGCTCAGTTCTCTGAGCTGCTTTACAGGGGCAAACGCCCTGGGAAACGCTCCCCTCGGTGGAGGTACAGGAAGTTACAGGCCACATATATGGGGAAAACCACGTCTTGGTTTTCCAGGTTCATTACCTCTAGCTCTTGATTCTGTCTCAGGGAAAGCAACTGGTATTCTGTGTCCTTCCTGAAAACGGCTCTCCCATCCCTGTCCAAGGAGAACAGGCGCAGGCGGAACGCGACCGTTCTCCTCCCGAGGAGACTGACCCCGAAGCTGCGGGACTTTTTCCGTGCGCTGCACCGGCAAATGATGCGCTGGTTGGCGTAGCGCAGCACCAGGTCCCAGAAGAATTTGAAGCCTTCCCACCGCCAGCTGCACAGCTCGTCCCTGTGGAGCTGGCTCCCGCACCGCATGCTTCTCCCCTGGGGGTCGGACACGTAGACGCCCATGGGCCGGACAATTCTGGTCTGCTCAGCCCGGAGGGGGCCAAGGCAATGCTCACTGTACAAGGGACACAACCAAGAGGGAGGGATCAGCGCATCCTGGTGGATGACGTGTGCTGACATCGGGTCGCACATTATGTAGGCAAGCCGCAGCTGCTGGAACACTGGCACGAAGGCTCTGCCCTGCTCGGTCTCCAGGAAAGGGGTGCCCTCCGAATCCCTCCTGGACCTGGCAAACCATGAGTTGGTGTCAGGCAATAGGGCACTGCGCGGGCCCCTCCATGTCGGCTGCAGCTGCAAGAACGTCCACGTTTTCAGCACGATGTACACGTTCATCTCCACCCCCATCACAAAGAGCCGTGAAGAGGCAACGACCTCTTTCATCAGATCCAGGCGGACTTCTCGCAATAGCCCCTCACTACACAGGGTCATCATGTTGTCCAGCAGCCACTGAAGACACACGGTCCTGATGGTCTGGAGTCCGTAGCTTTCAGCAGAGTAGTAGTAGCTGCACACGGTCTGGGCACTGACAGTCTCCTTCATGACCTCCCCGCACCGCTGAATCACCTGGTCCAGCTGCAGCATGCTGGCTGTGGCCAGGATGGCGACGACTCGACCGGGTGGGATGAGAATGGAGCCTCGGTACAGGGAACCTAAAGCCTCGTGCAGTGCCTCGCGATCAATGTTCTCGTCAGGCATCTGCAACTCTATAGTATCCATGTTTGTCTCCTGCCAAGCGCCACTGAACATGCTAGCAAAGAACCCTGACTGGCACAAGTAGACCCTATGCAAGTTCCACTCCTCCCCCAGTGCGCAGATCCGCACGTCGCTCCCTTCTCCTCTCAGGAAGAGTGCCTCATAAATGGACCCTGAATGATCTTTAGCACGTTTCCGGCGGGGCTCTTTTGTGAGCGGCCCCCCTGGGCCTGTCTTCCGCTTGCGGCTCCTCTGACGGGCGGCGGGTCTGGCCTTTTCACTCTCCTTCCCTTCCTTTCTCTCTGCCGCTACTGCCTCCTCGGCCTCCTCCATCCCCGCACTGGCACCTGGCTCCTCTGGGGCACGCCCCCACCAGTGCCATGGCATCCGACTGCTTCGTGCTCCCATGGCCTATACCTCAGTGGTGCAGTGGCCAAGCTTCCTCTCCAGGCGCCGTTGCCGCGGGCACGAGCTCAGCCCAGAGTGATGCTGGGTACTATGACGTTTGCTCTAACGGTCTCTCCAGAGGACGACGCCACGCTAAGCCACACCCACTAGGCCCCACCCCGCCGGGTAAGGGCACTCCGTACCAGGGATTCCACTCTGTTTATCTTTCCCTCCTGGGATGATTGCTCTCGGGCTCCCTTCATAGGATGATGGTGGAACAGAGGCCTTTGTGTGCGAATTTTACCCATTAATTTCAAGAACACAATTCGCTCTTGCCCATCTAAAACAGTTAGTGATTAGTCCTTTATGGAGAATTACATCTTGGTCCCAGCCCTGTCCTCTAGGCACCTTAATTTCCATAATTAACTTCTTATTTATTTATTTATTTTTAATTAATTTTATTTTTATATTTTTTATTAGTTCCTGCTTTACAACAAAGTGAATCAGTTATACATATACATCTGTTCCCATATCCCTTCCCTCTAGCGTCTCCCTCCCTCCCACTCTCCCTATCCCACCTCTCCAGGAGGTCACAAAGCACCCAGCTGATCTCCCTGTGCTATGCGGCTGCTTCCCACTAGCTATCTACCTTACGTTTGGTAGTGTATGTATGTCCATGCCTCTCTCTCGCTTTGTCACAGCTTACCCTTCCTCCTCCCCATATCCTCAAGTCCATTCTCAAGTAGATCTGTGTCTTTATTCCTGTTTTAACCCTAGGTTCTTCCTGACATTTTTTTCCTTAAATTCCATATATATGTGTTAGCATACGGTATTTGTCTTTCTCTTTCCGACTTACTTCACGCTGTATGACAGACTCTAGGTCTATCCACCTCATTACAAATAGCTCCGTTTCGTTTCTTTGTATGGCTGAGTAATATTCCATTGTATATATGTGCCACATCTTCTTTACCCATTCATCCGATGATGGACACTTAGGTTGTTTCCAGCTCCGGGCTATTGTGAATAGAGCTGCAATGAACATTTTGGTACATGTCTCTTTTTGAATTATGGTTTTCTCAGGGTATATGCCTAGTAGTGGGATTGCTGGGTCATATGGTAGTTCTATGTTTAGTTTTGTAAGGAACCTCCATACTGTTCTCCATCTTTAATGTTACACCATCTTTAGTGTGTGGCTCTCTTCCCCAGCTTGCAAGATGGCTGCTGGCACTCCAGCCACCATAACCACATTCCAGATTGAATATGGAGGAAAAGGAAGAGCAAATGCAGCATACCAAATGATTCAGCTTCCCTTAGAGAGCTTCCCCAGAGGCCCCCACCCAATGACTTCCAAATATATCTCACTGGACTCAGTTATGTCATATAACTACTTTTACCTGCATGGAAGACTGGGAAATAGAGCTTTTAAACTGAGACCATTCCAAAATTAAAACAGAGTTCTATGAGTAAAGAAAAAGGAGAGAGGGGATATCCGTTGACAAAGAGCAGCCTATAACAAAATTCCTGAGATGAATGACAAAGGAGCAGTGTCAAGTCACAAAAATATACAGATGAAGATTGTCCTGTGCTGATTTCTTCCAATGCAAATCAGAAGATTTCAACATGTTTCCAGTAAAGTCCAATAAAAACAATAGCAAGAAAGACCTATATTCCTGGATATCTTGGCAAAATGCTCTAATTCTATTTTTTAAATCCTAAAAGTATCCAAGCAATAAAATTTAAAAAAAAGATTACATAGAAATAATATAAATTGAGGCTATCCTCACACTTATCCATGATCTCCAAAAGTAGAGAATCACAAAATAATATCTCAAGAGTCTTGGGGCAAAAGTTATTACACAAAAGTAATAGTCACAGTCCAAAAACTATTTATAGAAGTAAGAGAAATATACCCTCCAGAAATCAAAACACTCAGAAAATAGCCACTTAAAAACTTGCTTAAACATATGTTTTCCTTCCAAATCTATGAATAGGAAACTCATTCTGTTCATGTTTAAGAATAAATATATTCTGGATAGACCTAGACGAAGTAAGTCAGACAGAGAAAGACAAATATGATATCACTTATATATGGAATCTACACAAGAAATTGAATTCTTGTGTTTGAAATAACAGAAAAGCTCCCACTGGCCAACATTGGGTTAATTTGAGGATCAAAAAGAATCACAACTGTAATTGATTATATCACACTGAGTAAATAAAAATCTACTAGGACACAGTGATTTCTCTCCTCCCAAAAGAAGAGAGCAGAAAAAAAGGGAAAGCTCTTTTTCACAGAAGAATGGCAGCTAATAAAGGTGGAAGGAATTAGATCATTGGAAAGTCACGGATTTGCAGTCCCCGGTGGATAACGGATTCTGAGAAGGAAACAGTGGAGGATAAAACAACTAAGTGACAGGTTATTGGGAAACAGGAATTTGTCCCTATTATTAATTGTGAAGACCAACTGTAACTTTTGTTGCAGACATCTGAAGATCACCAGCTTAACCAGCAAGTCATCATAAATAAAATTAAAAGACACATTACAACCACATCAAATATGATAGAGTTAATATCTATAATAATAAAGACTTCATACAAATGGGAAAATGAAGCACCAAGACCTTGCCTGGGGAGGAGGTGTTGGTAAAATACAGGTATAGAGGATTTACAGAAACAGCCTGACTGTCCCTTTGTCCCTTCACTGGAAGTGGATAGGATGGCACCTGCCTGAGTGTGAGAACCCCAGCATCAGACACTTCATAATCTGGGGTATTTTTCCCGTGAGGTACGCAGAGGGACCCAGGACCCCAGGCCACTTTCCTTTTGCCTGCTATTCCTAGCCTGCAGCTTCCTGTCCTCGGCTGGAAGAAGTGGAAGGGCAAAGGGAAAAGACTTGTGCCAACCGAGCCTGTTATTTTTCATCCAGAATTCAGTTTCTTTCCCAGAAGTCACTCTCAGAGGAGTCACCTGGTCACAACTACCTACAGAGAGACAGCCTCCAGCACCCCTCTTTCCTTGACAAAAGAGCAAAAGTAAAGTAGATAAATCATAGTACTTGGTACTGAATATTTGGAGATTGGCACCTCACAGACCGTTGGTATATGGCATATGTCGTTACAACTTTTCTGAAAAGCAACTCTTCAGTGTGTTTAAGGAAACCTCAATGTACCTCTAGATCCATCAGTTCTGCTTTGGGGAATCATTTCTATGGAAATAATGTGAAATGCAATGAATGGTTTATGTACATTGATATTCAGGTTGAGAGACTGTCATTTTGAAATCCACTATTAAAACATTTACAGGGTAAAATTTTAACAACAAAGACACATAAATAAGCAAACTTAGACTCTCCCAACTCTCCCCCATTATTCCATTATCCTTGTACTTTACTCTCTGATCACAGAAGGTGGAGTTTCTGAACCTTTCTTTCTGCCATGCTATTCACTCAAATGGATCTATTGTGGTTCCTTTCAATTTCCTGATTACTAGCTCTGACTCCTTCTCACCTCTTCTCTCCACTTTAGGGAAGCTATCAGAATGTAGAGGGCAACATTACAACTGTAGGACTAAGCACAAGTCTTCTCTGGTTGATTTCTTTATATTTTTGTCTTGAAATAATTATAGATTCATGGAAGATGCAGGGAGTACAGAGAACTTTGTGTGCTCTTTACCTACTTCCCCAATGGGAACTATCCTACAATATCAAAACAAGGAAATTGACATTGGTACAATCTACAGAGCTTATTCAGATGTCATCAGTTTTACAATGCACTCGTGTGTGTGAAGGTCCGTGTCATTTTATCACGTGTATGGATTCGTGTAACTACCACCATGATCACAATATGGAGCTGTCTCATCACCACTAAGATCCCATGTATTGTTCTTTTATAGTCACATCCATTTCCCTGTCATCCTCGCCATCCATAAAAGCTGGCAACCACTAATCTGTTCCCCACTTCTATAATTTTGTTATTTCAAGAATGTTACATAAATGCCATCATACATAATGTAACACTCTGAGATTGGTTTTTCCCACTGAGACAAATTCCCTTGAGATTCATCCACGTTGTTACACGCATTCCTGTTTCTTGTTGCATAGTATTTCTGGGTGTGGATGTGCCACAGCTGGTTTAGTTATCAACCTGCTGAACTACATTTGTGTTGCTTCCAGTTTTCAGCTATTACAAATAAAGTTGCTATGAACATTCACATATAGGATTTTGTGTGGACATTGGTTTTTGTTTCTCTGGGATAAATGCACGAGTGTAATTGCTGGGTCATATGATAATTAGTTTTAAAAAAAACTGACACACTCCTTTCCACACGGCTGTATTATTATAGGTTCCACCATAGACATATAGTGATCCAAACTCTCTGCATCTTCACCAGCATTTGCCGTTGTCAATATTCTATTTTATTTTAGCCATTCTGATAGGTGCATATCATTATGGTTTTAATTGCATTTTCCTTAGTGGCTAATGATATTGAACATTTTTTTCATGTTTTACTTTTCCATTATTATATCTTATTTTGTGAAATGTCTGTTCATGACTTTTATCTATTTTCTATTGGGTTTTTAAATATTTACCATACAGTTTGATCCGTTTGTTAGTATTCTAGTTATGAATCCTTTGGCAGTTATATAGCTTGCAAATTATCTTCCAGTGATTGGTTATTAAAAGTATATAATTAGTGGGACTTCCCTAGTGACACAGTGGTTAAGAATCTGCCTGCCAATGCAGGGGACACGGGTTCAAGCCCTGGTCTGGGAAGATCCCACATGCCACAGAGCAACTAAGCCCATGAGCCACAACTACTGAGCCTGCACTCTAGAGCCAGCAAGCCACAACTACTGAAGCCTGCACGCCTAGAGCCCATGCTCTGCCACAAGAGAAGCCACTGCAATGAGAAGCCCGCGCACCACAACCAAGAGTAGCCCCTGCTCGCCACAACTAGAGAAAAACCACATGCAGCAACAAAGACCCAACACAGCCAGAAATAATAAATAAATAAATAAATAAATTTATTTATTTTTTAAAAAGTATCTAATTAGGGAAGGCCTTTGGGAATGGTGGAGCTAGGGCCTATGAAAATATTTTCCTTCATGAAAGCCATGAGAACACTGACAAATATTCTAAATCAACTTTTCGAGAACTCTGGAAATTAACCAGAACACGTAAACAACTCTTACAACTTGACGATAAAAAGACAATAACCCACTTAAAAATGGTTAAGTGATTTGAATAGTTATTTCTCTGAAGACTACATAAAAATGGCCAATAAGTACATGAAATGATGCTCAACATTGCTAGTCATTTAGATAATTCAAATCACAACCACAATGAAATCGCAGTAAACACACCCAGTAAAATGGCTACATTTTTTTAAAAGACAGGAACACATATTAGTGAGGATGTGATGAAACTGGAATCTTCATACACCAGTGGTGGGAATGTAAAATGGTGCAGCCACTTGGGAAAAAAGTCTGGCAATTCCTCAGAAACCTAAACATAAAGTTACCATATAACACAGCAATTCCATTCCTAGGTATATACACAAAAACTTTTTTTTGAAGTATAGTTGATTTATAATGTTTCAGGTGTACAGTAGAGTGATTTAGTTTTATATATATATATATAACTTTTACAGTTATATATATATAAAACTTTTTCAGATTCTTTTCCATTATAGGTTATTACAACTATATTCAACTATATTGAATATAGTTCCCTGTGCTATACAGTAGGTCCTTCTTGGTTATCTATTTTACACATAGTAGCTTACAAAAACTTGTACATGAATATTCACAGCAGCATTATTCACAATAACTAAAAAGTGAAAACAACACAAATGTCCACCAACTGATGACTGGATAAACAAAATGTGGTGTATCTATACAATGGAATATTATTAGCCATACAAGGAACAAAGCACAGACATATCTACAACATGAACGAACCTTGAAAAGTTATGCTAAGAGAAAGAAGGCAGACAAAAAAGGACACATATTTGTATGAGTCCATTTATATGAAATGTCCAGAGTAGGCAAATTGATAGAGACAGAAAGTAGATTAGTAGTTACCACGAGCTGGGGGAAAGGAAGATTGAGGAGTGACCTTTAATGGGTATGAGGTTTCCTTCTGAGGTGATGAAATATTCTGGAATTAGTGGTGGTGTTTGTACAACTTTGTGAATATAATAAAAACCACTAAATTGTACACTTAATATTTTTTTACTTTAACATTCATTTAATCAAACTAAAGGAAACACATATATTTAGAGAGTTTCACTAAGAGTAGTAGAGTAGGTAGGCTCAGAGTTTCTCTTTAAAGTCAATAGCTCTTTGTCTTCACAGAAATGATGGGCAGGGCGGGGGCTGGTGCCCATGGATCCTAAACCAGCAGGACAGGTTGCCATGTTAACAGCCCAAATGAGTCCTCGAGGAGTTTGGGGGGCTTCAAAATTTGTCCTCTTCATATGCTCATGTAAACAGTCTCAAGTATTATGAGCTACAGTTCAACAAAGCCTCTGACAGAATTGGTTACCAGAGATGGGCAAGCCTGGTTGGTCCCACAGAAGGAGCTGGCATCTGGACCAAGCTGGTCGTCCCTGACCCCAGGAAAGAGCTGCTCAGTTCTCTGAGCTGCTTTACAGGGGCAAACGCCCTGGGAAACGCTCCCCTCGGTGGAGGTACAGGAAGTTACAGGCCACATATATGGGGAAAACCACGTCTTGGTTTTCCAGGTTCATTACCTCTAGCTCTTGATTCTGTCTCAGGGAAAGCAACTGGTATTCTGTGTCCTTCCTGAAAACGGCTCTCCCATCCCTGTCCAAGGAGAACAGGCGCAGGCGGAACGCGACCGTTCTCCTCCCGAGGAGACTGACCCCGAAGCTGCGGGACTTTTTCCGTGCGCTGCACCGGCAAATGATGCGCTGGTTGGCGTAGCGCAGCACCAGGTCCCAGAAGAATTTGAAGCCTTCCCACCGCCAGCTGCACAGCTCGTCCCTGTGGAGCTGGCTCCCGCACCGCATGCTTCTCCCCTGGGGGTCGGACACGTAGACGCCCATGGGCCGGACAATTCTGGTCTGCTCAGCCCGGAGGGGGCCAAGGCAATGCTCACTGTACAAGGGACACAACCAAGAGGGAGGGATCAGCGCATCCTGGTGGATGACGTGTGCTGACATCGGGTCGCACATTATATAGGCAAGCCGCAGCTGCTGGAACACTGGCACGAAGGCTCTGCCCTGCTCGGTCTCCAGGAAAGGGGTGCCCTCCGAATCCCTCCTGGACCTGGCAAACCATGAGTTGGTGTCAGGCAATAGGGCACTGCGCGGGCCCCTCCATGTCGGCTGCAGCTGCAAGAACGTCCACGTTTTCAGCACGATGTACACGTTCATCTCCACCCCCATCACAAAGAGCCGTGAAGAGGCAACGACCTCTTTCATCAGATCCAGGCGGACTTCTCGCAATAGCCCCTCACTACACAGGGTCATCATGTTGTCCAGCAGCCACTGAAGACACACGGTCCTGATGGTCTGGAGTCCGTAGCTTTCAGCAGAGTAGTAGTAGCTGCACACGGTCTGGGCACTGACAGTCTCCTTCATGACCTCCCCGCACCGCTGAATCACCTGGTCCAGCTGCAGCATGCTGGCTGTGGCCAGGATGGCGACGACTCGACCGGGTGGGATGAGAATGGAGCCTCGGTACAGGGAACCTAAAGCCTCGTGCAGTGCCTCGCGATCAATGTTCTCGTCAGGCATCTGCAACTCTATAGTATCCATGTTTGTCTCCTGCCAAGCGCCACTGAACATGCTAGCAAAGAACCCTGACTGGCACAAGTAGACCCTATGCAAGTTCCACTCCTCCCCCAGTGCGCAGATCCGCACGTCGCTCCCTTCTCCTCTCAGGAAGAGTGCCTCATAAATGGACCCTGAATGATCTTTAGCACGTTTCCGGCGGGGCTCTTTTGTGAGCGGCCCCCCTGGGCCTGTCTTCCGCTTGCGGCTCCTCTGACGGGCGGCGGGTCTGGCCTTTTCACTCTCCTTCCCTTCCTTTCTCTCTGCCGCTACTGCCTCCTCGGCCTCCTCCATCCCCGCACTGGCACCTGGCTCCTCTGGGGCACGCCCCCACCAGTGCCATGGCATCCGACTGCTTCGTGCTCCCATGGCCTATACCTCAGTGGTGCAGTGGCCAAGCTTCCTCTCCAGGAGCCGTTGCCGCGGGCACGAGCTCAGCCCAGAGTGATGCTGGGTACTATGACGTTTGCTCTAACGGTCTCTCCAGAGGACGACGCCACGCTAAGCCACACCCACTAGGCCCCACCCCGCCGGGTAAGGGCACTCCGTACCAGGGATTCCACTCTGTTTATCTTTCCCTCCTGGGATGATTGTTCTCGGGCTCCCTTCATAGGATGATGGTGGAACAGAGGCCTTTGTGTGCGAATTTTACCCATTAATTTCAAGAACACAATTCGCTCTTGCCCATCTAAAACAGTTAGTGATTAGTCCTTTATGGAGAATTACATCTTGGTCCCAGCCCTGTCCTCTAGGCACCTTAATTTCCATAATTAACTTCTTATTTATTTATTTATTTTTAATTAATTTTATTTTTATATTTTTTATTAGTTCCTGCTTTACAACAAAGTGAATCAGTTATACATATACATCTGTTCCCATATCCCTTCCCTCTAGCGTCTCCCTCCCTCCCACTCTCCCTATCCCACCTCTCCAGGAGGTCACAAAGCACCCAGCTGATCTCCCTGTGCTATGCGGCTGCTTCCCACTAGCTATCTACCTTACGTTTGGTAGTGTATGTATGTCCATGCCTCTCTCTCGCTTTGTCACAGCTTACCCTTCCTCCTCCCCATATCCTCAAGTCCATTCTCAAGTAGATCTGTGTCTTTATTCCTGTTTTAACCCTAGGTTCTTCCTGACATTTTTTTCCTTAAATTCCATATATATGTGTTAGCATACGGTATTTGTCTTTCTCTTTCCGACTTACTTCACGCTGTATGACAGACTCTAGGTCTATCCACCTCATTACAAATAGCTCCGTTTCGTTTCTTTGTATGGCTGAGTAATATTCCATTGTATATATGTGCCACATCTTCTTTACCCATTCATCCGATGATGGACACTTAGGTTGTTTCCAGCTCCGGGCTATTGTGAATAGAGCTGCAATGAACATTTTGGTACATGTCTCTTTTTGAATTATGGTTTTCTCAGGGTATATGCCTAGTAGTGGGATTGCTGGGTCATATGGTAGTTCTATGTTTAGTTTTGTAAGGAACCTCCATACTGTTCTCCATCTTTAATGTTACACCATCTTTAGTGTGTGGCTCTCTTCCCCAGCTTGCAAGATGGCTGCTGGCACTCCAGCCACCATAACCACATTCCAGATTGAATATGGAGGAAAAGGAAGAGCAAATGCAGCACACCAAATGAGTCGGCTTCCCTTACAGAGCTTCCCCAGAGGCCCCCACCCAATGACTTCCAAATATATCTCACTGGACTCAGTTATGTCATATAACTACTTTTACCTGCATGGAAGACTGGGAAATAGAGCTTTTAAACTGAGACCATTCCAAAATTAAAACAGAGTTCTATGAGTAAAGAAAAAGGAGAGAGGGGATATCCGTTGACAAAGAGCAGCCTATAACAAAATTCCTGAGATGAATGACAAAGGAGCAGTGTCAAGTCACAAAAATATACAGATGAAGATTGTCCTGTGCTGATTTCTTCCAATGCAAATCAGAAGATTTCAACATGTTTCCAGTAAAGTCCAATAAAAACAATAGCAAGAAAGACCTATATTCCTGGATATCTTGGCAAAATGCTCTAATTCTATTTTTTAAATCCTAAAAGTATCCAAGCAATAAAATAAAAAAAAAAGATTACCTAGAAAGAATATAAGTTGAGGCTATCCTCAAACTTATCCATGATCTCCAAAAGTAGAGAATCACAAAATAATATCTCAAGAGTCTTGGGGCAAAAGTTATTGCACAAAAATAATAGTCACAGTCCAAAAACTATTTATAGAAGGAAGGGAAATATACCCCCCAGAAATCAAAAGACTCAGAAAATAGCCACTTAAAACTTGCTTAAACATATGTTTTCCTTCCAAATCTATGAATAGGAAACTCATTCTGTTCATGTTTAAGAATAAATATATTCTGGATAGACCTAGACGAAGTAAGTCAGACAGAGAAAGACAAATATGATATCACTTATATATGGAATCTACACAAGAAATTGAATTCTTGTGTTTGAAATAACAGAAAAGCTCCCACTGGCCAACATTGGGTTAATTTGAGGATCAAAAAGAATCACAACTGTAATTGATTATATCACACTGAGTAAATAAAAATCTACTAGGACACAGTGATTTCTCTCCTCCCAAAAGAAGAGAGCAGAAAAAAAGGGAAAGCTCTTTTTCACAGAAGAATGGCAGCTAATAAACGTGGAAGGAATTAGATCATTGGAAAGTCACGGATTTGCAGTCCCCGGTGGATAACGGATTCTGAGAAGGAAACAGTGGAGGATAAAACAACTAAGTGACAGGTTATTGGGAAACAGGAATTTGTCCCTATTATTAATTGTGAAGACCAACTGTAACTTTTGTTGCAGACATCTGAAGATCACCAGCTTAACCAGCAAGTCATCATAAATAAAATTAAAAGACATATTAAAACCACATCAAACATGATAGAGTTAATATCTATAATAATAAAGACTTCATACAAATTGGAAACAGGAGCACCAAGACCTTGCCTGGGGAGGAGGTGTTGGTAAAATACAGGTATAGAGGATTTACAGAAACAGCCTGACTGTCCCTTGGTCCCTTCACTGGAAGTGGATAGGATGGCACCTGCCTGAGTGTCAGAACCCCAGCATCAGACACTTCATTAATCTGGGGTATTTTTCCCGTGAGGTACGCAGAGGGACCCAGGGCCCCAGGCCACTTTCCTTTTGCCTGCTATTCCTAGCCTGCAGCTTCGTGTCCTCGGCTGGAGGAAGTGGAAGGGCAAAGGGAAAAGGCTTGTGTCAACCGAGCCTGTTATTTTTCATCCAGAAAAAAACATCTTTCCCAGAAGTCACTCTCAGAGGAGTCACCTGGTCACAACTACCTACAGAGAGACAGCCTCTAGCACCCCTCTTTCCTTGACAAAACAGCAAAAATAAAATGGATAAATCATAGTACTTGGTACTGAATATTTGGAGATTGGCACCTCACAGACCGTTGGTATATGGCATATGTTGTTACAACTTTTCTGAAAAGCAACTCTTCAGTGTGTTTAAGGAAACCTCAATGTACCTCTAGATCCATCAGTTCTGCTTTGGGGAATCATTTCTATGGAAATAATGTGAAAGGCCATGAATGGTTTATGTACATTGATATTCAGGTTGAGAGACTGTCATTTTGAAATCCACTATTAAAACATTTACAGGTAAAATTTTAACAACAAAGACACATAAATAAGCAAACTTAGACTCTCCCAACTCTCCCCCATTATTCCATTATCCTTGTACTTTACTCTCTGATCACAGAAGGTGGAGTTTCTGAACCTTTCTTTCTGCCATGCTATTCACTCAAATGGATCTATTGTGGTTCCCTTCAATTTCCTGATTACTAGCTCTGACTCCTTCTCACCTCTTCTCTCCACTTTAGGGAAGCTATCAGAATGTAGAGGGCAACATTACAACTGTAGGACTAAGCACAAGTCTTCTCTGGTTGATTTCTTTATATTTTTGTCTTGAAATAATTATAGATTCATGGAAGATGCAGAGAGTACAGAGAACTTTGTGTGCTCTTTACCTACTTCCCCAATGGGAACTATCCTACAATATCAAAACAAGGAAATTGACATTGGTACAATCTACAGAGCTTATTCAGATGTCATCAGTTTTACAATGCACTCGTGTGTGTGAAGGTCCCTGTAATTTTATCACATGTATGGATTCGTGTAACTACCACCATGATCACAATATGGAGCTGCCTCATCGCCACTAAGATCCCATGTATTGTTCTTTTATAGTCACATCCATTTCCCTGTCATCCTCGCCATCCATAAAAGCTGGCAACCACTAGTCTGTTCCCCACTTCTATAATTTTGTTATTTCAAGAATGTTACATAAATGCCATCATACATAATGTAACACTCTGAGATTGGTTTTTCCCACTGAGCCAAATTCCCTTGAGATTCATCCACGTTGTTACACGCATTCCTTTTTATTGTTGCGTAGTATTTCTGGGTATGGATGTGCCACAGTTGGTTTAGTTATCAACCTGCTGAACTACATTTGTGTTGCTTCCAGTTTTCAGCTATTACAAATAAAGTTGCTATGAACATTCACATACAGGATTTTGTGTGGACATTGGTTTTTGTTTCTCTGGGATAAATGCACAAGTGTAATTGCTGGGTCATATGATAATTAGTTTTAAAAGAAACTGACACACTCCTTTCCACATGGCTGTATTATTATAGGTTCCACCATAAACATATAGTGATCCAAACTCTCTGCATCTTCACCAGCATTTGCCGTTGTCAATATTCTATTTTATTTTAGCCATTCTGATAGGTGCATATCATTATGGTTTTAATTGCATTTTCCTTAGTGGCTAATGATATTGAACATTTTTTTCATGTTTTACTTTTCCATTATTATATCTTATTTTGTGAAATGTCTGTTCATGACTTTTATCTATTTTCTATTGGGTTTTTAAATATTTACCATACAGTTTGATCCGTTTGTTAGTATTCTAGTTATGAATCCTTTGGCAGTTATATAGCTTGCAAATTATCTTCCAGTGATTGGTTATTAAAGGTATATAATTAGTGGGACTTCCCTAGTGACACAGTGGTTAAGAATCTGCCTGCCAATGCAGGGGACACGGGTTCAAGGCCTGGTCTGGGAAGATCCCACATGCCGCAGAGCAACTAAGCCCATGAGCCACAACTACTGAGCCTGCACTCTAGAGCCAGCAAGCCACAACTACTGAAGCCTGCACGCCTAGAGCCCATGCTCTGCCACAAGAGAAGCCACTGCAATGAGCAGCCCGCGCACCACAACCAAGAGTAACATCTGCTCGCCACAACTAGAGAAAAACCACATGCAGCAACAAAGACCCAACACAGCCAGAAATAATAAATAAATAAATAAATAAATAAATAAATTTATTTTTTAAAAAGTATCTAATTAGGGAAGGCCTTTGGGAATGGTGGAGCTAGGGCCTATGAAAATATTTTCCTTCGTAAAAGCCATGAGAACACTGACAAATATTCTAAATCAACTTTTCGAGAACTCTTGAAATTAACCAGAACACATAAACAACTCTTACAACTTGACAACAAAAAGACAATAACCCACTTAAAAATGGTTAAGTGATTTGAATAGTTATTTCTCTGAAGACTACATAAAAATGGCCAATAATTACATGAAATGATGCTCAACATTGCTAGTCATTTAGATAATTCAAATCACAACCACAATGAAATTGCAGTAAACACACCCAGTAAAATGGCTACATTTTTTCAAAAGATATTAACATATATTAGTGAGGATGTGATGAAACTGGAATCTTCATACACCAGTGGGGGGATGTAAAATGGTGCAGCCACTTGGGAAAAAAGTCTGGCAATTCCTCAGAAACCTAAACATAAAGTTACCATATAACACAGCAATTCCATTCCTAGGTATATACACAAAAACTTTTTTTTGAAGTATAGTTGATTTATAATGTTTCAGGTGTACAGTAGAGTGATTTAGTTTTATATATATATATATATAACTTTTACAGTTATATATATATAAAACTTTTTCAGATTCTTTTCCATTATAGGTTATTACAACTATATTCAACTATATTGAATATAGTTCCCTGTGCTATACAGTAGGTCCTTCTTGGTTATCTATTTTACATATAGTAGCTTACAAAAACTTGTACATGAATATTCACAGCAGCATTATTCACAATAACTAAAAAGTGAAAACAACACAAATGTCCACCAACTGATGACTGGATAAACAAAATGTGGTGTATCTATACAATGGAATATTATTAGCCATACAAGGAACAAAGCACAGACATATCTACAACATGAACGAACCTTGAAAAGTTATGCTAAGAGAAAGAAGGCAGACAAAAAAGGACACATATTTGTATGAGTCCATTTATATGAAATGTCCAGAGTAGGCAAATTGATAGAGACAGAAAGTAGATTAGTAGTTACCACGAGCTGGGGGAAAGGAAGATTGAGGAGTGACCTTTAATGGGTATGAGGTTTCCTTCTGAGGTGATGAAATATTCTGGAATTAGTGGTGGTGTTTGTACAACTTTGTGAATATAATAAAAACCACTAAATTGTACACTTAATATTTTTTTACTTTAACATTCATTTAATCAAACTAAAGGAAACACATATATTTAGAGAGTTTCACTAAGAGTAGTAGAGTAGGTAGGCTCAGAGTTTCTCTTTAAAGTCAATAGCTCTTTGTCTTCACAGAAATGATGGGCAGGGCGGGGGCTGGTGCCCATGGATCCTAAACCAGCAGGACAGGTTGCCATGTTAACAGCCCAAATGAGTCCTCGAGGAGTTTGGGGGGCTTCAAAATTTGTCCTCTTCATATGCTCATGTAAACAGTCTCAAGTATTATGAGCTACAGTTCAACAAAGCCTCTGACAGAATTGGTTACCAGAGATGGGCAAGCCTGGTTGGTCCCACAGAAGGAGCTGGCATCTGGACCAAGCTGGTCGTCCCTGACCCCAGGAAAGAGCTGCTCAGTTCTCTGAGCTGCTTTACAGGGGCAAACGCCCTGGGAAACGCTCCCCTCGGTGGAGGTACAGGAAGTTACAGGCCACATATATGGGGAAAACCACGTCTTGGTTTTCCAGGTTCATTACCTCTAGCTCTTGATTCTGTCTCAGGGAAAGCAACTGGTATTCTGTGTCCTTCCTGAAAACGGCTCTCCCATCCCTGTCCAAGGAGAACAGGCGCAGGCGGAACGCGACCGTTCTCCTCCCGAGGAGACTGACCCCGAAGCTGCGGGACTTTTTCCGTGCGCTGCACCGGCAAATGATGCGCTGGTTGGCGTAGCGCAGCACCAGGTCCCAGAAGAATTTGAAGCCTTCCCACCGCCAGCTGCACAGCTCGTCCCTGTGGAGCTGGCTCCCGCACCGCATGCTTCTCCCCTGGGGGTCGGACACGTAGACGCCCATGGGCCGGACAATTCTGGTCTGCTCAGCCCGGAGGGGGCCAAGGCAATGCTCACTGTACAAGGGACACAACCAAGAGGGAGGGATCAGCGCATCCTGGTGGATGACGTGTGCTGACATCGGGTCGCACATTATGTAGGCAAGCCGCAGCTGCTGGAACACTGGCACGAAGGCTCTGCCCTGCTCGGTCTCCAGGAAAGGGGTGCCCTCCGAATCCCTCCTGGACCTGGCAAACCATGAGTTGGTGTCAGGCAATAGGGCACTGCGCGGGCCCCTCCATGTCGGCTGCAGCTGCAAGAACGTCCACGTTTTCAGCACGATGTACACGTTCATCTCCACCCCCATCACAAAGAGCCGTGAAGAGGCAACGACCTCTTTCATCAGATCCAGGCGGACTTCTCGCAATAGCCCCTCACTACACAGGGTCATCATGTTGTCCAGCAGCCACTGAAGACACACGGTCCTGATGGTCTGGAGTCCGTAGCTTTCAGCAGAGTAGTAGTAGCTGCACACGGTCTGGGCACTGACAGTCTCCTTCATGACCTCCCCGCACCGCTGAATCACCTGGTCCAGCTGCAGCATGCTGGCTGTGGCCAGGATGGCGACGACTCGACCGGGTGGGATGAGAATGGAGCCTCGGTACAGGGAACCTAAAGCCTCGTGCAGTGCCTCGCGATCAATGTTCTCGTCAGGCATCTGCAACTCTATAGTATCCATGTTTGTCTCCTGCCAAGCGCCACTGAACATGCTAGCAAAGAACCCTGACTGGCACAGGTAGACCCTATGCAAGTTCCACTCCTCCCCCAGTGCGCAGATCCGCACGTCGCTCCCTTCTCCTCTCAGGAAGAGTGCCTCATAAATGGACCCTGAATGATCTTTAGCACGTTTCCGGCAGGGCTCTTTCGTGAGCGGCCCCCCTGGGCCTGTCTTCCGCTTGCGGCTCCTCTGACGGGCGGCGGGTCTGGCCTTTTCACTCTCCTTCCCTTCCTTTCTCTCTGCCGCTACTGCCTCCTCGGCCTCCTCCATCCCCGCACTGGCACCTGGCTCCTCTGGGGCACGCCCCCACCAGTGCCATGGCATCCGACTGCTTCGTGCTCCCATGGCCTATACCTCAGTGGTGCAGTGGCCAAGCTTCCTCTCCAGGCGCCGTTGCCGCGGGCACGAGCTCAGCCCAGAGTGATGCTGGGTACTATGACGTTTGCTCTAACGGTCTCTCCAGAGGACGACGCCACGCTAAGCCACACCCACTAGGCCCCACCCCGCCGGGTAAGGGCACTCCGTACCAGGGATTCCACTCTGTTTATCTTTCCCTCCTGGGATGATTGCTCTCGGGCTCCCTTCATAGGATGATGGTGGAACAGAGGCCTTTGTGTGCGAATTTTACCCATTAATTTCAAGAACACAATTCGCTCTTGCCCATCTAAAACAGTTAGTGATTAGTCCTTTATGGAGAATTACATCTTGGTCCCAGCCCTGTCCTCTAGGCACCTTAATTTCCATAATTAACTTCTTATTTATTTATTTATTTTTAATTAATTTTATTTTTATATTTTTTATTAGTTCCTGCTTTACAACAAAGTGAATCAGTTATACATATACATCTGTTCCCATATCCCTTCCCTCTAGCGTCTCCCTCCCTCCCACTCTCCCTATCCCACCTCTCCAGGAGGTCACAAAGCACCCAGCTGATCTCCCTGTGCTATGCGGCTGCTTCCCACTAGCTATCTACCTTACGTTTGGTAGTGTATGTATGTCCATGCCTCTCTCTCGCTTTGTCACAGCTTACCCTTCCTCCTCCCCATATCCTCAAGTCCATTCTCAAGTAGATCTGTGTCTTTATTCCTGTTTTAACCCTAGGTTCTTCCTGACATTTTTTTCCTTAAATTCCATATATATGTGTTAGCATACGGTATTTGTCTTTCTCTTTCCGACTTACTTCACGCTGTATGACAGACTCTAGGTCTATCCACCTCATTACAAATAGCTCCGTTTCGTTTCTTTGTATGGCTGAGTAATATTCCATTGTATATATGTGCCACATCTTCTTTACCCATTCATCCGATGATGGACACTTAGGTTGTTTCCAGCTCCGGGCTATTGTGAATAGAGCTGCAATGAACATTTTGGTACATGTCTCTTTTTGAATTATGGTTTTCTCAGGGTATATGCCTAGTAGTGGGATTGCTGGGTCATATGGTAGTTCTATGTTTAGTTTTGTAAGGAACCTCCATACTGTTCTCCATCTTTAATGTTACACCATCTTTAGTGTGTGGCTCTCTTCCCCAGCTTGCAAGATGGCTGCTGGCACTCCAGCCACCATAACCACATTCCAGATTGAATATGGAGGAAAAGGAAGAGCAAATGCAGCATACCAAATGAGTCGGCTTCCCTTACAGAGCTTCCCCAGAGGCCCCCACCCAATGACTTCCAAATATATCTCACTGGACTCAGTTATGTCATATAACTACTTTTACCTGCATGGAAGACTGGGAAATAGAGCTTTTAAACTGAGACCATTCCAAAATTAAAACAGAGTTCTATGAGTAAAGAAAAAGGAGAGAGGGGATATCCGTTGACAAAGAGCAGCCTATAACAAAATTCCTGAGATGAATGACAAAGGAGCAGTGTCAAGTCACAAAAATATACAGATGAAGATTGTCCTGTGCTGATTTCTTCCAATGCAAATCAGAAGATTTCAACATGTTTCCAGTAAAGTCCAATAAAAACAATAGCAAGAAAGACCTATATTCCTGGATATCTTGGCAAAATGCTCTAATTCTATTTTTTAAATCCTAAAAGTATCCAAGCAATAAAATTTAAAAAAAAGATTACATAGAAATAATATAAATTGAGGCTATCCTCACACTTATCCATGATCTCCAAAAGTAGAGAATCACAAAATAATATCTCAAGAGTCTTGGGGCAAAAGTTATTACACAAAAGTAATAGTCACAGTCCAAAAACTATTTATAGAAGTAAGAGAAATATACCCTCCAGAAATCAAAACACTCAGAAAATAGCCACTTAAAAACTTGCTTAAACATATGTTTTCCTTCCAAATCTATGAATAGGAAACTCATTCTGTTCATGTTTAAGAATAAATATATTCTGGATAGACCTAGACGAAGTAAGTCAGACAGAGAAAGACAAATATGATATCACTTATATATGGAATCTACACAAGAAATTGAATTCTTGTGTTTGAAATAACAGAAAAGCTCCCACTGGCCAACATTGGGTTAATTTGAGGATCAAAAAGAATCACAACTGTAATTGATTATATCACACTGAGTAAATAAAAATCTACTAGGACACAGTGATTTCTCTCCTCCCAAAAGAAGAGAGCAGAAAAAAAGGGAAAGCTCTTTTTCACAGAAGAATGGCAGCTAATAAAGGTGGAAGGAATTAGATCATTGGAAAGTCACGGATTTGCAGTCCCCGGTGGATAACGGATTCTGAGAAGGAAACAGTGGAGGATAAAACAACTAAGTGACAGGTTATTGGGAAACAGGAATTTGTCCCTATTATTAATTGTGAAGACCAACTGTAACTTTTGTTGCAGACATCTGAAGATCACCAGCTTAACCAGCAAGTCATCATAAATAAAATTAAAAGACACATTACAACCACATCAAATATGATAGAGTTAATATCTATAATAATAAAGACTTCATACAAATGGGAAAATGAAGCACCAAGACCTTGCCTGGGGAGGAGGTGTTGGTAAAATACAGGTATAGAGGATTTACAGAAACAGCCTGACTGTCCCTTTGTCCCTTCACTGGAAGTGGATAGGATGGCACCTGCCTGAGTGTGAGAACCCCAGCATCAGACACTTCATAATCTGGGGTATTTTTCCCGTGAGGTACGCAGAGGGACCCAGGACCCCAGGCCACTTTCCTTTTGCCTGCTATTCCTAGCCTGCAGCTTCCTGTCCTCGGCTGGAAGAAGTGGAAGGGCAAAGGGAAAAGACTTGTGCCAACCGAGCCTGTTATTTTTCATCCAGAATTCAGTTTCTTTCCCAGAAGTCACTCTCAGAGGAGTCACCTGGTCACAACTACCTACAGAGAGACAGCCTCCAGCACCCCTCTTTCCTTGACAAAAGAGCAAAAGTAAAGTAGATAAATCATAGTACTTGGTACTGAATATTTGGAGATTGGCACCTCACAGACCGTTGGTATATGGCATATGTCGTTACAACTTTTCTGAAAAGCAACTCTTCAGTGTGTTTAAGGAAACCTCAATGTACCTCTAGATCCATCAGTTCTGCTTTGGGGAATCATTTCTATGGAAATAATGTGAAATGCAATGAATGGTTTATGTACATTGATATTCAGGTTGAGAGACTGTCATTTTGAAATCCACTATTAAAACATTTACAGGGTAAAATTTTAACAACAAAGACACATAAATAAGCAAACTTAGACTCTCCCAACTCTCCCCCATTATTCCATTATCCTTGTACTTTACTCTCTGATCACAGAAGGTGGAGTTTCTGAACCTTTCTTTCTGCCATGCTATTCACTCAAATGGATCTATTGTGGTTCCTTTCAATTTCCTGATTACTAGCTCTGACTCCTTCTCACCTCTTCTCTCCACTTTAGGGAAGCTATCAGAATGTAGAGGGCAACATTACAACTGTAGGACTAAGCACAAGTCTTCTCTGGTTGATTTCTTTATATTTTTGTCTTGAAATAATTATAGATTCATGGAAGATGCAGGGAGTACAGAGAACTTTGTGTGCTCTTTACCTACTTCCCCAATGGGAACTATCCTACAATATCAAAACAAGGAAATTGACATTGGTACAATCTACAGAGCTTATTCAGATGTCATCAGTTTTACAATGCACTCGTGTGTGTGAAGGTCCGTGTCATTTTATCACGTGTATGGATTCGTGTAACTACCACCATGATCACAATATGGAGCTGTCTCATCACCACTAAGATCCCATGTATTGTTCTTTTATAGTCACATCCATTTCCCTGTCATCCTCGCCATCCATAAAAGCTGGCAACCACTAATCTGTTCCCCACTTCTATAATTTTGTTATTTCAAGAATGTTACATAAATGCCATCATACATAATGTAACACTCTGAGATTGGTTTTTCCCACTGAGCCAAATTCCCTTGAGATTCATCCACGTTGTTACACGCATTCCTGTTTCTTGTTGCATAGTATTTCTGGGTGTGGATGTGCCACAGCTGGTTTAGTTATCAACCTGCTGAACTACATTTGTGTTGCTTCCAGTTTTCAGCTATTACAAATAAAGTTGCTATGAACATTCACATATAGGATTTTGTGTGGACATTGGTTTTTGTTTCTCTGGGATAAATGCACGAGTGTAATTGCTGGGTCATATGATAATTAGTTTTAAAAAAAACTGACACACTCCTTTCCACACGGCTGTATTATTATAGGTTCCACCATAGACATATAGTGATCCAAACTCTCTGCATCTTCACCAGCATTTGCCGTTGTCAATATTCTATTTTATTTTAGCCATTCTGATAGGTGCATATCATTATGGTTTTAATTGCATTTTCCTTAGTGGCTAATGATATTGAACATTTTTTTCATGTTTTACTTTTCCATTATTATATCTTATTTTGTGAAATGTCTGTTCATGACTTTTATCTATTTTCTATTGGGTTTTTAAATATTTACCATACAGTTTGATCCGTTTGTTAGTATTCTAGTTATGAATCCTTTGGCAGTTATATAGCTTGCAAATTATCTTCCAGTGATTGGTTATTAAAAGTATATAATTAGTGGGACTTCCCTAGTGACACAGTGGTTAAGAATCTGCCTGCCAATGCAGGGGACACGGGTTCAAGCCCTGGTCTGGGAAGATCCCACATGCCACAGAGCAACTAAGCCCATGAGCCACAACTACTGAGCCTGCACTCTAGAGCCAGCAAGCCACAACTACTGAAGCCTGCACGCCTAGAGCCCATGCTCTGCCACAAGAGAAGCCACTGCAATGAGAAGCCCGCGCACCACAACCAAGAGTAGCCCCTGCTCGCCACAACTAGAGAAAAACCACATGCAGCAACAAAGACCCAACACAGCCAGAAATAATAAATAAATAAATAAATAAATTTATTTATTTTTTAAAAAGTATCTAATTAGGGAAGGCCTTTGGGAATGGTGGAGCTAGGGCCTATGAAAATATTTTCCTTCATGAAAGCCATGAGAACACTGACAAATATTCTAAATCAACTTTTCGAGAACTCTGGAAATTAACCAGAACACATAAACAACTCTTACAACTTGACGATAAAAAGACAATAACCCACTTAAAAATGGTTAAGTGATTTGAATAGTTATTTCTCTGAAGACTACATAAAAATGGCCAATAAGTACATGAAATGATGCTCAACATTGCTAGTCATTTAGATAATTCAAATCACAACCACAATGAAATCGCAGTAAACACACCCAGTAAAATGGCTACATTTTTTTAAAAGACAGGAACACATATTAGTGAGGATGTGATGAAACTGGAATCTTCATACACCAGTGGTGGGAATGTAAAATGGTGCAGCCACTTGGGAAAAAAGTCTGGCAATTCCTCAGAAACCTAAACATAAAGTTACCATATAACACAGCAATTCCATTCCTAGGTATATACACAAAAACTTTTTTTTGAAGTATAGTTGATTTATAATGTTTCAGGTGTACAGTAGAGTGATTTAGTTTTATATATATATATATAACTTTTACAGTTATATATATATAAAACTTTTTCAGATTCTTTTCCATTATAGGTTATTACAACTATATTCAACTATATTGAATATAGTTCCCTGTGCTATACAGTAGGTCCTTCTTGGTTATCTATTTTACACATAGTAGCTTACAAAAACTTGTACATGAATATTCACAGCAGCATTATTCACAATAACTAAAAAGTGAAAACAACACAAATGTCCACCAACTGATGACTGGATAAACAAAATGTGGTGTATCTATACAATGGAATATTATTAGCCATACAAGGAACAAAGCACAGACATATCTACAACATGAACGAACCTTGAAAAGTTATGCTAAGAGAAAGAAGGCAGACAAAAAAGGACACATATTTGTATGAGTCCATTTATATGAAATGTCCAGAGTAGGCAAATTGATAGAGACAGAAAGTAGATTAGTAGTTACCACGAGCTGGGGGAAAGGAAGATTGAGGAGTGACCTTTAATGGGTATGAGGTTTCCTTCTGAGGTGATGAAATATTCTGGAATTAGTGGTGGTGTTTGTACAACTTTGTGAATATAATAAAAACCACTAAATTGTACACTTAATATTTTTTTACTTTAACATTCATTTAATCAAACTAAAGGAAACACATATATTTAGAGAGTTTCACTAAGAGTAGTAGAGTAGGTAGGCTCAGAGTTTCTCTTTAAAGTCAATAGCTCTTTGTCTTCACAGAAATGATGGGCAGGGCGGGGGCTGGTGCCCATGGATCCTAAACCAGCAGGACAGGTTGCCATGTTAACAGCCCAAATGAGTCCTCGAGGAGTTTGGGGGGCTTCAAAATTTGTCCTCTTCATATGCTCATGTAAACAGTCTCAAGTATTATGAGCTACAGTTCAACAAAGCCTCTGACAGAATTGGTTACCAGAGATGGGCAAGCCTGGTTGGTCCCACAGAAGGAGCTGGCATCTGGACCAAGCTGGTCGTCCCTGACCCCAGGAAAGAGCTGCTCAGTTCTCTGAGCTGCTTTACAGGGGCAAACGCCCTGGGAAACGCTCCCCTCGGTGGAGGTACAGGAAGTTACAGGCCACATATATGGGGAAAACCACGTCTTGGTTTTCCAGGTTCATTACCTCTAGCTCTTGATTCTGTCTCAGGGAAAGCAACTGGTATTCTGTGTCCTTCCTGAAAACGGCTCTCCCATCCCTGTCCAAGGAGAACAGGCGCAGGCGGAACGCGACCGTTCTCCTCCCGAGGAGACTGACCCCGAAGCTGCGGGACTTTTTCCGTGCGCTGCACCGGCAAATGATGCGCTGGTTGGCGTAGCGCAGCACCAGGTCCCAGAAGAATTTGAAGCCTTCCCACCGCCAGCTGCACAGCTCGTCCCTGTGGAGCTGGCTCCCGCACCGCATGCTTCTCCCCTGGGGGTCGGACACGTAGACGCCCATGGGCCGGACAATTCTGGTCTGCTCAGCCCGGAGGGGGCCAAGGCAATGCTCACTGTACAAGGGACACAACCAAGAGGGAGGGATCAGCGCATCCTGGTGGATGACGTGTGCTGACATCGGGTCGCACATTATGTAGGCAAGCCGCAGCTGCTGGAACACTGGCACGAAGGCTCTGCCCTGCTCGGTCTCCAGGAAAGGGGTGCCCTCCGAATCCCTCCTGGACCTGGCAAACCATGAGTTGGTGTCAGGCAATAGGGCACTGCGCGGGCCCCTCCATGTCGGCTGCAGCTGCAAGAACGTCCACGTTTTCAGCACGATGTACACGTTCATCTCCACCCCCATCACAAAGAGCCGTGAAGAGGCAACGACCTCTTTCATCAGATCCAGGCGGACTTCTCGCAATAGCCCCTCACTACACAGGGTCATCATGTTGTCCAGCAGCCACTGAAGACACACGGTCCTGATGGTCTGGAGTCCGTAGCTTTCAGCAGAGTAGTAGTAGCTGCACACGGTCTGGGCACTGACAGTCTCCTTCATGACCTCCCCGCACCGCTGAATCACCTGGTCCAGCTGCAGCATGCTGGCTGTGGCCAGGATGGCGACGACTCGACCGGGTGGGATGAGAATGGAGCCTCGGTACAGGGAACCTAAAGCCTCGTGCAGTGCCTCGCGATCAATGTTCTCGTCAGGCATCTGCAACTCTATAGTATCCATGTTTGTCTCCTGCCAAGCGCCACTGAACATGCTAGCAAAGAACCCTGACTGGCACAGGTAGACCCTATGCAAGTTCCACTCCTCCCCCAGTGCGCAGATCCGCACGTCGCTCCCTTCTCCTCTCAGGAAGAGTGCCTCATAAATGGACCCTGAATGATCTTTAGCACGTTTCCGGCAGGGCTCTTTCGTGAGCGGCCCCCCTGGGCCTGTCTTCCGCTTGCGGCTCCTCTGACGGGCGGCGGGTCTGGCCTTTTCACTCTCCTTCCCTTCCTTTCTCTCTGCCGCTACTGCCTCCTCGGCCTCCTCCATCCCCGCACTGGCACCTGGCTCCTCTGGGGCACGCCCCCACCAGTGCCATGGCATCCGACTGCTTCGTGCTCCCATGGCCTATACCTCAGTGGTGCAGTGGCCAAGCTTCCTCTCCAGGCGCCGTTGCCGCGGGCACGAGCTCAGCCCAGAGTGATGCTGGGTACTATGACGTTTGCTCTAACGGTCTCTCCAGAGGACGACGCCACGCTAAGCCACACCCACTAGGCCCCACCCCGCCGGGTAAGGGCACTCCGTACCAGGGATTCCACTCTGTTTATCTTTCCCTCCTGGGATGATTGCTCTCGGGCTCCCTTCATAGGATGATGGTGGAACAGAGGCCTTTGTGTGCGAATTTTACCCATTAATTTCAAGAACACAATTCGCTCTTGCCCATCTAAAACAGTTAGTGATTAGTCCTTTATGGAGAATTACATCTTGGTCCCAGCCCTGTCCTCTAGGCACCTTAATTTCCATAATTAACTTCTTATTTATTTATTTATTTTTAATTAATTTTATTTTTATATTTTTTATTAGTTCCTGCTTTACAACAAAGTGAATCAGTTATACATATACATCTGTTCCCATATCCCTTCCCTCTAGCGTCTCCCTCCCTCCCACTCTCCCTATCCCACCTCTCCAGGAGGTCACAAAGCACCCAGCTGATCTCCCTGTGCTATGCGGCTGCTTCCCACTAGCTATCTACCTTACGTTTGGTAGTGTATGTATGTCCATGCCTCTCTCTCGCTTTGTCACAGCTTACCCTTCCTCCTCCCCATATCCTCAAGTCCATTCTCAAGTAGATCTGTGTCTTTATTCCTGTTTTAACCCTAGGTTCTTCCTGACATTTTTTTCCTTAAATTCCATATATATGTGTTAGCATACGGTATTTGTCTTTCTCTTTCCGACTTACTTCACGCTGTATGACAGACTCTAGGTCTATCCACCTCATTACAAATAGCTCCGTTTCGTTTCTTTGTATGGCTGAGTAATATTCCATTGTATATATGTGCCACATCTTCTTTACCCATTCATCCGATGATGGACACTTAGGTTGTTTCCAGCTCCGGGCTATTGTGAATAGAGCTGCAATGAACATTTTGGTACATGTCTCTTTTTGAATTATGGTTTTCTCAGGGTATATGCCTAGTAGTGGGATTGCTGGGTCATATGGTAGTTCTATGTTTAGTTTTGTAAGGAACCTCCATACTGTTCTCCATCTTTAATGTTACACCATCTTTAGTGTGTGGCTCTCTTCCCCAGCTTGCAAGATGGCTGCTGGCACTCCAGCCACCATAACCACATTCCAGATTGAATATGGAGGAAAAGGAAGAGCAAATGCAGCATACCAAATGAGTCGGCTTCCCTTACAGAGCTTCCCCAGAGGCCCCCACCCAATGACTTCCAAATATATCTCACTGGACTCAGTTATGTCATATAACTACTTTTACCTGCATGGAAGACTGGGAAATAGAGCTTTTAAACTGAGACCATTCCAAAATTAAAACAGAGTTCTATGAGTAAAGAAAAAGGAGAGAGGGGATATCCGTTGACAAAGAGCAGCCTATAACAAAATTCCTGAGATGAATGACAAAGGAGCAGTGTCAAGTCACAAAAATATACAGATGAAGATTGTCCTGTGCTGATTTCTTCCAATGCAAATCAGAAGATTTCAACATGTTTCCAGTAAAGTCCAATAAAAACAATAGCAAGAAAGACCTATATTCCTGGATATCTTGGCAAAATGCTCTAATTCTATTTTTTAAATCCTAAAAGTATCCAAGCAATAAAATTTAAAAAAAAGATTACATAGAAATAATATAAATTGAGGCTATCCTCACACTTATCCATGATCTCCAAAAGTAGAGAATCACAAAATAATATCTCAAGAGTCTTGGGGCAAAAGTTATTACACAAAAGTAATAGTCACAGTCCAAAAACTATTTATAGATGTAAGAGAAATATACCCTCCAGAAATCAAAACACTCAGAAAATAGCCACTTAAAAACTTGCTTAAACATATGTTTTCCTTCCAAATCTATGAATAGGAAACTCATTCTGTTCATGTTTAAGAATAAATATATTCTGGATAGACCTAGACGAAGTAAGTCAGACAGAGAAAGACAAATATGATATCACTTATATATGGAATCTACACAAGAAATTGAATTCTTGTGTTTGAAATAACAGAAAAGCTCCCACTGGCCAACATTGGGTTAATTTGAGGATCAAAAAGAATCACAACTGTAATTGATTATATCACACTGAGTAAATAAAAATCTACTAGGACACAGTGATTTCTCTCCTCCCAAAAGAAGAGAGCAGAAAAAAAGGGAAAGCTCTTTTTCACAGAAGAATGGCAGCTAATAAAGGTGGAAGGAATTAGATCATTGGAAAGTCACGGATTTGCAGTCCCCGGTGGATAACGGATTCTGAGAAGGAAACAGTGGAGGATAAAACAACTAAGTGACAGGTTATTGGGAAACAGGAATTTGTCCCTATTATTAATTGTGAAGACCAACTGTAACTTTTGTTGCAGACATCTGAAGATCACCAGCTTAACCAGCAAGTCATCATAAATAAAATTAAAAGACACATTACAACCACATCAAATATGATAGAGTTAATATCTATAATAATAAAGACTTCATACAAATGGGAAAATGAAGCACCAAGACCTTGCCTGGGGAGGAGGTGTTGGTAAAATACAGGTATAGAGGATTTACAGAAACAGCCTGACTGTCCCTTTGTCCCTTCACTGGAAGTGGATAGGATGGCACCTGCCTGAGTGTGAGAACCCCAGCATCAGACACTTCATAATCTGGGGTATTTTTCCCGTGAGGTACGCAGAGGGACCCAGGACCCCAGGCCACTTTCCTTTTGCCTGCTATTCCTAGCCTGCAGCTTCCTGTCCTCGGCTGGAAGAAGTGGAAGGGCAAAGGGAAAAGACTTGTGCCAACCGAGCCTGTTATTTTTCATCCAGAATTCAGTTTCTTTCCCAGAAGTCACTCTCAGAGGAGTCACCTGGTCACAACTACCTACAGAGAGACAGCCTCCAGCACCCCTCTTTCCTTGACAAAAGAGCAAAAGTAAAGTAGATAAATCATAGTACTTGGTACTGAATATTTGGAGATTGGCACCTCACAGACCGTTGGTATATGGCATATGTCGTTACAACTTTTCTGAAAAGCAACTCTTCAGTGTGTTTAAGGAAACCTCAATGTACCTCTAGATCCATCAGTTCTGCTTTGGGGAATCATTTCTATGGAAATAATGTGAAATGCAATGAATGGTTTATGTACATTGATATTCAGGTTGAGAGACTGTCATTTTGAAATCCACTATTAAAACATTTACAGGGTAAAATTTTAACAACAAAGACACATAAATAAGCAAACTTAGACTCTCCCAACTCTCCCCCATTATTCCATTATCCTTGTACTTTACTCTCTGATCACAGAAGGTGGAGTTTCTGAACCTTTCTTTCTGCCATGCTATTCACTCAAATGGATCTATTGTGGTTCCTTTCAATTTCCTGATTACTAGCTCTGACTCCTTCTCACCTCTTCTCTCCACTTTAGGGAAGCTATCAGAATGTAGAGGGCAACATTACAACTGTAGGACTAAGCACAAGTCTTCTCTGGTTGATTTCTTTATATTTTTGTCTTGAAATAATTATAGATTCATGGAAGATGCAGGGAGTACAGAGAACTTTGTGTGCTCTTTACCTACTTCCCCAATGGGAACTATCCTACAATATCAAAACAAGGAAATTGACATTGGTACAATCTACAGAGCTTATTCAGATGTCATCAGTTTTACAATGCACTCGTGTGTGTGAAGGTCCGTGTCATTTTATCACGTGTATGGATTCGTGTAACTACCACCATGATCACAATATGGAGCTGTCTCATCACCACTAAGATCCCATGTATTGTTCTTTTATAGTCACATCCATTTCCCTGTCATCCTCGCCATCCATAAAAGCTGGCAACCACTAATCTGTTCCCCACTTCTATAATTTTGTTATTTCAAGAATGTTACATAAATGCCATCATACATAATGTAACACTCTGAGATTGGTTTTTCCCACTGAGACAAATTCCCTTGAGATTCATCCACGTTGTTACACGCATTCCTGTTTCTTGTTGCATAGTATTTCTGGGTGTGGATGTGCCACAGCTGGTTTAGTTATCAACCTGCTGAACTACATTTGTGTTGCTTCCAGTTTTCAGCTATTACAAATAAAGTTGCTATGAACATTCACATATAGGATTTTGTGTGGACATTGGTTTTTGTTTCTCTGGGATAAATGCACGAGTGTAATTGCTGGGTCATATGATAATTAGTTTTAAAAAAAACTGACACACTCCTTTCCACACGGCTGTATTATTATAGGTTCCACCATAGACATATAGTGATCCAAACTCTCTGCATCTTCACCAGCATTTGCCGTTGTCAATATTCTATTTTATTTTAGCCATTCTGATAGGTGCATATCATTATGGTTTTAATTGCATTTTCCTTAGTGGCTAATGATATTGAACATTTTTTTCATGTTTTACTTTTCCATTATTATATCTTATTTTGTGAAATGTCTGTTCATGACTTTTATCTATTTTCTATTGGGTTTTTAAATATTTACCATACAGTTTGATCCGTTTGTTAGTATTCTAGTTATGAATCCTTTGGCAGTTATATAGCTTGCAAATTATCTTCCAGTGATTGGTTATTAAAAGTATATAATTAGTGGGACTTCCCTAGTGACACAGTGGTTAAGAATCTGCCTGCCAATGCAGGGGACACGGGTTCAAGCCCTGGTCTGGGAAGATCCCACATGCCACAGAGCAACTAAGCCCATGAGCCACAACTACTGAGCCTGCACTCTAGAGCCAGCAAGCCACAACTACTGAAGCCTGCACGCCTAGAGCCCATGCTCTGCCACAAGAGAAGCCACTGCAATGAGAAGCCCGCGCACCACAACCAAGAGTAGCCCCTGCTCGCCACAACTAGAGAAAAACCACATGCAGCAACAAAGACCCAACACAGCCAGAAATAATAAATAAATAAATAAATAAATAAATTTATTTATTTTTTAAAAAGTATCTAATTAGGGAAGGCCTTTGGGAATGGTGGAGCTAGGGCCTATGAAAATATTTTCCTTCATGAAAGCCATGAGAACACTGACAAATATTCTAAATCAACTTTTCGAGAACTCTGGAAATTAACCAGAACACATAAACAACTCTTACAACTTGACGATAAAAAGACAATAACCCACTTAAAAATGGTTAAGTGATTTGAATAGTTATTTCTCTGAAGACTACATAAAAATGGCCAATAAGTACATGAAATGATGCTCAACATTGCTAGTCATTTAGATAATTCAAATCACAACCACAATGAAATCGCAGTAAACACACCCAGTAAAATGGCTACATTTTTTTAAAAGACAGGAACACATATTAGTGAGGATGTGATGAAACTGGAATCTTCATACACCAGTGGTGGGAATGTAAAATGGTTCAGCCACTTGGGAAAAAAGTCTGGCAATTCCTCAGAAACCTAAACATAAAGTTACCATATAACACAGCAATTCCATTCCTAGGTATATACACAAAAACTTTTTTTTGAAGTATAGTTGATTTATAATGTTTCAGGTGTACAGTAGAGTGATTTAGTTTTATATATATATATATAACTTTTACAGTTATATATATATAAAACTTTTTCAGATTCTTTTCCATTATAGGTTATTACAACTATATTCAACTATATTGAATATAGTTCCCTGTGCTATACAGTAGGTCCTTCTTGGTTATCTATTTTACACATAGTAGCTTACAAAAACTTGTACATGAATATTCACAGCAGCATTATTCACAATAACTAAAAAGTGAAAACAACACAAATGTCCACCAACTGATGACTGGATAAACAAAATGTGGTGTATCTATACAATGGAATATTATTAGCCATACAAGGAACAAAGCACAGACATATCTACAACATGAACGAACCTTGAAAAGTTATGCTAAGAGAAAGAAGGCAGACAAAAAAGGACACATATTTGTATGAGTCCATTTATATGAAATGTCCAGAGTAGGCAAATTGATAGAGACAGAAAGTAGATTAGTAGTTACCACGAGCTGGGGGAAAGGAAGATTGAGGAGTGACCTTTAATGGGTATGAGGTTTCCTTCTGAGGTGATGAAATATTCTGGAATTAGTGGTGGTGTTTGTACAACTTTGTGAATATAATAAAAACCACTAAATTGTACACTTAATATTTTTTTACTTTAACATTCATTTAATCAAACTAAAGGAAACACATATATTTAGAGAGTTTCACTAAGAGTAGTAGAGTAGGTAGGCTCAGAGTTTCTCTTTAAAGTCAATAGCTCTTTGTCTTCACAGAAATGATGGGCAGGGCGGGGGCTGGTGCCCATGGATCCTAAACCAGCAGGACAGGTTGCCATGTTAACAGCCCAAATGAGTCCTCGAGGAGTTTGGGGGGCTTCAAAATTTGTCCTCTTCATATGCTCATGTAAACAGTCTCAAGTATTATGAGCTACAGTTCAACAAAGCCTCTGACAGAATTGGTTACCAGAGATGGGCAAGCCTGGTTGGTCCCACAGAAGGAGCTGGCATCTGGACCAAGCTGGTCGTCCCTGACCCCAGGAAAGAGCTGCTCAGTTCTCTGAGCTGCTTTACAGGGGCAAACGCCCTGGGAAACGCTCCCCTCGGTGGAGGTACAGGAAGTTACAGGCCACATATATGGGGAAAACCACGTCTTGGTTTTCCAGGTTCATTACCTCTAGCTCTTGATTCTGTCTCAGGGAAAGCAACTGGTATTCTGTGTCCTTCCTGAAAACGGCTCTCCCATCCCTGTCCAAGGAGAACAGGCGCAGGCGGAACGCGACCGTTCTCCTCCCGAGGAGACTGACCCCGAAGCTGCGGGACTTTTTCCGTGCGCTGCACCGGCAAATGATGCGCTGGTTGGCGTAGCGCAGCACCAGGTCCCAGAAGAATTTGAAGCCTTCCCACCGCCAGCTGCACAGCTCGTCCCTGTGGAGCTGGCTCCCGCACCGCATGCTTCTCCCCTGGGGGTCGGACACGTAGACGCCCATGGGCCGGACAATTCTGGTCTGCTCAGCCCGGAGGGGGCCAAGGCAATGCTCACTGTACAAGGGACACAACCAAGAGGGAGGGATCAGCGCATCCTGGTGGATGACGTGTGCTGACATCGGGTCGCACATTATGTAGGCAAGCCGCAGCTGCTGGAACACTGGCACGAAGGCTCTGCCCTGCTCGGTCTCCAGGAAAGGGGTGCCCTCCGAATCCCTCCTGGACCTGGCAAACCATGAGTTGGTGTCAGGCAATAGGGCACTGCGCGGGCCCCTCCATGTCGGCTGCAGCTGCAAGAACGTCCACGTTTTCAGCACGATGTACACGTTCATCTCCACCCCCATCACAAAGAGCCGTGAAGAGGCAACGACCTCTTTCATCAGATCCAGGCGGACTTCTCGCAATAGCCCCTCACTACACAGGGTCATCATGTTGTCCAGCAGCCACTGAAGACACACGGTCCTGATGGTCTGGAGTCCGTAGCTTTCAGCAGAGTAGTAGTAGCTGCACACGGTCTGGGCACTGACAGTCTCCTTCATGACCTCCCCGCACCGCTGAATCACCTGGTCCAGCTGCAGCATGCTGGCTGTGGCCAGGATGGCGACGACTCGACCGGGTGGGATGAGAATGGAGCCTCGGTACAGGGAACCTAAAGCCTCGTGCAGTGCCTCGCGATCAATGTTCTCGTCAGGCATCTGCAACTCTATAGTATCCATGTTTGTCTCCTGCCAAGCGCCACTGAACATGCTAGCAAAGAACCCTGACTGGCACAAGTAGACCCTATGCAAGTTCCACTCCTCCCCCAGTGCGCAGATCCGCACGTCGCTCCCTTCTCCTCTCAGGAAGAGTGCCTCATAAATGGACCCTGAATGATCTTTAGCACGTTTCCGGCAGGGCTCTTTCGTGAGCGGCCCCCCTGGGCCTGTCTTCCGCTTGCGGCTCCTCTGACGGGCGGCGGGTCTGGCCTTTTCACTCTCCTTCCCTTCCTTTCTCTCTGCCGCTACTGCCTCCTCGGCCTCCTCCATCCCCGCACTGGCACCTGGCTCCTCTGGGGCACGCCCCCACCAGTGCCATGGCATCCGACTGCTTCGTGCTCCCATGGCCTATACCTCAGTGGTGCAGTGGCCAAGCTTCCTCTCCAGGCGCCGTTGCCGCGGGCACGAGCTCAGCCCAGAGTGATGCTGGGTACTATGACGTTTGCTCTAACGGTCTCTCCAGAGGACGACGCCACGCTAAGCCACACCCACTAGGCCCCACCCCGCCGGGTAAGGGCACTCCGTACCAGGGATTCCACTCTGTTTATCTTTCCCTCCTGGGATGATTGCTCTCGGGCTCCCTTCATAGGATGATGGTGGAACAGAGGCCTTTGTGTGCGAATTTTACCCATTAATTTCAAGAACACAATTCGCTCTTGCCCATCTAAAACAGTTAGTGATTAGTCCTTTATGGAGAATTACATCTTGGTCCCAGCCCTGTCCTCTAGGCACCTTAATTTCCATAATTAACTTCTTATTTATTTATTTATTTTTAATTAATTTTATTTTTATATTTTTTATTAGTTCCTGCTTTACAACAAAGTGAATCAGTTATACATATACATCTGTTCCCATATCCCTTCCCTCTAGCGTCTCCCTCCCTCCCACTCTCCCTATCCCACCTCTCCAGGAGGTCACAAAGCACCCAGCTGATCTCCCTGTGCTATGCGGCTGCTTCCCACTAGCTATCTACCTTACGTTTGGTAGTGTATGTATGTCCATGCCTCTCTCTCGCTTTGTCACAGCTTACCCTTCCTCCTCCCCATATCCTCAAGTCCATTCTCAAGTAGATCTGTGTCTTTATTCCTGTTTTAACCCTAGGTTCTTCCTGACATTTTTTTCCTTAAATTCCATATATATGTGTTAGCATACGGTATTTGTCTTTCTCTTTCCGACTTACTTCACGCTGTATGACAGACTCTAGGTCTATCCACCTCATTACAAATAGCTCCGTTTCGTTTCTTTGTATGGCTGAGTAATATTCCATTGTATATATGTGCCACATCTTCTTTACCCATTCATCCGATGATGGACACTTAGGTTGTTTCCAGCTCCGGGCTATTGTGAATAGAGCTGCAATGAACATTTTGGTACATGTCTCTTTTTGAATTATGGTTTTCTCAGGGTATATGCCTAGTAGTGGGATTGCTGGGTCATATGGTAGTTCTATGTTTAGTTTTGTAAGGAACCTCCATACTGTTCTCCATCTTTAATGTTACACCATCTTTAGTGTGTGGCTCTCTTCCCCAGCTTGCAAGATGGCTGCTGGCACTCCAGCCACCATAACCACATTCCAGATTGAATATGGAGGAAAAGGAAGAGCAAATGCAGCATACCAAATGAGTCGGCTTCCCTTACAGAGCTTCCCCAGAGGCCCCCACCCAATGACTTCCAAATATATCTCACTGGACTCAGTTATGTCATATAACTACTTTTACCTGCATGGAAGACTGGGAAATAGAGCTTTTAAACTGAGACCATTCCAAAATTAAAACAGAGTTCTATGAGTAAAGAAAAAGGAGAGAGGGGATATCCGTTGACAAAGAGCAGCCTATAACAAAATTCCTGAGATGAATGACAAAGGAGCAGTGTCAAGTCACAAAAATATACAGATGAAGATTGTCCTGTGCTGATTTCTTCCAATGCAAATCAGAAGATTTCAACATGTTTCCAGTAAAGTCCAATAAAAACAATAGCAAGAAAGACCTATATTCCTGGATATCTTGGCAAAATGCTCTAATTCTATTTTTTAAATCCTAAAAGTATCCAAGCAATAAAATTTAAAAAAAAGATTACATAGAAATAATATAAATTGAGGCTATCCTCACACTTATCCATGATCTCCAAAAGTAGAGAATCACAAAATAATATCTCAAGAGTCTTGGGGCAAAAGTTATTACACAAAAGTAATAGTCACAGTCCAAAAACTATTTATAGATGTAAGAGAAATATACCCTCCAGAAATCAAAACACTCAGAAAATAGCCACTTAAAAACTTGCTTAAACATATGTTTTCCTTCCAAATCTATGAATAGGAAACTCATTCTGTTCATGTTTAAGAATAAATATATTCTGGATAGACCTAGACGAAGTAAGTCAGACAGAGAAAGACAAATATGATATCACTTATATATGGAATCTACACAAGAAATTGAATTCTTGTGTTTGAAATAACAGAAAAGCTCCCACTGGCCAACATTGGGTTAATTTGAGGATCAAAAAGAATCACAACTGTAATTGATTATATCACACTGAGTAAATAAAAATCTACTAGGACACAGTGATTTCTCTCCTCCCAAAAGAAGAGAGCAGAAAAAAAGGGAAAGCTCTTTTTCACAGAAGAATGGCAGCTAATAAAGGTGGAAGGAATTAGATCATTGGAAAGTCACGGATTTGCAGTCCCCGGTGGATAACGGATTCTGAGAAGGAAACAGTGGAGGATAAAACAACTAAGTGACAGGTTATTGGGAAACAGGAATTTGTCCCTATTATTAATTGTGAAGACCAACTGTAACTTTTGTTGCAGACATCTGAAGATCACCAGCTTAACCAGCAAGTCATCATAAATAAAATTAAAAGACACATTACAACCACATCAAATATGATAGAGTTAATATCTATAATAATAAAGACTTCATACAAATGGGAAAATGAAGCACCAAGACCTTGCCTGGGGAGGAGGTGTTGGTAAAATACAGGTATAGAGGATTTACAGAAACAGCCTGACTGTCCCTTTGTCCCTTCACTGGAAGTGGATAGGATGGCACCTGCCTGAGTGTGAGAACCCCAGCATCAGACACTTCATAATCTGGGGTATTTTTCCCGTGAGGTACGCAGAGGGACCCAGGACCCCAGGCCACTTTCCTTTTGCCTGCTATTCCTAGCCTGCAGCTTCCTGTCCTCGGCTGGAAGAAGTGGAAGGGCAAAGGGAAAAGACTTGTGCCAACCGAGCCTGTTATTTTTCATCCAGAATTCAGTTTCTTTCCCAGAAGTCACTCTCAGAGGAGTCACCTGGTCACAACTACCTACAGAGAGACAGCCTCCAGCACCCCTCTTTCCTTGACAAAAGAGCAAAAGTAAAGTAGATAAATCATAGTACTTGGTACTGAATATTTGGAGATTGGCACCTCACAGACCGTTGGTATATGGCATATGTCGTTACAACTTTTCTGAAAAGCAACTCTTCAGTGTGTTTAAGGAAACCTCAATGTACCTCTAGATCCATCAGTTCTGCTTTGGGGAATCATTTCTATGGAAATAATGTGAAATGCAATGAATGGTTTATGTACATTGATATTCAGGTTGAGAGACTGTCATTTTGAAATCCACTATTAAAACATTTACAGGGTAAAATTTTAACAACAAAGACACATAAATAAGCAAACTTAGACTCTCCCAACTCTCCCCCATTATTCCATTATCCTTGTACTTTACTCTCTGATCACAGAAGGTGGAGTTTCTGAACCTTTCTTTCTGCCATGCTATTCACTCAAATGGATCTATTGTGGTTCCTTTCAATTTCCTGATTACTAGCTCTGACTCCTTCTCACCTCTTCTCTCCACTTTAGGGAAGCTATCAGAATGTAGAGGGCAACATTACAACTGTAGGACTAAGCACAAGTCTTCTCTGGTTGATTTCTTTATATTTTTGTCTTGAAATAATTATAGATTCATGGAAGATGCAGGGAGTACAGAGAACTTTGTGTGCTCTTTACCTACTTCCCCAATGGGAACTATCCTACAATATCAAAACAAGGAAATTGACATTGGTACAATCTACAGAGCTTATTCAGATGTCATCAGTTTTACAATGCACTCGTGTGTGTGAAGGTCCGTGTCATTTTATCACGTGTATGGATTCGTGTAACTACCACCATGATCACAATATGGAGCTGTCTCATCACCACTAAGATCCCATGTATTGTTCTTTTATAGTCACATCCATTTCCCTGTCATCCTCGCCATCCATAAAAGCTGGCAACCACTAATCTGTTCCCCACTTCTATAATTTTGTTATTTCAAGAATGTTACATAAATGCCATCATACATAATGTAACACTCTGAGATTGGTTTTTCCCACTGAGCCAAATTCCCTTGAGATTCATCCACGTTGTTACACGCATTCCTGTTTCTTGTTGCATAGTATTTCTGGGTGTGGATGTGCCACAGCTGGTTTAGTTATCAACCTGCTGAACTACATTTGTGTTGCTTCCAGTTTTCAGCTATTACAAATAAAGTTGCTATGAACATTCACATATAGGATTTTGTGTGGACATTGGTTTTTGTTTCTCTGGGATAAATGCACGAGTGTAATTGCTGGGTCATATGATAATTAGTTTTAAAAAAAACTGACACACTCCTTTCCACACGGCTGTATTATTATAGGTTCCACCATAGACATATAGTGATCCAAACTCTCTGCATCTTCACCAGCATTTGCCGTTGTCAATATTCTATTTTATTTTAGCCATTCTGATAGGTGCATATCATTATGGTTTTAATTGCATTTTCCTTAGTGGCTAATGATATTGAACATTTTTTTCATGTTTTACTTTTCCATTATTATATCTTATTTTGTGAAATGTCTGTTCATGACTTTTATCTATTTTCTATTGGGTTTTTAAATATTTACCATACAGTTTGATCCGTTTGTTAGTATTCTAGTTATGAATCCTTTGGCAGTTATATAGCTTGCAAATTATCTTCCAGTGATTGGTTATTAAAAGTATATAATTAGTGGGACTTCCCTAGTGACACAGTGGTTAAGAATCTGCCTGCCAATGCAGGGGACACGGGTTCAAGCCCTGGTCTGGGAAGATCCCACATGCCACAGAGCAACTAAGCCCATGAGCCACAACTACTGAGCCTGCACTCTAGAGCCAGCAAGCCACAACTACTGAAGCCTGCACGCCTAGAGCCCATGCTCTGCCACAAGAGAAGCCACTGCAATGAGAAGCCCGCGCACCACAACCAAGAGTAGCCCCTGCTCGCCACAACTAGAGAAAAACCACATGCAGCAACAAAGACCCAACACAGCCAGAAATAATAAATAAATAAATAAATAAATTTATTTATTTTTTAAAAAGTATCTAATTAGGGAAGGCCTTTGGGAATGGTGGAGCTAGGGCCTATGAAAATATTTTCCTTCATGAAAGCCATGAGAACACTGACAAATATTCTAAATCAACTTTTCGAGAACTCTGGAAATTAACCAGAACACATAAACAACTCTTACAACTTGACGATAAAAAGACAATAACCCACTTAAAAATGGTTAAGTGATTTGAATAGTTATTTCTCTGAAGACTACATAAAAATGGCCAATAAGTACATGAAATGATGCTCAACATTGCTAGTCATTTAGATAATTCAAATCACAACCACAATGAAATCGCAGTAAACACACCCAGTAAAATGGCTACATTTTTTTAAAAGACAGGAACACATATTAGTGAGGATGTGATGAAACTGGAATCTTCATACACCAGTGGTGGGAATGTAAAATGGTGCAGCCACTTGGGAAAAAAGTCTGGCAATTCCTCAGAAACCTAAACATAAAGTTACCATATAACACAGCAATTCCATTCCTAGGTATATACACAAAAACTTTTTTTTGAAGTATAGTTGATTTATAATGTTTCAGGTGTACAGTAGAGTGATTTAGTTTTATATATATATATATAACTTTTACAGTTATATATATATAAAACTTTTTCAGATTCTTTTCCATTATAGGTTATTACAACTATATTCAACTATATTGAATATAGTTCCCTGTGCTATACAGTAGGTCCTTCTTGGTTATCTATTTTACACATAGTAGCTTACAAAAACTTGTACATGAATATTCACAGCAGCATTATTCACAATAACTAAAAAGTGAAAACAACACAAATGTCCACCAACTGATGACTGGATAAACAAAATGTGGTGTATCTATACAATGGAATATTATTAGCCATACAAGGAACAAAGCACAGACATATCTACAACATGAACGAACCTTGAAAAGTTATGCTAAGAGAAAGAAGGCAGACAAAAAAGGACACATATTTGTATGAGTCCATTTATATGAAATGTCCAGAGTAGGCAAATTGATAGAGACAGAAAGTAGATTAGTAGTTACCACGAGCTGGGGGAAAGGAAGATTGAGGAGTGACCTTTAATGGGTATGAGGTTTCCTTCTGAGGTGATGAAATATTCTGGAATTAGTGGTGGTGTTTGTACAACTTTGTGAATATAATAAAAACCACTAAATTGTACACTTAATATTTTTTTACTTTAACATTCATTTAATCAAACTAAAGGAAACACATATATTTAGAGAGTTTCACTAAGAGTAGTAGAGTAGGTAGGCTCAGAGTTTCTCTTTAAAGTCAATAGCTCTTTGTCTTCACAGAAATGATGGGCAGGGCGGGGGCTGGTGCCCATGGATCCTAAACCAGCAGGACAGGTTGCCATGTTAACAGCCCAAATGAGTCCTCGAGGAGTTTGGGGGGCTTCAAAATTTGTCCTCTTCATATGCTCATGTAAACAGTCTCAAGTATTATGAGCTACAGTTCAACAAAGCCTCTGACAGAATTGGTTACCAGAGATGGGCAAGCCTGGTTGGTCCCACAGAAGGAGCTGGCATCTGGACCAAGCTGGTCGTCCCTGACCCCAGGAAAGAGCTGCTCAGTTCTCTGAGCTGCTTTACAGGGGCAAACGCCCTGGGAAACGCTCCCCTCGGTGGAGGTACAGGAAGTTACAGGCCACATATATGGGGAAAACCACGTCTTGGTTTTCCAGGTTCATTACCTCTAGCTCTTGATTCTGTCTCAGGGAAAGCAACTGGTATTCTGTGTCCTTCCTGAAAACGGCTCTCCCATCCCTGTCCAAGGAGAACAGGCGCAGGCGGAACGCGACCGTTCTCCTCCCGAGGAGACTGACCCCGAAGCTGCGGGACTTTTTCCGTGCGCTGCACCGGCAAATGATGCGCTGGTTGGCGTAGCGCAGCACCAGGTCCCAGAAGAATTTGAAGCCTTCCCACCGCCAGCTGCACAGCTCGTCCCTGTGGAGCTGGCTCCCGCACCGCATGCTTCTCCCCTGGGGGTCGGACACGTAGACGCCCATGGGCCGGACAATTCTGGTCTGCTCAGCCCGGAGGGGGCCAAGGCAATGCTCACTGTACAAGGGACACAACCAAGAGGGAGGGATCAGCGCATCCTGGTGGATGACGTGTGCTGACATCGGGTCGCACATTATGTAGGCAAGCCGCAGCTGCTGGAACACTGGCACGAAGGCTCTGCCCTGCTCGGTCTCCAGGAAAGGGGTGCCCTCCGAATCCCTCCTGGACCTGGCAAACCATGAGTTGGTGTCAGGCAATAGGGCACTGCGCGGGCCCCTCCATGTCGGCTGCAGCTGCAAGAACGTCCACGTTTTCAGCACGATGTACACGTTCATCTCCACCCCCATCACAAAGAGCCGTGAAGAGGCAACGACCTCTTTCATCAGATCCAGGCGGACTTCTCGCAATAGCCCCTCACTACACAGGGTCATCATGTTGTCCAGCAGCCACTGAAGACACACGGTCCTGATGGTCTGGAGTCCGTAGCTTTCAGCAGAGTAGTAGTAGCTGCACACGGTCTGGGCACTGACAGTCTCCTTCATGACCTCCCCGCACCGCTGAATCACCTGGTCCAGCTGCAGCATGCTGGCTGTGGCCAGGATGGCGACGACTCGACCGGGTGGGATGAGAATGGAGCCTCGGTACAGGGAACCTAAAGCCTCGTGCAGTGCCTCGCGATCAATGTTCTCGTCAGGCATCTGCAACTCTATAGTATCCATGTTTGTCTCCTGCCAAGCGCCACTGAACATGCTAGCAAAGAACCCTGACTGGCACAAGTAGACCCTATGCAAGTTCCACTCCTCCCCCAGTGCGCAGATCCGCACGTCGCTCCCTTCTCCTCTCAGGAAGAGTGCCTCATAAATGGACCCTGAATGATCTTTAGCACGTTTCCGGCAGGGCTCTTTCGTGAGCGGCCCCCCTGGGCCTGTCTTCCGCTTGCGGCTCCTCTGACGGGCGGCGGGTCTGGCCTTTTCACTCTCCTTCCCTTCCTTTCTCTCTGCCGCTACTGCCTCCTCGGCCTCCTCCATCCCCGCACTGGCACCTGGCTCCTCTGGGGCACGCCCCCACCAGTGCCATGGCATCCGACTGCTTCGTGCTCCCATGGCCTATACCTCAGTGGTGCAGTGGCCAAGCTTCCTCTCCAGGCGCCGTTGCCGCGGGCACGAGCTCAGCCCAGAGTGATGCTGGGTACTATGACGTTTGCTCTAACGGTCTCTCCAGAGGACGACGCCACGCTAAGCCACACCCACTAGGCCCCACCCCGCCGGGTAAGGGCACTCCGTACCAGGGATTCCACTCTGTTTATCTTTCCCTCCTGGGATGATTGCTCTCGGGCTCCCTTCATAGGATGATGGTGGAACAGAGGCCTTTGTGTGCGAATTTTACCCATTAATTTCAAGAACACAATTCGCTCTTGCCCATCTAAAACAGTTAGTGATTAGTCCTTTATGGAGAATTACATCTTGGTCCCAGCCCTGTCCTCTAGGCACCTTAATTTCCATAATTAACTTCTTATTTATTTATTTATTTTTAATTAATTTTATTTTTATATTTTTTATTAGTTCCTGCTTTACAACAAAGTGAATCAGTTATACATATACATCTGTTCCCATATCCCTTCCCTCTAGCGTCTCCCTCCCTCCCACTCTCCCTATCCCACCTCTCCAGGAGGTCACAAAGCACCCAGCTGATCTCCCTGTGCTATGCGGCTGCTTCCCACTAGCTATCTACCTTACGTTTGGTAGTGTATGTATGTCCATGCCTCTCTCTCGCTTTGTCACAGCTTACCCTTCCTCCTCCCCATATCCTCAAGTCCATTCTCAAGTAGATCTGTGTCTTTATTCCTGTTTTAACCCTAGGTACTTCCTGACATTTTTTTCCTTAAATTCCATATATATGTGTTAGCATACGGTATTTGTCTTTCTCTTTCCGACTTACTTCACGCTGTATGACAGACCCTAGGTCTATCCACCTCATTACAAATAGCTCCGTTTCGTTTCTTTGTATGGCTGAGTAATATTCCATTGTATATATGTGCCACATCTTCTTTACCCATTCATCCGATGATGGACACTTAGGTTGTTTCCAGCTCCGGGCTATTGTGAATAGAGCTGCAATGAACATTTTGGTACATGTCTCTTTTTGAATTATGGTTTTCTCAGGGTATATGCCTAGTAGTGGGATTGCTGGGTCATATGGTAGTTCTATGTTTAGTTTTGTAAGGAACCTCCATACTGTTCTCCATCTTTAATGTTACACCATCTTTAGTGTGTGGCTCTCTTCCCCAGCTTGCAAGATGGCTGCTGGCACTCCAGCCACCATAACCACATTCCAGATTGAATATGGAGGAAAAGGAAGAGCAAATGCAGCATACCAAATGAGTCGGCTTCCCTTACAGAGCTTCCCCAGAGGCCCCCACCCAATGACTTCCAAATATATCTCACTGGACTCAGTTATGTCATATAACTACTTTTACCTGCATGGAAGACTGGGAAATAGAGCTTTTAAACTGAGACCATTCCAAAATTAAAACAGAGTTCTATGAGTAAAGAAAAAGGAGAGAGGGGATATCCGTTGACAAAGAGCAGCCTATAACAAAATTCCTGAGATGAATGACAAAGGAGCAGTGTCAAGTCACAAAAATATACAGATGAAGATTGTCCTGTGCTGATTTCTTCCAATGCAAATCAGAAGATTTCAACATGTTTCCAGTAAAGTCCAATAAAAACAATAGCAAGAAAGACCTATATTCCTGGATATCTTGGCAAAATGCTCTAATTCTATTTTTTAAATCCTAAAAGTATCCAAGCAATAAAATTTAAAAAAAAGATTACATAGAAATAATATAAATTGAGGCTATCCTCACACTTATCCATGATCTCCAAAAGTAGAGAATCACAAAATAATATCTCAAGAGTCTTGGGGCAAAAGTTATTACACAAAAGTAATAGTCACAGTCCAAAAACTATTTATAGAAGTAAGAGAAATATACCCTCCAGAAATCAAAACACTCAGAAAATAGCCACTTAAAAACTTGCTTAAACATATGTTTTCCTTCCAAATCTATGAATAGGAAACTCATTCTGTTCATGTTTAAGAATAAATATATTCTGGATAGACCTAGACGAAGTAAGTCAGACAGAGAAAGACAAATATGATATCACTTATATATGGAATCTACACAAGAAATTGAATTCTTGTGTTTGAAATAACAGAAAAGCTCCCACTGGCCAACATTGGGTTAATTTGAGGATCAAAAAGAATCACAACTGTAATTGATTATATCACACTGAGTAAATAAAAATCTACTAGGACACAGTGATTTCTCTCCTCCCAAAAGAAGAGAGCAGAAAAAAAGGGAAAGCTCTTTTTCACAGAAGAATGGCAGCTAATAAAGGTGGAAGGAATTAGATCATTGGAAAGTCACGGATTTGCAGTCCCCGGTGGATAACGGATTCTGAGAAGGAAACAGTGGAGGATAAAACAACTAAGTGACAGGTTATTGGGAAACAGGAATTTGTCCCTATTATTAATTGTGAAGACCAACTGTAACTTTTGTTGCAGACATCTGAAGATCACCAGCTTAACCAGCAAGTCATCATAAATAAAATTAAAAGACACATTACAACCACATCAAATATGATAGAGTTAATATCTATAATAATAAAGACTTCATACAAATGGGAAAATGAAGCACCAAGACCTTGCCTGGGGAGGAGGTGTTGGTAAAATACAGGTATAGAGGATTTACAGAAACAGCCTGACTGTCCCTTTGTCCCTTCACTGGAAGTGGATAGGATGGCACCTGCCTGAGTGTGAGAACCCCAGCATCAGACACTTCATAATCTGGGGTATTTTTCCCGTGAGGTACGCAGAGGGACCCAGGACCCCAGGCCACTTTCCTTTTGCCTGCTATTCCTAGCCTGCAGCTTCCTGTCCTCGGCTGGAAGAAGTGGAAGGGCAAAGGGAAAAGACTTGTGCCAACCGAGCCTGTTATTTTTCATCCAGAATTCAGTTTCTTTCCCAGAAGTCACTCTCAGAGGAGTCACCTGGTCACAACTACCTACAGAGAGACAGCCTCCAGCACCCCTCTTTCCTTGACAAAAGAGCAAAAGTAAAATAGATAAATCATAGTACTTGGTACTGAATATTTGGAGATTGGCACCTCACAGACCGTTGGTATATGGCATATGTCGTTACAACTTTTCTGAAAAGCAACTCTTCAGTGTGTTTAAGGAAACCTCAATGTACCTCTAGATCCATCAGTTCTGCTTTGGGGAATCATTTCTATGGAAATAATGTGAAATGCAATGAATGGTTTATGTACATTGATATTCAGGTTGAGAGACTGTCATTTTGAAATCCACTATTAAAACATTTACAGGGTAAAATTTTAACAACAAAGACACATAAATAAGCAAACTTAGACTCTCCCAACTCTCCCCCATTATTCCATTATCCTTGTACTTTACTCTCTGATCACAGAAGGTGGAGTTTCTGAACCTTTCTTTCTGCCATGCTATTCACTCAAATGGATCTATTGTGGTTCCTTTCAATTTCCTGATTACTAGCTCTGACTCCTTCTCACCTCTTCTCTCCACTTTAGGGAAGCTATCAGAATGTAGAGGGCAACATTACAACTGTAGGACTAAGCACAAGTCTTCTCTGGTTGATTTCTTTATATTTTTGTCTTGAAATAATTATAGATTCATGGAAGATGCAGGGAGTACAGAGAACTTTGTGTGCTCTTTACCTACTTCCCCAATGGGAACTATCCTACAATATCAAAACAAGGAAATTGACATTGGTACAATCTACAGAGCTTATTCAGATGTCATCAGTTTTACAATGCACTCGTGTGTGTGAAGGTCCGTGTCATTTTATCACGTGTATGGATTCGTGTAACTACCACCATGATCACAATATGGAGCTGTCTCATCACCACTAAGATCCCATGTATTGTTCTTTTATAGTCACATCCATTTCCCTGTCATCCTCGCCATCCATAAAAGCTGGCAACCACTAATCTGTTCCCCACTTCTATAATTTTGTTATTTCAAGAATGTTACATAAATGCCATCATACATAATGTAACACTCTGAGATTGGTTTTTCCCACTGAGCCAAATTCCCTTGAGATTCATCCACGTTGTTACACGCATTCCTGTTTCTTGTTGCATAGTATTTCTGGGTGTGGATGTGCCACAGCTGGTTTAGTTATCAACCTGCTGAACTACATTTGTGTTGCTTCCAGTTTTCAGCTATTACAAATAAAGTTGCTATGAACATTCACATATAGGATTTTGTGTGGACATTGGTTTTTGTTTCTCTGGGATAAATGCACGAGTGTAATTGCTGGGTCATATGATAATTAGTTTTAAAAAAAACTGACACACTCCTTTCCACACGGCTGTATTATTATAGGTTCCACCATAGACATATAGTGATCCAAACTCTCTGCATCTTCACCAGCATTTGCCGTTGTCAATATTCTATTTTATTTTAGCCATTCTGATAGGTGCATATCATTATGGTTTTAATTGCATTTTCCTTAGTGGCTAATGATATTGAACATTTTTTTCATGTTTTACTTTTCCATTATTATATCTTATTTTGTGAAATGTCTGTTCATGACTTTTATCTATTTTCTATTGGGTTTTTAAATATTTACCATACAGTTTGATCCGTTTGTTAGTATTCTAGTTATGAATCCTTTGGCAGTTATATAGCTTGCAAATTATCTTCCAGTGATTGGTTATTAAAAGTATATAATTAGTGGGACTTCCCTAGTGACACAGTGGTTAAGAATCTGCCTGCCAATGCAGGGGACACGGGTTCAAGCCCTGGTCTGGGAAGATCCCACATGCCACAGAGCAACTAAGCCCATGAGCCACAACTACTGAGCCTGCACTCTAGAGCCAGCAAGCCACAACTACTGAAGCCTGCACGCCTAGAGCCCATGCTCTGCCACAAGAGAAGCCACTGCAATGAGAAGCCCGCGCACCACAACCAAGAGTAGCCCCTGCTCGCCACAACTAGAGAAAAACCACATGCAGCAACAAAGACCCAACACAGCCAGAAATAATAAATAAATAAATAAATAAATTTATTTATTTTTTAAAAAGTATCTAATTAGGGAAGGCCTTTGGGAATGGTGGAGCTAGGGCCTATGAAAATATTTTCCTTCATGAAAGCCATGAGAACACTGACAAATATTCTAAATCAACTTTTCGAGAACTCTGGAAATTAACCAGAACACATAAACAACTCTTACAACTTGACGATAAAAAGACAATAACCCACTTAAAAATGGTTAAGTGATTTGAATAGTTATTTCTCTGAAGACTACATAAAAATGGCCAATAAGTACATGAAATGATGCTCAACATTGCTAGTCATTTAGATAATTCAAATCACAACCACAATGAAATCGCAGTAAACACACCCAGTAAAATGGCTACATTTTTTTAAAAGACAGGAACACATATTAGTGAGGATGTGATGAAACTGGAATCTTCATACACCAGTGGTGGGAATGTAAAATGGTTCAGCCACTTGGGAAAAAAGTCTGGCAATTCCTCAGAAACCTAAACATAAAGTTACCATATAACACAGCAATTCCATTCCTAGGTATATACACAAAAACTTTTTTTTGAAGTATAGTTGATTTATAATGTTTCAGGTGTACAGTAGAGTGATTTAGTTTTATATATATATATATAACTTTTACAGTTATATATATATAAAACTTTTTCAGATTCTTTTCCATTATAGGTTATTACAACTATATTCAACTATATTGAATATAGTTCCCTGTGCTATACAGTAGGTCCTTCTTGGTTATCTATTTTACACATAGTAGCTTACAAAAACTTGTACATGAATATTCACAGCAGCATTATTCACAATAACTAAAAAGTGAAAACAACACAAATGTCCACCAACTGATGACTGGATAAACAAAATGTGGTGTATCTATACAATGGAATATTATTAGCCATACAAGGAACAAAGCACAGACATATCTACAACATGAACGAACCTTGAAAAGTTATGCTAAGAGAAAGAAGGCAGACAAAAAAGGACACATATTTGTATGAGTCCATTTATATGAAATGTCCAGAGTAGGCAAATTGATAGAGACAGAAAGTAGATTAGTAGTTACCACGAGCTGGGGGAAAGGAAGATTGAGGAGTGACCTTTAATGGGTATGAGGTTTCCTTCTGAGGTGATGAAATATTCTGGAATTAGTGGTGGTGTTTGTACAACTTTGTGAATATAATAAAAACCACTAAATTGTACACTTAATATTTTTTACTTTAACATTCACTTAATCAAACTAAAGGAAACACATATATTAACAGAGTTTCACTAAGAGTAGTAGAGTAGGTAGGCTCAGAGTTTCTCTTTAAAGTCAATAGCTCTTTGTCTTCACAGAAATGATGGGCAGGGCGGGGGCTGGTGCCCATGGATCCTAAACCAGCAGGACAGGTTGCCATGTTAACAGCCCAAATGAGTCCTCGAGGAGTTTGGGGGGCTTCAAAATTTGTCCTCTTCATATGCTCATGTAAACAGTCTCAAGTATTATGAGCTACAGTTCAACAAAGCCTCTGACAGAATTGGTTACCAGAGATGGGCAAGCCTGGTTGGTCCCACAGAAGGAGCTGGCATCTGGACCAAGCTGGTCGTCCCTGACCCCAGGAAAGAGCTGCTCAGTTCTCTGAGCTGCTTTACAGGGGCAAACGCCCTGGGAAACGCTCCCCTCGGTGGAGGTACAGGAAGTTACAGGCCACATATATGGGGAAAACCACGTCTTGGTTTTCCAGGTTCATTACCTCTAGCTCTTGATTCTGTCTCAGGGAAAGCAACTGGTATTCTGTGTCCTTCCTGAAAACGGCTCTCCCATCCCTGTCCAAGGAGAACAGGCGCAGGCGGAACGCGACCGTTCTCCTCCCGAGGAGACTGACCCCGAAGCTGCGGGACTTTTTCCGTGCGCTGCACCGGCAAATGATGCGCTGGTTGGCGTAGCGCAGCACCAGGTCCCAGAAGAATTTGAAGCCTTCCCACCGCCAGCTGCACAGCTCGTCCCTGTGGAGCTGGCTCCCGCACCGCATGCTTCTCCCCTGGGGGTCGGACACGTAGACGCCCATGGGCCGGACAATTCTGGTCTGCTCAGCCCGGAGGGGGCCAAGGCAATGCTCACTGTACAAGGGACACAACCAAGAGGGAGGGATCAGCGCATCCTGGTGGATGACGTGTGCTGACATCGGGTCGCACATTATGTAGGCAAGCCGCAGCTGCTGGAACACTGGCACGAAGGCTCTGCCCTGCTCGGTCTCCAGGAAAGGGGTGCCCTCCGAATCCCTCCTGGACCTGGCAAACCATGAGTTGGTGTCAGGCAATAGGGCACTGCGCGGGCCCCTCCATGTCGGCTGCAGCTGCAAGAACGTCCACGTTTTCAGCACGATGTACACGTTCATCTCCACCCCCATCACAAAGAGCCGTGAAGAGGCAACGACCTCTTTCATCAGATCCAGGCGGACTTCTCGCAATAGCCCCTCACTACACAGGGTCATCATGTTGTCCAGCAGCCACTGAAGACACACGGTCCTGATGGTCTGGAGTCCGTAGCTTTCAGCAGAGTAGTAGTAGCTGCACACGGTCTGGGCACTGACAGTCTCCTTCATGACCTCCCCGCACCGCTGAATCACCTGGTCCAGCTGCAGCATGCTGGCTGTGGCCAGGATGGCGACGACTCGACCGGGTGGGATGAGAATGGAGCCTCGGTACAGGGAACCTAAAGCCTCGTGCAGTGCCTCGCGATCAATGTTCTCGTCAGGCATCTGCAACTCTATAGTATCCATGTTTGTCTCCTGCCAAGCGCCACTGAACATGCTAGCAAAGAACCCTGACTGGCACAAGTAGACCCTATGCAAGTTCCACTCCTCCCCCAGTGCGCAGATCCGCACGTCGCTCCCTTCTCCTCTCAGGAAGAGTGCCTCATAAATGGACCCTGAATGATCTTTAGCACGTTTCCGGCAGGGCTCTTTCGTGAGCGGCCCCCCTGGGCCTGTCTTCCGCTTGCGGCTCCTCTGACGGGCGGCGGGTCTGGCCTTTTCACTCTCCTTCCCTTCCTTTCTCTCTGCCGCTACTGCCTCCTCGGCCTCCTCCATCCCCGCACTGGCACCTGGCTCCTCTGGGGCACGCCCCCACCAGTGCCATGGCATCCGACTGCTTCGTGCTCCCATGGCCTATACCTCAGTGGTGCAGTGGCCAAGCTTCCTCTCCAGGCGCCGTTGCCGCGGGCACGAGCTCAGCCCAGAGTGATGCTGGGTACTATGACGTTTGCTCTAACGGTCTCTCCAGAGGACGACGCCACGCTAAGCCACACCCACTAGGCCCCACCCCGCCGGGTAAGGGCACTCCGTACCAGGGATTCCACTCTGTTTATCTTTCCCTCCTGGGATGATTGCTCTCGGGCTCCCTTCATAGGATGATGGTGGAACAGAGGCCTTTGTGTGCGAATTTTACCCATTAATTTCAAGAACACAATTCGCTCTTGCCCATCTAAAACAGTTAGTGATTAGTCCTTTATGGAGAATTACATCTTGGTCCCAGCCCTGTCCTCTAGGCACCTTAATTTCCATAATTAACTTCTTATTTATTTATTTATTTTTAATTAATTTTATTTTTATATTTTTTATTAGTTCCTGCTTTACAACAAAGTGAATCAGTTATACATATACATCTGTTCCCATATCCCTTCCCTCTAGCGTCTCCCTCCCTCCCACTCTCCCTATCCCACCTCTCCAGGAGGTCACAAAGCACCCAGCTGATCTCCCTGTGCTATGCGGCTGCTTCCCACTAGCTATCTACCTTACGTTTGGTAGTGTATGTATGTCCATGCCTCTCTCTCGCTTTGTCACAGCTTACCCTTCCTCCTCCCCATATCCTCAAGTCCATTCTCAAGTAGATCTGTGTCTTTATTCCTGTTTTAACCCTAGGTTCTTCCTGACATTTTTTTCCTTAAATTCCATATATATGTGTTAGCATACGGTATTTGTCTTTCTCTTTCCGACTTACTTCACGCTGTATGACAGACTCTAGGTCTATCCACCTCATTACAAATAGCTCCGTTTCGTTTCTTTGTATGGCTGAGTAATATTCCATTGTATATATGTGCCACATCTTCTTTACCCATTCATCCGATGATGGACACTTAGGTTGTTTCCAGCTCCGGGCTATTGTGAATAGAGCTGCAATGAACATTTTGGTACATGTCTCTTTTTGAATTATGGTTTTCTCAGGGTATATGCCTAGTAGTGGGATTGCTGGGTCATATGGTAGTTCTATGTTTAGTTTTGTAAGGAACCTCCATACTGTTCTCCATCTTTAATGTTACACCATCTTTAGTGTGTGGCTCTCTTCCCCAGCTTGCAAGATGGCTGCTGGCACTCCAGCCACCATAACCACATTCCAGATTGAATATGGAGGAAAAGGAAGAGCAAATGCAGCATACCAAATGAGTCGGCTTCCCTTACAGAGCTTCCCCAGAGGCCCCCACCCAATGACTTCCAAATATATCTCACTGGACTCAGTTATGTCATATAACTACTTTTACCTGCATGGAAGACTGGGAAATAGAGCTTTTAAACTGAGACCATTCCAAAATTAAAACAGAGTTCTATGAGTAAAGAAAAAGGAGAGAGGGGATATCCGTTGACAAAGAGCAGCCTATAACAAAATTCCTGAGATGAATGACAAAGGAGCAGTGTCAAGTCACAAAAATATACAGATGAAGATTGTCCTGTGCTGATTTCTTCCAATGCAAATCAGAAGATTTCAACATGTTTCCAGTAAAGTCCAATAAAAACAATAGCAAGAAAGACCTATATTCCTGGATATCTTGGCAAAATGCTCTAATTCTATTTTTTAAATCCTAAAAGTATCCAAGCAATAAAATTTAAAAAAAAGATTACATAGAAATAATATAAATTGAGGCTATCCTCACACTTATCCATGATCTCCAAAAGTAGAGAATCACAAAATAATATCTCAAGAGTCTTGGGGCAAAAGTTATTACACAAAAGTAATAGTCACAGTCCAAAAACTATTTATAGATGTAAGAGAAATATACCCTCCAGAAATCAAAACACTCAGAAAATAGCCACTTAAAAACTTGCTTAAACATATGTTTTCCTTCCAAATCTATGAATAGGAAACTCATTCTGTTCATGTTTAAGAATAAATATATTCTGGATAGACCTAGACGAAGTAAGTCAGACAGAGAAAGACAAATATGATATCACTTATATATGGAATCTACACAAGAAATTGAATTCTTGTGTTTGAAATAACAGAAAAGCTCCCACTGGCCAACATTGGGTTAATTTGAGGATCAAAAAGAATCACAACTGTAATTGATTATATCACACTGAGTAAATAAAAATCTACTAGGACACAGTGATTTCTCTCCTCCCAAAAGAAGAGAGCAGAAAAAAAGGGAAAGCTCTTTTTCACAGAAGAATGGCAGCTAATAAAGGTGGAAGGAATTAGATCATTGGAAAGTCACGGATTTGCAGTCCCCGGTGGATAACGGATTCTGAGAAGGAAACAGTGGAGGATAAAACAACTAAGTGACAGGTTATTGGGAAACAGGAATTTGTCCCTATTATTAATTGTGAAGACCAACTGTAACTTTTGTTGCAGACATCTGAAGATCACCAGCTTAACCAGCAAGTCATCATAAATAAAATTAAAAGACACATTACAACCACATCAAATATGATAGAGTTAATATCTATAATAATAAAGACTTCATACAAATGGGAAAATGAAGCACCAAGACCTTGCCTGGGGAGGAGGTGTTGGTAAAATACAGGTATAGAGGATTTACAGAAACAGCCTGACTGTCCCTTTGTCCCTTCACTGGAAGTGGATAGGATGGCACCTGCCTGAGTGTCAGAACCCCAGCATCAGACACTTCATAATCTGGGGTATTTTTCCCGTGAGGTACGCAGAGGGACCCAGGACCCCAGGCCACTTTCCTTTTGCCTGCTATTCCTAGCCTGCAGCTTCCTGTCCTCGGCTGGAAGAAGTGGAAGGGCAAAGGGAAAAGACTTGTGCCAACCGAGCCTGTTATTTTTCATCCAGAATTCAGTTTCTTTCCCAGAAGTCACTCTCAGAGGAGTCACCTGGTCACAACTACCTACAGAGAGACAGCCTCCAGCACCCCTCTTTCCTTGACAAAAGAGCAAAAGTAAAGTAGATAAATCATAGTACTTGGTACTGAATATTTGGAGATTGGCACCTCACAGACCGTTGGTATATGGCATATGTCGTTACAACTTTTCTGAAAAGCAACTCTTCAGTGTGTTTAAGGAAACCTCAATGTACCTCTAGATCCATCAGTTCTGCTTTGGGGAATCATTTCTATGGAAATAATGTGAAATGCAATGAATGGTTTATGTACATTGATATTCAGGTTGAGAGACTGTCATTTTGAAATCCACTATTAAAACATTTACAGGGTAAAATTTTAACAACAAAGACACATAAATAAGCAAACTTAGACTCTCCCAACTCTCCCCCATTATTCCATTATCCTTGTACTTTACTCTCTGATCACAGAAGGTGGAGTTTCTGAACCTTTCTTTCTGCCATGCTATTCACTCAAATGGATCTATTGTGGTTCCTTTCAATTTCCTGATTACTAGCTCTGACTCCTTCTCACCTCTTCTCTCCACTTTAGGGAAGCTATCAGAATGTAGAGGGCAACATTACAACTGTAGGACTAAGCACAAGTCTTCTCTGGTTGATTTCTTTATATTTTTGTCTTGAAATAATTATAGATTCATGGAAGATGCAGGGAGTACAGAGAACTTTGTGTGCTCTTTACCTACTTCCCCAATGGGAACTATCCTACAATATCAAAACAAGGAAATTGACATTGGTACAATCTACAGAGCTTATTCAGATGTCATCAGTTTTACAATGCACTCGTGTGTGTGAAGGTCCGTGTCATTTTATCACGTGTATGGATTCGTGTAACTACCACCATGATCACAATATGGAGCTGTCTCATCACCACTAAGATCCCATGTATTGTTCTTTTATAGTCACATCCATTTCCCTGTCATCCTCGCCATCCATAAAAGCTGGCAACCACTAATCTGTTCCCCACTTCTATAATTTTGTTATTTCAAGAATGTTACATAAATGCCATCATACATAATGTAACACTCTGAGATTGGTTTTTCCCACTGAGCCAAATTCCCTTGAGATTCATCCACGTTGTTACACGCATTCCTGTTTCTTGTTGCATAGTATTTCTGGGTGTGGATGTGCCACAGCTGGTTTAGTTATCAACCTGCTGAACTACATTTGTGTTGCTTCCAGTTTTCAGCTATTACAAATAAAGTTGCTATGAACATTCACATATAGGATTTTGTGTGGACATTGGTTTTTGTTTCTCTGGGATAAATGCACGAGTGTAATTGCTGGGTCATATGATAATTAGTTTTAAAAAAAACTGACACACTCCTTTCCACACGGCTGTATTATTATAGGTTCCACCATAGACATATAGTGATCCAAACTCTCTGCATCTTCACCAGCATTTGCCGTTGTCAATATTCTATTTTATTTTAGCCATTCTGATAGGTGCATATCATTATGGTTTTAATTGCATTTTCCTTAGTGGCTAATGATATTGAACATTTTTTTCATGTTTTACTTTTCCATTATTATATCTTATTTTGTGAAATGTCTGTTCATGACTTTTATCTATTTTCTATTGGGTTTTTAAATATTTACCATACAGTTTGATCCGTTTGTTAGTATTCTAGTTATGAATCCTTTGGCAGTTATATAGCTTGCAAATTATCTTCCAGTGATTGGTTATTAAAAGTATATAATTAGTGGGACTTCCCTAGTGACACAGTGGTTAAGAATCTGCCTGCCAATGCAGGGGACACGGGTTCAAGCCCTGGTCTGGGAAGATCCCACATGCCACAGAGCAACTAAGCCCATGAGCCACAACTACTGAGCCTGCACTCTAGAGCCAGCAAGCCACAACTACTGAAGCCTGCACGCCTAGAGCCCATGCTCTGCCACAAGAGAAGCCACTGCAATGAGAAGCCCGCGCACCACAACCAAGAGTAGCCCCTGCTCGCCACAACTAGAGAAAAACCACATGCAGCAACAAAGACCCAACACAGCCAGAAATAATAAATAAATAAATAAATAAATTTATTTATTTTTTAAAAAGTATCTAATTAGGGAAGGCCTTTGGGAATGGTGGAGCTAGGGCCTATGAAAATATTTTCCTTCATGAAAGCCATGAGAACACTGACAAATATTCTAAATCAACTTTTCGAGAACTCTGGAAATTAACCAGAACACATAAACAACTCTTACAACTTGACGATAAAAAGACAATAACCCACTTAAAAATGGTTAAGTGATTTGAATAGTTATTTCTCTGAAGACTACATAAAAATGGCCAATAAGTACATGAAATGATGCTCAACATTGCTAGTCATTTAGATAATTCAAATCACAACCACAATGAAATCGCAGTAAACACACCCAGTAAAATGGCTACATTTTTTTAAAAGACAGGAACACATATTAGTGAGGATGTGATGAAACTGGAATCTTCATACACCAGTGGTGGGAATGTAAAATGGTGCAGCCACTTGGGAAAAAAGTCTGGCAATTCCTCAGAAACCTAAACATAAAGTTACCATATAACACAGCAATTCCATTCCTAGGTATATACACAAAAACTTTTTTTTGAAGTATAGTTGATTTATAATGTTTCAGGTGTACAGTAGAGTGATTTAGTTTTATATATATATATATAACTTTTACAGTTATATATATATAAAACTTTTTCAGATTCTTTTCCATTATAGGTTATTACAACTATATTCAACTATATTGAATATAGTTCCCTGTGCTATACAGTAGGTCCTTCTTGGTTATCTATTTTACACATAGTAGCTTACAAAAACTTGTACATGAATATTCACAGCAGCATTATTCACAATAACTAAAAAGTGAAAACAACACAAATGTCCACCAACTGATGACTGGATAAACAAAATGTGGTGTATCTATACAATGGAATATTATTAGCCATACAAGGAACAAAGCACAGACATATCTACAACATGAACGAACCTTGAAAAGTTATGCTAAGAGAAAGAAGGCAGACAAAAAAGGACACATATTTGTATGAGTCCATTTATATGAAATGTCCAGAGTAGGCAAATTGATAGAGACAGAAAGTAGATTAGTAGTTACCACGAGCTGGGGGAAAGGAAGATTGAGGAGTGACCTTTAATGGGTATGAGGTTTCCTTCTGAGGTGATGAAATATTCTGGAATTAGTGGTGGTGTTTGTACAACTTTGTGAATATAATAAAAACCACTAAATTGTACACTTAATATTTTTTTACTTTAACATTCATTTAATCAAACTAAAGGAAACACATATATTTAGAGAGTTTCACTAAGAGTAGTAGAGTAGGTAGGCTCAGAGTTTCTCTTTAAAGTCAATAGCTCTTTGTCTTCACAGAAATGATGGGCAGGGCGGGGGCTGGTGCCCATGGATCCTAAACCAGCAGGACAGGTTGCCATGTTAACAGCCCAAATGAGTCCTCGAGGAGTTTGGGGGGCTTCAAAATTTGTCCTCTTCATATGCTCATGTAAACAGTCTCAAGTATTATGAGCTACAGTTCAACAAAGCCTCTGACAGAATTGGTTACCAGAGATGGGCAAGCCTGGTTGGTCCCACAGAAGGAGCTGGCATCTGGACCAAGCTGGTCGTCCCTGACCCCAGGAAAGAGCTGCTCAGTTCTCTGAGCTGCTTTACAGGGGCAAACGCCCTGGGAAACGCTCCCCTCGGTGGAGGTACAGGAAGTTACAGGCCACATATATGGGGAAAACCACGTCTTGGTTTTCCAGGTTCATTACCTCTAGCTCTTGATTCTGTCTCAGGGAAAGCAACTGGTATTCTGTGTCCTTCCTGAAAACGGCTCTCCCATCCCTGTCCAAGGAGAACAGGCGCAGGCGGAACGCGACCGTTCTCCTCCCGAGGAGACTGACCCCGAAGCTGCGGGACTTTTTCCGTGCGCTGCACCGGCAAATGATGCGCTGGTTGGCGTAGCGCAGCACCAGGTCCCAGAAGAATTTGAAGCCTTCCCACCGCCAGCTGCACAGCTCGTCCCTGTGGAGCTGGCTCCCGCACCGCATGCTTCTCCCCTGGGGGTCGGACACGTAGACGCCCATGGGCCGGACAATTCTGGTCTGCTCAGCCCGGAGGGGGCCAAGGCAATGCTCACTGTACAAGGGACACAACCAAGAGGGAGGGATCAGCGCATCCTGGTGGATGACGTGTGCTGACATCGGGTCGCACATTATGTAGGCAAGCCGCAGCTGCTGGAACACTGGCACGAAGGCTCTGCCCTGCTCGGTCTCCAGGAAAGGGGTGCCCTCCGAATCCCTCCTGGACCTGGCAAACCATGAGTTGGTGTCAGGCAATAGGGCACTGCGCGGGCCCCTCCATGTCGGCTGCAGCTGCAAGAACGTCCACGTTTTCAGCACGATGTACACGTTCATCTCCACCCCCATCACAAAGAGCCGTGAAGAGGCAACGACCTCTTTCATCAGATCCAGGCGGACTTCTCGCAATAGCCCCTCACTACACAGGCTCATCATGTTGTCCAGCAGCCACTGAAGACACACGGTCCTGATGGTCTGGAGTCCGTAGCTTTCAGCAGAGTAGTAGTAGCTGCACACGGTCTGGGCACTGACAGTCTCCTTCATGACCTCCCCGCACCGCTGAATCACCTGGTCCAGCTGCAGCATGCTGGCTGTGGCCAGGATGGCGACGACTCGACCGGGTGGGATGAGAATGGAGCCTCGGTACAGGGAACCTAAAGCCTCGTGCAGTGCCTCGCGATCAATGTTCTCGTCAGGCATCTGCAACTCTATAGTATCCATGTTTGTCTCCTGCCAAGCGCCACTGAACATGCTAGCAAAGAACCCTGACTGGCACAAGTAGACCCTATGCAAGTTCCACTCCTCCCCCAGTGCGCAGATCCGCACGTCGCTCCCTTCTCCTCTCAGGAAGAGTGCCTCATAAATGGACCCTGAATGATCTTTAGCACGTTTCCGGCAGGGCTCTTTCGTGAGCGGCCCCCCTGGGCCTGTCTTCCGCTTGCGGCTCCTCTGACGGGCGGCGGGTCTGGCCTTTTCACTCTCCTTCCCTTCCTTTCTCTCTGCCGCTACTGCCTCCTCGGCCTCCTCCATCCCCGCACTGGCACCTGGCTCCTCTGGGGCACGCCCCCACCAGTGCCATGGCATCCGACTGCTTCGTGCTCCCATGGCCTATACCTCAGTGGTGCAGTGGCCAAGCTTCCTCTCCAGGCGCCGTTGCCGCGGGCACGAGCTCAGCCCAGAGTGATGCTGGGTACTATGACGTTTGCTCTAACGGTCTCTCCAGAGGACGACGCCACGCTAAGCCACACCCACTAGGCCCCACCCCGCCGGGTAAGGGCACTCCGTACCAGGGATTCCACTCTGTTTATCTTTCCCTCCTGGGATGATTGCTCTCGGGCTCCCTTCATAGGATGATGGTGGAACAGAGGCCTTTGTGTGCGAATTTTACCCATTAATTTCAAGAACACAATTCGCTCTTGCCCATCTAAAACAGTTAGTGATTAGTCCTTTATGGAGAATTACATCTTGGTCCCAGCCCTGTCCTCTAGGCACCTTAATTTCCATAATTAACTTCTTATTTATTTATTTATTTTTAATTAATTTTATTTTTATATTTTTTATTAGTTCCTGCTTTACAACAAAGTGAATCAGTTATACATATACATCTGTTCCCATATCCCTTCCCTCTAGCGTCTCCCTCCCTCCCACTCTCCCTATCCCACCTCTCCAGGAGGTCACAAAGCACCCAGCTGATCTCCCTGTGCTATGCGGCTGCTTCCCACTAGCTATCTACCTTACGTTTGGTAGTGTATGTATGTCCATGCCTCTCTCTCGCTTTGTCACAGCTTACCCTTCCTCCTCCCCATATCCTCAAGTCCATTCTCAAGTAGATCTGTGTCTTTATTCCTGTTTTAACCCTAGGTTCTTCCTGACATTTTTTTCCTTAAATTCCATATATATGTGTTAGCATACGGTATTTGTCTTTCTCTTTCCGACTTACTTCACGCTGTATGACAGACCCTAGGTCTATCCACCTCATTACAAATAGCTCCGTTTCGTTTCTTTGTATGGCTGAGTAATATTCCATTGTATATATGTGCCACATCTTCTTTACCCATTCATCCGATGATGGACACTTAGGTTGTTTCCAGCTCCGGGCTATTGTGAATAGAGCTGCAATGAACATTTTGGTACATGTCTCTTTTTGAATTATGGTTTTCTCAGGGTATATGCCTAGTAGTGGGATTGCTGGGTCATATGGTAGTTCTATGTTTAGTTTTGTAAGGAACCTCCATACTGTTCTCCATCTTTAATGTTACACCATCTTTAGTGTGTGGCTCTCTTCCCCAGCTTGCAAGATGGCTGCTGGCACTCCAGCCACCATAACCACATTCCAGATTGAATATGGAGGAAAAGGAAGAGCAAATGCAGCATACCAAATGAGTCGGCTTCCCTTACAGAGCTTCCCCAGAGGCCCCCACCCAATGACTTCCAAATATATCTCACTGGACTCAGTTATGTCATATAACTACTTTTACCTGCATGGAAGACTGGGAAATAGAGCTTTTAAACTGAGACCATTCCAAAATTAAAACAGAGTTCTATGAGTAAAGAAAAAGGAGAGAGGGGATATCCGTTGACAAAGAGCAGCCTATAACAAAATTCCTGAGATGAATGACAAAGGAGCAGTGTCAAGTCACAAAAATATACAGATGAAGATTGTCCTGTGCTGATTTCTTCCAATGCAAATCAGAAGATTTCAACATGTTTCCAGTAAAGTCCAATAAAAACAATAGCAAGAAAGACCTATATTCCTGGATATCTTGGCAAAATGCTCTAATTCTATTTTTTAAATCCTAAAAGTATCCAAGCAATAAAATTTAAAAAAAAGATTACATAGAAATAATATAAATTGAGGCTATCCTCACACTTATCCATGATCTCCAAAAGTAGAGAATCACAAAATAATATCTCAAGAGTCTTGGGGCAAAAGTTATTACACAAAAGTAATAGTCACAGTCCAAAAACTATTTATAGAAGTAAGAGAAATATACCCTCCAGAAATCAAAACACTCAGAAAATAGCCACTTAAAAACTTGCTTAAACATATGTTTTCCTTCCAAATCTATGAATAGGAAACTCATTCTGTTCATGTTTAAGAATAAATATATTCTGGATAGACCTAGACGAAGTAAGTCAGACAGAGAAAGACAAATATGATATCACTTATATATGGAATCTACACAAGAAATTGAATTCTTGTGTTTGAAATAACAGAAAAGCTCCCACTGGCCAACATTGGGTTAATTTGAGGATCAAAAAGAATCACAACTGTAATTGATTATATCACACTGAGTAAATAAAAATCTACTAGGACACAGTGATTTCTCTCCTCCCAAAAGAAGAGAGCAGAAAAAAAGGGAAAGCTCTTTTTCACAGAAGAATGGCAGCTAATAAAGGTGGAAGGAATTAGATCATTGGAAAGTCACGGATTTGCAGTCCCCGGTGGATAACGGATTCTGAGAAGGAAACAGTGGAGGATAAAACAACTAAGTGACAGGTTATTGGGAAACAGGAATTTGTCCCTATTATTAATTGTGAAGACCAACTGTAACTTTTGTTGCAGACATCTGAAGATCACCAGCTTAACCAGCAAGTCATCATAAATAAAATTAAAAGACACATTACAACCACATCAAATATGATAGAGTTAATATCTATAATAATAAAGACTTCATACAAATGGGAAAATGAAGCACCAAGACCTTGCCTGGGGAGGAGGTGTTGGTAAAATACAGGTATAGAGGATTTACAGAAACAGCCTGACTGTCCCTTTGTCCCTTCACTGGAAGTGGATAGGATGGCACCTGCCTGAGTGTGAGAACCCCAGCATCAGACACTTCATAATCTGGGGTATTTTTCCCGTGAGGTACGCAGAGGGACCCAGGACCCCAGGCCACTTTCCTTTTGCCTGCTATTCCTAGCCTGCAGCTTCCTGTCCTCGGCTGGAAGAAGTGGAAGGGCAAAGGGAAAAGACTTGTGCCAACCGAGCCTGTTATTTTTCATCCAGAATTCAGTTTCTTTCCCAGAAGTCACTCTCAGAGGAGTCACCTGGTCACAACTACCTACAGAGAGACAGCCTCCAGCACCCCTCTTTCCTTGACAAAAGAGCAAAAGTAAAATAGATAAATCATAGTACTTGGTACTGAATATTTGGAGATTGGCACCTCACAGACCGTTGGTATATGGCATATGTCGTTACAACTTTTCTGAAAAGCAACTCTTCAGTGTGTTTAAGGAAACCTCAATGTACCTCTAGATCCATCAGTTCTGCTTTGGGGAATCATTTCTATGGAAATAATGTGAAATGCAATGAATGGTTTATGTACATTGATATTCAGGTTGAGAGACTGTCATTTTGAAATCCACTATTAAAACATTTACAGGGTAAAATTTTAACAACAAAGACACATAAATAAGCAAACTTAGACTCTCCCAACTCTCCCCCATTATTCCATTATCCTTGTACTTTACTCTCTGATCACAGAAGGTGGAGTTTCTGAACCTTTCTTTCTGCCATGCTATTCACTCAAATGGATCTATTGTGGTTCCTTTCAATTTCCTGATTACTAGCTCTGACTCCTTCTCACCTCTTCTCTCCACTTTAGGGAAGCTATCAGAATGTAGAGGGCAACATTACAACTGTAGGACTAAGCACAAGTCTTCTCTGGTTGATTTCTTTATATTTTTGTCTTGAAATAATTATAGATTCATGGAAGATGCAGGGAGTACAGAGAACTTTGTGTGCTCTTTACCTACTTCCCCAATGGGAACTATCCTACAATATCAAAACAAGGAAATTGACATTGGTACAATCTACAGAGCTTATTCAGATGTCATCAGTTTTACAATGCACTCGTGTGTGTGAAGGTCCGTGTCATTTTATCACGTGTATGGATTCGTGTAACTACCACCATGATCACAATATGGAGCTGTCTCATCACCACTAAGATCCCATGTATTGTTCTTTTATAGTCACATCCATTTCCCTGTCATCCTCGCCATCCATAAAAGCTGGCAACCACTAATCTGTTCCCCACTTCTATAATTTTGTTATTTCAAGAATGTTACATAAATGCCATCATACATAATGTAACACTCTGAGATTGGTTTTTCCCACTGAGCCAAATTCCCTTGAGATTCATCCACGTTGTTACACGCATTCCTGTTTCTTGTTGCATAGTATTTCTGGGTGTGGATGTGCCACAGCTGGTTTAGTTATCAACCTGCTGAACTACATTTGTGTTGCTTCCAGTTTTCAGCTATTACAAATAAAGTTGCTATGAACATTCACATATAGGATTTTGTGTGGACATTGGTTTTTGTTTCTCTGGGATAAATGCACGAGTGTAATTGCTGGGTCATATGATAATTAGTTTTAAAAAAAACTGACACACTCCTTTCCACACGGCTGTATTATTATAGGTTCCACCATAGACATATAGTGATCCAAACTCTCTGCATCTTCACCAGCATTTGCCGTTGTCAATATTCTATTTTATTTTAGCCATTCTGATAGGTGCATATCATTATGGTTTTAATTGCATTTTCCTTAGTGGCTAATGATATTGAACATTTTTTTCATGTTTTACTTTTCCATTATTATATCTTATTTTGTGAAATGTCTGTTCATGACTTTTATCTATTTTCTATTGGGTTTTTAAATATTTACCATACAGTTTGATCCGTTTGTTAGTATTCTAGTTATGAATCCTTTGGCAGTTATATAGCTTGCAAATTATCTTCCAGTGATTGGTTATTAAAAGTATATAATTAGTGGGACTTCCCTAGTGACACAGTGGTTAAGAATCTGCCTGCCAATGCAGGGGACACGGGTTCAAGCCCTGGTCTGGGAAGATCCCACATGCCACAGAGCAACTAAGCCCATGAGCCACAACTACTGAGCCTGCACTCTAGAGCCAGCAAGCCACAACTACTGAAGCCTGCACGCCTAGAGCCCATGCTCTGCCACAAGAGAAGCCACTGCAATGAGAAGCCCGCGCACCACAACCAAGAGTAGCCCCTGCTCGCCACAACTAGAGAAAAACCACATGCAGCAACAAAGACCCAACACAGCCAGAAATAATAAATAAATAAATAAATAAATTTATTTATTTTTTAAAAAGTATCTAATTAGGGAAGGCCTTTGGGAATGGTGGAGCTAGGGCCTATGAAAATATTTTCCTTCATGAAAGCCATGAGAACACTGACAAATATTCTAAATCAACTTTTCGAGAACTCTGGAAATTAACCAGAACACATAAACAACTCTTACAACTTGACGATAAAAAGACAATAACCCACTTAAAAATGGTTAAGTGATTTGAATAGTTATTTCTCTGAAGACTACATAAAAATGGCCAATAAGTACATGAAATGATGCTCAACATTGCTAGTCATTTAGATAATTCAAATCACAACCACAATGAAATCGCAGTAAACACACCCAGTAAAATGGCTACATTTTTTTAAAAGACAGGAACACATATTAGTGAGGATGTGATGAAACTGGAATCTTCATACACCAGTGGTGGGAATGTAAAATGGTGCAGCCACTTGGGAAAAAAGTCTGGCAATTCCTCAGAAACCTAAACATAAAGTTACCATATAACACAGCAATTCCATTCCTAGGTATATACACAAAAACTTTTTTTTGAAGTATAGTTGATTTATAATGTTTCAGGTGTACAGTAGAGTGATTTAGTTTTATATATATATATATAACTTTTACAGTTATATATATATAAAACTTTTTCAGATTCTTTTCCATTATAGGTTATTACAACTATATTCAACTATATTGAATATAGTTCCCTGTGCTATACAGTAGGTCCTTCTTGGTTATCTATTTTACACATAGTAGCTTACAAAAACTTGTACATGAATATTCACAGCAGCATTATTCACAATAACTAAAAAGTGAAAACAACACAAATGTCCACCAACTGATGACTGGATAAACAAAATGTGGTGTATCTATACAATGGAATATTATTAGCCATACAAGGAACAAAGCACAGACATATCTACAACATGAACGAACCTTGAAAAGTTATGCTAAGAGAAAGAAGGCAGACAAAAAAGGACACATATTTGTATGAGTCCATTTATATGAAATGTCCAGAGTAGGCAAATTGATAGAGACAGAAAGTAGATTAGTAGTTACCACGAGCTGGGGGAAAGGAAGATTGAGGAGTGACCTTTAATGGGTATGAGGTTTCCTTCTGAGGTGATGAAATATTCTGGAATTAGTGGTGGTGTTTGTACAACTTTGTGAATATAATAAAAACCACTAAATTGTACACTTAATATTTTTTTACTTTAACATTCATTTAATCAAACTAAAGGAAACACATATATTTAGAGAGTTTCACTAAGAGTAGTAGAGTAGGTAGGCTCAGAGTTTCTCTTTAAAGTCAATAGCTCTTTGTCTTCACAGAAATGATGGGCAGGGCGGGGGCTGGTGCCCATGGATCCTAAACCAGCAGGACAGGTTGCCATGTTAACAGCCCAAATGAGTCCTCGAGGAGTTTGGGGGGCTTCAAAATTTGTCCTCTTCATATGCTCATGTAAACAGTCTCAAGTATTATGAGCTACAGTTCAACAAAGCCTCTGACAGAATTGGTTACCAGAGATGGGCAAGCCTGGTTGGTCCCACAGAAGGAGCTGGCATCTGGACCAAGCTGGTCGTCCCTGACCCCAGGAAAGAGCTGCTCAGTTCTCTGAGCTGCTTTACAGGGGCAAACGCCCTGGGAAACGCTCCCCTCGGTGGAGGTACAGGAAGTTACAGGCCACATATATGGGGAAAACCACGTCTTGGTTTTCCAGGTTCATTACCTCTAGCTCTTGATTCTGTCTCAGGGAAAGCAACTGGTATTCTGTGTCCTTCCTGAAAACGGCTCTCCCATCCCTGTCCAAGGAGAACAGGCGCAGGCGGAACGCGACCGTTCTCCTCCCGAGGAGACTGACCCCGAAGCTGCGGGACTTTTTCCGTGCGCTGCACCGGCAAATGATGCGCTGGTTGGCGTAGCGCAGCACCAGGTCCCAGAAGAATTTGAAGCCTTCCCACCGCCAGCTGCACAGCTCGTCCCTGTGGAGCTGGCTCCCGCACCGCATGCTTCTCCCCTGGGGGTCGGACACGTAGACGCCCATGGGCCGGACAATTCTGGTCTGCTCAGCCCGGAGGGGGCCAAGGCAATGCTCACTGTACAAGGGACACAACCAAGAGGGAGGGATCAGCGCATCCTGGTGGATGACGTGTGCTGACATCGGGTCGCACATTATGTAGGCAAGCCGCAGCTGCTGGAACACTGGCACGAAGGCTCTGCCCTGCTCGGTCTCCAGGAAAGGGGTGCCCTCCGAATCCCTCCTGGACCTGGCAAACCATGAGTTGGTGTCAGGCAATAGGGCACTGCGCGGGCCCCTCCATGTCGGCTGCAGCTGCAAGAACGTCCACGTTTTCAGCACGATGTACACGTTCATCTCCACCCCCATCACAAAGAGCCGTGAAGAGGCAACGACCTCTTTCATCAGATCCAGGCGGACTTCTCGCAATAGCCCCTCACTACACAGGGTCATCATGTTGTCCAGCAGCCACTGAAGACACACGGTCCTGATGGTCTGGAGTCCGTAGCTTTCAGCAGAGTAGTAGTAGCTGCACACGGTCTGGGCACTGACAGTCTCCTTCATGACCTCCCCGCACCGCTGAATCACCTGGTCCAGCTGCAGCATGCTGGCTGTGGCCAGGATGGCGACGACTCGACCGGGTGGGATGAGAATGGAGCCTCGGTACAGGGAACCTAAAGCCTCGTTCAGTGCCTCGCGATCAATGTTCTCGTCAGGCATCTGCAACTCTATAGTATCCATGTTTGTCTCCTGCCAAGCGCCACTGAACATGCTAGCAAAGAACCCTGACTGGCACAAGTAGACCCTATGCAAGTTCCACTCCTCCCCCAGTGCGCAGATCCGCACGTCGCTCCCTTCTCCTCTCAGGAAGAGTGCCTCATAAATGGACCCTGAATGATCTTTAGCACGTTTCCGGCAGGGCTCTTTCGTGAGCGGCCCCCCTGGGCCTGTCTTCCGCTTGCGGCTCCTCTGACGGGCGGCGGGTCTGGCCTTTTCACTCTCCTTCCCTTCCTTTCTCTCTGCCGCTACTGCCTCCTCGGCCTCCTCCATCCCCGCACTGGCACCTGGCTCCTCTGGGGCACGCCCCCACCAGTGCCATGGCATCCGACTGCTTCGTGCTCCCATGGCCTATACCTCAGTGGTGCAGTGGCCAAGCTTCCTCTCCAGGCGCCGTTGCCGCGGGCACGAGCTCAGCCCAGAGTGATGCTGGGTACTATGACGTTTGCTCTAACGGTCTCTCCAGAGGACGACGCCACGCTAAGCCACACCCACTAGGCCCCACCCCGCCGGGTAAGGGCACTCCGTACCAGGGATTCCACTCTGTTTATCTTTCCCTCCTGGGATGATTGCTCTCGGGCTCCCTTCATAGGATGATGGTGGAACAGAGGCCTTTGTGTGCGAATTTTACCCATTAATTTCAAGAACACAATTCGCTCTTGCCCATCTAAAACAGTTAGTGATTAGTCCTTTATGGAGAATTACATCTTGGTCCCAGCCCTGTCCTCTAGGCACCTTAATTTCCATAATTAACTTCTTATTTATTTATTTATTTTTAATTAATTTTATTTTTATATTTTTTATTAGTTCCTGCTTTACAACAAAGTGAATCAGTTATACATATACATCTGTTCCCATATCCCTTCCCTCTAGCGTCTCCCTCCCTCCCACTCTCCCTATCCCACCTCTCCAGGAGGTCACAAAGCACCCAGCTGATCTCCCTGTGCTATGCGGCTGCTTCCCACTAGCTATCTACCTTACGTTTGGTAGTGTATGTATGTCCATGCCTCTCTCTCGCTTTGTCACAGCTTACCCTTCCTCCTCCCCATATCCTCAAGTCCATTCTCAAGTAGATCTGTGTCTTTATTCCTGTTTTAACCCTAGGTTCTTCCTGACATTTTTTTCCTTAAATTCCATATATATGTGTTAGCATACGGTATTTGTCTTTCTCTTTCCGACTTACTTCACGCTGTATGACAGACTCTAGGTCTATCCACCTCATTACAAATAGCTCCGTTTCGTTTCTTTGTATGGCTGAGTAATATTCCATTGTATATATGTGCCACATCTTCTTTACCCATTCATCCGATGATGGACACTTAGGTTGTTTCCAGCTCCGGGCTATTGTGAATAGAGCTGCAATGAACATTTTGGTACATGTCTCTTTTTGAATTATGGTTTTCTCAGGGTATATGCCTAGTAGTGGGATTGCTGGGTCATATGGTAGTTCTATGTTTAGTTTTGTAAGGAACCTCCATACTGTTCTCCATCTTTAATGTTACACCATCTTTAGTGTGTGGCTCTCTTCCCCAGCTTGCAAGATGGCTGCTGGCACTCCAGCCACCATAACCACATTCCAGATTGAATATGGAGGAAAAGGAAGAGCAAATGCAGCACACCAAATGAGTCGGCTTCCCTTACAGAGCTTCCCCAGAGGCCCCCACCCAATGACTTCCAAATATATCTCACTGGACTCAGTTATGTCATATAACTACTTTTACCTGCATGGAAGACTGGGAAATAGAGCTTTTAAACTGAGACCATTCCAAAATTAAAACAGAGTTCTATGAGTAAAGAAAAAGGAGAGAGGGGATATCCGTTGACAAAGAGCAGCCTATAACAAAATTCCTGAGATGAATGACAAAGGAGCAGTGTCAAGTCACAAAAATATACAGATGAAGATTGTCCTGTGCTGATTTCTTCCAATGCAAATCAGAAGATTTCAACATGTTTCCAGTAAAGTCCAATAAAAACAATAGCAAGAAAGACCTATATTCCTGGATATCTTGGCAAAATGCTCTAATTCTATTTTTTAAATCCTAAAAGTATCCAAGCAATAAAATTTAAAAAAAAGATTACATAGAAATAATATAAATTGAGGCTATCCTCACACTTATCCATGATCTCCAAAAGTAGAGAATCACAAAATAATATCTCAAGAGTCTTGGGGCAAAAGTTATTACACAAAAGTAATAGTCACAGTCCAAAAACTATTTATAGATGTAAGAGAAATATACCCTCCAGAAATCAAAACACTCAGAAAATAGCCACTTAAAAACTTGCTTAAACATATGTTTTCCTTCCAAATCTATGAATAGGAAACTCATTCTGTTCATGTTTAAGAATAAATATATTCTGGATAGACCTAGACGAAGTAAGTCAGACAGAGAAAGACAAATATGATATCACTTATATATGGAATCTACACAAGAAATTGAATTCTTGTGTTTGAAATAACAGAAAAGCTCCCACTGGCCAACATTGGGTTAATTTGAGGATCAAAAAGAATCACAACTGTAATTGATTATATCACACTGAGTAAATAAAAATCTACTAGGACACAGTGATTTCTCTCCTCCCAAAAGAAGAGAGCAGAAAAAAAGGGAAAGCTCTTTTTCACAGAAGAATGGCAGCTAATAAAGGTGGAAGGAATTAGATCATTGGAAAGTCACGGATTTGCAGTCCCCGGTGGATAACGGATTCTGAGAAGGAAACAGTGGAGGATAAAACAACTAAGTGACAGGTTATTGGGAAACAGGAATTTGTCCCTATTATTAATTGTGAAGACCAACTGTAACTTTTGTTGCAGACATCTGAAGATCACCAGCTTAACCAGCAAGTCATCATAAATAAAATTAAAAGACATATTAAAACCACATCAAACATGATAGAGTTAATATCTATAATAATAAAGACTTCATACAAATTGGAAACAGGAGCACCAAGACCTTGCCTGGGGAGGAGGTGTTGGTAAAATACAGGTATAGAGGATTTACAGAAACAGCCTGACTGTCCCTTGGTCCCTTCACTGGAAGTGGATAGGATGGCACCTGCCTGAGTGTCAGAACCCCAGCATCAGACACTTCATTAATCTGGGGTATTTTTCCCGTGAGGTACGCAGAGGGACCCAGGGCCCCAGGCCACTTTCCTTTTGCCTGCTATTCCTAGCCTGCAGCTTCGTGTCCTCGGCTGGAGGAAGTGGAAGGGCAAAGGGAAAAGGCTTGTGCCAACCGAGCCTGTTATTTTTCATCCAGAAAAAAACATCTTTCCCAGAAGTCACTCTCAGAGGAGTCACCTGGTCACAACTACCTACAGAGAGACAGCCTCTAGCACCCCTCTTTCCTTGACAAAACAGCAAAAATAAAATGGATAAATCATAGTACTTGGTACTGAATATTTGGAGATTGGCACCTCACAGACCGTTGGTATATGGCATATGTTGTTACAACTTTTCTGAAAAGCAACTCTTCAGTGTGTTTAAGGAAACCTCAATGTACCTCTAGATCCATCAGTTCTGCTTTGGGGAATCATTTCTATGGAAATAATGTGAAAGGCCATGAATGGTTTATGTACATTGATATTCAGGTTGAGAGACTGTCATTTTGAAATCCACTATTAAAACATTTACAGGTAAAATTTTAACAACAAAGACACATAAATAAGCAAACTTAGAGTCTCCCAACTCTCCCCCATTATTCCATTATCCTTGTACTTTACTCTCTGATCACAGAAGGTGGAGTTTCTGAACCTTTCTTTCTGCCATGCTATTCACTCAAATGGATCTATTGTGGTTCCCTTCAATTTCCTGATTACTAGCTCTGACTCCTTCTCACCTCTTCTCTCCACTTTAGGGAAGCTATCAGAATGTAGAGGGCAACATTACAACTGTAGGACTAAGCACAAGTCTTCTCTGGTTGATTTCTTTATATTTTTGTCTTGAAATAATTATAGATTCATGGAAGATGCAGAGAGTACAGAGAACTTTGTGTGCTCTTTACCTACTTCCCCAATGGGAACTATCCTACAATATCAAAACAAGGAAATTGACATTGGTACAATCTACAGAGCTTATTCAGATGTCATCAGTTTTACAATGCACTCGTGTGTGTGAAGGTCCCTGTAATTTTATCACATGTATGGATTCGTGTAACTACCACCATGATCACAATATGGAGCTGTCTCATCGCCACTAAGATCCCATGTATTGTTCTTTTATAGTCACATCCATTTCCCTGTCATCCTCGCCATCCATAAAAGCTGGCAACCACTAGTCTGTTCCCCACTTCTATAATTTTGTTATTTCAAGAATGTTACATAAATGCCATCATACATAATGTAACACTCTGAGATTGGTTTTTCCCACTGAGCCAAATTCCCTTGAGATTCATCCACGTTGTTACACGCATTCCTTTTTATTGTTGCGTAGTATTTCTGGGTATGGATGTGCCACAGTTGGTTTAGTTATCAACCTGCTGAACTACATTTGTGTTGCTTCCAGTTTTCAGCTATTACAAATAAAGTTGCTATGAACATTCACATACAGGATTTTGTGTGGACGTTGGTTTTTGTTTCTCTGGGATAAATGCACAAGTGTAATTGCTGGGTCATATGATAATTAGTTTTAAAAGAAACTGACACACTCCTTTCCACATGGCTGTATTATTATAGGTTCCACCATAAACATATAGTGATCCAAACTCTCTGCATCTTCACCAGCATTTGCCGTTGTCAATATTCTATTTTATTTTAGCCATTCTGATAGGTGCATATCATTATGGTTTTAATTGCATTTTCCTTAGTGGCTAATGATATTGAACATTTTTTTCATGTTTTACTTTTCCATTATTATATCTTATTTTGTGAAATGTCTGTTCATGACTTTTATCTATTTTCTATTGGGTTTTTAAATATTTACCATACAGTTTGATCCGTTTGTTAGTATTCTAGTTATGAATCCTTTGGCAGTTATATAGCTTGCAAATTATCTTCCAGTGATTGGTTATTAAAGGTATATAATTAGTGGGACTTCCCTAGTGACACAGTGGTTAAGAATCTGCCTGCCAATGCAGGGGACACGGGTTCAAGGCCTGGTCTGGGAAGATCCCACATGCCGCAGAGCAACTAAGCCCATGAGCCACAACTACTGAGCCTGCACTCTAGAGCCAGCAAGCCACAACTACTGAAGCCTGCACGCCTAGAGCCCATGCTCTGCCACAAGAGAAGCCACTGCAATGAGCAGCCCGCGCACCACAACCAAGAGTAACCCCTGCTCGCCACAACTAGAGAAAAACCACATGCAGCAACAAAGACCCAACACAGCCAGAAATAATAAATAAATAAATAAATAAATAAATAAATTTATTTTTTAAAAAGTACCTAATTAGGGAAAGCCTTTGGGAATGGTGGAGCTAGGGCCTATGAAAATATTTTCCTTCGTAAAAGCCATGAGAACACTGACAAATATTCTAAATCAACTTTTCGAGAACTCTTGAAATTAACCAGAACACATAAACAACTCTTACAACTTGACAACAAAAAGACAATAACCCACTTAAAAATGGTTAAGTGATTTGAATAGTTATTTCTCTGAAGACTACATAAAAATGGCCAATAATTACATGAAATGATGCTCAACATTGCTAGTCATTTAGATAATTCAAATCACAACCACAATGAAATTGCAGTAAACACACCCAGTAAAATGGCTACATTTTTTCAAAAGACAGTAACATATATTAGTGAGGATGTGATGAAACTGGAATCTTCATACACCAGTGGGGGGATGTAAAATGGTGCAGCCACTTGGGAAAAATGTCTGGCAATTCCTCAGAAACCTAAACATAAAGTTACCATATAACACAGCAATTCCATTCCTAGGTATATACACAAAAACTTTTTTTTGAAGTATAGCTGATTTATAATGTTTCAGGTGTACAGTAGAGTGATTTAGTTTTATATATATATATATAACTTTTACAGTTATATATATATAAAACTTTTTCAGATTCTTTTCCATTATAGGTTATTACAACTATATTCAACTATATTGAATATAGTTCCCTGAGCTATACAGTAGGTCCTTCTTGGTTATCTATTTTACATATAGTAGCTTACAAAAACTTGTACATGAATATTCACAGCAGCATTATTCACAATAACTAAAAAGTGAAAACAACACAAATGTCCACCAACTGATGACTGGATAAACAAAATGTGGTGTATCTATACAATGGAATATTATTAGCCATACAAGGAACAAAGCACAGACATATCTACAACATGAACGAACCTTGAAAAGTTATGCTAAGAGAAAGAAGGCAGACAAAAAAGGACACATATTTGTATGAGTCCATTTATATGAAATGTCCAGAGTAGGCAAATTGATAGAGACAGAAAGTAGATTAGTAGTTACCACGAGCTGGGGGAAAGGAAGATTGAGGAGTGACCTTTAATGGGTATGAGGTTTCCTTCTGAGGTGATGAAATATTCTGGAATTAGTGGTGGTGTTTGTACAACTTTGTGAATATAATAAAAACCACTAAATTGTACACTTAATATTTTTTTACTTTAACATTCACTTAATCAAACTAAAGGAAACACATATATTAACAGAGTTTCACTAAGAGTAGTAGAGTAGGTAGGCTCAGAGTTTCTCTTTAAAGTCAATAGCTCTTTGTCTTCACAGAAATGATGGGCAGGGCGGGGGCTGGTGCCCATGGATCCTAAACCAGCAGGACAGGTTGCCATGTTAACAGCCCAAATGAGTCCTCGAGGAGTTTGGGGGGCTTCAAAATTTGTCCTCTTCATATGCTCATGTAAACAGTCTCAAGTATTATGAGCTACAGTTCAACAAAGCCTCTGACAGAATTGGTTACCAGAGATGGGCAAGCCTGGTTGGTCCCACAGAAGGAGCTGGCATCTGGACCAAGCTGGTCGTCCCTGACCCCAGGAAAGAGCTGCTCAGTTCTCTGAGCTGCTTTACAGGGGCAAACGCCCTGGGAAACGCTCCCCTCGGTGGAGGTACAGGAAGTTACAGGCCACATATATGGGGAAAACCACGTCTTGGTTTTCCAGGTTCATTACCTCTAGCTCTTGATTCTGTCTCAGGGAAAGCAACTGGTATTCTGTGTCCTTCCTGAAAACGGCTCTCCCATCCCTGTCCAAGGAGAACAGGCGCAGGCGGAACGCGACCGTTCTCCTCCCGAGGAGACTGACCCCGAAGCTGCGGGACTTTTTCCGTGCGCTGCACCGGCAAATGATGCGCTGGTTGGCGTAGCGCAGCACCAGGTCCCAGAAGAATTTGAAGCCTTCCCACCGCCAGCTGCACAGCTCGTCCCTGTGGAGCTGGCTCCCGCACCGCATGCTTCTCCCCTGGGGGTCGGACACGTAGACGCCCATGGGCCGGACAATTCTGGTCTGCTCAGCCCGGAGGGGGCCAAGGCAATGCTCACTGTACAAGGGACACAACCAAGAGGGAGGGATCAGCGCATCCTGGTGGATGACGTGTGCTGACATCGGGTCGCACATTATGTAGGCAAGCCGCAGCTGCTGGAACACTGGCACGAAGGCTCTGCCCTGCTCGGTCTCCAGGAAAGGGGTGCCCTCCGAATCCCTCCTGGACCTGGCAAACCATGAGTTGGTGTCAGGCAATAGGGCACTGTGCGGGCCCCTCCATGTCGGCTGCAGCTGCAAGAACGTCCACGTTTTCAGCACGATGTACACGTTCATCTCCACCCCCATCACAAAGAGCCGTGAAGAGGCAACGACCTCTTTCATCAGATCCAGGCGGACTTCTCGCAATAGCCCCTCACTACACAGGCTCATCATGTTGTCCAGCAGCCACTGAAGACACACGGTCCTGATGGTCTGGAGTCCGTAGCTTTCAGCAGAGTAGTAGTAGCTGCACACGGTCTGGGCACTGACAGTCTCCTTCATGACCTCCCCGCACCGCTGAATCACCTGGTCCAGCTGCAGCATGCTGGCTGTGGCCAGGATGGCGACGACTCGACCGGGTGGGATGAGAATGGAGCCTCGGTACAGGGAACCTAAAGCCTCGTGCAGTGCCTCGCGATCAATGTTCTCGTCAGGCATCTGCAACTCTATAGTATCCATGTTTGTCTCCTGCCAAGCGCCACTGAACATGCTAGCAAAGAACCCTGACTGGCACAAGTAGACCCTATGCAAGTTCCACTCCTCCCCCAGTGCGCAGATCCGCACGTCGCTCCCTTCTCCTCTCAGGAAGAGTGCCTCATAAATGGACCCTGAATGATCTTTAGCACGTTTCCGGCAGGGCTCTTTCGTGAGCGGTCCCCCGGGGCCTGTCTTCCGCTTGCGGCTCCTCTGACGGGCGGCGGGTCTGGCCTTTTCACTCTCCTTCCCTTCCTTTCTCTCTGCCGCTACTGCCTCCTCGGCCTCCTCCATCCCCGCACTGGCACCTGGCTCCTCTGGGGCACGCCCCCACCAGTGCCATGGCATCCGACTGCTTCGTGCTCCCATGGCCTATACCTCAGTGGTGCAGTGGCCAAGCTTCCTCTCCAGGCGCCGTTGCCGCGGGCACGAGCTCAGCCCAGAGTGATGCTGGGTACTATGACGTTTGCTCTAACGGTCTCTCCAGAGGACGACGCCACGCTAAGCCACACCCACTAGGCCCCACCCCGCCGGGTAAGGGCACTCCGTACCAGGGATTCCACTCTGTTTATCTTTCCCTCCTGGGATGATTGCTCTCGGGCTCCCTTCATAGGATGATGGTGGAACAGAGGCCTTTGTGTGCGAATTTTACCCATTAATTTCAAGAACACAATTCGCTCTTGCCCATCTAAAACAGTTAGTGATTAGTCCTTTATGGAGAATTACATCTTGGTCCCAGCCCTGTCCTCTAGGCACCTTAATTTCCATAATTAACTTCTTATTTATTTATTTATTTTTAATTAATTTTATTTTTATATTTTTTATTAGTTCCTGCTTTACAACAAAGTGAATCAGTTATACATATACATCTGTTCCCATATCCCTTCCCTCTAGCGTCTCCCTCCCTCCCACTCTCCCTATCCCACCTCTCCAGGAGGTCACAAAGCACCCAGCTGATCTCCCTGTGCTATGCGGCTGCTTCCCACTAGCTATCTACCTTACGTTTGGTAGTGTATGTATGTCCATGCCTCTCTCTCGCTTTGTCACAGCTTACCCTTCCTCCTCCCCATATCCTCAAGTCCATTCTCAAGTAGATCTGTGTCTTTATTCCTGTTTTAACCCTAGGTTCTTCCTGACATTTTTTTCCTTAAATTCCATATATATGTGTTAGCATACGGTATTTGTCTTTCTCTTTCCGACTTACTTCACGCTGTATGACAGACTCTAGGTCTATCCACCTCATTACAAATAGCTCCGTTTCGTTTCTTTGTATGGCTGAGTAATATTCCATTGTATATATGTGCCACATCTTCTTTACCCATTCATCCGATGATGGACACTTAGGTTGTTTCCAGCTCCGGGCTATTGTGAATAGAGCTGCAATGAACATTTTGGTACATGTCTCTTTTTGAATTATGGTTTTCTCAGGGTATATGCCTAGTAGTGGGATTGCTGGGTCATATGGTAGTTCTATGTTTAGTTTTGTAAGGAACCTCCATACTGTTCTCCATCTTTAATGTTACACCATCTTTAGTGTGTGGCTCTCTTCCCCAGCTTGCAAGATGGCTGCTGGCACTCCAGCCACCATAACCACATTCCAGATTGAATATGGAGGAAAAGGAAGAGCAAATGCAGCACACCAAATGAGTCGGCTTCCCTTACAGAGCTTCCCCAGAGGCCCCCACCCAATGACTTCCAAATATATCTCACTGGACTCAGTTATGTCATATAACTACTTTTACCTGCATGGAAGACTGGGAAATAGAGCTTTTAAACTGAGACCATTCCAAAATTAAAACAGAGTTCTATGAGTAAAGAAAAAGGAGAGAGGGGATATCCGTTGACAAAGAGCAGCCTATAACAAAATTCCTGAGATGAATGACAAAGGAGCAGTGTCAAGTCACAAAAATATACAGATGAAGATTGTCCTGTGCTGATTTCTTCCAATGCAAATCAGAAGATTTCAACATGTTTCCAGTAAAGTCCAATAAAAACAATAGCAAGAAAGACCTATATTCCTGGATATCTTGGCAAAATGCTCTAATTCTATTTTTTAAATCCTAAAAGTATCCAAGCAATAAAATTTAAAAAAAAGATTACATAGAAATAATATAAATTGAGGCTATCCTCACACTTATCCATGATCTCCAAAAGTAGAGAATCACAAAATAATATCTCAAGAGTCTTGGGGCAAAAGTTATTACACAAAAGTAATAGTCACAGTCCAAAAACTATTTATAGAAGTAAGAGAAATATACCCTCCAGAAATCAAAACACTCAGAAAATAGCCACTTAAAAACTTGCTTAAACATATGTTTTCCTTCCAAATCTATGAATAGGAAACTCATTCTGTTCATGTTTAAGAATAAATATATTCTGGATAGACCTAGACGAAGTAAGTCAGACAGAGAAAGACAAATATGATATCACTTATATATGGAATCTACACAAGAAATTGAATTCTTGTGTTTGAAATAACAGAAAAGCTCCCACTGGCCAACATTGGGTTAATTTGAGGATCAAAAAGAATCACAACTGTAATTGATTATATCACACTGAGTAAATAAAAATCTACTAGGACACAGTGATTTCTCTCCTCCCAAAAGAAGAGAGCAGAAAAAAAAGGGAAAGCTCTTTTTCACAGAAGAATGGCAGCTAATAAAGGTGGAAGGAATTAGATCATTGGAAAGTCACGGATTTGCAGTCCCCGGTGGATAACGGATTCTGAGAAGGAAACAGTGGAGGATAAAACAACTAAGTGACAGGTTATTGGGAAACAGGAATTTGTCCCTATTATTAATTGTGAAGACCAACTGTAACTTTTGTTGCAGACATCTGAAGATCACCAGCTTAACCAGCAAGTCATCATAAATAAAATTAAAAGACATATTAAAACCACATCAAACATGATAGAGTTAATATCTATAATAATAAAGACTTCATACAAATTGGAAACAGGAGCACCAAGACCTTGCCTGGGGAGGAGGTGTTGGTAAAATACAGGTATAGAGGATTTACAGAAACAGCCTGACTGTCCCTTGGTCCCTTCACTGGAAGTGGATAGGATGGCACCTGCCTGAGTGTCAGAACCCCAGCATCAGACACTTCATTAATCTGGGGTATTTTTCCCGTGAGGTACGCAGAGGGACCCAGGGCCCCAGGCCACTTTCCTTTTGCCTGCTATTCCTAGCCTGCAGCTTCGTGTCCTCGGCTGGAGGAAGTGGAAGGGCAAAGGGAAAAGGCTTGTGCCAACCGAGCCTGTTATTTTTCATCCAGAAAAAAACATCTTTCCCAGAAGTCACTCTCAGAGGAGTCACCTGGTCACAACTACCTACAGAGAGACAGCCTCTAGCACCCCTCTTTCCTTGACAAAACAGCAAAAATAAAATGGATAAATCATAGTACTTGGTACTGAATATTTGGAGATTGGCACCTCACAGACCGTTGGTATATGGCATATGTTGTTACAACTTTTCTGAAAAGCAACTCTTCAGTGTGTTTAAGGAAACCTCAATGTACCTCTAGATCCATCAGTTCTGCTTTGGGGAATCATTTCTATGGAAATAATGTGAAAGGCCATGAATGGTTTATGTACATTGATATTCAGGTTGAGAGACTGTCATTTTGAAATCCACTATTAAAACATTTACAGGTAAAATTTTAACAACAAAGACACATAAATAAGCAAACTTAGACTCTCCCAACTCTCCCCCATTATTCCATTATCCTTGTACTTTACTCTCTGATCACAGAAGGTGGAGTTTCTGAACCTTTCTTTCTGCCATGCTATTCACTCAAATGGATCTATTGTGGTTCCCTTCAATTTCCTGATTACTAGCTCTGACTCCTTCTCACCTCTTCTCTCCACTTTAGGGAAGCTATCAGAATGTAGAGGGCAACATTACAACTGTAGGACTAAGCACAAGTCTTCTCTGGTTGATTTCTTTATATTTTTGTCTTGAAATAATTATAGATTCATGGAAGATGCAGAGAGTACAGAGAACTTTGTGTGCTCTTTACCTACTTCCCCAATGGGAACTATCCTACAATATCAAAACAAGGAAATTGACATTGGTACAATCTACAGAGCTTATTCAGATGTCATCAGTTTTACAATGCACTCGTGTGTGTGAAGGTCCCTGTAATTTTATCACATGTATGGATTCGTGTAACTACCACCATGATCACAATATGGAGCTGTCTCATCGCCACTAAGATCCCATGTATTGTTCTTTTATAGTCACATCCATTTCCCTGTCATCCTCGCCATCCATAAAAGCTGGCAACCACTAGTCTGTTCCCCACTTCTATAATTTTGTTATTTCAAGAATGTTACATAAATGCCATCATACATAATGTAACACTCTGAGATTGGTTTTTCCCACTGAGCCAAATTCCCTTGAGATTCATCCACGTTGTTACACGCATTCCTTTTTATTGTTGCGTAGTATTTCTGGGTATGGATGTGCCACAGTTGGTTTAGTTATCAACCTGCTGAACTACATTTGTGTTGCTTCCAGTTTTCAGCTATTACAAATAAAGTTGCTATGAACATTCACATACAGGATTTTGTGTGGACGTTGGTTTTTGTTTCTCTGGGATAAATGCACAAGTGTAATTGCTGGGTCATATGATAATTAGTTTTAAAAGAAACTGACACACTCCTTTCCACATGGCTGTATTATTATAGGTTCCACCATAAACATATAGTGATCCAAACTCTCTGCATCTTCACCAGCATTTGCCGTTGTCAATATTCTATTTTATTTTAGCCATTCTGATAGGTGCATATCATTATGGTTTTAATTGCATTTTCCTTAGTGGCTAATGATATTGAACATTTTTTTCATGTTTTACTTTTCCATTATTATATCTTATTTTGTGAAATGTCTGTTCATGACTTTTATCTATTTTCTATTGGGTTTTTAAATATTTACCATACAGTTTGATCCGTTTGTTAGTATTCTAGTTATGAATCCTTTGGCAGTTATATAGCTTGCAAATTATCTTCCAGTGATTGGTTATTAAAGGTATATAATTAGTGGGACTTCCCTAGTGACACAGTGGTTAAGAATCTGCCTGCCAATGCAGGGGACACGGGTTCAAGGCCTGGTCTGGGAAGATCCCACATGCCGCAGAGCAACTAAGCCCATGAGCCACAACTACTGAGCCTGCACTCTAGAGCCAGCAAGCCACAACTACTGAAGCCTGCACGCCTAGAGCCCATGCTCTGCCACAAGAGAAGCCACTGCAATGAGCAGCCCGCGCACCACAACCAAGAGTAACCCCTGCTCGCCACAACTAGAGAAAAACCACATGCAGCAACAAAGACCCAACACAGCCAGAAATAATAAATAAATAAATAAATAAATAAATAAATTTATTTTTTAAAAAGTACCTAATTAGGGAAGGCCTTTGGGAATGGTGGAGCTAGGGCCTATGAAAATATTTTCCTTCGTAAAAGCCATGAGAACACTGACAAATATTCTAAATCAACTTTTCGAGAACTCTTGAAATTAACCAGAACACATAAACAACTCTTACAACTTGACAACAAAAAGACAATAACCCACTTAAAAATGGTTAAGTGATTTGAATAGTTATTTCTCTGAAGACTACATAAAAATGGCCAATAATTACATGAAATGATGCTCAACATTGCTAGTCATTTAGATAATTCAAATCACAACCACAATGAAATTGCAGTAAACACACCCAGTAAAATGGCTACATTTTTTCAAAAGACAGTAACATATATTAGTGAGGATGTGATGAAACTGGAATCTTCATACACCAGTGGGGGGATGTAAAATGGTGCAGCCACTTGGGAAAAAAGTCTGGCAATTCCTCAGAAACCTAAACATAAAGTTACCATATAACACAGCAATTCCATTCCTAGGTATATACACAAAAACTTTTTTTTGAAGTATAGTTGATTTATAATGTTTCAGGTGTACAGTAGAGTGATTTAGTTTTATATACATATATATAACTTTTACAGTTATATATATATAAAACTTTTTCAGATTCTTTTCCATTATAGGTTATTACAACTATATTCAACTATATTGAATATAGTTCCCTGTGCTATACAGTAGGTCCTTCTTGGTTATCTATTTTACACATAGTAGCTTACAAAAACTTGTACATGAATATTCACAGCAGCATTATTCACAATAACTAAAAAGTGAAAACAACACAAATGTCCACCAACTGATGACTGGATAAACAAAATGTGGTGTATCTATACAATGGAATATTATTAGCCATACAAGGAACAAAGCACAGACATATCTACAACATGAACGAACCTTGAAAAGTTATGCTAAGAGAAAGAAGGCAGACAAAAAAGGACACATATTTGTATGAGTCCATTTATATGAAATGTCCAGAGTAGGCAAATTGATAGAGACAGAAAGTAGATTAGTAGTTACCACGAGCTGGGGGAAAGGAAGATTGAGGAGTGACCTTTAATGGGTATGAGGTTTCCTTCTGAGGTGATGAAATATTCTGGAATTAGTGGTGGTGTTTGTACAACTTTGTGAATATAATAAAAACCACTAAATTGTACACTTAATATTTTTTACTTTAACATTCACTTAATCAAACTAAAGGAAACACATATATTAACAGAGTTTCACTAAGAGTAGTAGAGTAGGTAGGCTCAGAGTTTCTCTTTAAAGTCAATAGCTCTTTGTCTTCACAGAAATGATGGGCAGGGCGGGGGCTGGTGCCCATGGATCCTAAACCAGCAGGACAGGTTGCCATGTTAACAGCCCAAATGAGTCCTCGAGGAGTTTGGGGGGCTTCAAAATTTGTCCTCTTCATATGCTCATGTAAACAGTCTCAAGTATTATGAGCTACAGTTCAACAAAGCCTCTGACAGAATTGGTTACCAGAGATGGGCAAGCCTGGTTGGTCCCACAGAAGGAGCTGGCATCTGGACCAAGCTGGTCGTCCCTGACCCCAGGAAAGAGCTGCTCAGTTCTCTGAGCTGCTTTACAGGGGCAAACGCCCTGGGAAACGCTCCCCTCGGTGGAGGTACAGGAAGTTACAGGCCACATATATGGGGAAAACCACGTCTTGGTTTTCCAGGTTCATTACCTCTAGCTCTTGATTCTGTCTCAGGGAAAGCAACTGGTATTCTGTGTCCTTCCTGAAAACGGCTCTCCCATCCCTGTCCAAGGAGAACAGGCGCAGGCGGAACGCGACCGTTCTCCTCCCGAGGAGACTGACCCCGAAGCTGCGGGACTTTTTCCGTGCGCTGCACCGGCAAATGATGCGCTGGTTGGCGTAGCGCAGCACCAGGTCCCAGAAGAATTTGAAGCCTTCCCACCGCCAGCTGCACAGCTCGTCCCTGTGGAGCTGGCTCCCGCACCGCATGCTTCTCCCCTGGGGGTCGGACACGTAGACGCCCATGGGCCGGACAATTCTGGTCTGCTCAGCCCGGAGGGGGCCAAGGCAATGCTCACTGTACAAGGGACACAACCAAGAGGGAGGGATCAGCGCATCCTGGTGGATGACGTGTGCTGACATCGGGTCGCACATTATGTAGGCAAGCCGCAGCTGCTGGAACACTGGCACGAAGGCTCTGCCCTGCTCGGTCTCCAGGAAAGGGGTGCCCTCCGAATCCCTCCTGGACCTGGCAAACCATGAGTTGGTGTCAGGCAATAGGGCACTGCGCGGGCCCCTCCATGTCGGCTGCAGCTGCAAGAACGTCCACGTTTTCAGCACGATGTACACGTTCATCTCCACCCCCATCACAAAGAGCCGTGAAGAGGCAACGACCTCTTTCATCAGATCCAGGCGGACTTCTCGCAATAGCCCCTCACTACACAGGCTCATCATGTTGTCCAGCAGCCACTGAAGACACACGGTCCTGATGGTCTGGAGTCCGTAGCTTTCAGCAGAGTAGTAGTAGCTGCACACGGTCTGGGCACTGACAGTCTCCTTCATGACCTCCCCGCACCGCTGAATCACCTGGTCCAGCTGCAGCATGCTGGCTGTGGCCAGGATGGCGACGACTCGACCGGGTGGGATGAGAATGGAGCCTCGGTACAGGGAACCTAAAGCCTCGTGCAGTGCCTCGCGATCAATGTTCTCGTCAGGCATCTGCAACTCTATAGTATCCATGTTTGTCTCCTGCCAAGCGCCACTGAACATGCTAGCAAAGAACCCTGACTGGCACAAGTAGACCCTATGCAAGTTCCACTCCTCCCCCAGTGCGCAGATCCGCACGTCGCTCCCTTCTCCTCTCAGGAAGAGTGCCTCATAAATGGACCCTGAATGATCTTTAGCACGTTTCCGGCGGGGCTCTTTTGTGAGCGGCCCCCCTGGGCCTGTCTTCCGCTTGCGGCTCCTCTGACGGGCGGCGGGTCTGGCCTTTTCACTCTCCTTCCCTTCCTTTCTCTCTGCCGCTACTGCCTCCTCGGCCTCCTCCATCCCCGCACTGGCACCTGGCTCCTCTGGGGCACGCCCCCACCAGTGCCATGGCATCCGACTGCTTCGTGCTCCCATGGCCTATACCTCAGTGGTGCAGTGGCCAAGCTTCCTCTCCAGGCGCCGTTGCCGCGGGCACGAGCTCAGCCCAGAGTGATGCTGGGTACTATGACGTTTGCTCTAACGGTCTCTCCAGAGGACGACGCCACGCTAAGCCACACCCACTAGGCCCCACCCCGCCGGGTAAGGGCACTCCGTACCAGGGATTCCACTCTGTTTATCTTTCCCTCCTGGGATGATTGCTCTCGGGCTCCCTTCATAGGATGATGGTGGAACAGAGGCCTTTGTGTGCGAATTTTACCCATTAATTTCAAGAACACAATTCGCTCTTGCCCATCTAAAACAGTTAGTGATTAGTCCTTTATGGAGAATTACATCTTGGTCCCAGCCCTGTCCTCTAGGCACCTTAATTTCCATAATTAACTTCTTATTTATTTATTTATTTTTAATTAATTTTATTTTTATATTTTTTATTAGTTCCTGCTTTACAACAAAGTGAATCAGTTATACATATACATCTGTTCCCATATCCCTTCCCTCTAGCGTCTCCCTCCCTCCCACTCTCCCTATCCCACCTCTCCAGGAGGTCACAAAGCACCCAGCTGATCTCCCTGTGCTATGCGGCTGCTTCCCACTAGCTATCTACCTTACGTTTGGTAGTGTATGTATGTCCATGCCTCTCTCTCGCTTTGTCACAGCTTACCCTTCCTCCTCCCCATATCCTCAAGTCCATTCTCAAGTAGATCTGTGTCTTTATTCCTGTTTTAACCCTAGGTTCTTCCTGACATTTTTTTCCTTAAATTCCATATATATGTGTTAGCATACGGTATTTGTCTTTCTCTTTCCGACTTACTTCACGCTGTATGACAGACTCTAGGTCTATCCACCTCATTACAAATAGCTCCGTTTCGTTTCTTTGTATGGCTGAGTAATATTCCATTGTATATATGTGCCACATCTTCTTTACCCATTCATCCGATGATGGACACTTAGGTTGTTTCCAGCTCCGGGCTATTGTGAATAGAGCTGCAATGAACATTTTGGTACATGTCTCTTTTTGAATTATGGTTTTCTCAGGGTATATGCCTAGTAGTGGGATTGCTGGGTCATATGGTAGTTCTATGTTTAGTTTTGTAAGGAACCTCCATACTGTTCTCCATCTTTAATGTTACACCATCTTTAGTGTGTGGCTCTCTTCCCCAGCTTGCAAGATGGCTGCTGGCACTCCAGCCACCATAACCACATTCCAGATTGAATATGGAGGAAAAGGAAGAGCAAATGCAGCACACCAAATGAGTCGGCTTCCCTTACAGAGCTTCCCCAGAGGCCCCCACCCAATGACTTCCAAATATATCTCACTGGACTCAGTTATGTCATATAACTACTTTTACCTGCATGGAAGACTGGGAAATAGAGCTTTTAAACTGAGACCATTCCAAAATTAAAACAGAGTTCTATGAGTAAAGAAAAAGGAGAGAGGGGATATCCGTTGACAAAGAGCAGCCTATAACAAAATTCCTGAGATGAATGACAAAGGAGCAGTGTCAAGTCACAAAAATATACAGATGAAGATTGTCCTGTGCTGATTTCTTCCAATGCAAATCAGAAGATTTCAACATGTTTCCAGTAAAGTCCAATAAAAACAATAGCAAGAAAGACCTATATTCCTGGATATCTTGGCAAAATGCTCTAATTCTATTTTTTAAATCCTAAAAGTATCCAAGCAATAAAATAAAAAAAAAAAGATTACCTAGAAAGAATATAAGTTGAGGCTATCCTCAAACTTATCCATGATCTCCAAAAGTAGAGAATCACAAAATAATATCTCAAGAGTCTTGGGGCAAAAGTTATTGCACAAAAATAATAGTCACAGTCCAAAAACTATTTATAGAAGGAAGGGAAATATACCCCCCAGAAATCAAAAGACTCAGAAAATAGCCACTTAAAACTTGCTTAAACATATGTTTTCCTTCCAAATCTATGAATAGGAAACTCATTCTGTTCATGTTTAAGAATAAATATATTCTGGATAGACCTAGACGAAGTAAGTCAGACAGAGAAAGACAAATATGATATCACTTATATATGGAATCTACACAAGAAATTGAATTCTTGTGTTTGAAATAACAGAAAAGCTCCCACTGGCCAACATTGGGTTAATTTGAGGATCAAAAAGAATCACAACTGTAATTGATTATATCACACTGAGTAAATAAAAATCTACTAGGACACAGTGATTTCTCTCCTCCCAAAAGAAGAGAGCAGAAAAAAAGGGAAAGCTCTTTTTCACAGAAGAATGGCAGCTAATAAAGGTGGAAGGAATTAGATCATTGGAAAGTCACGGATTTGCAGTCCCCGGTGGATAACGGATTCTGAGAAGGAAACAGTGGAGGATAAAACAACTAAGTGACAGGTTATTGGGAAACAGGAATTTGTCCCTATTATTAATTGTGAAGACCAACTGTAACTTTTGTTGCAGACATCTGAAGATCACCAGCTTAACCAGCAAGTCATCATAAATAAAATTAAAAGACATATTAAAACCACATCAAACATGATAGAGTTAATATCTATAATAATAAAGACTTCATACAAATTGGAAACAGGAGCACCAAGACCTTGCCTGGGGAGGAGGTGTTGGTAAAATACAGGTATAGAGGATTTACAGAAACAGCCTGACTGTCGCTTGGTCCCTTCACTGGAAGTGGATAGGATGGCACCTGCCTGAGTGTCAGAACCCCAGCATCAGACACTTCATTAATCTGGGGTATTTTTCCCGTGAGGTACGCAGAGGGACCCAGGGCCCCAGGCCACTTTCCTTTTGCCTGCTATTCCTAGCCTGCAGCTTCGTGTCCTCGGCTGGAGGAAGTGGAAGGGCAAAGGGAAAAGGCTTGTGCCAACCGAGCCTGTTATTTTTCATCCAGAAAAAAACATCTTTCCCAGAAGTCACTCTCAGAGGAGTCACCTGGTCACAACTACCTACAGAGAGACAGCCTCTAGCACCCCTCTTTCCTTGACAAAACAGCAAAAATAAAATGGATAAATCATAGTACTTGGTACTGAATATTTGGAGATTGGCACCTCACAGACCGTTGGTATATGGCATATGTTGTTACAACTTTTCTGAAAAGCAACTCTTCAGTGTGTTTAAGGAAACCTCAATGTACCTCTAGATCCATCAGTTCTGCTTTGGGGAATCATTTCTATGGAAATAATGTGAAAGGCCATGAATGGTTTATGTACATTGATATTCAGGTTGAGAGACTGTCATTTTGAAATCCACTATTAAAACATTTACAGGTAAAATTTTAACAACAAAGACACATAAATAAGCAAACTTAGACTCTCCCAACTCTCCCCCATTATTCCATTATCCTTGTACTTTACTCTCTGATCACAGAAGGTGGAGTTTCTGAACCTTTCTTTCTGCCATGCTATTCACTCAAATGGATCTATTGTGGTTCCCTTCAATTTCCTGATTACTAGCTCTGACTCCTTCTCACCTCTTCTCTCCACTTTAGGGAAGCTATCAGAATGTAGAGGGCAACATTACAACTGTAGGACTAAGCACAAGTCTTCTCTGGTTGATTTCTTTATATTTTTGTCTTGAAATAATTATAGATTCATGGAAGATGCAGAGAGTACAGAGAACTTTGTGTGCTCTTTACCTACTTCCCCAATGGGAACTATCCTACAATATCAAAACAAGGAAATTGACATTGGTACAATCTACAGAGCTTATTCAGATGTCATCAGTTTTACAATGCACTCGTGTGTGTGAAGGTCCCTGTAATTTTATCACATGTATGGATTCGTGTAACTACCACCATGATCACAATATGGAGCTGTCTCATCGCCACTAAGATCCCATGTATTGTTCTTTTATAGTCACATCCATTTCCCTGTCATCCTCGCCATCCATAAAAGCTGGCAACCACTAGTCTGTTCCCCACTTCTATAATTTTGTTATTTCAAGAATGTTACATAAATGCCATCATACATAATGTAACACTCTGAGATTGGTTTTTCCCACTGAGCCAAATTCCCTTGAGATTCATCCACGTTGTTACACGCATTCCTTTTTATTGTTGCGTAGTATTTCTGGGTATGGATGTGCCACAGTTGGTTTAGTTATCAACCTGCTGAACTACATTTGTGTTGCTTCCAGTTTTCAGCTATTACAAATAAAGTTGCTATGAACATTCACATACAGGATTTTGTGTGGACGTTGGTTTTTGTTTCTCTGGGATAAATGCACAAGTGTAATTGCTGGGTCATATGATAATTAGTTTTAAAAGAAACTGACACACTCCTTTCCACATGGCTGTATTATTATAGGTTCCACCATAAACATATAGTGATCCAAACTCTCTGCATCTTCACCAGCATTTGCCGTTGTCAATATTCTATTTTATTTTAGCCATTCTGATAGGTGCATATCATTATGGTTTTAATTGCATTTTCCTTAGTGGCTAATGATATTGAACATTTTTTTCATGTTTTACTTTTCCATTATTATATCTTATTTTGTGAAATGTCTGTTCATGACTTTTATCTATTTTCTATTGGGTTTTTAAATATTTACCATACAGTTTGATCCGTTTGTTAGTATTCTAGTTATGAATCCTTTGGCAGTTATATAGCTTGCAAATTATCTTCCAGTGATTGGTTATTAAAGGTATATAATTAGTGGGACTTCCCTAGTGACACAGTGGTTAAGAATCTGCCTGCCAATGCAGGGGACACGGGTTCAAGGCCTGGTCTGGGAAGATCCCACATGCCGCAGAGCAACTAAGCCCATGAGCCACAACTACTGAGCCTGCACTCTAGAGCCAGCAAGCCACAACTACTGAAGCCTGCACGCCTAGAGCCCATGCTCTGCCACAAGAGAAGCCACTGCAATGAGCAGCCCGCGCACCACAACCAAGAGTAACCCCTGCTCGCCACAACTAGAGAAAAACCACATGCAGCAACAAAGACCCAACACAGCCAGAAATAATAAATAAATAAATAAATAAATAAATAAATTTATTTTTTAAAAAGTACCTAATTAGGGAAGGCCTTTGGGAATGGTGGAGCTAGGGCCTATGAAAATATTTTCCTTCGTAAAAGCCATGAGAACACTGACAAATATTCTAAATCAACTTTTCGAGAACTCTTGAAATTAACCAGAACACATAAACAACTCTTACAACTTGACAACAAAAAGACAATAACCCACTTAAAAATGGTTAAGTGATTTGAATAGTTATTTCTCTGAAGACTACATAAAAATGGCCAATAATTACATGAAATGATGCTCAACATTGCTAGTCATTTAGATAATTCAAATCACAACCACAATGAAATTGCAGTAAACACACCCAGTAAAATGGCTACATTTTTTCAAAAGACAGTAACATATATTAGTGAGGATGTGATGAAACTGGAATCTTCATACACCAGTGGGGGGATGTAAAATGGTGCAGCCACTTGGGAAAAAAGTCTGGCAATTCCTCAGAAACCTAAACATAAAGTTACCATATAACACAGCAATTCCATTCCTAGGTATATACACAAAAACTTTTTTTTGAAGTATAGTTGATTTATAATGTTTCAGGTGTACAGTAGAGTGATTTAGTTTTATATACATATATATAACTTTTACAGTTATATATATATAAAACTTTTTCAGATTCTTTTCCATTATAGGTTATTACAACTATATTCAACTATATTGAATATAGTTCCCTGTGCTATACAGTAGGTCCTTCTTGGTTATCTATTTTACACATAGTAGCTTACAAAAACTTGTACATGAATATTCACAGCAGCATTATTCACAATAACTAAAAAGTGAAAACAACACAAATGTCCACCAACTGATGACTGGATAAACAAAATGTGGTGTATCTATACAATGGAATATTATTAGCCATACAAGGAACAAAGCACAGACATATCTACAACATGAACGAACCTTGAAAAGTTATGCTAAGAGAAAGAAGGCAGACAAAAAAGGACACATATTTGTATGAGTCCATTTATATGAAATGTCCAGAGTAGGCAAATTGATAGAGACAGAAAGTAGATTAGTAGTTACCACGAGCTGGGGGAAAGGAAGATTGAGGAGTGACCTTTAATGGGTATGAGGTTTCCTTCTGAGGTGATGAAATATTCTGGAATTAGTGGTGGTGTTTGTACAACTTTGTGAATATAATAAAAACCACTAAATTGTACACTTAATATTTTTTACTTTAACATTCACTTAATCAAACTAAAGGAAACACATATATTAACAGAGTTTCACTAAGAGTAGTAGAGTAGGTAGGCTCAGAGTTTCTCTTTAAAGTCAATAGCTCTTTGTCTTCACAGAAATGATGGGCAGGGCGGGGGCTGGTGCCCATGGATCCTAAACCAGCAGGACAGGTTGCCATGTTAACAGCCCAAATGAGTCCTCGAGGAGTTTGGGGGGCTTCAAAATTTGTCCTCTTCATATGCTCATGTAAACAGTCTCAAGTATTATGAGCTACAGTTCAACAAAGCCTCTGACAGAATTGGTTACCAGAGATGGGCAAGCCTGGTTGGTCCCACAGAAGGAGCTGGCATCTGGACCAAGCTGGTCGTCCCTGACCCCAGGAAAGAGCTGCTCAGTTCTCTGAGCTGCTTTACAGGGGCAAACGCCCTGGGAAACGCTCCCCTCGGTGGAGGTACAGGAAGTTACAGGCCACATATATGGGGAAAACCACGTCTTGGTTTTCCAGGTTCATTACCTCTAGCTCTTGATTCTGTCTCAGGGAAAGCAACTGGTATTCTGTGTCCTTCCTGAAAACGGCTCTCCCATCCCTGTCCAAGGAGAACAGGCGCAGGCGGAACGCGACCGTTCTCCTCCCGAGGAGACTGACCCCGAAGCTGCGGGACTTTTTCCGTGCGCTGCACCGGCAAATGATGCGCTGGTTGGCGTAGCGCAGCACCAGGTCCCAGAAGAATTTGAAGCCTTCCCACCGCCAGCTGCACAGCTCGTCCCTGTGGAGCTGGCTCCCGCACCGCATGCTTCTCCCCTGGGGGTCGGACACGTAGACGCCCATGGGCCGGACAATTCTGGTCTGCTCAGCCCGGAGGGGGCCAAGGCAATGCTCACTGTACAAGGGACACAACCAAGAGGGAGGGATCAGCGCATCCTGGTGGATGACGTGTGCTGACATCGGGTCGCACATTATGTAGGCAAGCCGCAGCTGCTGGAACACTGGCACGAAGGCTCTGCCCTGCTCGGTCTCCAGGAAAGGGGTGCCCTCCGAATCCCTCCTGGACCTGGCAAACCATGAGTTGGTGTCAGGCAATAGGGCACTGCGCGGGCCCCTCCATGTCGGCTGCAGCTGCAAGAACGTCCACGTTTTCAGCACGATGTACACGTTCATCTCCACCCCCATCACAAAGAGCCGTGAAGAGGCAACGACCTCTTTCATCAGATCCAGGCGGACTTCTCGCAATAGCCCCTCACTACACAGGCTCATCATGTTGTCCAGCAGCCACTGAAGACACACGGTCCTGATGGTCTGGAGTCCGTAGCTTTCAGCAGAGTAGTAGTAGCTGCACACGGTCTGGGCACTGACAGTCTCCTTCATGACCTCCCCGCACCGCTGAATCACCTGGTCCAGCTGCAGCATGCTGGCTGTGGCCAGGATGGCGACGACTCGACCGGGTGGGATGAGAATGGAGCCTCGGTACAGGGAACCTAAAGCCTCGTGCAGTGCCTCGCGATCAATGTTCTCGTCAGGCATCTGCAACTCTATAGTATCCATGTTTGTCTCCTGCCAAGCGCCACTGAACATGCTAGCAAAGAACCCTGACTGGCACAAGTAGACCCTATGCAAGTTCCACTCCTCCCCCAGTGCGCAGATCCGCACGTCGCTCCCTTCTCCTCTCAGGAAGAGTGCCTCATAAATGGACCCTGAATGATCTTTAGCACGTTTCCGGCGGGGCTCTTTTGTGAGCGGCCCCCCTGGGCCTGTCTTCCGCTTGCGGCTCCTCTGACGGGCGGCGGGTCTGGCCTTTTCACTCTCCTTCCCTTCCTTTCTCTCTGCCGCTACTGCCTCCTCGGCCTCCTCCATCCCCGCACTGGCACCTGGCTCCTCTGGGGCACGCCCCCACCAGTGCCATGGCATCCGACTGCTTCGTGCTCCCATGGCCTATACCTCAGTGGTGCAGTGGCCAAGCTTCCTCTCCAGGCGCCGTTGCCGCGGGCACGAGCTCAGCCCAGAGTGATGCTGGGTACTATGACGTTTGCTCTAACGGTCTCTCCAGAGGACGACGCCACGCTAAGCCACACCCACTAGGCCCCACCCCGCCGGGTAAGGGCACTCCGTACCAGGGATTCCACTCTGTTTATCTTTCCCTCCTGGGATGATTGCTCTCGGGCTCCCTTCATAGGATGATGGTGGAACAGAGGCCTTTGTGTGCGAATTTTACCCATTAATTTCAAGAACACAATTCGCTCTTGCCCATCTAAAACAGTTAGTGATTAGTCCTTTATGGAGAATTACATCTTGGTCCCAGCCCTGTCCTCTAGGCACCTTAATTTCCATAATTAACTTCTTATTTATTTATTTATTTTTAATTAATTTTATTTTTATATTTTTTATTAGTTCCTGCTTTACAACAAAGTGAATCAGTTATACATATACATCTGTTCCCATATCCCTTCCCTCTAGCGTCTCCCTCCCTCCCACTCTCCCTATCCCACCTCTCCAGGAGGTCACAAAGCACCCAGCTGATCTCCCTGTGCTATGCGGCTGCTTCCCACTAGCTATCTACCTTACGTTTGGTAGTGTATGTATGTCCATGCCTCTCTCTCGCTTTGTCACAGCTTACCCTTCCTCCTCCCCATATCCTCAAGTCCATTCTCAAGTAGATCTGTGTCTTTATTCCTGTTTTAACCCTAGGTTCTTCCTGACATTTTTTTCCTTAAATTCCATATATATGTGTTAGCATACGGTATTTGTCTTTCTCTTTCCGACTTACTTCACGCTGTATGACAGACTCTAGGTCTATCCACCTCATTACAAATAGCTCCGTTTCGTTTCTTTGTATGGCTGAGTAATATTCCATTGTATATATGTGCCACATCTTCTTTACCCATTCATCCGATGATGGACACTTAGGTTGTTTCCAGCTCCGGGCTATTGTGAATAGAGCTGCAATGAACATTTTGGTACATGTCTCTTTTTGAATTATGGTTTTCTCAGGGTATATGCCTAGTAGTGGGATTGCTGGGTCATATGGTAGTTCTATGTTTAGTTTTGTAAGGAACCTCCATACTGTTCTCCATCTTTAATGTTACACCATCTTTAGTGTGTGGCTCTCTTCCCCAGCTTGCAAGATGGCTGCTGGCACTCCAGCCACCATAACCACATTCCAGATTGAATATGGAGGAAAAGGAAGAGCAAATGCAGCACACCAAATGAGTCGGCTTCCCTTACAGAGCTTCCCCAGAGGCCCCCACCCAATGACTTCCAAATATATCTCACTGGACTCAGTTATGTCATATAACTACTTTTACCTGCATGGAAGACTGGGAAATAGAGCTTTTAAACTGAGACCATTCCAAAATTAAAACAGAGTTCTATGAGTAAAGAAAAAGGAGAGAGGGGATATCCGTTGACAAAGAGCAGCCTATAACAAAATTCCTGAGATGAATGACAAAGGAGCAGTGTCAAGTCACAAAAATATACAGATGAAGATTGTCCTGTGCTGATTTCTTCCAATGCAAATCAGAAGATTTCAACATGTTTCCAGTAAAGTCCAATAAAAACAATAGCAAGAAAGACCTATATTCCTGGATATCTTGGCAAAATGCTCTAATTCTATTTTTTAAATCCTAAAAGTATCCAAGCAATAAAATAAAAAAAAAAAGATTACCTAGAAAGAATATAAGTTGAGGCTATCCTCAAACTTATCCATGATCTCCAAAAGTAGAGAATCACAAAATAATATCTCAAGAGTCTTGGGGCAAAAGTTATTGCACAAAAATAATAGTCACAGTCCAAAAACTATTTATAGAAGGAAGGGAAATATACCCCCCAGAAATCAAAAGACTCAGAAAATAGCCACTTAAAACTTGCTTAAACATATGTTTTCCTTCCAAATCTATGAATAGGAAACTCATTCTGTTCATGTTTAAGAATAAATATATTCTGGATAGACCTAGACGAAGTAAGTCAGACAGAGAAAGACAAATATGATATCACTTATATATGGAATCTACACAAGAAATTGAATTCTTGTGTTTGAAATAACAGAAAAGCTCCCACTGGCCAACATTGGGTTAATTTGAGGATCAAAAAGAATCACAACTGTAATTGATTATATCACACTGAGTAAATAAAAATCTACTAGGACACAGTGATTTCTCTCCTCCCAAAAGAAGAGAGCAGAAAAAAAGGGAAAGCTCTTTTTCACAGAAGAATGGCAGCTAATAAAGGTGGAAGGAATTAGATCATTGGAAAGTCACGGATTTGCAGTCCCCGGTGGATAACGGATTCTGAGAAGGAAACAGTGGAGGATAAAACAACTAAGTGACAGGTTATTGGGAAACAGGAATTTGTCCCTATTATTAATTGTGAAGACCAACTGTAACTTTTGTTGCAGACATCTGAAGATCACCAGCTTAACCAGCAAGTCATCATAAATAAAATTAAAAGACATATTAAAACCACATCAAACATGATAGAGTTAATATCTATAATAATAAAGACTTCATACAAATTGGAAACAGGAGCACCAAGACCTTGCCTGGGGAGGAGGTGTTGGTAAAATACAGGTATAGAGGATTTACAGAAACAGCCTGACTGTCCCTTGGTCCCTTCACTGGAAGTGGATAGGATGGCACCTGCCTGAGTGTCAGAACCCCAGCATCAGACACTTCATTAATCTGGGGTATTTTTCCCGTGAGGTACGCAGAGGGACCCAGGGCCCCAGGCCACTTTCCTTTTGCCTGCTATTCCTAGCCTGCAGCTTCGTGTCCTCGGCTGGAGGAAGTGGAAGGGCAAAGGGAAAAGGCTTGTGCCAACCGAGCCTGTTATTTTTCATCCAGAAAAAAACATCTTTCCCAGAAGTCACTCTCAGAGGAGTCACCTGGTCACAACTACCTACAGAGAGACAGCCTCTAGCACCCCTCTTTCCTTGACAAAACAGCAAAAATAAAATGGATAAATCATAGTACTTGGTACTGAATATTTGGAGATTGGCACCTCACAGACCGTTGGTATATGGCATATGTTGTTACAACTTTTCTGAAAAGCAACTCTTCAGTGTGTTTAAGGAAACCTCAATGTACCTCTAGATCCATCAGTTCTGCTTTGGGGAATCATTTCTATGGAAATAATGTGAAAGGCCATGAATGGTTTATGTACATTGATATTCAGGTTGAGAGACTGTCATTTTGAAATCCACTATTAAAACATTTACAGGTAAAATTTTAACAACAAAGACACATAAATAAGCAAACTTAGACTCTCCCAACTCTCCCCCATTATTCCATTATCCTTGTACTTTACTCTCTGATCACAGAAGGTGGAGTTTCTGAACCTTTCTTTCTGCCATGCTATTCACTCAAATGGATCTATTGTGGTTCCCTTCAATTTCCTGATTACTAGCTCTGACTCCTTCTCACCTCTTCTCTCCACTTTAGGGAAGCTATCAGAATGTAGAGGGCAACATTACAACTGTAGGACTAAGCACAAGTCTTCTCTGGTTGATTTCTTTATATTTTTGTCTTGAAATAATTATAGATTCATGGAAGATGCAGAGAGTACAGAGAACTTTGTGTGCTCTTTACCTACTTCCCCAATGGGAACTATCCTACAATATCAAAACAAGGAAATTGACATTGGTACAATCTACAGAGCTTATTCAGATGTCATCAGTTTTACAATGCACTCGTGTGTGTGAAGGTCCCTGTAATTTTATCACATGTATGGATTCGTGTAACTACCACCATGATCACAATATGGAGCTGTCTCATCGCCACTAAGATCCCATGTATTGTTCTTTTATAGTCACATCCATTTCCCTGTCATCCTCGCCATCCATAAAAGCTGGCAACCACTAGTCTGTTCCCCACTTCTATAATTTTGTTATTTCAAGAATGTTACATAAATGCCATCATACATAATGTAACACTCTGAGATTGGTTTTTCCCACTGAGCCAAATTCCCTTGAGATTCATCCACGTTGTTACACGCATTCCTTTTTATTGTTGCGTAGTATTTCTGGGTATGGATGTGCCACAGTTGGTTTAGTTATCAACCTGCTGAACTACATTTGTGTTGCTTCCAGTTTTCAGCTATTACAAATAAAGTTGCTATGAACATTCACATACAGGATTTTGTGTGGACGTTGGTTTTTGTTTCTCTGGGATAAATGCACAAGTGTAATTGCTGGGTCATATGATAATTAGTTTTAAAAGAAACTGACACACTCCTTTCCACATGGCTGTATTATTATAGGTTCCACCATAAACATATAGTGATCCAAACTCTCTGCATCTTCACCAGCATTTGCCGTTGTCAATATTCTATTTTATTTTAGCCATTCTGATAGGTGCATATCATTATGGTTTTAATTGCATTTTCCTTAGTGGCTAATGATATTGAACATTTTTTTCATGTTTTACTTTTCCATTATTATATCTTATTTTGTGAAATGTCTGTTCATGACTTTTATCTATTTTCTATTGGGTTTTTAAATATTTACCATACAGTTTGATCCGTTTGTTAGTATTCTAGTTATGAATCCTTTGGCAGTTATATAGCTTGCAAATTATCTTCCAGTGATTGGTTATTAAAGGTATATAATTAGTGGGACTTCCCTAGTGACACAGTGGTTAAGAATCTGCCTGCCAATGCAGGGGACACGGGTTCAAGGCCTGGTCTGGGAAGATCCCACATGCCGCAGAGCAACTAAGCCCATGAGCCACAACTACTGAGCCTGCACTCTAGAGCCAGCAAGCCACAACTACTGAAGCCTGCACGCCTAGAGCCCATGCTCTGCCACAAGAGAAGCCACTGCAATGAGCAGCCCGCGCACCACAACCAAGAGTAACCCCTGCTCGCCACAACTAGAGAAAAACCACATGCAGCAACAAAGACCCAACACAGCCAGAAATAATAAATAAATAAATAAATAAATAAATAAATTTATTTTTTAAAAAGTACCTAATTAGGGAAGGCCTTTGGGAATGGTGGAGCTAGGGCCTATGAAAATATTTTCCTTCGTAAAAGCCATGAGAACACTGACAAATATTCTAAATCAACTTTTCGAGAACTCTTGAAATTAACCAGAACACATAAACAACTCTTACAACTTGACAACAAAAAGACAATAACCCACTTAAAAATGGTTAAGTGATTTGAATAGTTATTTCTCTGAAGACTACATAAAAATGGCCAATAATTACATGAAATGATGCTCAACATTGCTAGTCATTTAGATAATTCAAATCACAACCACAATGAAATTGCAGTAAACACACCCAGTAAAATGGCTACATTTTTTCAAAAGACAGTAACATATATTAGTGAGGATGTGATGAAACTGGAATCTTCATACACCAGTGGGGGGATGTAAAATGGTGCAGCCACTTGGGAAAAAAGTCTGGCAATTCCTCAGAAACCTAAACATAAAGTTACCATATAACACAGCAATTCCATTCCTAGGTATATACACAAAAACTTTTTTTTGAAGTATAGTTGATTTATAATGTTTCAGGTGTACAGTAGAGTGATTTAGTTTTATATACATATATATAACTTTTACAGTTATATATATATAAAACTTTTTCAGATTCTTTTCCATTATAGGTTATTACAACTATATTCAACTATATTGAATATAGTTCCCTGTGCTATACAGTAGGTCCTTCTTGGTTATCTATTTTACACATAGTAGCTTACAAAAACTTGTACATGAATATTCACAGCAGCATTATTCACAATAACTAAAAAGTGAAAACAACACAAATGTCCACCAACTGATGACTGGATAAACAAAATGTGGTGTATCTATACAATGGAATATTATTAGCCATACAAGGAACAAAGCACAGACATATCTACAACATGAACGAACCTTGAAAAGTTATGCTAAGAGAAAGAAGGCAGACAAAAAAGGACACATATTTGTATGAGTCCATTTATATGAAATGTCCAGAGTAGGCAAATTGATAGAGACAGAAAGTAGATTAGTAGTTACCACGAGCTGGGGGAAAGGAAGATTGAGGAGTGACCTTTAATGGGTATGAGGTTTCCTTCTGAGGTGATGAAATATTCTGGAATTAGTGGTGGTGTTTGTACAACTTTGTGAATATAATAAAAACCACTAAATTGTACACTTAATATTTTTTACTTTAACATTCACTTAATCAAACTAAAGGAAACACATATATTAACAGAGTTTCACTAAGAGTAGTAGAGTAGGTAGGCTCAGAGTTTCTCTTTAAAGTCAATAGCTCTTTGTCTTCACAGAAATGATGGGCAGGGCGGGGGCTGGTGCCCATGGATCCTAAACCAGCAGGACAGGTTGCCATGTTAACAGCCCAAATGAGTCCTCGAGGAGTTTGGGGGGCTTCAAAATTTGTCCTCTTCATATGCTCATGTAAACAGTCTCAAGTATTATGAGCTACAGTTCAACAAAGCCTCTGACAGAATTGGTTACCAGAGATGGGCAAGCCTGGTTGGTCCCACAGAAGGAGCTGGCATCTGGACCAAGCTGGTCGTCCCTGACCCCAGGAAAGAGCTGCTCAGTTCTCTGAGCTGCTTTACAGGGGCAAACGCCCTGGGAAACGCTCCCCTCGGTGGAGGTACAGGAAGTTACAGGCCACATATATGGGGAAAACCACGTCTTGGTTTTCCAGGTTCATTACCTCTAGCTCTTGATTCTGTCTCAGGGAAAGCAACTGGTATTCTGTGTCCTTCCTGAAAACGGCTCTCCCATCCCTGTCCAAGGAGAACAGGCGCAGGCGGAACGCGACCGTTCTCCTCCCGAGGAGACTGACCCCGAAGCTGCGGGACTTTTTCCGTGCGCTGCACCGGCAAATGATGCGCTGGTTGGCGTAGCGCAGCACCAGGTCCCAGAAGAATTTGAAGCCTTCCCACCGCCAGCTGCACAGCTCGTCCCTGTGGAGCTGGCTCCCGCACCGCATGCTTCTCCCCTGGGGGTCGGACACGTAGACGCCCATGGGCCGGACAATTCTGGTCTGCTCAGCCCGGAGGGGGCCAAGGCAATGCTCACTGTACAAGGGACACAACCAAGAGGGAGGGATCAGCGCATCCTGGTGGATGACGTGTGCTGACATCGGGTCGCACATTATGTAGGCAAGCCGCAGCTGCTGGAACACTGGCACGAAGGCTCTGCCCTGCTCGGTCTCCAGGAAAGGGGTGCCCTCCGAATCCCTCCTGGACCTGGCAAACCATGAGTTGGTGTCAGGCAATAGGGCACTGCGCGGGCCCCTCCATGTCGGCTGCAGCTGCAAGAACGTCCACGTTTTCAGCACGATGTACACGTTCATCTCCACCCCCATCACAAAGAGCCGTGAAGAGGCAACGACCTCTTTCATCAGATCCAGGCGGACTTCTCGCAATAGCCCCTCACTACACAGGCTCATCATGTTGTCCAGCAGCCACTGAAGACACACGGTCCTGATGGTCTGGAGTCCGTAGCTTTCAGCAGAGTAGTAGTAGCTGCACACGGTCTGGGCACTGACAGTCTCCTTCATGACCTCCCCGCACCGCTGAATCACCTGGTCCAGCTGCAGCATGCTGGCTGTGGCCAGGATGGCGACGACTCGACCGGGTGGGATGAGAATGGAGCCTCGGTACAGGGAACCTAAAGCCTCGTGCAGTGCCTCGCGATCAATGTTCTCGTCAGGCATCTGCAACTCTATAGTATCCATGTTTGTCTCCTGCCAAGCGCCACTGAACATGCTAGCAAAGAACCCTGACTGGCACAAGTAGACCCTATGCAAGTTCCACTCCTCCCCCAGTGCGCAGATCCGCACGTCGCTCCCTTCTCCTCTCAGGAAGAGTGCCTCATAAATGGACCCTGAATGATCTTTAGCACGTTTCCGGCGGGGCTCTTTTGTGAGCGGCCCCCCTGGGCCTGTCTTCCGCTTGCGGCTCCTCTGACGGGCGGCGGGTCTGGCCTTTTCACTCTCCTTCCCTTCCTTTCTCTCTGCCGCTACTGCCTCCTCGGCCTCCTCCATCCCCGCACTGGCACCTGGCTCCTCTGGGGCACGCCCCCACCAGTGCCATGGCATCCGACTGCTTCGTGCTCCCATGGCCTATACCTCAGTGGTGCAGTGGCCAAGCTTCCTCTCCAGGCGCCGTTGCCGCGGGCACGAGCTCAGCCCAGAGTGATGCTGGGTACTATGACGTTTGCTCTAACGGTCTCTCCAGAGGACGACGCCACGCTAAGCCACACCCACTAGGCCCCACCCCGCCGGGTAAGGGCACTCCGTACCAGGGATTCCACTCTGTTTATCTTTCCCTCCTGGGATGATTGCTCTCGGGCTCCCTTCATAGGATGATGGTGGAACAGAGGCCTTTGTGTGCGAATTTTACCCATTAATTTCAAGAACACAATTCGCTCTTGCCCATCTAAAACAGTTAGTGATTAGTCCTTTATGGAGAATTACATCTTGGTCCCAGCCCTGTCCTCTAGGCACCTTAATTTCCATAATTAACTTCTTATTTATTTATTTATTTTTAATTAATTTTATTTTTATATTTTTTATTAGTTCCTGCTTTACAACAAAGTGAATCAGTTATACATATACATCTGTTCCCATATCCCTTCCCTCTAGCGTCTCCCTCCCTCCCACTCTCCCTATCCCACCTCTCCAGGAGGTCACAAAGCACCCAGCTGATCTCCCTGTGCTATGCGGCTGCTTCCCACTAGCTATCTACCTTACGTTTGGTAGTGTATGTATGTCCATGCCTCTCTCTCGCTTTGTCACAGCTTACCCTTCCTCCTCCCCATATCCTCAAGTCCATTCTCAAGTAGATCTGTGTCTTTATTCCTGTTTTAACCCTAGGTTCTTCCTGACATTTTTTTCCTTAAATTCCATATATATGTGTTAGCATACGGTATTTGTCTTTCTCTTTCCGACTTACTTCACGCTGTATGACAGACTCTAGGTCTATCCACCTCATTACAAATAGCTCCGTTTCGTTTCTTTGTATGGCTGAGTAATATTCCATTGTATATATGTGCCACATCTTCTTTACCCATTCATCCGATGATGGACACTTAGGTTGTTTCCAGCTCCGGGCTATTGTGAATAGAGCTGCAATGAACATTTTGGTACATGTCTCTTTTTGAATTATGGTTTTCTCAGGGTATATGCCTAGTAGTGGGATTGCTGGGTCATATGGTAGTTCTATGTTTAGTTTTGTAAGGAACCTCCATACTGTTCTCCATCTTTAATGTTACACCATCTTTAGTGTGTGGCTCTCTTCCCCAGCTTGCAAGATGGCTGCTGGCACTCCAGCCACCATAACCACATTCCAGATTGAATATGGAGGAAAAGGAAGAGCAAATGCAGCACACCAAATGAGTCGGCTTCCCTTACAGAGCTTCCCCAGAGGCCCCCACCCAATGACTTCCAAATATATCTCACTGGACTCAGTTATGTCATATAACTACTTTTACCTGCATGGAAGACTGGGAAATAGAGCTTTTAAACTGAGACCATTCCAAAATTAAAACAGAGTTCTATGAGTAAAGAAAAAGGAGAGAGGGGATATCCGTTGACAAAGAGCAGCCTATAACAAAATTCCTGAGATGAATGACAAAGGAGCAGTGTCAAGTCACAAAAATATACAGATGAAGATTGTCCTGTGCTGATTTCTTCCAATGCAAATCAGAAGATTTCAACATGTTTCCAGTAAAGTCCAATAAAAACAATAGCAAGAAAGACCTATATTCCTGGATATCTTGGCAAAATGCTCTAATTCTATTTTTTAAATCCTAAAAGTATCCAAGCAATAAAATAAAAAAAAAAAGATTACCTAGAAAGAATATAAGTTGAGGCTATCCTCAAACTTATCCATGATCTCCAAAAGTAGAGAATCACAAAATAATATCTCAAGAGTCTTGGGGCAAAAGTTATTGCACAAAAATAATAGTCACAGTCCAAAAACTATTTATAGAAGGAAGGGAAATATACCCCCCAGAAATCAAAAGACTCAGAAAATAGCCACTTAAAACTTGCTTAAACATATGTTTTCCTTCCAAATCTATGAATAGGAAACTCATTCTGTTCATGTTTAAGAATAAATATATTCTGGATAGACCTAGACGAAGTAAGTCAGACAGAGAAAGACAAATATGATATCACTTATATATGGAATCTACACAAGAAATTGAATTCTTGTGTTTGAAATAACAGAAAAGCTCCCACTGGCCAACATTGGGTTAATTTGAGGATCAAAAAGAATCACAACTGTAATTGATTATATCACACTGAGTAAATAAAAATCTACTAGGACACAGTGATTTCTCTCCTCCCAAAAGAAGAGAGCAGAAAAAAAGGGAAAGCTCTTTTTCACAGAAGAATGGCAGCTAATAAAGGTGGAAGGAATTAGATCATTGGAAAGTCACGGATTTGCAGTCCCCGGTGGATAACGGATTCTGAGAAGGAAACAGTGGAGGATAAAACAACTAAGTGACAGGTTATTGGGAAACAGGAATTTGTCCCTATTATTAATTGTGAAGACCAACTGTAACTTTTGTTGCAGACATCTGAAGATCACCAGCTTAACCAGCAAGTCATCATAAATAAAATTAAAAGACATATTAAAACCACATCAAACATGATAGAGTTAATATCTATAATAATAAAGACTTCATACAAATTGGAAACAGGAGCACCAAGACCTTGCCTGGGGAGGAGGTGTTGGTAAAATACAGGTATAGAGGATTTACAGAAACAGCCTGACTGTCGCTTGGTCCCTTCACTGGAAGTGGATAGGATGGCACCTGCCTGAGTGTCAGAACCCCAGCATCAGACACTTCATTAATCTGGGGTATTTTTCCCGTGAGGTACGCAGAGGGACCCAGGGCCCCAGGCCACTTTCCTTTTGCCTGCTATTCCTAGCCTGCAGCTTCGTGTCCTCGGCTGGAGGAAGTGGAAGGGCAAAGGGAAAAGGCTTGTGCCAACCGAGCCTGTTATTTTTCATCCAGAAAAAAACATCTTTCCCAGAAGTCACTCTCAGAGGAGTCACCTGGTCACAACTACCTACAGAGAGACAGCCTCTAGCACCCCTCTTTCCTTGACAAAACAGCAAAAATAAAATGGATAAATCATAGTACTTGGTACTGAATATTTGGAGATTGGCACCTCACAGACCGTTGGTATATGGCATATGTTGTTACAACTTTTCTGAAAAGCAACTCTTCAGTGTGTTTAAGGAAACCTCAATGTACCTCTAGATCCATCAGTTCTGCTTTGGGGAATCATTTCTATGGAAATAATGTGAAAGGCCATGAATGGTTTATGTACATTGATATTCAGGTTGAGAGACTGTCATTTTGAAATCCACTATTAAAACATTTACAGGTAAAATTTTAACAACAAAGACACATAAATAAGCAAACTTAGACTCTCCCAACTCTCCCCCATTATTCCATTATCCTTGTACTTTACTCTCTGATCACAGAAGGTGGAGTTTCTGAACCTTTCTTTCTGCCATGCTATTCACTCAAATGGATCTATTGTGGTTCCCTTCAATTTCCTGATTACTAGCTCTGACTCCTTCTCACCTCTTCTCTCCACTTTAGGGAAGCTATCAGAATGTAGAGGGCAACATTACAACTGTAGGACTAAGCACAAGTCTTCTCTGGTTGATTTCTTTATATTTTTGTCTTGAAATAATTATAGATTCATGGAAGATGCAGAGAGTACAGAGAACTTTGTGTGCTCTTTACCTACTTCCCCAATGGGAACTATCCTACAATATCAAAACAAGGAAATTGACATTGGTACAATCTACAGAGCTTATTCAGATGTCATCAGTTTTACAATGCACTCGTGTGTGTGAAGGTCCCTGTAATTTTATCACATGTATGGATTCGTGTAACTACCACCATGATCACAATATGGAGCTGTCTCATCGCCACTAAGATCCCATGTATTGTTCTTTTATAGTCACATCCATTTCCCTGTCATCCTCGCCATCCATAAAAGCTGGCAACCACTAGTCTGTTCCCCACTTCTATAATTTTGTTATTTCAAGAATGTTACATAAATGCCATCATACATAATGTAACACTCTGAGATTGGTTTTTCCCACTGAGCCAAATTCCCTTGAGATTCATCCACGTTGTTACACGCATTCCTTTTTATTGTTGCGTAGTATTTCTGGGTATGGATGTGCCACAGTTGGTTTAGTTATCAACCTGCTGAACTACATTTGTGTTGCTTCCAGTTTTCAGCTATTACAAATAAAGTTGCTATGAACATTCACATACAGGATTTTGTGTGGACGTTGGTTTTTGTTTCTCTGGGATAAATGCACAAGTGTAATTGCTGGGTCATATGATAATTAGTTTTAAAAGAAACTGACACACTCCTTTCCACATGGCTGTATTATTATAGGTTCCACCATAAACATATAGTGATCCAAACTCTCTGCATCTTCACCAGCATTTGCCGTTGTCAATATTCTATTTTATTTTAGCCATTCTGATAGGTGCATATCATTATGGTTTTAATTGCATTTTCCTTAGTGGCTAATGATATTGAACATTTTTTTCATGTTTTACTTTTCCATTATTATATCTTATTTTGTGAAATGTCTGTTCATGACTTTTATCTATTTTCTATTGGGTTTTTAAATATTTACCATACAGTTTGATCCGTTTGTTAGTATTCTAGTTATGAATCCTTTGGCAGTTATATAGCTTGCAAATTATCTTCCAGTGATTGGTTATTAAAGGTATATAATTAGTGGGACTTCCCTAGTGACACAGTGGTTAAGAATCTGCCTGCCAATGCAGGGGACACGGGTTCAAGGCCTGGTCTGGGAAGATCCCACATGCCGCAGAGCAACTAAGCCCATGAGCCACAACTACTGAGCCTGCACTCTAGAGCCAGCAAGCCACAACTACTGAAGCCTGCACGCCTAGAGCCCATGCTCTGCCACAAGAGAAGCCACTGCAATGAGCAGCCCGCGCACCACAACCAAGAGTAACCCCTGCTCGCCACAACTAGAGAAAAACCACATGCAGCAACAAAGACCCAACACAGCCAGAAATAATAAATAAATAAATAAATAAATAAATAAATAAATTTATTTTTTAAAAAGTACCTAATTAGGGAAGGCCTTTGGGAATGGTGGAGCTAGGGCCTATGAAAATATTTTCCTTCGTAAAAGCCATGAGAACACTGACAAATATTCTAAATCAACTTTTCGAGAACTCTTGAAATTAACCAGAACACATAAACAACTCTTACAACTTGACAACAAAAAGACAATAACCCACTTAAAAATGGTTAAGTGATTTGAATAGTTATTTCTCTGAAGACTACATAAAAATGGCCAATAATTACATGAAATGATGCTCAACATTGCTAGTCATTTAGATAATTCAAATCACAACCACAATGAAATTGCAGTAAACACACCCAGTAAAATGGCTACATTTTTTCAAAAGACAGTAACATACATTAGTGAGGATGTGATGAAACTGGAATCTTCATACACCAGTGGGGGGATGTAAAATGGTGCAGCCACTTGGGAAAAAAGTCTGGCAATTCCTCAGAAACCTAAACATAAAGTTACCATATAACACAGCAATTCCATTCCTAGGTATATACACAAAAACTTTTTTTTGAAGTATAGTTGATTTATAATGTTTCAGGTGTACAGTAGAGTGATTTAGTTATATATATATATATATAACTTTTACAGTTATATATATATAAAACTTTTTCAGATTCTTTTCCATTATAGGTTATTACAACTATATTCAACTATATTGAATATAGTTCCCTGTGCTATACAGTAGGTCCTTCTTGGTTATCTATTTTACATATAGTAGCTTACAAAAACTTGTACATGAATATTCACAGCAGCATTATTCACAATAACTAAAAAGTGAAAACAACACAAATGTCCACCAACTGATGACTGGATAAACAAAATGTGGTGTATCTATACAATGGAATATTATTAGCCATACAAGGAACAAAGCACAGACATATCTACAACATGAATGAACCTTGAAAAGTTATGCTAAGAGAAAGAAGGCAGACAAAAAAGGACACATATTTGTATGAGTCTATTTATAGGAAATGTCCAGAGTAGGCAAATTGATAGAGACAGAAAGTAGATTAGTAGTTACCACGAGCTGGGGGAAAGGAAGATTGAGGAGTGACCTTTAATGGGTATGAGGTTTCCTTCTGAGGTGATGAAATATTCTGGAATTAGTAGTGGTGTTTGTACAACAGTGTGAATATAATAAAAACCACTAAATTGTACACTTATTTTTTTTTTTACTTTAACAGTCACTTAATCAAACTAAAGGAAACACATATATTAACAGAGTTTCACTAAGAGTAGTAGAGTAGGTAGGCTCAGAGTTTCTCTTTAAAGTCAATAGCTCTTTGTCTTCACAGAAATGATGGGCAGGGCGGGGGCTGGTGCCCATGGATCCTAAACCAGCAGGACAGGTTGCCATGTTAACAGCCCAAATGAGTCCTCGAGGAGTTTGGGGGGCTTCAAAATTTGTCCTCTTCATATGCTCATGTAAACAGTCTCAAGTATTATGAGCTACAGTTCAACAAAGCCTCTGACAGAATTGGTTACCAGAGATGGGCAAGCCTGGTTGGTCCCACAGAAGGAGCTGGCATCTGGACCAAGCTGGTCGTCCCTGACCCCAGGAAAGAGCTGCTCAGTTCTCTGAGCTGCTTTACAGGGGCAAACGCCCTGGGAAACGCTCCCCTCGGTGGAGGTACAGGAAGTTACAGGCCACATATATGGGGAAAACCACGTCTTGGTTTTCCAGGTTCATTACCTCTAGCTCTTGATTCTGTCTCAGGGAAAGCAACTGGTATTCTGTGTCCTTCCTGAAAACGGCTCTCCCATCCCTGTCCAAGGAGAACAGGCGCAGGCGGAACGCGACCGTTCTCCTCCCGAGGAGACTGACCCCGAAGCTGCGGGACTTTTTCCGTGCGCTGCACCGGCAAATGATGCGCTGGTTGGCGTAGCGCAGCACCAGGTCCCAGAAGAATTTGAAGCCTTCCCACCGCCAGCTGCACAGCTCGTCCCTGTGGAGCTGGCTCCCGCACCGCATGCTTCTCCCCTGGGGGTCGGACACGTAGACGCCCATGGGCCGGACAATTCTGGTCTGCTCAGCCCGGAGGGGGCCAAGGCAATGCTCACTGTACAAGGGACACAACCAAGAGGGAGGGATCAGCGCATCCTGGTGGATGACGTGTGCTGACATCGGGTCGCACATTATGTAGGCAAGCCGCAGCTGCTGGAACACTGGCACGAAGGCTCTGCCCTGCTCGGTCTCCAGGAAAGGGGTGCCCTCCGAATCCCTCCTGGACCTGGCAAACCATGAGTTGGTGTCAGGCAATAGGGCACTGCGCGGGCCCCTCCATGTCGGCTGCAGCTGCAAGAACGTCCACGTTTTCAGCACGATGTACACGTTCATCTCCACCCCCATCACAAAGAGCCGTGAAGAGGCAACGACCTCTTTCATCAGATCCAGGCGGACTTCTCGCAATAGCCCCTCACTACACAGGCTCATCATGTTGTCCAGCAGCCACTGAAGACACACGGTCCTGATGGTCTGGAGTCCGTAGCTTTCAGCAGAGTAGTAGTAGCTGCACACGGTCTGGGCACTGACAGTCTCCTTCATGACCTCCCCGCACCGCTGAATCACCTGGTCCAGCTGCAGCATGCTGGCTGTGGCCAGGATGGCGACGACTCGACCGGGTGGGATGAGAATGGAGCCTCGGTACAGGGAACCTAAAGCCTCGTGCAGTGCCTCGCGATCAATGTTCTCGTCAGGCATCTGCAACTCTATAGTATCCATGTTTGTCTCCTGCCAAGCGCCACTGAACATGCTAGCAAAGAACCCTGACTGGCACAAGTAGACCCTATGCAAGTTCCACTCCTCCCCCAGTGCGCAGATCCGCACGTCGCTCCCTTCTCCTCTCAGGAAGAGTGCCTCATAAATGGACCCTGAATGATCTTTAGCACGTTTCCGGCGGGGCTCTTTTGTGAGCGGCCCCCCTGGGCCTGTCTTCCGCTTGCGGCTCCTCTGACGGGCGGCGGGTCTGGCCTTTTCACTCTCCTTCCCTTCCTTTCTCTCTGCCGCTACTGCCTCCTCGGCCTCCTCCATCCCCGCACTGGCACCTGGCTCCTCTGGGGCACGCCCCCACCAGTGCCATGGCATCCGACTGCTTCGTGCTCCCATGGCCTATACCTCAGTGGTGCAGTGGCCAAGCTTCCTCTCCAGGCGCCGTTGCCGCGGGCACGAGCTCAGCCCAGAGTGATGCTGGGTACTATGACGTTTGCTCTAACGGTCTCTCCAGAGGACGACGCCACGCTAAGCCACACCCACTAGGCCCCACCCCGCCGGGTAAGGGCACTCCGTACCAGGGATTCCACTCTGTTTATCTTTCCCTCCTGGGATGATTGTTCTCGGGCTCCCTTCATAGGATGATGGTGGAACAGAGGCCTTTGTGTGCGAATTTTACCCATTAATTTCAAGAACACAATTCGCTCTTGCCCATCTAAAACAGTTAGTGATTAGTCCTTTATGGAGAATTACATCTTGGTCCCAGCCCTGTCCTCTAGGCACCTTAATTTCCATAATTAACTTCTTATTTATTTATTTATTTTTAATTAATTTTATTTTTATATTTTTTATTAGTTCCTGCTTTACAACAAAGTGAATCAGTTATACATATACATCTGTTCCCATATCCCTTCCCTCTAGCGTCTCCCTCCCTCCCACTCTCCCTATCCCACCTCTCCAGGAGGTCACAAAGCACCCAGCTGATCTCCCTGTGCTATGCGGCTGCTTCCCACTAGCTATCTACCTTACGTTTGGTAGTGTATGTATGTCCATGCCTCTCTCTCGCTTTGTCACAGCTTACCCTTCCTCCTCCCCATATCCTCAAGTCCATTCTCAAGTAGATCTGTGTCTTTATTCCTGTTTTAACCCTAGGTTCTTCCTGACATTTTTTTCCTTAAATTCCATATATATGTGTTAGCATACGGTATTTGTCTTTCTCTTTCCGACTTACTTCACGCTGTATGACAGACTCTAGGTCTATCCACCTCATTACAAATAGCTCCGTTTCGTTTCTTTGTATGGCTGAGTAATATTCCATTGTATATATGTGCCACATCTTCTTTACCCATTCATCCGATGATGGACACTTAGGTTGTTTCCAGCTCCGGGCTATTGTGAATAGAGCTGCAATGAACATTTTGGTACATGTCTCTTTTTGAATTATGGTTTTCTCAGGGTATATGCCTAGTAGTGGGATTGCTGGGTCATATGGTAGTTCTATGTTTAGTTTTGTAAGGAACCTCCATACTGTTCTCCATCTTTAATGTTACACCATCTTTAGTGTGTGGCTCTCTTCCCCAGCTTGCAAGATGGCTGCTGGCACTCCAGCCACCATAACCACATTCCAGATTGAATATGGAGGAAAAGGAAGAGCAAATGCAGCACACCAAATGAGTCGGCTTCCCTTACAGAGCTTCCCCAGAGGCCCCCACCCAATGACTTCCAAATATATCTCACTGGACTCAGTTATGTCATATAACTACTTTTACCTGCATGGAAGACTGGGAAATAGAGCTTTTAAACTGAGACCATTCCAAAATTAAAACAGAGTTCTATGAGTAAAGAAAAAGGAGAGAGGGGATATCCGTTGACAAAGAGCAGCCTATAACAAAATTCCTGAGATGAATGACAAAGGAGCAGTGTCAAGTCACAAAAATATACAGATGAAGATTGTCCTGTGCTGATTTCTTCCAATGCAAATCAGAAGATTTCAACATGTTTCCAGTAAAGTCCAATAAAAACAATAGCAAGAAAGACCTATATTCCTGGATATCTTGGCAAAATGCTCTAATTCTATTTTTTAAATCCTAAAAGTATCCAAGCAATAAAATAAAAAAAAAAGATTACCTAGAAAGAATATAAGTTGAGGCTATCCTCAAACTTATCCATGATCTCCAAAAGTAGAGAATCACAAAATAATATCTCAAGAGTCTTGGGGCAAAAGTTATTGCACAAAAATAATAGTCACAGTCCAAAAACTATTTATAGAAGGAAGGGAAATATACCCCCCAGAAATCAAAAGACTCAGAAAATAGCCACTTAAAACTTGCTTAAACATATGTTTTCCTTCCAAATCTATGAATAGGAAACTCATTCTGTTCATGTTTAAGAATAAATATATTCTGGATAGACCTAGACGAAGTAAGTCAGACAGAGAAAGACAAACATGATATCACTTATATATGGAATCTACACAAGAAATTGAATTCTTGTGTTTGAAATAACAGAAAAGCTCCCACTGGCCAACATTGGGTTAATTTGAGGATCAAAAAGAATCACAACTGTAATTGATTATATCACACTGAGTAAATAAAAATCTACTAGGACACAGTGATTTCTCTCCTCCCAAAAGAAGAGAGCAGAAAAAAAGGGAAAGCTCTTTTTCACAGAAGAATGGCAGCTAATAAAGGTGGAAGGAATTAGATCATTGGAAAGTCACGGATTTGCAGTCCCCGGTGGATAACGGATTCTGAGAAGGAAACAGTGGAGGATAAAACAACTAAGTGACAGGTTATTGGGAAACAGGAATTTGTCCCTATTATTAATTGTGAAGACCAACTGTAACTTTTGTTGCAGACATCTGAAGATCACCAGCTTAACCAGCAAGTCATCATAAATAAAATTAAAAGACATATTAAAACCACATCAAACATGATAGAGTTAATATCTATAATAATAAAGACTTCATACAAATTGGAAACAGGAGCACCAAGACCTTGCCTGGGGAGGAGGTGTTGGTAAAATACAGGTATAGAGGATTTACAGAAACAGCCTGACTGTCCCTTGGTCCCTTCACTGGAAGTGGATAGGATGGCACCTGCCTGAGTGTCAGAACCCCAGCATCAGACACTTCATTAATCTGGGGTATTTTTCCCGTGAGGTACGCAGAGGGACCCAGGGCCCCAGGCCACTTTCCTTTTGCCTGCTATTCCTAGCCTGCAGCTTCGTGTCCTCGGCTGGAGGAAGTGGAAGGGCAAAGGGAAAAGGCTTGTGCCAACCGAGCCTGTTATTTTTCATCCAGAAAAAAACATCTTTCCCAGAAGTCACTCTCAGAGGAGTCACCTGGTCACAACTACCTACAGAGAGACAGCCTCTAGCACCCCTCTTTCCTTGACAAAACAGCAAAAATAAAATGGATAAATCATAGTACTTGGTACTGAATATTTGGAGATTGGCACCTCACAGACCGTTGGTATATGGCATATGTTGTTACAACTTTTCTGAAAAGCAACTCTTCAGTGTGTTTAAGGAAACCTCAATGTACCTCTAGATCCATCAGTTCTGCTTTGGGGAATCATTTCTATGGAAATAATGTGAAAGGCCATGAATGGTTTATGTACATTGATATTCAGGTTGAGAGACTGTCATTTTGAAATCCACTATTAAAACATTTACAGGTAAAATTTTAACAACAAAGACACATAAATAAGCAAACTTAGACTCTCCCAACTCTCCCCCATTATTCCATTATCCTTGTACTTTACTCTCTGATCACAGAAGGTGGAGTTTCTGAACCTTTCTTTCTGCCATGCTATTCACTCAAATGGATCTATTGTGGTTCCCTTCAATTTCCTGATTACTAGCTCTGACTCCTTCTCACCTCTTCTCTCCACTTTAGGGAAGCTATCAGAATGTAGAGGGCAACATTACAACTGTAGGACTAAGCACAAGTCTTCTCTGGTTGATTTCTTTATATTTTTGTCTTGAAATAATTATAGATTCATGGAAGATGCAGAGAGTACAGAGAACTTTGTGTGCTCTTTACCTACTTCCCCAATGGGAACTATCCTACAATATCAAAACAAGGAAATTGACATTGGTACAATCTACAGAGCTTATTCAGATGTCATCAGTTTTACAATGCACTCGTGTGTGTGAAGGTCCCTGTAATTTTATCACATGTATGGATTCGTGTAACTACCACCATGATCACAATATGGAGCTGTCTCATCGCCACTAAGATCCCATGTATTGTTCTTTTATAGTCACATCCATTTCCCTGTCATCCTCGCCATCCATAAAAGCTGGCAACCACTAGTCTGTTCCCCACTTCTATAATTTTGTTATTTCAAGAATGTTACATAAATGCCATCATACATAATGTAACACTCTGAGATTGGTTTTTCCCACTGAGCCAAATTCCCTTGAGATTCATCCACGTTGTTACACGCATTCCTTTTTATTGTTGCGTAGTATTTCTGGGTATGGATGTGCCACAGTTGGTTTAGTTATCAACCTGCTGAACTACATTTGTGTTGCTTCCAGTTTTCAGCTATTACAAATAAAGTTGCTATGAACATTCACATACAGGATTTTGTGTGGACATTGGTTTTTGTTTCTCTGGGATAAATGCACAAGTGTAATTGCTGGGTCATATGATAATTAGCTTTAAAAGAAACTGACACACTCCTTTCCACATGGCTGTATTATTATAGGTTCCACCATAAACATATAGTGATCCAAACTCTCTGCATCTTCACCAGCATTTGCCGTTGTCAATATTCTATTTTATTTTAGCCATTCTGATAGGTGCATATCATTATGGTTTTAATTGCATTTTCCTTAGTGGCTAATGATATTGAACATTTTTTTCATGTTTTACTTTTCCATTATTATATCTTATTTTGTGAAATGTCTGTTCATGACTTTTATCTATTTTCTATTGGGTTTTTAAATATTTACCATACAGTTTGATCCGTTTGTTAGTATTCTAGTTATGAATCCTTTGGCAGTTATATAGCTTGCAAATTATCTTCCAGTGATTGGTTATTAAAGGTATATAATTAGTGGGACTTCCCTAGTGACACAGTGGTTAAGAATCTGCCTGCCAATGCAGGGGACACGGGTTCAAGGCCTGGTCTGGGAAGATCCCACATGCCGCAGAGCAACTAAGCCCATGAGCCACAACTACTGAGCCTGCACTCTAGAGCCAGCAAGCCACAACTACTGAAGCCTGCACGCCTAGAGCCCATGCTCTGCCACAAGAGAAGCCACTGCAATGAGCAGCCCGCGCACCACAACCAAGAGTAACCCCTGCTCGCCACAACTAGAGAAAAACCACATGCAGCAACAAAGACCCAACACAGCCAGAAATAATAAATAAATAAATAAATAAATAAATAAATAAATTTATTTTTTAAAAAGTACCTAATTAGGGAAGGCCTTTGGGAATGGTGGAGCTAGGGCCTATGAAAATATTTTCCTTCGTAAAAGCCATGAGAACACTGACAAATATTCTAAATCAACTTTTCGAGAACTCTTGAAATTAACCAGAACACATAAACAACTCTTACAACTTGACAACAAAAAGACAATAACCCACTTAAAAATGGTTAAGTGATTTGAATAGTTATTTCTCTGAAGACTACATAAAAATGGCCAATAATTACATGAAATGATGCTCAACATTGCTAGTCATTTAGATAATTCAAATCACAACCACAATGAAATTGCAGTAAACACACCCAGTAAAATGGCTACATTTTTTCAAAAGACAGTAACATACATTAGTGAGGATGTGATGAAACTGGAATCTTCATACACCAGTGGGGGGATGTAAAATGGTGCAGCCACTTGGGAAAAAAGTCTGGCAATTCCTCAGAAACCTAAACATAAAGTTACCATATAACACAGCAATTCCATTCCTAGGTATATACACAAAAACTTTTTTTTGAAGTATAGTTGATTTATAATGTTTCAGGTGTACAGTAGAGTGATTTAGTTATATATATATATATATAACTTTTACAGTTATATATATATAAAACTTTTTCAGATTCTTTTCCATTATAGGTTATTACAACTATATTCAACTATATTGAATATAGTTCCCTGTGCTATACAGTAGGTCCTTCTTGGTTATCTATTTTACATATAGTAGCTTACAAAAACTTGTACATGAATATTCACAGCAGCATTATTCACAATAACTAAAAAGTGAAAACAACACAAATGTCCACCAACTGATGACTGGATAAACAAAATGTGGTGTATCTATACAATGGAATATTATTAGCCATACAAGGAACAAAGCACAGACATATCTACAACATGAATGAACCTTGAAAAGTTATGCTAAGAGAAAGAAGGCAGACAAAAAAGGACACATATTTGTATGAGTCTATTTATAGGAAATGTCCAGAGTAGGCAAATTGATAGAGACAGAAAGTAGATTAGTAGTTACCACGAGCTGGGGGAAAGGAAGATTGAGGAGTGACCTTTAATGGGTATGAGGTTTCCTTCTGAGGTGATGAAATATTCTGGAATTAGTAGTGGTGTTTGTACAACAGTGTGAATATAATAAAAACCACTAAATTGTACACTTCTTTTTTTTTTTACTTTAACAGTCACTTAATCAAACTAAAGGAAACACATATATTAACAGAGTTTCACTAAGAGTAGTAGAGTAGGTAGGCTCAGAGTTTCTCTTTAAAGTCAATAGCTCTTTGTCTTCACAGAAATGATGGGCAGGGCGGGGGCTGGTGCCCATGGATCCTAAACCAGCAGGACAGGTTGCCATGTTAACAGCCCAAATGAGTCCTCGAGGAGTTTGGGGGGCTTCAAAATTTGTCCTCTTCATATGCTCATGTAAACAGTCTCAAGTATTATGAGCTACAGTTCAACAAAGCCTCTGACAGAATTGGTTACCAGAGATGGGCAAGCCTGGTTGGTCCCACAGAAGGAGCTGGCATCTGGACCAAGCTGGTCGTCCCTGACCCCAGGAAAGAGCTGCTCAGTTCTCTGAGCTGCTTTACAGGGGCAAACGCCCTGGGAAACGCTCCCCTCGGTGGAGGTACAGGAAGTTACAGGCCACATATATGGGGAAAACCACGTCTTGGTTTTCCAGGTTCATTACCTCTAGCTCTTGATTCTGTCTCAGGGAAAGCAACTGGTATTCTGTGTCCTTCCTGAAAACGGCTCTCCCATCCCTGTCCAAGGAGAACAGGCGCAGGCGGAACGCGACCGTTCTCCTCCCGAGGAGACTGACCCCGAAGCTGCGGGACTTTTTCCGTGCGCTGCACCGGCAAATGATGCGCTGGTTGGCGTAGCGCAGCACCAGGTCCCAGAAGAATTTGAAGCCTTCCCACCGCCAGCTGCACAGCTCGTCCCTGTGGAGCTGGCTCCCGCACCGCATGCTTCTCCCCTGGGGGTCGGACACGTAGACGCCCATGGGCCGGACAATTCTGGTCTGCTCAGCCCGGAGGGGGCCAAGGCAATGCTCACTGTACAAGGGACACAACCAAGAGGGAGGGATCAGCGCATCCTGGTGGATGACGTGTGCTGACATCGGGTCGCACATTATGTAGGCAAGCCGCAGCTGCTGGAACACTGGCACGAAGGCTCTGCCCTGCTCGGTCTCCAGGAAAGGGGTGCCCTCCGAATCCCTCCTGGACCTGGCAAACCATGAGTTGGTGTCAGGCAATAGGGCACTGCGCGGGCCCCTCCATGTCGGCTGCAGCTGCAAGAACGTCCACGTTTTCAGCACGATGTACACGTTCATCTCCACCCCCATCACAAAGAGCCGTGAAGAGGCAACGACCTCTTTCATCAGATCCAGGCGGACTTCTCGCAATAGCCCCTCACTACACAGGCTCATCATGTTGTCCAGCAGCCACTGAAGACACACGGTCCTGATGGTCTGGAGTCCGTAGCTTTCAGCAGAGTAGTAGTAGCTGCACACGGTCTGGGCACTGACAGTCTCCTTCATGACCTCCCCGCACCGCTGAATCACCTGGTCCAGCTGCAGCATGCTGGCTGTGGCCAGGATGGCGACGACTCGACCGGGTGGGATGAGAATGGAGCCTCGGTACAGGGAACCTAAAGCCTCGTGCAGTGCCTCGCGATCAATGTTCTCGTCAGGCATCTGCAACTCTATAGTATCCATGTTTGTCTCCTGCCAAGCGCCACTGAACATGCTAGCAAAGAACCCTGACTGGCACAAGTAGACCCTATGCAAGTTCCACTCCTCCCCCAGTGCGCAGATCCGCACGTCGCTCCCTTCTCCTCTCAGGAAGAGTGCCTCATAAATGGACCCTGAATGATCTTTAGCACGTTTCCGGCGGGGCTCTTTTGTGAGCGGCCCCCCTGGGCCTGTCTTCCGCTTGCGGCTCCTCTGACGGGCGGCGGGTCTGGCCTTTTCACTCTCCTTCCCTTCCTTTCTCTCTGCCGCTACTGCCTCCTCGGCCTCCTCCATCCCCGCACTGGCACCTGGCTCCTCTGGGGCACGCCCCCACCAGTGCCATGGCATCCGACTGCTTCGTGCTCCCATGGCCTATACCTCAGTGGTGCAGTGGCCAAGCTTCCTCTCCAGGCGCCGTTGCCGCGGGCACGAGCTCAGCCCAGAGTGATGCTGGGTACTATGACGTTTGCTCTAACGGTCTCTCCAGAGGACGACGCCACGCTAAGCCACACCCACTAGGCCCCACCCCGCCGGGTAAGGGCACTCCGTACCAGGGATTCCACTCTGTTTATCTTTCCCTCCTGGGATGATTGTTCTCGGGCTCCCTTCATAGGATGATGGTGGAACAGAGGCCTTTGTGTGCGAATTTTACCCATTAATTTCAAGAACACAATTCGCTCTTGCCCATCTAAAACAGTTAGTGATTAGTCCTTTATGGAGAATTACATCTTGGTCCCAGCCCTGTCCTCTAGGCACCTTAATTTCCATAATTAACTTCTTATTTATTTATTTATTTTTAATTAATTTTATTTTTATATTTTTTATTAGTTCCTGCTTTACAACAAAGTGAATCAGTTATACATATACATCTGTTCCCATATCCCTTCCCTCTAGCGTCTCCCTCCCTCCCACTCTCCCTATCCCACCTCTCCAGGAGGTCACAAAGCACCCAGCTGATCTCCCTGTGCTATGCGGCTGCTTCCCACTAGCTATCTACCTTACGTTTGGTAGTGTATGTATGTCCATGCCTCTCTCTCGCTTTGTCACAGCTTACCCTTCCTCCTCCCCATATCCTCAAGTCCATTCTCAAGTAGATCTGTGTCTTTATTCCTGTTTTAACCCTAGGTTCTTCCTGACATTTTTTTCCTTAAATTCCATATATATGTGTTAGCATACGGTATTTGTCTTTCTCTTTCCGACTTACTTCACGCTGTATGACAGACTCTAGGTCTATCCACCTCATTACAAATAGCTCCGTTTCGTTTCTTTGTATGGCTGAGTAATATTCCATTGTATATATGTGCCACATCTTCTTTACCCATTCATCCGATGATGGACACTTAGGTTGTTTCCAGCTCCGGGCTATTGTGAATAGAGCTGCAATGAACATTTTGGTACATGTCTCTTTTTGAATTATGGTTTTCTCAGGGTATATGCCTAGTAGTGGGATTGCTGGGTCATATGGTAGTTCTATGTTTAGTTTTGTAAGGAACCTCCATACTGTTCTCCATCTTTAATGTTACACCATCTTTAGTGTGTGGCTCTCTTCCCCAGCTTGCAAGATGGCTGCTGGCACTCCAGCCACCATAACCACATTCCAGATTGAATATGGAGGAAAAGGAAGAGCAAATGCAGCACACCAAATGAGTCGGCTTCCCTTACAGAGCTTCCCCAGAGGCCCCCACCCAATGACTTCCAAATATATCTCACTGGACTCAGTTATGTCATATAACTACTTTTACCTGCATGGAAGACTGGGAAATAGAGCTTTTAAACTGAGACCATTCCAAAATTAAAACAGAGTTCTATGAGTAAAGAAAAAGGAGAGAGGGGATATCCGTTGACAAAGAGCAGCCTATAACAAAATTCCTGAGATGAATGACAAAGGAGCAGTGTCAAGTCACAAAAATATACAGATGAAGATTGTCCTGTGCTGATTTCTTCCAATGCAAATCAGAAGATTTCAACATGTTTCCAGTAAAGTCCAATAAAAACAATAGCAAGAAAGACCTATATTCCTGGATATCTTGGCAAAATGCTCTAATTCTATTTTTTAAATCCTAAAAGTATCCAAGCAATAAAATAAAAAAAAAAGATTACCTAGAAAGAATATAAGTTGAGGCTATCCTCAAACTTATCCATGATCTCCAAAAGTAGAGAATCACAAAATAATATCTCAAGAGTCTTGGGGCAAAAGTTATTGCACAAAAATAATAGTCACAGTCCAAAAACTATTTATAGAAGGAAGGGAAATATACCCCCCAGAAATCAAAAGACTCAGAAAATAGCCACTTAAAACTTGCTTAAACATATGTTTTCCTTCCAAATCTATGAATAGGAAACTCATTCTGTTCATGTTTAAGAATAAATATATTCTGGATAGACCTAGACGAAGTAAGTCAGACAGAGAAAGACAAATATGATATCACTTATATATGGAATCTACACAAGAAATTGAATTCTTGTGTTTGAAATAACAGAAAAGCTCCCACTGGCCAACATTGGGTTAATTTGAGGATCAAAAAGAATCACAACTGTAATTGATTATATCACACTGAGTAAATAAAAATCTACTAGGACACAGTGATTTCTCTCCTCCCAAAAGAAGAGAGCAGAAAAAAAGGGAAAGCTCTTTTTCACAGAAGAATGGCAGCTAATAAAGGTGGAAGGAATTAGATCATTGGAAAGTCACGGATTTGCAGTCCCCGGTGGATAACGGATTCTGAGAAGGAAACAGTGGAGGATAAAACAACTAAGTGACAGGTTATTGGGAAACAGGAATTTGTCCCTATTATTAATTGTGAAGACCAACTGTAACTTTTGTTGCAGACATCTGAAGATCACCAGCTTAACCAGCAAGTCATCATAAATAAAATTAAAAGACATATTAAAACCACATCAAACATGATAGAGTTAATATCTATAATAATAAAGACTTCATACAAATTGGAAACAGGAGCACCAAGACCTTGCCTGGGGAGGAGGTGTTGGTAAAATACAGGTATAGAGGATTTACAGAAACAGCCTGACTGTCCCTTGGTCCCTTCACTGGAAGTGGATAGGATGGCACCTGCCTGAGTGTCAGAACCCCAGCATCAGACACTTCATTAATCTGGGGTATTTTTCCCGTGAGGTACGCAGAGGGACCCAGGGCCCCAGGCCACTTTCCTTTTGCCTGCTATTCCTAGCCTGCAGCTTCGTGTCCTCGGCTGGAGGAAGTGGAAGGGCAAAGGGAAAAGGCTTGTGCCAACCGAGCCTGTTATTTTTCATCCAGAAAAAAACATCTTTCCCAGAAGTCACTCTCAGAGGAGTCACCTGGTCACAACTACCTACAGAGAGACAGCCTCTAGCACCCCTCTTTCCTTGACAAAACAGCAAAAATAAAATGGATAAATCATAGTACTTGGTACTGAATATTTGGAGATTGGCACCTCACAGACCGTTGGTATATGGCATATGTTGTTACAACTTTTCTGAAAAGCAACTCTTCAGTGTGTTTAAGGAAACCTCAATGTACCTCTAGATCCATCAGTTCTGCTTTGGGGAATCATTTCTATGGAAATAATGTGAAAGGCCATGAATGGTTTATGTACATTGATATTCAGGTTGAGAGACTGTCATTTTGAAATCCACTATTAAAACATTTACAGGTAAAATTTTAACAACAAAGACACATAAATAAGCAAACTTAGAGTCTCCCAACTCTCCCCCATTATTCCATTATCCTTGTACTTTACTCTCTGATCACAGAAGGTGGAGTTTCTGAACCTTTCTTTCTGCCATGCTATTCACTCAAATGGATCTATTGTGGTTCCCTTCAATTTCCTGATTACTAGCTCTGACTCCTTCTCACCTCTTCTCTCCACTTTAGGGAAGCTATCAGAATGTAGAGGGCAACATTACAACTGTAGGACTAAGCACAAGTCTTCTCTGGTTGATTTCTTTATATTTTTGTCTTGAAATAATTATAGATTCATGGAAGATGCAGAGAGTACAGAGAACTTTGTGTGCTCTTTACCTACTTCCCCAATGGGAACTATCCTACAATATCAAAACAAGGAAATTGACATTGGTACAATCTACAGAGCTTATTCAGATGTCATCAGTTTTACAATGCACTCGTGTGTGTGAAGGTCCCTGTAATTTTATCACATGTATGGATTCGTGTAACTACCACCATGATCACAATATGGAGCTGTCTCATCGCCACTAAGATCCCATGTATTGTTCTTTTATAGTCACATCCATTTCCCTGTCATCCTCGCCATCCATAAAAGCTGGCAACCACTAGTCTGTTCCCCACTTCTATAATTTTGTTATTTCAAGAATGTTACATAAATGCCATCATACATAATGTAACACTCTGAGATTGGTTTTTCCCACTGAGCCAAATTCCCTTGAGATTCATCCACGTTGTTACACGCATTCCTTTTTATTGTTGCGTAGTATTTCTGGGTATGGATGTGCCACAGTTGGTTTAGTTATCAACCTGCTGAACTACATTTGTGTTGCTTCCAGTTTTCAGCTATTACAAATAAAGTTGCTATGAACATTCACATACAGGATTTTGTGTGGACGTTGGTTTTTGTTTCTCTGGGATAAATGCACAAGTGTAATTGCTGGGTCATATGATAATTAGTTTTAAAAGAAACTGACACACTCCTTTCCACATGGCTGTATTATTATAGGTTCCACCATAAACATATAGTGATCCAAACTCTCTGCATCTTCACCAGCATTTGCCGTTGTCAATATTCTATTTTATTTTAGCCATTCTGATAGGTGCATATCATTATGGTTTTAATTGCATTTTCCTTAGTGGCTAATGATATTGAACATTTTTTTCATGTTTTACTTTTCCATTATTATATCTTATTTTGTGAAATGTCTGTTCATGACTTTTATCTATTTTCTATTGGGTTTTTAAATATTTACCATACAGTTTGATCCGTTTGTTAGTATTCTAGTTATGAATCCTTTGGCAGTTATATAGCTTGCAAATTATCTTCCAGTGATTGGTTATTAAAGGTATATAATTAGTGGGACTTCCCTAGTGACACAGTGGTTAAGAATCTGCCTGCCAATGCAGGGGACACGGGTTCAAGGCCTGGTCTGGGAAGATCCCACATGCCGCAGAGCAACTAAGCCCATGAGCCACAACTACTGAGCCTGCACTCTAGAGCCAGCAAGCCACAACTACTGAAGCCTGCACGCCTAGAGCCCATGCTCTGCCACAAGAGAAGCCACTGCAATGAGCAGCCCGCGCACCACAACCAAGAGTAACCCCTGCTCGCCACAACTAGAGAAAAACCACATGCAGCAACAAAGACCCAACACAGCCAGAAATAATAAATAAATAAATAAATAAATAAATAAATAAATTTATTTTTTAAAAAGTACCTAATTAGGGAAGGCCTTTGGGAATGGTGGAGCTAGGGCCTATGAAAATATTTTCCTTCGTAAAAGCCATGAGAACACTGACAAATATTCTAAATCAACTTTTCGAGAACTCTTGAAATTAACCAGAACACATAAACAACTCTTACAACTTGACAACAAAAAGACAATAACCCACTTAAAAATGGTTAAGTGATTTGAATAGTTATTTCTCTGAAGACTACATAAAAATGGCCAATAATTACATGAAATGATGCTCAACATTGCTAGTCATTTAGATAATTCAAATCACAACCACAATGAAATTGCAGTAAACACACCCAGTAAAATGGCTACATTTTTTCAAAAGACAGTAACATATATTAGTGAGGATGTGATGAAACTGGAATCTTCATACACCAGTGGGGGGATGTAAAATGGTGCAGCCACTTGGGAAAAAAGTCTGGCAATTCCTCAGAAACCTAAACATAAAGTTACCATATAACACAGCAATTCCATTCCTAGGTATATACACAAAAACTTTTTTTTGAAGTATAGTTGATTTATAATATTTCAGGTGTACAGTAGAGTGATTTAGTTTTATATATATATATATAACTTTTACAGTTATATATATATAAAACTTTTTCAGATTCTTTTCCATTATAGGTTATTACAACTATATTCAACTATATTGAATATAGTTCCCTGTGCTATACAGTAGGTCCTTCTTGGTTATCTATTTTACATATAGTAGCTTACAAAAACTTGTACATGAATATTCACAGCAGCATTATTCACAATAACTAAAAAGTGAAAACAACACAAATGTCCACCAACTGATGACTGGATAAACAAAATGTGGTGTATCTATACAATGGAATATTATTAGCCATACAAGGAACAAAGCACAGACATATCTACAACATGAACGAACCTTGAAAAGTTATGCTAAGAGAAAGAAGGCAGACAAAAAAGGACACATATTTGTATGAGTCTATTTATATGAAATGTCCAGAGTAGGCAAATTGATAGAGACAGAAAGTAGATTAGTAGTTACCACGAGCTGGGGGAAAGGAAGATTGAGGAGTGACCTTTAATGGGTATGAGGTTTCCTTCTGAGGTGATGAAATATTCTGGAATTAGTAGTGGTGTTTGTACAACAGTGTGAATATAATAAAAACCACTAAATTGTACACTTCTTTTTTTTTTACTTTAACAGTCACTTAATCAAACTAAAGGAAACACATATATTAACAGAGTTTCACTAAGAGTAGTAGAGTAGGTAGGCTCAGAGTTTCTCTTTAAAGTCAATAGCTCTTTGTCTTCACAGAAATGATGGGCAGGGCGGGGGCTGGTGCCCATGGATCCTAAACCAGCAGGACAGGTTGCCATGTTAACAGCCCAAATGAGTCCTCGAGGAGTTTGGGGGGCTTCAAAATTTGTCCTCTTCATATGCTCATGTAAACAGTCTCAAGTATTATGAGCTACAGTTCAACAAAGCCTCTGACAGAATTGGTTACCAGAGATGGGCAAGCCTGGTTGGTCCCACAGAAGGAGCTGGCATCTGGACCAAGCTGGTTGTCCCTGACCCCAGGAAAGAGCTGCTCAGTTCTCTGAGCTGCTTTACAGGGGCAAACGCCCTGGGAAACGCTCCCCTCGGTGGAGGTACAGGAAGTTACAGGCCACATATATGGGGAAAACCACGTCTTGGTTTTCCAGGTTCATTACCTCTAGCTCTTGATTCTGTCTCAGGGAAAGCAACTGGTATTCTGTGTCCTTCCTGAAAACGGCTCTCCCATCCCTGTCCAAGGAGAACAGGCGCAGGCGGAACGCGACCGTTCTCCTCCCGAGGAGACTGACCCCGAAGCTGCGGGACTTTTTCCGTGCGCTGCACCGGCAAATGATGCGCTGGTTGGCGTAGCGCAGCACCAGGTCCCAGAAGAATTTGAAGCCTTCCCACCGCCAGCTGCACAGCTCGTCCCTGTGGAGCTGGCTCCCGCACCGCATGCTTCTCCCCTGGGGGTCGGACACGTAGACGCCCATGGGCCGGACAATTCTGGTCTGCTCAGCCCGGAGGGGGCCAAGGCAATGCTCACTGTACAAGGGACACAACCAAGAGGGAGGGATCAGCGCATCCTGGTGGATGACGTGTGCTGACATCGGGTCGCACATTATGTAGGCAAGCCGCAGCTGCTGGAACACTGGCACGAAGGCTCTGCCCTGCTCGGTCTCCAGGAAAGGGGTGCCCTCCGAATCCCTCCTGGACCTGGCAAACCATGAGTTGGTGTCAGGCAATAGGGCACTGCGCGGGCCCCTCCATGTCGGCTGCAGCTGCAAGAACGTCCACGTTTTCAGCACGATGTACACGTTCATCTCCACCCCCATCACAAAGAGCCGTGAAGAGGCAACGACCTCTTTCATCAGATCCAGGCGGACTTCTCGCAATAGCCCCTCACTACACAGGCTCATCATGTTGTCCAGCAGCCACTGAAGACACACGGTCCTGATGGTCTGGAGTCCGTAGCTTTCAGCAGAGTAGTAGTAGCTGCACACGGTCTGGGCACTGACAGTCTCCTTCATGACCTCCCCGCACCGCTGAATCACCTGGTCCAGCTGCAGCATGCTGGCTGTGGCCAGGATGGCGACGACTCGACCGGGTGGGATGAGAATGGAGCCTCGGTACAGGGAACCTAAAGCCTCGTGCAGTGCCTCGCGATCAATGTTCTCGTCAGGCATCTGCAACTCTATAGTATCCATGTTTGTCTCCTGCCAAGCGCCACTGAACATGCTAGCAAAGAACCCTGACTGGCACAAGTAGACCCTATGCAAGTTCCACTCCTCCCCCAGTGCGCAGATCCGCACGTCGCTCCCTTCTCCTCTCAGGAAGAGTGCCTCATAAATGGACCCTGAATGATCTTTAGCACGTTTCCGGCGGGGCTCTTTTGTGAGCGGCCCCCCTGGGCCTGTCTTCCGCTTGCGGCTCCTCTGACGGGCGGCGGGTCTGGCCTTTTCACTCTCCTTCCCTTCCTTTCTCTCTGCCGCTACTGCCTCCTCGGCCTCCTCCATCCCCGCACTGGCACCTGGCTCCTCTGGGGCACGCCCCCACCAGTGCCATGGCATCCGACTGCTTCGTGCTCCCATGGCCTATACCTCAGTGGTGCAGTGGCCAAGCTTCCTCTCCAGGTGCCGTTGCCGCGGGCACGAGCTCAGCCCAGAGTGATGCTGGGTACTATGACGTTTGCTCTAACGGTCTCTCCAGAGGACGACGCCACGCTAAGCCACACCCACTAGGCCCCACCCCGCCGGGTAAGGGCACTCCGTACCAGGGATTCCACTCTGTTTATCTTTCCCTCCTGGGATGATTGTTCTCGGGCTCCCTTCATAGGATGATGGTGGAACAGAGGCCTTTGTGTGCGAATTTTACCCATTAATTTCAAGAACACAATTCGCTCTTGCCCATCTAAAACAGTTAGTGATTAGTCCTTTATGGAGAACTACATCTTGGTCCCAGCCCTGTCCTCTAGGCACCTTAATTTCCATAATTAACTTCTTATTTATTTATTTATTTTTAATTAATTTTATTTTTATATTTTTTATTAGTTCCTGCTTTACAACAAAGTGAATCAGTTATACATATACATCTGTTCCCATATCCCTTCCCTCTAGCGTCTCCCTCCCTCCCACTCTCCCTATCCCACCTCTCCAGGAGGTCACAAAGCACCCAGCTGATCTCCCTGTGCTATGCGGCTGCTTCCCACTAGCTATCTACCTTACGTTTGGTAGTGTATGTATGTCCATGCCTCTCTCTCGCTTTGTCACAGCTTACCCTTCCTCCTCCCCATATCCTCAAGTCCATTCTCAAGTAGATCTGTGTCTTTATTCCTGTTTTAACCCTAGGTTCTTCATGACATTTTTTTTCTTAAATTCCATATATGTGTTAGCATACGGTATTTGTCTTTCTCTTTCTGACTTACTTCACGCTGTATGACAGACTCTAGGTCTATCCACCTCATTACAAGTAGCTCCGTTTCGTTTCTTTGTATGGCTGAGTAATATTCCATTGTATATATGTGCCAGAACTTCTTTATCCATTCATCCGATGATGGACACTTAGGTTGTTTCCAGCTCCGGGCTATTGTGAATAGAGCTGCAATGAACATTTTGGTACATGTCTCTTTTTGAATTATGGTTTTCTCAGGGTATATGCCTAGTAGTGGGATTGCTGGGTCATATGGTAGTTCTATGTTTAGTTTTGTAAGGAACCTCCATACTGTTCTCCATCTTTAATGTTACACAATCTTTAGTGTGTGGCTCTCTTCCCCAGCTTGCAAGATGGCTGCTGGCACTCCAGCCACCATAACCACATTCCAGATTGAATATGGAGGAAAAGGAAGAGCAAATGCAGCACACCAAATGAGTCGGCTTCCCTTACAGAGCTTCCCCAGAGGCCCCCACCCAATGACTTCCAAATATATCTCACTGGACTCAGTTATGTCATATAACTACTTTTACCTGCATGGAAGACTGGGAAATAGAGCTTTTAAACTGAGACCATTCCAAAATTAAAACAGTGTTCTATGAGTAAAGAAAAAGGAGAGAGGGGATATCCGTTGACAAAGAGCAGCCTATAACAAAATTCCTGAGATGAATGACAAAGGAGCAGTGCCAAGTCACAAAAATATACAGATGAAGATTGTCCTGTGCTGATTTCTTCCAATGCAAATCAGAAGATTTCAACATGTTTCCAGTAAAGTCCAATAAAAACAATAGCAAGAAAGACCTATATTCCTGGATATCTTGGCAAAAGGCTCTAATTCTATTTTTTAAATCCTAAAAGTATCCAAGCAATAAAATTTAAAAAAAAAAGATTATCTAGAAAGAATATAAATTGAGGCTATCCTCAAGCTTATCCATGATCTCCAAAAGTAGAGAATCACAAAATAATATCTCAAGGTTCTTGGGGCAAAAGTTATTACACAAAAATAATAGTCACAGTCCAAAAACTATTTATAGAAGTAACAGAAATATACCCCCCAGAAATCAAAAGACTCAGAAAATAGCCACTTAAAAACTTGCTTAAACATATGTTTTCCTTCCAAATCTATGAATAGGAAACTCATTCTGTTCATGTTTAAGCATAAATATATTCTGGATAGACCTAGACGAAGTAAGTCAGACAGAGAAAGACAAATATGATATCACTTATATATGGAGTCTACACAAGAAATTCAATTCTTGTGTTTGAAATAACATAAAAGCTCCCACCGGCCAAAATTGGGATAATTTGAGGATCAAAAAGAATCACAAATGTAATTGATTATATCACACTGAGTAAATAAAAATCTACTAGGACACAGTGATTTCTCTCCTCCCAAAAGAAGAGAGCAGAAAAAAAGGGAAAGCTCTTTTTCACAGAAGAATGGCCTCTAATAAACGTGGAAGGAATTAGATCATTGGAAAGTCACGGATTTGCAGTCCCCGGTGGATAACGGATTCTGAGAAGGAAACAGTGGAGGATAAAACAACTAAGTGACAGGTTATTGGGAAACAGGAATTTGTCCCTATTATTAATTGTGAAGACCAACTGTAACTTTTGTTGCAGACATCTGAAGATCACCAGCTTAACCAGCAAGTCATCATAAATAAAATTAAAAGACACATTACAACCACATCAAATATGATAGAGTTAATATCTATAATAATAAAGACTTCATACAAATTGGAAAATGAAGCACCAAGACCTTGCCTGGGGAGGAGGTGTTGGTAAAATACAGGTATAGAGGATTTACAGAAACAGCCTGACTGTCCCTTTGTCCCTTCACTGGAAGTGGATAGGATGGCACCTGCCTGAGCATGAGAACCCCAGCATCAGACACTTCATAATCTGGGGTATTTTTCCCGTGAGGTACGCAGAGGGACCCAGGACCCCAGGCCACTTTCCTTTTGCCTGCTATTCCTAGCCTGCAGCTTCCTGTCCTCGGCTGGAAGAAGTGGAAGGGCAAAGGGAAAAGACTTGTGCCAACCGAGCCTGTTATTTTTCATCCAGAAAAAAACATCTTTCCCAGAAGTCACTCTCAGAGGAATCACCTGGTCACAACTACCTACAGAGAGACAGCCTGCAGCACCCCTCTTTCCTTGACAAAAGAGCAAAAATAAAATGGATAAATCATAGTACTTGGTACTTAATATTTGGAGATTGGCACCTCACAGACCGTTGGTACATGGCATATGTTGTTACAACTTTTCTGAAAAGCAACTCTTCAGTGTGTTTAAGGAAACCTCAATGTACCTCTAGATTCATCAGTTCTGCTTTGGGGAATCATTTCTATGGAAATAATGTGAAATGCAATGAATGGTTTATGTTCATTGATATTCATTAATGCAATATTTCTAATATGCAATCCCCTGACAAAAACAAAACAAAAGTATAAACTTAACTTCAGTGTCCTGTAAGCGTTGAGTGGTTGAAAATACAGTGTCGTTTATCAGAGAGCTGTGTGAGTTGGCCACAGAAACACTTCAGGTCTCATTTGTAAAATGGAGTTAATAATACTTCCCACATAAGCACTTAGACGTATTAAATAAAATTTTATATGTAAAACATACCTCAAATACCACAATAAGAATAATGCATAATATAGTGAATTCCCTGGTGGTCCAGTAGTTAGGACTCTGTGCTTTCGCTGCTCAGGGCTGGGGTTCAATCCCTGATCGGGGAACTAAGGTCCCAGAAGCTGGTGGTGGTGCAGTCCCCCAAAAAAATCGTTGCATAATAGATATATACATGGAGTATTATATAGTCAATTAATATAGCATAGATGTAGAATATTAAAAATTGTATGACGAGAAAATTCATCTGCTGTTAAATGTACACAAAATTGTGTTTATAGTGTGGTTTCAATTTTATAATGTATATATGCATTAAAATACACTGAAAAGCCAACGGTTGTTACATCTGGTCATTGCAGGTGGTTGTTATTTTATCCTTTGTACACTTTCTTGTTTTCAGATTATCTATCTGGTATAATCATTTTCATATAGATCAGGGGTCAGTAAACTTTTTCTTAAAGGTGCAGTTAGTAAATATTTTAGGCTTTTTAGGCCTTATGATCTCTGTCTTCACTACTCAGCTCTGCTATAGAGAAAGCAGTCATAGAAAACATATAAATGATGGATGTGACTGTGCTCTGATAAAACTGTACAAAAACAGGAGGCAAGCTAGCCCTAGTTTTCAGACCCTTGCTCTAGATAATGATAAATACATGCTGTATTAAAAAAAATTTTTTTTGAGGTGGTGTAGCAAAAATCAAGAAAAGAGGAATTTTCCTAATGGTGGGTGGGGATGTAGAAGGAGAAGAAGGCTTGCACAATGTTTCATGGACAAGAGAGAACAGAGCAATTATGGGGAAATTAGAAAGTAATCCCTTGGTAGAAGGAATCAAGCTGATGGGGTTTTATATGAAAAAGAAAGAATGAGAGGTATATACACATAATTTTATCTCACTGGATTTGCCCTGAAAGCTTTTGACCCATTTCCCATGGCATACTGAGCCAGCAGGAGAATCCCAGGATGACTGCAAAGCCAGTTAGAGAACAACCTTGGAGTTTATCACCAAGTCGGTCGTGGAAAGTACCGGTACCCTAGGCCTCCATCCAGCATCCCAACAAAGGGCCCAGTGACCTCTGCTCAGTGGCACCCTGGCACACTCATGCCACATTCCTCTTAAATAATTCTGAGTGGAGACTTCCGGGTAAGATGGCGGAAGAGTAAGACGCGGAGATCACCTTCCTCCCCACGGATACACCAGAAATACAGCTACATGTGGAACAACTCCTACAGAACACCTACTGAACGCTGGCAGAAGACCCCAGACCTCCCAAAAGGCAAGAAACTCCCCACATACCTGGGTAGGGCAAAGCGGAGAGATTACCGCACAGAGGATCGGTGCCGAGCGGCACTCACCAGCCCGAGAGGCTTGTCTGCTCGCCCGCCGGGGCGGGCGGTGCTGGAAGCTGAGGCTCGGGCTTCGGTCAGAGCGCAGGGAGAGGACTGGGGCTGGCGGCGAGAACTCAGCCTGAAGGGGACTAATGTGCCACAGCTAGCTGGAAGGGAGTCCGGGAAAACTCTGGAGCTGCCGAAGAGGCAAGAGACTTTTTCTTCCCTCTTGGTTTCCTGGTGCGCGAGGAGAGGGGATTAAGAGCGCTGCTTAAAGGGGCTCCACAGACGGGCGCGAGTCGCGGCTGAAAGCGCGGAGCCCAGAGACGGGCGTGGGACGCTGGGGCTCCTGCTGCCGCCGCCAAGAAGCCTGTGTGCGAGCGCAGGTCACTGTCCACACCGCCCTTCCGGGAGCCTGTGCAGCCCGCCACTGCCGGGGTCCCGGGATCCAGGGGCGGCTTCCCTGGGAGAACGCACGGCGCGCCTCGGGCTAGTGCAACGTCACGCCGGCCTCTGCCGCTGCAGGCTCGCCCCGCACTCCGTGCCCCTCCCTCCTGCCCGGCCTGAGTGAGCCAGAGTCCCCGAAGAGGCTGCTCCTTTGACCCTGTCCTGTCTGAGCGAAGAACAGACGCCCTCTGGCGACCTACACGCAGAGGCGGGGCCAAATCCAAAGCTGAGACCCAGGAGCTGTGAGAACAAAGAAGAGAAAGGGAAACCTCTCCCAGCAGCCTCAGAAGCAGCGGATTAAAGCTCCACAATCAACTTGATGTACCCTGCATCTGTGGAATACATGAATAGACAACAAATCATCCCAAATTGAGGAGCCAGGAGTCAGTGCTGTGCCTCTGAGGTGGGAGAGCCAACTTCAGGACACTGGTCCACAAGAGACCTCCCAGCTCCACATAATATCAAACGGCGAAAATCTTCCAGAGATCTCCATCTCAACACCAGCACCCAGCTTCACTCAACGACCAGCAAGCTACAGTGCTGGACACCCTATGCCAAACAACTAGCAAGACAGGAACACAACGCCACCCATTAGCAGAGAGGTGGCCTAAAATCATAAAAAGTCTGCAGACACCCCAAAACACACCACCAGACGTGGACCTGCCCACGAGAAAGACAAGATCCAGCCTCATCCACCAGAACACAGGCACTAGTCCCCACCACCAGGAAGCCTACACAACCAACTAAACCAACCTTAGCCACTGGGGACAGACACCAAAAACAACAGGAACTACGAACCTGCAGACTGCAAAAAGGAGACCCCAAACACAGTAACATAAGCAAAATGAGAAGACAGAAAAACACACAGCAGGAGAAGGAGCAAGATAAAAACCCACCAGACCTAACAAATGAAGAGGTAATAGGCAGTCTACCTGAAAAAGAATTCAGAATAATGATGGTAAAGATGATCCAAGATTCTATTTCCCAGATCCAAAATCTTGGAAATAGAATAGACAAAATGCAAGAAACAGTTAACAAGGACCTAGAAGAACTAAAGATGAATCAAGCATCGATTAAAAACACAATAAATGAAATAAAAAATACTCTAGATGGGATCAATAGCAGAATAAGTGAGGCAGAAGAACGGATAAGTGAGGTGGAAGATAAAATAGTGGGAATAACTGCTGCAGAGCAAAATAAAGAAAAAAGAATGAAAAGAACAGAGGACAGTCTCAGCGACCTCTGGGACAACATTAAACACACCAATATTCGAATTATAGGGGTTCCAGAAGAAGAAGAGAAAAAGAAAGGGACTGAGAAAATATTTGAAGAGATTATAGTTGAAAACTTCCCTAATATGGGAAAGGAAATAGTTAATCAAGTCCAGGAGGCACAGAGAGTCCCATACAGAATAAATCCAAGGAGAAATACGCCAAGACACATATTAATCAAACTGTCAAAAGTTAAACACAAAGAAATCATATTAAAAGCAGCAAGGCAAAAACAACAAATAACACACAAGGGAATCCCCATCAGGATAACAGCTGATCTCTCAGCAGAAACTCTACAAGCCAGAAGGGAGTGGCAGGACATATTTAAAGTGATGAAGGAGAAAAACCTGCAACCAAGATTACTCTACCCAGCAAGGATCTCATTCAGATTTGATGGAGAAATTAAAACGTTTACAGACAAGCAAAAGCTGAGAGAGTTCAGCACCACCAAACCAGCTTTACAACAAATGCAAAAGGAACTTCTCTAGGCAAGAAACACAACAGAAGGAAAAGACCTACAATAACGAACGCAAAACACTTAAGAAAATGGGAATAGGAACATACATATCGATAATTACCTTAAATGTAAATGGACTAAATGCTCCCACCAAAAGACACAGATTGGCTGAATGGATACAAAAACAAGACCCATATATATGCTGTCTACAAGAGACCCACTTCAGACCTAGAGACACATACAGACTGAAAGTAAGGGGATGGAAAAAGATATTCCATGCAAATGGAAACCAAAAGAAAGCTGGAGTAGCAATTCTCATATCAGACAAAATAGACTTTAAAATAAAGACTACTAGAAAAGACAAAGAAGGACACTACATAATGATCAAGGGATCGATCCAAGAAGAAGATATAACAATTGTAAATAGTTATGCACCAAACATAGGAGCACCTCAATACATAACACAAATACTAACAGCCATAAAAGGGGAAATCGACAGTAACACAATCATAGTAGGGGACTTTAACACCCCACTTTCACCAATGGACAGATCATCCAAAATGAAAATAAATAAGGAAACACAAGCTTTAAATGATACATTAAACAAGATGGACTTAATTGATATTTATAGGACATTCCATCCAAAAACAACAGAATACACATTTTTCTCAAGTGCTCATGGAACATTCTCCAGGATAGATCATATCTTGGGTCACAAATCAAGCCTTGGTAAATTTAAGAAAATTGAAATTGTATCAAGTATCTTTTCCGACCACAATGCTATGAGACTAGATATCACTTACAGGAAAAGAGCTGTAAAAAATACAAACACATGGAGGCTAAACAATACACTACTTAATAACGAAGTGATCACTGAAGAAATCAAAGAGGAAATTAAAAAATACCTAGAAACAAATGACAATGGAGACACAATGACCCAAAACCTATGGGATGCAGCAAAAGCAGTTCTAAGAGGGAAGTTTATAGCAATACAATCCCACCTTAAGAAACAGGAAACATCTCAAATAAACAACCTAACCTTGCACCTAAAGCAATTAGAGAAAGAAGAACAAAAACATCCCAAAGTTAGCAGAAGGAAAGAAATCATAAAAATCAGATCAGAAATAAATGAAAAAGAAATGAAGGAAACGATAGCAAAGATCAATAAAACTAAAAGCTGGTTCTTTGAGAAGATAAACAAAATTGATAAACCATTAGCCAGACTCATCAAGAAAAGAAGGGAGAAGACTCAAATCAATAGAATTAGAAATGAAAAAGGAGAAGTAACAACTGACACTGCAGAAATACAAAAGATCATGAGAGATTACTATAAGCAACTCTATGCCAATAAAATGGACAACCTGGAAGAAATGGACAAATTCTTAGAAATGCACAACCTGCCAAGACTGAATCAGGAAGAAATAGAAAATATGAACAGACCAATCACAAGCGCTGAAATTGAAATTGTGATAAAAAATCTTCCAACAAACAAAAGCCCAGGACCAGATGGCTTCACAGGAGAATTCTATCAAGCATTTAGAGAAGAGCTAACACCTATCCTTCTCAAACTCTTCCAAAATATAGCAGAGGGAGGAACACTTCCAAACTCATTCTACGAGGCCACCATCACCTTGATACCAAAACCAGACAAGGATGTCACAAAGAAAGAAAACTACAGGCCAATATCACTGATGAACATAGATGCAAAAATCCTCAACAAAATACTAGCAAACAGAATCCAACAGCACATTAAAAGGATCATACACCATGATCAAGTGGGGTTTATTCCAGGAATACAAGGATTCTTCAATATACGCAAATCAATCAACGTGATACACCATATTAACAAATTGAAGGAGAAAAACCATATGATCATCTCAATAGATGCAGAGAAAGCTTTCGACAAAATTCAACACCCATTTATGATAAAAACCCTGCAGAAAGTAGGCATAGAGGGAACTTTCCTCAACATAATAAAGGCCATATATGACAAACCCACAGCCAGCATCGTCCTCAATGGTGAAAAACTGAAACCATTTCCACTAAGATCAGGAACAAGACAAGGTTGCCCACTCTCACCACTCTTATTCAACCTAGTTTTGGAAGTTTTAGCCACAGCAATCAGAGAAGAAAAGGAAATAAAAGGAATCCAAATTGGAAAAGAAGAAGGAAAGCTGTCACTGTTTGCAGATGACATGATACTATACATAGAGAATCCTAAAGATGCTACCAGAAAACTACTAGAGCTAATCAATGAATTTGGTAAAGTTGCAGGATACAAAATTAATGCACAGAAATCTCTGGCATTCCTATATACTAATGATGAAAAATCTGAAAGTGAAATCAAGGAAACACTCCCATTTAGCATTGCAACAAAAAGAATAAAATATCTAGGAATAAACCTACCTAAGGAGACAAAAGACCTGTATGCAGAAAATCATAAGACACTGATGAAAGAAATTAAAGATGATACAAATAGATGGAGAGATGTACCATGTTCTTGGATTGGAAGAATCAACATTGTGAAAATGACTCTACTACCCAAAGCAATCTACAGATTCAATGCAATCCCTATCAAACTACCACTGGCATTTTTCACAGAACTAGAGCAAAAAATTTCACAATTTGTATGGAAACACAAAAGGCCCCGAATAGCCAAAGCAATCTTGAGAACGAAAAATGGAGCTGGAGGAATCAGGCTCCCTGACTTCAGACTATACTACAAAGCTACAGTAATCAAGACTGTATGGTACTGGCACAAAAACAGAAAGATAGATCAATGGAACAGGATAGAAAGCCCAGAGATAAACCCATGGACATATGGTCACCTTATCTTTGATAAAGGAGGCAGGAATGTACAGTGGAGAAAGGACAGTCTCTTCAATAAGTGGTGCTGGGAAAACTGGATAGGGACATGTAAAAGTATGAGATTAGATCACTCCCTAACACCATACACAAAAATAAGCTCAAAATGGATTAAAGACCTAAATGTAAGGCCAGACACTATCAAACTCTTAGAGGAAAACATAGGCAGAACACTCTATGACATAAATCACAGCAAGATCCTTTTTGACCCACCTCCTAGAGAAATGGAAATAAAGACAAAAATAAACACATGGGACCTAATGAAACTTAAAAGCTTTTGCACAGCAAAGGAAACCATAAACAAGACCAAAAGACAACCCTCAGAATGGGAGAAAATATTTGCAAATGAAGCAACTGACAAAGGATTAATCTCCAAAATTTATAAGCAGCTCATGCAGCTCAATAACAAAAAAACAAACAACCCAATCCAAAAATGGGCAGAAGACCTAAATAGACATTTCTCCAAAGAAGATATACAGACTGCCAACAAACACATGAAAGGATGCTCAATGTCTTTACTCATTAGAGAAATGCAAATCAAAACTACAATGAGATATCATCTCACACCAGTCAGAATGGCCATCATCAAAAAATCTAGAAACAATAAATGTTGGAGAGGGTGTGGAGAAAAGGGAACACTCTTGCACTGCTGGTGGGAATGTGAATTGGTACAGCCACTATGGAGAACGGTATGGAGGTTCCTTAAAAAACTAAAAATAGAACTACCATATGACCCAGCAATCCCACTACTGGGCATATACCCTGAGAAAACCATAATTCAAAAAGAGACATGTACCAAAATGTTCATAGCAGCCCTATTTACAATAGCCCAGAGATGGAAACAACCTAAGTGTCCATCATCGGATGAATGGGTAAAGAAGATGTGGCACATTTATACAATGGAATATTACTCAGCCATAAAAAGAAATGAAATTGAGCTATTTGTAATGAGGTGGATGGACCTAGAGTCTGTCATACAGAGTGAAGTAAGTCAGAAAGAGAAAGACAAATACTGTATGCTGACACATATATATGGAATTTAAGAAAAAAATATGTCATGAAGAACATAGGGGTAAGACAGGAATAAAGACACAGACCTACTAGAGAATGGACTTGAGGATATGGGGAGGGGGAAGGGTAAGCTGTGACAAAGTGAAAGAGCGGCATGGACATATATACACTACCAAACGTAAGGTAGATAGCTAGTGGGAAGCAGCCGCATAGCACAGGGAGATCAGCTCGGTGCTTTGTGACCACCTGGAGGGGTGGGATAGGGAGGGTGGGAGGGAGACGCAAAAGCGAGGGGATATGGAAACATATGTATATGTATAACTGATTAAATTTGTTATAAAGCAAAAAAAAAATAATAATTCTGAGTAACAGAAAATACTTATGATTGAGCCAATATCCTCTGCCCACTAGTTGTTTTCTGGACTTGGAGCAAGTACCTTTGCCACCTTTCAGATTTTAAATATTTGAAGCCATGATCATGGTCCTTTCTTTCCACCTTAGAAATCCTCAAAACACAGTTTTCCTAGAGGAGAAGTTGAAAATTGGAGATTTACAGTTATGCCTGGATGGGCCCACTGAGTATTGTAAAATCATTGAATTCACTTAGTAAAAAAAATCTTGAAATCATAACATTTCTCTTAAATATCTAGTCTTTTGGTTTTCTTAGAAAAATCAGAAGAATTACTAACATTGGATCACCATCCACATGCCAACAGTTGGCTTGAAGCTGACTAACAAGCATGAGCTCCTGGTCCAGTCCCCCTACCCGCCCCCCCCAACCCTGAAACCCACATCTGCCCAGACCCCAAGGATATCCAAGTTTCCTGCTCTGATCTAGATGAGCTAGCAAAGAATGCTGCAGAACACTGAGCCAGGAGCCCAGAGACAGCTTCCCATCTCAGGTTTAACACGTGTAAGTTCTGTGACCCTGGAGCTGGCTGTTTCATCACGTGAAATATTAGGGGGTTAAGTGGGATATGGCTTAGGTTCCTTGCCCAGCCAGCATTCCATGAATCTATAAATGGCTTAGCTAATTTTCAAATCTCACTGAGCTCATTGCCTGAAAAATGCCTGAAGTCATGAGTTCCACCTGCTAATAACACTTTGAAACAAAATAGATTTGAAAAATAAAATATCTGGATCTCTCAAAAGCAATTTGCAAATTCATACCAAGACATGCTAAATGTAAAAACAAAGCCATTCACTCTTTTGCCTCTAAAATGAAATTTCAAAGGCGAGAGTTCTAAAAATTAAGAAAAAAATCCTGTCCCAAAGCTTAATGTTTCTGTAAAAATAGCACATCCATTACACTATTCAGTAGAGAAAAATGAACCCTGGAAAAGGGGAGAGGTCAGGACCACAGAACTATGGGTGCGCTTGACACTTCTCCTACCCAATTCCTACCCTCCCCAATCACTCCCACTCCCATACAATGTAGGTTTAGATTTGTTTTATTTCTCTTGCTGTAAACCCTGAACTTTCTCTATCCAGATGAAATGCTTCATTCAATGCTTTCTCCAAGAAACTAAAAACGATGCCAGGTTAGCATCATCTACACCATTAAAGCAAGAGCAAGACGCAGACCTCTAGAGAGAAGCATCTGGCCTTTGGTCATCTTGCTTCCACTCCTCTCCCAACCAGCATCCCACCCCACCTGAAGAGCTTCGATATCACTATTTCACAGCATAAGGTAGGCAAGCAGGCTGGGGCCTGGCGTTCAGTGTAGTCTGTGAATATCAGACACCACTTGTGCACCAAGCCAGGCCATTCACTTCACCTGGTCCTGGGAGCCTGTGGGTCCAGAGCATGTGGCGAGTATGATAAGAAAAGAAAAGTGTTTCTTGTTCCAGAAGATTCTCTGGATCAATGGGAAAAGGAAAATTTGTGGCAAAGCTTCAAGTCAGGAGGGGAGCATGTTCCTACAACAGTGAGCTCTCAGGTAACAGACTCAGTGTCTTGGCCCTAAGGTGCCTGAGATCAATGACAGGAGCATTCAATTTTGGTAAAACTAAGCTTAATCAAAGAATATCATAGTAAGTAAGTTCTAAGGCCCTGACAAGGGTGATGTCTGTTTAATGACCAGGAAGCAATACTGTAAATTTGAGGACCTCACTCTAAGAATGTGACTGTGTATCTATTCACCACGGTAATCCAGTTCCCAGTCCACTGTCTGGTATATAATAGGTGCTCCATTAATAGTGTGAAAAATAAAATAATCACTCTTAAAGGACACAACTTTTTCAGTTTGCCTTCTACAACTAGATGTTTCTCCATGTCAGGGATTTAATTCTGCTTTGTCTTTTGCACATTTTTTTTTTTTTTTTTTTTTTTTTTGCGGTTTGCGGGCCTCTCACTGTTGTGGCCTCTCCCGTTGCGGAGCACAGGCTCCGGATGCGCAGGCTCAGTGGCCATGGCTCACAGGCCCAGTCGCTCCGTGGCATGTGGGATCCTCCCAGACCGGGGCACGAACCCGTGTCCCCTGCATTGGCAGGCGGACTCTCAACCACTGCGCCACCAGGGAAGCCCGTCTTTTGCACATTTTCACCTTAAACTGTAAACAGATTTGCCTGGATGGAAAAATCTCACACACAACAAAAACACTTTTATAATACTCATATAATAGTATGTATATATTATACTATACACACAACATAAATACTCATATAACAGAAGCTTAAGAAATGTCTTCTGAGTGAATGAGTAATTGAAAATTACTGGAAAACAGTTTACAAGGATTTAAAAAATATATATACATATATTTCTGTCATATATATTTCTATATATTCGCATATATAAATGTGTGTATACATACATATAATGAATTTTTATTTTTGTTTGTGATCCAACAGTCACTTGGTCAAATTTCTCATTAGAAGCCTAAAGCCTCCTTTTTTTAAATTTTTTTAATTTTTAACTTTTTTTAATTGGAGTATGGTTCCTTTACAATGTTGTGCTAGTTCCTGTTGTACAGCAAAGTGAATCAGCCACATGTATACATACATTCCCTCTTCCTTGGATTTCCTTCCCACTTAGGTCACCACCGAGCATTCAGTAGAGTTCCCTGTGCTATACAGTCTGTTCTTTTAGTTCCTTATTTTATACATAGTAGTGTATATGTGTCAATACCAATCTCCCAATCCATCCCACCACTCCCCCTTGGTATCCACACGTCTGTTCTCTACATCTGTGTCTCTATTTCTGTTTTGCAAATAAGTTCATCTATACCATTTTTCTAGCTTCCACATATATGCGTTAATATACAATATTTGTTTTTCTCTTTCTGACTTACTTCACTCTGTGTGACAGTATGCATATGGTGATATTTTTCCTCTATCCTGGGAAAAGGATGAAAATAACAATTTGTGACTTTCAACTCTTTTTCTCAGGGAAGTCACATTATGATTTGAATGTATGTTTCTAAGAAAGATAAATTTTACTTGCTTGCAACAAAAGGATGGTGAATGTTCACAAAGTTCCTGTGGGAGATATCTCATCAGAAACTGTGCTAGATTGCCATTGGAAGTTTTGTAAAGATGGGGAGTAGCATTGCCAATAAGGCCCCCATTGAAATTGTGAGTGGATAACTTCACTGCCAATTATTTCTACCACTGCAGAGATTCTGAGACACACTGACCACCTCATCGATCCAAGTTTAAGCAAGAGTCCCAAGCACAGCCCACCAAAGTCAAGGGTCCACATCTGCTCAGGTATCTGCATTTGCAAAATGAATGGACCACAGAAGCAGAAAGAGAACCAGTGTGGGAACAAATACACGTTGTCTCCGAGTCCTTTGAAATTCTGCTGTTTCTACTTTGTTGCCTCTTTCAAATGATCTAAAAAGTTAGGCTTCTTCTGAAGAAGGAAGTCCCTCACACAGTATTGGTAAGGAAGCAACAGTGGTGAGCATCACCAGTGTTGGAAAAGGATAACAGGCATTCTTACTTCAGCTCTGACACTATTCATGGAAGAAAACAAGTTCCCTGTCCAGCTGTGTGATCTCAGGAGAGCCTCTCCAGTCCACAGTTTTGCTCATTCATATAACAAGGATATTGGAAATTGAAGATGCCATCCAGCTGTAAACTGCATTCAGTCTTTAAATAGTTATTGTGTTCTGTTACCGAGCACTGTTCTTGGCACTTAGGAGAATCAATGAACAAAGCAGATAGAAATTCCTGTCCTGTAGAGTTCACCTCTTCCTTGTTCTACTTACCATTATGATACGCATTCCATGGATGCACACATGATGTATAATGCTGTTCTAGAAGTAATAAAATACAGACCTTCTCAACTCATTCATTTAACGTTCAGAGAAGTACCTGCAGTGGCTGATACTGGGACAAGTGTCTTTAGGATACTAAGATAAATGTGACACAGTCTTAACCTTGGGGAGTCATCATTTGGTAGGGAGACTAAAAGGCAGGAGAGTTAGTCACGAGCATACAATGATACCCATCACAGAGGAAGCTCAGTGTGGGAGAGTCATATCTATTGGGAGACTGAGTGATGGCTTCTGTTACAAGGTGAGGTTTAGGATAGATCTTAAAAATGGGTAGATTTATAGAGGAGTGGGGAATCTAAGAGTAGAAAAAGCATAAGGAAAAAGGTACGTAATTATAGGAAAGCACAGAGCATGTTTAGAGAAATGGAAAAAAGATCCATTTCGCTGTCGCTGAAGTCAAATGGTACACTGGGCACAGGGCAGGCCACAACCCACAGACCTATGAGGCCAGCCTGGGGAGCTGGTTCTTTATTGCATAGACTTTGGTGGCTCCCAGGGTTTTGAACACAGGAATGGCAGGCTCACATTGAAGATGACAAAGTCAAGTGGCCCAGAGGAGGCAGAGACCAGAGGGCAGAGAGCAGTTTTATCAAGTCCTGGCAACAACAATAACAACATAGGAGGGGATATGGGGATATAAGTATACGTATAGCTGATTCACTTTGTTATACAGCAGAAACTAACACAACAATGTAAAGCAATTATACTCCAATAAAGATGCTAAAAAACAAAACAAAACAAAAACATAGGAGGGGGCTTCCCTGGTGGCGCAGTGGTTGAGAGTCTGCCTGCCGATGCAGGGGACACGGGTTCGTGCCCCGGTCTGGGAAGATCCCACATGCCGCGGAGCGGCAGGGCCCGTGAGCCACGGCCGCTGAGCCTGTGCATCCAGAGCCTGTGCTCCGCAACGGGAGAGGCCACAACAGTGAGAGGCCCGCGTACCGAAAAAAAAAAAAAAAAATAGGAGGGACCGATTCAACAATAACTGAGTGACAAGTGGCTGCCTGTTGGATGTTGAGGAGGAAGCAAAGACAGACAAGTTGGAGCTCTAACTGTCAGAGAACACTGGCCAGGATAAACAACACAGAGACCCAGTACCAACAAAATGCCCACCTTGAGGAGTGGGGGAAATAGTTACGGAAAAGAAAAAGTATTCTCAGAGGATCCAGAAGCCTAAAAATACCATCCAAACTCGAATCCAGCAGATTCTAAAGGGATTTTTATCCTGTAAAGGATGTCCAGTATATTCCAAGCACTGTTCCAGGCACTGGGCAAAGAGACAGGTCCCTGACTGAATGAGTTTACAAGTTAGAAGGGGAGACAGACAATAGACACATAAGAAAGAAAATACATAACAACGGATTGGTTCAAGATGGCCGAGTAGAAGGACATGTGCTCACTCCCTCTTGTGAGAGCAGCAGAATCACAACTATCTGCTGAATAATCATTGACAGGAAGACACTGGAACTCACCAAAAAAGATACCCCACATGCAAAGACAAAGGAGAAGTTGAAATGAGACGGTAGTGAAACAGGAGGGAAGGAGGCAGGGCACAACCTTTGAAAGAATGACATAGACAGAGGACATGACATAAACTGATTAGAACCAAATGGATCCAAGATGGTGGATGAGTCAACTTTTACCACTACACCTTGAGCCTCAGAATCAGCAAGCTCACATCAGCAAGCTAAATGACACACCCACAGGTGCCATGACAGTTCCAAGACTGACCATAAGGATCAAAAGTGGGCAGCGGCCCAATTTCTGGAAATCCCCAACCCTTCCTAAAATAGCTGGAACATTCCTCCCACTCATTAGCCTATGAAATTACCCACCCCTATAAAAACTGACAACCCCATACCCTGGTGCCTTTCTCACTTTCTGAGGTGGCCCACACTCTGTCTGTGGAGTGTGTTTCTCTCTAAATAAATCCACTTCTTACCTATCACTTTGTCTCTCACTGAATTCTTTCTTCAATGAGACATCAAGAACCTGAGCTTCATTAAGTCATGAAACAAGGTGTTTGATCTCAGTTGGAAGACTGTGGGTTTTGGCTGGCTTTGAGTCCCAGCCGTGTCAGTTCTAGTCCCAGTCAGGATTTTGGTCAGGTTCAAGTCCCGGCCTGTGGGTTCAAGTCCAAATCTGAGGTGCACAGTTTCAGTAGGAAGGGCACAATCACAATAAAATCAAATTCCATAACTGCTGGGTGGGTGACTCACAAACTGGAGAACAATAATACCAAAGAAGTCCACTCACTGGAGTGAAGGTTCTGAGCCCAATGTCAAGCTTCCCAACCTGGGGGTCCAGCAAGGGGAGGTGGAATTCCCAGAGAATCAGACTTTGAAAGCTAATGGGATTTGATTACAGGACTTTGACAGGACTGGGGAAATAGAGACTCCACTCTTGGAGGGCACACACAAGTAGTGTGTGCATCAGGACCCAGGGGGAAGGAGCAGTGAATACATAGGAGACTGAACCAGACCTGCCGGCTAGTGTTGGAGGCTCTCCTCACTGTGGGGACAAGGACACTGGCAGCAGAAGTTCTGGGAAGTACTCCTTGGCATGAGCTCTCCTGGAGTCTACCATTAGCCCCACCAAAGAGTCTGTAGCCTCCAGTGCTTGGTCACCTCAGGTCAAACAACCAAGAGGGAGGGAAATCAGCTCCACCCATCAGCTGACAAGTGGATTAAAGTTTACTGAGCTCTGCCCACCAGAGCAACAGCCAGCTATGCCCACTACCAGTCTCTCCCATCAGGAAACTTCCACAAGCCTCTTAGATAGCATCATTCACCAGAAGACAGACAGCAGAAGGAAGAAGAACTACAATCCTGCAGGCTATGGAACAATAACCACATTCACAGAAAGATAGACAAAATGAAAAGTCAGAGGCCTATGTACCAGATGAAGGAACAAGATAAAACCCCAGTAAAACAAGTAAATGAAATGGAGATAGGCAACATTCCAGGAAAAGAATTCAGAATAATGATAGTGAAGATGATTCAGGACCTCGGAAAACGAATGGAGGCAAAGATCGAGAAGATGCAAGAAATATTTAACAAAGACCTCAAAGAATTAAAGAACAAAAACTTAGAAGAATTAAAGAACAAACAAACAGAGATGAACAATACAATAACTGAAATGAAAACTACACTAGAAGGAATCAATAGCAGAATAACTGAGGCAGAAGAATGGATAAGTGACCTGGAAGACAGAATGGTGGAATTCACTGTCATGGAACAGAATAAAGAAAACAGAATGAAAAGAAATGAAGACAGCCTAAGAGACCGCTGGGACAAAATTAAACCCACCAACATTCACATTACAGGGGTCTCAGAAGGAGAAGAGAGAGAGGAAGTACCAAGAAAATATTTGAAGAGATTATAATCGAAAACTTCCCTAACATGGGAAAGGAAATAGCCACCCAAGTCCAGGAAGTGCAGAGAGTCCCAGGCAGGATAAACCCAAAGAGAAACATGCTAAGACACATAGTAATCAAGTTGACAAAAGTTAAAGACAAAGAAAAATTATTAAAAGCAACAAGGGAAAAACAACAAACAACATACAAGGGAACTCCCATAAGGTTAACAGCTGATTTCTCAGCTGAAACTCTACAAGCCAGAAGGGAGTGGCATGATATACTTAAAGTGATGAAAGGGAAGAACCCACAACCAAGATTACTCTACCCAGCAAGGATCTCATTCAGCTTCAACGGAGAAATCAGAAGCTTTACAGACAAGCAAAAGCTAAGAGAATTCAGCACCACCAAACCAGCTCAATAAATGCTAAAGGAACTTCTCTAAGTGGGGAACACAAGAGAAGAAAAGGACCTATGAAAACAAACCCAAAACAATTAAGAAAATGGTAATGGGAACATACATATTGAGAATTACCTTAAATATGAATGGATTAAATGCTCCAACCAAAATACACAGGCTCGGGCAAAGATTTATTTGTGTCCCTCCGATGAGTTGCCCGCAAGGACCCCATTTTTTAGAAGTGTTGGTCCAATACTCCCTCTAGAGGCAGGGGATTCAGACAGGGCTGCTTTGCGGTCCCCGATCTGGGGCAGCGGCTGTGGTCGACCTGTGGTCAGGGCAGGAGCCTCTCCGCGTTGGTCCCGGGGACCCATCTGCCTGCGAACTTCGGTCACCTGGCAGGAAGGTACGATGCCCAGTCCTATGGTTAGCTGTGCAGCGAGGTGTACTGCGAGGACACGTTCCACACACACTTCAACAAAGAGGTCCGCCTGAGTGGAAAGGTTACCATGGACTACCGATGCTGCATTCTGAGGCCAGGGCGTTCCGAGAATGCCAAGGGCAGACATGATGACCTTCAATGATTTCCTCTTGTGTCAGTTTTGGTCAACTTTAAGAGCTAGGAAATGGTCCCCTTTACAGAAATATTCAAATTTACTGGCATTTCATATATTCTCTGCTATAACATTGTCCTGATTCTTTCTGTATATTCTTTAGTTATGTTTTTGTTTTCCTTAATCAAAGTGTGTCTTTTAAATCTTTTCAAAGAATATTCTTTGGACTTACTAAATCACCTCAATTTTATACGTTTTCTGTTGTATTAAGTTCTGCTCATATCTTTATTTATATTTTTTCTATGTTCTCAGGGTTTGTTGTTTTGATCATCTGATGTCAATTAAAACACTTGGTTATTCATTTTAATAAATCTTTTTACTTAGAAAGATTTGAACTTTTGAAGATTCCAGCTTACTTGTAAGTTTCTAAGAGTCAGGTCCTCTCCATTGTTGCTGGCCTAAGGCTTAGTTCACCATATAGCAATGTATATATTGACATATTTTCCCCTCGACTTTCTGTGATTCCCTACATCTCACCTTTCTTTGCAGACAAGCCATTTGAAATACCCTTAACTTATTTCACAGCCAATAAGTCTTTGAAATAATGTGTATTTTTGAGAGAAATCTTCTTATATCATTAGGCAGAAAATCTGACCTGCCATAGTTTTCAAAACTGCATAATTTCACTCTTCTCAATGATTAATCTGTTGTATTACACAACCTTTGAGTATTTAGCTTTATCAATGACATGTAATTTACAAATGTTTTAGAGATCCTACCAGTCTTTGAAAACATCCTTGTTCCTTGTTCCAGTTCCAGTTTTATGTATATTTTCTGCCTTGCACCTGATTATTCCAACATCTGATGGATGGCCTTGGGAAACTAATTCTCATATTGATTGTTTTTGCTGATTGTCTCCACTTGTAGCTGATTTCTTCATTATTGTGTAAATTTAGATCATGAGCTCATGTTTAGCTAAACAGCTGACATTGTAACAGGCTTAAGTGTGAACGCTCGTAAGCTTCAGGAGAAAGTCGGCAAAGATTTATTTGTGTCCCTCCGATGAGTTGCCCGCAAGGACCCCATTTTTTAGAAGTGTTGGTCCAATACTCCCTCTAGAGGGAGGGGATTCAGACAGGGCTGCTTTGCGGCCCCCGATCTGGGGCAGCAGCTGTGGTCGAACTGTGGTCAGGGCAGGAGTCTCTCCGCGTTGGTCCCAGGGACCCATCTGCCTGCGAACTTCGGTCACCTGGCAGGAAGGTACGATGCCCAGTCCTATGGTTAGCTGTGCAGCGAGGTGTACTGCGAGGACACGTTCCACACACACTTCAACAAAGAGTGCGGCCTGAGTGGAAAGGTTACCATGGACTACCGATGCTGCATTCTGAGGCCAGGGCGTTCCGAGAATGCCAAGGGCAGACATGATGACCTTCAATGATTTCCTCTTGTGTCAGTTTTGGTCAACTTTAGTAGCTAGGAAATGGTCCCCTTTACAGAAATGTTCAAATTTACTTGCATTTCATATATTCTCTGCTATAACATTGTCCTGATTCTTTCTGTATATTCTTTACTTATGTTTTTGTTTTCCTTAATCAAAGTGTGTCTTTTAAATCTTTTCAAAGAATATTCTTTGGACTTACTAAATCACCTCAATTTTATACGTTTTCTGTTGTATTAAGTTCAGCTCATATCTTTATTTATATTTTTTCTATGTTCCCAGGGTTTGTTGTTTTGATCATCTGATGTCCATTAAAACACTTGGTTATTCATTTTAAAAACAAAAAACAAAAAACAAAAAACAAACAAAAAAAAAACAAAATACACAGGCTCGCTGAATGGATACAAAAACAAGACCCATATATATGCTGTCTACAAGAGACCCACTTCAGACCTAGGGACACATACAGACTGAAAGTGAGGGGATTGAAAAAGACATTCCATGCAAATGGAAATCAAAAGAAAGCTGGAGTAGCAATTCTCATATCAGACAAAATAGACTTTAAAATAAAGAATGTGACAGGAAACAAGGAAGGACGCTACATAATGATCAAGGCAAGGGATCAATCCAAGAAGAAGATATAACTATTATAAATATATATGCACCAGGCTTCCCTGGTGGCGCAGTGGTTGAGAGTCTGCCTGTCGATGCAGGGGATGTGGGTTCGTGCCCCCATCCGGGAGGATCCCACATGCCACGGAGCAGCTGGGCCCGTGAGCCATGGCTGCTGAGTCTGCACGTCTGGAGCCTGTGCTCTGCAACGGGGGAGGCCATGGCAGTGAGAGGACCACGTACCTCAAAAAAAAAAAAAGAAAGAAAGAAAAAAGGGAGAGGACTCAGGTCAATAATATTAGAAATGAAAAAGGAGAAGTTACAACGAACACTGCAGAAATACAAAGCATCATAAGAGACTACTACAAGCAACTCTATGCCAATAAAATTGACAACCTGGAAGAAATGGACAAATTCTTAGAAAGGTATAATCTTCCAAGACTGAACCAGGAAGAAATAGAAAATATGAACAGACCAATCACAAGTAACGAAATTGAAACTGTGATTAAAAATCTCCCAACAAAAAAAAGTCCAAGACCAGATATCTTCACAGCTGAATTCTATCAAACATGTAGAGAAGAGCAAACACCATCTTTCTCAAACAAAAGTCCAGGACCAGATGTCTTCACAGCTGAATTCTATCAAACATTTAGAGAAGAGCTAACACCCATCTTTCTCAAACTCTTCCAAAAATTTGCAGCGGAAGGAACACTCCCAAACTCATTCTATGAGGCCACCATCACCCTGATACCAAAACCAGACAAAGATACTACAAAAAAGAAAATTACAGACCAATATCACTGATGAATATAGATGCAAAAATCCTTAACAAAATACTAATAAACAGAATCCAACAGCACATTAAAAGGATCATACACCATGATCAAGTGGGATTTATCCCAGGATGCAAGGATTCTTCAATATATGCAAATCAAACAATGTGATACATCATATTAACAAATTGAAGAATGAAAACCATATGATCATCTCAATAGATGCAGAAAACTCTTTTGACAAAATTCAGTGCCGATTTATGATAAAAACTCTTCAGAAAGTGGGCATAGAGGGAACCTACCTCAACATAATAAAGGCCATATATGACAAACCCACAGCAAACTTTATTCTCAATGGTGAAAAACTGAAAGCAATCCCTCTAAGATCAGGAAGAAGACAAGGATGTCCACTCTCACCACTATTATTCAACATAGTTTTGGAAGTCCTAGCCACAGCAATCAGAGAAGAAAAAGAAATAAAAGGAATACAAATTTGAAAAGAAGAAGTAAAACTGTCACTGTTTGCAGATGACATGATATTATACATAGAGAATCCTAAAGATGCTACCAGAAAACTACTAGAGCTAATCAATGAATTTGGTAAAGTTGCAGGATACAAAATTAACACACAGAAATCTCTTGCATTCCTATACACTAACAATGAAAGATTAGAAAGAGAAATTAAGGAAACAATCCCATTCACCACTGCAACAAAAAGAATAAAATGCCTAGGAATAAACCTACCTAGGGAGACAAAAGACCTGTACTCAGAAAACTATAAGACACTGATGAAAGAAATCAAAGGTGATACAAACAGATGGAGAGATATATACCATGTTCTTGGATTGGAAGAATCAATACTGTGAAAATGACTATACTACCCAAGGCAGTCTACAGATTCAATGCAATCCCTATCAAATTACCAATGGCATTTTTTACAGAACTAGAGCAAAAAATCTTAACATTTGTATGGAGACACAAAAGACCCCAAAGCAATCTTGAGGGAAAAAAATGGAGCTGGAGGAATCAGGCTCCCTGAGTTCAGACTATACTACAAAGCTACAGTAATCAAGACATTATGGTACTGGCACAAAAACAGAAATATAGATCAACGGAACAGGATAGAAAGCCCAAAGATATACCCACGCACCTATGGTCAACAATCTATGACAAAGGAGACAAGGACGTACAATGGAGAGAAGACAGCCTCTTCAATAAGTGGTGCTGGGAAAACTGGACAGCTACATGTAAAAGGATGAAATTAGAACACTCCCTAACCCCATACACAAAAATAAATTCTAAATGGATTAAAGACCTAAATGTAAGACTGGACACTACAAAACTCTTAGAGGAAAACATAGGAAGAACACTCTTTGACATAAATCACAGCAAGATATTTTTTGACCCACCTCCTAGAGGAATGGAAATAAAAACAAAAATAAATAAATGGGACCTAATGAAACTTAAAAGCTTTTGTACAGCAAACAAAACTATAAATAAGATGAAAAGACAACCCTCAGAATGGGAGAAAATATTTGCAAACAAATTAATGGACAAAGGATTAATCTTCAAAATATATAAACAGCTCATGTAGCTCAATATTAAAAAATCAAACAACCAAAAAATGGGCAGAAGACCTAAATGGACATTTCTCCAAAGAAGATATACAGATTGCCAACAAACACGTGAAAGGATGCTCAACATCACTAATCATTAGAGAAATGCAAATCAAAACTACAATGAGATATCACCTCACACCTGTTAGAATGGGCATCATCAGAAAATCTACAAACAGCAAATGCTGGAGAGGGTGTGGAGAAAAGGGAACCCTCTTGCACTGTTGGTGGGAATGTAAATTGATACAGCCACTATGGAGAACAGTATGGAGGTTCCTTAAAAAACTAAAAATAGAATGACCATATGATCCAGCAATCCCACTACTGGGCATATGCCCAGAGGAAACCATAATTCAAAAAGACACATGCACCCCAATGTTCATTGCAGTACTATTTACAATAGCCAGGTCATGGAAGCAACCTAAATGCCCATCGACAGGCAAATGGATAAAGAAGATGTGGTACATATATACAATGGAATATTACTCAGCCATAAAATGGAACGAAGTTGGGTCATTTGTAGAGATGTTGATGGATCTAGAGACTGTCATACAGAGTGACGTATGGCCGAATGAGAAAAACAGATATCGTATATTAACGCATATAGGTGGAATCTAGCAAAATCATATAGATGAACCTGTTTGCAAGGGAGAAATAGAGACACAGATGTAGAGAATAAACATATGGACACCAAGGGGGGAAGGCGGGGGTGGGGATGGTGGTGGTGGGATGAATTGGGAGACTGAGATTGACTTATATACACTAATATGTATAAAACAGATAACTAATAAGAACCTGCTGTCTGAAAAAATAAAATAAAATAAAATTCAAAAAATAAAAAGAAAATACATAACAAAGCAGGTGGTCCTAAGAGGTGTGAGGAAAGAGGGGAGGTAGATGGCACAGTGTAAACAGAGGGTCAAGGAAAGCCTTCCTGAAGGTTTGCTATTTCATTAACTGAGGGGGCAAGTTCAGGGAGCTGGGAGAGATCCCCTCGGTCGAGGGAACAGCGTGTGAGATGAGGATGTGCCTGGCATATTCTAGGAAGAACACGAGACTGGGCCCAGTGAGCAGGATGAAGAGAGAGTGAGGCAGGAGCTGTAGGCCCAGGTATATAGAGCCTTGGAGGCCAAGTAAGGGGTCCAGATTTCATTTTGAGCAGGATGGAACCACTGGGGGATTGTGGGCAAAGATATAACAGGGATTTGTGACTGTTTGTGTCATGTTTACGTTACATGCCAACATTTAAAATAATGCCTGATGCATGGAAGATATTTAGTCAATATTTATTGAGTGACTGAATGATCACTTGGGCTGCTGTATAGAGACTAGATTGCAGATGGGCAAGAAACGCAGGAAACTGGTTAGGAGTCAAGTGCAAAAGTCAAGCAATCGTGGTAGCTTAGTTAGGGGTGGTGGTCCTGGATGGAGTGGGTGAGGTGGAAGAAGAATCATCTACTGAAAACTAGATTTGGGTGAGAGAGAGAGAGAGAGAGAGAGAGAGAGAGAGAGAGAAATCAGGGGACTCGGGCATTTGGCCTGAGCAACTGGAAAAACAGAGCTGCCGCTTACAGAGATCACTGCAGGGGAAGCAGGTTTGGGGAGTGAAAATCCGGAGTTGTGTTTTGCACTATGAATTTAAGAATGCGTGGCATTCACGGGGAGGTGCTGGTGGTGGCATATTCAAGTCGGGCATTCCGGGAATGAGTCAGGACTCGGGAAACAACCTGACGGTCATCAGCATAAAGGCAGTATTGAGACCGAAGGCGGGAATATATAGGTACGAAGAGACCTGAGAGCCAAGTCCTGCAGAATTCCATCATGTAGAGATCAAAATTCAGTAGGTCAGTAGGGATAAAACTTCAGGGGCCATCAAGAATGCCTGAGAAAGAAGACCCAAAGAGGCAGCAGGAAAACCTGGAGAACCCAGTGTCCTAGAAGCCAGGGGCTCGAGAAAGAGGGAGTGGTCCTCGGTGCGAGATGCGGCTGAGAGATGGAGAACCGTCTTGTCCTCCACAGGGCAGACAGCACTGGTGACTGTCATGGGAAGAGTGGAAGGGATGGATGGGGACAGGAGCCTGGCTGGGGTGCTGCCGAGAAAGGCCGAGGGAGCTATGAGACAGGGGCACCAAGAGAGCCTCAAAGGAACGGACGGTGCTCTGGTCTCAGGCTGCATGGCGGGTATTTGTTTTGCTTTGCTTCATAATCTACATGTGTGTTAAATGTGTTATTTGTCTAAATCAAACATTATACATTAAAATGTGTCTTAACAGCCTGAGATGGAGAGAGTGGAGAAAACCCATGTTTCCACAAAAATAACTTGTGCTCAGAATAGAGGGAAACATTTGTTAATTAAGTAGTTTTAAGTTTTTATGGCAAAGGCGATTAGGAATAACAGTAAAGAAAAAGGGAAGTCCTTTTAAGGATAAAAATCTATTGATTGTGTTCTGTAGTTTTTCGGCTGGTCAGTGTATTACAGGAAGGAAGATGATGAATAGCTCGTGGGTCCATTAGCTTTGCTATTGACAGTAAGCAAGCAAGGTCTAATGTGTTTATTTCTAGTCTCCCCATCTTTTTCTCCCCTTAACCTGAATCTCTGAATTTCAATAATGTGTAGGACTGAGATTTCTGTTTCTGAAACTGCTGTGCCTTAAACCCTGAAAACAAAAGCAGGAAATGTTTGTACAAGTTAAATGGGTGTCGATTTAAGGACAAAGTGATTGAATTACAATCCGCGGCCGTGGATGTGAATTCTGGTCCTTGTTTTTTTTTTTTTTTCTTTCACACGCATGATATTTCCCTGACATCTGTGCCATACAAATAGATCTAGAAAGTGTGAAAGGGAAAATCTGCTCTACTAAATATATAAAAGGGACCCCGCATGAAGTCTCCATGATAACATTCGTCATCATGGGCACAGATGGCGTCCTTTCCCAGCTCTCCCCACCTGCCCCCCTCCAATACCGGTTTAAGCTCCAGCCACTGAATTCTCCCCAAGATATTGCAATGCCATAGGTGCCTGATAACACCAGCAGAGCCCAACTGTACAGTATTTCCTCATTTTTCAGTCCTCCCGTGTGCTTCAAACTTGGGGCCAATAAATCAGGTGGGTTCTGAACTAATCCTGTGAACAGCGCACATCACTTGTTGCTATGGAATCCAGATGTTTTCTCCAGTGACCTGGGAGCTTAGTGGTCCTTGGGATGTCTGGCCAAGAAGCAGCAGTATTATTGTCATCCCACACCAACTACTTATTTTCCCTACAGTGCCCATGTTATAGAACGTGACAGCCACTTACCGATACCCACACATCCAAATATTATGGAGTGAGATATATAAAACATCTATCTAGTGCTTTGTTTCCTGAAGTGCTTAAGGAGGCTTTAAGACAGAAAGACCCGGTGGTCAGAAAGTCTGTGAGGCACACACAACTACTATAAGCCCAATGAGCTGACGAGCAGGTCTGCCTCTACCCCCCTTTGTATCTTAACTTGAGAAGCAAAACTCATGAAGAAAGGAAAGGCTGCGACAAGGAGGAAAGTTATGAGGCTTCGACACCTGCATTTGGTGGGGCAGGGTGGGCAGTGCTACTAGAGGCATATGTTTTATGGGTGGGATAGGAGATCAGCAGAGTTAAGGAGGAAAAAAACCAAGAAAGAGCAAAATGAGAAGCAGACAGAAGTGGAAAGGGACGTTGTTGGATGAATCTCAGGGAATACTTTTTTTTTTGTGTGTGTGTGTGTGTGTGTGTGTGGTACATGGGCCTCTCACTGCTGTGGCCTCTCCCATTGCGGAGCACAGGCTACGGACACGCAGGCTCAGTGGCCATGGCTCACGGGCCCAGCTGCTCTGCGGCATGTGGGATCTTCCTGGACCGGGGCACGAACCCGTGTCCCCTGCATCGGCAAGTGGACTCTCAACCACTGCGCCACCAGGGAAGCCCTCAGGGAATACTTTTTTGTTTGTTTGTTTGTTTTTTGTTTTTTGTTTTTACATCTTTATTTGAGTATAATTGCTTTACAACGGTGTGTTAATTTCTGCTTTATAACAAAGTGAATCAGTTATACATATACATCTGTTCCCATATCTCTTCCCTCTTGCGTCTCCCTCCCTCCCACCCTCCCTATCCCACCCCTCTAGGTGGTCACAAAGCACCGAGCTGATCTCCCTGTGCTATGCGGCTGCTTCCCACTAGCTATCTACCTTACGTTTGGTAGTGTATATATGTCCATGCCTCTCTCTCGCTTTGTCACAGCTTACCCTTCCTCCTCCCCATATCCTCAAGTCTATTCTCTAGTAGGTCTGTGTCTTTATTCCTGTCTTACCCCTAGGTTCTTCTCAGCCATAAAAAGGGAATACTTTTGAATGCAAGAGTTAGTTACTCAGCTGGGAGACACACTCAATGACCAGAATAAAAATGCTTTTACAGTAGCTCTTGGAACATTTGACCATCAAACCCTAAAACTCTAAAATTTGATCCAGGATTTGGAGATGATGTGTTCTTCCACCACTGCCCTCCTCACTGGGATCAGGAACTGCCACAAACCTTTGCCTTTAATACAGCAAGTTTTACAAATAAGAAAGAATTACTATACTTATAAAGAAGAGTGTTAACAGAGGGCTCAAAGGGATTATGAGATAACCAGAAGCTGACATATGTGGCCTTAAGTATTTCTACTCTATGTATCGCAAAGTTAAATTCTCGCTGATATTTTTTGCTCTCCAACTGACACAATTGCATAAACCAAGAAAAACAATCACAGAATCATGGCGTTAATCCTTTGGGATTACCTGGTTCAACTCCCTACTTTTAAGGAAGAAGAAAGTAAACCTCAGAGAGGAAAAGTGTCTTGATAAACACCCCTCTGAATATATCACACCTTTTCCTCTAAAAGTCTATGAACAGCAAACATGCCCAGGACTGAATTTTAGAAATGACACGTGGGCACTTAACTTCCTGGTTTCCTAACCATAACCTGTCCTGTTTTCTAAGATGGAAAGGAAGGAGGTGATGGGAGAGAAGCAGGGGTCTCTCTGATGGGAGATCCCGTCAGGGTGGGCTGGCCAGCAACAAGGGTTGTCTATGGGCTAACTGCTGGTTTGTTTCAGAAGCTCAGCTGAAGGTGGTTAAATGTGATTTGAACAAACAATGGGTCCATCAGTGGCTTTCCCTGGATGACTCCATCATCCTGGCAAGCTCTGGGTGGTGGGACCAAGACGTGGAGAGAAGGAGGGCTGAGGGGTGCTCATCCCTTCTGTGTACATGCAGGTAAGAGGACAAAGTGCTTGGGCTGGACACATTTCCTTCTAAGGCTACACCAAGAACAGAGCAGTGGTCAGCTTGGGGTTTCCCCACTCTCTCTGTCTCAGCTCGATTTGTCAAAATGGACAATCCAGGTCTTAAAAAGTTTTAAAAAAATGCTTTTAGTTTAAAAAATAAAATAAAAATAAGTAAAAAAGAAAAGATTTAAAAAATAAAAATAAAACAAAAAATAAAGAGCCCCAACCTGCAGGATCTGAACTTGCAGTCTACATGGCTTTTTACTGAGGGTGGGGCTGGAACCTCTCTCTGCCTGGATTTGAGTCCCGGCTCACTGGTTCCCTTCAGCGTCTTACATAACCTCTCTGATTCGTCCATCTGATTCACGAAGGGAAGAATTCCCACCTACTTCCTGCTTAAACAAGTAGAGGATATTTTCCTGACCTGAAACCCACTCAGTCAATATTCCTGAGAACACACCGTGCTCAGGGCAAAGTCTGAGGTGCCAGAGAGATGAGAGATGAATTTAACAACGCCCTTGTCCTCAAGAAGCTCACCAGGAGTGACACCAGGGGACTGTGCCTGTTCACAACTCATGTAACTGCAATATGATAGGTGATGCCTTAGCGGTGTGGATGAAAAGGCTGTGGAAAAACAAGACCGGAAGTGATACATTACGCTCGGCAGGTACTGTTATTCCAGGATGTTATTTTGTTCGTAACTTAAAAAAAAAAAAAAAAGAGAGCACACTACTGGGGAAAATTGTGTGGATGAGCATATGTCATTAACCAAATACCCCCAACTACCCCTAAATTGTAAAAATTGCTATAAGCACATGAAAACACTTTGCTTGCCTGTTTAAAATAATTGTTGCCTTATCATTTTTATAACAGCCAACAGTCCTAGCAAGTTTTATGAGCAACACCAAATTCGATCAGGGAAAGTAAGTTGGATGCTACTGACAATTGCTATGTAGGATTAAACAGCTACCCAGAGTCTTTCATTCAAAGCAGACAAACAAAATCAATGATCGGAAATAAGCTACATTCTCGATTATCCACAAGAGATGGGACAGGAATCGATAATGAAGCCACAATAAGGAGAAAATCTGTTATCCAATTAATTCAACATTCTTCTCTGTCCCCCCAATCCCCATTAAATCTCTTGATATAGCGGAAAGAAAAATGACCTGTTTGAATTGTTGGCTAATTGCATTTATGGGGAAAATGCAGATGCTGGGGTAAAAAAATGTAGGTGTCAAAATAAACCATACATTCTATAATCAACCCGTGGTTTGCTCGTATAGTTTTGGGCTATAGTTAGCCTTGCTAAATTGGGTGACTTTTCTTACCTCTCTACCATTATCATACAATGCTGGAACTGGAAGGAACCACAGAAATCAACTAGTCCAACTTACGTTACAGATAAGAAGGGGACGGCAGAGGCCTGCCCTCCCATGGTCACATCTGGCCTTTTAGCATTTCCTATATTAACAGTCATATCTGATGCAAGTACCGTAGAAGGTAAAACTTAAAACAATCTTTGAAAACACCCATCCTTATAAGCCAGAAGTGTAAAAGGAACCAAGTGATGCTCTGCGCACACATCTCAGCGGCTGCAGTCCCTCAATACTGATGCCTTGATAGGCTGTTCCAGCTTGGGATGTGGTCTCCTTACCCAGCCAGTAATGTCACAGTCTGAACAAACTTAGGTGATTCGCCTTCATGAAATAAGTACCCCAGACAAAAACAACCAGCATTCCACAAAGCTGCCAACTTGCACTAGCCTGGGATCCCAGAATTAGTCAGAACATGGTTTATTAAGCAAAACACTCTGAAGTCTGGCATGCCTGTAGGTCTAGGAATTAAAATAGTGCTATGTTTTCTCAATGCCACACTCCAGAGGAGGGAGGAAACAGGAGAGGACAACAGGAAATTCTAGCACACTCTATCTCTCTACCAAACAGACACACACATCATACCGGGTAGACATGTGGACTCTAATCCCTTCTTAGTGGAAAACACACATTTTCAAAATGAATCCCCGATCTAGGATGAATTACCGTAAGAGCCACAGCCGGAGCTAGTCCGCGGATGAGAAACGCAGATCTGGCCACCTGCTTTGAGATGCCTTGGGCCACGACACTGCCGGGGTCTTTAAAGGCTGGCCTTTTCGGGTAGGGCATCTGCCCTCCTAAATCGCGTTTAAATTCCAGGAAAAGAGAGACGATGCCTCCCTTGGTCTTTGAGCTATGCTGCTCTTCCTGTATCCATTTCTGCTGAACACAGCTTTCCCTCTTCAAAGAGAAAAAAAATAAAAACAAGAGGAGAATTGCACCACTGCAGATCCCAAGAGAAGTAGGCACACAACTACAGCAACGTCAAATAATATCTTCAGCAACTAGGAAAATCCCCACACGCTAGCTGGTGTCAGCCCAATGCAGACTGGGGCGCGCTGTGCCTGGAACCACAAGAAGCCGGGCAGCTCTGCAGCCTGTGTCCCTGCCAGATCACCCCACGCGCTGAAATTCGGCAGGAAGAACTTAGGATGCCCAGCCTCTGTTTGCAAGACAGACAGACAGATCACGCACCCACACACTGCAAATCTGCCAAGGGGCCGGGACATCAAAGAGGCAGAGCAATCCGAAGGCCCTGGAGAAACGGGTGACGGAGGGGCCACAAGGTTTGAGCCCTCGGATTTTGCTGCACTGTCACGATCCAGGAATGTAGCGGCAGGAACAAACGCACCTCCAGCCAAAAATGAACCGGACGCGTTTTTCCCAGCGGCTCCCTCCCCGCCTGTGTGCAGGTCGCAATACGGTAGGCGAAATGACCGGCAGCTCCAGCTGAAACTCGGCTGGCAGGCCCGGCTGAGCGGCCGGGGACGGGGCGGCGCTGGAGCAGCCTGGATGCGCCGCACAACCTCCCCGCCTGCCACCACCCAGGGGAGCAGGGGCCGCACCTGCCACGCGCCCCCTGAGCCAGCACCAGCGAGCACCTGCGGGGCTGCGGGCGCTCGCTCGGCTAACCCAGGGCATTGCCTGGGACACAATTGTCCAACCCAAAAGGGAGCCCGAGGCAAACCCCAAATCCAGGGCTTTGGTTCACAAGGGGTGGGTGTGGGCTGGGAAGGGGGATTACGTACGTCTCTCCGCCCCCTCCCCTGATACCTCCTCACCACTGGGAGGGCGCCGGCGGGGAGGGAGGGAGGGAGGGAGAGGCGCCGCGAACCCGCTTGGGGGCTTCTTTGTTTCTCTGCGTGCCCGGCAGGAGGGCCCGGTGTGCCCGCCGTACCCAAGCCGGGGTCGCCACCCGGGGATGCCTGCCCAGCCCGGGTGGCGGCACGCCCCAAGCTGACAATTGAACCTCGCGGGAGAAGCAAGAGGGTGGGGAGGAGGGTGGATCCAGGGCCCTAGGGAGGGAGGTCGCTGACGGGGCCTCGGGAGCGGCGGGGAAGCCGCCCAGAGGAGGGCGGGGGAAGGGGCGGTAGGTAGAGTCCCCGCCCGGAGCCCGCTTACCTTGGCAGCCCCGGCCTGGGCACAGATCATGCTCCCATCCGCGCGCAGGTTGGAGCCGGGGGGCGCACGTGCCCTGCCTGGCGCGCCGGACGCTGGGGACCTGCCGGGGGCGGGGATGACCCGGGCGCTCACCCGCTCTCGTAAAGCTCCTGGTGCCTGGGGAGAGCGGCGTCCACGGCCACGGCGGAGGGGCGCGTATGACTTGGTGAGTGTGTGCGCGAGGAGAGGGCCGGCTGGGTCAGAGACGCACCGTATTCCTGCTCCAACAACCGCGCCTGATGCGCGGTAACGCGGCGCACTTCATCGCTTTATCCTCCCGCCCGCATCCCCTCCCTCTCTGCCTGCTCCTCTGTGGGTACCAGACTCCCGAACCAACCACAAGACGGGCTTGCGCTCATTAGCGCTGCCCCGCCCTGCAGCCTCCGCGCACCCGCCTCCCTCGCCCCCGCCGTAAATATATATTGATTCTTGTTACCGCAGGTCCCATCCTTCCAACCCCCAGCACGCGTACTGGGCATATCCAGCCCCAGCCCCAGCCCTTTTGTGTGTGTGCAAACAGTGCTTTCAGAAAGGATGTGGTAGAGACACCCCAGCAGGTACCCTATGACAGGTGTTCTTGGCCTCTGTCTTACACACTTTCCTTATCTACGTTATGCACCGTTGTGAGCACTCACACATGTCTGGGCACCGTCCTGTATTTGCACCGCAAACACACGATACATGGTAATTACAAAGGCAAAGGATGAAAATCGCTCCCCGCCCTCCCCCCCCGAAAATCTATTGTTGGGCAAGACTAGCTTTCAAACTGGGTTCTACATTAAACTGCACACGGTGTCAGAATGCTGCAACTGGAAAGACATAACCTCCACAGTCTGTGGTTTCCTGACCAAACTGCATTCTTCACAATGCTTTTTTTTATTTCTTCCATCTCCTGCCCAGCATCCTTTACAGTAGATGTCTTTCACATCCTGAGAAGTTATCTTTATTCCCATATGCCAAATGCAATCTCTAAACTAAACAAAAGACCCTGACTCCAGACTCCTGACTGAACACCAGAGGACAGACCTCCCAAGTCCCAGACTGTATGATGGGCTGCTTTTCAGTGACTCTCATTTCACTGACCTGCCTCTTGGTTTTGATTTCTCTCTCATGACCAGAACTTTCCAGAAGTGGAAACCTTGGAAGATGTGAAGGCAGCTTCACCAGCTGTACCCCTTTCTCCAAGGAGGCACACACATCATCAAGCCTTCCCTTTCCGCACATTCCCCTGGCGATGGGGGTGCCCAGGCCTCCGCCTTCCCTGAGAGACACCATCTCTTTGCCTGATGCCCCTAGATCTCAAACCTCAGCTAAGGATCCATGCAGAAAGCTGGGCACACATTTCTCCAAGAGATTTTTACACTTCAATTATTATCAACTCCTAGATGAAGAAAACCCTCCAAGAATAGACTAGAGCAGGCTGAAGCAGTGAACAGCAGCATCAACCAACCATGTGATGTTTCCAACCAGAGACTTGCATGAAAAAGAGAACTCTGCATTAATCAGCATCCATGGTTTCTAAATTGGCACAGGATCACCAAACCACAATAAAGGCTTTAGTTAATTTTTAAAAAGCCAATATTTCATAACAACTGTAAATGGAAAATAACCTTTAAAAATTGTATAATTAAAAAAAAAGACCAATGACAAGATTTTGGAAAAGACTAGTAAGTTATTCTTCCCAAATTTAAAAAGAAAAAGGGTAATTCTTTATGTCAATTAATTGCCAGGATATTCACCTCATTGTTTTCAGTGATGAAGCATCAACTTGGCTCAGAGATCCTTCTCTCTGTTCTCTCTATCAAAGAGATAACTTGACAAGTCAACGTCTCTCCTAAAGATTATTGATGTAACAATCCTGAGATGGGCTTTATTTTCCTCTGGAGAGTTTCTTTTCTTATACTGAAGGCAAAAGATATGAAAGCAGAAGTACACAAAGTTTCACATTTGTCAAGCGCCTCCTACGTGCCAAGTGCAATGGCAACGTACACTCCTGTGTTTTGTCCTGTTTATCTCTCACCTCACATGGTCTCATTTATTCCTCACGGTCCCACTGCAGTCCGGGAATAATAGCATCATCTTATTTTACAGAGGAGAAAAGCAAGGCTACATAGGGCTCTATAATTTCCTTAAGGTCTCATTGCCGGCAGAAGACCTCAAATCTAAAGTTAACTGACTTCAGCTACCCTAACCTTAAAGTGAGGCATATTTGGTGGAGAAATGACAAGACTTGCCATGGATTTTAAAGCCATCCATTTATTAATCACATTTATCAAGCTTCTGAGATACTCCAAAAACTGTTAAAATACAATAGTAATGTCACAGTCCCAATGCCCCCAACAATACTAACCTCATATAATGGCATAAGATGGTGAGGGGGGCTTCCCTGGTGGCGCAGTGGTTGAGAGTCCGCCTGCCGATGCAGGGGACATGGGTTCGTGCCCCGGTCCAGGAAGATCCCACATGCCGCGGAGCGGCTGGACCCGTGAGCCATGGTCGCTGGGCCTGTGCGTCCGTAGCCTGTGCTCCGCAACGGGAGGAGCCACAACAGTGAGAGGCCCGCGTACTGCAAAAAAAAAAAAAAAAAAAAAAAGATGGTGAGGGCATTTGGAGAAGCATATAGAAACGCCGTGTACTATCATGATGCCAGTACATCCCCATGTTCCCAGCTTTTGTAACTCAGGGTCCAGCAGGATGCAGGGAGGGATTGGCATGCCTGCCCATCTCAGGCTACATGCAGGGAAAGGCGAGCAAACAGGGCAAGTGGTGCCTACTGTGCTGAGAAAGCTATGACTTGGGCTGACCAGGGGTTTCACCTTGGGGAACAGACCTTCATCATAATGTCAGAAGTAAATACCCTGTGGCTAAGGGAGGGAAAGGACCAAGCTGTTGGAACTGCACTCCTGCTGTCAAGTCTGACACAGTCTATCGACGCAGGACTAACTCTAGCCAATGATACCAAGTTATCATTTGAAGACCTCTCTGGTCCTAAGGCTTAGGATAATAACCCAGAGGGCAGGTGTCTGACTTGGTCAGCTGAGCAAGTTACCAGAGAAAGCAGGCCTCCTCTGATGAAAGGATTTTAATTTTGAAGGGTGATTATACCTGCACATGGCTGAGGAGTGGCAGTGGCTGTCTTGGCAGCTATGAAAACCTTGGGGTGGTTTTGGGTCAGGGAGGTCAAGCAGAGCCGGAGATTACATGAAGAAGCATTGGACTTTTCTTATGTGAATTTATTCACTCAGTCTACCATTTGTAATATGCTAATTTCTGGGGATGTAACTTTAAAGATGGAATCTCTGACCATGGAGATCAGAGTTGAGAATATTAACATCTTTAATTAAACCAGTTAGCACCACATATTTGATAGATGAAATGGTAGGTCAAATGGAGGGCCATCATCACAGGTTACAAAGGCCACTAATCCAGACCCAGGTGAAGGGAGTGAGGCTGGAGTTCCAAGGGCAGACTTCTTGGAATCAATGGTGCCCACCTTGAGTCTTGAAGGATCAGTAGCAGTTGGCAGGTGAGGAGAGTGAAGGAAGGGCACCCCAGATGAATATGGCAACGTCAGAAGGCAGCCAGAAATGTCTGTAGCATATTCAAGAAAATTTCTGTCCTATTGAAATGCAGGCAGCTGCATATGTGTAGTAGAATCTTTCTGTGATTTTAATTTGCATTTTCTTAATGACCAGTGAGGATGAACATCCTCATAAGTGCTTATTTTCCATTTTTGCTGAAGTGTTTGTTTAAAACCTTTGCCCATTTTTAAATGAGTTATTTCCCTTCATATTATGAGTTTCAAGAGTGCTTTCTATGTTCTAGATATAGGTTTTTGTCAGACTGTGATCTCTAAATATTTCCTCTCAGTGTGTGGCATACCTTTTCATTCTCTTGGTAGCATCTTTCACAGAGCAAAGATTCTAAGGTTGATGGAGTTAAATTTATCAACTTTTTTCCTTGATGAATCAAGCTTTTAGCATCATATCTATTATAAAACCCCTTTGAATAACCCAAGAGTTTTGTTCATGTTTTGTTTTACAAGTTTTACAGTTTTATATCTTACACTCAGGTCTTTGGTTCATTATTTTTTAGTGAAGGCATGGGGTTTTTTTTTGTTTTTGCATAAAGATGTCCAATTATCTCAGAACTATTTATTGAAAAGACTATCTTTTCTTGATTGAATTGCCTTTGTAAGTTTTCAAGACTAAATTGACCAAATTTGTATGGATCTCTTTCTGGAATCTCTATTCTGTACCACTGATCTGTCTATCCTTTTGCCAATACTGCACTATCTTAATTACACAGATTTATATGGCCTTAAAATCAGATAGTGTGAGTCCTCCAACTTTGTTTTTCTTCTTTCAAAATTATTTTGGCTATTCTTATATCTTTGCCTTTCCATATAAATTTTAGAATCAGTTTTTCAATATCTACTAAAAAATTTCTGCTGGGGTTTTGATTGTGATTGTGTTAAATTTATAGATCAATATCAGAAAAATTGAAATTTTAACAATCTTCCAAATTCTTATAGTATTCCAATCCATAAGCATGGTATGTTTCTGTATTTATTTAGGTTCTTTGATTTATTTTATCAGTATTTGGAGTTTTCAGCGCACAGATTTTACACATTTTTTTGTTAGACATATACCTAAGAATTTCTTTTATTTGGTGCTATTGTAAAAGGCATTGATTTTAATTTTGAATTTTGACTTGTATTAAAATGTATCTGGGATTTATTTTGATCAGTTATGGACATGCAGACATGCAGACACAAAAATGATTTTCAAGAAGGCAGAAGTTTATACTCACAGATCCCTAGAAACAGGAGCCATGAGGGGCCACGTGGGGAAGCACAGGGTTCAATCAGGAGGCAGAGGGGCAAGAGGAGAGCATGGTCCAGAGCATCTATTTTGTTCTCTGCAGGAAAGGGTAGAAGAATCAGACCACGCAAATTTGAACAAATTTAGGATTTGATAGTGTGAATAATTTTAGAGGGCTCTGGGCTAGAGGGGTAATCTTGGGTTGTTCTGTACTTGGCCCTGGAGTGACTTAGGGCAGGAAAAATATTGGCTTGATGTGTGAGAATTAGACATAGGAGGTGGCAGGGAGCATGGACTCAGAATTAGTTGGTTTGTATATGGAAGATGTACTCATAGGAAAGTTGTTTGCTGTCTCTAGGAATTAACTAGTCCTGGGAGGGGATCTCTCCCCAGACAAAAAGGCCCCTAAGATTTCAAAACATCATGAAATACAGAAAATAAAAAACATGATTAATACAGGCTTGTTCATTTCTAGAACAGGGAAAAAATGTGGGGGTTTTTTTTGTATATTTACTTAGTATCTTGTGATTTTGCTAAAATCATTTATTAGTTTTAGGAGCTTTTGTGTAGGTCTCTTGGAATTTTCAGTATAGACATTATGTTGTCTGTGAATAGAGAGAATTTTATTTCTTCTTTTTCAATCCATATGCCTTTTGTTTGTTTCTTTTTTTGTATTACCTTTTCTATTTCTTGAATATATTTTAATGTTATTAATTCATTCAATAATTCATTATTTTCTGAGCTTCAGTTGGAAGATGAATAATATTTAAAGAGCAAAAAATGTGTGGTCAAGTTAAATAGTTAAGTACAATATGATGTAAGTGCTAAGACGGATGTGTGCTGTCAGTGTAACAAGAGTGAGCTTGCTAATTATGGCCAGGGAAACTGGATGCCTCCAGTAAGAGACTTTTAGAGGAATAACAGGAGTTTGTTTAAAGACCAAAAGGAGAAGTGCATCCTAAGAAGAAAGAACAGCACAGAGACCGAACGAATAGAATATACTTGAGAAATGGTGAAGAAGAGCTCAAATTAACTGGAGAAAAGAGAGAGTAGGGTCAGGGATAACTGGAAAGAAAGATTTGGGACAGATTATAATGGGTCAAACATGCCCTGCTCCAGATTTTAGAATTAATTTTGTAAGTGATGAAGAACCATAAGGATTTTAAAGTCAGGAAGTAAAATAACAATATTTCTAATTTATATATACAGCAAAGCAAAATTTACATTGTGACTTCAAGTTTGTAATGTTTTGATAACAGAAGTGTCAGATTAGGATGGCAGTTGACTAATTGGCCTTCACCCACCTTTCTATCAAAATACTTCTTAAAGAGCACAAGACATAGAAAAGTGGCAGACCATTATGAGGTATGAATGTTTATCAACAAGTTATCTCACTCCAGAAGGATTTTCACTAATCCTTCATGGATTAGGAAACATGGATTAGACACTGAAACACAGCCAGACAGAAAAAAAAATGATATGACTGGTTTCCCTTTCCTCAGAAGTGCAATGCCTCCATTTAGGAAAGGAGGATAGTGGTGAAGAGTTTGGACTCTCCAAGGATCTGGTTTTAAAATGTGATTCTACTATTTACTTGTTCTGTGTTCTTCAAAAATTTATTTAAATTCAATTTTCTTTTATGTATAAAATTGACTTATTTATATGATTTACCTTAAAAATTGTTGAGGTTATGTGGGATAACAAATGTGAAGTTCATAGCATTGTGCTTAACATACATGAGTATTTAATGTTCCTTAGCTTGATCTATTAATAAAGCTCTTTATAAATCCATTTGAAGATTCCAGCATGCTGTAATGCATATGACTAAGTTTTAAAGTGTTTGCACAAAAGTTAGATATTCAAAATATGTAAAGAGTTGTTCAAAAAGATTTTTAAAAGTCAATTTGTATAAGAGAAAAATGGGACAAAGGACATTCAAAAACTTTGACAGATGATTTAAAATTAACAATGAATGCATAAAAAAATTTAAAATACCCCTATGAATCAAATAAGTGCAAATTAACAGACCATTTTCACTAATTAGGTTGCACCTAAAAAATATACCTTTAGGAAATTCCCTGGTGGTCCAGTGGTTAAGACTCTGCACTTCCAGTGCAGGGGCCACGGGTCTGATCCCTGGTTGGAGAACTAAGATCCCTCATGCTACGCAGGGCAGTCAAAGAAAAAAAAAGTACACATTTAGCATAATTGCTACTTAGGGTGCAGTGTATTTCTGCTGGTGAGAAAGTAAATCGTTCCAACTTATCTGAAGAGAAATTTGTGACTTATTTCACAGATCTTTAAACAACTCATGTGTCTAAATGTGGGTGTATTAGTTAGTTGTTGCTGCAAAACAAACATCCCAAATCTTAGTTGATTAAAACAACAACCATATATTATTTCTCATGAGTCTATAAATTGGCTGTAAATTGCTGCTCTGGGCCAGACTAAGCTGATCTCAGCTGGGCTCATTTATATGGGCAGTTGGGAGGTTTCCTGAGAGCTGGCTGATCTCGGACAACTTGGTCTGGGGCAACGGTACTCTCTTCCAAGTGACCCCTCATCTTCTCACAAACTGGTCCAGGCTTGTTCTCATGGCAGTGGCTGGGGCTGAGGAGAGAGGGCAGAAATACATGAAGCTTCTGAAGTCTAGGCTCCCATTGACCATAGCCCATCACAAGGCCAGCCCAGGCACAAGGGGAACAGAAATAGATCCCACCCCTTGATGGGAGGAACTGTGAGGTCCCATTGTAAAGGGTATGAATATAAAGAAAGATTGAGAATTGAGGCCCAAAAAGTGACTTATGAGAAACAAGAGACAAGACCACATTGACCAAGATCTTGGATTTGAACAAGTACATCCTTGATATGAAGGACTGAGAAGTACATTCTTGGACTATACTTCACAAGTTCCATCCTTTAGCATAGATCATATGACACCAAATAAAGTAAGATAAAACTTTGGACCCTCCCCCGTTTTTCTGCAGTCTCTGAACTAGCTAAAGAAAATCTTGCAACTGCCTCCTTTTTTTTTTCCTCTATGCATCTATTCAGATCTCTATTTCACAAAATAGACATAACAAAGAATAGAATGGCCAGCCATCAATGCATTGCTCTCCAGAATGCTTATTTATCCATGATAAAAGCTTTACAATCTAAGCTTGAGCCAGGATAAGCTGTGGAAACAGTGGATTCTGCAGTAGGAGTACAGACTAAAATAAACCATGCTGTTCAACAAAACTGAAAACTGAGTCTCTAATTTAGTTAAATAACATGAGCTGTCAAAGGAAGCATACACTTAACCACAATCCTGCACGCCCAGGTCACCTGCAAGTTTCTGAATATTAAGTGGAAACTGTGCACCCACATCTGACTTTCAGGTTTATATCCTGAAACCATCAAATGAGCAATGACAGGGCTAAGAATGTTCTAGCCAACCCATGTCCACTGAAACTGGATAAGCCTCTGGCCACAAGACAAACAATCCGAAAACAAAAATGGGAGTTCTGAAAGTATACTTTAGTGAAAGAAAGAGAGAACATTGTTCTTAGAAATTAAAAAGCATATCTATGAAATGACTTTCTACTTAAAAAACATTTTTCACACTTAGAAGGTATAAGCTAGGTACCTTCATGAAGTTGACAAAGGAAATAAAAAGAGAAAAAATCTGATGCAGGTAGAGATGTAAAAAGGAGAGTGAGAAACAATAAAAATGTAAGAAAACTTCAAATGCAGGTACAGACTGAAAATCCATATTGGAGACTGAAAGGGGAGAAAAGACACTACAGGAAAAAAAAAGATTGATATAATGATATAAAAGATAACCCTGAGAAAAGTGTCAAACTCTAGAGGAAATGACAATGAAACAAATGAGAGGAAAAAAATGAAAGCCATATATAGCAGGTAAAGGAGCTCCACCCTTAAAACTGTTATGTATTCCTTGGGAGAATGGGGAAACACTTGAACCAAAAAATCAAAAACATTTTAGAAGCAATCTTTCCCAGGATGAAGTAATCCTTGGGTCTACAAATCTAGAGGATTCTTCTGTTCAAAAGAATAAAAATCCTACACCTAAATATGTGCTAAATTTTAAATCATCATCAATACAGAAAAAAATTATACAGGTTGCCAGATTAGAAACAGAAGTAAAACAAAGGAGTGAACAAAGTCTGGCTGGACTCAGATTTCTACTCTGCAACATCAAATGCTAAAACACAATGAAAGAGCATTGGGGAGGGCAAAATATTTTGTAAATAAAAATTCTCTATCTTTTCAAGTTATTCACTTGCAAAAGTGACAGAAGCTATCTCAAGATACAGAGGAATTCAGAAACATAACACTCATGTTCTCCCCTCCCAAAATAATTCCTCTAAGACATATCAAGGCAGCAAGATCTAAGTGAAAATGAAGAAATGCAGGACTACCCAAATAAATATGTAGAGTTCCGTGTGACTTCAGTAAATAGAATCACATCAAATGCAAAAAAATTTTTTTTAAACCTCTTATTGAAATAGATCTGTAAGAAAAAATCATAAAATAACAATTGTGTGATGATAAATTAGCTTGATAAGGACAACAAAATTAACGTCAGGTGGGAGGTAATGATATACTGTATTTCCTGTTTTGATTCTGATAATTAAAAAAGTACATAGTTAATCAAAATTTTTTTGGCAAATCATAGAAGAATTTAAAATAGGGATTCAGGACTTCCCTGGTGATGCAGTGGTTAAGAATCCGCCTGCCAATGCAGGGGACACGGGTTCGAGCCCTGGTCTGGGAAGATCCCACATACCGCGGAGCAACTACTGAGCCCATGTGCCACAACTACTGAAGTCCGCGCACCTAGAGCCTGTGCTCTGCAACAAGAGAAGCCACCGCAATGAGAAGCCTGGACACCTCAACGAAGAGTAGCCCCCACTCGCCACACGTGCAGCAACGAAGACCCGACACAGCCAAAAATAATTAAAAAATAAAAAATAAAGTTGGGATTCGACTACTTAAATGTGGACTTTAAAACAGGATTTTATCTGCATAAATAGTAGAATTTAAAACAAAATTTTAATTGTTTCTTCATCCAGAAGATAGAAACAAATAATAGGTCATATTCTTAACAACATAAAACAATGACAGAATTGAGGTTAAGCATACTGTTTTGGGCTGATAGAAGTTACCCCATTTAAAACCAATGGGTTAAATTCCCCTATTAAACTTCTTCAAAAACAAAATACAACAAACTATATCACATATATAAATTATATATGCATATATTAAAAGCCTAAAAATGCTAGCATAAATTTAAAACGAACAGTAGACAAATTAGGATAAGCAAGTGAATACATTAAAATAACATTTGTGACCCTGTTAACAGGCAAAATTCCAGCCTTAAAAATACCAACAAAGCAAAAAAATGCATAATAAATAATTTTACATCGATATGAATTATCTATAAGAAGTTTTAAAAGTCAAAATGTAGAGAGTAGCCTTCTATCAAAATGTTTACAAGTGTTAAGCACAGATATTTGTTCCTAATATGTTTTTCTAGGAGACTTTAACATGTCTCCAGCCATCAAGGTAGACTGCCCAGGGAAATTTAAAGTACATATGGTTAGAAAAATATGATGGAAAATCTCAAGTAGGAGACATATATCAAATGTTTTAAAAATCAAACAGATGTGTTTTATTTAACCAGCCATGAAACATTTATAAAAATGGACTATATACCAGGCTACAAAGTAAACCTCCAGAACATCTAAAGTAAGACATTTTATACTCCACATATTATATGAAAACTTTCGCATTCCCTCACATTTTCCTCCACAGGATAAATATTTTCTGGTTATTTCTTCCTAGGTCTCAACTGCAAAATCTCAGATCTTGCTGGTACACATTAGTCAGGTCCTGCAATTCCTTCAGTGTGAAACCTATTTCCTTCTGGAAGATAGACAGTGATCATTAGTACTTGACCCTAATTTATCAGAGTGGAGACAAGGACAGGAGATGAAGGATAAGCGTCATCTTGTAACCCGTGTCAGGTGAACCTCTGCAAGGCCTTAAGCTGGGGAAGCTTCTCTCCTCTAACAAGGGACATTGTCCCATGCCTGGGACTTTTAGGGCAATCAACCAAATATCTCATTCTCAGTTCTCAGGGTCCCACTGTTTTCTTATCAGAGACCTAACTTTGACATAAGGGACCTATCAAGGATCCTCTGCATCACTATCTTACAATAAGATCCTAGGTCTGATTTTCAGCAGCGCCGGCCCTGCGTCTGAAAGACCTAAGGGTTTCCCAAAACCCTGCCTAGAGACCTCTGGTTTTTTGTAGTGTGCTGTAAGTGGATAGTTTGTTAAAGAATTCCAAAGCAATTAAAAAACCCAGCCAGGATATCATTCTTTTTTTTTTTTTTTTTGCGGTACGCGGGCCTCTCACTGTTGCGGCCTCTCCCGTTGCGGAGCACAGGCTCCAGACGCGCAGGCCCAGCGGCCATGGCTCACGGGCCCAGCCGCTCCGCGGCATGTGGGATCTTCCCAGACCGGGGCACGAACCCGTGTCCCCTGCATCAGCAGGCGGACTCTCAACCACTGCACCACCAGGGAAGCCCCAGGATATCATTCTTGTGCACCTACAAAGAGAGGGTTATACATTTGTTTTGCTTCATTGCAAATAGTGTGTATCCAAAAAGGTACCCATCCTCTTTCACTGCCATCATCTTCACCCAAATATTCAACACCTTCGTGACCTAGATGTCATGTGGAACCTCTGTTCATTATGGTTCTTTATATCTTCATGATTGGCTCAAACTCTAATTCCACACTCTGAGAAAGTTCAAAGCCTTTTCAAGGGTTCTTCAAATTGCTAGTGTGCTTGCATCTTCACAGGCATCTCTGGCCATGGACAACTTCTTCCGTGTGTTTTCATAATGCACAGATGTGATGCTGTTCTTCACATAACCGAAAAGGAAACAAACAAACAAACAAACAAAAAACATCTACTGACAAAAGTATTTCTGGATGTTGGGGGTAGGTTGTGGGAAGGAGAGGTGGCATTGTGAACATTTCCTGAATCAACATTTAACAATCTCTTTGTTAAAATTCTTTTTGACATGTACACACTGCTATATTTAAAATAGATAACCAACAAGGATGTACTGTATAGCACAGGGAACTCTGCTCAATATTCTATAATAACCTAAATGGGAAAAGACTTTGAAAAAGAATGGATACATGTATATGTATAACTGAATCATTTTGCCATACACCTGAAACTAACAGAACATTGTAAATCAACTATAGTCCAATATAAAATAAATAAAAAATAATCTTTTGGGGTACCCTGTCACAGGAGCTTTGCCCCATCCCACTGACTCTTCTCTTCCCTCTGTTCTGCGCTTCCTCCCACCCAGATTGCCTTGGAAACCAAAAGTTTTTCTCCTCACCTTTGTAGACAGCAATTCAGCTTTCTGCTAACTCTTACTCCCGAACTTTCCCACACAAACTCTTCAGCCGAACCGGAAAGGCTGCTACTCAACTCGTAACCTTTGTTATCAACTACACAGATTGTAAATAATAAAAACTTTTTTCTCTTACACTTTTCTGATTTTATGACTTCTTGTTATCTTCCAGTAGTCCCAGAGATGTACCTCCTAAGCACATTCTGCCAAATCTTTTATGACGATGCAAGAATACTCTTCAAAGGTCAAGGTTTATTTATCCCATGGTAAAAACTTCTCAAATTCTGCCATACTTTATCACCTTATGTAGCCCTAAAGCCCAGTTCCTTCTTTTTCTAATTATTTCCAACAAAAGTGGCTCAAGTGACTTTGGGTATGTTTTTCAACCTTTGTGTCAGTTTCCTTCATTTGAAAATGAGAATAATAATACTGTCCTCAGCATAAAGTTTGTAACGATGATTAAACAAATACACTTAGAACAATGTCTACCGAGCACAAATAAGTGTTCAGTGTATGTTAATCATTTTTGTTTTCATTATACTTATCATATACAGGCCCAAGAGTCTCTTAGTTGCCAGAAAGAATAAAGTAAAGAAGCATAATGTCACAGAATGTCAGCTAGGGGCTGGACAGGGGCTATTTGAAAACCCTACTGCAGGATTAAAATAGAACTCCCTACAAAATCCCATTTTGTTCCTAATTTCTGACTCCATATTTAATTTAATACCTCTCTAGCTAGAGACTATCAAAATAGACTGAGTCCCATGTTTTCTCCACATACACCTACACTTATATATACACAATGTATGAAAAGAGAAGCCTAGATAGTATCAGAGAGATTTGAGAGAAGATCCACATGACATCTTTTCTAGCCATGCCTCAAAAACATCCAGATTTCAGAGCTTCCTCTTAGACATAAAGCCCATCTGTGACAGTCCTGTTTCTATGCATGTTGAACAGCACATTTTCTCTCCCAGGGAATATTGGGAGCATGTACTGCCAACGTCCTGGCAGAGCCTTCCTGGGGAACCACGCTCCTCTTTTTCTTTGGCTCTCAGAAGTGACTTATACTCAAAATTTGCCTTTGTCAAATGGAGAAGACAAGCAATGTGTCTTAAATAGCACTCTTATAATTAGAAATATGCATGCAAAGATTAATTTTGGAATTTATGCTTTTTTTTCCCTGAAGAGCATAATTTTCTAAAACCTTGGGGGAAAAAAGTTTATGTTCTCACTATCTTTTTAAAAACAACAGTCTCAAGAAACCTTCTTTTTCCCTCAAATTTCATCTTGCAAAGTGAATTTTGTAAGTTGAGCATAAATGCAAAATGCATATGGTAAGAAAAACTAGGCAACTTTTTTGGTCACCCATATGATGGAGAAATCCATATTTAAAGGTTACAAATTGATGAGAAAAAAGAGTGATCTATTAAAGAAAAAAATTAATCTAGATATGAAAGAATTGCAAGTGACTAAAAAACATGAAAAATGTTCCACCTAACTAGTAATCTAAGATAAACAAATTTAAAAACAATAATGATGGAACTTCCCTAATGGTCCAGTGGTAAAGAATCTGCCTTACAATGCAGGGGACGTGGGTTCAATCCCTGGTCAGGGAACTAGGATCCCACATGCCACGGGGCAACTAAGCCCGCGTGCCACAACTACTGAGCTCCCGCGCCTCAACTAGAGAAGAGAAAACCCACATGCCACAACTAGAGAGAAGCCTGTGCACCACAGTGAAAGATCCTGCATGCCTCAACGAAGATCCCGGGGGCTGAAACTAAGACCTGACGCAGCCAAAAATAAGTAAGTAAATAAATCTTTTAAAAAAACACAAAACAATAATGATAGATCATTTTGCCTAAGAAATTTGCTGATACTAATGATAAAGTAAAAAGAAAAATATTTGATTTTGGTGATGGGGGTGGTAAACTGACACTCTTTATAGTATAGAATAGAAGGAGGAGAATTTGGTTCAAATTTTGTAGAAGGCAAATTGGCAATGCATTCAAAATTTTATCCTTTGATTCCCAAATTTCCCTTGTAGGAAACATATCTAAGCTATATTTAACTACTTATCTCTGGCGATGCTTAAGGGAGTATTTTTTTGTAATGAAAAAAATTATAAACAACCTAAAAATCCAAAATAGTGGATTTGTTAAAAGTAATATGGCACATTCTTAAAATGGACTATTATGCTGAAGCAGAAAATGATAATTTATAAAGATTATGTAAGATACGAAAAAATATTTATGGCATTTTTAAGGGAGAATGAAGGTGAGAAAACTATCTCCCTAGTCATACTTCTTCTTTTCTTAACATGATTCAAACCTTCATCACTCCTCAAAGTCCCTAGCCAACACACTTTATTCATCCACAGGGACAATTCTCAACTCTTTAACGGAAAAGAATCTGCCAGACGGGACCTCTCTCCACTTCTATCGTGACACCTACAAGTTTCCTGACTTACACCCACAGCTGCTTAATTCTCTCTCATGACAATGGAAGAGGCACCCCCAATTCTAGCCTCAAGCTCATTCTACCACTTGGGTTTTGGGTAGCTATCTGTCTACCTGTAATGTACAAGGGACAAGGCAGATTTCAAATGGAAACTCATATATATGTGTCTAAACATTTTAGTCATAAATCAAGCCAACTCTTCTGTAAAATATGTTCCATCTTTCTGATGAACAAATATGCCTCGCTGAGGACCTGAGACACAAGAGTTGGAATTCAAATTCTTGGGAAGGTCTGAGCCAGAATGGGAGATGCGCTCTCAGCCTGCTCCCCTTCTCTTCCCACTCTCATTGCAGTGTCTTTTCTTGTTGCAGAGCACAGGCTCTAGGCCCACGGGCTTCAGTAGTTGTGGCACACGGGCTTAGTAACTGTGGCTCGCGGGCTCTAGAGCGCAGGCTCAGTAGTTGTGGCTCATGGGCTTCGTTGCTCTGTGGCCTGTGAGATCTTCCTGGACCAGGGCTTGAAGCTGTGTCCCCTGAATTGGCAGGTGGATTCTTAACCACTGTGCCACCAGGAAAGCCCCCTCCAGTTTCTTACTGCATTGGTTAATACCTCTCAAACACATTGAGAACTGCAGTGACAGCAGGCTTGGTCTTTGTCCTGACTATTTTTTTAACATCTCTATTGGAGTATAATTGCTTTACAATGTTTTGTTAGTGTCTGCTGTATAACAAAGAGAATCAGCTATACATATACATATATCCCCATATCCGCTCCCTCTTGCATCTCCCTCCCACCCTCCCTATCCCACCCCTCTAGGTGGTCACAAAGCATCTGGCTGATCTTGCTGTGCTATGCAGCTGCTTCCCACTAGCTATCTATTTTACATTTGGTAGTGTGTATATGTCAGTGCTACTCTCTCACTTCGTCCCAGCTTACCTAGGAATATTTTCAGTATTTCCCTATTAATTACAATATAGGTGGTAGGTATTTATTGCATTAAACAAGCCACTTTTAATTTTGGTTTTATTAAAGTTTATGTATTTATTTTAAAATCAGTATAGATGAATAATTTTACAAATACTTTTTCAACCTCTGTGACTCAAGGATCTCAGGTCCAAGTAAAACTAAGTCTGACTGATCCTGGGTAGCCCAACCATGCCCAGGGAAGGGAACCAGGCCTGCAAAGTCCTCAGGAACTGGGGGACATCACCAAGATGACCCCCAAATCATTGCATGAACCAGTGCAATAAGATCACTTCTGAATGCCAGATGACCCAGGTGATATTCCCAGCACAGCTACCCTGCAGCCCCAGAGCTGGGGCATGATACCAACACTGCCCCTACTTCTTTGCTTTACCTACTTAATTTTGATTTAAACCCAGTGTCAGTGTGGATGGCTAATCCTAGGACATGTACTCATGCCCTGGATGCAGGAGAAGCTGCTTTCGTCTTCGTCCTCACACCAATACTCACAAGGTACAGGATTCGCCAAACCAATGAAAATGGTTTTGATGCTGGGTGGTCACCCACACACAGTCAAAAAGTTGGCTTCTCCACTTTAATTAAAATTATTGAATGGGTTGTCTCCTTTAATCTATTAAAGAGAAATATATATATATATATATATTAGAGTCTCCAATACTGCTCTTCTGGAAAGTCAATTCTCGTTGGCTATGGTGCATTATTCTTTAAATATAGTCCTGAGTTTCAACTTGTTCATATGTACCTATATTTATCATCAAGAGTGGCCAGTAGTTTTCTGAGCTAACTCTGTCAGGGTTTTCAGAGCTACACAAAATGTGTTGGGAAGATTTCCAATTTTATCTAGGTCCTTGAGAAACTCATGTAACAGAGACATCATCTGTTCTTGAAGGGATTGGACTAAATGACCAATAAAACAGCCTGGTCCAGCATATTTTGGGACAGTTCTTTGGCAATATTCCCAAAGTTTTCCATGATTATTGATCTATTCAGGTTTGTGTCTCTTCTGGAGTGAACATCTTAGAAAATGTCAAAGGTTGAAGTTAGTATGTTAAAAGCTGTGAGATGCCAGCTAGAACTGATTTCTGGTCCATGAACATAAGTTATAGAGATTGCAAATGAATTATCTTTAGAGGGTGTGTGAGAGAAGCCCTTTCAGCTTAGTAAGGCTGTCACACTGTTTGTTGTTACCTATGTTGGATATATGGAGAAAGCCTCTGTCCAGAGCTTGAAAACTGGTGGTGTTTGTTTTGACATATAGGGTAGATTCCTTCTTAACTGAGCTGGTTCATTCTTGTTTGCTACAGTTTCTCAAATTCCCAGGCTTTGTCACACATTCACATCGTCTACAAAGCCCTGCAAACATTTAGGTCCGCTCCCCTTTATGGCACCATTTTTTAATTCTTTTTTTGAGCTTTGAAAATTATAACAATAATACATGCATGTTGCATAATGAGTCAAATAGTAACATTATTGTATATATATGTACATATGTAAATATGTATAACAAAGCTAGCTCTCGCCCTGACCCCTTACCCATCCCTTTGAGGTAACCAGTATTAACAGCATGCTATATACCTTATTCATACATACTCATTGAAACATATATTCTTTCTTTGTATCTTTGCTTGCTTTTACTGACATGGACTCCTACTATACTCAGTCAACAAATTGTTTTTCCTTTAAGGTTGTATTGTGGAAAAATCTCAAACATATATAGAAATAGAGAAGATACTATAATGAATCCTTATGTACCCACCACGGAGCTTTAACAGTTATCAGTTCAAGGTCAATTTTGGTTCAAAGTCTACCTTCATTTCTCCACCTCCTCCACCCCCCCCATATCTTGGATTATTATTTTTGTAACATGTAGAATTTTCCCCCCAAAATTTTAGTTTAAAAATTCAAACCTATAAAAAAATGTTTGTAGGCTAGTACAATGAAAAAATCCATCTATCCATCACCTAGATTTACCAGTTGTTTTTCATCATAGACAATATTTTATGGATAGCTTTATATTTAGATATAACTATCCTTTTCCCCCTAATTTCTTGATGCATAACACACACATATATTACTTTATATAATTACTCATTTTTATAGAACACCATTGATGTACAGAAGCAAGAGTTGGCTGAGATGCTTAAAGCAAGGTGGCCAAGTTCACCCAAACAGAGGGTTGAACCAAAACAGATGCCAAAGGGAACAACATAAAAAGAAACTGTATAACAGTGGCACTCTTCATGCTTAGCTGGAAAAAACTCTTCATGCTTAGCTGGGGAAACTCCAAAAACCTCTTCTGCCAAAGTGCTTGCAGACACCTTGCTTTGGGCCCAGGAAGCTGTCTATGTGAAGTAGCCTCACCCACTCAGGGGAGAGAGGGCCCATGAGAGCACTAGGTCTTGGCCTTGAGCTCCGCAGACCTCTCCAATGGCCAATCGCTGGCCAGTTTCCTTTAATAAACTGTTGGAACAGTAAGTCATTCCAAGACAACTATTTTTAGGTTGCTCCAATTGCCTTTTGGATTGGGCAAAGTTTACCACTAATCTTGTATTTTTCGTCAAGTCTCCTTGTATTTCTAATTGTGCTTTATATACTTTCCCAACATATTATTAGGCACATCAAAATTCACTATTACACCTTCATTTTAAATTTCAGTTTTTACAAAAGAAAAATGATCCAATTTGACCCTGACTACTAACAAGTAGCATACATTTACCTAACTTTCTCTGAGCGTATCTCCCACCTCACCCTGCAGCAGCAGGAAGCAAGCCTTCTAGATCTGAGAAAATTTGAATACCAACCCTTTCTCTCCATATACATTTTCCTGTCTCGGACAATGATGAATTACATCACAGACTAAACCCCACTTAGGTAGTGTTTAGATCTCCTTTCCAGATTCAGATATAAAGGGGATGTTGGATTTTGACCTGAAGACTACAGCAACTAACATTAACGTGATCCCAAACACGTTTTGGTTTGCATTTCCCTGATGTGCCTTTAGCCATTGTAATAGGTTTAATGTATCCTTTTGTTTGAGGTTTGTTTGCTTTAACTTTGTATTTGTTACTTATTGTTGCACAACAAATTACCCAAACCTTAGTGGCTTAAACTGTACCCATTTATTATCTCACAGTTTCAGTGTGTCAGGAATTCAGGAGTGGCTTAGTTGTGTGGTTCTGACTCAGGGTCTCTCATTAGGTTATAGTTAGGATGTCACCCAGGGCTGCAGTCACCTGAAGGCTAGTCCAGGGCTGGAGAATCTGCTTTCAAGATGGCTCTCTCTCATGCCAGGCAAGTTAGTGCTGGTTGCCATCAAGATGCTTCAGTTCCTCACCACTGGACCTCTCCATAAGTGTGCTTAAGTGTATCCTCATGGCATGGCTGCTGGCTTCCACTGCTGGGACTGATCCAAGAGACAGGCAGGGAGGAAGTCACAGAGCCTCTTGACATCTTGTTTCAGAAGTTACACATTATTGATTCTGCCACATTCTATTCACCGAAGCAAATCACTGAGTTTCCACTTAAGGGGAGGAGAATTAGTCTCCACATTTGGGAAGAAGTATTAAATAATTTGTGAACCTCTTTTTAAACTGTGATAAAATCTCATATACAACAATAGTTGGAATTTGTTTGGGGACACAATCCAAGGCTCTTTGTCATCTAACTGTAGAGTTTAAAACATTTACATCAATTATAAATCATTGATCTCTTAGAGAGTCTTCCATCTCTTCTTATTTTATTCCTTCTGATTGTATGCATTCTAGCTGTTTTGCTCATTTTCTTGAACTGTAGGTCTACTAGTGAGTTCTTTCAGGTTTTGTGCATCTGAAAAACTCTTCATTTCACCTTTGTTTTTTAAAAGACATTTTTGCTAGGTATAGCATTCTAGGTTGACAGTGTTTTCTGCTTTTGTTGTTTTTCTGTCAGTATTTTAAAATGTATCTTTTTAAATTTTTATTTTATATTGGAGTATCATTGATTAACAATGTTGTGTTAGTTTCAGGTGTACAGCAAAGTGATTCAGTTATACGTATACATGTATCCATTCTTTTTCAAATTCTTTTCCCATTTAGGTTACTACCGAGTATTGAGCAGAGTTCTCTGTGCCATACAGTAGGTCCTTGTTGTTGTCTATTTTAAATATAACAGTGTGTACAGTATTTTAAAGATATTGTTCCACTGTGTTCTGGTTTGTAACAGCTTATATTGTTCCCAATAAGAAGTCCACTGTCACCCACAAGTTTTGTTCCACTGTACACAATATATCTGTTTTTACTCTGGCTGCTTTCAAAATTTTCTCTTTATTACTGGTTTTGAGCAATTTGATTATATGATCTTCCATAGCGAAGTTTTCTTCATATTTCTTATGCTTGAATCACTGAGCTTTTAGAGTCTGTGGGTTTATACTTTCACCAAATTTGGAGGAATTTCAGCCATTGTTTCTTCAAATACAAGTTTCCACCCTTCTGTAGATTTCATTACATGTGTACTTGGCAGCTTGAAATGCTACCACATATTATTGGTGCCTCATTTATTTTTCTAAATCTTCTTCTGCAGTGTCCAATTTGCTGTTCATTCCATTATATTCTTTTTTCTAACTTAGACATTGAATTTTTCATCTTCAGAAGCTTAATTTGGGATTTTTTTTACACTTACCATGTCTCTCCTTCACATGCTCATTCTTTGTTCCTCTTACTTGAACATATGAAATATAGTTGTTCTACTTTGGTTGGTAAAAATGCAAACTATTCTTGGCCCTTTGTGAATTCCCAGGATTGTCCCTTCTAATCCCCTTGGGTAGGTGTTTCATCAGCACCTAGTTGTTTCATCAGCTACCTTGGGTAGTTTCCTCACACATGTGTGCAGATTAGTGCTCAGCTGGAGATTTGAGGGAAACCCTCTGTAGATCTCCAGAGCTCCCTCTTTGTACAGCTCTCTCTTCTCTAAGCAGGTCCCTACTCTCTGGTACTTTGCTCTGTAAATTCTAGCCTCTCTCAAATCTTGAATTCTCAGTCTATCTCCTTACCTTAGGGAGACTTCCAGGTCCTATTCCCTTCCCTGCACTGCAGTCTGGAAACTCTCTCTGGGCAATAAGATGAGACAATCTTTGGGCTTATCTCATTTATTTCTCTTCTGTCGGGTTCTGTGCTGCTTGTTATCAGCTGTTTGAAAATCTTTGATTCCTATATTTTGTCTGTCTTTGTAAATACTTAAGAAAGGAGAATAAATCTGATCCTCATTACTCCACTGGGGTTGGCAACAGAAAGCTCTCCAGAAATTGGTTTTGAGATGAATAGTCTATATAATCATCATATCTGTTACCTATGTTGTGCAATAAACCTCCCCCAAACTTGTAGTTTAATATCTTAACTACTTATTTGTTCACAGTTATATGTGTTGGCAATTTGGGTTGAGCTCAACTGGAAAATTCTTTTGCTCACTATGGTATCAGTTGTGCTAACTCATGCATTTGAAGTCAACTGGCAATTTGGCTGCTGGCTGGGCCAGAAAGACCTCACTCATATGTTTGGCTATTGGTAAAGGCTTTTGTCTGGTCTCCTTCCTCTTCATGGCTTCTCACCCTCCAGTACCCTAAACTTGGCTTTTTAAAAAATGTGATTACAGAGCATACTGTCCTTTCTATTTTTTATGGGTGGCTATATGGACCACACTTTCTTAACCTTTCTTTGTCTACTGTAGTATTTTGGAAGGTAAACATGTACTGTATTGATTATTGTGACAAAGAAGGCCAGGGTTACCAATATTTAGTTCTACTCTCCTTCCTGGACTCGAAACTAACTGCATTTCAAGCAACTGTCCCTCCCCCAACCCACATCAGCTGTGACCTTGTGACTACCCATCGAACGTCAGCCCTGGCCATGAAATAGCCAGCACTGTCTTCCTCATGCACATTCTCTCTCCTCCTCTGCATGGCTGGAAGTGATGTTCTCCAGGATGGTTGGAAGAAGCCCAAATTCCCGAGCAGGGCCATCCAACCAGAAGATCTGCATTGGCCTTTGGGTGAGTAAAGAAATAAACCTCTGCTGTGCTAAGCTACTGTGATTTTGCTACAGCAACCTGTTGCTTACTAAGTCTAATACAGTTACCTTCAATTATCAAGTGTTCTTTACGTTTCTCTAATATTGTACGGAGAGCATGTTTTATCCATGCTACTTAAGCTGAGGACTCTGTAAAGTTTCAAGTTTCTTTCCTTCCCATCCCATGCAATTCTTGTTACTTTCTTTATTAATATAACATAAATTGATAATAGACAGGCAAACCTCACTTTATTGTGTTTTGCATATACTATGTTTTTTACAAATTGAAGGTCTGTGGCAACCCAGCATCAAGCAAGCCTTTTGGGGCCATTTTTACAACAGCATTTGCTCACCTCTTGTCTCTGTGTTACATTTTGGTAATTCTCGCAATATTTCAAACTTTTTCATTATTGTTATGTTTATTGTGGTAATCTGTGATCAGTGACCTAAATTTGATGTTACTATTGCAATTTTTTTTGTATTTTTAATTTAAGGTAGGTGCACTCTTTTTAGACATAATGCCATTGCACACTTAATAGACAACAGTATAGTGTAAACATAATTTTTATATGCACTGGGAATCCCCAAAATTTGTGTGACTCACTTTATTATAGTATTTGCTTTATTGCAGTTGTCTGGTACCAAACCTGCAATATCTCCGAGGTGTGCCTGTAATATATATATATATGATTCAACTTTCAAATTTTTTTCTTAAGAATTGTCTAGATATAAGTCTCTTTCTTTTGATTTTTGCTTAGAATATTGTGAGGAAAAGATTTATAATTTAATGTTTTATCAGCTAAAGAAAGTTTTCTTAAATGATGTCTTTAATTTTAATTGCTTTTTTCACTTGTCTGTGTTTCTTGCTTAAGGGAACTGTAATTCCTTAGGTGGATCTCTGTTCTCTGCATATCATATACAGACTCTACAGTCCCTTGTAATGTTTATGTTTTTCTCCTTTTGTCTTGCACTCTGGGAGATTTAACCAGGTTTGCTCCTCATGTTATTTACTCTGTGGTAACACATTTCCTTCTTCATTTCCTGCCATCACACGTGCTTTAATTCTTCTGATGTATTTTGGGTTTCCTTGCATGACTTTCCTACCTTAACAATCTCACTCTGCACCTTTAAAATTTTCTCAGGCTGTTCTCTCCTTATGGATTTATTTTAGAGATCACGTCTTCAATTTGATTTGAGGGTACAGAAAATTTTGTAAAAATCTCCTGATATAAAAGATACCTGAGTAAAAGGGTTTCAATGATATGAGCTTCTTCTGAGACTTTGTGATTTTACTCCATTTGCTGGATTCTGCATACTTTTTCCTTAGCACTCCCTTCCCTACCCCTATGATAGTTTGAATTCATCCTGGAGTAAGGGGTATTTGCAGACTGGGGTATGTTAACTTGCTTTCTGACCCTTTTCACTGTCCATAGGTGTTGTTGCCAGACTTTCTTTTTTCTTTTTTTTTAAAATTTCAGATGTTTAAGAAAAAGATCTCTTAAACAGAGTTTCAAATAAAAATAACAGATGAAATTTTTATATGGACATAAGTCTGTTCTTGTTAGTCACAGTAGTTATGTTTATAAAGTTGCCCTTGACATCGAATTAGTAAATCCTAAACCATTGCTCCTAGCGGAAGTACGGGGTCGTGTCCCTGCAAACTTCTGGTACAACATTTCGTCAACTGATCAAACATAGCCTTGTTTTATGTGACTTTCTGTTTAAAGATACTTTGTTTAACATTTATTGTTGATTCACTAACATTGAACTCATGGCCAACAGCATTATAGCTCATACCTGAATGAAGTTTATCTGCACACATATTTTCTCCATAAGGCACGCCAGAGCCTTCTTATGTTTGGGAAAACTGGACACCAATTCAGCACTACTCTTGGGATCACTTTAAACAAAGAAATCACCATCAAAAACACAACACATGCAAAACGTTTCACTGAATAGACTGCAAAAAGGACTAGTTTACAGTATAAGAACTGAAATAAGAAGATAGGGCACCCCCTTACTCAATCTCAGCTGGGAACATGCATGTTTGGAAACTCAGATTTTTTGTGGCTCTGCACATGTGTGCGAATGACTTCGAAAGTGCTGCTAGGATTGATTTGGGGGTTACAAATAAATTTTAGGAAGTAGGTGAATTCTAAATTTGGAATCAGCAAATAATAAGGAACAACTGTGAATGTTTTAAAAGATTTTCTGGTCTTTCTGCTTTCAGTATCTACCACGTCAAGTCCATCCAACCCAATGAATGATCTTAATGAAGCATAGATATAATCACATTATTTCCCCTATATATTCTCCATCTATTGATCTGTATTTCCTACACAATGTACCCAGCAAATATGCTGACCAACTGCCAAACAGGTTGTGACACAGTGGGATAGTATCAGATTCCTGAAACTGTACTTTTGGATATATTGATGTAATTGGATGAAACCCACCCCACAGATAGATGTACAGCAGAGGCTGGGTGATGGGCAACACCTGTGAGGCCAATTTACCCTGCCCAATTGACATTTTTCTGGGATTACATTAATGTATCATTTTCCCCAAACTTTCTTGCTCTTAATCTTTGAACCCATGGATAGGATCTGGCAAAACGACTCTGTATAAAACTATAATATCATATCTAGAGTGCAGTAGTGTTGAAGTACATTTTTAATTTGTGGGAACAATACCTACCAGAACGCAGCCACTATGATACTCCCATTTCCTGCATTTTGGTTTCTCTTGTGGCTGTGATTTCTTTTTTTTCTTTCTCTCTTTCTTCCTTCCTTCCTTCCTTTCTTTCTTTTTTTTCTTTCTTTCTTTCTTTCTTTCTTTCTTTCTTTCTTTCTTTCTTTCTTTCTTTCTTTCTTCCTTCCTTCCTTCCTTCCTTCCTTTCTTTCTTCTTTTCTTTCTTCTTTTTTTTAAAATTAATTTTTATTGGAATATAGTTGCTTTACAATGTTGTGTTAGTTTCTGCTGTACAACAAAGTGAATCAGTTATAATATACATATATCTCCTCTTTTTTAGATTTCCTTCCCATTTAGGTCACCACAGAACATTGAGTAGAGTTCCTGTGCTATACAATAGGTTCTCATTAGTTACCTATTTTATACATAGTAGTGTATATGTGTCAATCCCAATCTCCCGGTTCTTCCCACCCCCCTCCCCCCCACCCTGATATCCATACGTCTGTTCTCTACATCTGTTTTCTACGTCTGTATCTCTATTTCTGCTTTGCAAATAAGTTCAGCTGTATCATTTACCTAGATTCCACATAGAAGTGATATTATACAATATTTGTTTTTCTCTTTCCAACTTACTTCACTCTGTATGACAGTCTCTAAGTCTACTCATGTCTCTGCAAATGGCACTATTTCATTCTTTTTTATGGCTGAGTAATATTCCATTGTATATGTGTACCACATCTTCTTTATCCATTCCTCTGTTGATAGACATTTAGGTTTCTTCCATGTTCTGGCTATTGTAAACAGTGCGATTTCTGAATGCATGCAGAGTTTGGGGAACAGTATTCAAGTGGAAGGGCTAAGACCATCTTAGAGAGCAAGGGGCTTAGAAGCCAGCTCCTTCTCTTGAAATGCCTGGGAGCTTGGACAGGGAAGGGCTGCTCAGAAGAAGTGGTGTGTGGGGCCCTGGGGAGACTAATTATCAGACACCGAGGTTCCCAGACTATGGAAAGAACTTTTACTGCTATGCTGCTTTCAAGACATCATGAGGCTTCAAATAGTAGCTCATCTCTGGTTAGCAATGTGAATCAAAGACCACAGGAATTATTTTGGATGGCACAATTCCCTTGGGACTTTTGTATGAGCCTAGGGCAGTCAGGGAGCCAGCACTGCAATTCAATTTGATTTAGAAAATAAGAAAAGATTATATTTCTTACACCCTGTATGATAGTGTAAAATTCATAAGACAAAACATGGTCTGAAACCTTAGGCAGGTTACTTTGCCTTTTTAATTCTCAGTTTCCTCATCTGAAAAATCGGAACAGCAATGCTTACCTTGTAGAGTTGTTTTGGAGACTGATGATTGTATGTGCCTGGTGACTAACTAGTGGGTCTCAGCACACGATGCTCAGTCAGTATGGGTTCTCTCCTGCCAGCTGCCCTCTGAGTTCTCTGTTGTTTTAAGGTCCTCCTTGCTGTCAAGCATTTATATTCTCCCATGTTCATTTTTATAGAAGTTTACAACCATGCAGTTATGCAGTACACCAGTATTTTGGTGGGGTTTCTTCATCATTTTATCCATTGGTCAGGCTTGGGTCCCAAGGGTTGGCTACTCAGCCATCCTGTTTTTCTCAACCACACCTTGGAATTCACTCTAGATATGCCCCAGGAGAGAACAGGGGCTCCCCTTTCCTTAGGTAAAATGACTCTGCCAACTTTAATTATTTTTAGTTGCTGATTTAAAATATACATATAGATATAGGTATAGGTATACAGTGTATTTTATCAGTTATTTTACTCATTTACTGAAATCTTAAAAGACGTTTAAGGATACTCACAAATATAATATCAATAAATAAGATAAAATTATATTTTAAATATCTAGGTAAGGAAATATGGGCTAAAGGAAAACAAGGCTGGCAACTGGGATACCAGATACTTTCAATAAAAATACCGAACATGTTGAGGAAAAAATGTGTCAAACATCTATAAAGTATACCACTAATAATCTTAATTATATTGTGTCAGATCATGTAGCTGTCTTCTTTTGCTGCCCAACACACAGAAATATGATTTTTTAAAAATCTCAATGACGATACAGTTTATACAAACTTCATCTTAATCTGTTATACTCATTGGTCCATATAGTAACCATGGCACTAAAATGAATTTGAAAAGAAAATTAAACCAGATTTGACAGATCTGGACCAACAGGTGAATCTTTATTTAAAAAAAAAAAAAAAACTTTATTTTAAGAAATGGGAAGTGCAAGGGGAATGATAATTATGTCCTAAAGCATCAATGCTTCCAAAAAAGGACATAGAAGATTGTTTTCCATAGTTTTAACACAGCAACTTTAATACTCTCAAAAAGAAGGCATCTTCTCTTTATATCCCTCTAAAAGTGCTCAGAGCACTGTAATACAATCTCAAAAGGAAACTGCTTCTGCAAATTTTTACCACCCTGATGTGCACTGATATCCTCAGAGGGAAAATTATCAACTAAAAGGGAGAAAATAGTCTTTATGCAATGCAAATTTAAATTTCATTTTCAAGTGTTAAACATTTTTTTCAAGGTATTTTAGAACCCAAAACTAGTAAATTCTTTTCCAAACCAGATGCTATATTTTTAAAAAATAGTTTCTCACTCACTGGCTTACTTTTATCATACAATAATTGAATTTAACTTAAATAACATTTATTTAAGCTATAAGCATAGCAATAAAATGAACACCATGAGTCCAGTGTTCATATTATGAACTAAGACCTTCCCAGGTACCACTGAAGTTATGAGTGTGATTTTTCACTCTCCCACTTCTTCCCTCCCTCACCACAGGTAGCCACTACCCTGAAATCTTTTAGTTTTCCATGTACACATAGATCTTTAAACATGATGCTGTTCACCTTTACTTGTTTTTGAGCCTTAAAAAAATATTATAATACTTAATATAGTTCTCTATAATTTGATTTGTATTTGCCCATCATTTTAAGTCAAATAATTATTAAGATTCACTAATTTTGTTTCATTTAGCTGCAAAATATTCATTTTTCACTAACTGATATTTCATGTGACTATTCCACAATAATCTTTTTCATCCTCTAGTCAGTAGATATCTGGGTTATTTCCCACGTTTTGAAATAACAAATCATTGTTGCTGGTTTTTTTTTTAATTGAAGTATAGTTGATTTACAATGTTTCAGATGTACAGCAAAGTGATTCATTTATACATATATATATATTCTTTTTCAGATTTGTTTCCACTATGGGTTATTACAAGGTATTGAATACAATTTCCTGTGCTATACAGTAGGTCCTTGATGTTCATCTATTTTATATGTAGTAATATGTATCTGTTAAGCCCAAATTCCTAATTTATCCCTCCGCCCCTTTCATATGATATTTGTCTTTCTCTGTCTGACTTATTTCACTTAGTATGATAATCTCTAGGTCCATCCAATGTAAATGGCATTATTTCATTCTTTTTATGGCTGAGTAATATTCCATGAAATCACTTCTTAATTGTATCCTTGCATTTCTTAGAATAATTTATCTCACTTGACTGTGTTGTATTATTTATTTTTGTACATCACTAGGTTCTGCTTACTATTAGTTGTTTAGGATTTTTGCATCTAGGTTTATGAATGACATTAGGTTATAAATCTTTTTTCTCAGTGCCATTTTCTGAACTTGGTATCAAAATTAATTGGGAAATAAATTTTCCCTCTTTTTGATTCACTGGAAAGTTTGTATAAGATTGAAGAGATATGTTCTTTGAATATTTTGTAGAGCTTGACTGTAAAACCATCTGAGATTGATGTTTTTATAGGAAGACTTTAGTTTCTTTAGTGCTTATAGAAATATTCCTTCTTTCTATTGAGTTAGTTTGGTTAAGTCATATTGCTCGAGGAATTTGTCTATTTTGTCTACATTTTAAAGTGTGTTGGCATTAATTTGTGCAGTGTTATTCTCCTCTTCCATCTTTCATTCCTAATTTTGTTTATTTGTGCTTCTATCTCTCTCCCTTTCTCTTTTCTTGATCCATCAGTTACAAATTATGAATATGAATATATATATATTCATATATATATTCTTGATCAGATGGCAATGGATTGGAGAGTGAAACACAAGGATCAACTGAGTGTAGGTTTCATATATTTCACTCAGAATTGAGCCAAGCTTTCAACAGGGAAACAATAAGAAGGAAGGGAATTTCAACACATGAACAAAGGCATAGAGGCACGTGAAGAGCTTTTTCATATTTTTATTTTTTAAAGTGGAGACTTTTTTGTCATTGACTTAGTATGAATTTAATATTGTCTCTCTTGGAAATAATCACTTTTTAAACCTTGTTTTTAATTGTGGAATAAAGGGTAATAGGACCAGAAAACAATTCTAGAGCCCCTGAAATTATTCTTTATTGCTGTTCACTTATTCTGTTAACCTTGACCTCAAGGGAATTATTATGAATTCTTATAGCATGGCATAGAGAAAAAAAATTTTTTCAGAAACAGAATGCTGGTATCATTAGCATTTAATGAAAACGAATGCTGGTTCTGTATAGTTTCTTTCTCTTTCAACACTTTTTGGGGTTAGACTTGACTTGTGACCTGTGGTCCAACTTTGTTTAAATAGAAATTCAGAGGGTAGAAAAGAAAAATGAGATGAAGTGTTAACTCCCTGGCTCACCTGTTCTAAACCCTTTTGGAAAAAATACAGGACAAGGAGAACTGTCAAAGTAGCAAGCTTCCTAAATTGCTAGCACAGTTCACAAAGGCCATCTCATCGGAGAAGACTTCCAACACCTTCCTGTAGGTTTTCTCCCCCGCAGCGACGTGGTTGTCAATTTGCCCTGATTGTCTAGGTCAGTGGGATACACAGCAGATCTGTGTTACTCAAGCCTCACTCCACTCTTTTTATTTATAACCCCGAGATCATCCCTCAAACCCTTCCTAAACTCGGTCCCCACCCTATTTAGAATCTCTTCATTTATGACTGGCTCTCTCAATGAGGCTAGAATCTAACAAAGACAGTCGTGAGGGAGACTTGTAGAGCTTAAATATTGTAGAGGAGTTTCCACCCCATTATTTGGATGAGCTCTGACCATGTTCTTAGCTAGTTGTAAGAATAATTGAAAATCTTTTTCCTCTGTCAGTGAACCATATAGTCTTTCTATTTATCTTGTTCACCAAGAAAGATACTTAAACCCTCTAAGTATGTATCTCCACACAAAACTTTCCCTCTCTTTATAAAGCTTCTTACTAAATACAATTATAGCTTTTATGAATGTGTATACATTTCACTACAAATTATTATTGTTTTTATCCTAACACAATAGATTTCCTTTTAGAAGACGCCTTTCTCTTTGTTTTCTTATATCATTTCTCATTTTTCAGACTTAACACTTCTACCAAATGCCTTATTTAAATATTCGGTGGGAGAGTAGTTATGTGTAACACTTATGAAACATCTCCGGGTCAGATTTCGGTACCTGGGGTACCAGAAGTAGCAAGTGAAGGTTAGACAGTTGGGTGATGTAATTCCCTAGTGACTGTGGTTTCCTTTGTCTCAAGGCACAGCAAGCCTACTTAATATGCTGAAAACACCTTCTCAACTCAAATCAGGCTTGAGACATTTTCAGAAGATGACTTTTAGTTGCCCACGGGAGCAGCCAAAGGAGCTTGGGCCCCATTTTTAAAAAATCTCGATGTGATTGTTAAACTTCCAAACAGCTTTCCATCTTTTTTGCATTCTTTGACATCTCCCTTTGAAGAACTTGAAAAAATATAGTGCTCTTTTTTGTCTTCCTGGCCTCCTGAAGTGTTGAGATAAAAGCCTGAAGGCTTTGCGTCTGAAAGAGTTAAAACAATCTGCATGGCAGAATATCAAATCCCACTGCTTCTTCCTGCCAAATGGAAAAAAAAAAAAAAACCAAAGCAAGCAGTAAGAGGAAGAGAAAAGGGGAACATCAGTTTTAGTAAATCAATCAGGTCCTGTACAATTATCTTCTTAAATCCATCCCTCAACATGGGGAGGGCCTTCTTTGGGTTTTTGGTGAAATCGACACCAAAGTCTGTCGACCCTCTCCTGGTTGATGGTCCACATTTATTTCTATTTATCTGGATATCAGGATCATCCTATGGAAATGATCCACTAGCACAATTATATAAGTACTCAGTAATTTTATCCCTTTACTCATTAATATTAATTAGTGTTTGGAGGGGAAAGAGGACAGAGAATGGCTTCTCCAATCCAAGATAATTAACTTTGTCTAGCTTCTATGAAAGTGAGAAAGCACTTTATTAAAAACCGTAAGATAATCATTCAAGGGACTCTTATTTTCTGCTCAGGCTAAACTGTGATAACATTTGGATTTGAGAGACTCCTAAGAATTGCCAGTGAGAATAAAAGGATCATTACTGGAGAGCAAAATCTCCAGCATGGTTTCCAAGGCACCCACTCAGTTGGTGGTAACATAGATTTGATGTTTTCACGCTATTTTAGGAAATGAAGCATAGTTTCCAAGCCTCCTATACAGGACATGATAATATTCCAAGTGACCAGGAAAAGTAAGAGAACAGAAGTAGTTGTTACTTCTTTTTTAGTAACATGGATTGATATGTTATCAATACTGAAGCAGTGAACTGAAACACTTTTTAATCTAATGCCTAAAATGTATTTGGTGTCCAGCTAGTATTAGGACACTTTTCTAAACCAAAGATTTCATTAGACATATTTACTATCCCCTAGGAATGAAACAGTGTAGCAACTACATAAGGGTGGGTAGCAATTAGAAGCTATGCATTCCATGCGATTTTTACCATAATATTCATTCATTCATTTGTTCTTTTGACAAATTTGATGGAGTACCTACTATGCAGGAGGAACTATATTGAGTTCTAAAACTTTAGAAATCAATGCAAAAAAAAAAAAAAAAGCTATCCTGGTTTCCCCTCATGTTTATGCTCTCTGTTTGTCCAAGTCCTTTGAGAAGCAGACACCGAGACGGGATTAAACACGTGAAGATTTTATCCGGTGATGAAATAGACAGAAAATGGAGAGGGAGCTGGAAAAACTAAGAGAGCTATCAGATTGCATTGCAAGGCTGTCCTCTAAGAGGAGAGAGGGAAGGAAGACTGTGTGGGACCCGGTCCAGACCCTGGCGCATCCAGCATAAAGAACATGCAGCAAGACTGTCCAGGTCGGGGTGGGGAACTTAAAGGACAGTTGCCTGTCAAAGGAGTCCCGTTTCTCCCCAAATGGGCCTACTTTAATATTCCTGCTGTGCTCATTTGCTGGCTGGAAACATCCCATGGGAAGCATGGCTTTGACTCATACAAGGCAATGAATTTCCGAACAAGTAGCTGGGCTACTGGTCAGCTATAATTCTTGCACTTAGAGGCTGTGAGAGGCATTCTCATGGCTGCCACAGGCTCTGTTCATATCCTTATTGCAACAGTACCTATTTTAATTTGACTTCCTGACTGATAGTGAACAAAAAAATGGAATCCCATTTATGCCAAAATCATAAAATGTTGATTCTGTTCTGTAGAATTAGATTTTGGAAACTCTACTGTAAAATCCCTAAAATATCTGGTATTTCAGTCCAAAACCTAAACTTATTTCTGGTTTATATATTCAGTGCTTGATGCTAACCTAATGGCAATGAAATGTATTTGCAAAAAAAGAGCAAAGTTTAAAAATCTTTTATAGCAAATTGCATGAAAAATATAGACTATAGAGGAAAGCTTCTGGGATGTCCTAATAGTATTTTATTTCTTCTAAGCATCTTGAGTTGGTATTTTTGAATTGATATCAAAGTTGGTGTCTTTCCATTGTTTGAAAACAAGGTCATTATGAATTCAAAGCATTGTCAAGCCTCATTGATATCTTTTACTTCATCAGTCTAATTGGAGGCCATTGATTCTTACTGACCTTTTGCCAGTTTGGAGCTTGATTATTTGTTGTTGTTGCTCTTTGCTGACAGTAATTCTCTATTTTAAAATGGCCTTACTGCTTTAAGGATTTGTTTATTTATTTTTTTCTTTCTTTCTTTTTTTTTTTTTTTGTGGTACGCGGGCCTCTCACTGCTGTGGCCTCTCCCGTTGCGGAGCACAGGCTCTGGACGCGCAGGCTCAGCGGCCATGGCTCACAGGCCTAGCAGCTCCGCAGCATGTGGGATCCTCCCAGACCGGGGCACGAACCCATGTCCCCTGCATTGGCAGGCGGACTCTCAACCACTGTGCCACCAGGGAAGCCCGGATTTGTTTATTTTTTAAGCACTTTTGCAGCAGAAGTTTTGAAGGCTGTGTCATATGGTGTAAAGATCATGGTCTTTGAGGTCAAATGGATGTATTTGGGTCTCACTTCTACCACTTATTCATTGCATGACTTTAAACAAGCTGATGAACCTATCTGAATTTGCTTTCTTCTCTGTAATTTAGGGATAAAAATTCCCACCTCTCTATTTGCTGTGGGAAAGAAATGAGGCAGCTGCATGAGCTGACCCTGAGGCTCCCCATCTGGACTGTCACGTTACCCAGCGTTTTGGCCTCCTTCTCACTTGGGGTCACTGGAGATGCACAAACCCCAAGCCTGCTCAGTCCAATCACCCAGGTCTCCAGCACAGCCCCTCTGCAGCTGGTTGCATGGTGCCTGAGCTGACAGGGCCATGACTCCTTGGCCTCTTAGGGTCTTGTGCAATCCCTCCTTCAGCACAGGTGTCAAATGTTACCTTATTCTCTCATGCTCATCGCTATCTCATGATTATAAAAGAGGGGGAGTGTGTTGTCTGAAAAGGCCCAGGAGTACAGGAAGCAAGTCCCTCAATGTCCCGTAGACCTAGACCAGCCCGTGGTCTGCAGTCACTGAGGTCCAGCAATCAGATGTGGCATGACCCCTCTTCTTGTCAAGTTTGCCATTCATCTTTGAAACTGAGCAGGACCCTGTGGGGCCTTCTCAGGGACAGACACCCCCTGTATCTCCCACCAGCCTCTTGTCTGTAGAAAAGCTTAAGCTTCCTAGGCCTTCCCCAAGTTCCAAAGAGCAAATTTAATCAGAGAAGTGAGAAAATGCAGAAACAAAGGAAAACATTCAAGCAAGACAAAATGATAGTTTAGCCATAAAACAAAGTCAAAGACCTTTAGTTCCTCCTTAAGAGCTATATATAATATTCTGAACAATACCCTTGAGCTGTTTTGCAGATACTAAAACCCCCACCAGGTGGAAGAAGTTAATTGCATGCTGACCACCAGTGTGTAGACCCTAGACCAGTTGCAACCAGAAGGTTGATGACTGAGATCCCCAAAATATCACGCTGTTACCTCACCATCAACCAATCAGAGAATTGTTCATGAGCTGATCACACACCCTGTGACCTTCTCCTTCACACTGTCTTTTAAAACCCTTCCCTGAAAGCCATCAGAGAATTTGGGTCTTTGGAGCATGAGCTGCCCATTCTCCTTGCTTGGCCCTACAATAGATGCTGTACTTTCCTTCACCACAACCAAGTGTCAGTAGATTGGCTTTGCTGGAGACACAAGTTTGGTTGGGTAACATCTTCTATAAGAGCTTCCTCAGTCAAGGTTCTCATACTTATCATCTTGGCTCTTAAAATCCTGTTCACCCTACTCTCTTAACTGCATTCTCTAATTTCCCACCTCCGCACACTTTAGTCACATACCCTCACAGACAGAGGGTTCCTACAGTGCTGGGCACCTGTGTGGCAGGGGCTCAATAATGCTCTTCTGGCTTCCTGCCTCTCAGTCTGTGTGGCCTGATCTTGACAGCTCTGCGGTACTCAACACACGTCCCTGTGTGAGATTCTCCTGTGAGCTGTTTGGTCTTTGAGAGACTGTTTGTGTTGAATATTCCTTAGAGACTCTAAAGGACAGAACTTCAGCTGAAATATTTTTAAAGGCCTTTTTGTTGCATATGCAGAGCTGCAAATAATCTTGTGTACTTAGTCCATAGTGTGTTTGCATTTCATTCGTGAAGTCACAGAAAGAAATACATGCTGAGCAAGGAGAAACTTCGAGTTTGTGTGATTACCCATTCTGTGGTCCACTGGGAATCTGTGGGCGGGGCATTTGTTATATGCCTGCTGCTTGCTTGGTTTCCTCAACTGTTTGTATCTAAGAGAACACAGTCTCAATTGCGATGAAGGGTCTGGTGAGTGGAGGGGCTCTGAAAATGCTGGGGGAGGTGCTAACATCTCCATGCTCATGACGACATGCACAGACCAAGGGTTATTACTGATGTTGGTATCCAGGGATAGAGAGTGTTTGAATATTGAGAGGTAGGATCAGGGTAAGGTAGGTAGACACTGGCCTTGCGTGAAAATTTTGTAAATAATATTTTAATGCATTATTTTTTTTGCCATGTCCCATGGCATGTGGGATCTTAGTTCCCCCACCAGGTATTGAACCCACGCCCCCTACATTGAAAGTGCAGGGAGTCTTAACCACTGGACCGCCAGGGAAGTCCTTAGTGCATTATTTTTGAAAACTCAAAATGTATACAAAAAATTCATCATGAATGAAATGTCAAAACTGTAAATGAAGATAGGGTTAGTAACGGTGTCTCACCAAGTGTCAAGCCATAATGGAGCCTGCAGCAAAAGGGAAAACCAGGAATGCTGACTCTGGTTTTATTTAAATTTTTAATATTTTATTCATCATGGACATTTACCATTCATTTGATTTTTCAGAAGATTGCATTAAAGTATTATTTTTCTTCATTACTGAGTCTTTTAGCATCCCTTAAACTTTGAACCCAAGGCCAGTGTTTCACTCACCTCATCCTACTTCCAACCTTGCTGAGAGCTGCTGGATTTTAAGGTCATCCATTTTGTTTCCTTTCATCTCTTGCCTACTTGTCGAAGGTAGTTATGGCCCAAGGGCACAAAATTGCCGTATATCAGAAACTGCATTGACGATATTTAATATGAATTTGCATGTGATTTATTTGGGCTTTGTAAATCAATCTTCTTCTCCACCAGAAATCCTTCAGGGGGGAATTGAATAGTACTAGAATAAATTAGTAATAAAAAAATAAATGATTTTTTTAAAATAGATTTTTCAAGCACTATAAACCTTCAGGGGGTGTTTAAGTATTGGCATTATTTTTCACTCCAACAGGTTTTCTAAGTAGAACGATAATCATCTTGTTTATGAGATTACTGCATGGTGGTGTATCTGAGGTATATTTCAAACTTTTGCCAATTGGGGGTCATCATCGGTGTTAGCTTGTGTGTGTAGAGCAGCTGGTAGAAAGCTTGTGCTTCACTTTATGCCTCGCTTGTATCACAAGGTAAGATGACACAGGGTAAGTGCACAGGATTCACAATCAGAAGCCACTGATTCCTCATTTGTCACTTATTACCAGGGTAAGTTTCAACTTCTCTAAGTCTTGATTAACTACATCCTTTCAATAGAAATAACAATAGATTCTTCCCAGGGCTATTGGAAAGAACAAATTGAATCATAGGGGAAAGTGCTTTGTAATCTGCCAAAGGGCTTTACAAATAAAATGAGTTATTGCCTTGATCAATGCTCAACCACAGAGCTGATGAGTGTCTGTCTGATGGAGCTGAGGTTGATTTCTCTGCCAGAAGTCGAGAGAATATCTACCAGCTAGGTTGCATTTTCAGTTGTAGCATGTTATTCTAAAACACACTACCCAGATAAAGGGATGGTGAAAGCAAATCCTTCATTGAAAAGTTTATGCTTATAAAATGCAAAGTAATCATAAAGAGTAACTTGCAACAAAGCTTCCTGAGAAAGGTATACAGACTTCAGGTGAACTCTAGCTAACTGCACAAGATTTTCATTGATGTGGCAGCGTCAAAATAATGAACAAAGGAACGGAAATATGCCCCATGGAGAAGACAATTGTTTCTTCAGGAAATGCAATATTTGCACCAATTCCTGGGAACCAAGGGAATACATCCTAACTAACTGGACGAGCAATGGGTCATCTTGACTTTAAAAGTATCCTACATATTGGAGACTGGAATAGTCCCTTAACATATCTAAGGGGAAAACCAAAGGGATAAAATTATCCTTTAGAATTTTCATCCATCAGGTAAACAGACACCATTTTTGAAGAGTAATTACTTTTTGAAAAAACCCTTAATTCAGAGAATGCAAGTTTCATTGATTTCGTTGCCCTTGTTTGGTGCAAGATGTATGGAGCAGGTGATATACAAAAGTCAGGTCTTCAGTTAAGCCGCTGGCAATTCCTGTGGTGAGGAGAAAACGTTCTTAGATGGATCTGTATGAACTCATAAGAGAGCATGCAAATAGTGTCGATTTTTTTTTGAAAACTCAGTTACAACAGGAGGAAGGAGCAAAGTAATATGTATCATACGTGAGCCCAATTTTGTGGAAGAAAATGGATGTTATGATTTTTATGGCTTTCTAGTCATTACTTTTATTTTCCCAGGTAAATTTCTCCTTGTTCATTTGCAACTTCCCCATGAGTTTTTTTATGTCAAATGATTTATGAACTATGGCATAACATAGTATGTTTCAAGCACAGTATTGTAGTAAATAGGTCCTAAATGATAGGAAAGTTAATAATCCATACAAACTAATAAACACATTCTAAAACCTTAAAAACAAACAAATAAAAAAACATTCTTTGCGGACTGCATTGTAAGATGGTTATGTCTGAATATGAAATCAGAGGTGAATCAACTCCTATCTGACAAGGTCCTTGATTGGCATTAGCTTGATCTTTGGAAAACCTCAAAGCCCCAGAAGAACTCTCCAAGGAAAATAGCACTGCCTTGAAGGAGAAAGTTGGCAGGGGCTTACTTCTACTATACACTCATCCCAGGTCCCAGAAATGCAGTTCCCTGCAGTGGAGGGTTTACTTGGTGTTGTGTAGTGGTCAAGTCTTCTAAAATATTTGTCAATAGTAAATTAAAATATCTTGGTAGGTGAGGCTATTTTAAACAACATTGCTCATTGGGCAGCACTTTAAAAACTTGAGTATTGTATAGAAGCCATCAAAGGAAAGTAACAGACACCCGTTATTGATTTAAATTATTTTTCTTATACTGTTATTTAAAACACAATGAACATTGTGATGCACTGAGCAGAGTTGTAGTGTGTACACACTGGGTTGCCTGGGTGATGAGCAAGCAGGGACTGGGGGACCCTTCTCCCCTGTGGCTGGCAGCTCCTTTCTCCCGACAGCAGGGCCTGGGCTGTCCTTTGCAGATCCACTCCTGCAGACAGCCTGCACCCACATCTCCACTAATGGTTTGATTATCCCCATTGAGGGTCTGCATCCCATACTTGCCATATAAAGAGGAAGACCTACATAAGGAAGGTCCCTCTATTGGGACACGAGCTCCAGAGGGTGCCTGGGCTTTCCTCTCCATGGGGCATAGGAAGGTGGGATATCCCATGACTTCTCTTGCGTTAATCTGGTCTTGTTAGTTTTTTTTCTTTTCTCAGTAAAGCCTATTCCTTATCTTTTTCCTTGTGGAATTTGTCCCAAAGCACGATAGATGACAGATGAAGACTGTTGGGATCCAGTTTTTATGACAAACATGAAGTTAGGTATAAATGCCCTATGGGTTTGGCTCTTTTATAACCATGAAACCAAGGTGGGGAAGCTGCAGGTAGAGCAGATTTAGGGTGTGGGGAGAGAGATAAAGTATTTGGTCCTGATCCAATTAACTTTAGGACCATTGGTAGGTTTCCAAGAGGAGAATAACCCGGGTACAAGAGTCTGGAGTTTGAGAGAGAGGCCTAGCCTGGAGATATAAATTTAGGAGTTGGTGCGTGTAAAGATGGTCATTAAAACCAAGAGGCTGAAAGAATGAGACATGAGGGAGTGGGTGTAGATAGAGAAAAACAGGACCAAGAATCATGACTCTTATAACATGGAGGACATGTTCACCAAAATCTTGCAGAGGTCTTGGGAGAAAGTTATCATCCAGATTGTCCAGACTGCACTGCAGTTACATTGTTCCAAGTTGTCATTAAATGAAAACACACTTTATATACTAGAGAATTCACAGACCCCATGATATGTCTGTGGACCTTTATTTGAGAAATCCTGCCCCACAGACCTCAGCCATAAGCAAGATATTTCTTCAGATTAAGATGGATTCATGTGACTCTATAATCATGCTCATGACTGACTTGCCCCAGAGAAGGGATTTTCACATTTTCTCCCATGTTCTATTCTATCAATATATTAGAAATTATACTCAAAATATTCTACACTGTAGAAAAAGTGGAATATTAAAAGTGGGAGTTTAAAAAATAAAGAGTTGTAATACTTTCCTTCCACTCCCCACTGGGCCGTATCCCACTTGCCTTGGGGACCCTTAGCCTGGAGCAGCTGTGTTCTTTGAGATTCATGTCCTCTGGGCTCCCATGAAGACTTCAAAGGAATCAATTTTCAAACCTCAACATTCATATGAATTCTTTCCCAATTCTGAACTCACCTGCAGCATCAATGTTTTCTTGTATCCCCTATCAAGATTTCCTTTCATGTATCTTACAGAAGATTCACCCATCTGGAATCTGATTCTGGTACAGTGGCTCAAGGTGTACAAATCTCTAGGGCTCCAGGCAAAGGAACAATCACAAATATCTCTTAGGAAAGTCACCTTTAACGAAGGCCTCATAAGCTCCCTCCAACCCATCTCATTAAAATCTGCATTTCTAATAAATTTTTCTTTTCATGTTTAAAAATTATTTATCAAAATTCACTATAGGGACTTCCTTGGTGGTCCAGTGGTGAAGAATCCACCCTCCAATGCAGGGGACGCGGGTTCGATCCCTCGTCGGGGAACTAAGATCCCACATGCCACGGGGCAACTAAGCCTAAGTGCTCTAGAGCCCACGCGCCACAACTAGAGAGAAGCCCACGAGCCGCAATGAAAGATCCCGCATGCCGGAACGAATATCCCACGGGCCAAAACTAAGACCCGATGCAGCCAAATAAATAAATAAATAAATATTTTTAAAAATTCATTATAGGTTTAAGGTATTTTGACTTATAATAATTGCTCCATTTAAAATAGAAAGTTTAACTCTAGGGACTTTTAATATAGGATACTAAAAATAAATTTTAATATGTGAACCTATTTTTGTTTCAAAGAAATCTGATGGCGTAAAGGATAAAAGATTTTTAAGCATAAAAATTGTATTAGGATACAATTCTGTGGGGGAACTGTGATAGAAATATGATTTTAAGAGGGAAGTGGCTGCTGTAAATTTTCTGACTGTTGAAGAAATGTTCAAGTGCTTTAAAAATGAATGTTGTTGGGTATCAAACTGCAAGTGTTTTTATTTCATTTTTTATAGTATATTCCATATTTATCAGAGCAATGTAACAGTTTTATTTTAAAATGTCAACGTACAGTATGTCAGAAATCACATCTTTGCAACTATTTAACATGAAAAATTTTAGATATCATTTTAAAAATATGAAAAGAATGCATCATTTTTCAAACTCCATTCAATGATTAGGATAGTTTTCAAATTTCACAGTTACTTAAACAACAACTAGGATAATCTCAACAAGACCTGCATCAAGAGTTCTTCTTATCAGCAATGGAAAACCTAATTCTTCAGAAGCAGAAAGAGCCATCTTGAGTCAGCAATTTCTTTTGTAAGATTCTTTCCTACTGTCACTGACCTGAAAGACCTTGACAACAAATCTTCCTTGACTGTGGATTACACCAGGGAATATGTATCACGTTTAACCATTAACTGCAGTGACAATCATGTCCCAAACTCATTTCTTACAATGGACAGAGGGTTATGTAAATTTAATATACACGAGTCACTCAAGGTAGCACGAACCCAGTGGCTTGGTGTTTTCCCTTCACAAGGCCACACTCAGTATGACCGTTGTCACTAGAGAAGAACAGTTGAAGATGAAGGTTCTTCCATCTTGACACCTTGCTACTGCAGCAGCCCTCCTGTCCCAGTTTTCACTTTTCCTGACACCAGTTTTCAAGCCTTGCTAGATGTGGCTGCCTGGGCGACTACTACCTTGTCTGTTCTCCTTACCCTTCTATTTTGCAAGCAGGAAGGAACGCTGGTTTCTTTCTCTCACTGTCACTAGCTCATCCCCTCTCTTCTATCACTTTTCCATTCTTTCCTCAGTCCTGGTCTCCTTCCTGATGTCCTTCCTCTCTTCTCAGCCAGCCTCTGACTTCTGCCATCACCAACATCTCTGCCTAGATGTTAGAGGCAGGGGGCTGGAAGAAGAGAGGTACATAATCTGCAAGCAGTGGGCTTCCTTACCCTGGACAAGACCCTGCACTGCCCCCAGGCATGGATATTCCATCCCCTCTTCTTTTCCTGGGAACTGTGGCCTTAGACATTCACCTCCATCAGGCGTTATGATGAAAGAGGAAGAAAGAGGTGACATAGTTCAAAAATGAAAGCACAGAGAAGATGCAGTGGGAAGGAAGACCCTGTGACACTTAAGGTGGTACATTGTTAACATGGTACATTGAAGAGGTGGAGGGTGACCAGGTCTGTAATGGGAACTCTTAAGAAGGGAAACGATTCATATAGAAAGGAGAACACTCAAGGGAGAAGACATGATAGCTTGAGTGTTGGCAAGAGGGTCAACGTTCTAGAACCATGAGCGTGATTAGAATGGGACATGCATGCATATCATCTGACTTCGGGCAACAGGTGCAGGTCAGTGCTGGTGTGACACCTGGAGAGCGCCCTGTCCTCCCACAGGAAGGGCACAGAGGCAGGTGCACACAGCATTTTGATTGGCTTCCCCTGGAACCCTGCCTGCCTTGGGAGAGGGCCTGGTTCTCATGAAGGTGTGCTACTGGGCCCTTTGTCTCATGTCTAGCTTCATTTTGAGTAAGTTTAAGTATATTTTGAGGACATGTTTATCCAGGCTCACACTCATGATGTAGGATTCCCTTGGACTTTCCTGAAGATAGGCTGGTAGCTCCACTTCTGCTCCACACATCCAGGTGGAAAGGGCTCTCAAAAATATACCTCATTGGGAGCTTCCCTGGTGGCGCAGTGGTTGGGAGTCCGCTTGCCAATGCAGGGGATACGGGTTCGGGCCCTGGTCCAGGAAGATCCTGCGTGCCGCGGAGTGGCTAGGCCCGTGTGCCACGGCTACTGAGCCTGTGCTCTAGAGCCTGCATGCCACAACTGCTGAGGCCTGTGCGCCTGGAGCCCGTGCTCTGCAACAAGAGAAGCCACCGCCATGAGAAGCCCGTGCGCTGCGGCGAGGAGTGGCCCCCGCTCGCTGCAACCGGAGGGGGGCTAGTGCACAGGGGCGGGGACCCAATGCAGCCAAAAATAAAAAAATAAATTAAACAATATATATATATATATATATATACCTCATATAGCTGAATATATAACATCAGGCAGACTTCTATTCTGAATTACATATGTGTGAACATCCCCATAAACATTTATTTAGAAAACAGAATGTTTCTATGCTTCTTTTAAAAATAGAAAGATCGGGCTTCCCTGGTGGCGCAGTGGTTGAGAGTCCACCTGCCGATGCAGGGGACGCGGGTTCGTGCCCCGGTCCGGGAAGATCCCACATGGCGCGGAGCGGCTGGGCCCGTGAGCCATGGCCGCTGAGCCTGCGCGTCCGGAGCCTGTGCTCCGCAACGGGAGAGGCCACGACAGTGAGAGGCCCGCGTACCGCAAAAATAAAAAAATTTAAAAATTAAAAAAAATAGAAAGATCAAAAGAGAAGTTGATCACAACTGGCTTCCACCTCGAGCCATGGAAAAGCCACTGATAGATAGGGATGAGGGAGAAACAAGCAGAGCATCAAAACTTTTGGTGAGGAAGGGGTGCAACAGAGAATGAGCTTCTCCTGAGAAGCCATTTAGGTCTTCCCAGGACCTGCCCACTGGAGCCCACCAGAGCTGCGATAGGTCACCCCCTCTCTTCCAGTTGGTCTCCAGTCAAGCACGTTCTCCAGTAGAAACACCCTGAAACCTGCTCTCATTCATCTATTGACCTGGCTCAGTGAACTGTGGGTTAAATGAGCTTCTTGAGCTTGCCTGAAGGTATTTTTTCTTAAATGGAAAAGTTCATTTTGCATTTCAAACAAGCAACTTAGAGTGCAATCAAATGTAACTAAAGATTTGTTCATTTCTTCTAATGTGTTATAATTGTAATGGACAGTCTCTGGGATTGTTTATCAGTATTTCTCCCATATCGTGTTTATACATATGCAGTTTATATTTGAAAGACTTTAAGTAGTATTCATCGCATGTGCAATTATATTGTATGTAATGATTGATATTCTATGCAGTCTTTTTCCAATATACCAGTTGCGTGATTTGGAAAAGCATTGTCTTGAAATGGTAAATGGTTTTCAAAGGACATTGTACTAAGCCCAACAATTCAAGGTGTGTTTCACGGAAAAAGAATAGAGAAGCAGAAGATCACACTGATTTCAGCTTTGTTTTCTAAAAGAGACCTAATATAGCTCTAAACATGTCAATTCATAGTTGTTTTATCAAAACAACAAAATTTGGACATTTTATATAGCCAAAGTAGTTTTTCTGTGATTGTGTGGAGGGGAATTTTCCTATAATATATTCCAAAAGTGTAATTTGACATCTGGGGTTTAATTCCTGCAATATAAAACTGTAATGCACTATATCCTTCATTGAATTGTTTCTGAACTTTTAGATCAAAAAGTAAAGAACTACAACATCTCTTTCCACTGACAGACCTATCATTTAAATATGACCAAAAGGATTTTTATGTCAATTAAATTTTAAACATCTTTTTTCTCTTGACAAAAATAGTACATGCTCATTGTGGAAAACTAAGAAAATTCAGATAAACAAGAATGGTGCATGTTGCAAGTAGAGAATGTATTTTTTCAATTTACATGAACTATTTATAAAAATTATTCAGGTCACCATCTCTGAGTACAGTATGAAAAAACTCAAATTAATTCAAAAAATAAAATTAGTAGGGAATTAAAAGTAGACTCTTCTAAATAAAGCTTGAAGAAAAAGGAAAATTAAAATCAAATCACAGACTATTAGATAATATACTACATTTACAAATGTAATGGGATATGGTCTAGGTCATACTTAAAAGAAAATTCCTGACTTTAAATATTCTTATTATTAAACAAGAAAAAAAACACTTGGTTAAGCATTCAGAAATACAATGTAGAAAATGCAAATGGATAAAAGATGACATAAAGAAGAAAATAGAATTAAATGTTAATAATTTCTTTAAAAAAACCCAAATAATAGAATTGTTTAATTTAAGAGCAGGTAATTCTCCACTGTTTCCAGTTTTGCTCATCTGAGGAGATTTACTAGGAGAACTGGCTCTGTATCTTTTAGTGCTGTGTTTGGTTGGCCCTTTCATTATTCTTGACAATTATGTCTTTATTTTTGGTCCTGCCTTTGATTTATGAAATGGCCCCCATTTTTCCAGTGCTTCCCTTTCCCTTCATTCTAGTTGGTCTGATATTAATATTGTCATGCTACTTTCTATTTGTGCTTTTCTGATGTATCTTTGTCCATCTCTTTAAAATATTTTTTTTGCTTCAATTTGTTTTACAAGTTTCTTGACAATAATATTTAACTAGATTTTGTTTGTCTGACCAAATTGGAAACCAATCTCTGTTAAAGATGGAATTTGACCCATTTGCACTTTATCTCAGTTAATGCAATTGTGTGTCATGCTTCTCTGTTGTTCTGTTCTTCACTATTCCTGTGGTTTTGTGGGGGCTTGGGGGAGGTGTACCATATTTTATCTTTCTACTGATCTGGAGAATATACATTCTACTCGTAGTCTATTCAAGAGCATCTTTCATTAAAAATATGTAAACCCTTCTTGCCCTGTTAATATTATCAATAAAGCCTCAGTGTCTCATATGAGGAATTTAACTTGCGTTACACTTTTTCTTTTTTCCTTACCTCCCAGATTGTGTTAGAATTATCTCAGCTTTTTAAACTAGGGTGTTACACTTAGGCTTTTCACTCTGTAGTTTCTCTTTCAAAACATTTTGACATTTTAATTACATATAACCATCCAAACAACAATTATTCAATGAGGACTTTGTTTCATTGGTATTGCTAGTGTTCATCTCCTTTACTTCCTTCTTGGACATTTTTAATATGACAAGGGTGTTCCACTTTCTGAATTATGGCATGTATCAGAATATGTTTATCATTTCCTAGTGCTGGGATGATAAAGTGTCTCCGTTTAGAACTCTGGGCCACTCCCTTTTCCCTCAAAACTCTGTGGATTTTGTTCCACTATTTTGGCATGATTCTATTACACAGAAGATGGGAGCTAGAGCCTGAAGTTAACTTGGTTTTACTGTTTGTGTCCTTGATCTTTAAAAATCTGAAATGTCACCAAGACATTTAGATGTAAGTCTCTTTTTGTTTTCAAGGCAAATAATAAATCAAAACCACACTCTGTTATTTGAATTCTCAAAACTTTCTTCTATTATTTCTTTGTTTTTGCTTCATTTGCTCTGTTTTTTACACTCTGAATTTCCTTATTCCAGAACTTCAACCCACTGTCTTTTTCACTGATATTCTAGTTTCCATCTAAGTCTCTTGTTCTAGCACATTTGGGAAGGTTGCAAGGTTCGAAAGAGGCAGGGAGAAAGGTGTATGACTTTAGCTGTCTTGCAAATTGGCATCACTGCAGGGAGGTGTGGCCTATTAGCCCCCCAGGCTGCTGAGATGGTGCTTACAGGCTCTCAAGGAGTCTGGATTCCCAGCCCCCACATCACCTGCACACTTGGGCTGTTCATGGACTCTGCAGACCCATTTCTCTGTGGCACCTGAGCTTCTGTGTGATGGATATGATCTCTTCCTTTGTAACTAAGAATAAGCTGCTGACATTGGCCTGCTGTAAACAGAATTCTCAGTCATCATCTTAGGCAACTTCTTTTGCTCTCTTTCCTAGAGATGCATTCCACAAATGAGTATATTCCAGCATTCTTTCTGTTGCAGGAAGGGGAACTCTTTCCAGGGCCCGAGAGTGGGCTCTGGTCTAACACTCAGAAATGAATTGTCCAAGGAGACACACGTGCTGACAAAACAAGAAACTTTAGTGGGAAGGCACGCCCTAGCAGAGAGCAGCAGGGTAAGGGAACCCAGGAGAACTGCTCTGCCATATGGTTCACAGTCTTGGGTTTTATGGTGATGGGATTAGTTTCCACGTTGTCTCTGGCCAATCATTCTGACTCAGGGTCCTTCCTGGTGGTGCATGCATTGCTCAGCCAAGATGCATTCCAGTAAGAAGGATTCTGGGAAGTTGGTAGGACATATGGACTGGCGTCTCCTCTCTCTTTTTGACCTTTATCAAATTCTACCAGTTGGTGGTAGCTTGTTAGTTCTACCAGGACCTCCTATTTAAGATAATTCATGTGAGTGCTAACTATCAGGTCTGGCCAGGGCAGGTGGTTTTAGTCAGTGTTCCCCCTAACATTTTCAGAGTTCTGGCCTGCAGCTGGCGTCCTGGCATTTCTCCTTCCTGCGTGTTCCTTCTCTGGGACCATCCTCTTTCATTCCAGATCTCACTTTTCTTCTGGAGTATGTTCAGGCCCGAACATTTTTACTGTAAGCTTTTGTTATGGTTGTTTCCTTCTCTCATCCCACCAGATCTGCATCTTCTTGACCAGGGATTCCCTGGAAAATTGACAGGTGTCATATTGTTGATTTTAGTTTTTAGTTTGTTCCTTTCAGCCATGAACTCCATAAATGGTCTTTGGATATGGACTCCAAAATACTCTAAATAGCTTCAATAAACATGAATGGTACCCCCATTCATGGTCTGTACTCAGAAATAATCCAGCAGCAAAGAAAATGCATTACAGAAACATTGACTTAAAAAATACACGCAACCTAAAAGTTGAGAGTTATGTTTTATTCGGAGGGAATTTTTAGGACTTAAAGCCCGGGAGGTAGCATCTCAAGCAACCCTGAGAGACCGGCTCTGAGGAGGTGAGTGGAGAGCTAGGATATATAGGAGTTTTGCAACAAAGGGCAGGTAGTCTGAATGTCAAAAGATTACTGTTAATTAAAGAAAACCAGATATCCCAAGTTAAGGAACTTAGCACTTTTCTATGTATGGGAAGATGCAAGAGTCTGGCTTCCTGAAATCATTCCTTTCATATGCATCTCAGCTCTCTGGGGCCAGTATCCTGTGTTTTCACAACCTGAATTTCCTCAGGGATCACCTTAGGGAGTGGATGCAGTCTGATGGCTGCTAGATGGCAGGTATTTTTTTCCTTTCTGATTTCTCCCAGGGCTCCCCAGCTCACCATAGGCTGTGGCTGCAATCACTGATGACTGTGACATTCTTTGGTTACTGATATGGCAGGAAATATTCCGTATCTCAGAATGAGTTTCCATGCCCTCACACTGGTAATCAGAGTCCACCTTTCCCAGACGTAGGAATCCTTCAGTCTTGGGACTTTGTTGTTTCAGACACCTCTGGGGTTGTACTGTGAGAAGCAAAATGTCGGAATACCATCATATATTCATTAATTTTTGTGGGGAAGAAAGGGCTGGCTCTCAGCACCATCTCAAGCTCTCAAATTCTGCTTTTGATTCTGTTAGCGCAAGTTTGTGTGCCTGATGCACAGTGAGGCCAAACACACCAAAACGTTGAGTCTGGAGCAGAGAAAGGTTTATTGCAGGGCCAAGTAAGGAGATGGGTGGCTCATGCCCTAAAAAGCTCTGAGTTCCCTGAAGGGTTTTGTCAAAGCATTTTTAAAAGCCAGGTTGGGGGTGGGGTCCGCAGTGTATGTGATCACCTTCTGCACAATTCTCTGATTGGCTGATGGTCAATCAGAACAGGGCATTGTCACAGGGGTTAACTTTATCAGTCCTTAGGCTCCAGGAGGCCTGGGGGCTATGTGCTCATGGTCATCAAGTAGTTAAACTCTTCCATTTGGTGGGGGGTTTTAGCATCTGTAAAACAACTCAGGGGATGTGCATCACATACTGTTATCTAGTACTTCAGAGAGGAGCAAAAGCAGAGGATAAGGGGGAGGGACCTGTCCCAGGAAGACCCCATAGGGTCCTGCTCAGTTACAATTCCTCGTCCTCACTATCCACCTTTTAGGAAGGATTTGACACAGTTAACCCCAAATTCACTTTGAGGAGTGCCTTTCTTCTGCCCACCAAGTAAGCCTAAGGAGGTTAAATGTCCTTTTACCATTTACAGATAATTTCCCTGAGCCATTTAAATAGAGCCCATACTCCCTTTCCCTGCATTTTGTCCATGGATCTCCAACTGCTCTACCAAGAGATGGAGATTCAACTGGGATGGCCAAATTCCACAACAGAATCTAGAAACCTTTCTTCAGCTCCTGGTCTTTCAATAGTGTTACAGTTTGTAGCTGTGTCCTGCCTCCTAGACCTGCAAAACTGGTGCCTGGTTTATATTAACTAATGACTTACTAGAGCAGCAAATGTCAGCATGGGGTCGGGGGTGGGCTGTGCTGGGCTGGACAAGCCACCAGGGCCTGGAACACCTGCTCACATTCTTTTCTCCACTGACCTCCAATTATTTAAGAGGATTGTGACTCTCTTGCAAATGCTCCTCTTCCCTTCTCTCCTTACCAGGGACCCAGTTTGGAATGGAAACCCTGAGGTTGGATAATTAAGAAACTTTTCAATATTTTTTTTATCAACCTTCCGTTGTCCGCAGTGACTCTCGCGTTCATGCCGATGGCCCACAATGCCAAGTTTTGAATTTACTGTTGTTCCTCCTGCTTTGGTTTTGCTTTCGCTTTTTAAATTTCCTTCTCCGTTTTAGTTTGTTTTGTATCTTTTGTTATATGTTCTCTATAGTTTATTTTCTCTGGAGCTTATTTACTTATAAGAATGATTTTTGATATATGCACTAGTTTAAATTCTATATTTCATTGCTAGTGTTGTGCCTACAACATTTATATAAACCTGCAATTTACTTATACCAAAATTTTGCTATTCTTTTATTAGTTTTTCAATGAACTGGAATATGTTTTGATAAATCTTTATAGGAAGGTTACATATGAGGTATATTTCAAAATTATTTCATATGTGATCATATCTCTGTTGTTTTCTCTTGGTTTTATTTTTATATATCATGTAATATTGTGAAGGTGAAATCTGAAATAAGCTTGATTTTTTTTCATTGTAGGTAAGTTAAGTGAGTTTTTTTCCTAGGCTGAAGTAGAATTTTTAATTTATATGTGGGGTTGTTTGTGTGTATGTGTGTGTGTTGTCTCTGTGTGTGAATGTCTGAATGCTTTGCTAAAGTCTTTCTTTAACTTTGAACATCAAAATTTCACTATGATTTGTTGAGATCTTTTTGGATCAATGCATGGAGTGGAAATACAGAAGACCAATGAAATTTAAAAGATGTTCAATCTCAGTGGTAATTAGGGGATCCCAGATTAAAACTGTAACATGATACTTTAGGTTGTCAAGCATTTTAAACTTTTTGTTTGAAGTATAATATATGTACATATCCTAATTGTACAGCCTGACAAATTTCCATAAACTGAACCTCAGTGTGTAACCAGTAGCCAGATCAAGAGCAAAACCATGCCAGCTCCCCAGAATCCCGCTTTGAGCCTCATCCAGCTATTCCTCAGCAGAAGCAACTGACTTCTAACAGCCTAGATAAAGTTTGAGTTTGGTAAACAATTTCAAGTTCGATGACATCAAGCAATGACAAAATTGGGGGAAAGGCTTCTCTTTCACAACTGGGGAAAGTGTAAATTTACACAGCCATTTGGAGAGCAGCTAGACAATGCCTACGTTCTCAATTTGTCAATCTTCCTTTTACATCATTCATTTCTTACTCTCCTTGTCCTCTTTAATGCAGGTTTAATTGCGTTTCCTCTTACCTAATTAGGATCTGGCCAACCAACATTTGCTACTGTATTTCCTCATTAAACAAGCTTGCTCTTAGAGATGACTGTGAATGTTGACCTACGATGCCTCTCACCTTCATCAATTCTATGCTGCCTGTCAAATGTATCTTGGTTCCAATTATTTTTTTCAATGCCACCCTGTCCTTCCGGTCATCTCCAATCCATTGATTACTTCCCTGAATAAAAGTGAAATTTCTGCCAACTGCAGAAATATACTTAAATCTCCCCACAAATGGAATAAATAGAAATGATATCTCTGAGGCATCAATTACAACATCTAGCACAGAGCATGTAGTTAAAAACGGGAGTCTCCTTCCTTTGCCCCTTAATTTCAAAAGCCTCACTTTTAACCTCAAAACATCATGAAAGGCCACACTGGAGCACTTGCATAGAGTGGAAAGAATCCTTTTCTCTTTCAGAGAAATGTTAATTGGTGGGTCAAAGTTGTTAAATAATATTTTGGCTTATTCTTTTGACAGTGATAAATACAATCTGTGAAAATGTAATTTCCTCCAGATTAATTAAAGTGTTTTCCAATTGGTAAAGTCCTTGTGGTGTTTTGTACTCTGAGATGAGCAGAATGAGTGGGGACTAAAAGCAAGCAGTGAAGCACAAAGACGTGGCCGGGGCATGCAGTGTACATCACCTAAAAAGGCAGAACATAGTATTGCTTGGGATAGACGGCAGAATGTATCCCAGTGCATGGTCTCCTGGGCTACTTCAGGTACTGCAACATGGTGACATTTAGCCAGATTCTCCCCATTTCCATATCCCTCCGAAATGACTTCCCACAGCTTGCTGTGGCTTAACTTGTCCGACTTAAAATTATGCCACAGTGCCCCAGAAAATATTCACTCTGATAGAGACCTCATTTTTTTGGATCTAAAGAAGTAGGCAAGAAGGCTGAGAAATCGAAACATCCCTTCAAAAATGAGCTGCTGGAAGATTTACAGAAAGAGTTGTAAATTTCATGAAATCACTACTGGCTTATAGACACCAAAATAAAATGCCATCCTGCACTCAGAGAACATCTTTTCTTTCTATAGTTTAAGTGAACGTGCTAAAAAGTCATGCAAGGACATATATTTGGAGGTGTCTTTTATTTCCTGATTGGAGTGGATTTGTACTTAACTCCTTCATCTGCCTCTTTCTCCAGCATCCCACATAACCATGTCACAGAGCTTTGAATTTATTTAACTTGCTTATTTAATTATTACCCAAAGCTTAGAGAATACTCTGCAAATAAATATCCTTTTCAGAGACTGCATCTTTAATCATGGTCTCATTAGTACCTCTGCCCATGGAAATAACCAACATCTTGGACGGATGCAAAGCTACAGTTAGTAATTGAGAAGTCCTTTATTTGTTTCACTATGGTCACTAAGGTTAAGTGGATAACTTCTTGGCCCTTGATCTTCTGAATCTCTCAAACACTGTTTGTATAACTATGGCGACCATCATCGAAGGGCTCTATGACTAATCAGAACTCGAGGGAAATTGGAAGCCCAGCATGGAAACAACTATTCTTTCTTTAACTTCTCTGCCTTCTCTTCTTTCCTCCCCCCTAGCCACAGCCTTGCCCTGCAGCCCTATCCGAGGGCATCTGTTTTTCTCTCACTGTACCTGGCTGCTCAAGGTCCTTGTCCACTTTCTTATTTTCTTCAGGAGGAGTTCAGGACATGCCACCCCTGAATGTGCCACTTTGGTATATTGATTATTTTGAGCTGAAGACACTTGAAAAACAGCAAATGCAGGGAGAGGCTTTCTTTTTCTAAACTCCCCTCATCTGCCTAAAACCTGATCCTCCAAAAGGAACTCAATTGTCATAAAGCCCCTCCCTGGAAGTTTCATCAACGAGGGAAGATGAACTAATCACCAGAGAGGAGACTAGAAGTTGACACCACATCCAGACACGCTTTGTCACATGCTGTCATACCTCCCATCTATTCTGTTAAGGGCCATTCATCTTTCCTAAAAATCATTTCCCCTCCTTTAAATTGCCTACATCTCTTCTCTCCTTCCTCTATTGAGACAGGTATATAAACTCTCAAATCTCTTTTGCATATTCATATTTTTCCCCTGTGATGCCCCTTGTATGTAATATTAAAAAATAATAAATGTGTCTACTTTTTCTCCTGTTCATCTACCTGTTGTCAGTTTCTTTTATAGAGCCAGCTACAGAAGTTAGGAAGGGAGAAGGAAAGCCTTTCTTCCCCTGCACTTTGATCACTCCATCCTGATTAGTACGTATCCAGTCCATAGACACATGTGATCACCAATTTCCTATTTTCAGCGTCTTCGAGGATATTGCCATTTAGATGGCTCCACCTCCCTCACTTCAAATAAATGCATCCAGAACTGCTTATTTCCCCCTGTCTGCTAAAACCAGCTTCTCTTTTCCATTTCTGGATTAATTCTGGTTAGATTTTCCAAAAGACTGTTGACCTGATCTGGAACCTGAAGGGTACAAAGTATTTATTTTCTTTTGCATTGGTTAGAACAAGGGATGATGAGTTTCTTGAGGGTAGGAATTACTCTTCATGATTTGTATTTCCTATAGTGCCTTGTAAATTATCTCAATGAATATCTATTAATTATTGACTGACTGATTAAAATGCCATGATAAATGAGGCAAAATATTATACTCCCCCAAATGCAATCAGTCATTAACTAAAAGTGTGTAAGAAAATGTACAGCCTCCCCATTTCTGCTACTACCAAAACACTTACAGGTGCCTGGCTTGCCTGGTGGGCAAGTAGCAAAGTTTCTGATCCCTAACTGTCAGCTTTGGTCCTGTTTAACCAAACTTGTGGGGTGGACGGAGATAGAAATGACTTATGCTTTATTAATTTAATTTTAACTGGCCTTTTGGGTGTAAAAGATAATAAATTAACCCCGAATGGTGAAATCCTAAGACTATCTTCAATCATGGCATTATCATAATAGTACCTGGAGTAACTAAAAACAGAACAAAATAAAAACCAACAACCTTCATTCCAAAAATATTCAAACTTCCTTATAAAGGTAATGATTCTGTGTGCATAATCACTTTGTGCAATACACCATTAAGGGGACTGTGTGTAGCCTAAATTCTTCAAAGGCATTTTTTTTTTTGAGAAGGAAAATGTCTTCAGAGACTCTAACCTATAGTGATACATGAACTGTTTACTTTGATGCAAGAAAAACAACAGCAGAGGCTTACTGAGAGGGGCCTGAGAATTAACACTCCTTCCTTTAAGAATTGCCCTGGCGTCCTAGATAATTAGTCAACTGTGCAAGATTTCTTTCCAGCTTTACAAACTAACTGTATTGCCATTCAAGATTAGAAAATAGGTTGGCAGGATTAAGGGCTTTGCTATTAGAAAACAATGGCTTGAATACCTAGGATGACTTTGTTAGAAAGATGTCACAACTCCCCGCTGTGATGTCCTTAATGGAAGGGATACAATGTGAACTGCTTTGGAAAATAATTACCTTTTCAAGTGATTGCTGTGAAACCTATTTACAATACTCTTTATTTAATGTCTTCCTGCTTATTGCATTTTCTTTTCTTTTTATAATTAAATTTTTTTTATTAGTTTCTGCTTTATAACAAAGTGAATCAGTCATACATATACATCTGTTCCCACATCCCTTCCCTCATGCATCTCCCTCCCTCCCACCCTCCCCATCCCACCCCTCCAGGCGGTCACAAAGCACCGAGCTGATCTCCCTGTGCTCTGTGGCTGCTTCCCACTATCTATCTACCTTACGTTTGGTAGTGTATATATGTCCATGCATTTTCTTTTTCTAAGCCTGGAATTGACAATTAAATGTGTTTTGTGGGCTATCATCTAACTTTGGGGTTAGATGGGTTTTTAAGATGTGTTTTCCTAGTGTTTAATGATAGGATTATGTATGTGTGAGTAAATTAGTTTCAAATTTACAGAACTAAAAAATAATGTAGCATGTAAGTCTTCACAGTTCTCCTCATCTTTGAACATAGGACCCATCGTAATGGTCCTATCTTGATTCTGCTGCACTCAGCACAATAGGTCGAGTCAGCAACTTGTGTTTATTGTATTCTGCTAATGTGTGCACAGCCTGGCACCCGTTCACTTTCTACTATGGGCACAAAAAGAAGCGTAATTCCTCCCCTGTGCACTGTGAACAGCATATCCTGCTTGGAGAAGCAGGGCTGGGAGCCGGTTTCCTTCCCCATCCATAAGTGATCAAAGAAATCATATTCTGTTTCCACTGTGATCATTAGTAAGGCTGACAGGCTGTTTTTCAAAGCTAAAAGTAGAATAGGCATCTGTTGAAAGAATTAACAGGATTGCTTATTTTGCTTTTCAATAAAAAATAAGAGGTTGTAGATATTGGAAAAGAAGACACATATCTGGTTTGGGGCATCATTAGGATAGGTTTTTGGTCTTGTGATCTCTCAACAGCTATCTACTGCACATCCAACCTTCTGATAATTACACGTCTCTTCTGCAGTTTTGTGGATGCACTGAAACCCCAATTGCCTAGGCTCTGCTGGCCAAGGGAAATATTAAAGAATAGAGGAAAGGATCAATAAAATAAAAGAACTACCATGCACTAGATACATTTTATATGTTATAAATACTTCATAATAAGTCCACTGTAAATATTAGAAACTATTTTGGTTAGCTATGGGTGAGATTAGAGGAAGGTTTGCAAGAATGGATCGGAAAATCTTGAGGTCAACCACATGTCGGTGACCACAGACGTGAGCTACGCTGCTTCTCTCCTCCAGGTAGAGGGAAGGATGCCTGAAGATGAGTGGTTGTTTCAAAGAGTCACAAGAATGTATGACCTATTGTTCTCAGCCAGTCTTTCTGCCTTCCACGAGGAAAACTATTTCTCTGCTTCAGCCCAAGCCTCACCAGCAGAGAAGACAACCACCCTCCAAATACTCATTTTCAGAACTTGGGCAAATGCTTTTGTCTTTAAACCTAGGCCTCCTCCTCTGTGGACTGAGCAGGTTCTCCCCAGCAATCTCTAAAGCGCTTCTTGTTCTAAATTTTGATTATTCTTTTTATCTAGGGACTTGTCCTCTAAAATAACTCATGAAATTGTTACTTTTAATACCCCGTGAGAAAGGGACAACTATTGTTCACCCTCCTTAAGGATGAATAAAGAAAGAAGGAGGAATTAATTTTGTACTGTATACATAATAACATATGATTAGTGAAATAACCAGAAATAGATTACAAATACACAGATGACTTGACTTCAAGTCAATTTAGCATCCGGCTTTAGCAAAGCGCATGACGTAAAGGATCAGAACAGATGTCAGAGTCAGGCAGGCAGGAACCTGAAGTCCAGTTCCACTTCCACGTGAGCCCAGTTTACTTTCCTCCTTCTCTGGGGAGTGGGAGACACCGTACAACTCAGAATTATTGCAGGACTGAAATTATTAAGCTATGTAACTAGTACGATGTTTGGTGTGCAGTAGTCCTCAATAGATCTTTGTTTCTCCTATAACCACTTTCTACTTTTTCTGTTTATCTTCATTTCACTAGCTTTTCTAAGGGTCTATCCAGGAAAACGTTTGATTTTTGTAATCGCCCTTGCCCATTACTACATTCTGATTATGTACCTGACACCATGCTAAATCCTTTACCTGCATTTCTTCTTTTAATATTTACAAAAACTCCCTGAGGTAGACACTATTCTTATTGCCCACATTTTCTAAATAAGGCAGCTCTGTGTTTAGAGATGTATTATTCACCAGGGTTACACAACTAGTAGGCCCCAGGATTTGAACAAATTTCAATTAAGTACCAAAGTCCATGCAATCAACCACCACATTATAATTTATTATTTCCTGTCTTGAGAGGCGTAGAATAAGAGACCATCATTCTCTTTCCTGGTGGAATAAATAACAAATTAGTAATCACCTGCACTGCCAGCCTTGGTTTTGTTACCTAAAACCTAGAAGGTACAGTTTAGACAATGAGTCTTCATGAATGAAAAATGTCCACATAACCTTCTGGTTCTTGACTTTTAGGTAATAGTTCCAGTGGCTGCTGTCACTGGACAAAGCACATGCATTCCAAGAATTAATTGTTGCTATTTTGCCTTCTGACATTACATCAACTAAAAGAAATACACATTCTCTTTTAGAGATAGAGAGAGAGAGAGAGAGGTTGCAATATAATTAGTGATTATGCAAGATATCAACTCTTTGAAAGTTGGGATGCATACTGAGTTTAATAAACAGATATGTACTTTCCATTATTGGTATTATTTTGAGTAATAATTCTTACATGCAACAATGAAGATGTAAAACCCATGTGAGTTAAAAGAATTTTTTCTGAGATATGCATTATTACTCGAAGACTTTGGCATAAGTTTCCTTCTTTAACAGGAGAAAAAAGTAAAATATTTTGATTTTGCCTAAGGCTGTTCTGCAATAAGTTAATGGGTATATTTTCTTTAAATGCAATCTTTGCTTAATTAGAGGAGAAGCTGTCTTATAATGGCAAGGATATTATGTATACAATGATAGCATACGTTTTAGCGTCAGACAGACATGTTCCAAATGTAGCTTCACCCCCTACTAATTGAGTGGCCATGAAATTTCATATATAAAATTAGCACAGTTATTCTTAGTGCTGTTGAGAGAACTAAGCAGGCTTCAGTTTAAACCTGGGAGCTTAAGCACACACTACTGCTACTCTCTTCTTTGACCCCATCAGAATGGGAGAAATAAAGTAAAAGCATATAAACCCATAAGGGAAAACAGAATGGGAAAGAAAAGGGTAGCAGTTGAGGGATATCAATACATTTTTTGGAAGATGAAATGGGGAAGAAAAAGTGGCAACTTACCTAGCAGAGAAAGTTAAACCCTATGTGTTTGAAGAAGGCTGAGAAGTAAGCAGACTGTGTCACAGAACTCCAGAAAGACCCAGGAACTGGAGCCATGGGTGGGGAGTACACTAAATACAGGAGGATTTATGAAGAGCCTTTGCAAGAAATGTCTAGACCCATAGATCTAACTCGTATCCCCACACAGTCAGGTGACTTCCCCTCTCCTACCCCAGCATAAGAAGGGAAATGTACTCTCTGAAGGAATAGAGCACAGGTGGCACAGAACTCAGAGGCAACAGGTGTGGCAGAAGGTAACTGTGAGGGGCACAATGAAGCAGGAAGATTAAGAGAAAATCTACTTACTAAATGGTGACGCCAGCATGATTGATATAAAGATAGAGAGACACAGTTAGAGGATGTAAAATTTCATTAAAATTTGGCAAATATGAAAAATTAGAGAGATAATTACATGAGCAAAGGACAATATAGCATGAGTTCAGATGGAAATGAAAGTTTCTTGGGACACTTAAGTGTTCTTTAAAAGGTCACATGCTGCTGCTGTTATCACTTGCCATGCATGAGGGAAGGACGACCCAGTTCTCCTAACAGGGTTTACCCTTCTTATAACCCAGTTCTACATCACCGTTCTGCAAACTTCTTACAAATCCACATGATCACCAGGTATAAGTCAAGACTGAAATGCAAACCCAATATATCCCTGAAATTTTACTAGAAGATTGGATAGACTGAAGATCAATTGTCCAGTCATAGCACATCTCAGCCTGTAAGGTCCTTTCTGAAGCCACCTTCCATAAAGCTGCAAGTGTCATGCCAGATTACTCCACTTAGAAATAAATGACAAGATATGACCACATAAAAATACTGTAATCAGTTTTTACATGCTTCACTCTTAAGTAACAATGCACAGTCCAGGAGAATTAGTCATATGAGAAAATAATTCTCTAATTAAAAACAGAGATGAAAACCAAACAGAAAAAATAATGACAACACAAGGAACATGTGAAAGTTACATGCATATGTGTACACATAGGTGTGTATATGCAAGTGTGTGTTCCAGACAGAAATTTAATAAAATATCATGAAATATCAATAAAGTGCTATATAAAAAAAGAAAAATTAGAGGTTATTCAAACTCTTACATTAAAGAGAATTAGAATGCTGGAAAAGAAATACATAAAATCTGCTTGACTGAACCAAGAAGGTGAAAGACTTGTACATTGAAAACTGCAAAACATTACTGAAAGAAATTGAAAAAGACAAGATAAATGAAAGGCATCTTATATTCATGACTTGGAAGACTTAAAATTGTTAAAATGCCAGTACTACCCAAAGTGGTCTACAGATTCAATGCAATCTCTATCAAAATCTCAATGACTTTTTTTCCTGGAAATAGAAATTCCATCCTAAAATTCATATGGAATCTCAAGGAACCTCAAATAGCAAAAACAATCTTGAGAACAAAGAAAAAAGTTGGAGGGCTCACACTTCCTGATTTCAAAATTTACTATAATGCTACAGTAATGAAAACAGTTTGGTACGGGAATAAAGACAAATATGTAGATTAATGGAATACAATAGAAAATCCCCAAATAAATCTTCACACATAGTTTATGAAAAGAGTGCCAAGACCATTCAATAGTGAAAGGGCAGTCTTTCAACAAGTGGTGTTGGGAAAATTGGATATCCATATACAAAAGAACAAAGTTGGGCCCTTACATTATACCATATCCAAAATGGATCAAAGATCTAAAGTAAGACCTAAAACTATAAAACTCTTAGAAGAGCACGTAGGGGAAAAATTTCATGAAATTTGATGTAGCAATGGTTTCTTGTTTATGACACCAAAAGCACAGGCAACAAAGGAAAAAAATAGATAAATTGGACTTCCTCAAATTTAAGAAACACTTGTATATCAAAGGACACTATTAATAGAGTAAAAAGGCAACCCACAAAATGGGAGTAAATATTTGCAAGCCACATATATAATGAGGAATTAATAACCAGAATATATAAAGAACTTCTAAAATTCAACAACAAAAAACAAACAACCCAATTCAAAAAAGGGCAAAGGACTTGAATAGACATTTCTCTAAAGAAGATATACAAAAGATCAATAAGCACTTGAAAAGATACTCAACATCATCAATCATTAGAGAAATGCAAATGACAATGACAATGACGTACAATTTCACATCGATTCGAATGGCTTTTTTTTTTTTTTTTTAAAAAGCAAAACCAGAAAACAAGTGTTGGAAGGATGTGGAGAAATTGAAGCTCTTGTGCATTGTTGACGGGGAGGTAAAATGGTGCAGCCACGGTGGAACACAATATGGGAGTTCCTCAAAAACTAACATAAAACTACTACATGATCCGGCAATTCCACTTTTGGGTATATGCCCAAAAGAAGTGAAAGCAGGGTCTCAAAGAGATATTTACAACATGTTCATAACAGCATTCTTCATAATAGCTACGGTAGAAGCAACCAAAATGTCCATTGATGGATGAATGGATGAACAAAATGTGGTATACATGCAATGAGATATTATTCAGTCTTAAAAAGGAATGAAATTCTGATGCATGCTACAACATAGATGAACCTTGAAGATATTATGCTAAGTGAAATATATGCCAAATATAAAAGGACAAATATTATTATTCCCCTTATATGAGGTACAAAATATAGTCACATTCATAGAGACAGAAGGCAGAATGGTGGTTACCAGTGGCTGGGGGAGGAGGGAATGGGAACTTATTGTTTAATTGACACAGAGTTTCAGTTTTTGGATGATAAAAAAAAGTTCTGGAAATGGATAGTGATGATGGTTGCACAACAGTGTGAATGAGCTTAATTCCACTGAACTGGACACTTCAAAATATTTAAAATAGTAAGTTTTATGTTATGTATATTTTTACCACAGTAAAATAAATCTGCTTGAAGTTATCAGAGGCCTGACAAGAAGGTAAAGATAATTAAGTCAAGTCTCAGAGAAGGCAGCCAAAACCAAGCAAAAAAAAACCTAAAACCAGAAAACAAGAAAGATAAGCCCATCATTTGGAATACCTTTCTGCCCAGGGACCATTGCCAATGTACACAAGGTACCTGACAGTCTAATCAGCATTTTTCACAGCATTTTTCACAGAGTCTGAGAGAAGAAAGTATTCAGGAAGAAGTAAGAGCTCAAGACTACTACAGCTGAGGTCCCTGGTAAACTCCACATGCTCTGGGGTGGGTCTTAAAATGTTGTACCCTAGGGAGGGAGAATTGGAAGAAAATGCTCATTCACATTGCATCCCATCTTCAAATCATCTGAGTGGCCTGGAAATGCCAATTCTGAAAATGAATTGATGTAATCTGGATTGCTAGGACCCTACAGGGACATGGCAAGAGTAAATAAAAATTGTTTTTGGAGGAAAATGATATGACCCCAGGTTTCAAGTTACTTCTACAAAATTTTAAATACAATTCTTGAAATGCCCCTCTCCATCTCCAAAAAAATAAATAAGTCACAATCAGAGTCAATACTACATAAAGGAGAATCAGCAGAAACAAACTGCAGTAGAAACAGCTCTGTAGCTCCAGACATTGCAACTATTAGGTTTAAAATCAGTCTTCTTATTCTGGATTAGGAGCTAAACCACAGGATTGACTATTTCTTCATAGATCTAGAAAACAAAAAATAACATGTCTTTAAAAACAACAAAATGTAATTACAGAAAAAAGTTTAAATATAATAACTAAAATTAAGAACTCAATGTTAGAATTAACAGAAGGCTAGAAAAATTTGAAGAGAAAATTAGTGAATTGGTTAAAAGATCAGAAGAAAAATATCCAGAAGAAAGCATAAAATAAAAGGATGGAAAACACAAAAGAGAGGATAAGAAACACAGGGAATACAGTTAAAAGTCCTAACAAACATAATGGCTTTGAAGTTTCCAAGACAAATGAAAAGCATCAATTCACAGATTCAAAAATTTCAAACAAAACCCAAGCCAGAAAAATAAAAAGAAATCCATACCTAAAAATACCAGAGCAACACCAGGGGCAGTGGTGGCCGAGGGGGGGTGGGGTAGAGAGACAAGGGAAAATAAAAGAAAAAATATCATAGAAGCAGTCAGAAAATTTACTTTCCAAAGAACAAGGATGTCTAAAGTTAATGGGAGAGTATCTGCAACGTTCTGAATCCGATTTTGCAGCAAAAATGTCCTTCAGAAATGAAGGTGAATTAAATATATTTTCAGACAAACAAAAACTGAAATAATTCATCACTAGCAGATCTAGTTTTAGAGAGAAAACTAAAGGATATTCTTCAGGCAGAAGAAGACTTATTCCAGATAGAAAGTTTAAGATGCAGAAATGAAAATAATAAATATATAGATTAATCAAAACTAATACTGACTTATGTTATTATTTTCATAAGGTTTCTATTGTAGGCAGACTTAAAATTGCACAACAGGAGAATAAACTGAACTAAAGTGTTCTAATGTTCTTGCAGTACCCAGGAAGAGGGTAAAACTGCAGAGTAATGTACAACTCTGATGAGTCAGGATGCATGCTGTGATCTCAGGAAGAACTGCTAAAAGAATCATAAGAGGGCATATCTTCCACACTGCCAAAATAATGAAATAATTTTTTAATCCAATAAAAGTTAAGAAAAGAGAGACAAGAGAATATGGAATAAGTAAGAAAAATAGACATTATAAGGGTTATATAGAGAATTATATTCAAATGTAATATAATATACAAATGTACTATTTGTATCTTATACTCAATATAAAAGAATAATAGCTCAAATAAAAGACAAAGCTTATAAGTATGATAAAAAAAAAGTCTATATGCAATTTAGGGGAGACACCTAAAACACAGGGATACAGAGAAATTGAAAATAAATGAATAGGAAAAATATTTCATGTAAACATAAACCAAAGTAGAATGAAATAGCAATATTAATATCAAAGTAGATTTCAAGGCAAATTCATAGTGATATTACTAGATAGGAGGAGAGGCACTTCAAAATAATAAAATATCTAATTACATAGCATTACAATACATACAAGAAAAAGTGGGAGAATTACAAGGATAAATAGACAATTAGTGATAAATGATAAAACAAATAGGGAAAATACCAGTAAAAATTTAGATTTGAATATATAATCAGCAAATCAGATCTAAAGAACATCTATAGAGTACTGCATCCAACAACTGCAGAATGAGCATCATTTTCAAGAGCAAATGGACCACTTACAGATATTGATCATATATTGAGTCATAAAGCAACAAGCCTCTACAAATCACAAAAGATTAAAAGCATACAGTACCTTCTCTGACCACAAAGCAATTAAGCTAGAAATAAAACATAAAATATAGTTAGCAAAACATCATGTGTTTTGAAATTAAGAAAAAGTTTATAAATAATCTAAAGGTAAAGAAAGAAAGGCAGTAAGGAATTAAAATCAAGTTGAAATTAAAGAGAAAATAATAATAAAAATCAGAAAATATTTCAAGATAAATGTTAATTAAATAGTCCACATCAAAACCTGTGAGAAAAAAGCTGTGCATAAAAGGAAGATTTTAACTCTAAATGCTAGAAAATAATAAATAACTACATCAATAAATCAGAAAACACACCAAAAAAGTGGAAAAAGTGAGTAATAAAGATAAGAGCAAAAATTAATAAAATAGAAAATAAATATACAAATAATTCAACAAACCAAAAGTTGTTTTTCAAGTTGATTTTTTTTCTTTTTTTTTTTTTGTGGTACGCGGGCCTCTCACTGTTGTGGCCTCTCCCGTTGCGGAGCACAGGCTCCGATGCGCAGGCTCAGCGGCCATGGCTCATGGGCCTAGCCAATCCACGGCATGTGGGATCTTCCCGGACTGGGGCATGAACCCGTGTCCCCTGCATCGGCAGGCGGACTCTCAACCACTGTGCCACCAGGGAAGCCCTCAAGTTGATTTTTATTGAAGAATATTATACACACAGAAAAGTTCACATATTATAATTATACAGCTCAATGAATTTTCACAAAGTGAACATTCTTGTAATCAACACCCAAAGTCAAAAGAGTACTACCAGCATCTTTGATGTCTACCATACTACTCTCTCAAGAGAAACTACTAGCCTGACCTCTGACACCATAGATTAATTTAACCTGATTTTTATTTATATTAATGGACAACAATTCATTTCTTTAAAATAAGTAAAATTGATATATCCCTGGAGGAGGCTTATTAAATTAAAAAAGAGAACAAGTACAAAAACAGCCAATGTCAAGGATGGGAAAGGCAAACATCACTATAAATCCTACAAAATAAATGTAATAAATGAATATTATTAAAATTTTAAATGTAACGGGAAATTATTTTTTAAGTTCCATCTTAAAAAAAACAGAAATGAGAAGAAATAGAAATCTGAATAATTCTGTAACTAATAATGAAATTGAATGTGTAACTTGAACCTTTCATGACAAATCACAAGGGCCATATGACTTCAAAGGGAATTCTTCAAACATTTATGTATGGAATAATTCCAATCTTATGTAAACTCTTTCAGAATATAAGGAAAGAGGAAATAGTCTCCAATTCATTTTATAAAGCAAACATATCTATGTTACGAAAACTTGACCAAGATATTATGAGAAAGGAAAATTATAAACTAATACCACTCATGTTCATCAGTGCAAAAATCCTAAATACAATATTAGCAAACCAAATTCAGTGAAATATAAAAAATCATAAAACATCAAAATTAACTTTAGTTTTTCCAAGAATACAAAGATAGCTGAACATTAGAAAAAAATCAATGTAATTTGCCACATTAACAAAATTGTGTAATAATCTCAATAAATGATTATGGTAGACTGATTTATTGATCTCAATTCTGTACTCATCTGCCACGATTAGTTATTGTCATTGCCACATTGTGGGGTTGGCCTTGTGATTTACTTTGACCAATATGATATTAGTAGATGTGATACAAGAAAAGACTTAAAATGTGCTTGAACAGTTGGAATTGCCCTCCTGCATTTCTGCCGTCATCATGCTAAGAATATGCCCCCAAAAGCTTGCTGTTTCCAGAATGAGAAACATGAGGAACAGACTCGAGCCCAATTCATGGTCAGTTCTGAGACCAACCAAACCCAGCAAAGCCCAGTGTAGATCAGTTGTTCAGTTGTCACAAGCCACTGAGTTTTGCTGTGGTTTGCTAAACAGCATTATTATGACATTGGCTGACTGATATTATACATGAAAAGGATTTGGTAAAATCCAACATTTTGTTATAATACAAACTCTTAGCACACTAAAAGTAAAAGAGAACTTCCTTAGTTTGATAAAGAATATCTACAAACTCCTAGAGCTAATATCATACTTAATGATATGGTTGAATATGTAGAAAATTCAGAATCATCTGTAGATAAATTATTAGAATCAATAGTGGGTTTATACAGATGGCCAACAAACACAAGAAAAACTGCTCAACATCACTGATTATTAGAGAAATGCAAATCAAAACTACAATGAGGTATCACCTTACACCAGTCATTATGGCCATCAGCAAAAAATCTACAAACAATAAGTGCTGGAGAGGGTGTGGAGAAAAGGGAACCCTCTTACACTGTTGGTGGGAATGTAAATGAATACAGCCACTATGGAGAACAGTATAGAGGTTTCTTAAAAAAGTAAAAATAGAACTACCATATGACCCCTATGACCCAGCAATCCCACTCCTGGGCATATACCCAGAGAAAACCATAATTCAAAAAGATACCTGCACCCTAATGTTCATTGCAGCACTATTCACCATAGCCAGAACCTGGAAGCAACCTAAATGTCCATCAACAGAAGAATGGATAAAGATGTGGTACATATATACAATGGAATATTTCTCAGCCATAAAAAGGAATGAAGTTGTGCAATTTGCAGAGACGTAGATGGACCTAGAGACTGTCATACAGAGTGAAGTCAGAAAGAGAAAAACAAATATCATATAATATCACTTATATGTGGAATCTAGAAAAATGATACAAATGAACTTATTTGCAAAGCAGAAACAGAGACACAGACATAAAGAATGGACATATGGGTACCAGGGGTGGGGGGGGGATGAATTGGGAGACTAGGATTGACATATATACACTATTATGTATAAAATAGGTAACTAATGAGAACCTAGTGTACAGCACAGGGAACTCTACTCAGTGCTCTGTGGTGACCTAAATGAGAAGGAAGTACAAGAAAGAGGGGGTATATATATATATATGTATATATATATATATATATATATATATATATCTGATTCACTTTGCTGTACAGCAGAAACTAACAACATTGCAAAGCAACTACACTCTAATAAAAATTAATTTAAAAAATAATGGATTTAGAAAGACTGCTGGACACAGGCCAATATACAAAAGCTAATTGTATTTCCTTATACTAGCAGCCCAGGTAGAAAATATATATGATAGCAACACCATATACTAGCAACATTTTACAGAAAAATAAAATTTTAATAAGATATTATATACAACAACATCAAAATAAAGTAATTATTAGGAATTAATCTTTTAAAATAGTTTTGAAGAATTCTAAGCAAAAATTTAATAATACTGTGTTGCGAAAGAATTATAAAACTTAATTTATAATAGAGATATAGATTGTGTTCATGAAATGGAAGATTCAGTATTGCAAATATCTCACCCAAATTGAGAGATTCAATGCAAACCCAATAAAAACACCAAAGTATTGTTTCTGCGTGTGTGTGCATAGGTGAAACTTGATGAGCAGATTTCAAAATTGCTATGAAGAGTTTGGGAATACTTGTTCTATCGAATATGAAGACATAATACAGGTGTGGTGATTGAGATAGAGTGGAATTGCTGCATGGAAAGACAAACAGACAAATGCAACAGAATCAAAAGCCCAGAAACAGAAGCATGTATGCATGAACACTTGACTTATACTGTAATGAAAACTGTACTACAGAGCAGAAAACAAGGACAGATTTCAATGAATGGCTCTGAGATAATTGGATATCCTCATTTAAAAAAACTTGACCTTGCCCTCACACGATCTATAGTATCAATTTCTAGTGAATTTTAACTGAAACGTGAACAAAAGGTAGTGAATCACAACATCATCTGTCATCAAGAATACATACATTAAAACCACAATAAATTACTATCTCACACTCCTCAAATGGCTAAAATTAGGAAGTTGACAAGTCTAAGAGTTGGTGAGGAGCAACTGGAACTCACACTGTTGGGTGGAGTGGGAATTGGGAGAACATATTGGCAAACACTTTGATTTTCTTTACTAAAGTGAGGATGTGCTGACTCTATGACCCAGAAATCCCACTCCTAGGTATATGTCTAACATAAATATCTACCCATTGATAGATAAACTATAGCTAACTATAAAAAGGATAGCTAACTATAAAATAGTTAGTGATAGCTAACTATAAAAAGGATTCATGCATTCTAGCATATTTATAGAATGCTGTAAAGACTAAAAATGAACTTACACGCAACATGGATGAATTTCTCAGACATAATGTAGAGCAAAAGACTAAAAATAACATATATAGTATAATTCCAGTTATATAATGTTAAAAAAAGAAAGGCAAAACTTAGCTGTAGTTTTTAAGAATGCATGATGTGATGACTATTACTCTAAAGAAAGCAAGGAAATGGCCGTTCCCAAGGTCACGACAGTGGTTACATTTAGGGAGTAAAAGGAGATTATATCTGGGGAGGAGTATGTATGAGCATACGGGGGCAGCTGACAGTGTTCTATTTCTTACTTAGACTGGTAGGTATAGGGGGCTTATTTTATAATGATTCATTAAGGTGAACATTTATTATTTATACACTTATTCTCATGTGTTGCTTTACAATTCTTAATAAAGTTTAATAAAAGGAAAAAATCACAGAATAAAAACATGTCTTAGAAAATCAAAATATGATTCCAAAAAAAAAAACAAAACTCTGGAATATAAAGTCCAGTATATTTCCTAGAAAGACAAAGAAATAGAAAACAGAAAATAAATAAGATAGAGGATCAACCATGAAGGTGTGCGTTGAATGGTTAGTAAATCTGAAAATAGAAAAGAGAGAAAGTGCATGGGAACATATTCACAAAGAGACAATGAAATAGTTTTCCAGAATGGGAGGACGTTTAGATCACAAGGGCCCCTTCAAAATAGCCCACACTAAGGCACATTACCGTGAAATTTCAGAACACAAGAGGTAAAGAGAAGATTATGAAGTTTCCTGGAAACAAACAAACAAGATAAGCTTAAGTAAAGGAACAGGGATCAGAATCCTGTTGTGCTTCACGACCGCAATGCTGGAAGCCTTCCTGTCTCTGGAACATTATTACCACCTTCTAGTTCTACCCCAACTATGTTGTCAATGGAGTGTGAGGGTGGAACACAGAATTTTAGACCTGTGAAGTCTCAGTTTGCTTCCTTGTATTCTTTCTCAGAAACTGAACTAATCCTTCCTAAAATGAGTTAGTACAAAGTGATACCTCATCTGATGCAAAAGAGAGAGGATTCAAGGCGATAGAGCAAGAGCAATTTCAGGAAGAGGTTGAAGAAGAGAGCCAGGCTGCCATCAGTGCTGAGAGAGAAAAAGACAGATCTGACAGGAGGTGAACAAAGGGTCCTGGGAGTGTGTCGGAAAAGAAACCAGGAGCTGGTAGATTTCCTAACTGATGACTGGTGAATGTATTGAGGAATTCTAGAGCTTTTAAAGCTTTGGGGCTTTGGCAAGATTTAACAATAGCATACAGAAAATTAAGCAGATGAAAAAACAAGGTAATGATTAAATCCAGGAAAACAAAAACATATATAAGAAAAGAAATGTAACAGTGAAAGAAAAATAATTAGTATAGATTCAACCAAATATTGTATGAAACTGTACTGAAACGTGGAAGGAGCGGGAGAGAGTGTGGGGTAGTGGGGAAGGGTTCGAGGGCTAGAAGGTCTAAATTGTAATATCCAATCGTTAGGCAGTCAATCAATAAGGACTAAACTTATAAAGTCAAGGAGTAGGATAGGCATGTTATTTAAACATAAAAGCTCAAGTATAAGACTTCCAAAAGAAAGCATCATAGAAAATCTTTGCAACTTTGATCTAGGCAAAGAATTCTTGGACAGGACATATTTTTATATTATATGCATTATAGCACAAGCTATAAAAAATTGATAAATTTGACTACAATAAAATTGTCTAAATCTATACTGCCTTGATTACTGTAGCTTCATAGTAATTCATGACGTCAAGGAGTCTAAGTCCTCCAGTTTTGTTCTTTTTCAAGAATGCTTTAGATATTCTAGGTCTTTTACATTTCCAGAGTCATTATATTTTATTTATTTTTATTGACATATAGTTAACTTATAATATTGTGGTATACAGCAAAATGATTCAGTTATATATATATATAAATGTCATATTCTTTTCCACTATGGTTTATTACAGGATATTGCATATAGTTCCCTGTGCTATACTGTGTGACATTGTTGTTTATCTGTTTCATATACAGTAGTTTGTACCTGCTAATCCCAACCTGCTAATTTATCCCTCCCCGCCTTTCCCCTTTGGTAACCATGTTTGTTTTCTATGTCTATGAGCCTGTTTCTGTTTTACAGATATGTTCATTTGTATCATTTTGAGAGATTCCACATATAAGTGGTATCATATGATATTTGTCTTACTCTTTTCCAAAGTCATTTTAGAATTAGTTGTTCATCTCTACCAAAACAGCCTGCTGAGATTTTGACAATTCATTTTACTAAAACTATATCGAAGTTCTTGACAGTTAGTCGAAAAGGCCCCAGATCTCCATGTCTGAGTTCCGCTGTTAACTGAGTATTATATTTGTGAATTGGGGGTGTGGCTTAGTGGTCAGGATGTCAGTGCCATAGCTACATGGCTCAGGTCCAAATCCTGGCTCTGCCAGTTACTAGCTGTATGACGTGCACACGGTACTGAATGCTCTACGTCTCTACTGCCTAATCTGTAGAAACCCTGTAATAATTGCACCTAGTCCATGAGGCAGTAGCAAGGTAGATGAGTTAATATGTAGAAAACTCGTAGGTCAATGACTGGCATGTATCAAGTACTATGTAAATCTTTGCTCTTACAATTATATACTGTATATATATTCTCCTTACCTCATCCCAAAATTTATTTAAGGTGGCTTACAGTGGTACATAAAACATCAACATAGTTAAATTAAAAATCAGAACAAAAGCAAAGAAAAATAACTTGCACTAACTGATTCTGGATTTTTCCGTATTTTCCAAAAGTTCTCATTAAAGATTTTTTTCTCTCTCTCTCATGGGCATTATTTTCATGAGGAATTTTACGTTTCTAATTTAGATACATGGATGTAAGAGAAAGTAGATCCAAAAGGAGCAAAGCCTCAAGGAGACCCGTGGAAAAACAAAACCGGCAGAGCATCCAGAGCAAACACGCACTGGGAGAAACAGGAAGGGAGGGGAGTTCCCACAGAGTCACTTTACAGCGTGGAGCTCACGCTGAGGAATCCCATCGAGGGTAACAGGCTTTCGAGAAAAGAGTTTGCATTATTTGACTGATGTTTCAAAATATTAATCTGAACTTGGTCCTTATTAATTTCACAATCAGATGTGTAAGAGTCATCATGGTGAGATCCAAGTAAACTTTTAGTAAAGGGAAACAAATATAAAATAAAATGACGGTAAGGAAATCAAGCTCTTCTCTTCATAGGGTCGACCATGCATAGCACACTGGTGATCACTCGTTTTCAGAAATCTAGGTCTAAAATACATATGGCCTTTAGGTAACTTATACTGAGCATCAAAGGGAAATATTTTAAGGCCTCAGAGCTCCAGACTTTCTTACGTTTTTCATATCATTTTCCATAGTGCAAAGACATTTAATAGAAAGAGGGAGAGCCAGTGTTCCTGAGAAATGACTTTCCTTTTTCACCCTTCTTTGCAGTCAAGGTTGAAGTAGCCTGGGAGACATTTACCCTGCAGGTTCCAGTGGCCTGGGACTCTCACTCATCCAAGTTACTTCTAGGCAGCTGGTTAAGTTCACAACTTTGCTGTAATATCATACCCAGGACTGAAACAGAAAACCCCTGAAGACAATGGACATTTACTACCATGAGGGGTGATCTGCTGTTTCTCTAATTTCCTGGGATAAACAGGGAGGTGATGGCAGATGAGCCCTCAGCACAGAGTGGCGATACTCCCTCTTTTTTTCCCTAAATTTTCCTTCTATAAAACTTTTCCAGTAAGTCATAGAGTAATAGAAGGTTCAGGGGCTTGATTAAAGTAGAAAAAAAACACATTCCAGATCATTAACATGAAACCAACAGTATTTTAAATGTAGGAAATATAAAGTAGAACAGAAGGGAAAATGGCATAGGGTCCAGTTACAGTATCTGTATTGCCAAACCTACAGAATAGGGGAAATCTAAGTATAAAACTAAATAGATGTATTTGTTGATTTAAAGATAGAGGGAGGTTAAAGATAAATAAATAAAGTTGGCTAGGACACTATATCCCACATTACAGGTGAATTTTAATTTGGACAGTAATAGTTGTATAAGCAGAGGACCATGATCCAAAACATTCCATAAACAATATTTCCTTGTTCCAGAATGTCATTCTTTCTTTTGAGAGGAGAACAAATTTTTCTTCTGGAAGTAGCCAATATGTCTGTTTTTAATAAAAATCCCTCAGTTGGATGCCTGAGCTGCATTCTGGGCTTCCTGAGTCAGAATCTCAAGGTGGATGGAAGCATCCCTACATTCTTTTCATGCCAAAGGTGATTCACACGGTTCTTTTCCAGCACTATTCCAGGTTTGGCTGAGAACTACCTAATGACTGTAGTCTATGCTCAGGCTCTAAAAGCCAGTTCTGTTTTTAGCCAATACTTTTCTTCCCTTCTAAATGACAAAAGAATCAGCTTTTCTCTCTCAAATTTCATCTGGATGTTTTTCAAGAGCAAACGAATTCTGAAGCAGGAGAGGAAACCGAAAACGACATGGTTCAGTGAACGGGTTGTATCAGCCTAGTTAACATTAAAGTAAATTCAAAGTAAGACTCCAGGGGAGAATAAAAGCATTTCTTGTCATGCTAAAGTACTGTAAGCATTCATTTCATTATACATTCATGTTGCATCTTTTGGTGACATTTTTTTAAAAATAAAGGAATAAAGAAAAGGGGAGCTGTGTTAGTCATATATCAAATCTCGACTCAGTCTGCTGTACAATGAAAGGTTGAACGTGGGTGCAAGTGCGTTGAGGTTGGAAACCTATTACTAATTCAGGAGCAAATGCATTAAAAGGTGCTTCAGAGCAGTGGTCCCATCAGATACTATCAAAGAGCTGAACATGGAGGAAGCCTATTCATAATTCATGGGGCAATTCCACTTTCTTTCGGTGGGGGAGAGAAGGTTTCTTATCAACAGAAATGTGTCCTTGAGAGTAAATTGTTAGGAATATCAATTACGTGCATGAGTATTTAATTCTACAGATATTCTTAGTTGAGTCGTGAAAGCATGTAGCTGATCAAAATCGAATTTCAGCATCTTCTTACAGTGTCATTCTTCAGTAGCTCCAGTCTTGTTAAATGTGGGTTAATACAAAGTAAAGTTTATTAGGAATAACTCCTTTGATGTTCAGAATAGCTCTACGGCTCCCCTTCTCCCAAATCACTGAAGTATCAATGCTCTAGCTGCCCCCTGCCCCTCAAAATACTCCTGACTTTGATGCAAGAAAAGTAACATTTACTTTTTATTCAGCGTTTAATGTTCTCTTCTTCTTGACTTACAATGAAAATGATTCCCAGCGAACACAACTGATGAAAGCAAGTGAATTCATTTACAATCAGTTGTCTATGTATTTTAAAATGTTAAAAAGGGACTTCCCTGGTGGCGCAGTGCTTGAGACACTGCCCTCCCAAAGCAGGGGGGCTGGGTTCAATCCCTGGTCAGGGAACTAGATCCCACATGCATGCCACAACTAAGGAGCCCATGTGCCACAACTAAGGAGCCCTCAAGCTGCAACTAAGGGGCCCACCTGTTGCAACTAAGACCCAACACAACCAAATAAGTAAATAAATATTTTAAAAAGATGTTAAAAAGAGAAAAACTTGGTGGGGGGGGTTAGATTGGGATTTCTTGCCTATATATATCTCTCTTAATGACTCTGTGTTTTTTAAAAAAATTATTTCCCATCTACTACTAAGAGTTACTGAGTTTTAAGTGTTCATTTGCTGGAATTCAGTCCAGTGCTGACAGCATTTAAGGGCATAGTCTCATATAACATTAGTTCATTTCACAACTAGACAGGGCAAAAAAAGTAAAAAGTTTAAATGGAAAACAATGAAAAGTCTACATAATCTCTGAGATTTACAAAAACCCTAAATATTAGATCTTTACCAATTATGACAGAAAGGGACTGATGCCTTTTCTCAATGTAAGACTAATCCTAGGAAACCAAAAGGAGCTTTGAAAAGAAGATACTTATGGAAAAGTACTCAGTCTTCCAAAAATTTATAGTGGGGAATATTTTACTGGAACATACCCAAATACCTTTGCCTTTTTATTTCCAAGAGTGTATATTTTAGAATTCTAAAAATAAAATTTTTGAAAAAGACATCAAAATCAATGAATGTAATATGTAGCCACTGGAAAAATGAGGTCTCTACGATTTATTTATACTGAGTACTGAAAATTAGGCATGAGTACCGAAACGTAGAGGGGAGTTTGGGCCATGGCTTTTTTCTGGGGGTGCCCAGTGGTGTGACCTAGAAATGGCCAGAGCAAAGGGGATTTAGGGGAGAGAGAATTTCCCAAGTGGATGGAAACTAGCAGTGTCTCCCTTTCTACCATAAATGATAAAGGAGTCAAGATTCTGGTGTTATGCAAGAGGGCAGATGTGGTATCCAGGAAGAAACACCAGTGTTAGGAAGAGATTCTCAATGGTAGACATTGAGTGTGGTTTGCTGTCCAAGTCTAAAAAGCAATTGGAAAAGCTGACCCAGATCAGGAGGGTGATTGGTCTGAACATGGGGCCGCAAAGGTAGAGCAGATCTTAGGTTAGGATGCTTTGGTGAGAGGACCAGAGATTCGAGAACTATATTTGGGATATATTCAATATTAGGGGAAAGGAGGGTGGTAGGCCCTAGTGCCAGAGACAGGCTTCTCCATGGCTTTTAATTTAATGCACATTTAATTCTCAGTATAGAGATTTATTTAGAAAGTTGGGTTATTTTCTTGATATTGGGTAGGGAGAATTTCTAAGGGTTTATGTTAATCACTAAATTACTTTAGGCTTAAAAATAGCACGATGTTTCATACAGACTCCCACTGAGTGAGCACAGTGTAGTAAATAATTTAACATTGTTCAGCCAGGCAGGTTTTTTTAAACTGAAGTACAGTTGATCTACAATATTATATAAGTTTCAAGTGTAAGACATAGTGATTCACAATTTTGAGAGGTTATACTCCATTTATAGTTATTATAAAATATTGGCTATATTCCCTGTACTGTAGCTTATTTATCTTATACCTCGTAGTTTGTATCTCTTAATCCCCTACCCTTCTCTTGCCCCTTCCCCCTTCCCTCTCCCCACTGGTAACCACTAGTTTGTTCTCTATATCTGTGAGTCTGTTCCTTTTTTGCTATATTCACTAGTTTGTTTTACTTTTTAGATTCCACATATAAGTGATATGAGAAAGTATTTGTCTTTCTCCGTCTGACTTATTTCACCAAGCCTAATACCCTCCAAGTCCATCCACGCTGTTGCAAATGGCAAAGTTTCATTTTTTTTTATCAGCCAGGCATTTGTTTTCTCTCTTTTTATTTTTTTTTTCCCCTTTACTTGCTACCACATCTAATACTGAACAGCAGTTTCTTGGCAAGGCAAGGTTATTCTCTATTTCTTTATCTTCCTCACAGGTCTTGAGAAATAGAATTAATTTTTTAAGTTGAAGCAGTCGAAAGATTGCTGACTTGATACAGTTTTGCATGTGTGAGTTGTAACAATATTGGTTCCTCCAAAAGACAGTTTCTGCATCTGACTGAAGACAAGCTCTTGCCTCAGTTAATATTACCAGATTCTAACAGAACGCTTTCTTAAACTCTGAAGCACTCAAAGGACAGTGATGATTTCAAATCACATCTTCAAGATTTAGTTATCACTCAAATCCCCAATAAGGTGTTTACATTTTAGGCCTTATACCCATATGGCCACAGCAGCCAATACAAAGGCAAATTTATGATATGGGGATGGAAGCCTGGCTTTCGTTCTATTGTACCTAGTACTTCTAGTTGCCTCTAACTACTGGAAGAGATTATTCTCTCTGAAGGGAAGGTGGTAGCAGGGCCACGTGGCCAGAGTGAGGTTGGGTCTCAGATTGTGGGCTGGGAGAGGAAACTGCCACCTGGGAGAAAGGGAGAAATCAAGGAATAGAATAGTTGGAGAATCCAGAGTTCATAAAGGAAATGTGAGCATCAAATGCTTGGGGGAGTAAAGGTGGAACTGCATCAAGATGAAAGCTGAGGGCTTCCCTGGTAGCACAGTGGTTGAGAGTCCACCTGCCAATGCAGGGCACACAGGTTCGTGCCCCGGTCCGGGAAGATCCCACATGCCGCGGAGCGGCTGGACCCGTGAGCCATGGCCGCTGAGCCTGCGCGTCCGGAGCCTGTGCTCCGCAACGGGAGAGGCCGCAACAGTGAGAGGCCCGCGTACCGCAAAAAAAAAAAAAAAAAAAGATGAAAGCTGAACTTGGAGTTTGGGAGGCAAGAGAATGTGAATGAGAGACCAGGCACAGGGGCCCCGAGCTGCTTTCTGGAAAACTACTTCCGGGAAGCCTTTGATTTCTCTAGCTGGTGTCTCCTCCTTTAATCTCCCTATTAGAATCTTTTTATGGTACAACTAGTAACGTGCTTTATGATCTTTTGAGGGTGAATTCACCACGCCAAGTCCACAGCGCCCTTCATCCTGTGTCTTAGTAAAGGTAATAAGGAGATAAGAAAACAGGCATTTATGGAGCACCTGCTATGCAGTAGGTACATTTATGCATTATTTAATTAAACAATTTATGTAACTGACAGACGAGGAAACTGAGGCTCGTGATCACTGAACTAACAAGCAAGGGAAGAGCCAGGACTGAGTTCACGCCCTACCCCGTGGTCTGCTTCTCAAAGCATCAGCAGCCTGCTGGCCATGAATGAGAGAGGGATCCCTGGTTCCTGCTCTTGAAGCAGAAGGAGACCCACAAGCCACAGCTAGCTCCTGTTTGCTCCAAAGTGGACGCTCCAGCTTGTGCATTATTCAAGCCCTGGCTTCTTAATTTGCCTGTTTTCCTCTTACTTCATCTTTACTATGACCTCCACCCAGGGAGGCAAAGGCAGGACAAGGAAGGAGAACTCTGGTGTGGATTTTACTCTTCATTGGAAGCTCTGGAGAAATTTTGCAGATAGAAATTATTTGCTTAAGTTAATTTTATAGAGTGACTTTCTGACTTCAGAGAAGCTTAAAATTTCCTTTTTTTTTTTTTTTTTGGCCACACAGCAGCATGCAAGATCTTATTTCCCCGACCAGGGATCGAACCTCTGCCCCCTGCAGTGGAAGTGCGGAGACCTAACCACTGGACCACCAGGGAAGTCCCAAATTTCCTATTTTGAAGGCATCGAAGAGATCACCTGTATTACGCATCTGCCTCCTATTTCTCATGACAGATAAAAGTGACTTATAAGCACACTCCGGAGATCTCTGGATATAAAGGCCTATTGTTATCTGTTGTAGAGAATATCTTACTATTATTTTTTAAAATATCTCTATCATTTTAATAAGAAAGGGGGAAAAGCTAAGTCTCCAGAATGCCTTCCCTTTTGACTGTAGAACCTCAGAAGGTAGATATTTAGCAAGGAATCTGCTAAGCTGGAGATTAATTCCCTCCAACTTTGGTTTAATTTCTGACCCCTCCATCTAAACCTCCAAAAGTAAAGTTGTTAGGAATGTTCATTCCTGTCTAAGAGCCGGGTGTGAACCCCAGATTGTTGTGCTTTTTAATTTTACTTTTTTAAAAAAAATATTTATACTGCTCTGGGTCTCAGTTGCTGCATGCAGGATCTTTAGTTGCAGCATGCAGACTTCTTAGTTGCGGCATGCATGTGGGATCTAGTTCCCCGACCAGGGATCAAACCCGGACCCTCTGCATTGGGAGCACAGGGTCTTATCCACTGGATCACCAGGGAAGTCCCAGATAGTTGTGTTTTAAGCACAATGGTCCCGTGCACAAGATTTGCAGCATCATTGAGAACCCTTCTGAACACCTCTTTCTAAAAGATACATTCTCTTTGTGGCTTCCATCATTATGATCTGATCCCAGGCTCCATCTCCTCTGTAACCTCTCAGACAAGTAAAAACTGCAGTTGTCTTTGAATGACAGGAAATAAAATGAAAAGTAATGAGGAGTTTCTGCCAGAGAGGTTTTGTTTTCGTGCTTTCTTCCATCTTCCTTTACCTCCCCTGTGGGGAAAATTAGGGCGATGCCTTCATCAGCTTTTATTATCTTGATTTATAACCTTAGGTCACAGTTGGGAGGTAAAACATAAAGGCATAGAATTAAAGAGTGCCAGTCATGCCCTCTCCATTTTGTTCTGATCTCTCTTTTGCCAGAAATGAAATTCCTCATGCCCTGTAATTGTGTATAGATCTGCCAGTGCAGAGAATGTGTCATTGTTCCCTTGTCTTTACTTAACACTACCCTTTTCTGCATTAACTGCAACCCACATGCTATACATTTGTGTCCTTTCATGTCTGGTTTGCACCCATTCAGTTAGATGTACAACGTGCCTCCCCTAGTTTAATGAGTTGATTAGGACAAGACTTGAGAGGAAGGACATTCAGTAGCTTCAACTGATCAGCCAGAAATTTTCATTGTCTGACATCGATCAGGGAATTAAGAGAATAGCTAGTAAGCTGACCTATTGTGAGTCTTCATTCTCTTGCATCATTTCACATTCATTATGCTTCACAGTGCAAAACGATGACATTCAGTCATTCATTCAAACAAGGTTCATTAAGTTGCCTTCTATGTGTCAGTTACTAGTCAAGGTCCACGGGCAACAACAGGGAGATGACAGGCAAAATCCTGCCTCTCAAGAGGCTAGCCAGCTAGGGGCAGGAAGGCTCACAGACCAATAAACAGTCTGTTTGTAATACATCCAGGGGGATGACAGTAGGCAAAGGGCTTGTGAGCCATGGAAGGGAACTGAGGTCTCAGGAGTCGGGAACACCTCTCTTAGAGGTCTTAGGGCAGACTTCTGGGTAGCCTTCCAAGCAGAGGGAGCAGTGCATGTCACGAAGCCCAGGATGGAGCAGGTTTGGCATGTGTGAGGAACAAAAAGGACACAAAATCTGGGGCACAGGGAGCAAAGGGAAAGTGGTTGAGAGCGTAGGTGGCTGATGGACAGACTTAGGTATGGCCTTGTGGGTCAAAAATAGCAGCTTAGGACTTCCCTAGTGGCGCAGAGGTTAAGAATCCACCTGCCAATGCAGGGGACACAGATTCGAGCCCTGGTCCAGGAAGATCCCACATGCCGCAGAGCAACTAAGCCTGTGCGCCACAACTACTGAGCCTGTGCTCTAGAGCCCACGAGCCACAACTACTGAAGCCCGTACGCCTAGAGCCCGTGCTCCACCACAAGAGAAGCCACCGCAATGAGAAGCCCGCGCACCGCAACGAAGAGTAGCCCTTGCTCACCGCAGCTAGAGAAAGCCCGCATGCAGCAACTCAGACTCAAAGCAGCCATAAATAGATAAATAAATTTACTTTAAAAAAAATAGCAGCTTACATTTCATTCTGATAAGGTATGGATACCACAGGGAGGTTTTGAGCAGAGGGGGCATAATCTGACTTCTGTTTCAAAAGAGTCACTCCAACTGAGAGTGGACTATAGGGGTAACAGTAGAAACCAGGAAGCCAGTTATGAGTTAATCACAGTAAGCCAGTGAAGGACCAGGATAGGAGTGGTGGAGGGGAGACAGGCAAGGTTAGGTTCATGCTGTACTTTGAAGGTGAAGCCAACAGGCTTTGCTGAAAGACTGGACATGTGGTAGGAAAGGAGACAAGGATAACTTCAAGAGTGGGGGACGTACTAGATGAATAATGCTAGTGTTTACTGAAAGAGGGAAGCCTGAAGGAAGAGAAGATCAGACAGAAGGAGAAAAAAGTCAAGGATTTTCTTTCGGACATACTAGCTTAGAGAAGGTTGTTGGATCTGTAGGTGGAGATGAAGTTCAGAGTTGAGGTTAGGTTGCAGATATAAGCCCAGCCTCTTTTGTCATCTATATATCAAGCTAACCTTAGGTTTGAGTCTTTGTTTATGTCTGAAGTTTAGTTCCTTCTTTTTCTCTTCCCTTATCCTCACATCCTTTTATTTCCTCTCAAGAGTACACCTTCTGAATTCCCCTGTCCCCATCCCACAAACCAAGTATTCCCAGAGTGCTGCGTGTGAACTCAAGCACTTCTTCAGAAAAAAAGCAAATTCCAAACAAAAGAAAAGCAAATTCCTCCTCTCTAAATTGTGTCTTGATTACCCCCTCATAGGCCACTTACACAGTATGACTGAGAGCCTTCACATTTTGAGAAATGTGAAAGATTCTTTTGGGGAAAGTAGTTGCCTATAGAATAAAGGCTGAACTTGTCAGGCTGGCATTTAAGCTTCTGAATAATCTCACCCTGTTTCACCTCTTCAAGGCTCCATGTGTTCAAATTCAGATCTCAGATCTGACCTCTGAACTTCAAGAGTTGGTCTAACCTTCACTCGGCGGGTACAGGCTGTTACTCCCAGACACTCAGGGAGAGCAGGTGGTTGCAGCATAAAAGGATGATCCACATGAACAGAAGCTCAGTCCCAGAGGGAAAGACCCTTAATTGTGAGGACAGGGATGGCCCTGGAAAGGTGATCTCCTGTGTAGGGAGGAGCGATTCCACCACTGCTCAGCGCTTCCATGCTCTTTTGTGATTCCATGCTCTTTTGTGATTCCACATCCCCAGAGCGATTCCACCACCCCCAGAGCTTCCATGCTCTTTTTTGAACATCTAGTATCTTGTTCCTGCAAAGAGGGGTGCCCTAAATTGCAGGAGAAGTATTTGGATCATTGGAAACAGGGCTCCCATCACGATCATCACTAATTACTAAATTGCTGTTCTTCTTATAGACAGATTAGTCTCATTTGCTGCACAGAACTATGGTTGAGCATGGTCCCTGCTGCCTGTCTAACCGGACTTGGAACCTACCCATCCTGGGTCTGTGATGTGGAAGAAATGACTTGACTTTTCTGTAACTCAGTTTCTTTCTTTTTTTTTAACTTGTTCTTTATTTTACTTATTTTTAAAATATTTATTTAATTTATGCATTTGGTTGTGTTGTGTCTTCGTTGCAGCATGTGGGCTCCTTAGTTGTGGCTCGCAGGCTCCTTAGTTGTGGCATGCAGACTCCTTAGTTGCAACATGCAAACTCTTAGTGGTGGCATGCATGTGGGATCTAGCTCCCAGGCCAGGGATCAAACCCAGGCCCCCTGCATTGGGAACGAGGAGTCTTAGCCACTGCGCCACCAGGGAAGCCTCTGTAACTGCATTTCCACACCTGCAAATCTACTTCAGAGGGTTGGGGTGAAGAGTAAGTGACTTCATACACATAATGTGCTCAGAACCATGCTGAGCATGGAGTCATTGCTTAGTGAATGAGAGGTATTGTCATTACCATCCGTCCACCAGGACTGAGAATCTGATCATCTATGGGTTATGAAGAAAATGCAGTTGAAGGAACTGAGAAAGCCTGACTTAGAAACTGGCTCGGCCATGGTGGCGTCCTTGAGTGGTTCTACCAGTGAAGGGCCACCTCTCCATGGCCTTCTCCTCTCAGACCCAATCCTGACCCCCATCCAGGCAGACCCACTGTCTTTCTTTGTTTCCCCCTGAAAAATACTTCTTCACTGGGGTAAAGTTAGTTATTGCTGAGTAAAAATTACTCTACAACTTAGTGGCTTAAAACAATAAACACTGACTATCTTGCAGGATCCAGAATCCGGCTCAGGCACACAGCTGTTGGTAGGAGGCCTCAGCTCCACACCACAGAGACCCCTCTGCAGGGCCACTGCATGCAGTGGCAGCTGGCTTCCCCCAGCATGGGTGATTCAGGACAGCAAGAAGGAGCCATGATGCTTTTTATGACTAGTTTCAGAAGTCACCTACTGTCACGTCTGCACATTCCATTTGCTAGAATTAAATCTCTAAGTCCCACTCATGCCCATGCAGAGAGGAACTGAGCTCCACCTTCTGAGGGGGAGATTGGCAAAGAATTGTAGACATCTTGTAAAACCACAACAATCGGTGATTGAGACTCAGAGCTAGTGAGTTATAACATTTAGGACAATATAGACTCCCTCCTTTTTAAACCTCTAAATGGTTTATAAGACCTTGGGCCATCTACCCAGATATTCACTAAAAACTCTGAGAACCCCAAAGCAGCGCTTTGTGGTCATAAAGCTGAGTAGGGTGCTGCAGGGTCCTCCTGGGCACAAAAGCCTTTCTGTGTCCCCCGTTTCTTGTCTGCAGGAAAAAGGCTTCAGCCTCCTAGACCTTCCCTGAGCTCCAAAGGGCAGATTCAAACAGTAATCAGGGAAATGAGGGAATGTAGAAACAAGAGTGGATTTTGTTTGTTTGTTTCAAACCACTGAGATTTCAGTGCTGTTTTAATATAGGCAGACCCTAGCCTATCCCAATAGATACAATTATTAAGCAGAAAAGTCAAGTGTTAAGAAAACTTTATTTCTTCTGTGTTCTTACATGAAAGAAGGGGGAGAAGTATGAGAGATATAGGTATTTGCTTACATTTTCAGAAAAACAGTGAAAGAATAAAACAAGAACAAAATTTTAAAAAATTATTGATAATGAAAGAGAGGAAATAGAGTTAAGAGGATATGGATGGAAGGCTGACTTCTCTAATTATGTCTTAATATACAGTACTCATTTTTGAATCATGTAACTATCTTCCATATTTAAAATATAAATCAGGAGAGGGGTCCTTGTGGTGATGGAATTGTTCAGTATCTTGACTCTGATAAAATTATTTAGAGCTAAACACACACACACACACACACACACACACACACACACACACACACACAAGTATAGTAAAACTGGAAGAATCTGAATAAGATCTATGGATTGTTTGAATGTTGATATTCTGGTTGTGATATTACACTACAGTTTTACAAACGTTACCATTGGGGGAAACTGAGTTAAAGTATATGTATGATCTCTCTATTGTTTCTTACCATGTGAAAAATAGCATTTCATTACAAGAAATTTTTAAATATTCAAAACACAAGGAGAAAACTTCAAAAACTCAATTGTCATGGAAAGCTTTAACTCATTACTCCTACACTATGACAACAGATGAAAAACATACTTAGATTTGACTAATTTTATTTTTATCCATTCCTCTATTTAGATAAATGGATATTTATGAAATAATAAAGGCAAAACTCTGATTAATGAATTGAACAAGGAAAAGAGGGTAAAATTTATAAATAAGTACAGAAGTTGCTTCTTTTGAAGAAAAGATCATAAAATAGAAACACATCTGTAAAATGTCTTCAGTGTTGGTGATGTCACAGTGAGATGGATTTTCACATGTAAGCCTGGGGAATTGTAAATTATCATTCATTTAACTAATATTGTCTTAAGTATAAAATACAGAGAAGGGTAGAGGGTGTGTTAACCCCAGTATTTTGACATTAAGGAGACTTTGAAAATTGACAGTATTCAGAGTGAACTCCATCAAATCCATTTTACTCCTTGATCAGTTTTCTGTAGAGCAGTGCTGTCCCATGGTCCTTTCTGAAATGACGGAAATGTTCTACACCTGCACCATTCAACATGGTAAACCTAGTGTTAGAAGGAAATCACCAGGTCTATTATACCTACTACTCTTTGTATAAACTGGTATCATAACCATGGGAAAAGAAGTATTGTTACCTCCAGAAGCTACAGTGAGAATGTCTCATCACCTCAATTTCTGATGACGTTTGGTATTTGTGTTATTAAAAGAATGAACATTTGAAAAGTCATGTATGGCCGGGATCATGATCCAGGTAAACAGTTCTAGACCCACGTGTAACATTCATTAGCTTTGTGATCTCGGGTAAGTCTAGGCTTGAATGTCGTGAGCTCCAAATGAAGCCATTAGACACAGCATTTCCTTTCAAGCTTGAACAAATTCTACTATAAATATCCATATGCCATCTGGGAAGCTGGCCAACATTTGTTCTAAGAATTAGAGGGTGCAGCTTTAAGATGTGCACACACAAACTCTGTGGAGGCCGCGAGGAGGAGCCCAAGCTGGCCTCAGACTCGACCTCCCCACTGTGAGCTCCAGGCTGTGGGTAAGTGTGTGTCTTTTTTTTTTTTCTGCAGTACACGGGCCTCTCACTGTTGTGGCCTCTCCCGTTGCGGAGCACAGGCTCCGGACGCACAGGCTCAGCGGCCATGGCTCACGGGCCCAGCTGCTCCACGGCATGTGGGATCCTCCCGGACCGGGGCACGAACCCGTGTCCCCTGCATCGGCAGGTGGACTCTCAACCACCGCGCCACCAGGGAAGCCCGTGTGTGTCATTTTTGCTGTCTGTAAACCCCAGGGCGGTCTATCACAGTGATAAACCCCTAACATTGCACTCTTTTCTCCCTCTCTTTATTTATTTTTTATTTTTGAAGTATGATTGATTTATAATGTGTTAATTTCTGCTGTACAGCAAAGTGATTCAGTCATACATATATATATATACCTACATTCTTTTTCATATTCTTTTCCATTATGGTTTATCATAGGATATTGAATACAGTTCCCTGTGCTATACAGTAGGACCTCGTTGTTTATCAGTTCTCTATATAATAGTTTGCACTTGCTAATCCCAAACTCCCAACCCATCACTCCCCACCTTCCTCCCCCTTGGTAACCATAAGTTTGCTTTCCAAGACTGTGATTCTGTTTCTGTTGCATAGATAGGTTCATTTGTGTCGTATTTTAGATTCCACATATAAGTGCTATCATATGGTATTTGTCTTTCTCTGTCTGGCTTACTTCCCTTAGTGTCATCATCTCTAGTTGCATCCATGTTGCTGCAAATAAGCCCCTAGGGCTTTGGATTTAGAACCAGTTGAGGTTCAAATGGTAGCCCTTTTGCTGGTCTGACACTGGCCAGGCCTTGCTTCTGCACCTGAGTCTACCTCACATCACAGGGTGAGGCTCCATTCCGCCAGGGGACAGACCCGGCTGCTGATTCAGGGTTCACAGGTCCCCCCCAACCCCATACACACGCAGCACCCTATCTTTCTCAGGGGTGCTTTCCTTTTTTCCCTTGAGATTTTGGAGGCCTTACCTAGTAACAAGTGACGGGAGACAGGGCAGACAGGCTCTCAGTGTCCACTGAGAAGCCGTCACCCTGTCTGGCCCTCTGGTCTTCCATCCACGTGACCTGGACTATCACCCTTGGTTGCTGTTGGCAACACAGTCAGGACCAGACATTCTGTGGCTCCTCTCTTCTTCCCTGGAGCCCTTCAGCCTCCCTGAGTCTGCACCCAAAAAGGAAGACTCTAGGCCTCCCTCCAAGGGTTGAGCTTGACTGGGGATGGGGTGGAGCTGGGGCGCAGAGCACAGGGAACTTTCTCAGACTCCTGCTCTCTGGCCCAGGGCATTTATCAAGTCCTTGGGACGAGGAATCTTATTTACTAACATGTGCCTTCCCCAAATCAGTTCTTTGCTTTCTTCCTTAAAGACCAGGATTTTTAAAAGCTTTCCTTTTTTTCTCTCTGTTTTTCCTTCCTTGAGAAATTAAAATATCTGGCTTTCTGGATCAGACACAAGGAAATATCACAGAAAAAAATGTCAGTTAGAATTTTCCAGCAATATATGCCATATAAAAGTTTAATAAGTAATCTATGTAGAACACTTAGCACTGGGCCTCATGCATTGTAGACACTCAACAAACAGTAGCTGTGGTGATTAATATCTACTCTGCAATGTTATTTTAAAGATATTTATAACGTATGTAAAATGTCTGACATATAATAGATGTTCATTAAATGTCCCTCATCATAGTGAAGAAAATGGTTTTTTTTTTTTTCCTTTTTTGCAGTACGTGGGCCTCTCACTGCTGTGGAGCACAGGCTCCGGACGCGCAGGCCCAGCGGCCATGGCACACGGGCCCAGCCGCTCCGCGACATGTGGGATCTTCCCGGACCGGGACACGAACTTGTGTACCCTGCATCGGCAGGCGGACTCTCAACCACTGTGCCACCAGGGAAGTCACAAGAAAATGGTTTTGAGTTTAATATAAAGACTGATACTGTTTTCGAATGATAGTGTTAACTGGAAATAATAATTTTTTAAAAGGGTTTGAGAATTTATCTTTCCTCGTCCTCATTTTTATCTCCTGTCAACCACATCCGATGCTAGCTCAAAGTATACACTTAGATGTCCCTGGCCTTCATATTCTGGAAGATTGTATCAGCAGAAATAACCATTAAGCCTCTGGAATGACACATGACACATAACACCGGCCATTAAATCATCAATATATTGACCAAATGGAATTATTTGCTTCATCTAAGTCTAATGGCAGGAAAATGGGAAAAGCAAAATTATAGATTGGGCTGTTGTGAGGGCAGATTCAGAGACCCAGACTTCTAGGCATATTCCAGAAAAGTATGGAAATGCAACAGGCTTCTCAGATTTCTTTTGGCTTCTTCGGCTACTCTGGTAAATAGGACGTCTCTGATGGAGGTGGAAGCTCCACTGGCTGACTAATAAGATACAGTCTCCTCTACACTGCCAGCATTTTGGGTCAAGGGCATTGAACTGACCCTTGCAATGAATGCATGGGATCTGTATGAGGAAAACCAGAGAATCTTAATTAAGGGTAGGAAATAAGATGAAATAAATATAGAAAATACCATGTTATGTAGAAAGACTAAATATGCCAAATTCATTAAATTTTAGGGTTAATATTATCCCAAGCAAAATCCCAATGAATATAATGCTGGCCCAAGTGATTCTAAAGTCTGTTCTGAAAAATAAATATAGAGCTATTTTTTTTTGAGACAGTGAAGAGTAAGGAGGAGATACCTCCTTTACCATGCAGGAAAATGCATTATAACGTGGCAGTAATTAAAATGGCATGGTTGTGGTTCACGAACAGAAATGGGAAGGAATAGCCTGAGACAGACCCTACCATATGTAAGAATTTATACTAGAAAAGTGTGTAAATGTTAAATGGTATTCATCTTTTGTGCATCAAAGGATGCCATCCATAGAGTGAAAAGGCAATCCACGAGAAGATATCTGTAAACCATATATTTGATAAGGGGTTAATATCCAGAATATATAAAGAACTCCCACAATTCAACAACAACAACAACAAAATCAAACGACCTGATTCAAAATGGGCTAAGGACTTGAATAGACATTTCTCTAAAGATGAAATCAGTGATACACCCGAGGGTTAAAAAAAAAAATCATTTTAGATTCTGTCAATATATCACATATCAAAATTAATTCCAGATGTAGTAGAGCTTTGCTATTAAAAAAAATCAAATCATAGGAAAGTTGAAGAAATGATTTTTGTTAATCTGACAACATGGAATAAGGTCATAAGCATAAAAATAAAACCTAAGAAAAGTTATCATACATGTGGCTCCCAGCCTGGGGATTCAAAAGAGTTAGGCTGCAACTGTTGTTTCCTTTGCAAAACCAATTTTTAGTTTCTCCCCATTAATACTACAACTACTCTCTACTCATTTTTTTATTTTAATTTTATATTGGAGTATAGTTGATTTACAATGTTGTGTTAGTTTCAGGAATACAGCAAAGTGATTCAGTCATATATATATATATATATATATATATATATATATATATATATATATATATATCCTTTTTCAGATTCTTTTCCCATATAGGTTATTACAGAGCATTGGTAGAATTCTCATGCTATACAGTAGGTCCTTGTTGATTATCTATTTTTTATATAGTTCTACTCATTATTTTTAATGAGCAAAACCATTTCCTTGATACGAACTTGGTGCAACATTGTCCCAGGTCTTCCTCCTGGTTTAACCTTCAGATGTTAGGTTAGAGGGTGCATTCCTCTTTCTGAAGAGTGAGCCTTGGACCCATCCTCTCACTTCATTAAAGACAGTTAGTTCCCTCTATCTGTCTGTCTGGCTGTCTTCTTTCCATCATTTTGCCAACAGTCTCCTCTTTTTTTTTTTTTTGCGGTACGTGGGCCTCTCACTGTTGTGGCCTCTCCCATTGCGGAGCACAGGCTCCAGATGCACAGGCTCAGCGCCCATGGCTCACGGGCCCAGCCGCTCTGCGGCATGTGGGATCTTCCCGGACTGGAGCACGAACCCGTGTCCCCTGCATCAGCAGGCGGACTCTCAACCACTGCACCACCAGGGAAGCCCTAACAGTCTCCTCTTTTACTGGATAATTCCCATGAGCATAAATATATGTTTGCTCTCTCAGTTTTCAAAACACACACACACACACACACACACACACACTCACACGCACACACTGGCCCCTCCATCCCCACCCTTCCTCCAGCTGTTGCCTCACTTCTCTACTCCCCTGCAGAGGATGACTGTTGCAAAGAACTGTCTAGGAACACAGCCTCCATATCCTCAGTTCATCTAGCCTTCAGCCCACTCCAATCTGGCTTCTGCCACCAACACACAAATGAAATCGCTTTTGTCATGTCACAAACCAATTCCATTTGCCGCAATCGTTGGGCCCTTTTCGATCCTCATTCCAGGCACATTTGACAGAATGGATGGCTTCCTCTCCTCAACATGCTCTCCGCTCTTGGGATCTGTGGCAGGACAACATCTCCTGATTTCCCCCTCAGTTTATGGTTCTCTTCTCTCTCTTGAATACTTGCCCTGGATAATCCCGTTCATTTCCATGGCTTTAAAAACATCCCATCTGGCAGAGTTCCCTGGTAGCCTTCTGGTTAGGATTCTGGGCTTTCACTGCCATGGCCCGGTTTTGATACCTGGTTGGGGAACTAAGATCCCACAAGAAAATTCCATGTGCTGACTGCTTCTGACTTTACACACTCACATGTCCATCAGCTGCCCCTATATCTCAGCTTGGAGGTCCAATAGTATTTCAAAAAAAATCTTGTCAAAAATGGGCATCTTCAGTTTCCCCCATAACCTGCCTTCACCTCACACAGGTTTCCTAATCACATCTCCTGTGTTGCTCAAGCTAGAAACTTGGGAATCATCCTTGATTCGTAATCAGAGTCCCATCTATTCTGTTTCTGAAATACATCTCAACTTCCTCTCGTTCTCTCTATGTCCACTGCCACCATCCTGGTCTGTACTATATCATCTCTGACCTAGATTACTGCCCAAGACCCATTCTTGCCCCTCCCTAATCATTCTCTTTGCATCCCTGCCTATGGCTCCAAACCAATTGCCTCAGGTCTCTGATATGTCATTGGGGTAAAGTCAAGAGGAGTTGCTTTTGAATTGTAGGTCCAATGAGAAGGGAAGAGAAAAATCAAGAATGACCAGGGTTTTGCTTGAGCAATTTTGCACGAGGCAATGACTGTTATCAAGATGGGAAAGTTTGGGTCAGGTACAGGTTTGGCTGATGGGGATGGGTTGGAGGGGTGATCAATAGTTTTTCCATGTGCTAATCCCGAGATGTCATTTAGCCAAGCAGGAGTGTGCTATAGTTGCAAAGAAATATTAGACAGGATAGATGTTTGTTGAATGAATAAGTGAACCAAACTAGGCTACCAGAGAAGCAAATTCTGGGGGAAAGATTTGGAAGAGTTGGTAAGGCTGGGAGGTAACATTCTAATGGAAATCCCTGGTATTATTTGGATATATGGGCCTGGAGAGCAATAAGAAAATTAGACCTGGAGGCTTAGAGCTGAGGGTTATCTTGAGAGTTTAAAGTACGGAAAAGATAAGATGAAAGTGGAACTTCTAGAAAACGAAACTATTTTCTTTTCACATATTTATTCAAAATAAAATTAGTTTTATTGAGTTTGATGGGGAAATGTTTAGTGTCATCCCTTTCTTCTACCCACTAGAAACCAGTAGCTCCCCTCTTCCTCCATTCCAAGTGGTGACAGCCAAAAATGTCACTAGACATTTCCCATCCCCAGGGTCGAGGAGAGAATCGCCCCTCGTTGAGAACTACAGGATTACAGCAATGGCAATGAGAAAATCGGTACTTCTTTTTAGCCACTGAAATGTTAATATTAGAGAATACTGGAGAGATAACTACCAAGTAGTGGCGTTCTGAGCTTTTACCCTGCAAAAAGCTCTTGGAAAGAATTTGATCACGAAGCAGGCTGCATGCACTGCGAGGGCGTGGGGTCGGGAAAGAGGGTGGAGGCGCGCTCCCACGCAGGAGAGCATCGTTAAAGGCCAGGGCAGAGGACAGCAGCCAGCACCTGGGCTCAGCGTTGCAGACAGCGCTGTCTCCCCGTGAAGAAATCCTGGCTGCTCTCCACACGCGGATGGCTTTGGTGGAAGCAGGCAGGTCCCAGCATTGCCGAGCCCTATGGGTGTTGATCTCATTGGAGCTGACTCAGTACAGTTCACCTGCTGCCCCCTAGCGAGGCGGCTCGGGATGCCTGGTAAGTTGTGGTACCTCCCGAACTGCGTGTCCAGGCTGAACTGCCAAGCTGGCTCTGAGCTTGAATAACAGGGGTGGTGCTGTTTGCAGCAACATGGATGGACCTGGGGATTGTCGTGCTGGGTGGGGTGGGTCGGACAGAGATCGAGGTGGTGTCGCTTATGTGCGGAATCTAAAAGAGAGGTGACGGGGGTGAACTTATTTGCGAGGTGGAAACAGACAGACTTAGAGAACGAGCTTGTGGTCGTGGGGGGCGGGGTGGAGTGGGGGGAGGGATAGTTAGGGAGGTTGGGATCGACATGTACCACTGCTGTATTTAAAATGGATGACCGGCGGGGACCTGCTGTGTAGCTCGGGAAACTCTGCTCCGTATTATGTGACGCCTAGATGGGAGGAGAATTTGTAAGAGAATAGATACACCTGTATGTATGACTGAATCACTTTGCTGTGCACCTGAAGCGCACACGGCATTGTTCATCAGCTATACGCCAATATAAAATAAAAAGTTAAAAAAAGGAAAAAAAAAAGCACCCAAAACACAAAAAAACAGGATCCAGGAGACCGGAACAGGTTGGCCTTCTAGCTTTCCTTCCGTCCTTGCTCCAAATAGCATCCTTAACAGTCACTAGCGACTTCCCAAACGTGGCGAAGTGGACGGCACAGGACGTCAGTGGGACAGCGTGGGCGGGGGGCGTTGGTGGTGACGGAAAGGCTCGACCACTGCAAGTGCTTCCCAGGCGGTAAAAGTAGCCCGGCGAAAAGTGGGCTGGGGCAGCCGCTAGGGCACCAGGAACATACTCTCTCTCGGTCGCCCTCTGCTGTCGAGACGAGTGAGGACAGCTCCTGCAAGAGACACCGTTCTGTTCCGGAGGCACAAATTCAGATGCCAGGCACCGATATAGGCCACGGGATGACATTGCTTCTTACCAGCTGCAGTGAAGACAGATCATCTATTTCAGTGTGTGTGCCAGGAAAAGAAACGCTAATCATAGACCGTAGAGTCCCAAAGCACAGATTTAGAGATATTGAGGGACTAATCCTGTCCCTGAAACATAACAACTGCGTATGGGAGGGTAGCAGTAGGGATAAGAATTAGTTCTCTGAGGAGAGTGTTAAAATGATCTCCATACCGGGGATGTATGCAAGGCCCCTACTCTTTGTACTTCTTTTGAGAGGAAATCTTGAGTTTAAGTCATACCACATGAATTATGAAAAAAATCATTCATATATTAAAAAGATTTATCACAACTTCTTTAAATAGAGGTCATTCTAAATACCTAAAATATTTTTGATTTACCAAAACTTACAAGGAATTTGTATATATACATATGTTTGTGTGTGTGTTTGTGTTGATCACGTAAAGCAAAAATCCTCATGTATGTATCTGCATGTTTCATCTGAGTTAAGGTTTTGAATAAAGGAATTTGAAGAGAGAGGAGACATGATTTGACCTGTTTTGAAAGGATTCTGGCTGCTGTGTTGGGAATAGACTATAGGAGATCAAGGTGGTGGCAGGGAGACCAGTTAGTGGGGTACTTTGGTTTTCTAGGCAAGATGATGGGGGCTGTGATCAGGGCGGTAGTGGTGCAGGTGGTGATGAATGGTCCGAATCTAAGTATATTTTAAATGTAGAACCAGTGGGATTTGTGGATGTGCTTACAGATTGGGTGAGAGAGAGAGACAGAGAGACATCAAAGTCAAGGATGACTGAGCAACTAGGAGAATGGACTTGCCATCAACCAAGATGAAGGAGACTGTGGTCAGGATGGGAGGGCAGGGAATTGTAGGACCTGGAGAGAAAAGATTCTGAGTGTAGACACTGAGTGAAGACATCTGTTAGACATTCGACTGGAAGGCCAAGCAGAGTAAGTCTCCTACATACGAACGAGTTCTGTTCTGAGAGCACATTCATAAGTCCAATTTGTTCCTAAGTCCAACAAACGTAGCCTAGGTACTCAGCTAACACAATTGGCTATATAGTAGTATATTGTAATAGGTTTATAATACTTTTCGCACAAATAATACATAAAAAAACAAACACAAAAAATAAAGAAAACATTTTTAATCTTACAGTGCAGTACCTTGAAAAGTACAGCAGTGCAGTACAACAGCTGGCATCCAGGGGCTGGCATCCAGTGAACAGGCAAGAAGAGTACTGACTGGAGGAGGGAGAGGAGGTGGGAGGTGGTAGAGCTGAAGGATCGTCAGTAACAGGAGATGGAGGGCAGGCTGCAATCTCGCTCACGCCTGACGCTGATGGAACGCGCTGATGCATCTTTGAAAGTTCGAAACTTGAAGGTTCGTATGTAGGGGGCTTACTGTACACAATTGAATATGAATCTGGAGTTCAGGGGAGAGGCCCGTGCCAGAAATTTGGCCCACACCAAATTGGAAGGCGTCAAGATAGAGTTGCCGTTTAAAGTCGTAACAGTGTATGAGACCCCTAAGAATGGAGCCTTGGGCACTCTCAAGAGGTTGGGGGGGAGAGAAGCAATCAGTGAGGGGGTCTGAGAGGGAGACTCAGTGAGGTGGGACAGAGTGGGCCCAAATGGGGATGGGGGGGGTGATGCGTGCTGAGGAGGGCGTCACAAGCTCTGCTACACGTGGTTATGATTTCAACAAACTGAGGTGTGGGGTGTGTACCTCGCTGTGTTGGGAGGTGGGCACAAAGACTGGGACAGATCGTGAGGACACCAGAGAGGGTTTCATTAGGAGTCTGGTTTTGACCAGGGAGCGATACGATCAGAAGTGTTTCAGAAACCACCACGTGGCAGAGTGTGGCATTTAGAAGCATATACTCCATAGCGGTAGAGTAACAATTCTTCACTTTTCGCTTATATACTGTGCATTGCTTCATTAACTATAGTGGTGTATTAATTTTGTAATTGAAAAACTATTAAAATGAATGAGAAATATGAGAAGACTGGAAACCAGTAATTGGAAAGGGCATTGTAACAGCTCGGAAAAGAGATGATTAGGGTTTGAAGGAGGACCCTGGCTAGGAGATGCAGTGAAGTCAGGCGCTTAGATCTTCAGCATCTGGCAATCTGCTAGGAACTGGCTAAAGGAGACAGGAAGATGGAGGGGACTGTCACCAAGCTCAGAGGGGACATCACCTCCTGACCCACCTCTCCCAAACAGAACTTGGACCCCTCCTTCCAAAAGTAATGTCTCAACATCTTGACGACGCAGACAGGTAGGGATGAAGTTCATCTCTACTGTTCAGAACATGAACGAATCGGTTATGTAAATGATTTTATTCAAACTCATGTGTTTTCTTTTTCCTGAGAGTAAAAAAAAATGGAGGTATTAAGTGATATAATCTGTTATAAAGATAACTTTGTGGGGACAACCTCTTCAAAAAAAGGGATAGGCACTTTCCCTAATGACATGGCTTTCTGACATGAACCAGATATCTGGCTTTGCTAATTTGGGGATGCATTTGATGTTTATCTGCCCATGAGTAGCAAACAGAAAAGTGGACCTGCCCACACATTCTCAGTAGGTTCATCTGTGTAGCTTTCTGCTAAATCAGTGGACAATACGTTACCCAGACATACACTTCGCAACCTGTTAAGATAGTCAACTGAGATGCTGAGTAGGTGGTGGAAGATTCAGGTGTGTACTTTTTAGCCTTAGCTTCCAAGTATACCTGCCTCAAGTTTGACACTAGGCATTTCTAAGGCTTGTCAGAGGAAAAATCAGTATGTGCAGAGGATTGCCTTAATAAGAATAGGCAGACAACAATTCCTGCAGAATTTTTTTTTTTTATGTGTGGGTGGAGCTAAGTCTTAAAGAGCTATTTACTGGGACTCCGGTACTTTGGAAGATTTAAGGATTTGCTTTCACTGAACTGCACTCCAATATATCATCGATCTGTACTGTACCACATGATACTGGTCATTTTACTTCTAGGAATGTTAACATGGATGACCCCATCAGAGTCCTCATGAAGTCCCAGGGGCAAAACTTACCTTAGGCCTCAGTACCAGGATAGAGGTATACTTCTGGATTATGTCTCTTGTGGAGACTTATCAATGGACGTCCTTTTCAAGGCAAAGCAAGTTCAGGGTTGAATTCACTGCCTAATTCTTGTAAGTACTCAGGCTACTGGAGCATGCATTTTGTTTTGAATATATCCCTGGGCTTTATCTTATTTTGTCTATTAATTTTCCATTCAACTACAATTCTCTTACTTTGTGTTTTAATACGCTACCTCACTTTTATTATTTTTTTCAACGAGGCAGGAAACAGCAAACCTTGGACTCAGGGTGGACACAGGAATGGGGGAAGGAGATGGAAATATGAAATGAATTGCGTTAAGTTAAAAAGGCCATTGCTATAGAGATAAATATGATGAAATGTGAAATAAACTAAAAGGTCATCCTAGAAGGAAGATGCAAGGGCAACCCCCTCAGCACGTTTTCTGTGTGCTACTGAATTCACTCACATCTCCTTTAAAAAATCTCTCTCCCCAGACTACAAATTACAGATCTCATGAGCCATCTAATGAATTCTGAATGATACCTTGATTTAATGTGAAATGTCAAGAACTACTTCTAAGTAAATGAACATGTCTCCTATAAAGTGCCATACAAAGGCCATTTTAATTTGCTAAAACAAACAAACAAAAAAACCAAACAGAACGAACTTTTTCTTACTGCTACACATCTACCGTCTTAAAAAAGTGATACCCAGAATTTAAATAACCTATTTTCAGGTGTTACTTAAACAAAAGCATTTGTGTAAGTATTCTTGTAAGTAAAACCAGTGGCAAACAAACAAAACCAGAGCCCAGACGCATAATTCTGGCTATGAATTTTAAATTATGTTTTATTTTTCTGTCCTGAAAATTCTGTTCACTAAAACTTCATAGTATATTAGAAACAGACACATAAATCCATTGAGCCTCTGCATAAACAAACATTTTCAGACTTTACTCCTGATGCATTCTTCAAATTACCCGCAGAAAACTAACTGCTTATAAAGAATGTTTTAGGCTATGCTGATGATTTAAAAACAAGCACACAACCAACATAAAAACAAAGAATTTTCCTCTTTTTCAGGAGAAATGTCTTATGAAGTTATCCTCTCGAAACACGTTTGCTGTCAATTCTGGGTGAACCAGGATGGCCGCTTCCGGTCTCGCTCGATGATCCTCTTGCCCTGGTCTTGCTTGGAGGGTGTCTCCCCCAAGTACAGCACCGTGGTCTCCATGGTAGGAGCCTTGAAAGGGCCTCCCTCTTGCTTCCCTATCTGTCGTCTGATTTCCGCTGTCTCTTTACACACCTTCTCATAGCAATAGCCACAGAGGACGTGTTTCTGTTTCAGGTGACCACATTCAGGACAAACGTCTATATTGTTCTTAAAAAAAAAACCAACCAAACAACAACATTTTAACAAGAGGCAACATAACACACACATCACCGACAGGAATGAGGCTTATATGTAAACCTTCTTGGAATGTCCATGCCGCACAAGGTCACAGGACCACCCAGTTCAACCTCATTTTAATAGGGAAACTGAGGACACACACTGATTTGAATTAGTAGAAAAATTGGGACTAGAACTCAGGTCTACCGACTTTGAATCTGGTACATTTTTACTTAAATACAACAGTCTTATTATGTGAAACGGTACTCCATTCCCCCATCCTCAAAAACTAAACATCTGATAAGGAGCCCATCAACACATTGGGGTGAACCACACAGCCAGCATCTTAAATAAGACACCAAGGTAAAGGGAATTCACTTTTTCTTTCAGTCTATCCTGGGAAGAACAAGATGGTAAACACATTACAAGTTGGCTTCCCCTGGTCATCAGAGTGTAATTCAAATTCCTATATGAAGTATAGCTGGTCTGCAGTGTGAGTTTTCTTCCTATAAATGAACACTGATTATTCCTTAATGTAAAACTCCCTATATATTACAATTTGAGGGTATTTTCATGAGTTTTATATGTCTACCCAACTTTAATAAGACAATTCTAACCTCTAAAGAAGTCCTTTCATTGTGTTCTAAAGGTAGGTTTGAAATATAAAGAAAAATAGTAAACGGGAACATCAAAGAAACTCTGAGCACTTCCAAAGATTAATCTACAAACATCTGTGAGGCAGACGACAAAAAGAACTCCATTTTCTGAAAGAAACAAAAAACCTTGCAAATCATTTGCCTCACCGACTTCTCATCTTACTCCAATACCTGGAAACTGGATCGCACATCCAACTTCGAGGTATGGAAAAAATACCCACTGTCACTTGGTGCCCTTTTCCTAACAAATCCCTCAGCCTAACACACAATATGTAGCAGAAAACAATTCACCAAAGCAAATGAATGCACAAGACGAGAGCTATTCTTTTCCCTCAGAAAAAAACAAAGTCAGGGAAGTTATGTAACATCTCATTCCTAAACTCTTAAATTCTCTCAAACTGTATGAATTACTGGTGCCTCAATTAATGAAGTATTTTTCAGTTGCACATTTTAAGTCTGGTCCCAACTGTGAATCAATAATACTTTAGAGCTTAAGTTCTAAGGGTTTGGTTTAATACTGAACATGGAGGCTCATGAAAGTCCATTTTCTGTCCTTGAGTTCCATCTGTACTGCCCCACTGCTGGGGAATGCCGTGGAGTAAACAGGAACTCAAATCACGGCTGTTAAAGCCTTAAATTAACAGATCAAAGGTAAGAAACGCTGGGTTTCCCTGGTGGCGCAGTGGTTAAGAATCCGCCTGCCAATGCAGGCGACATGGATTCAAGCCCTGGTCCGGGAAGATCCCACATGCCGTGGGGCAACTAAGCCCATGTGCCACAACTACTGAAGCCCACGTGCCTAGAGCCTGTGCTCCGCTACAAGAGAAGCCACCGCAATGAGAAGCCGGAGCACCACAATGAAGACAACAGCAACTAGAGAAAAGTCCACGCGCAGCAACGAAGACCCAACGCAGCCAAAAATAAATAAAATTCAAAAAAAAAAAAACAAAAAGGGTAAGAAACGCTAAAATTTTTGTTACTAGATCAATGAAGAAAGTGTACCCATGGGACATGGTGGGTGGGGTGAGGGAGAGGGAGCACTGAGATCTAGAACTGTCTGAGGATCGGAACACACACTAAGTTTCAAGAGAAGAATGTGACTTCAATAGGAGACTGCTAGGGTTCAAATCCTGGCTTCACCTTTTAAGTCTGGGACCACAGGCAAATTCTTTTTGCCTCAGTTTCTTCATCCTAAAACTGAGCAAAACAATATTTACTCTGGAGGGCTGTTGTGAGGATATGATGAGAAAATTCATGTAAAGCGCTTAGATACATCATCAGCACTTAATAGATATTAGCTATTTTTATTACTTATCTAAGGATTTTCCTTCACAGTACCTTACTGGATACAGTGAAGAAAAGAATAAATCTGTAAGGGCTAGTAAAACCCCATAATCGAATAGATCTATGCTTCTGACTTTAATTTTAGGGTCTGCCATAGTTAAAATGTTTATTCATATATGGTTCAAAATCACACAGATTAGGACTGGCACAGCTCACAATACAAAAGTCACATAGACTCTTAACAGCCCAGTCCTCTGTCCAGACTCTAAACTCCCTCCGTGACTATGTTCCTAAGACTTAGGCTACAAGACAGTAGATACACACACATACATAACGAGAATATTGTATTTAATTTAGGCCAGAGGAAGGTAGACATGTAAGATCTGAAAATAATTCACTCATGAGTTATGTGAATAAAACAAGAGAATATGCAGTGGTGGACATGAGAAAAAGCACACCCACAAAAATCACCATATTACCTTAACTTTAATAAGCTTATGAGGGTTTCTTCTCCTACACCTGTTAACTTCAATGCTGCGTCTGTTTTTGGGAGCTGCCATCCAAAAGATGTTCTCCAAAAAGCTGGAAATCTCCTTACTTCCATTGGTATCATTTGCTGTTTCTGTAAACATAGCTGGACCTTGGACCGCTAATGCTGGTTCTACAAAACAAACACGGAGATACAGAATCAGTTTCTAACTTCTAAATGACCATTTACAGGTATCATTCTCCTTAACAATCAACAATGATATATCAAAAGGCACATATAAAATATTACATTCAACAGGCATTTAACAGGAAACCTTAGTAGCTACTGAAATATAGTAAAGCTCATACATAAAGTAATTTTAAAGAACACAGAATTTTTCTTAGTGGCACCTGCTTAAATGAATCGGTTAAATTCTACCAAGAGTTTCTCATAATACAGAACTCAGGGGTTTAGTAGTAAACATGAATAAATCTAAGCTTGAGATTTCCAAAATCCACTTCCTACTGGCACTGAGATAACTGTTGACTGCCGTTTTATATTACATTCAAATGGGGTTAGCTCCTCAGTCATATCCTGGTAGGCCCTTTAAGTCACTTCGTTCTTCATAATATTTAATCTCAATCCCCGTCAGCTCTCTAAGGAAAAGAACTAGCTCATCACTCTTTGTAGAATATTAATTTATTTATGTGACCATCAACATTTCACTTTTGTTTTTAAAATTGTTTATAAAATCAGAGAGATTCCTTTACCCTCTCTTTGCTATATTCCTCAGACTTGCAACAGTTCTTTTGACTTTAGGAACTCTTAAAAATATACAAAGCTGTCTAACACTTAACAACTGGTATTCCTTGTCAATATATCTAAAAGTATTGCTATGCATAGCCTGATGTAATAGCGCAGACTCTGGAAGGTCTGTGTGACCTTGAGGCCTTTCTGAGCCTACTTCTTCAGTTGAAAAGTGGAGACACCTAATGGGATGGTTGTGGAGATTATCTCAGGAAGCATATGTAGGCTTTGACATATAGGGGCCTCACGGTTCAGACTGCCTGGGTATTATCATTATTATGTTTGGGATACCTTGGAAATCGAGTGGAATGTAAATGTCAAAGCAATGACAATTTTAACAAACAAGACACTTCCCTTTAAAATCAGTTTCCGGGGAAAACATGGGATCCGGATTCAACTGCACAAAGCTCAAACGCCACAGAGAGCAAATTGCTTTAGGGGGTGGGATGACTGGAAAGGAAAGATAAGAGAATCTAGATAGTGGCGTCCCTTGATGTTAAGCTAATGAGCTTCGGCTACATTCTGTGTACGAATGAGACGATCAGAGGACTTTTTTTCCCCTTAGTTGTAGGGGACTGGGGAGCAAAAACAGGTGTCTCTTGTTTCTAAGTAAGTGCATGTCCGGGACAATGTCCCCTACGCGTGGCCGAATATCAGGACGCGGGAGCAGGGCAGAGTACGAGCGGTGCCCACCACTCTGCCTGGGGTCCCCTCCGCACCATCCCTCTCCACGGAGGCTTTCTTTTTTTTTTTTTTTTTTTTTTTGCGGTACGCGGGCCTCTTACTGTTGTGGCCTCTCCCGTTGCGGAGCACAGGCTCCGGACGCGCAGGCTCAGCGGCCATGGCTCACGGGCCCAGCCGCTCCGCGGCATGCGGGATCCTCCCGGACCGGGGCACGAACCCGCGTCCCCTGCATCGGCAGGCGGGCTCTCAACGACTGCGCCACCAGGGAAGCCCATCCACGGAGGCTTTCTTTACGTACCACATTGAGGACTGGGAAAGCCTGGCCGGCTCTGCCGAAGTTTCCGCTGCAGTTGCTCCCAAAAGTTCCGGAGGAGTCCCTGGGCTGCGGGCCACGGCGGAATCTTCAGCATCAGCATGGCAGGCGCCATGTTGCTCGTCCGTAAACCACGCCCACCGGACCGCTGGGTCCCGCCCCTACGTCGAGCATGCGCACAGACGCAGAGTCGGGCAAACGCGCACCTGGAACTACAACTCCCAGCATGCCCCTGGAGCGTCTCTGACTTTCCTCCAATCAGAGAGAGGGAAAGGAAGGCGCGGGGAGGGGAAATGAAAGGAAACGGGCCGCAGTGCGCATGTGTGCGGAGGTGCGCTGGGTCTTCGGGTAAAGATGGCGGAGCGTGGTTACAGCTTTTCGCTGACTACATTCAGGTATGGAAGGGGCCCCGGAGGTCCTCCTCGTAACCGAGGTTGCAGGAACTCTGCTGACCCGGTTTTTACCGTCCTGGTCTCTGGCTTGGTGGTTCCGGAGGGCCCAGTAGGGAATGGGGGTGGAAATGCAACTTTGCAAAGTCATTTGCAGGGCCCTCCCGCGGCCTGGGGAGCAGTAGTGCCTGGGGGCCGTGGGAACGCAAGTTGGGGGGTCCGGGGCGACCGACCTTGACGCTGCTGGAGGTTGAGGCCCTCACCCAGGGATTTTCTTTAGCTTTGGAGATTAGGGAAGAAAGTAGCTTTGCATTAGCTGTCTCCGGGTGTCCCGTTCAGAATTCAAGATTTCCTTTCTGACCGAAGTAGGCCTGATTCGGAGCTCGGAATCTTGGTCAGAGCTATGGGGTCCCTTTTTCTCGGAAAGCCCTAACTTTACAGTTTGGTCCGAGTCTTAGTCTCCGTTTGTCACTAATGTCTCTCGAAACCTCTTCCCGCTTTCGTTTTCTTTGGTGCCGCTACTGGAAGCTTAAGGACTGAAAGTGAAAGCGTTATTTATCTTTCTATTCTCTAGTTTTTGTAGGCGCCAAACTACTAGGCTACATTTGCGTTTTGGCTATTATTTTGGGAAGGGGTTATATTTATTTTAAAAAAAGATTGTAGGCTTTTTTATTTTAGAACAGGTAGATAAGTATATTTTTCAAAGTAAACTTGAGTTAAACTATCATCATTCCCAATGTAAGAAGACCGTCACCAAAGGATTTAATAAATCGACTGGGGAAGGATTCAATTTGGCCATTTTCCTACAGACCAGTGATGCCCCGTTTAATTAAAATGTATTCTTATCTGACTGCTGAAGGCGGGCCGCATCTGACTTGTTGAGGACTTTCTGTGTGGGTGGAGCTTAGTCCATCTCTTTGGACTACCATCTGTGATAAATTATCTCAGCACCTTACAGATGAGCTAACCACAGCTCAGGCAAATTAAATAACTCGTCCCTGGTCATAGGTGAGTAGCTGAGTTAACATTCAGACTGGGTTCTTTCTGACGACAAATTTAATACACTTTCCATTACTGTGCGACGTCTTCTTAAAATGCTAAAATACCTTTCTTTTAATAAAAGGTCTCATCATATACAACAATAGGGAGCAATGTTTGCCAAGTAGTTACTGTTCATATTCGTGAACAAAGCAAACCTGGACCTTTGTCTTTAAGAGAGTGTAATCCTAGTGGAGCCGAAACATAAAACAACCATATGTTAGCAGGGACTGAATCTTTCTATAGTAAATTTCCTTATTAAAACACACTCTTTTGTTTTTTAACATGATAGTGCATTTCTGTTTTAGATTAAAAGATTTGTTTCCAGCCTGTTGTACTCAGAGTTAAACTACTAAAGGTGGAATGACAAGAGACTATACTGTAGGAGGTGTTTTTGTGGATTACATTTAGTTGGGGATATTGACAATAAGTGGATAAACATATGGGTGCCTACTAATGCATTCTGAAGAATGTTTTTCCTTTACTCAGGAATTTTTATCAAGAGAGGGAGAAAGAAGGAGCAAAACTTCAGACTGGGTAGTCAGGAAAGACCAGTGTGCTGGGGGACTGAAAGATGAAAGGGAGCCAACTGTTCGAAGATTTAGGGTAGAGAGAGTTGCAGACAGAGGGAAGAGCATGTATGAAAGTGCCAAAGTTGAGAAGGACCGAACTGATAAGAAGGCCAGTGTGTTAGAGTATAATGAGCAGAGAGTGAGCATGGGTCAGGCCAATTTTGCAGGGCCCTGTAGGCCAGAGTAAGGAGCTTTTATTGTAAGTGAACCAAGAAGTTATTATAGGATTTAAATGGGGAATGACATGGTACAAAAGTAACTCCGGGTGAGGGAAGGGAAGTAAGAATGGAAAAGATGAAAACTAGTTAGACGGCTATTTCAGTTATCCCTGGTAGAGATGCTGGTGCTTTGGAATTGGGTAGTGGCATGATTGAATACAAGGACGGTTGATAGCTCGGTGAGCTCCCAGGTTAGTGAGCTTTCATACAGAAAGATGCAATGATAGAAGTGTATATGTGTGATTATGGCCACAGAAGAAAAGCTAACTTTTAAGTTTACCTAATCCTTTAAAATGTCCCAAAAGGTATTTGAACTAGGTCTTGAAGAATAATTGAAAGCTGGATGGACCCAGAAAGTCATGATATGATTATCAAAATAGGGACCATTAAAGGAAAACAAGTACAACCTAATTTAAAAAATTTAAATGCTTATTGCTGTTATTCTGCTCAAGTCAGCTAATTTTGTCATTTAACAGTCTTTAAACTGCCGCCCCTATAGGCTTATTCCTTAAATAGGTCTAGATGTGTGTCTGTCAGTCAAAGGAACCTGGTCATAGGCTGTGTATTGGAGTACTGACTGAACAGAGCTTACACTTTGTAAATGTTGAAAAAATAATTCAAGTATGATGAATCTTAGCCAAAGAGGAAGCATAGGACAGTATAGGTGTGAGTGTGTGGGATTCAACCTAGTCTGGGTAGTCAGGGCAGCTTCCCTGAGGACATGACATTTCTACTAAGGGGTGGAGGATGACTTGGAAGGAGTTCACCAGACAGTGGTGAAGTGCATTGCAGACAGAGGGGTTAGCTTGTCAGAGGGGTCTTTGAATGTTAAGAGTAGTTGTGTGTCTGGAGCAAGGTGGGATGGTGTGAGTTGAGACTTGAGTGACAAAGAGAGTATCTATAATTTTGTGAAGATAAAATAGATGACCTTCTGAAACTGAAGATTATATTTTCAGTAGTAGACTGGAGATGTGGACCTAGCTGTGTGTCGCTTTGGACAAATTACTTTCATTCAAGGACTTTGTCAATAAAATAGAAAGGTTGGTGACATTTATAGTAATTGTTCTAACTCAACAGCTAGATCGAAATAAAATGTGACCTAAAAAGCCAGTTTGGGCCTAGCTAGTAGCATTTGGCTGCCAAACTCATGGAACCAGAAATGTTAAGTATAACCAGCTCATGGCATCTCGGAATAGTTTTGTATTATATAGCAAATACTTTGTTGTGACTGATATCTAGGTTTTATGTCTTAGGCCATGTCTGCTTTATAAAATGTTTAACTCCACCCACGTGGATTGTTTGCTGTTATTTGGTATTTAACAGACACATACATGTTCTTAATAATATTACTATTTGGTATTTAACCAGCTCATGGCATCTCAAAATAGTTTTGTAATATATAGCAAATGCTTTGTTGTGACTGATATCTAGGTTTTATGTCTTAGGCCATGTCTGCTTTATAAAATGTTTAACTCCACCCACATGGATTGTTTGCTGTTATTTGGTATTTAACAGACACATACATGTTCTTAATAATATTACTATTTGGTATTTGCTTGCTGCTAATTTTGTGCCAGAAACAAAAGGCATCGCTTCATTTAATCTTCACAACAACCTTTGAAATATTGATAGGTAACTACTATACTACTATTATCCCCGTTTTACAGATGAGAAAACTGAGACACAGATTAAGTAATTTGCCCAAAGTCACAAGGTTGGTAAGTGGTGAAAGGCAACAGTAATGATGCTGCTTTAAGTGGCAGACAAGAAAAAACAACCTAAGGAAAGAGATTAATGTTACACTATGAATAAACTTAGTTTCCGTACAACTTCATGATAAATTTTCAAAGCCCAGCTATTCCTTGGTGCTGATTAATGGATTTGGCCTATTTACCTGCCCTTTCTCAGAGGTGTTCCTCTAATAAGTATTTGAGAATGTGAATTTAGCAATACCTTTGTTTCTCTTTAAGCCCATCTGGTAAACTTGTCCAGATTGAATATGCTTTGGCTGCTGTAGCTGGAGGAGCCCCTTCAGTGGGAATTAAAGGTAATTAAATGCTTCATTCATTTCAGATTACTGTTATTAGTTGTCATAATGTGTTCTTTTGGAATTAGTAGGTAATTAATGTAAAAGTAAAAAGCTGTGGTAGCATAATTTTTTAACAGTTCCTTTTGGGGTTTTTTGTTTTATAAATTTATTTATTTATTTATTTTTGGCTGCGTTGAGTCTTTGTTGCTGTGCGCGGGCTTTCTCTAGTTGCAGCGAGCGGGGGCTACTCTTTGTTACGGTGCGCAGGCTTCTCATTGCGGTGGCTTCTCTTTGTTGCGGAGCACGGACTCTAGGCTCATGGGCTCAGTAGTTGTGGCTCGCGGGCTCTAGAGCGCAGGGTCAGTAGTTGTGGTGCACGGGCTTAGTTGCTCCATGGCATGTGGAATCTTCTCAGACCAGGGCTTGAACCCCTGTCCTGAGTTGGTAGGCGGATTCTTAACCACTGCGCCACCAGGGAAGTTCCAACAGTTCTTTTTGTTAATCTACAGTATTTTGATGTTTAAAGAAAGTAATAAGCCAAAGAAGATGATTAATTTTTTTTTCAAAATAAATATAGCACCTTTATCTATTGTGATAACCCACAAACAGTCTTTCCTATTCAGAAAACTGAGTATTTTGTTTTTTCCACTGATTATGTATCACTGTTCTCTGGCAGTTTTTACTCTTTCCATAACTTAGAAAAGGTTAATCATAAAACTTAAAGATAACTTATAAAAAACATATCATTGATTGTAAAATTTCAGATTATAAGAACAGTAGGCCAAGTAGGCAGAATTCCGTTATCTTAAAACATATGGACTTTTCTTGAGAAAAGTTGTGTAATACCTGTAGCTGAGGGATGTCTTAGTGCGATAGAGATGACCAGTGAGGGAAAGGTGATTTACCTTTCCTTGGGTAATTTTAATATGGAAATCCAGAAGAAAAGGTTTTATAACTAAGAAGAAATAAAGGAGTTTGGCTGAAATGCTTCCACAACTAGAAAACTGTTGAAGCAGAGTCTTTAAATAACATTTAAGTCTTTTTTTTTTTTTAAAGCTGCAAATGGTGTGGTCTTGGCAACTGAGAAGAAACAGAAATCCATTTTGTATGACGAGCGAAGTGTCCACAAAGTGGAACCAATCACCAAGCATATAGGTTTGGTGTATAGCGGCATGGGCCCAGATTACAGGTACCTTGTACCCTTTGTTCTTTTTCTCACCATCTCGTGAATTCCTTGTAATCTATACTTTGAGGGGAAAAATCAAAGGATGTTTTTCCTTTAATCTCCCAACTTCTCATTGTTGGCAGCTGAACTTAGTTTGCCAGTATGAGACAGACTGGGGCTTATTTGAAGGAGAAGAACTCAGTGCCACTCAGTTGTAAAAGAGGAGATGGATACTTACCCCTCTCATCTCTGTTCAGTGATTTTCCCTTCTGATCATAATCCCTCTTCTACCATCCAAGGGCTCAGCAAGGGCTTTGCTGTTCTCTAAATGTATTTTAAAAACAAAAAAAGCAATACATGTCATAATAAGCTATATTTTTAAAAAGTTGTCTGACAGCAAAAGAAAGCATACCATCCAGAGTTAACCTCATTTTATTTAGTTCTGTTTTTAGCAAAGGGACAGAATTCTCAAAAGGCCACTGAAAGTTGTGGAGTATGACAGCCAGTCTGGATCCAGATGTTTATATAATCACTCCTTTGATATTTCACAGGAAGAGAGTAATCCTGTTACATCAGGGTACCAGCAGGTTTAAAGAGATTGGCAGCTTTCTGTTTGTCATTTAAGAAGCAAAAGGAATATTATTACTTCATTCTTGATTTTGTGGAGTAAGATAGGTAGAGTCAAAATTTCATGAGTTAGGAAAAGCACCAGTGTCACTGGCACGTGATCAGGATTCACTACAGTGGGTTCTGTTACCACTGCACGGAAGGGAGACTGCAGTGCACTAGCACTCACAGAATAAACTGACACCACAGGAGAATAGTTCAGAGGGATAATGTGCTGAGCTCAGATTAGTACACGAGCAGGTAAAGGTAAATCCTACTTCTCTTGCTAGTATATTTAATTGTTACACTTTTGACAAATTTTACATTATTTTACGTTATAATTAGTTTCACGTTGTTCATTAATCTCTGGAATTATTGTTCATAATCTGTTTGAATTCCAGTCTGTGGAACAAGATTGAGGCCGAGTGAGAAAAATATGCCTGAACGCGTGTGTGTGTGCGTATTAGCCTGTTGCCTGGAGTGAAATATAAAAAGGCAGGGTGCCTGCCCTTGGGATAAGGGGGGCACAATCTTGAAGACGCTGTGGCGAGTTATAAAGTTCTTGCATACGCTAGAGCCGTGGCTACTAAGCTAATGGGTACCCCCCAGTCCATAGTTTCCTTCCTTTTGCCTTGTTCTTGTTCATCTATGGTTTGTCTCCTCAGTGACGCTCTGATATTTTCTTGTAAATTAACCATAATCAGATGTAAGAACAAGACTGGCTTAGAGCTAAGAGCTGCTATTAGAGATACATGTCAAACTTGTGCTATAGGTATATGCCTATAGAAGGAGAATGAGTCTTTAGATAGTAAAGCATCTGAATTTTAATTAAATCTTATTTCTTTTCTGTTTGTCAGAGTGCTTGTGCACAGAGCTCGAAAACTAGCTCAACAATACTATCTCGTTTACCAAGAGCCCATTCCCACAGCTCAGCTGGTACAGAGAGTAGCTTCCGTGATGCAAGAATACACCCAGTCAGGGTAGGTTGATTTTATTACTTGAAATGTGTCATGAATTAGAAAAAAAAATCATTTTATGAGTAGACGTATTTTTTTTTTTAAAAGAGGGCTTAGTATTCCTATATTTCCTTACTCAGTGGAAAAAATCACTATGATGAACATTTCTGATCTTAACTGGACCCGCAATATTTTTTTAAAGAGAAAATGGGAATGTTTTCTTGCTGTTCGTATAGTAGCAGAAACCAACTTCTAGATAAAGTCCTTTTGCTAGTAATTAAAACATTTCTGTATGGGCAGACAGTCATTGCTGCTTCCAAATTTATCTTCTAACCAGAAATGATTATAAGCACATGATGAAAGCAATAACTCTTTGACACATCCGTGTTTATTTAATTCCAGTGTTCTTCAGCTTGGGTGTGAACACGGATGAGGTAGCTGGTGATTTGTAAAGCCGGTGGAAAAGCTGCGTTTGTTGAAATGTGTCATTTTGTTAGGACACTGTTACTCCACACTTATTAACCCCGATGTTTGTATCACTCCATTTACCAAAATGATTTGACTGTCTTTCCTCAGTGCCATAAAGAAGATTCATTTTGAATTGATTTGTTTAGAATGGTGTTAAATACGTTTTAAGGAACTTATAGAAGTCTAATTCGGTTTACCTGATCACTTGCTTTACTTGAGGGTATTAATAAATTCTTAGCTTAGGTTGACTTTAACACCATGAAGATGGCAAGTAATTTTCATTTCTCTCTCTTCAGTGGTGTTCGTCCATTTGGAGTTTCTTTACTTATTTGTGGTTGGAATGAGGGACGACCATATTTATTTCAGTCAGATCCATCTGTAAGTATCATTAGATGTATTTGAGGGATTTGTCGAAGGGCTCTTTGAATATCTAGTAAAAATAGAAGCCATAAAAAGCTTAAAAAGTAGAGTATTTTCTCTTTTTGTTTTTCATTTGGGCTTTAGAAGTAGTATATATTCACTTGCACGTTTAAAAGGTTGGTAATTCAGTCTTCTGATAAGGAAGCTACTTTAGTTCTGCTCCCCGTGTTCTTCTGGTATGTTGCTTGACTTCACATACCTTGAATGATTAGTTGAAATAGTTGTTATCAAGTCTCTTTAAATCTGTGGAATTCTTTTACTTTTAAAAAATTATAATTAAAGGTAAGGGTCTGGGTGGGGGCAGTGCCCTTTGCAGTCAGTTTAATCTTGGGGCTGACTTCAGTGTGACTCTTCCTGTACAAATATTGATGTCCATCTTGAATTCGATGTTTTGCAAAACGGGTGAGTTGTCTGCTCTAAAGCAGAAGATTGGTGTTCAGGTTAGCAGGTGTCCGTAGAGGGTACCACTCCTCCACACGTCTCACATCTGTCACTCATGTTTGCTGTGAGGAGACCTGGAAGAAAAAACTCGTGCTTAGAAACTGATCTTTCATAGTTTATAGGTCAGTAGATAATGGCAAGTTCACTCAATTCAGACTGGCTTTGTAATCTGAAAAGGCAAAAAAAAGATAAATTGGTTATTACTTAAATCAGAAGAATTAAGTATTTAGGGAACTTTGACAGTGTCTGTTACCCCATATCTGAGCTTCTGAAGCTAAATGACATGCCCTCTTACCTTCCTTTCCTGGAGGTAGCAGAGCCAGCATCACTGGCATCCAGCTTTCACCTTTTGCCCTTTTTCCCCTGTTGTGTCTAAAAGGCAGTTGCTTCTTTTAAAATATGTTTGGTCTGTTTCTTTCAGTGTCTCTGTGTACGTGTGTGTATGTATTTTTTCAATAGATGAGTCATGTTATATAGGACATACTGCTGCTGCTTTCATTCAACATTAGATTACAAAATATCAACACCTTTGAAAAATTTTAATGCAAAGCTGTGTCTTTTTAATTTATTTGCTGCTGCTGATGAAGAACTGGTCACCATTTTTCAGATATATATGACAGATTTCTAGAGCCCTTCAATCCTAGTAAGCTACAATATTACTTTTGATTATTTGCTCTAAGTTAACCTCAGTTTCTTTTTTTTTTTACATAAATTTTGTACAGTAAGTTGCACATATTTAAAGTGTACAATTTGATGGGTTTTTGATGTATGTAAATGCCTGAGAAAACCATCACTACAGTGAAGATGCTGGACTTCTCCATAACCTCCAAAAGTTCCTTCATGCCTTTTTGTTATTTATCCCACTAACGTATTTTATGACGTATTCCGTTGCATTCCAGTAAATATTTTGTGACCTTAGAAGTTAGAGACGAATTATTGAACTGAGACATAAATGTCAGCATCCTAAGTAATTAGGTTAATGATTTAAAATGTTCTTTTCCTCTTCCCTTCCTGACTAGGGAGCTTACTTTGCCTGGAAAGCCACAGCAATGGGAAAGAACTATGTGAATGGGAAAACTTTCCTTGAGAAAAGGTGGGCTCATAAAACTAGATTCATTAGCAAACTTACTTTACAGTTTTCAGCTCTCTTTAAATAATATCATGAATCTAAACAAATTTGTTGTATGACTGTGTATTCAAGCCTATTTACCTGATAGAACAAACAAACTTTTCTCTACTCTGGCTCCCCGGCCTTCAATATATTAAGTGGTAATATTCATTTCTTATGAACTTCTCTTTCTGCATTCTCATGCTTTTTTTCCTAAATATTATTTTTATTTTTTTACTTCATTTTTCCTCCTATCTCAAAAAAAAAAAAAAAGACCATTGGATTTGGAGTAAAAAAATTGGGGAGGAAAATTTCTAAATGATGTAAGTGATAACAGCTTACATTTTGACAATTACAAAAAAAAAAATTGCGAAGCCAAACCCGGTGTTGATGGTGGATTAAAGTTGTGATGTATATACTTGATAAAAAGTGGAGCGATATGTAAAAATCTGTCCTCTCAGCACAGCAGGCTGCTCTCACTTACTTCCAGCTGTATTCTAGTCTCAGCATTATTGTAGCCCACCAAAAAATGTCCTACATTTTGAATGGGAAGGGTTCGCAATTGATTTTAACCACCAAATGAACCTTCTCGGTACATTTTCACATAATATTCATGTTAAGATTATTTAAAAATCTTAGACTCGGGATTAATTGGTAAATTTAAATAAGCTTAGGATTTTAAAGCAATTTTTTTTCCTTTTACATATTAGTGAGTCTTCCAAACATAAAAAACATACGAAATTTTAGCAAAAGTCTGATTTCTCTGCTTTATTTTTATAAATTGTTATAATATTGCCACCACACTCTGATTGTATTAAAATGTTTATACTTAAGGAAGTTTACTAAAATAAACTCACGTTAGGGTTACGCTCTTCATGATGTCGGGAATGCACACCAAATAATTGTCACTTTCTTATCGGGGCAGCTAGCTCAGTGAGGTGACGAAAAGAATTCATCTGTAACTTAATATTTTTAAGAGTGTTTTAGATGTTTAAGAAATCTTACTCTGTTGCTCTCATTGTGTTTACATAGTCATAAATAATGTTAACAGTGCCGTAAATCATTGGGTTTTTTTTTTCAAAAAATTCTTCAGATATAATGAAGATCTGGAACTTGAAGATGCCATTCATACAGCCATATTAACCCTAAAGGTTAGTTCATTATCTAACAGTTGGATTTGTAGTGGTTGTATAATTAGCTGCTTAGAAAATTGAAATTTTTCCCTCCCTCTTGATCAGGAAAGCTTTGAAGGGCAGATGACAGAAGATAACATAGAAGTTGGCATCTGCAATGAAGCCGGATTTAGGAGGCTGACTCCCACTGAAGTTAAGGATTACCTGGCTGCCATTGCATAACAGTGAAGGGACTGAAAATCTGGAATTTCAGATAACCTCTCTACTGAAACATGTTTAAAGTATGTTTTTGTTTTGCAGACTTTTTGCATACTTATTTCTACATGGTTTGATGGACTGATGTTTTTAAAATGAGACTTATAAATCATAATAAACCGTTAAATTCAACTTCCTGCTTTTTAGAAATTAGTAAAATTTTAACATAGTTATATCCTGCTTTTCATCACAGTTGATTTCTGGAAACTACATTACAAAGCAGAATGGTGAAACTGTCTTTGGTCCTCATGCAGTTTGGGTTAAGTCAAATCTTGTTACTCTCTTTGCTGTCAGATATCTGCTTCAGTAAAGCAAAACGCTGATTTCGGTAAACATCACTGCTTTTAGAGCTGGGAGAATCTGCAGACTTTCATGGATTCTGAGACAAGGTGGAAGCATAGATGTTTTTCAGGCACCATTAAGTGTGGGTCAGTGAAACCCTAGCATACTCTGTGAGATTGCTCTGGAGCTGCCAAGAGTGCTAAGCCAAACAGTCTCCTATAGGAGATCTATTATGTACATACATAAAAAATGGTGTGCTAGTTCCTGTTGGTTTTTCCATCGCAAGTAGGTAAATGTATTTAAAAAGAGCCCCCTAGAATCTACTAAATCTTTTTAACTCAAGGATGAACATGAGTGCTGGAAATAAAATACTAATACTTAAATGTCAAAATTATGGCTTAAGTCTCTCCCTCGTTCATGTAATCTCAGTGTAATCAGAACCTTCACTGCAAATTAAGGCTCATAGAAGCAAGCAGATAATGGGGTACCTGAAGCCTGTTTTCATTATATGTGAGGGCATAGCACTTAGTTTTCTTTTTTTGTTTTTAAGGCATCATAGGATAAGAGAAATCATGTCATTAGTCTTGCTCACAGAACATAGAGTTTATGAATGTCACTGTTCTTACGAACAAAGAGATCGTGGGTATATCTGTGATTTAAATGTGGCTCAAAAGATCTTGATTATGATCTAGCCAAGTTTGGCTCTTTAGGCAAGAGCCTTATCTTGGAGCATTTTTGTCGGGATTCCCAGTTCTACCCGCTGTCACTGTAACACCCCTGTAGTGGCTGAAGCGTTATGATGGGAGATACCAACTTGACCTATTTCTAGACATTTGTCTTGAAGGCCTCATTTAACATAACAGTCTCTCCTCGTCGGCCCTTGGTACATTGTGAATCCAGCACACTAGAAGGAGAACTTAGTGTTAAAAAGGAATGGTTTTTGGAGTTAGGTCTCAACTCTCCCACTTAACTGGCCGAGTGACTGCACAAAGTAATTATCTCTAGTGTTTTCTCAGGACTAAACTTGATTATGCAAGTGAAAGGCCTGGCGAGGTTAATGGTTAAGTACCCCATAAGTTTTAGCTCCTTTGAATTTGTTTAGGCTCTCTCTAATGTCCAATATTAAGAAACCAGAGGAATGCCAAAATTCTACAAATCAAAGAAGGGAAGAGTAAAGGCATTTTTATTTAGGACAAAAAGAAAGCACGTGGAGGTTCTTATTGGGTGCTAACACAGTAAGTCCTATGGAATAAAGAGAGGAAGAATTAGCTGAAGCAGATCTGTGTCCAGGTTCTATTCTCTGCCTCTTGCCCCATTAAGTACAAAGCCCAGTTCAGCTGAAGCTGCCTAGAACTTCCTTGGTTCTCAGTTTGTTCTTTTCATTGACCTTAATTTTCAGTTGTCCCCTTTTGTTCCAGTTCTTGGGCAACTCAGGTTTTTGGTCTGAGAACCCATTATGCATCCCTGAATGTTCTCCGACTCTTCTGTCATTTCTAGCCAGTGGATTCTAGCTTCTTTTAATCTTATTTAAGTATCATAATGCTCCTAATATACATTCCCCTCTCCATTTTTGGTCCAATATTTTTGTATCTTAAAAAATTTGCCTCCACTTGTTTTTCTCTTCCAGTTCCTCCACTGAACCGTGAATCCAAGTTTGCAAAACAATTATTAGCGGTGAAACATGGAAATGTTTAAAATTCACACATGTGGGGGGGAAGAGGGAGTTGAAAAGGAAACGGAAATAAGGAAGAAAAGTAATATTGATCTTTATAATTATCCAGTGCTGGCTTAGTGGGCACTGATTAGGTGAGAAAGGTGATCAAAGGATTTTTCATCTATTGCTCGACTATGTTCATGGATTGAAACCGCCAACTCTAAGCCTTAACTTCAGCTCTTTATCACGCGTCTCCTTGCTAATGTAGGCAAGCTCTGAGCCCCTGTTGTAAAGAAACACAAGCTGATACTCAGTGAAGTGCCTGAGAACATGTAACAGTTGGTAACTCCTTTGGTTTAGAATCCTAATTTCCTGAAACCCAGTCCAGTGGTCCTGTATTAATGTCACGTTGCCTCACACGGTTCCTTCAGTTCAGACTCCTCCCTTGACCCTGCTCTCAAGGACCTTATTATCGAACCAGCAATACCTGCCTGCCAACTAAGTGATAGCTTCCTAAGCATGAGCCTATTTTAAAAGTCAGATAACTTTTAACACTTGATCAGAGGCCCTGTCCCTGAGTTTCATCACTTTTCCCATTTTAAGTATTCCATCAGGTACTCCTGTGTTTCAAAACAGTAGGCTTATTATGGTTATTTCTGGATTCCTGAAGGTCAGCCATCATATAACCATTTTATTCTGCAAGAATAGAATTTAGAACTCTTATACCACCCTCACTTCCCTTCTGCTTTAATTAGATCACAATGTTTGGCATAAAAGATTTTTATTAGGGGTATGTAAGTATACTGTGATTGCTTTTCCTCGCTTTTTTGCTTTGTTTTCTCTGTAGCTGTCACTAATTCTTGCCAGTTACCCCCTAACGGCATTGCAAAACCCTCTGCACAGTTTTCCTCACTGTCAGATACAAGGTAATCTGACAGTTCTCACCCAACCCTTCGCAGCCCCTCTCCCCCAGCACCATTCCAAGAAGTTTCTTGAAACTCTCTCTTTCTGCTCTAATCCAAGCTGGTTGCGTCTTTGAAACTCTTTCTTCTCCTCTTGTCTCTTGATTGGCTGGGTTTAAAAATTCTAGGTTAGAAAGAAATGTCTCCACATTTAAACTCCTATTAATTGGATACTGGAGCCTTTTGTTTTTGCTATATTTTTCACCTATTTTTTAAATTCTACTTTTTAGTAGATTTTTACACTCTTCTTTTCCATTGATGTTTTTAAGATTTGGGATATTTTTAATTTTGAAGAACTCTTTCCTATACTCCATTATCTCCCCTTTAAAAACAAAATTCTTTGATTTATGGCTGAAATATCTTCTATCTGAGGATGCTAGTTAAAGATATTTAAAAAAAAATGTTTTTTTTGTTCTGCTTTCTGTTTCCTTTAGATTCCAAACAAAAATGTTTGGAAGTGCTGTGTTTGTGAATCCCAAACCTACCTACTGGGGGATGCCGAATATCAGCACCTATAAACCATTTCTCTGTGGTCTTTCATTTGCTCTGTTTCTCCAGAGAAAAAGGGTTTGAGGGAGAGGGTGATGAGGGGAGTGGGACAGGAGTGCCAGCGTTCCGACAGCATATTACTGTTCAGGACCGTAACTTAAACTCTTTTCATAATGTATCTCGAACCCCTCTTGATTCCCTGTCTTCAACATCATAAACTCGACTTCTGCCTGGAGAAGGATGGGTAACTGTCCCAGCTCCACAGGACGGGAGAGAGGACTTGGTGTCTGTTCCTTATACAACATGTAAGCAACGCCCACTTTCAGCCCTTCCTCACTGCCCCCCACCCCTTCCTTCCAGGCATCTGTAGTTCAGCGCCTTTCTGGGGTCCTGCTTTGTGAATCACTTGATGCAGTTTCTCTCTGCTAAGTACTTCCACAGAGAGGCTTCCTGGCTTCAAATAACCTCTCTCTGGCGGACTTAACTCTAAACCATATCTTTTAGGCTCAGAGGATTGAATAAATATGTTGAAAAGCACTTGGAACAATGCCTGCCACATAATAAGCATTAAATAAGTGTCATTATTGCTCTTTGTCTTGAAAAATGTATCGACATATCTCATGTGCAATCATCTCTTGTTCTTTTTAGTCTTGTGGGTTTATTCCTTTCCTGTCATTTAAGTAAGGTTTAGGAAAGGAGCAGGCAGACATGGGATTAATTTTAAAGTCCTCTTAAATTTTTTAAATTAGCCTTACTTTATGGGTGACTCTGGACACTCTACTAAAGCTAAATATCAATTTCCCAGCCCTTCAGAAGCCAGTCACCCATCGTTTGTCCTCTTCAGAAAGGTAGCGCGTCTCTAATATGACACTTTCTAATGGAGAGAGCCCGTGATGGCGCAGTGGCAAGTGCTTTGGGGTGGGGTCAGAAATCCCAGCTACAGCACTTATCAGCTGTGAAAACTTTGACAAGCCTCTCCAGCCAGTTTTCTGTTAAAATGAGCCAAACTTTTTCTAAGACGACAACCACTGTCTGGCACTCGTAGGGGTTTGAGCCTGATAGCAAAACGGTGTACTTGACCCGCGGAGAGGAGGTGGGCGCGATCGGGAGGCTTTCTCCACCAAAATGCACCGACTGCCGCCCCAGGCAAAGTCTAACCATGATTAGATGCTAGGATACGGGTTCAGCCTGCCTGGCTCGCTGGGGATCGAGCGGCCGGTGCCCCAGTGGGAGATCATCTTTCCTGGGGCCAGGCGGGGCCGCGCGCCCCGCGCTCGCCTCGCGGCAGGAGTGGAAGAAGCCTCTTCCCTCAACAAACATGGCCGCCGCGCTAGCGTCAGCCCCGCTCTGGAGGCCGCGCTGCCGCCTGGGAATAGTGGGCTCGGCGTCACCCGGCGCGGGGCCACGTGACGCGGGAAAAGCCCGAGGCGGCGGGGCTGGCGCAGGCGGAGCTCGCGCCCGCGGAGCAGCAGCGGAGGCCGGAGTGGGTTGGGGGCTGCCCAGTGAGGTTACTCTGCGGGTCCCGGCCTCGCGCGCACGTGCCCGCCTGTTCGCGCTCGTGGTCCTGGGCGCAGCAGGTGAGGAGCCGGGGAAGGGGCGAGGGGTGGGGGGGCCGGGCGCCCCTTCCGAGGCCGGGAGGGGGTTGGGCCGGGTCGGCGGGGTGGGTGGCGGGCGCCGAGCCGCCGAGCGCCCTCCGCCCGCGCCTCCGTCCCGGCGCTGGCCGTGGGGGCTCTTGGAGCCCGAGCCTGCCCGACGGGGCCAGCGCTGCAGGTGGACCGAGCAGGGCCGGATGCCCGCCCGGAAGGCCCCGCCGACCTCAGGCCCGCCCTCCCGGGCCGCCGCGGGCTGCTCCGTGGAGTTTATCTTCGGGCGTTTTCCTCGGAGTGGGAGCGGGAGCCAAGTTGGTGGGCGCCTTCGGTCTTTAGAAATGGGCTGGGTTGACGTCACATGCAGGTACGAGGCGGTCTGGATTCCTGGGCGTGTGTACCGTGTGCCCCTGGGAAATCACGAGGCAGCAGGTTGAAGGAGACCCACTCATGGAAGGTTAGCGTGGTCAATTGAGGAGAGAGTCTCCTGTTTTGGACAGTTTGTTCACCAGCTCGTCTGTGTGGATACTTTTATTTTAATCATTTTTATCTTGACCCTTCTACTAAAATTTCTCGACAACCGAACAGTAAGGCTGCTTATAAGGGAGTTCTTTATGTAGCAGGTTGCCAGCCCCCTGCATTTTATCCTAACCCGGGATATACTGTGGATCCCATGACCTTCAAGCTGAAGAAGTGAAGGCGCAAAGAGTGTTAGAACCCAGCGGACGTAAGGAGCAGTTCAGAAGTCTAGCTATCATCCTTTCCTTAGCTCTCAGAGGAGGGAGTCACTCCAGAATCAGACACGCAGAATCCCAGATTCATAGACCCGGCCTCCATAATCTTTGTGGTCCGATTGAAGTCTTAGAATCCTGAGCAAAGAATTGCTTGCGGTTGATTTGTTTCTTTTCATAGGAAAGGCATAATGCTGTCAGCATGTCTGCACACTCCATGCTCTTTGAACGGATCGCCATAGCCAAGGAACTGATGAAGAGAGCAGAATCACTCTCCAGGTCAAGAAAAGGTGGCATCGAAGGTAGTGCCAAGCTGTGCAGCAAACTGAAGGCAGAATTAAAATTCCTACAGAAGGTAGAAGCTGGGAAAGTAGCCATTAAGGAGTCCCATCTACAGAGCACTAACCTGACACACCTAAGAGCCATCGTGGAATCGGCAGAAAACCTGGAAGACGTGGTCAGCGTTCTCCATGTCTTTGGTTACACAGACACCTTGGGCGAAAAGCAGACCCTTGTGGTGGATGTCGTTGCCAATGGTGGTCATACTTGGGTGAAAGCCATTGGCCGGAAGGCTGAAGCTCTACATAACATTTGGCTGGGCCGGGGGCAGTATGGCGACAAAAGCATCGTTGAGCAGGCTGAAGACTTCCTCCAGGCCAGTCACCAGCAGCCGGTACAGTACAGCAACCCTCACATCGTCTTCGCATTTTACAACAGTGTCTCCAGCCCCATGGCCGAGAAGCTGAAAGAAATGGGTGTATCTGTGAGGGGAGACATAGTAGCCGTGAACTCTCTGTTAGAGCCCCGTGAAGAGCTCCAGGCCAGTGAGAGCGAATCAGATGATGATGGCCCCGAACTTTTGCGGGTGACCAGAGTAGACCGAGAAAACATCCTAGCAAGTGTCGCGTTTCCAACAGAGATCAAGGTTGACGTGTGCACAAGAGCCAACCTGGACATTACTACTTTAATCACGTATGTATCCGCCCTCAGCTACGGAGGCTGCCGCTTTATCTTCAGAGAAAAAGTGCTCACCGAACAAGCAGAGCAAGAGAGGAAAGAGCAGGTTCTGCCACAGCTGGAGGCATTTATGAAGGACAAGGAGTTGTTTGCCTGCGAATCTGCAGTCAAGGACTTTCAGTCTATCCTAGATACCTTAGGAGGACCCGGGGAGAGAGAGCGGGCTGCTATGCTAATTAAGCGAATTAATGTGGTCCCAGACCAGCCTTCTGAGCGTGCCTTGAAACTAGTGTCCAGTTCAAAAATCAACAGCCGCTCATTAACGATTTTTGGGACAGGAGACACCCTAAAAGCCATCACAATGACTGCCAATAGTGGTTTTGTCAGAGCTGCCAACAACCAGGGTGTTAAGTTCAGTGTGTTTATCCATCAGCCCAGAGCACTTACGGAGAGCAAAGAGGCCCTAGCTACCCCCTTACCAAAAGACTGCACAACTGCCAACAAACACTGATGATATCCTTTAAATACTGTCATGGGAATAAGTTATTTATACCAAAGGCTGTGTCTTCCCATTCTTAATTGGAAGAAAAAAAAAAAGGTCTATAGTAAAAATAATACTCTTTAGAGCTCTTAAACCAGTCAGGTTGACTGTCTGTCTCATCTATAAGGTATATAACCTAAAGTAGGAAAAAAGCACAAGAGGCAACCTTATTTATCAAACTGGCTACATTATAATTAGAACAGAAATACATCTATATAAGGCTTGTAGCTGTATCACAGTGTTTTGATTTGTTTCATTCAGTAGGGCTACCACTCCCCTAATGGTAACCGCATCTCTTGGACTGTGGCTACATGGCATCTTGCATTAAATATCTGGAGAAACCTCTGAAGCTTGTTTTTCATTATATTGATTTAGCAATCGATATGGGTTGAGGCTGGGAGGTAATAGTTTTCCATTGATTTTAGATTCCAAAGTTATGGCTGTTATTGAAAAGACACTTATTTGATTGCTATCTGTCAGGTGCAGTCTGGTGGTTATGTTTACAAAGAGGACATTAATATAGAAGGAAATAAAGGGAATTCTGATCATGGGAGTCCCATGAATCTCTTGATACACCATCGTGGTAAGATAGACAACAGTCACACTACTACAAACCTAAGGTGTTTAAGGTTAAATATTAATTTGAATATATTGAAAAAGAATTATATAAAATAATAGGTTTTACTTTTAGATATAAATGGCCCCCACATTAGCAGTATTTGGATTATGAATACTACTTTTCTCATTCCTTTTGCAAGTGGGAAGGGACAGCTGCATTATTACGTCTCTCTCGTGAAACAGTGGTAGGGAGATTCCATGCCTGTTTCATGACACAGTTGTAATTAAAAAGAAATTTTTGTGTCCGTATTGTGCTAGGTGTTTCGTGAATGTGCAGTGAGGAGAAATTAGCAAAGTAGGCACGTATTCACATTTAAAACATTGGGAATTGAGTCTTAAAGCTGAAGTGTTAACTTGTGCTAAGTGTGGGAGCCATTATTAGAAGTTGATTTTGTGTTCTCACAGCCTGGCCTTTCCACTGAGCCAGCCCCTCTTCTGTGAGTAGGGAAACTTCAATTTCCAGCCACAATGTTGAGCAGGTGGAACTTGATTGTCGGGGCCCATGAAATGAAACACAAAATTAATTGTATAGGGGGGTTTCTCCTGGGAGAGATTCTATAACTAACTCAACACATTTCCTAGGGGAAAAGGCTGCGATTGGGGCTCCAAGTTAGTGTGGAGAGGTAGATTTAACTTTCACTGCAGCAGAAATTGTCTAGTGTTAGAAATTGGGCTTAGGCCTTTTCAAGCACCTATTAAAGTACTAATTACTTGGTACTATTATGTACCAAGCATTTTAACAGTTATTGGTATAAAAGATGAATAATTGCTCTTTGGTCTAAGGAGTTCTTCGTCTGAAATGGAAGGAAACAATTGAAGTATAATTAATGTGCTAAATTTTCTAAAAGAGTTACGTTTAAAAGACTGGGAACAGAGTAAGGGAGTAATTCGTGCTATGGGGACAGGAAGTCAGAGAGGCAGTGACCTCTGAGGGGTTGGGTGTGAGACAACAGGAAGTGTACAGGGAGTGGATTGGAAAGGTACAGAAGTGTGAATATGAGGGCCTGTTCAGAGACAGGGCTCATGTGGACAGTTTATAAAACTGGAAGTGAAGTAGAAAAGCAGGCAAAGTTCTCTGAAGAGTTTGGCATTAGAGAGCCATTGGCCATTTTTAAGAAAGGGTGGGTCATGATTATGGGTCATAAATCTCTTAGTAAAACAACAAAGACCTGTAGTGTGGAGGAAGAATTAATGGAAGGAAAGATAGGATTATAATGATAGTTAGTGCAATATGGTGGAATGTAGTATATGCTGGGTGTGTTCAAGGCAGAATTGATGCGATACTCACTCATTTAATAAACATTTATCAAGTTCCTGTCATGTCAAACACAGTTTGCCATAGAGCAATATAGTTGCAGGTATCAAACAGGAAATATTACTGATACTAGAAGTGAAACCAAGCTGAATCACTTCCAAATGAGGGGCAAGGGTGGAGAATAAATGTGGTCCATATAAGAGAAGACAAGTCAAAAGAATTCTCAAGGGAAGCATAAAAACCAGAAAGCACAACATAAGAGAGCTGTAAGACCAAGAAGGATATAAAACAGCTTTGGAGAAGCTATAATTTCCCTAATTAATTATAGGGAAATATACAATAGCTAGATACTATTTTGGTAAGTTTAGAAACCTCAGTGAAACAGATGATATTCTTAGGAAATATGAGTTAAAATTGAGGAAGAACTAGAAAACCTATTTAACCCATAGTCCTTGAGAAGATTGTTCAAGCAGTTAATTAACGACCTCCAAAAAATGTCCAGGTCCAATTAACTTCTTTAGGTAAGTTTTTGCTTACATTTAAATATCAAATAATCTCCTTGCTCTAAAAAATAATATGGTCAAACTGAATCTGACACATAAGTATCATGCCAATTCTGCCCTAAACAACTTGGGGTGATGAAAATGTTTTGGAAACTATATGATAGAGATGGTAGTTACACAACATTACGAATGTACTAAAGCCCGGAATTTTTCACTTTAAGTCAGTTAATTTTATGTTTTGTGGATTTCACCTCAATTAAAAAAAATAATACCCCATAAGTGGGGTGGAAATATTTAGTATGGTAGGATGTGATGTTCCATTTACTCGCCCTCTCCTACCCCCAAATGAGGACTTGGGCTGCTCCTGCTTGAGGACAGGGTCCTGTGAAGGTGTGCAGCCAGGGGGCTGTATCTTAATTTGTGTAATTGCAAGCTGGTTGTCTCAGATCATTACTGTATTGGGAATGTTTTCAAATTCATTTTGTGGAATATAAGCATGATTCTGATACTAAAACAAGATATCCTAAAAAAGAAAGTTGCCTGAAAATTTCAATCCCAGGCAAAGAACACCTCACCCTGTGGGAATCTTGTTTGCCAGAGGATAAAAGACAGAGACGAACCCCCCAACTTAAATATTAGGGACTTGGGGATTAATCTCCATGCTGCAATAAAATTGGAGGCAGGAGGCTTACTTTGAGGTAAAGAGGTAACCCCAAGACTCCTCCCTGCATGAAGCCAGAATCTTGGAAAGGCTGAAGTCCCTGAGAAAAAGGATCTTGTAAACATTGCCCAGGGCGACAGCAAGGAAATGTGACTCCAGTGGCTCTGAGTGGAAGAAAAGGAGCCTGAGGGATGTCAAGTCCAGCCTGTGCTCTGCTAGGAGCGTCATGGGGAAGGCCCAGGCGTGTGAAATTAGTATAAAAATGGGTCCCAGGTAAGTACTATCATTCAGATACCTCACAGAAACACTCATGGCATCATTCGTGACTTGTGGGACACTTCAGTTTCCCAAGCTTCACAGAGTCCAATGGAAATGAAGCTTTGCTTGGATGGGCTTTCAGTGAGACATTGTGAAATCATGTGAGGAAATCTTCCACCACCAGTGAGTCAGCAACACAAAGTTCCTCAACAACTTAAGGTCATAGTAAAATAATCTGATAAATAATATAAAGTAAATATGGGGGGTTTTGACGTGTTTCTCGCGTATATTATTAGAAAAAAAAAGAGGAATGAGTCAAAGAGGCAGATAGAGGCTAAAATACCATCTGTGACAAAACACTGCATGTAGCTAAGATGGAGGATGTGGTTTATATCTGCAGAAAGTGGGCTGAACCCCAGAATTAGGCAGACGCTACCCACCCAGGCACAAGTAATGCTGGGCGTGTGATGGGAGAGCTTGTCTGGTGCAGAGGACACCTCACTTGTGGGAAGCTTGTTCCCAAGAGGAAAAGGGCAGAGATGAGCGGAGCATCCCAGGTGGTCCAATAAATGACTCTATGTTCCCAGAAGGGGAGAAGGGCCAGGAGTGCACTGTGGGGAAGACCTCCCCCGACCTGGCATTATGGAATCAGAAATCCGTCTCCACATAAATAAAAAATGTTTTAAGAAGGTAAAGTATAGAAACCATAAGGAGAGAATACAAGCAATCGGGAGTTCTCATAATAGAAAAAGCCTCACTAAAATGAGAAGTTCAGAAAAAAACTTCAAAAAAGTCAATCAGACAAAACTAAAGAAAAGATTCTGAACTGAAACATAGCTCTTAATAAATTTCCCAGAATGCAGCAAAGAAGTAAAAGGATGGAAAAATCCGAGAGGCTGAGACCTGGAGGACAAATAGTGAGGTCCACAAAGGTCACAGCAGACAGCAGGGGCCGGCAGACTGCACCTGGTCCAAGTTCTCCCTGCCTTTGCCTGTCTGTCCTGTAGGGGCGGGAAGCACCCACATCCTTGCTCTCTCAGCCTGAAATCCTTGCCAGTGAGACCCGGGGGAAGTCTGTTAGTTCTACTTCCTCTTCCTTCCGTCTTTTTCCTGGTTTGATTTGGGCAATGGCCAGGCTTGTTCCGTGGAGGAATGATAGCTAGTGCGCCAAGGAAACAGTAGAGTCGGGGAAATCACCATTTTGTGACTGAATAAATGATTTTACAAGGATGAGAGGAAGGCCGAGGGAACATCATAGACTCTGGTGCTGATGTCAGCTTCCCTCAGGACTTCTTGCTGAGAGAAAATATAAAACCCTGATTTATTTAAGCCACTGGAGTTGGCTTTTCCTTTCGTGTATTAGAAAATATTTCTAACTGCCATTATGGTTTATTTGTCCCCAAAAGGAAGAATAGACAAAATGGGAGAGAAGCAATAAATACAGTTTTCAAATGTACAGAAAAACAATTAGAATAGAGTATGAGCATTCATATACCCATCACCTCAGTTAAACAGGTGTTATTATTTTGCCCTATTTAAGTTTTTCTTTTGCTGAAATATTTTAAAATAAATTACAGACACCATGGTGTTTTACCTATACCTCCCTCAGTATTCAGTTCCAGAAAGAACATTTTTTTGCACAACGATGATTCCATGAGCACACCTAAGAAAATTAGCAATAATTCTGAACATCATCTAATGCCCAGTTCATATTCTGATGTCAGGGGTTCTGTCTAACCAGGATCCAGTCAAACACTAGGCGTTACTTTTGGCTTTAATATTTCATAATTCTATTTTGATTTAACACATAATCTCACTCTTTCATGACTTTGGCTTTTGAAGATACCAGGACTGTTGTCTTACAGGATATCCTATATTCTTGATTTATCTAATTGTTTCTGGTGGTAAATTTTATTTCCTGTAAACTGGAAATGAGATCTAAAAGCTGGATTAAATATTTTATAGGTGATACTGTATTCTTCATTAGCATTACACCAGGGGTCATATCATATCTGGTTGTTCCACTGTTAGTAATGTTAAGTATTGTCCCTTTGAATAAAGTGGTGACAGCCAGAACTTTCCATTGTAAAGTGATGTTTTTCCCCTTGGGACTAGTAAATTAACTATGAAATAATACTTTTGCATTATGTGAATATTCAGTTCCCCATTGTCCTTTCACCTAATGATTTTAGCATGCATTAATCATTATAACCTTGAATCAATTATTTCGTTCAGAGTGACAAAATGGTGATTTTCCCACTTTTACCATTTCCTTTACACTTATTAGGTATCATTCTTCTATAAGGGTACTGGAAAGATTTCCGTATGAGCTGGGGCCATTTGGTTGCTCTGAAATATAGTTTCTTCTTGAATGTCAGGGTATCCTTAATTCCTTTTCTCTAATTAATGGTTTTCAGAGTATGGGATTGGTATAATAGTCACCTTCAATAACAGCAATGAATTTTTTGGAGGGAGATTCTATTTTGTGAGTACCATATTGGACTCATGAATTATTATATATTTAAATGTGCCCAAATCAATTACACTTCTTTTTTGTTATAATAATTTATTTCATTTTATTTTATTTTTTACTAATGATACCGAAAATTGGCCTCTGTATGCCGGCACCAAATTGAATCTCGGAGACAGAGTTTGGATGAAGTAGAAAGGAATAACTTTATTGCTTTTCCAGGCAAAGGCGGGCTAATGCCCTCAAAACAGTGTGTCCCGAGCCAGGGGGGTTTGTGGGGAGTATTATAGTCAAGGAGCAGGGCTGCTGATAAGGATCAGGGTGCCTGCAAGGCCTGCATTCCTTCAATCCAGAGGTCATCTGGCTTCAGGTGGTTTTGTGATGGTCTTCTGTGACCTTCTCTCTGGAATAAAGAATGCTTCATTAAGTAGTTAACATCTTCCATTTGGTGGGGGTTTTAGTTCTGCAGAAGGGCTCAAAGATAGTGTTAGGTATCCTTGAGGTAGTGTTAGGTATCCCTTGAGGAGGAACCAGGACCCTGCCCCAAGGCTGCACTCTTCTTTCTTGACGGCTCCTCCCTTGTCTCCTCAACCCCTCACTACTCTGGCAACTATTTGAACCTGCCCTTTGGAATTCAGGGAAGGTCATGGAGGCTGAAGGAAGCCTATTTCATACAAATAAGAAACAGGGGACATGGAAAGACTTGTGCAGGGGACATGGAAAGACTTTTGTGCCCAGGAGCCCCACAGGGTCCTGCTCGGTTTCACTAAGACTTTATGTTTTTTTAGAGAAATTTTAGGTTCACAGCAAAATTGAGAGGGTAAAGATACAGAGATTAATAAAGTACATAGATTTCCCATAGCTGGCTGACCCTTGAACAATGCAAGGGTTTGGGTGCTGAGCCCCAAGCAATCAAAAATCCATGTATAACTTTATAGTCGGGACTCTCTATAGGCAGTTCCACATCCAAGGATTCAACCGATTGCAGATCGTGTAGTACTGCAGTTCCTATTTATTGAAAATAATCTGCATATAAGTGGACCCGTGCAGTTCAAACCTGTGTTGTTCAAGGATTAACATACTCTCTGACCCCCATATGCACAACCCCCCCCATTATCATCCCCCACCAGCATGGTACATCTGCTACAATTAATGAACCTACAATAATATGTCATAATCGCCCAAAGTCCATAGTTCATATTACTGTTTACTCTTGGTGTTGCACATTTTATGGGTTTGGACAAATGTATCATGACATGTATTCATCATTATGGTATTACAGAGTGTTTTCAGTGCCCTAAAAATCCTCTGTGCCTCACCTATTCATTCCTCCTTCCAACCTCCCCCAAACTCTTGGCAACCATTGATCTTTTTACTGCTTACATAGCTTTGCCTTTTCCAGAATATTATATAATTGGAATCATCCAGGCTTTTCAGACTGGCTCCTTTCACGTAGTATTAGGCATATAAGGTTCCTCCCTGTCTTTTCATGAGTTGATAGCAGGTTCCTTTTCAGTGCTGAATAATATTCCATTGCCTGGATATACCACAGTTTATCCATTCATCTAGAGAAGGACCTCTTCGTTGCTTACCACTTTTGGCAATTATGAACTGAGCTGCTATAAACATCCATGTGTGGGTTTTTGTTTGGACATAAATTTTCAACTCCTTTTGGCAAATACCAAAGAGTGTGATTGGTTCTCCCTTCAGGTCCATTAATATTTGCTTTGTATGTTTAGGTGATCCTATGTTGGGTGCATAAATATTTGCAAATGTCATATCCTCTTGATATCATTATCATTATATAATGATTTTCTTCGTATCTTTTTACAGTCTTTGGCTTAAAGTTTATTTTGTCTGATATGAGTATAGCTACCCTTGCTTTCTTTCATTTCTGTTGGCATGGAATATATTTTTCCATATCTTTACTTTCAAGCTCTGTGTGTACTTAAAGCTGAACTGTGTCTCCTGTAGACAGCAAATAGTTTGGTCTTGATTTTCTGTTTGTTTGTTTGTTTGTTTTTATCCATTCAGCCACTCTATATATTTTAATTGGAGAATTTAGTACATTTATATTTAAAGTAATTATTATTAGGTATGAACTTACTATTTCCATTTTGTTAATTTTTCTGACTGTTTTGTAATTCCTTTTTCCTTTCTTCTTTCTTTGCTCTCTTCCTTTGTGATTGGTTGATTTTCTGTAGTAGTGTGCCTAGATTCCTTTCTCTTTATCATTTGTGTATCTAGTCTAGGTTTTTGCTTTGTGAATAGTACACTGTTTTGATCACTGTAGCTTTATAATAAGTGTTGAAGTCAGGTAGTTTCAGTCCTCCAACTTTATTCTTCTTTAATATTTTGTCTATTCTAGATCTTTTGCCTCTCTATATAAACTTTAGAATTGATTGTTGATATATGCAAAATAACTTGCTGGGATTTTGAATGAGATTGCATTAAATCTATACATCAAGTTGATATAAACTGATACCTTGACAATATTGAGTCTTCCTATCTATAAATATGGAACATCCCTCCATTTATTTAGATATTTGATTTCATTCATCAGTTTTGTAGTTTTCCTCATATAGATCTTATGCATATTTTGTTAGATTTATACCTGAGTATTTAATTTTGGTGGGTGCTAATGTAAATGGTATTGTGTTTTTAATTTCAAATTCTACTTGTTCATTGATGATATATAAGAAAGTGAATGACTTTTGTAGATTAAAGTGTATTCTGATGTCTTGCTATAATCATTTATTATTTCCAGGAGATTTTTTTTTTTTGCTAATCCTTTCAAATATTCTACATAGATGATCATGTTACCTGAGAAATAGGACAGTTTTATTTCTTCCTTCCCAGTTTGTGTACCTTTTATTACCTTTTCTTATTTTATTGCATGAGCTAGGACTTCCAGTATGACATTGAAAAGAAGAGGATATATCCTTGGCTTGTTCCTGATCTTACTGGGAAAATTTTGAGTTTCTCATTATTAAGTATGATGTTTGCTGTGGGATTTTTTTGGCTATTCTTTATCAAGTTGAGAAAGCTTCCCTCTATTCCTAGTTTACTGAGAGTTTTTATCATAAATGGGTGTTAGATTTTGTTAAATGCTTTTCTGCACTTATTGATATAATCATGTGATTTTTCTTTTTTAGTGTATTGATAGATTATATTAATTGATTTTTGAATGGTAAACAAGCCTTGCACACCTGGGATAAATCCCACTTGGTAATTGTGTGTAATTCTTTTTATATGTTGTTGGACTCAGTTTGCTAATTTTTTTGAGAATGTTTGCATTTGTGTTCATGAGAAATATTGGTTTGCAGTTTTTCTTTCTTATAATGTCTTTATCTTTGTTTGGTATTAGGATAAAGGTGGCCTCATATAATGAGTTAGGAATTGTTCCATCTGCTTCTATACTCTGAAAGATTGTAGAGAATTAACATAATTTCTTCCATCAGTGTTTGATAGAATTCACCAGTAACCCATCTGGGCTGGGTGTTTTCTGTTTTGGAAGGTTATTAATTCTTGAAGCAATTTATTTTATATATATATACACACATATATATACATACATATATACATGCCTATACATGTTGTCTGTTCTTGTGAGAATTTTGGCAGATTGTATCTTTCAAGGAATAGTCTGTTTCATCTAGGTTATAACGTTTGTGGCATAGAGTTGCTCACTGTGTTCATTTCTTATCTTTATGTCCATGGGTTCTGTAGTAATGTCTCCTCTTTCATCTCTGATGTTAATTTGTGAACTCCTCCATTTTTTCTTAGTTAACCTGGCTAGAGGGATTGATTTTGTTGATATTTTCAAAGAATCAGATTTTGGTTTTACTGATTTTTCTCTGTTGATTTCCTGTTTTCACTGTCATTGATTTCTGCTCTATTCTTATTTTTATTATTCTTTTTTAAATAGAAATTTAAATTTTGAGATCATTATAGATTCATGTGCTGTTGTAAGAAATAATACAGACAGAATCCATGTACCCTTTACACAGTTCCCCCAATACTGTAGTAACATCTTGCAAAACTATAGTACAATAGCATAGTAAGATATAGAACATATCCATCACCACAGGATTTCTCATGTTGCCCTTTTATTATGCTTTTTGATGCTTAAGTTGTTCAAACTTTGGCCAGTAGGAACCCTTTTGAGTTCCCTGTGTCTTTTTGATATAATTACATTATCTTCATTTTCTTGCTTTCTGGCAGAATGAGATGTCTCAAAATTACCTGTACTATTCTACCAGAGATAACCAATGGCATTTCAAAACAATATTCTGATGGCTAGGGCATCATTTCTCCTGGGCACTTTCAAAGCATAAAGATGAAAATGTTTACATATTTCAGAGTAATTATATTGATGTCATCAAATTAAATCAATATTATAAGATTTTACTTAATATTAATTTCAAACTCTTTTCTCCTGCTCTGAAGATCTTTTCTTCCTAACAAGATTGCTTATTTGACTTATGCTACAATATACATTAAAAATTTCAAAATTCTATTATTACTGATTATAATAAAGTCACTAAATAAATGTGAATATTTCTTTGTAGTTCTTGTCCTTATAGCCTATTAAAGAGATATGGTTAAAGTACTGTTTTAAAGTCATGTAACTATTTTTTTTCCTTGCAGTGTTATGTTACTAATTACATATCTAGTTAGGTTCACTAGTATCATTTACTATTGATTTTAGAGTTTTAAAAATTAATTTTAGGGCTTCCCTGGTGGTGCAGTGGTTGAGAGTCCGCCTACCGATGCAGGGGAGGCGGGTTCGTGCCCCGGTCCAGGAAGATCCCACATGCCGTGGCGCGGCTGGGCCCGTGAGCCATGGCCGCTGAGCCTGCGCATCCGGAGCCTGTGCTCCGCAACGGGAGAGGCCACAACAGTGAGAGGCTCATGTATCGCAAAAAAAAAAAATAATAATAATAATCTTATTCTTTAAAATATGTAAATTTTGGTTCAAAAGTGAAAACTATATAAATGTGTCATCAGAAAAATATTGTTTCTATCTCTCTCTCTCTCACATCATTTCCCTCCACCCCAATAGAAACCCGTTTTTACTCATTTCATGTTTTTTTCCTTCCTTCATTCCTTCCTCCCCTTCTTCCTTGTCTCCCCGTCCCCTCCCCTCAGTTCTTCTCCCCTTCCCCTCCCCTCCTTTCCATCCTTTCTCCCCTCTCCCCCTCCTTCTGCTATCTGGCTCTTGTTCTTTTATTTTTTTAGCTTGAAATGATATAATCTGTTTCCCAACACTTATTTACAAGTAAATCAAGGAACTAATCATACTTTTTCCTTTCTTTTTTGCTCCTTTTTAAGTTGTGCTGTTTTTACTTTGTCAGGTGGTTTAATGTTTACATACTGTTCTTTCTCCCTTATTCTCACCTTTGTTTTAGTCTTAGATCTTCAGTTAAATATATTTAATGCTCACTACTAATTTCCTTTTACCAGTTTTTCCAAGTATGAGCTTCCTCAAAAGGAGCTCATGGGTCATATCCCCTGAGTTTTGCGTGTTCAAAACTGTTTTTCTGTAGCTTTGATATGTGAAGGAAGGTTGGTTGGTTATAAAAGCCTCATTTAACACTTTCTTTTCTTGTTTTATTGTAGATGTTTCTCCATTATATGCCTGCGGGAAATGTTACTGTCAAGAAACCTGATGCCAGCTTGATTTTCTTCCTTTGGTAAGTGACTTGGTCATTTTCCCTGGAGGTTCATAAGATTTTTTTCTATAAATTATAATAATTTCTTTGGTTATGACTTGGAGTCTGTTTTCATATATGTGTTATACCTTTTTAATATATAGATTTAGTACGTTTTTTTCAGGAAAGCTTTCTTAAATTATAGTTTTACATATTAATTCTACTTCTTGTATTTCATTTTTCTTTTTCGGGTATTTTACTTATATTTGTGTTAGATTTGATTTGCATTCTTTTCTCTCTGCCTCCGTTTTCTTGGCTTTTCTCATTCCTACTTGTGATTTCTATTTGCGATGTCCCTTATGATGTTTTTTTTGGTCATCCTATTCTCCCTTAGGCACCTAGTAATTTAATCTTTATTTCTGAGATGTTTTGTCTTTTATCTCAAATTCTTAACCGAATTAGGTCAGTTCTTATTTTCTTCTTATTGTTTATCTATTTTCTGAGATGTTGTTTAATATCTCCAATTGCTTATTTAATTATTCTTTCCAATCAGAAACATTACCCTTAGAAGTAACCATTATTCTGACCTGGATAGGTCTTATTTGTTTTTCATTCTATATAAATGGTGTAATACATTATGTATTCTTTTGTTTCTGCCTCTGTTACTCAATATTTTTTCCTCAGGATTCATTAATATTGTTGCATGTAGTAGTAGTTATCTTTCATTTCTCTAGGGCTCTATTGTATGGACACAAAATTTACTTTCATTGTAATATTGATGAAAATTTGTTGTTTCCAGCCTTTAGTTATTATGCATAAAGTTGTTATGAATGTTGTTTTATGTGTATTTTATAGGACATATGCACTCATTTCTATTAGGTATATACCTAGAAGAGGACTTGCTGGGTTGCAGAGTATATGCATGTTTAGTTTTGCAAAGTACCACCAAGCATTTTTCCAAAGTGGTTATATACATTGATGCTATTAGAAACAATGTAAGTGTTTTAGTTATACCACATTACTATCAAACACCCAGTATTTTCAGTCTTTTTATTTTAGCCATTCTACTGAATGGAAAGTGTTAACTCATTGTCCTTTTAATTTGTAATTCTTCTTACTGATGATATTGAGCAACTTTTGTGCTTATTTTGGCCACTTTAATATTCTTTTATGGTAAAGTTCAAGTGTTTTGCCTATCATTTAATTGGCTTGTCTGTGTCTCCTTATTAATTTGTAGGAATTCTTTATATATTCTGAATATGAGTCTGTTGTTAAAGCATGTATTGCACATATCTCCTCTCATTCTGTGGTTTTCTTTTTCACTGTCTTGTGGTGTTGTTTCATGAATTCATGTTCTGTTAATGATGTCCAATTTAATTATATTTTATTTTTTATTAGTAGTTTTTGTTGCATGTTTAAGAAATATTTGCCTACTCTTATGACGATATTCTCCTGTATTATTCTCCTATATTTCTTTTATAAGTTGCCTCAACTTTTATATTTAGGTTGGTATAAGGTAGGGGGTTAAGGTTTGTTTGTTTTTTCTGTATAGTTGTTCAACTGACCCAGCCCCATGTACCTTTTCCCACTGAATTGCAGTGGAGTTTTTTCCCTCACAAATGAGATGCAGGAGACTTGTGCATCTGTTCTGAACTCTTATTTCTATTATATTGGTCTCTTTGTGTATTCTAGTAACAGTACTGTATTGTCTTAATATCTGTGGTTTTTTAGTATGTTTTGTATCTAGTGGATTAAATGCACTAGCTTTGTTCTGCTTCTTCAGTATTTCCTTGGGCATTTTAGGTCCTTTGCACTTCCATATAAATCTTAGAACCAGCTTATCAATTTCTACCCAGCTCCCCAACAAAAAAGAAAAACGATTAGTATTTTACTGGAATTGCCCTGAATTTATAAATCAATTTTCGGAGAACTGATATCTTAACAACATTGAATTTTCCAGTCAATGATTAGGGTACACCCTTCTATTTACTTAAGTCTATTAAAAAAATTCCCATTAATGCTTTGCAGTTTTCAGTGTAGACATTTTATACATCTTTCACTAGATTATTTAGAGATATGTTATGTTTTGATGCTATGGTAAATGGTAATTCTAAATTTTATTTTCTGCTTGTTTGTCTCTCTCATATAGAAATACAACTGATTTTTGTATAGTGATCCAGGACCCTTGATAAATTTCTTAATTATCAATAGTCTGTTTGTAGGTTTATTTGAATTTTGCTCATTTTTCTCATTTATTGATTTTTCTCATTTATTTTGTTAATGTTATTAATTACATTGGCTTTCATATGTTAAACTAGTCCTTTATTTCTGGAATAACCCCCATTTGGTCAAGATGTATTATTCTTTTTACATATACCTGCATTTGATTTTCTAAAGTTGTGTTCTATGTTCACAAAATATATTGGCCTGTGGTTTTCCTTTTTTATAATGTATTTATTTACAGGTTTAGGAATCAGCATTCTGATGGCCTCATAAAATAAATTGGAATGGATTACCTCTTTTTATTTTCTCTCTTTCTTTTAAGGGTTTGGTTATGATGGGTCTTAGGTTTTTCTTAAATATTCTAGAGAATTCACCAGTGAAGCCATCTTGCCTAAAGTTTTCTTTGTGGGAAGATTTTTGAATAAAAATATGTGTTATTACAGATTCAGTATTGTTCACATTTTCTATTTCACCTTGTGCCAGTTACAGTAAATTGGGATTTCAAAGATTTTTTTCATGTCATCTAAGTTATTGACATAAAAATGTCACATTTATTGGCATGAAGTTTTTCACAGTATCTTTGTATTATCTTTTTAATATCTGTAAGATGGTGTGATATTTCTTATTTTATGCCTGATAGTGATCACCTGTATTTTCTTCTCTTTTTCCCTTGATTAGTCTAGCTAGGGGTTATTAATTTTATTACATTTTTCTAAGAAGCAACTTTTGGTTTTGTTGACTTTCCATATTATATTTCATTGATTTTTGCTTTTACACTTATTATTTCCTTCCTTTTTTTATCCTTGTGTTTAATTTACTGGTCTTTCCCTCATTTCTTGAGTTGGAGGCTTAGATGAGTGATTTCCAATCTTTTTCTTTTTTATATGTATTTAAAACTATTAATATTCCTTGAAGCACCCTTTGTTGCATCCCATAAGTGTTGGTTTACTGTATTTTCTTTATCTTTTAGCTCAAAATATTTTTTAATTCCCAAGTGTTCCTTTTCTTTTTCTATTTAACTTTCTGTTATTGAGTACTCATTTAATCCCATTATGGTGAAAGAATATATAATGTATGATTTAAATCATTTGAAATTTGTTGAGACTTGCTATATGAGCCTACAATATGGTCTGTGGTAAATGTCCTATGTGTAATTTATATGCATGTGGATGAATATATCCAAAAAGATACATTCAAAAGAAGGGAAGGGAAAACACACAATACATATATATAATATATACAGATATATGATAAAATTTCTCATATTTTAATCCAGTAAAAATATTTTTTAACTAAGTCCTTGTCTGCTAACTCCCAAATCTGGACCTTCTATTGATGTGTTTCTATTGATTATTTTGTCTCCCAATTATCTGTAACTTTTTCCTGCTTCTCCACTTGCTTAGTAATTACTGATTTTTTTTTTTTTTTTTGCTGGACGTTATAGATTATGAGTTATAGAGGTTCTTCCTCTAAAAACTGTTCAATTTTGTTTTGGTAGGCAGTTCATTTACTTGTGAATTACCTTGATCCTGTCCATGTTTGGTTTTTGGTTTGATAGGGCTAGTGTCATGTAACTTATTGTCTAAGCTGAGAAACGTCTGAAAATAAAAGAAGATGGTAAGAGAACAGGGATGTCCCTGTTGAACTAGGCTGTCCTGGGCAAATTGGACACCCTACCTTGCCCTAAACATAAATTCCTAACAATAGAATTAAAGTATTAAAATTGAAATTGAATTTTATTGCCAAAATAAATTGAAAGTATTAAAACTGAAATGGAAACTTATTGCCAAATTGTCCTCCAATAAATTGTACCAGTTTACAATTGTGTAACTCGTTTCTGAAGGTGTCTTTAACCCACCACATACCCATCAATGCAAAGTATTATACTTTTGAAATTTTTAATAAATCTGATTAAAACTTTTTAAATATTCTAAAGGAATATACATTTAATTGTGAGTGAGATTGTTGATGGCTTTATTGGCCATTTATACTTCATTTGCTTTGAATTACTTTACATTTTTTGAGCATTTTTCTTGTTATGTTTTTCTATTTTTTTTAATCGACTTATAGGTACTCTTTGTATATGATGGACGTTAGTCCTTTATTTATAATGTATTGCTAAATCTTCTACTTTGTAACTTGTTTGTGTGTGTGTGTGTGTGTGACTGGGAAAATGCTATTATGTTTATCAAACCCTATTTACTTTTTCTCCTGAGCACACAATGGAAGCACATTTATCAGCCTCCTCTGAAGTTAGACAGGGCTATGGAATATGGGTGGGGGTGATATACACCACTTCCAGGCTTGGTTCCAAAATTTCTTGTGTGATCCTTCTCACACTTTTTCTCATCTATAACCAGATATGAAAGATCCTGTGGAGGACTCTGAGCTTGGGAGCAATTCCACCAGGCCTAACTAAATGACTCTCCCATTTTTTCTTCATTACTGAACTCCATGCAGGTTTTAGGGGCATTATCTTCTCATTTCATTGTATTTTGAAAGGACTTCTTTGGATGTGATCTATTCTTTTCAATCTCTTTGCAGAGTTTTGGCTGGTTCTTTGGATCTTTCTAAGAAGAAAGCAATACAGACATCAGTATAAAAGATTTTCCAATTTAGACACTAGGATTATCCCAGGAGATAAACACTTTTAATCCAAAAGATTTCATTTCAGGAAATAATCTTTTTTTTTCTCCTCCACCTGTCAGATATGTTACCAGAGGGTTTAGGGAGTCATAGAAAATGACTACAAGTCCAAAGTAAAATTAATTTCAAATGGAGCATTTTGTCTTATTTCTTTGATGACAACTCTTTCTACCAGTGAGGTGTATAGCAAAGACAACACATACCTACAACACAGACATAGCAATTATACATACGCACACGTTTGTGTACATGTTGCATGGTTTTTTTCCTTTAAATACAAAACCTCCCCCCAGTTTTTTTTTTAATAAATTTATTTATTTATTTTTGGCTGCATTGGGTCTTTGTTGCTGCATGCGGGCTTTCTCTAGTTGTGATGAGTGGGAGCTACTCTTTGTTGTGGTGCGTGGGCTTCCCATTGTGGTGGCTTCTCTTGTTGTGGAGCATGGGCTCTAGGCATGTGGGCTTCAGTAGTTGTGGCACACGGGCTCAGTAGTTGTGGCTCATGGGCTCTAGAGTGCAGGCTCAGTAGTTGTGGTGCAGGGGCTTAGTTGCTCCGTGACATGTGTGATCTTCCTGGACCAGGGCTCGAACCTGTGACCCCTGCATTGGCAGGTGGATTCTTAACCACTGCGCCACCAGGGAAGTCCCCCCACCCCAAGTTTTTGTGAGTAATTTTTTCTCAAAACTGTATACACTAAGGAAAATAATTGTCCATAATCTAAAGATTAAGGGTGGAATTCCTGAATGAGTTGTGTGTGTGTGTGTGTGTGTGTGTGTGTGTGTGTGTGGAGTGGGGACTAAAAGAGGGTAGAGGGCTGTGGTTCCTAAACCTCCAGCTCAGAAAAAAAAGGCAAGAGCCTCTGACACTTCTTCTCCTGGGATATTTCACAGTGAATAAAGAAGGAAGAATTCTCAGCCAGTAGGACCCTTAGAAGATGAAAATGATGACAATAGTAATAATAATACTGGTAATACCAATATCGATATAACAAAGATGTCATCTCTGGGCCTAATTTAATCACTTATAAAACAGAGTGAACTCAATAAATTATCTTTAACTTCAATTCTAGCTCCATTAGCTCCATTTTTTCCCCAGTTTTTCTTTCCTTTTCCCAAAAAAGACAAGTGTGGAGGTTGCTTAATGGTCTTACATAGGTCCCTGTGGATGTGCTAGTCGTTTCTGAGACCCTCTGGTGTGAAAGACAACTGTTCCCAGTGCCGAGAATGCAAAGGTGACACAAATTAGTCATAATGTGTAATTTATAAATTCCGGGCTGAATAAATTGCCATCAGTTTGGTCATGAGGTCAGGATACTTAAGAATCGATTTGATACGTGGACATATTTTTGCAAATCTGGTGCAGTGAAGAATGGATAAAAAATGGACTTTGGAGATCATTTTTGCCCAACCCATCTCATCTGATAGGTAGAAACAGTTTTAGAGAAAGGAAGGAGGAACAGCTAGAATTCATGTTTGGTAATTACCAGCTCTTGCCACTGGGAGGCAGCACAAGGTAATGGTCAGACCTCACCTGGGAGGCAGGCAGGCCCTGATTTGATTCCTCATTTTGCTACTCTTGGCGTGAACCCTGAGCAAGTGACTTAACCTCACCAAGCTTTAGTTTCCTTATCTGAAAAATAAGAATAGTATCTATTTTACAGGGTTGTTACGAGGATTAAAATGAAATAAGACACTGTATGGACAGCATTTAAAGCAGAATCTGACACATAATAAGGCCTAGTAACCAACAGTTCTTGCTAGTTGTCATACTTTTTGTATATTTTACATATGATTGCTTTGAATTTTCATGCTGATCATTTCTTTTTGGAATAATTTATACATTTATATATACTACATATGCTACACACACACGTGTGTGTGCATGCACACACCCAAACTTTTGGAACCCTTTCTTTTGCATCATTCGACCCTTTATTGTTTTGCACCTCAACTACGTTTCATTTTGAGAATTCCAATTCCTTCTGATTTTTGTTTGAATCCTAAACTAATTACTCCCCTTTCCTTAACTCCTGGTCATAATTCTGGCAATAATTCAGACATGGCAAGTAGAGGACCTTGGGAATGGCACTGCATGACCACACAGCTTCCAGAACAGGGTAGGTATTGTTAGGGGATCCTAACAATTTTGATGAGGGTCATTTTCAGTGTCTGTGATGACGAGTACATGGACTTGGGATACCTTTCCTATATGTCTGTGTGTCTTTGGGGGTGGGGAGTGTGGAGTCTGGGGGAAGTTGGGACTTTTGTGGGCAGGAAAGTTGTATGTGGGTCAGGGGAGTTACAATGCTGATGGCAAACAATTCAGAGAGGTACAAATGGATCTTGGTCTCCAGATTCAAGACTGTTCATCTACATGTGTGCAGCTTGCCATCTGCTAACTAAATTCTGAGTTTTACCTCTGCCCAACCACAGGGGAGTGCGTGGGTTAGATGGTGGTGGGAGAGATGCCACACACATTAGAGTCACCCAGGTGGGTCAAGGGGAACTACATGGCATTCATTCCTAGAGATCTACTTCAGTTCTGATTCTAGGTAAAGTTCTGGCCTTTGTTTACCCTTTTTCCTTTTCACCTTATAAACCACCTTAAATCCTTTTTTGAATCAAAGTGGTGATACAAGTAAAATAAGCTCCTATTAAATGTTCTGTGATTTTAATACCCATCAATTTATTATTTAAAGTCATGTATGACAAAAAGGAGTGAACCATACAATGTCACTAGCAGAGCATTTTTGGATATGATGCGTGATTCTGTGTTCCGTATTTTACCACGGATAACGTGGAAGAAATGAAACGATTTGGCAAGAGGCAGAATTTGGGAGGGGGGAGCCATCTCACAGTCTTCATATTCTTTGTCATTTTCAGACTTGATGTCTCTGTCGTCAGTTCTAGTTTGTTCCATTATTAATGCCACCATCTGGTGAGATTCTAGCCCTCTTGGCATTTCTTCTGTTGAAGATTCTCGTGATCCTAGTCTATAAAAGATAAACAAATGGGCATCGTGTGAGTAAGGAGCAGAAAGTGAATTTACTTCTGCCCCTAAAAAGGGACCTATGCATTCTCTGCTGTGTCCCTTTCTCTTTCTGTTTTGCACAATGTGTATTGGAGATAGGGAACATATATTCTGCCTGCCTGATTTCTAGAACATAGAACATTCTTTCCAAAGACAAGAATGTGACAGTAGAGCAAGGTTACAGCTCTAAAGAAAATTCAGCAAGAAGAAAATCAAATGGGAGATGCTAATAAATCCTACTGATTTTTGAATTTCTGAGAACCGGGTGAGGTGATGGCTTGACCACAGCAGAGTGGTTGTTTTGTTTCCATCTTTATCAAGGATGGTAGGGTGGGAGCCAAGCAGACTGGTGGATTGTAAAAGATACATGAATGAAGAGGGAAAACCGACAAAAATAGGGTGATCAGAACAAATCTAGAGTGTCAACCAGGAGTCCCTACCTAAAGTCAGGGAGCAGCGTGTGCTTACAGGCAATGGAACTCCCAGGTGGGTCTGTTGGTGTTTCCTCAGTGGCACTGCTGGCCTCTGAGCAGCCATCATGTCATCCAGGTCGATGACATTGCTGACGTCTGGTTGCTGGATTGACTCTTGACTGGCCTCCTGGGGGAGAGGGCAGATGGTCCATCCGTGGTTGCTTCATTTTCAGCTGGCTACATAACCACAGTGTAATCATCTGTTGAGCCTTGCCTAGATGGAATAGTGCTTTCTTCTGTAAGCATTGGACTTAGGTTCTCAGGTGGCAGAGTTTGAGATAATGCTGAAAAATAACAATGACAGCAACAAATGAAACATGACTCTCTATTAGATTATTTTCTTCATTCAATTGCATTTATCCCATTCCTAAATCAAGGCAATTAAGTCAGAGAAAAGGGACAATGACAAGCTATTTTAGGAAAAGTTTGCTTTCACTAAAAATCACGCCTGACATAAAAAGATGCTCAACATTGCTAATTATTAGAGAAATGCAAATCAGAACTACAGCTTCACCTCAAACCTGTCAGAATGGCTATCATTAAAAAGTCTACAAATCATAAATGCTGGAGAGGGTGTGGAGAAAAGGGAACCCTCCTGCACTGTTGGTGGGAATGTAATTGGTGCAGCCACTATGGAGGATAGTATGGAGGTTCCTTAAAAAACTAACAATAAAGTTGCCATGTGATCCTGCAATCCCACTCCTGGGCATATACCTGGAAAAGATGAAAACTCTAATTCAAAAGGATACATGCACCTCAGTGGTCACTGCAGCACTATTTACAATAGCCAAGAGACAGAAGCAACCTAAGTGTTCATCAACAGATGAATGGATAAAGAAGATGTATATACATAATGGAATATTTCTCAGCCATAAAAAAAATGAAATATTGCCATGGATGGACCTAGAGATTTATCATACTAAGTAAGTCAGACAGAGACAGACAAATATTATATGATTATCACTTATATGTGGAATCTAAAAAAAATACAAATGAATCTATTTACAGAACAGAAACAGACTCACAGACATAGAAAACAAACTTATGTTTACCAACGGGGAAAGGGGGGAGGGATAAATTAGGAGTTTGGGACTAGCAGACACACACTGCTGTATATAAATAGATAACGAACAAGGACCTACTGTATAGCACAGGGAACCATATTCAATATCTTGTAATAACCTGTAATGGAAAAGAATCCGAATATATATATAACTGAATCACTTTGCTGTACACCTGAAACTAACACAATATTGTAAATCAGCTATACTTCAATAATAAAAAAATAATCATGCTTGCATCACATGGTCCAGTTAATGCACGCCCTCCTCCATTTCCTTTTATAAGAATTGCTCTTGGCCTCTAAATGTTGATACAAGTGATCAGATAACCAGGTCTGGAAAATAATGAATTTACCAAATTTGTACATTGTAAGGCATTTGTTATGTTAAGGCAATGTCTTTCCATAAATACGGCACTTGTATCTGAATGTGTCCTGAGAGGGGAAATAATCTTTCCTATAACTAGAAATCAACAGAAATACATGATAGTCAACCCAACATATTTAAATTTCAAGAAATTTCTTTTACCATGCTTGCTTTTCCTTGCTCACATCTCTCCAAACAGTGGTTCAGATGACTGACGTGTTCTATGCTTAGCCAGGGATGGGACAGTTGCGAGCCAGCAACACAGAGAATAAACTTTTCATTCAAGAAGAATCTTTTCATTAAGGAAGAAACAAAGTCATACTGAACAAATTTTATTATCGATGAACTCCTAAGTCGGAAAGTATAGAAAACTTTTTTTCAACTGCAGAATCATCATCGCAAAATACAAGCAAAATACATGCTAAGATGTCTGGCTGCCAAACGTCAACTAGAGTATAAAAGCACTATGTTTTTAAGAACTCGAACATAAATTCATTCGCTCTGAAAATGTCAGCTTCTCCAGAGGGTTTGGGGTGACTAGGAAAGAGAAAACTCAAATTCAAATTGGAAAGCAACTCAATTCAGGTGCTGAGCTAGAAATGATATAGACATCAAATGCAGGCTGGAGGGATTGCGGCCCTGAGTCATCCTGCTCCAGCAGCTGATAATTAATCTTGTGTTTCATTCATAATGCCTGTGACTTCAGCCAGCTGCCAACTACAAACTGGCAGTTGCCATCTGCCTCTAAAAGGACTAGGTCACAAACTGCTGCAGCTGCTGACTTTCAACACACCCTGAAAGGAGTTCAGGGTGGAGATCAGGAATGAGGCACCCTGTGCTCTGGGAAAAACTGGCAGAACAGGCCTTTAGATAGTTAGATATTTTCAGGAGAGGAATTTTTTGGGGGGGGGGGTGAATCTTTTTTTTTTTAATTTTTATTGGAGTAAAGTTGATTTACAATGTTGTGTTACTTGCTGCTGTACAGCGCGGTGAATCAGTTACACTTGTACATATATCCACTCTTTTTTAGATTCTTTTCCCATATAGGTTATTACAGGGCAGGAGAGGATTTTATGAGCCCAATTCTTGCATCTTCTCATATCTAGAAAAGCACTAAAATCATTCACGGCAAATCTGTTCCTCGTGACCAGCAACAAGCCTCTGCGAAAACATGCGCGCGTGCGCCCTTCACTAAAACCATATATAACACTGACCTTCCCCCCTACCCCTTTGGAGCAGTTTCTCGGAGCTATCTGAAATGCAGTCTCCGGGGCTCTGGTCCTCATTTTGCCCCAAGTAAAACTTAACTCACAACTCTCACATGGTGCTTTTTCTTTTCAGTTGACACAGCCCGGGCAATCATTCATCACCCACCTTTCCCTCCATCTTTCCTTCGTGAGGCATGGGGGAACCATCTCCAAATTTATTCTGTCTGAGAGCATGTGTCCAGAAGGCAGAGGTGTGAGGGAAATAGATGAGGTGTGTCTTCTGAGCTACGCTCCATTCCTACTTCTTCCCTAAACTGCATATTTCTTCCAAAATCTAGTTCATAGTTTCTCCTGCCTTAGTTAGTACATTCCCGAGGCCACCTGGGGTCTGGACTGTTCCCAGTGCTCAGAGCATTTTCTCAACTGCAGCGATCGGGCTCTCAGGACAGCAGGCTCACCTTCTTGGGTCCTTGTTGGACCTGGTCACCTCTGTCACCCAAGTGGCCCAATGGCCCAGGCTCCGAGGCACACTGGGCTTTAAGATGCACAGTCCAGGGGGCAGAAATTGAAGATTTTACAGAAAGATGTAAAATAAGACCTTCTTAGTCTCACCCTCAAGGATATTCTCTGTCAACCATTTGGTTATACATCCCTCTAGGTATTTTCATCTCAGATGCTACATTATCATGGCAAAAGAGTGAAACTCTACAGACATCGCTTAGGAATTTGCTTCCTCCTCCCTCTCCCCCATTAAAATACATATACATTGAGCATTAATCATATCAGCTCCGAAAACCTGTCTTCAGGCATCCTAGACCAAAGGGCCAGTTTCTTCACAGGAGAAAAATGTTGGTTTGTTTCCTATAGAAATGTACCTTTTCCTTATTTATTTATTTATTTATTTATTTCTGTAGGAATGTACCTTTTCCTTATTTATTTATTTATTTCTGCAGGAATGTACCTTTTCCTTATTTATTTATTTATTTATTTATTTATTTATTTATTTCTGTGGGAATGGTACCTTTTCCTTATTTATTTATTTATTTATTTATTTCTGTGGGAATGTACCTTTTCCTTATTTATTTATTTATTTCTGTGGGAATGTACCTTTTCCTTATTTATTTATTTATTTCTGTAGGAATGTACCTTTTCCTTATTTATTTATTTATTTATTTATAATTTATTTCTGTAGGAATGTACCTTTTCCTTATTTATTTATTTATAATTTATTTCTGTAGGAATGTACCTTTTCCTTTCCAGAGATTTTTACCTTCATGCCAAGTGAAGACACTGTGTATCTGCCTTTTATTCTACAAGAACGAGGCCTAACCAAGGATAAAACAAGAGCCTTTCTAAAGACAAACCCCACTACCACCCTTAGAACCAGTGGGTGCCCATTTCTGAAAGTTTTATGAGTTCTCTTTCCTTGAAATTTTAGAATACCACTGAAGAAATTTTGTGGTCCAGTCTCAAAGTAGCAATCTATTTTCCATAAAATTTGTAATATTAATAAATAAACTTTCGTGTGATCCTTAATTATTTCTCACTTTACTAGACAGGAAGCAAAAACCCCAGACTGTCTCCTTTGTCACATACATGAAAAGAAATCCATAAGAATTCACTTAGAATGAATTTAGAATCATTGTTCCACCGAAGTAATTTTGGTTTCCTTGATGAAGCTTTTGTTATCTGTTCAACCAAATCGTTCTATCCCTTAGCCTGTGAGATTGTTACTTGATCCTGCTGATTCTGTCAGAGAACACCTTAGGAAGATTATTCAAGACATCTTTAAATAAACAAAAGGAAAGTCAAAAGGGCATGGAGACAGGCGCTGTGAAAAGGCTCACCAATTAGCCCTCTGGATTAGATATTCAGGAAATGTGAGTGAGGGAATTTGGTTTATGAGCACTTTATTTTTCCTTTGAAAGATGATTGTTGACATCCGCAGGTCCTAATGTACATCTGATCCCTCTACAGGATCTCAGTTGTTAGGGGATTTGTCTTGCTCTGTAGACATAATAGCAACCTTTTAACCCTTTGGTTGGAGATGTCCCTGCCATGACCAGCCCAGTGTGCTCTATTGAAAGGTTTCACGTTTCTCTTTGCTCTAATCCCATCCTGCACCTGGGAAAATATATACCACCTACATCCCGGATCTCTCTACCAGCAGCTTTCCTATCACAATATTTTAGTAGGGCGTCTGAGGACCCAACAGCCGCTATGGATCTTCACCCGCCCATGAACCGGAAACTCTCATCATGTCCCACGGCCCCTCTGCATCACTGAGAGGAAACAGGAGCTGGGCCGATGTTCTGGGTGGGCCTCTTTTTAAAAAAATTTATTTTATTTTATTTATTTATTTTTAGTTTATTTTATTGACGTATAGTTGATTTACAATGTTGTGTTAATTTCTGCTGTACAGTATACATTCTTTTTCATATTCTTTTCCTTTATGGTTTATCACAGGATATTGAATATAGTTCTCTGTGCTATACAGTAGGACCTTGTTGTTTATCCATTCTATATATAATAGTTTATACCTGAGCAGGCCTCTTTAAGATCTTCACCGGGGGCTTCACCAGCCACCTCTCTGTCTTAGCTTCCCCAAACACCATGACCAGCCCTAGCGCATCCCTGGTCTTAATGGGCACTTCTTTGTGTAATGCTGTCACTTTATTCCTTCAACTGCCCATGACTTTGGGAAAGGAGACCAATAAATGTCTCCTCCAAGGACATTTCCCTCTCTCTAGTCTCTCCTTTTGCATCTGTCAGAGCCCCTCGTATCACATGATATGGTTGCCCTCTGTGGCTCTTCTGTGCTTTGAAGCATTTTCCCAAAGCTTGTTGAGGGTACTGTCTGCTCCCAGTGCCTCTGCACTCTCCCGTAGAACTGTGTACTTCTCAGGGAGAGGGACAGAGAAGTTATGGCCACACACCACGGTCACCAGTTCAGATGGTTCCCTGGAACAGGTGTGGGATTCACAGCAACACACCAAGATGTTTAGTACGGTGGACTCAGTTTTCAGATGAGGAAGCTGGGGCTCTGGGCGGGTAAGTGACAAACCCACAGCGACAGGGTCCTTGGTCCCGTAGCTAGACTAGGGACCAGCTCTCCTAATTCTTTTCTGCTCACTCCCAATCTCACCATCTGCTGCAAACACAGCTCTGCTGCAAACAGGTATAACCAGGCAGGATGGGAACCCTCATGATTCTGAGTTAGAAACACATATACGCTTCAGAAATGATGAAAATGTACATGTATCTTTAAATCAGGAAATTCACCAAGATGTAAGACTTCAACGGACACTTCCTATTACTTGAGAGATCTATCTAGACAAGGGTTTGTTTTTCTAAGAATTAGCTAGATTTTTTTTCCTACTACTACAGATAATCCCTGGAAAGATAACTTCTTTTGTCTTTTAATTATAGGTTTCTACTACTCTGACAGTTTCTAAATTCCTGTCATATTTAAAAGCATTGTAATAGTAATAGATAACTCTGTTTCTGAAAATCCAAATTTGGAAAATTTTGTTTCTAAAAGTGCCCTGGTTTTATTTGTTTCAACCAAGATTTCATCGTTAACAGACATTCATACATTAAAATATTTATTATGTTTATTTTTATTTTTCCAAGTATAAAAGTAACATGTGTATTAACAAGAACTTTGGAAACCACATAAAGTAGAAAGGACTTCAAAGTACTCCATAGTTCTACTCCTATAGTTAACATTTTAGTACCTTCTTCCAGTCTTTCTGTGTCATTTTTTGTACATTACATATATAATATAATATATATTATATACATAAAAAATATATGTAATATACATAACCTCTTATATGTAAATTTCATATATATGAAGATCACTGTGTTTTATATGTACATATATATATGGTAATTTGAACATTTGTAATAGTAAGAACATTAACAATAAAATTATCCAAATGTTATTATAAAAATGTAGATAGAAAAAAGACAGTTGGTTTTTAAAAACAGAAATATGGTTAAAATGATGGAGCCTGTCTTCAAAAGTAAATAAGGACACTGATGGACTCAAATAGCTCTACATAATAGGTGAATGAAAGTATAAAAATATGCATACCAGAAGTTAAGGAGGAATATAAATAGTACCTATTTACAATACAAAGCACTGTTCCAAAAGGTCATTTGCAGATTGTGCTGGGAGGTTTGCCTTGAGAGCGGGAGGACATCTTCCCTGGCAGAGGGGTGGCGCGGGCACTTTCATGCCCAAACACTGGTTGGGGGTCCCGGGGTTGGGCCTGGCTGGGTTCTAGAGGTGTAAGTGAGGGGCAGGCAGATGAGGCTGCAGAGAATGGGGCTCAAAGGAGTTCCTCTGTGGGTGCAGCTCTCTTTCCTATTTGCCTTCCTCCCTCCCCTCTCTTCCTCTGGCTGCTACTGAGGACAGCACTGAAGTGGGGGTCAGAGAAGGGGAATGGGGAGGGGCTTCCCTTCCCTCTCTCCTTTCATCGTCTCCTCTCTTTCTTCCTCTCCCCTCTTTCCACCAGATATGCTTTCAGAAGACTAGATGCACCTGGCCCAGGACCTGGGGGTCAGAACCAAAGAAGTGTAAGGATGGTGACAGGTGAGGGTGGGCTTGAGTCTGTAGGTAGGTTAGCAGGGTGTGGGCCAGGCAGGAGACCCTCTTCGGCTTTCGAGAGAGGAGGGGGTTATTTCACAGCCGTACGTATGCAAACAGCCACTGATCTACAAGGCGCATGTGTGTCTTGTGGACAATTCAACAGCATCACCTTGATTTAAAATCCTGGTCACATCAGTCAGTAGACAAATCAGTAGGTATATCCAGCTCTAGGAGGTGAAAGGAAAGAAACTGAAAAAGCTAAGTCTACAAGGTACAGGGCATCGAGATATTCTTATTTAAGAAGTTGAGTGCACATTGGAACTTTTGCAAATTTAGAAGAGGGTGACTCATACCGTACATATGTACGTATGAACTTAGGAAATTTTAACATTGGTTCCTCCTCAATGGTTTTTACACCTCCAAGAGGCATGTCGTTTTCTTTTAAGAGATTCTGGTGCGTGTTATCTTCTTCAGGTTTAACCTTCTTATTCATAGGTGCTTATTGTACGTTGGGCCAAAGGACACCAAGTAATGAAATTTATCCAGATCCAACATCGATAGAGAGCGTAGGTGGTCAACCCTTAGGTGTATCACCAAGCATCAGAAAAAGTCATACCGGGATAGCAAGGGAAACAAAGTTAAACAAAACAGTATATTATTTCCAGATTATCTCGAGGGTGGAAGGAAGGCAGGGAACATGTGATGATAGGGCTGAGCAGTGAAATTACAGCGCTTTTGGGGAAGAGGTTCCTTGGCAAAGTTGAATGGAGACAGACATAGAAAATGGGAAAATAATCAAAATCAGGCATAAACAGCCAATAACTCTTTATTAAGTGCCCACAATATGACGAATGTTGTTCCAAAAAAAGGCTAGAAAATGTGAAGAGATTATCCCAAGTAAATCTTTCTAAATGATTTGGTTGGTTAAATGTTGCTAGAAAGAAAAAATGGCCTGGCATTCTTACTGAGTCTCAGCTCAGAGGCAAGCGGATTTTGTTCTTGGCTAGAAAAGTGAAATGAGTAAGTCAAGTTCTAAAACAGTAGGACCTTGGGAAATGTCTGGGGGATGGCCATGAATCCAATAAAGGTGGGTGGTACCTGATGCAGTAAAGGAGACATCCTGGCCCCAGGCATCCTGTTGCCATGGCCCATCATTGGATCTCAACACTGTTAATCTGTAGATTGTCCCGTCTGTGGCAAGAGCCAGAGATGGGCAGAATTGCCATAAGCAAAACTCACAAGACAACAATGACGGGGAACCTCTCGTATTAGTCTTTTAAAAAATGTTTATTTAATATTGGGGTAGAGTCACAATGTCATGTTAGTTTCAGGTGTACAGCAAAGTGATTCAGTTATATGTATCCTTTTTTTTGTTAAAGATTTTTTTTTTTGATGTGGACCATTTCAAAGTCTTTATTGAATTTGTTTCAATATTGCTCCTGTTTTATGCTTTGGTGTTTTGGCCCTAAGGCATGTGGGATCTTAGCTCCCTGACCAGGGATTGAACCCACACCCCCTGCATTGGAAGGTGAAGTCTTAACCACTGGACCGCCAGGGAAATCCCTCTATTCTTTTTCAAATTCTTTTCCCATTTAAGTTATTACAAAATACTGAACAGAGTTCCCTGTGCTATACAATCAATTTAAAAATAAAATGAAAACAATTGTTCATTTTAAGACTCACAGATTTAGAAAACAAACTTATGGTTACCAAAGGGGAAAGGTGAGGGGAGGAATTAATTGGGAGTTTGGGGGTTGACATATACACACTACTATATTTAAAACAGATAACTTGTATTAGTCTTTATCAAAGCCTGTGACTGTTTCGCCGGCCAGAATGCTTTGTCAGCTGATCATATGGTATCAGGGGGATGATGACACCCAGGAAGCCCAAAGACCCTGGAACTCACCTAGGAGCAAGGGCACCTGAGTTACCTGGACACTTATAACGGCTCCCTCGGCTCCCCCAAGGGGTACGGGAGACAAATCCTGGGCCCTGGGCTGCTTTTCATTCCTTTAGTTCACCCAGCCTTTCTTCAGATTAACTAGAGTATATTTTCTTTTCTGTTTGGTCATTTGTTTCATTTCTTAGCCTGGTTTCTCCCGATTCTGCTTGGGAAATGGCATGCTTTTTAAGAGGCATGTTTGGGGCTTCCCTGGTGGCGCAGTGGTTGAGAGTCCCCCTGCCGATGCAGGGGACACAGGTTCGTGCCCCGGTCCGGGAAGATCCCACATGCCGCGGAGCGGCTGGGCCCGTGAGCCATGGCCGCTGAGCCTGCACGTCCAGAGCCTGTGCTCCGCAACGGGAGAGCCCACAACAGTGAGAGGCCTGCGTACCGCAAAAAAAAAGAGAGGCATGTTTGAACAGATCTGTATCATTTTTACTAGTTAACTCTCAGACCTGGAGCTGGGCAGGCCTAATCGCCAACCCTGGGCATGGATGGACGGCCAGGAGTGCTCTCACAGAGGGTCCTTGGAGAAGGTACCTTCTCGAAGGGAAGGGAGCAGCCTGAGTAGAGCTCAGTCAGGTTTGCTTCTGTGCTGTCTGGTGTGTGTACGAACTTCTAGGAAATATGACTAAAACTAGGTGAAAGCTCTTGTTTCTCTTCCTGCTGTTTTCATTCAGTACTCCATTAAACAACTATCCGTGTTGCTCTAGTCACGTTTAGTTTATTGCTTCTAAGGGCATCTGTCCTACTTCCTTATCTCTTCTCCTGCGATGGACCTCTAGGTAGCTTCCAACTTCCCATGAATACAAGTAACTCTGAGATAAAAATCCTGATGTGCCTAAGAACCGACTCATGAGAGTTTCTTGGGGTACATCCCAGAAGGGGGATTTCTGGATCCCGAAGGATGAGCGTATTAAACTCCAGAGTGACTGTACTCCATTACGTTCCCTACCTACACTTACCTATGCTGCCAACAAATGCATTTTCTCTTCACTGTATCTAGAATCATGTGGAAGCCCACTTTCTAGAATGGAGCCCAAGGTTGTCCGTTGGCTGGTAGTATGGAAATACCAGTTTGTCCCCTCCAGATTGAGGTTAGATCCTCGGGCCAGCTGAGTCTGTAGGTGGGGTCGGGTGGTCTCACCCAAAGGAGGGTGTGTTCCTGAGGCCGTTTTCTCACCCTGGCTGTCTAGACTCACTGAAAGAGACATTTAGGCTCCAATATCTGCACTGGTCACAAGCATCTCCTCCCCACACCCGTTACCTCCCCAGTGATTCTGCTACAGCTTGAGAACCACTGGGTTAGGTCAAGCTTGGATAGAATAGAGATCGTGAATCTGCTGGGGTGGAACATGAAGCCATTCACTTTCATTCATCATCATCATCATCATTGTCATCATCAACACCTAATGCTAATAGTATAAGAACAGAAAGTTACGGAGCCACTTTCCCTGTGCTAGGCACCAAGCTAAACCCCTTATGACAAAGTCCCATTTATCAATAATTCTTACAAGAAACCTACCCCTGGATACTACTCCCACTTGAGAGATGCGGACCCCTGCCAGGGAGATACAGGTCTCACACACACCACTAAGACACCAGGCTCCTGGAACCCCGCAGCCTGGCTTTCATTCCCTCAGTGCTGCCAGAGATGGAGGTTTGTGGGCCCGTGGAGGTCTCTTGGGGGGTGCCCTTGGCGTCAATACTGCACGGAGTGAATAGAGTAGGGTTTTGCAGAGTGTCTAGTTAAAATTCAATGCACAGCTGAGGCTGGGGAGCCTGGTGCAGTGGCAGCCCTTCAGAATTGCCCAACATGAGGCACCAGGGCTCAGTCTCTGTGCCCCTCTTTGGGTCACTGGTGTGATCTTTTCCCAAAGAGGGACATCACTTTGAGCAGGAGGCTCCCCTTGGCACAGAGCAATCTGAGGGGAGAGGCTTGTGTCAGAGCCGGGCAGTAGTGAAAGTGTAAAAGCAGATTTTATTCAGGACTATTGCAAAAGGGGAAAAGTGACCTCAGGAGAGAAGCGGGCTTGATTCCATACACAGTGAGAGCAAGCGGGGATTTCTAGTGAAGGAGCAGCGTGGGGGCCAGTGGATGGAAAATTACTAAGAGGAAACATCGGGGATGAAGGGGATTCTGGCTAAACCGACCTAACAGGATCTTTGCTGGAGGCGGAACCCAAAGAACAAGGATGGAAGGGCACCCACATTCACCCCATTTGGCGTGTGTTCAGTCTGAATTTTGCCCTGGCATTTGTCGCAAGACTAGGAAAGTGGCCACCGAACAAGCTTTTCCTAAACTTTGGCTCTGAGCACATTTCAGTTTCAATCATTAGAGAAACGATAAAGGTTTGGCCTTTGAATGGAATGCTCATCTAGCCCGATGCCCCGATTTTGCAAAAAAGAATGGAGGCCGAGGGTGCTCATAACCTGCCCAAGGCCTCACAGTCCGAGAGAGCTTCCCTGGCAGCAGATGCAGAAGGGATGTGACTGGGTGAGGCAAGCTGGGCTTGTATGTCTGCTCTGCCGTGTGTTCCTGGGCGGGTCACATCCCGTCTGTACCACAAAGACAGAAACATCGGCCCCCTGGAGCTGCTGTGGGGACTGAGTCCAGAGCGGTCAATCCCTCTTTTTTCCCTTTCTAATCCCCAGGCCCGTGCTCCTTCTGCTGCCTTGAGGTTGCCCCATTCATGTATGTGGATGGAGTGCCCTCTCGGAGAAAGTCAGATCCTTTACACTATTATTTTTTAGGATTCTTCTCTATTTGGACCCCTTAATAATTTACTATGAAGCAGAACAAAGTGTCTACACCTTTTTATATGCCAAAGAGGTAGAAATCACCTAAGACATTTGCAGGAGCTAACGCGTAAGACCACAAACAGACAAAATATCCAAACCTTTTAGAAATATTATGATTGGAGATTGTTGTTCTCTTCCAAAGAGAAGTAATTTATTTTTTTTTTTTTTTTTTTTTTTTTATTTTTTGCTTTATCACAAATTTAATCAGTTATATGTATACATATGTTCCCATATCCCCTCCCTTTTGCGTCTCCCTCCCACCCTCCCTATCCCACCCCTCCAGGCGGTCACAAAGCACCGAGCTGATCTCCCTGTGCTATGCGGCTGCTTCCCACTAGCTATCTACCTTACGTTTGGTAGTGTATATATGTCCATGCCGCTCTTTCACTTTGTCACAGCTTACCCTTCCCCCTCCCCATATCCTCAAGTCCATTCTCTAGTAGGTCTGTGTCTTTATTCCTGTCTTACCCCTATGTTCTTCATGACCTTTTTTTTTCTTAAATTCCATATATATGTGTCAGCATACAGTATTTGTCTTTCTCTTTCTGACTTACTTCACTCTGTATGACAGACTCTAGGTCCATCCACCTCATTACAAATAGTTCAATTTCATTTCTTTTTATGGCTGAGTAATATTCCATTGTATGTATGTGCCACATCTTCTTTACCCATTCATCCAATGATGGACACTTAGGTTGTTTCCATCTCCGGGCTATTGTAAATAGGGCTGCTATGAACATTTTGGTACATGTCTCTTTTTGAATTATGGTTTTCTCAGGGTATATGCCCAGTAGTGGGATTGCAGGGTCATATGGTAGTTCTATTTGTAGTTTTTTAAGGAACCTCCATACCGTTCTCCATAGTGGCTGTACCAATTCACATTCCCACCAGCAGTGCAAGAGTGTTCCCTTTTTTCCACACCCTCTCCAGCATTTATTGTTTCTAGATTTTTTGATGATGGCCATTCTGACTGGTGTGAGATGATATCTCATTGTAGTTTTGATTTGCATTTCTCTAATTAGTAAAGATGTTGAGCATCCTTTCATGTGTTTGTTGGCAGTCTGTATATCTTCTGTGGAGAAATGTCTATTTAGGTCTTCTGCCCATTTTTGGATTGGGTTGTTTGTTTTTTTGTTATTGAGCTGCATGAGCTGCTTATAAATTTTGGAGATTAATCCTTTGTCAGTTGCTTCATTTGCAAATATTTTCTCCCATTCTGAGGGTTGTCTTTTGGTCTTGTTTATGGTTTCCTTTGCTGTGCAAAAGCTTTTAAGTTTCATTAGGTCCCATGTGTTTATTTTTGTCTTTATTTCCATTTCTCTAGGAGGTGGGTCAAAAAGGATCTTGCTGTGATTTATGTCATAGAGTGTTCTGCCTATGTTGTCCTCTAAGAGTTTGATAGTGTCTGGCCTTACATTTAGGTCTTTAATCCATTTTGAGCTTATTTTTGTGTATGGTGTTAGGGAGTGATCGAATCTCATACTTTTACATGTCCCTGTCCAGTTTTCCCAACACCACTTATTGAAGAGACTGTCCTTTCTCCACTGTACATTCCTGCCTCCTTTATCAAAGATAAGGTGACCATATGTCCGTGGGTTTATCTCTGGGCTTTCTATCCTGTTCCATTGATCTATCTTTCTGTTTCTGTGCCAGTACCATACTGTCTTGATTACTGCAGCTTTGTAGTATAGTCTGAAGTCAGGGAGCCTGATTCCTCCAGCTCCATTTTTCGTTCTCAAGATTGCTTTGGCTATTCGGGGTCTTTTGTGTTTCCATACAAATTGTGAAATTTTTTGTTCTAGTTCTGTGAAAAATGCCAGTGGTATTTTGATAGGGATTGCATTGAATCTGTAGATTGCTTTGGGTAGTAGAGTCATTTTCACAATGTTGATTCTTCCAATCCAAGAACATGGTACATCTCTCCATCTATTTGTATCATCTTTAATTTCTTTCATCAGTGTCTTATAATTTTCTGCATACAGGTCTTTTGTCTCCTTAGGTAGATTTATTCCTAGATATTTTATTCTTTTTGTTGCAATGGTAAATGGGAGTGTTTCCTTGATTTCACTTTCAGATTTTTCATCATTAGTATATAGGAATGCCAGAGATTTCTGTGCATTAATTTTGTATCCTGCAACTTTACCAAATTCATTGATTAGCTCTAGTAGTTTTCTGGTAGCATCTTTAGGATTCTCTATGTATAGTATCATGTCATCTGCAAACAGTGACAGCTTTACTTCTTCTTTTCCAATTTGGATTCCTTTTATTTGCTTTTCTTCTCTGATTGCTGTGGCTAAAACTTCCAAAACTATGTTGAATAAGAGTGGTGAGAGTGGGCAACCTTGTCTTGTTCCTGATCTTAGTGGAAATGGTTTCAGTTTTTCACCATTGAGGACGATGCTGGCTGTGGGTTTGTCATATATGGCCTTTATTATGTTGAGGAAAGTTCCCTCTATGCCTACTTTCTGCAGGGTTTTTATCATGAATGGGTGTTGAATTTTGTCGAAAGCTTTCTCTGCATCTATTGAGATGATCATATGGTTTTTCTCCTTCAATTTGTTAATATGGTGTATCACGTTGATTGATTTGCGTATATTGAAGAATCCTTGCATTCCTGGGATAAACCCCACTTGATCATGGTGTATGATCCTTTTAATGTGCTGTTGGATTCTGTTTGCTAGTATTTTGTTGAGGATTTTTGCATCTATGTTCATCAGTGATATTGGCCTGTAGTTTTCTTTCTTTGTGACATCCTTGTCTGGTTTTGGTATCAAGGTGATGGTGGCCTCGTAGAATGAGTTTGGGAGTGTTCCTCCCTCTGCTATATTTTGGAAGAGTTTGAGAAGGATAGGCGTTAGCTCTTCTCTAAATGCTTGATAGAATTCGCCTGTGAAGCCATCTGGTCCTGGGCTTTTGTTTGTTGGAAGATTTTTTATCACAGTTTCAATTTCAGTGCTTGTGATTGGTCTGTTCATATGTTCTATTTCTTCCTGATTCAGTCTTGGCAGGTTGTGCATTTCTAAGAATTTGTCCATTTCTTCCAGGTTGTCCATTTTATTGGCATAGAGTTGCTTATAGTAATCTCTCACGATCTTTTGTATTTCTGCAGTGTCAGTTGTTACTTCTCCTTTTTCATTTCTAATTCTATTGATTTGAGTCTTCTCCCTTTTTTTCTTGATGAGTCTGGCTAATGGTTTATCAATTTTGTTTATCTTCTCAAAGAACCAGCTTTTAGTTTTATTGATCTTTGCTATTGTTTCCTTCATTTCTTTTTCATTTATTTCTGATCTGATTTTTATGATTTCTTTCCTTCTGCTAACTTTGGGATGTTTTTGTTCTTCTTTCTCTAATTGCTTTAGGTGCAAGGTTAGGTTGTTTAGTCGAGATATTTCCTGTTTCTTAAGGTGGGATTGTATTGCTATAAACTTCCCTCTTAGAACTGCTTTTGCTGCATCCCATAGGTTTTGGGTCGTCGTGTCTCCATTGTCATTTGTTTCTAGGTATTTTTTTATTTCCTCTTTGATTTCTTCAGTGATCACTTCGTTATTAAGTAATGTATTGTTTAGCCTCCATGTGTTTGTATTTTTTATAGCTCTTTTCCTGTAATTGATATCTAGTCTCATAGCATTGTGGTCGGAAAAGATACTTGATACAATTTCAATTTTCTTAAATTTACCAAGGCTTGATTTGTGACCCAAGATATGATCTATCCTGGAGAATGTTCCATGAGCACTTGAGAAAAATGTGTATTCTGTTGTTTTTGGATGGAATGTCCTATAAATATCAATTAAGTCCATCTTGTTTAATGTATCATTTAAAGCTTGTGTTTCCTTATTTATTTTCATTTTGGATGATCTGTCCATTGGTGAAAGTGGGGTGTTAAAGTCCCCTACTATGATTGTGTTACTGTCGATTTCTCCTTTTATGGCTGTTAGTGTTTGCCTTATGTATTGAGGTGCTCCTATGTTGGGTGCATAAATATTTACAATTGTTATATCTTCTTCTTGGATCGATCCCTTGATCATTATGTAGTGTCCTTCTTTGTCTCTTCTAGTAGTCTTTATTTTAAAGTCTATTTTGTCTGATATGAGAATTGCTACTCCAGCTTTCTTTTGGTTTCCATTTGCATGGAATATCTTTTTCCATCCCCTTACTTTCAGTCTGTATGTGTCTCTAGGTCTGAAGTGGGTCTCTTGTAGACAGCATATATATGGGTCTTGTTTTTGTATCCATTCAGCCAATCTGTGTCTTTTGGTGGGAGCGTTTAGTCCATTTACATTTAAGGTAATTATCGATATGTATGTTCCTATTCCCATTTTCTTAATTGTTTTGGGTTCGTTATTGTAGGTCTTTTCCTTCTGTTGTGTTTCTTGCCTAGAGAAGTTCCTTTAGCATTTGTTGTAAAGCTGGTTTGGTGGTGCTGAACTCTCTCAGCTTTTGCTTGTCTGTAAAGGTTTTAATTTCTCCATCAAATCTGAATGAGATCCTTGCTGGGTAGAGTAATCTTGGTTGCAGGTTTCTCTCCTTCATCACTTTAATTATGTCCTGCCACTCCCTTCTGGCTTGTAGAGTTTCTGCTGAGAGATCAGCTGTTATCCTGATGGGGATTCCCTTGTGTGTTATTTGTTGTTTTTGCCTTGCTGCTTTTAATATGATTTCTTTGTGTTTAATTTTTGACAGTTTGATTAATATGTGTCTTGGCGTATTTCTCCTTGGATTTATTCTGTATGGGACTCTCTGTGCTTCTTGGACTTGATTAACTATTTCCTTTCCCATATTAGGGAAGTTTTCAACTATAATCTCTTCAAATATTTTCTCAGTCCCTTTCTTTTTCTCTTCTTCTTCTGGAACCCCTATAATTCGAATGTTGGTGCGTTTAATGTTGTCCCAGAGGTCTCTGATATTGTCCTCTGTTCTTTTCATTCTTTTCTCTTTATTTTGCTCTGCATTAGTTATTTCCACTATTTTATCTTCCACCTCACTTATCCGTTCTTCTGCCTCAGTTATTCTGCTATTGATCCCATCTAGAGTATTTTTCATTTCATTTATTGTGTTTTTAATCGATGCTTGATTCATCTTTAGTTCTACTAGGTCCTTGTTAACTGTTTCTTGCATTTTGTCTATTCTATTTCCGAGATTTTGGATCATCTTTACTATCATTATTCTGAATTCTTTTTCAGATAGACTGCCTATTACCTCTTCATTTGTTAGGTCTGGTGGGTTTTTATCTTGCTCCTTCTCCTGCTGTGTGTTTTTCTGTCTTCTCATTTTGCTTATGTTACTGTGTTTGGGGTCTCCTTTTTGCCGGCTGCAGGTTCGTAGTTCCTGTTGTTTTTGGTGTCTGTCCCCAGTGGCTAAGGTTGGTTTAGTGGGTTGTGTAGGTTTCCTGGTCGAGGGGACTAGTGCCTGTGTTCTGGTGGATGAGGCTGGATCTTGTCTTTCTGGTGGGCAGGTCCACGTCTGGTGGTGTGTTTTGGGGTGTCTGCAGACTTTTTATGATTTTAGGCCACCTCTCTGCTAATGGGTGGCGTTGTGTTCCTGTCTTGCTAGTTGTTTGGCATAGGGTGTCCAGCACTGTAGCTTGCTGGTCGTTGAGTGAAGCTGGGTGCTGGTGTTGAGATGGAGATCTCTGGAAGATTTTCGCCGTTTGATATTATGTGGAGCTGGGAGGTCTCTTGTGGACCAGTGTCCTGAAGTTGGCTCTCCCACCTCAGGGGCACAGTACTGACTCCTGGCTCCTCAATTTGGGATGATTTGTTGTCTATTCATGTATTCCACAGATGCAGGGTGCATCAAGTTGATTGTGGAGCTTTAATCCGCTGCTTCTGAGGCTGCTGGGAGAGGTTTCCCTTTCTCTTCTTTGTTCTCACAGCTCCCGGGTCTCAGCTTTGGATTTGGCCCCGCCTCTGCGTGTAGGTCGCCGGAGGGCGTCTGTTCTTCGCTCAGACAGGAAAGGGTTAAAGGAGCAGCCTCTTCGGGAACTCTGGCTCACTCAGGCCGGGCGGGAGGGAGGGGCACGGAGTGCGGGGCGAGCCTGCAGCGGCAGAGGTCGGCGTGACGTTGCACCAGCCCGAGGCGCGCCGTGCGTTCTCCCAGGGAAGCCGCCCCTGGATCCCGGGACCCCGGCAGTGGCGGGCTGCTCAGGCTCCCGGAAGGGCGGTGTGGACAGTGACCTGCGCTCGCACACGGGCTTCTTGGCGGCGGCAGCAGCAGCCCCAGCGTCCCACGCCCGTCACTGGGCTCCGCGCTTTCAGTCGCGACTCGCGCCCGTCTGTGGAGCCCCTTTAAGCAGCGCTCTTAATCCCCTCTCCTCGCGCAGCAGGAAACCAAGAGGGAAGAACAAGTCTCTTGCCTCTTCGGCAGCTCCAGAGTTCTCCCGGACTCCCTCCCGGCCAGCCGTGGCACACTAGCCCCCTTCAGGCTGAGTTCTCGCCGCCAGCCCCAGTCCTCTCCCTGCGCTCTGACCGAAGCCCGAGCCTCAGCTTCCAGCGCCGCCCGCCCCGGCGGGCGAGCAGACAAGCCTCTCGGGCTGGTGAGTGCCGCTCGGCACCGATCCTCTGTGCGGGAATCTCTCCGCCCTGCCCTACCCAGGTATGTGGGGAGTTTCTTGCCTTTTGGGAGGTCTGGGGTCTTCTGCCAGCGTTCAGTAGGTGTTCTGTAGGAGTTGTTCCACGTGTAGCTGTATTTCTGGTGTATCCGTGAGGAGGGTAATTTATTTTTGATTACAATTAGGATGGGAGATCTTGGTTAACATTTAAGAGTGTATCGGACCTGGGACTTCCCTGGTGGTCCAGTGGTAAAGAATTCGTCTTACAGTGCAGGGGAGGCAGGTTCGATCTCGAGTCAGGGAACTAAGAACCAACAGGCCGCAGGGCAACTAGGTCCGCGCGCCACAACTACTGAGCTCCTGCACCTCAACTAGAGAGAAGCCCGCGTGCCGCAACTAAGACCCGATGCATCAAAAAATAAATAAAATAAATAATAAATAAATCTTTTTTTTTTTTTAAATAGTGTATCAGACCTGGCAGAGTGCGCTCTCGTACAAGATCTGCCGTCTTAGGACAGAAAGGGATAAGGAGGCATCCAGCCGCTTTTATGTGTTAAGCAAGGCACGGCTTGCTTTAACCTGTACTGGCCACACGGGGGCGCTTTAGTCCTTTTCTGCTTAGTCTAGTTGCCCCTCTAATATTAATTGGGCGGCTCCAGGACCAGAACCACATTTTAACCAAATGGATGACCCCTCTTCTAACAAGTACACCAGATGGTCATTTGAGACGGGCTGTGTCACTAGAAATCAGTGTCAATTTAAAGATACGTAGGAAGACAATGCAGATATTGCAAAGATTGCTTTGTGGAAATGGCCTGTGTGGAACAGGTCATCTTTGAAGCAGAAGAAAATTTGCAAGTACATCCCAGACTGCATATGTTCTGTTTTTACAGGATCAGTAAATAGAATTTGTCGCCAAGTTTGGAAGGGGGAAAAGACGCTATTTTATAAGGGTTCTTGAGCTCTTTGAAAACTTTTTCATTATTGAAAATTTCAAACATATACAGAGAAAACAGTACAGTGAACCTGATGGATCATTACTTATTCATGTATATCCTGTGCAACTGTAATTATCAATACCTGGACAATCTTATTTCAACTATACTTTCTTCAATGTTATTTTGAACCCAAGTCCAGACCAAACCTTCTCATTTCATCTGAATATTTCATTATGTACCTCTATAAGAGAGTCATAATATTTTATTCTACCCAAGTAATAAACATTAATTCCTTAATATTCCTGGATATCAAATATCTAGTCAGTGCTCACAGTTTCCTGTTTGTCTTGTAAATTTTTTAATAGTTTGTTTTAATCACAATCAAGATATAGTCCATATGTTGTGGTATTTCTCTTATGTCTCTTAGGATCTATATGTCCTTTCTGTTGTTGTTAAATAAACTGGGTCTTTCGTCCTGGAGAACTTCCCACAGTTTTGATTTTGTTCTTGACTTGACTTTTGTTCTTGTATTGTTTCACATGTTTTCCTATCCCCTACAATTCCTATTGGGAGTTTAGAGTTATAGGCTTGGTTAGATGCAAATTATCTCTCTGACCATAGCCTGGATTCATTAATACTGAGCAGTTGCTAAATAATGATACTGCAATTCTTTTTCTGTTTATTAGCTGGAATACTTCTACAAAGAGACTGTGCCCCTCATCAACTACATGGCTCACTTAGGTTCGATCATACAGAAAAGATGGGTAAATGGTGGAGGATTTCTCTCTATTTACCACTTTTCTCAACAATGTGTTCATTCCATAGCATCCACCAAAGGTGACCAATAAAGTTTATGTTGTTGCATCGCTATGAATTATGGATTTTAAACATATTTGATCTGTTTCAACCCATTGCAGTTATTGCGTTATCTTTGCCAGGTGGGGGCTTATGCAGGTTGACTTCTGTCACGATCTTAGTGGTCACCAAGAGCTGTGTTGCTATTTGGTAAGGCAAGATGTCCCAGGCTCATCTTGGACTCCTGGTTCCTTTGGTGAGAAAGGATATTTAAGGCCATAAGCTGGGTGTGCCAGACATTTTATGCTTTTCATGTCCTGAGTCATGAGGGGAAGAGGACCGGGCATTATCAACCCACTTGTAGATGTGCTGGTGAGATCCAGCAGCAGTGTGCCTTGTTCTATCCTTGCATCTTTTTCTTCGTATGGCCAACCAGTACTGCTGGGACAGTGCAGTCAGCAAGGGACTGGTGACTTCTGCTCAGTCTGGGCATTGGATGCACTTGTTTCCTCATGGAACCTAAGGGGAGGCCAACTCAACTACAGAGGGTGGCCTGACATTGTGGAAAGAAGCAAGGGCATCAAGCTCACTGACAACCTAAATCCAGCTCATGGCCAGCCACTTATTAGCTCTGAGCCATGGCCTAGTTATTTAGACTCTTTGAGCCTCTGTCTCTTAATCTGTAAAATGGAATGAATAACATCTATCTAATACATTTTTTATGGAGATTAAAATGGATGATCTTTTCTAGCTTACAGATAACCCATAAAGAGCCTAGCATAGAACCAGATACACATTAATATAGGCCATTACCTCACACCCTAAAATAGTAAATTGGGGATGATCATTTTAATCCTAGATAGTAATTAGATACCCTACTTCTAATGAAATCAAGCATCATGCCGCTGTGAAAACAAACAAATAATGAGGAAGAAGTCCAAATAAGGGAACATGTGAGCTGTTCGCTGGTCTGGTTTTATCCATTAGATTAACGTCTAAAACATTTCTGTTTTCAGATAAATTTGTTAAGGTAAACACCTTCCCACTTCTCATCTCTCAATACATTAGTGGTAAGCATATAATAAACCTTCAATTTATGAAATCAGGCAGGAGTCCATTTCATAAGTATGAACCTAAAAGGGCCATGTCCAGATGGAAGGGCACCTGAGACCAGTAGATTTCCAAGTTTCCAACATGGTGCCATCTTTGTCCCTGTTTTGTCATGTTTATTCCCCTCTGGGAAGGTACCTTCTTCCACCCCTGTTTTACCTTTCTAGTTTGGCCCAGTGCAGTGATTCCTTACTATCCAAAGTTCTATTCTTTGACCCTATTTCTCACACTCATAAAAATCCCCAGAAGTAGGACTGGGACCATTGCCTATGTAAATATATGTACATGAAATCAAGCCTGTGACCAGCACTCTTATGCCTTTTGAAAAAAAAAAAAAAAATCAAAGATCCCAAAGGAAGAAATGAATGCAGGTAGAAGTATTCTTGTGTATCACATCATCAAAATGCAGGTAATATATTCTGAGGCTCAACTGTGGGACCCCTACATGCAGTGCTGTGTACACATATCTGTTCACACTTACCTCACCACACTGCATTCTTCGTTTAGTTGACTGAGAGCAAGGACTATTTTTTTTTAATATTAAGTGGCAGTGGTGTTACATGAAAGCTTAAAGATACTTCTTTAATGGTGGTCACTGAAATCTGTTTAGATTCCTTCCAAAAGACTTGTTTTCATCTTAAAATAACATATTTGAATTGTACAAAATTTAGAAAATAATGACAAGAAAAAAGATAAACGATCCTCTCATCACCTGTATAACTACTGTGAGCATTTTGCTTTCTTCCTATACATAATGAAATTTTAGAAAGTATAGTTTACACATTTTCAGTACTGTGTTTTTCTTAATCTAACATGGTGTCATAAACATTATGTTGTTACATAGTTACCATAATTATATTTAAATAATTGCACTATTTTGGAAACTTAGATTATTTCCTGTTTTTCTGAAAATAATAAATAGCACCATAATAAATATGTTAGTGCATATAATTTTTAAATGAATTTTGAATTATTTCTCCATGAAAAAGTTAAAGATATGGAATTTCTCTATTAAAGGATATGAATATTTTTATGGATGGTGACACATATTGTCCAGTTACTCATAAAAATTTTATATCATGTTATAACCCCGTCACTCTTATCCATGAATATCTGTTCCACCACACTTTGGTGAAATGCGGGTGTTTTTCTTTAAACTCTTGGGAAAAATGGAATTGCATTTGGTTATCGTTGAGGATAAGCAGTTTTTCATGTTTTGTAACTACTTGTTCTTCTTTAGGTTATAGAAGGATGGATCTTGACTAGATCTTAGCAATCATCTGGTCCAGTGTCCTTCAAATTTTTTTAATCACAGTAGTATGCACTTTTCAAATGAGATTTACACACTCCAGTCTCTAGAACAGCTACAAATACAAGTGCTCTGGTTGGAGCGGGAGTGGAGAGTCCTGTAAGCCCTACCACTCAACTTCCCTTCAACTCATGAGACTGCTCCATAAAACCCCTGGTCTCTGGGAAAGAGTATGCAATCACCCATTTGCCTCTAGCGCGGTCTTACCCCCTTTGTAGACATTCCTGCTGAATCCCTGCAGAAGTAACTTAGTGACCTGTGGAACCACAGCCTGTGTGATCAGAAGGTACAAAGTGCTATGAGGGATGCTAAGGGCCACCCACAAAATCCCACTGGGCAGGAAGGCAAGGAGTGGTGTTGAGGAGGTGTGTGTGGGTGCGTGATGGTGCTGGGAATATTTCTGCTGAGGAGGAAATATAACCTTTCTCTTATAGGACAGCCTTTTACATTACTGAACAGTACACCTAACATTGGTATCTAAACATTTATCTTGCAATGTTGAAACAATAATGGGTGTAATGACTCACATTACAATAGGACCATAGGGTCTCTTTAAGTGGCATCTTCTTGGGAGCTTCTTTGCAAATCATTAAATACTTAATAGAGGGAGAAAGAAATAATGGATGTGCTCTGGGCCACTGGTGTTTAAGCAGCAATCAGATATAAAAACAAATCGGATCTGAAGTTACACTGATTTATGTGTCTGATTTTGAAATGTTGCCTTTTACTGGCCAGGGAGCTAAAGAATGAAATGATGCAATTTTATATCTAGGGACCTGCCAATGAAAAGTTGTTTCTCCAGTCCATACACACCTGCTGGTGTTGCCTATGCGGTGCATTCCAATGTGCATACCAGCCCCCTGGGGATCTTGTTAAAATGCACTCTGGGGAGGGAATGGGCATCTTCATTTCTGACAAACTCCCAGGTGGTACCAGTGGTGTTGGTTTCTGGACCACACTTTGAGTGGTGAGGGTCTAGGGAACCTTTCAACAGAATCGAAATTTCCTCCATTGTTCCTCTCTTGGAACAGATTAGGACCACTTTTTTTCCCCTACAGATCATAGCGTTCAAAAATTAGAATCACTCACTCGAATGAAATGGACACCACTGACCAATTAACTGATCAATAAACTAATAAGATACAGACACCCCAGAAGTTTTTCTGCTCCTTACAATACTCTCATGCTCACCACCAAATCCCACTTTCATACTTGTTATCTCTTCACCTCGTAGATTAAATACAAACAACTCACAGAACTGAAGAGCCACTTAACAAGCAGATACTGAGCGCAGTGTGTGATTTTCTGGGGTTTCTCAACATTTTGGACTGGATTATTCTTTGTTGAGGAGGGCCATCTTGTAGGGTGTTTAAGAGCATCTACTCACTAGATGGCAGTAATATTCCAGCTCCCCCCTCTCCTCCAGCCGGACACTGTTCTGGACAATCAAAAATGTCCCCTGGGGGATGGGGAATCACCCTGGTTGAGAACCACTGCTCCAGACTGTGCATGGCTTGGGGAACAAACAGAAAAAACTTTTGAGTGGAGCAAGGAAGAAAGCAACATTTTCGATTGTCGAATCTCGACATCGACAAAGTCAGGGACAAGGTGCTGGGATCTCTGCTTCAGCCACTGCAGAGTAAGGGCCACTGTACTTGAAGATCTTGGCTGCCACCTTCCAAACTTTGTATGGATGCGTGTCACCTCAGTGAAGGAAAGGCTCTCTAGAAGAGTGTGTAATGGACATAGAGTGGGGCCGTCCATAGGTCCACCCCTCCCCTAAGCCTCAGAATTCCCTGGTAGCAGCTACACCTGGAGAAATTGAACTTTGGCTAAACCAAAAGGCCCATTAGAGCTTTTTGTAACAGCAGGGCAATTCTCCTGAATAGTTTTGCTTCATGATAATTTGCTTCTTTTCTACCAACATAAGTAAGATTAGTTATCACTAGAGAAATATACAAAGCCTATACAAGACATCTCTCACCAGGCCCATCTATGGCTGATGGTTTATGATTAAAAAATGTGCAGATGTTCCATCAGTAGAATGGCCTTTCAACCTGGGACCTCATGAAAGATTAACAATCATGGCTACTGCTTATAGATGTTTCCTATGTACCAGGGGCTATTTTTAAGGACTTTTTTCTATATTAACTTACTTAAGCTTCACAGTAATCCCCCAATAATGGCTTATACACATGAGAAAACTGAGGCCCTGAGGCCTTAAGTGTGTTGCCCAGGGTCACCCAACCAGGAAATGGTAGGGCTGGGATTCCAACTCATGGAAATTTGGTTACAAAGGCTGTTTTTTAATAACTATGCTATAACTAGGATTCAATTCGATTCAATCTTATTATTCATAAAAGTAATGTGGTCCTAACAGGGAGAATATGAAAAAGATGCAGAAGTATGTCAATTCAAGGTCTTTATGGCTTGTGAGAAGACATTTAAATATTGTATGAAGGAAAGAAATGGAAAATTCATCTAAGTGAATGGGGGTAGCAGGTTTTCACTGAGAAGAATTCAGTTAGATGAAACGAATCTAAGAGACATAGGCTCTCTGTGATGTCAACCCCTTCACTACGCTATGAAGTCTCCCTTATAATCTGTACCTGTGGTTAAAGGTGGCCCACTGGGGTCACTGGCTAGAATTCAGTCAACTTCTTGCCTGATACCCCTACCCACCTGCAAAGCCTCAAAGTCATTCATGAAATAGCAAAAGCCTCTCCGTGTGTAATTAACAGGAAGGCAGACGCATTTAGGAAAGGACAGAGAAGTTTCATACCCTTTCTCCAAATTAGGAGCTTACGTTTTTCAATTGAAAGAAAAAAAATCAAATGGAATATTTTGATCAATAATGTATTTCAGCACTTTTGTGTTTCCTCCTCTGCTCTCTTCTTTCAGAAATTTTGGGATGAGTTTCCCCATTCAAAGATCAAAACAGCGAAGCAACTCTTAATAGCAATTATGAAGTTAATGTATTTCACAGTTGATTCTAAAGAGTCTATTGTGGTGGCTATAAATGCTTCTCAGAATATTTCCTACTTTATTTAAGCAAAGGCAGGCCTTCATCTTTGAAAACTTCAGTCTTGAGGACAGGGCTAAATCAATGTATCGTTCATGAAAAATTCAGAGTAAGACTTTATCCATTTGGCTTAGAATGTCATTGTTGTTTTTTTTTTTAAAATAATTGATTTGTATCTATTTTATAGATTCTGGAAACTTCTAACTGTAGAACTGGTTTTATGAGCAAAATAAATGTATTCATTGGAAAAAACTAAACGATATAGTGAAAATATCGATGAGTATTCTTGTTATAAAAATTAATGGAATTATGTTTACAAATATGTGCCTCTTTCCTCATTGAAATTGTGAAAATTCATGTCTTCTATGCATGTGCTTTTCGGTTCTTGGTCCAGCGTTCACAAAGGGTGGGGCGGGGTGGTGTGTCAGATGCTTCCGTCTTTTGCCCCATCTAGGCTTTGGATTCTTCATTTTTAAAGGGAGGGCTTAAAGATAACCTCGGAAGGATGTCTTGGCATTCATAGGATACTGCTCTGCGGTTTAAAACCTGGTTTACTATTCAGAAATAGTCCCTGTTGGTGGTAAAAGCAGGGGAAAAATTGTAATGACTCCATTTACAGCTGTGTGAGCAGCCCCAGTTTAGGACATTTAGATGGCACAGACTTCTTCTCAGAGCAAACATACTTAGCCCTGGAGAAGAGGCTGAACCTCGGTGTCCTAACTGTGAGGTGGCCGGATTCATCGTTCCTCAGAGGAGCCAGTGATCAGGAACTTAGCCCAAAGCTGACTCGTAGCACAATGCTCAGTGTACTATGGCAAAAAGGAAGAGTGGCTGCTAATCACCAATAGCAGGAAACCCCGTCCTCTCTCAGCAAGACCGCAAGGTGATCCAGGGCTCTGGTTAGCAATTTTATGGCTCTCCTTTCCAGAAATTCTCTCCCACTTGGGATTGTCACCCCCTCACCAACTTCTCTTTTGATTAGATGCCCACTGTCTTAGGTTCATTCCTCCCCTTGCTTCCCCTCCCTCCCCCCTCCCCCCTTTCTTAAGAGAGAATCTCAGGGCTTTAACTCTTGCTCTAAGCACTGTCTTGGACAACAGTCCACAGGTTGCGTATAACTGCATCATCCAGGGCACTTAGGAGACTGAGGTCCCTCAGTCCCAGTTAAGACTTGGATCAGGTTCTTGTTTTAACAGACTCTTTTTTATATTTTAAAGTCTTCTTTATTATTTTCTTTTATTTTTAAAATTTTTAACAGAAGTACAATTGATTTACAATATCATGTTAGTTTCAGGTGTCCAGCACAGTGATTCAGTTATACATATATATATATTTCATATTCTACACCTTATAGCTTATTACAAAATATTGAGTATACTTCCTTGTGCTATACACTAGGTCCTTGTTGGTTATCTATTTTATATATAGCAGCATGTATATTTAACGAACTCTTGAGCTGATTCTCAGTGCCCTAAACTTTAAGAGTCAATGCTCTAGGTACGAATGATTCCTCAACTTTAAACATAAAAAAATACTTAAAAGGGATACATGGTTTTAGGTCAAAAACATGGAGCTTAAATTCCGTATTTCAGGCGTTAGGAAGAAGGCAGGAGAGGTTGAGACCCTCGTGGGGACTCTGGAAATTCTACCCAAGTTGTTATGCACCTTCTCCGTCTACTTGCAAAACCGGCCTCACTAGACCCAGTGATTTCTAGCATCCTCCTCCCCAGACAAGCCATTTCGGAGGTTAGAGTGACCTCCCTAGAAATGAGTTATTCAGGAGTGACAGATCTTTCAGAAGTCATCATTCAAGATCTTCGGGCAGGGAGGGGTGCGGAATAATGACCAGACTAAATCCCAGCTTTTAACTGGAGAATGCTCACTTAAAAACTTTGGAAAACATCAAGGCGCTTGTTTGTGTGTGTGCGTGTGGTGTGCCTGTGTGTACAAGTGTGTGTGAGTGAGTGATAGGTGTGAATATGAGTGTGTGGCGTGTGGCGTACGTGTGATTGTGTGTATATGGTATGTGTGTATGTGAGGTGTGTGTGTGTGTGTGTGTGTGGCAGGTTTTGACCTCTGCTGAAACAGCAGTGCAGGTGATGGAAGCCTTCTGTTCAACCACAAAACAGATTGTTTTCCTCCAGATCCCTCGGACGTTGCCAGACCTCTGAGCCAGGGTCTCTATCCCCACCATGATAAACACTGCAAGGCTGACAGATTCCCAGAACGAACTTTAGCTTGGGCTCTTATTTACTATAAGTTCCTAAGAAAATTATTTGAGAACATAATCTGTGCTCAAAATGCCTCAGTTGGAGTGAGCTGTGGGACGGAAGAGATGATTTGAGTGTTAAATCTGTAAAAATACCATATCACGTCTTTTTTTTATTATATCTTTATTGGAGTATAATTGCTTCACAATACTGTGTTAGTTTCTGTTGTACAACAAAGTGAATCAGTCATATGCATACACATGTCCCCATATCCCCTCCCTCTTGAGCCTCCCACCCTCCCTATCCCACCCCTCTAGGTGGTCACAGAGCATCGAGCTGATCTCCCTGTGCTATGCGGCTGCTTCTCACTAGCTATTTTACATTCGGTCGACATATATTCATGTCTTTTTTAAAAGATGTTTTTTAGAAGCAGCTCAGGCAACATCAGTAGCATTTTCTTCCCTGGCCAATGTCTACTTGCTCCTTTTTCCTTTGGCTTTTCTTTCTGACCCATCACCCATCATTCCAGGACTTGCTAATCCAGCACACACTCGCTGTTACCAAGTCCAAGCTCGTTCTGCTCTTCACTTGACAGGCCAATAAATCGGGAGACAAGGGGTTAGGACAAGGAATAGCAACTTTATTCAGAAAGCTGGGAGTCCAGGAAGATGGCGGACTAGTGTCCCGAAGGACCATCTTACTGGGGTCTGGATGCTAGTTTCTTTTATAGAACAGAGAGAGGGGGAGGTGAGGAGGTAAAGTAAAAAGGCCATAAGTTTTGCAAATATCTCCTGGTTTTGCCAGACTCAGGGAAGGGATGTGTTAATTTCTTCTTTCCTGCAGCTGTTCATAGGTGGGCAGGATAAGGATGTTTCCCTGGGAGCTGAACAAAGGTACAGTAAGTCCCCTACATACGAACCTTCAAGTTGCGAACTTTCACAAATGAGAACGTGCGTTCCATCAACGTCAGGCATCAGTGAAATTGCAGCTCACCCTCCATCTCCTATTGCTGACGATCCTTCAGCTCTACCATCTCCCACCTCCTCTCCCTCCTCCAGTCAGTAACTCTTCTTGCCTGTTCACTTGATGCCAGTCCCTGGATGCCAGCTGTTGTACTGTACTACTGTACTTTTCAGTAGAATAGGTACTCTACTGTCAGATTAAAAATGTTTTCTTTATTTTTTGTGTTTGTTTTTATGTATTATTTGTGTGAAAAGTATTACAGTACAGTACTATATAGCCGATTGTGTTAGTTGGGTACCTAGCCTAGCTTTGTTGGACTTATGAACAAATTGGACATACGAACGTGCTCTCAGAATGGAACTTGTTCGTATGTAGGGGACTTACTGTATTTTAGTTTAATATTCAGGCAGAGGGGGCAGGGTTTCCTGAGACGGGCCATTATGTATGCTTGTAGCTCTAGGCAACATCCTTTTAGTGACTAACTTGTAACAAAAGCAACAGAAAGCAAAGGTTAAAGTAAAAGAAACAGATCTAATAGGAGTCAGATTTGTTCTTCCCTGTTACATCACCATCCTAATGATCCCATGGCCTTGGACACAGACCTCCAGGTGGAATATACTGGACTCTTCTCAGGCAAAGAATAAGGACTCTGAACCAGCAGAGGGAGCTTTCTATCCAAACTGAACTGCCTCCAAATTTGCTGCATGGATCCGTAGCCTCTCCCCTTTTAAAACTTTAGAATGAATTTTCATGCAGCCTGGCTGAACTTGAAATCCCAACCTGGCTTGGTGCATCGAATGGCCTGTGTAATTCCAGATCTGAGGCATGTGTTCAAAGCTTCTCACCAGCACCTTCCAAGTGGTGGTTTGATGCTGAGAGACAAGGCCTAGGACATCCTGTGGGTTGACTTCAGGTTAACTTTCCGAATCCTGTTTCACTGTCCTGCCCTTGTCATAAATCCATGGTGTGAGATTGGACTCTCTGTGAACTTTCTTGTTCTTTGTTCCTTCATTTATAAAACGAGGCTGCTACAGCTATGTGGTAAGACAAACAATGACCTCAGCAAAAGAATACAACGCCGTGCTAGAGCCAAAACCAGGATCAGAGAATCACAGCATCTTGAAGCTGGAAAGAGATGGGAGGGGGCACCTGATCCAGCCCCCATCTGAGAAGGCAGAACAGCTTCCAGGATGGAAGGGCGGTTTTCCCTTGGCAGCCAGCCCAGGACTTGGGATCGCAGCCTATTGTTATCCAGGATATTGGGTTTCTGCAGCCTTGTGTGTGTGACCCCGTGGAGCCATAGTTTTTGACTCTGGGACAGGGAAAATGAGCTCTCTGATGTGGCTGATGCATGACCCCTGGGTCCTCCCATGAAACAACACCATTTCAACTTTTCTCTGTTTCTACTCCATCTGCAGAATTCACTTGTTTTGTGTGCTCATTCATTCAGCAAATACTTGAGTTCTTCCTGAGTATCAGTTACTGGGCTCCATAGTGGGGCTGTTGCCATGAGACATCGCTGCCTTTGCACAGCTTACAGAGAAAGCTGGGATGAATGCAGCCCATCTGACCTTCTTACATCTTCACCTGCGTCCACATCCATGGGTATGGCCTTCTGTCTGAATCTCCATACTGCGCTTTGATGCCGGTTGAGTTACTGTTTCATTTACTTTCAGTGGCGCCATTCATGTAATTCACCAAATATTCCCGACTGCCTTGCAGTTTGCACGTCCTGGCCCTTTGGACTTGAGTGGGGTCACGTGACTAGTTCTGGCCAGTGACCTGTGAGTGTGATGGGTTTTGCTTCTAGGTCAGAGCACTGATCATGGGTTCCAGACTCTCCAAACAAGAACAATTCTGGAGAAGGAATGGTGGCTGCTCCTCTGCCTGGTGTCCCAAGTGACCGTAACAAGCACAGTCTCCTGCTGACCCACCAGGACCATGTGTTAGGAATGAGAAAAAAAAGACCACTGGGCTGTTTCTTAACCAGCAGCCTATTCCAACTGCTTACTCTCTTATAGAACAAGCATTTTGGCTCCTGCTTTCTCTGGGCTAAGCAATGGGATAAATTCATTTATCTGTTCATGAATCCAAAAATAGGTAGCGAGTGCCTCCTGTGTGTCAGGGGCAGTTAGGGGGCTGCAGCGTGAACACAGAGTCAGTAACTGGCCCCTCATGGTCCTTACTTTCCAGCAGAGAAGAAGGGGCAAGATCACAGTAACCTCCAAATAAAAGCAGAAACACAAAGCCCACAGGCTCCACAGTTAACGAGGCTATTCCTGATCAATCCTGACGTTACAGAGCATTGTGCACAATACGTGCGGATGACAACACCAGAATCTCCCATACTGTCATCCAACAGGTTGTGCTCAAAGGGCACCTCACAAGGGACTAGGGGGCCCACAGCGTATGAACTTACTGGGTACCACTGTCGAATGTTTTGAGGCATCAGGTCTTGTGAGGAGAGACCTGGAGCTCCCCCAAAGCAGCCACGTGAATTCCAAGACTGAGGAGATTCTCCCCACTCACCTGCTTCCCAACTCCTGCTCTCACTCAGCTCCATCTAGCCTATCCTTTTGCCACATGGGTGGGGTCAGGAGTTAGTAGGAAACAAAAAATAGTCTTCGAGGGGACCATCTGTGAAAGGCGGGGTGGTTTCTTTCCCCTTTTTCCAGGCACAAAGGTGAGAATGAAGCTCACAGAGAATGACTGTTATTGTTCTTTAGAATCATCTTCAGGTGGACTTGTAATCCTCTGCTTTCTAGTCCATGTGGCCTTGACAAGTCACTTCCCCTCTTTGAGCCTCAGTGTCTTCCTCTAAAATGGGAATACTAGCTACCTTCTGGTATCACTGTAAAGGTGGGAGACAACAGGAAGAGTGCCTGGCCACACACAAAGTACTTACTGGTAGCCATCATTTTATGGAGGTAGAACATCTTTCTCCAAGGGTGTTAGAATCTCTTGTCTCCTTTCTTATTTACAACACTCCCAAAGGGGATGGCGGAGAGGCACTGGCATTGTTGGGATTCCCCCAAATAAGAAAGATACACACAGTCTACATAATACTACCTTCTTGTTATTAGGTCACTATGGTTTTTTCTTGAGACATCTGCTTTCTCCTGGACATCAACTTTTCTATTTCAAATAAAGAAACCTCTGTAAAGGTGATGTCTGATTGAGCAGAGAAGTGGCAAGCCTTTTAAATACCTGGGTCATGGGGGTTCTGAATGCCAAGTTCTGGGTTGTATTTGGGACTCATGAATGAAGAAATACTTCTAATGCAACAAACTTTCCATGGCGCCATTCATGTAATTCACCAAATATTCCCGACTGCCTTGCAGTTTGCACGTCCTGGTCCTTTGGACTTCAGTGGGGTCACGTGACTAGTTCTGGCCAGTGACCTGTGAGCGTGATGGGTTTTGCTTCTAGGTCAGAGCACTGATCATGGGTTCCAGACTCTCCAAACAAGAACAATTCTGGAGAAGGAACGGTGGCTGAGAGAACAGACTTGTTGCCAACGGGTAGGTGGGATAGGGGAGGGATGGGTTGGGAATCTGGGATTAGCAGATGCAAACTATAATATATAGAATCGATAAACAAGAAGGTCCTACCATATAACACAGGGAACTATATTCGATATCCTGTGATAAACCATAATGGAAAAGACTATGAAAAAGAATATATATATATATATATATATATACACTTATAACTGGATCACTTTGCTGTACAGCAGAAATTAACACAACATTTTAAATTAACTATGCTTCAATAAAATAAATTTAAAAAAAACAAAGATTTTGGTGCCAATGGCTTTAAAGTCACTAGCTATTCATCTGTTCAAATAAAAAAAAAAAAAAGAAATGCTTCTAATGGTACTTATTAGCTGGTACCTTAAAGAGCTTAACATCTAGTCCAAGTATTTAGACCTATCCCACCTGTGGTTGTGGACTCCTAGGAACAGACATAAGCCTAGAAGGTATGAACTTGTGACTGCCCACCTGAGCTAAACCTGTGGGCAAGACCTGTGGGCTGCCCTTTCTCAAGAACTCAAACTGGTTCTTAAGTTTATTCTGTGTGGGAGGTATCCTGGACTCCAAATCCTTAAGCAAGCATCCAGATTAGAGTTCATGGTAGTTTATACATGAAAGCAACCTTGACCATTTACTTTTTCTTCTTGAGGTGTTGGTTAAGGTATCATGGCCACCTGGGCACATTATACTGTGGAAGACCTATTGCTTTCTAGAAAATGGTTCCTTCCTTTACATATGTCATGAAACCATGTGTAGGTGTCGGCCTTTGGTATTTTAGATGATGAATAATAAGAGATACTGAATCAAATCAATGCTTTTTGTTATCACTCTAACGGAGTGTTGGACATTATTGCTCTAATGCCCTTAAAATAACTGAGTGAAAAATGAAAAACCCTCTTTCTGTTCCACTACAGCCAGTTAACTTCCTGATATAAAAATGTAGTTTCTTTTTTTTTATTAGGCTACAAAACTATTTCAAGAAGATGAAAACCAAATGTATACCAAACAGGCCCATGTGTCATTGGTCCATGCCTTTGGGCTCCAGGGCAGAGATCAGCCAAGTCTCCCTCTTTCCTTTGTGCCTTGAGGTGGGAATAAAATATATACCTGTTAAGAACATGCTTGTGTCATTGGATTAAATAAATGATGTATTAAACTAGCCCCAAACATTTTGAATGGAACCATTCCAGTGTTTGGTTAAAAGCTACTTAAATAATAAATACATGATCATTAAGCTCCAAATACTTACTATGGAAGAGAACAGTTCTTTATAGAGATTAATCTTAGTTTTTAATAGTCCTGAAATTGGAATATCTCTGATTTCTTGAAGTCTGTTGTGCAAGGGCCTGTGAATCTCTTAATCACCAATGCTAATGGAATTTAGCTCTAAAATGACAATTTCCACTTGAAGTCAGTAGGAACTATTTACATACCACAAAAGTCTGTGGGGTAAGAAATGGATGAAAATATGACCAGAACAGCAAGCAATCAAGGAAAAGAATTAGATGCTACAGATGCATACACATAGTCAAACCCACAACCACATGCTCAGGCACCCAATTTGTAAGGCTAAGTTTAATTCACGGCAAACATGGGATAGTTAAAAAAATTTCGTTTCCAAAATTGAGAAAAATGGTATTCAGTGGAAAAGATTTTGAAGAAAATATCTTTAATTTCCTTGCATATTACTCCTTGAGCCTTCCCTGCTCTCTTTTAAAAGACTGGATTCACATAATGTTATCTTCTTGGCAAGCTAGGCCACTGTGGCACACACAGTGTAATCAATAAACAAGCAATTAAATGCCCTATTACAGAGGGAAGCAAGGCTGGCCATAATCCAACAAGAGCCTTCCCTGTCCTCTGTATTTATTAGACTTCACATTACCCTTGTTCACATTAGGCTTAATAAAGGCTAAAAGAGGTGCCAAAGAATAGATTTGTTGAATATTCGATGCCCATTTTTCTCACCATCAAAGCATCAGCTCTGATTAGGAGGAACACTGTCTCCCGCAGGACCCAGAGCTGGAAGTAGCATTCGGTGGGCGGATGTCAAGTGCACAGATGTGATCTTTGAACAACAGAAAATCAAATGAGCTAAAGTCGGACCAAACCAGATGCAGAGACTCCAAGCTCAACCAAATGAACTGCAAAGAAGCAGTTGTTCTGCTAAGGCAAAGGGATCCAAAAGTTATCCATTTGATGCTGAATTTAATAGGACTCTCCCAGCCTCCTTCATGCATCATCTTGAAGTTAACATCCCTTTTCCCTAAGATGAGGAAATCATCAGCACGAGTGCTGTAAAGGGATGCAAAGAGGATGACAGTCTATCAGAGCCTTAGAGATGCAGCATCTTGATGGGTCCAGGGTCTGGGGGACGAGGTACTCATGCCCCAGGCTCGTTCACTCAATTTATCAGTTCACCCAGAGGTAGTTCACTTCAAGGGAAGTGGTTCAGGCTAACCCCAAGTTTGTAAGCCAAAGAGACAGTGTTTTCCCAGTGGTGCCCACGCCCCCCTTTCTTGGTACGAACTTGCCTGGGGAACCAAATTTGCTTTCAAGGGATTGCTTACTAAGCCGCAGAAATGGAGCAAACATTTTGAGGACTTGTCATTCAGAGCCTTGTGAACTGCTCCCTCCTTCACTATAAATGCAGCTTTCTGGAGAGAGCTTGGGAGGCCCCATGGTCTGTCTCACTTGACTTGAAGTGTAGAACCACTGATACAACTTTACCTGTGTCCCCATGTCCTGCCTATGAAGAAAGTCTGAGATCCTGTCTGTCTCCTCTTTTTCAATTCAGTTTACTTTCGTGGCATGTCTTAGTGTGTATCTGTTTGGTTTCATCTTCTTTGGGATCCTCCATGCTTCCTGTACCTGGATATCTGTTTCCTTCTTCAGGTTTGGGAGTTTTACGGCCATAATTTTATCAAATACACTTTCAACCCCCATTTCTCTCTTCTCCTTCTGAGACCTCTATAGTGTGAACTTGGTACACTTGATGTTGCCCTAGAAATCCTTTAAGCTGTTCTCATTAAAAAAATTTTTTTTTCTGTTCTGATTGGGTGATTTCCATTATTCTGTCTTCCAGATTACTTATGCCTTCTTCTGTATCAGCTAGTCTGCTGTTAATTCCTTCTAGTGTGTTTTTCATTTCAGGCATTGTATTCTTTAGTACTGTTTCTTTTTCATATTTTCTAGTTCTTTGTTAAAATTCTCACCATGTTCATCTATTCTTTTCCCTATTTCAGTTAGCATTCTTATTACTAATTCTTTGAATTTTTTATCTGGTAAATTGTTTTTCCATTTCATTTGTTGTTTTTTTCAGGGGTTTTCTCTTGCTCGTTCGATAAGACAAACTCCTCTGTCTTCTCATTTTCTTAACTTTCTTTGTTGTATGAAATTAGGTGAAATAGGTACCTATTGTGGTCTAGAAGGGGTGTCCTTATGTAGGAGTGTCCTATACAGTCTGTGTGTGCCCAGTGCCTTTGGTAGGAGATCTGGATTTGATGTGAACACAAGTCATGACTTTCCCCAGGTGTGCTGGCAGCAATCACCTTGGTAGCAGGTGGGCCTAGAGATGGAGGGGCTAGGGCCAGAGCCATGTGTGAGCCAGGGCTTCTCCTCTGCTCATTGGCCATTGCTGCCCTATTTGGCAGTGTCAGCCAGGTTGAAAGCCAGATCAAGAATGAGCAACACACTTTTGATCAAGTCAGAGTATATTCTCAACTAATCTCAACTAATCTCCTTTTATAAGTCTATATTTAAGACAACTTGTGTAGCTGTGTTTTTTTAATTTGATTCCAAGTCAAGAGCCTTATGTTTGTGCATTGTGTTTATCTTGTTGAATATGGAATATATATATATATATATATATATTAAATTTTTATTGGGGTATAGTTCATTTACAATGTTGTGTTAGTTTCAGGAATACAGCAAAGTGAATGTTATATATATACATATATCCACTCTTTTTTTAGATTCTTTTCCCACATAGGCCATTACAGAGTGTTGAGTAGAGTTCCCTGTGCTACACAGTAGGTCCTTATTAGTTATCTGTTTTTTATCTAATAGTGTGTATGTGTCAATCTCAATCTTCCAATTTATCCCTCTCCCCCCTTACCCCCTCACCCTGGTAACCATAAGTTTATTTTCTACATCTGTAACTCTATTTCTGTTTTGTAGATAAGTTCTTCTGTAGACTTTTAAAAACTTTATTTATTTATTTTTAACATCTTTATTGGAGTATAATTGCTTTACAATGGTGTGATAGTTTCTGCTTTATAACAAAGTGAATCAGCTATACATGTACATATATCCCCATATCTCTTCCCTCTTGCATCTCTCTCCCTCCCACCCTCCCTATCCCACCCCTCTAGGTGGTCACAAAGCACCGAGCTGATCTCCCTGTGCTATGTGGCTGCTTCCCACTAGCTATCAGTTTTACATTTGGTAGTGTATATATGTCCATACCACTCTCTCACTTTGCCCCAGCTTAACCTTCCCCCTCCCTGTGTCCTCAAGTCCATTTTCTAGTAGGTCTGCATCTTTATTCCTGTCTTGCCCCAGGCTCTTCATGACCCTTTTTTTTTTTAGATTCCATATATATGTGTTAGCATACGGTATTTGTTTTTCTCTTTCTGACTTACTTCACTCTATATGACACACTCTAGGTCCATCCACGTCACTACAAATAACTCAATTTTGTTTCTTTTTATGGCTAAGTAATATTCCATTGTATATATGTGCCACATCTTCTTTATCCATTCATTCAATGATGGACACTTAGGTTGCTTCCATGTCCTGGCTATTGTAAACAGAGCTGCAATGAACATTGTGGTACATGACTCTTTTTGAATTATGGTTTTCTCAGGGTATATACCCAGTAGTGGGATTGCTGGGTCGTATGGTAGTTCTATTTGTAGTTTTTTAAGGAGCCTCCATACTGTTCTCCATAGTGGCTGTATGAATTTACATTCCCACGAACAGTGCAGGAGGGTTCCCTTTTCTCCACACCCTTTCCAGCATTTATTGTTTGTAGATTTTTATGATGGTCATTCTGAGTGGTGTGAGGTGATATCTCATTGTACTTTTGATTTGCATTTCTCTAATGATTAATGATGTTGAGCATTCTTTCATGTGTTTGTTGGCAATCTGTATATCTTCTTTGGAGAAATGTCTATTTAGGTCTTCTGCCCATTTTTGGATTGGGTTGTTTGTTTTTTTGATATTGAGCTGAATGTGCTGCTTGTAAATTTTGGAGGTTAATCCTTTGTCAGTTGCTTCATTTGCAAATATTTTCTCCCATTCTGAGGGTTGTCTTTTTGTCTTGTTTATGGTTTCCTTTGCTGTGCAAAAGCTTTTAAGTTTCATTAGGTCCCATTTGTTTATTTTTGTTTTTATTTCCATTTCTCTAGGAGATGAGTCAAAAAGGATCTTGCTGTGATTAACGTCATAGAGTGTTCTGCCTATGTTTTCCTCTAAGAGTTTTACAGTGTCTGGCCTTACATTTAGGTCTTTAATCCATTTTGAGTTTCTTTTTGTGTATGGTGTTAGGGAGTGTTCTAATTTCATTCTTTTACATGTAGCTGTCCAGTTTTTCCCAGTACCACTTATTGAAGAGGCTGCCTTTTCTCCATTGTATGTTTTTGCCTTCTTTATCAAAAATAAGGTGACCATATGTGCATGGGTTTATCTCTGGGCTTTCTATCCTGTTCCATTGATCTATATTTCTGTTTTTTTGCCAGTACCATACTGTCTTGGTTACTGTAGTTGTGTAGTATAGTCTGAAGTCAGGGTGCCTGATTCCTCCAGCTCTTTTTTTCTTTCTCAAGATTGCTTTGGCTATCCAGTGTCTTTTGTGTTTCCATACAAATTGTGAAATTTTTTGTTCTAGTTCTGTGAAAAATGCCAGTGGTAGTTTGATAGGGATTGCATTGAATCTGTAGATTGCTTTGGGTAGTAGAGTCATTTTCACAATGTTGATTCTTCCAATCCAAGAACATGGTATATCTCTCCATCTGTTTGTATCAACTTTAATTTCTTTCATCAGTGTCTTATAATTTTCTGCATACAGGTCTTTTGTCTTCTTAGGTAGGTTTATTCCTAGGTATTTTATTCTTTTTGTTGCAATGGTAAATGGGAGTGTTTCCTTAATTTCACTTTCAGCTTTTTCATCATTAGTGTATAGGAATACAAGAGATTTCTGTGCATTAATTTTGTATCCTGCTACTTTACCAAATTCATTGATTAGCTCTAGTATTTTTCTGGTAGCATCTTTAGGGTTCTCTATGTATAGTATCATGTCATCTGCAAACAGTAAATTTTGCATTTCTAACCAGATCCCAGGTGGTGTTGCTGCTCTAAGAACCACACTGTGACAACTGTTGACTTAAAGGATGAAGCTTCAAGTCCTTATATGGTGTGCATTGTCTTTATGATCTGACCTCTGCCTGCCTCCAGATGATGGAGTCTTATACTCAAGCCATGTGGAACTCTTAACCATTTCTCAAATTTCTGATGCTCTGTTATACCTTCATGCAAGAGCTGCAGTTCTTGTGTCTGCAGGAAAAGTTCTGGTTCTCCCTTCAATATTTCTTTCCCCTGTCCCACTCCTCCTGCTCTTAAGCAGAGAGGTGCCTTTGCTCTGCTGTACATCAGCAATCACTGTGCTGACTGTCCACGTGTGTACATCTTGGACAGCCAGTGACTTCATCTTTCATCTGTATCTTTTCAGGGCCTAGCACACTCTGAGCCTTCAATAGTTGGTTCAGAGGATACATTCATTATTTGTTCTAAGTAGATACATGATTGCTATTCATGATTCCTGTTATCTGGATAGAATTTCAGAATGAATGAGGGACTTTATCTGGATAGAATTTCAGAATGAGTGAGGGACTTTTCCTTCCAACACCTACAAGTTGTCTTAAAAAGGCATGCTACTGGTCCCAGAGAGAACCAGACTAGAGGCAGAGGTACATCATTGTCAATCCATTTCTACAGGTGGGAAAACAAGTCAACACGTAGTCTCTACTGAATCAGCCTTTTGATTTTTGCCTTTAATGAACAGGTCTCTAAAGGACATCTTCAGCTCTAAAGCTATTACCATAATATTTTCTAAAGAATGAGATAATCTTTTGCAAAGAGCAATGGTAGCTTAAGGAAGAGATCCATTAGTATTTGGGCTTTTGTTTTTCCACTTGATTGCATATGACCAAACATTGATTGGGTTAGAAAATGATGTGAAAATGAGAGTACAAACACAGATGTATAGTTGAAAGATTAATGAAAAAATATCCAAAGTTTTGGGGTCAGTTGTTGGTCCACAGAGCCCTGCTTTGGAGTGTGTGTGCATGTGTGTGTGTGTGTGTGTGTGTGTGGTACATGTGAGTCTGTGTGTGTGTGTGTGGTACATGTGAGTCTGTGGGGGGGGGGCTGTGGGTCGGGGGGGAGGTTGGGGGGGGAGAAGAGAGGTTTCTTGAGGTTTCTCCCTCGAGGGACCATGCACACCCACATAAAATCCAAATATAATAAATTTTGGAATGCAAGCACAGATTATCCATCTAGCCGCAGAGGTGGAAGGCTGCCTTCAGACATGGGAAATGACAGATAATTACCCAGTCTTTTGACAGCATGTCTGCTACCTAATAATTCAAACATGGGGATGAAGAAGAAAGCCAAGAATCTTGAAGTTAGAAGAGGAGCCTAAGAATTTGTCTCCACCTTCTGCCTTGGAGTCTTTTCTTCTATATTTAGCTGCAGGAGTGGTAAAAGGTGGCCAAGCAGAGAAGAGCTCCGATGCTTAGGAGGACTGCAACTTTATCTTTCAGCTCATGCCCAGTGCCTTTTTCTGCAAATGATAAGTGCAACTCCAAAGAATAATGGAATAACCACAATCCCTTCCATTTGCAGAGTGCTTCAGAAGTTAAAAGAGGTCTCACTTATTTCTGAGAACAACCCTGTAGTGGAGGCAAGATGCACACCGTTGTTTCTCTTTTACAGATGAGGGCCTACAAGGCTGTGCAGAATGGTCACTGGCATAGCTAGTAGCAATTCATGTCTCCGATTCCTTGTCCACACGTCCCATTTTAAAATTCAGTGCTCCCTTTATATTCATGGGGTTGGGTGTTTAATAAGGGGCCCTTAAGACAGTGCCTGAGCAGTTTTATTTGGAGTAATTTGATTAGTGCAGATGGAGGTCACAAATTCCTTTTACATCAAAAGGAATTTTTAAGGAAAGAATTACATAGCTACTTGTCTCAAAACTTCCCTTGATTCTGCTTCCTTTTACACACACATTCTTTATTACCTTCCTTTCCTTCGTATGATCTGATTTAACAAATCTCGAGTGATACATAAATCACTATTGTCAGCATCATCAGCCCTTGTTAAGAGCTGGAGTCCAACCAGGGGCCTCAGATCCATTGTGACTTTCCTATCCCATTGGTTATCTGGTTTAGGGCCCCAGAAAGAAATGTATCATTCAACTGTTTGATAAACATTGTTCAAATGCATTTTCTTTAATTGTTAAAGTGTAAATGCACATGTGCATGCACACGCACACACACACACGCATTCCTGAGTTACTTAGGCATGTTAAATAGGTGCATATATCACAGATTTCACAATATAGGAAAACTAAAAATGTTTTCTTGGGTCCCAAGTGAACTTAGTTGAAGGATGATGTGTAATGAACTAAAACTCAGTACCTTATATTTTCCTTCACAGGAGAACCAAATAATTATTCGGTTTTATTATTTAAAGAATTTGATGAAAATTCTTTAAAAACTATTTTTGAGTCTTTTATATTACACATCAAAGCAACATGAGTCCTTTCCACCGTCCTTTTGGTTGAGATGAATATAAATAATAATTCTCAAATGGACTTCCCTTTTTCACAGTTGATAATGCCAACATCGCTGTCTCTGGGGCAGAGGAAAAGAAAAAACTTGCCTAAATTCTTCTGCACATCGTTTCCCTTCAGCCAGGTTCAAATGAGCTCACACTGGTGTTCTCATGCTTTGAGAAACAGCCAAGACTTTTGGGAAAGCCATCAGGCATCGCTGCTGGGTATGTGGCTGCGTCCTGGGGACATGGCCTCCCCAGAGTCCTGTTCAGCCTCTCTGGGCTCATCATTCTTCAGAGGTGAAACCAGTGGAGAAAGGAGGTCTCCTTTTTATTCTCCCTTTCCCAGGATACCGAGGACAGCCCTGCACCACTCTGTGCACACAGGCAGTTCTGAGGAAATTGCCTTACCCGTGCCAGGCAGCGTTCACCATCCAAGAGAAAAAGGAGAATCTAATGAGGACAAAGCATGGCAGGGTCTGTGGCCAACTATTGAATATCTGGCCCCATGGTCTAAACGTGCTTTGCTCTTTCTCACCTTCATGCTTTTTTTTTTTTTTTTTTTTTTCCTCATCCGTCTGAAGTTCTCTTCTCATCCCTCTTCCCAAAGCCAGCTTCCCAAGTCCTGGGGACTAACCATCACCTTCACTTGCACACCTGGGAGAGGGTTTACCCCGGGGACCAAAATAGCTTCTTCTAGTTGGAACCCAGGGCAAGGCCAATTTGACGTAACCATCATTTAATGAAATAATCTGAGGATTTACGCAGCATCGACTTTTCTTAAATCCCAAATTCCATTTGGAACTGCAACTGCAGTTAATCCTGCAGACCCCCAATCCTGTCATATTTCACCTCTGCCCCAAAGACCCACTGGTTGTTTAGCTTTTCCTAATGCTCCAGACACCCCCTTTTCTATTCCTTCCTCTTAACTTCCTACTTCCCTCCAAACTCTCCCTGGTGCCTTCTGTCACCCCTGTTCCAATAGAAACAAACTCCCTTGCTGTCTGCTGACTCTTTACTGTCATCGGCTCTCCCCAAGGACATTGCTTCCTCTGCTGATTTTTCAGCGGGGCTCGCCTTCCCATGGCTAGCACAGTGAGAGGTCAGGAGAGAAGATGGTGTAGCACACCTTCTGTGCTTGTAGCTATAAGGCATCCCTTTAGGTTCCTCTTCTCTCTTTATTAATGCGTTGGTCATCCATCCTCCAGCCTCAATCCTGCCATCAACCAGGCCAGTTCCAATGGCCAGTGGATGACCTAGGCAACAACTTAGCAGCAGAATTCTTTGACAAAGGCAGCCACATTGAACTTCACCTTCATTTTAGGCATGCATAGCCACGGCCTCATCCTGGAACTGGACAGGCTGTCAACCTTTAATATTAACATCCTGCAGTTTGGACACAGTGTCTCATGTAAAAAACTCTCCTAATTCCTTTATTCCCATCACGCTTATCTGGCAGCTTCAGGAGCAATTCCCCTTTAATCCTGGAGTTCTCAAGCTTCAATGATGGTAACAATCACCCGAGAAGCTTGGAAAAATGCAGTTCCCTAAAGCCTGCCTCCATAGATTTCAGTTGCCTAGGTATGGAGGCAGCGACTAGAAGTCTGCACCTCATAGACCTCCAGGTGGTTCTGGTCCAGGTCCCACAGACAACCCTGAGAAACTGCTTGAACCCTTTACTTTTTCCCTCAGGGTGTCAGTTTTCTCCTGCTGCACTCTCACATGTAATCAGTGTGGGCTTTTAGGCGTAATTTCAATCACTCGCTTACTATAATCATTGTGATGGTTAAGTTTATGTGTCAACTTGGCTAGGCCACAGAACCCAGATACCTGGTCAAACATCAGTCTCGATGATGCTATGAAGGTGTTTTTTTCTAATCACTTTTTAAAAATGTTTTCTATTATCTCTTTTTTAAAGTTGTTGTTGAAATATGGTTGATTTAAAATGTGTTAGTTTCAGGTGTACAGCACAGTGATTCAGTTATACACACACACACACATATGTATATACACACACATATATATATACATTTTTAGATTCCTTTCCATAATAGGTTATTCCAAGATATTGAGCATGGTTCCCTGTGCTATACTTGTTGGTTATCTTCTCCATACATAGTAGTGTGTGCATTTTAATCCCAAACTCCTAACTTACCCTTCCCTCTTTTCCTCTTGGGTAACCTTAAATTTGTTTTCTGTGTCTGTGAGTCTATTTCTGTTTTGTAAATAAGTTCATTTGTGTTAGTTTTTTTAGATTCCACATATAAGTGATATCATACAATATTTGTCTTTGTCTGACTATGAAGGTATTTCTTTAGATGAGATTAACATGTAAATCAGTAGTAGGGACTTCCCTGGTGGTCCAGTGGTTAGGACATCGCCTTCCAGTGTAGGGGGTGTGGGTTCAATCCCTGGTCGGGGAGCTAAGATCCCACATTCTTCGCAGCCAAAAAACCAAAACATAAAACAGAAGCAATATTGTAACGAAGTCAGTAAAGTCTTTAAAAATGGTCCACATCCCGAAGCAATGTTGTAACAAAGTCAGTAAAGACTTTAAAAATGGTCCACATCCCTAGAGACTGTCATACAGAGTGAAGTAAGTCAGAAAGAGAAAAACAAACACCGTATACTAACACATATATATGGAATCTAAAAAAAAAAAAAAAAAGAAAGAAAATGGTGCTGAAGAACCTACGGGCAGGACAGGAATAAAGACGCAGACATAGAGAATGGACTTGAGGACACGGGGAGGGGGAAGGGTAAGCTGGGACGAAGTGCGAGAGTGGCATGGACATATATACACTACCAAATGTAAAATAGATAGCTAGTGGGAAGCAGCCGCATAGCACAGGGAGATCAGCTCGGTGCTTTGTGACCACCTAGAGGGCTGGGATAGGGAGGGTGGGAGGGAGACGCAAGAGGGAGGAGATATGGGGATATATGTGTACATATAGCTGATTCACTTTGTTATACAGCAGAAACTAACACACCATTGTAAACTGTAAAGCAGTTATACTCCAATAAAGATGTTTAAAAAAATGGTCCACATCAAAAAAAATCTTTTTAAATAAATAAATAAACAAATCAGTAGTAGACTGAGTAAAGCAGATGACCCTCCATAATGTGCATGGGCCTCACCAATCAGTTGAAGGACTTAAAAGAAAAAGACTGAGGACCCCAGAGGAAGAAGGAATTCGGCTTCTAGACAGCCTCTAGACTGGAGCTGCAACATTAACTCTCCTCTGGGTCTCTAGCCTGTTGGCCTGCCCTGCAAAATGTGGTCCCTCTCTCTCTCTCTCTTTTATACACACACACACACACACACACACACACACACACACACACACACACACATATGCTCTTGTTTCTGTTTCTGTGGAGAAGCCTAATACAACCATATACTTCTATGCCCATTTGAATAAGTACATCCTTTAGGATTCTAGGCTCTGTCTCTCAGTTGCTGAACCAAACCTCAGGAATCGAGGCCACCAGGCCTTCACATTCTTCAGCCCTGCAAGGATCTCAGTACAGTAAGTCCCCTACATATGAACGAGTTCTGTTCTGAGAGTGCATTTGTAGGTCCAGTTTGTTCATAAGTCCAACAAAGTTAGTCTAGGTACCCAACTAACAGAATCTGCTGTATAGTACTGTACTGTAATAGGTTTATAATACTTTTCACACAAATAATACATAAAAGACTAACAAGCACAAAAAAATAAAATATTTTTAATCTTACAGTACAGTACCTTGAAAAGTACAGTAGTGCAGTATAACAGCTGGCATCCAGGGGCACGTTTGGATCTTTGAAAGTTCGCAACTTGGAGATTTGGATTCAGGGGACTTACCGTATTTCCTGGTTGTCCTTCTGTGCATCTATACAGTCTGCAGCACTGAGTTCCCACACGTGCTTTTTCAAACCTCACCACTGATTTCAAAGCTCCGTTTCTAATCATCTCTGCTATAGATATTGACTGATGACTGGTCTTCTGCTTTACTGAGAACATAGAAATCAGGTTAGGAACTTTCGCTATTTCTTACCCACTGCAAAGTTTCTCTGTGTACATCTATAATTTGGTCTGGTGTTGGAGGCAAGGTAGGTCCAAGATGGATGATTTCCACTTTGGATTCCATCCTTTCACTCTTCCTCAAAGGGCCTTCTGTGCTCTATTAATGGCCCACGCTCCTCTACTGGCACCATTGCTAGTGCCCTGTTCTTGTTGGGCACACTCCATCCATACCATCCTAAACAACTTAACAAGACTTCCCCCCCTCACCCACGTTCCCCTCCAGCTCCTACCATTTCTCCTCCTTTTATGGCTGTCTCCTCTCTTTCAACTCACAGTCACACAATGGTGCCCCAAATTTGCCTGCTACTCCCACTGTTTTACTGAAAATGCTCTTGGTGAAGTCACCTTCCAGCTGCTAAATTCAGAGAAAATTTTCAGTCCTTCCCTGGCTCAGTATCTCTGCACTATTTTGCACTATTCATCAATTTCTTCATGAAATTGTCCTTCCACTTTTCCCCCTCCAAGACACCAGACTCTATTGATTCTCTCCTATCTATCTGGTCTCTCCTTCTCTCTTAGTTTAGTTTTTCCCTCCAAGACTCTGAGATGGGGGTGGGTGGGTGGAGGGAGAATGCAGGTTGTTTATTTGGGAAGTGATCCCAGGAAGTGCAAACAAGGAAATGGGGAAAGCGAAATAGGACAGGAAACAAGTCAATGAAAGGGGTGTTAGTGGTCAGGTTGGGGCAGTGGGCACCATGGGCCTTAGGTGAACCCTGTGGAACACATGTCAGAATTGACCCACCAAGGATGGGAATCTGGATTATTTCTCTACCTGAGTTCATTAAGTTCTCAGCACCTGTGAGATGCCCTGTGCTAGCTGAGTCAGTTCTTCTGGCACCAGAGAGGGCCCTCAGACAATGAAGCAAGAGGTGGGAAGAGGCCAGCTCAACAGGAAAATGAACTCAGGTGTGGGTGGGCAGGGGAAGAGGTGGCATTAACAGCTTCAGAATCCTTTGTGAGCTCTTCTTTCTCTTCCCTCCCTTAAAATACTGGTTTGCTAGTGTTTTGTCCTTGCTCCATTTTCTTCTCTGTCTCTACATGTATCTCCCAGGAGTGCTTATCCACTTTCATGCTTTCAATCACCTCTTGATTCTGAAGTATATATTGGGTTGGCCAAAAGATTCATTCGGTTTTTTCCGTCACATAGCTCTCGTAGCACTTAGTTGTCTTTAACTTCATTTGAAACAATTTTGTTAGATTGTATGTGACAGCTCTCATATCAGCATGCATTTAAAAAAAGACTTATCAAAATTGGTGAATTTTTGTGTAGCCATTTTAATATTGAAGATGTAAGAGAAAACAACATTTTCTGCATATTATGCTTTACTATTTCAAGAAGGGTAAAAACGCAACTGAAATACACAAAAAGATTTGTGCAGTGCATGGAGAAGGTGCTGTGACTGATAGAACATGTCAAAAGCGGTTTGCAAAGATACGTGCTGGAGATTTCTCGCTGGATAATGCTCCATGGTCGGGGAGACCAGTTGAAGTTGATAGTGATCAAATCAAAACAATATTTAAGAACAATCAACGTTATACCACGGGGGAGATAGCCGACATACTCAAAATATCCAAATCAAGTGTTGAAAATCATTTGCACCAACTTGGTTATGTTCATCACTTTGATGTTTGGGTTCCACATAAATTAAGCAAAAAAAAAACCTTCTTGACCATATTTCCACATGCGATTCTCTACTTAAACATAATGAAAACATTCCGTTTTTATTTTATTTATTTATTTATTTATTTTTTGCGGTACGCGGGCCTCTCACTGTTGTGGCCTCTCCCGTTGCGGAGCACAGGCTCCGGACGCGCAGGCTCAGCGGCCATGACTCACGGGCCCAGGCGCTCCGCGGCATGTGGGATCTTCCCGGACCGGGGCACGAACCCGTGTCCCCTGCATCGGCAGGCGGACTCTGAACCACAGCACCACCAGGGAAGCTTCATCATTCCGTTTTTAAAACAAATTGCGATGGGTGATGAAAAGTGGATACTGTACAACAATGTGGAATGGAGGAGATCGTGGGGCAAGTAAAATGAACCACCAACCATACCAAAGGCCGGTCTTCATCCAAAGAAGGTGATGTTGTGTATATGGTGGGGTTGGAAGGGAGTCCTCTGTTATGAGCTCCTTTTGGAAAACCAAACGATTAATTCCAAAAAATACTGCTCCCAAGTAGACCAACTGAAAGCAGCACTAATGAAAAGTGTCCGGAATTAGTCAACAGAAAATGCATAATCTTCCATCAGGATAATGCCAAGAGTGCATGTTTCTTTGATGACCGGACAAAAACTGTTACAGCTTGGCTGGGAAGTTCTGATTCGTCTGCCATATTCAGCAGACATTGCACCTTCAGACTTCCATTTATTTCAGTCTTTACAAAATTGTCTTAATGTAAAAAATTTCAATTCCCTGGAAGACTATAAAATGCACCTGGAACAGTTCTTTGCTCAAAAAGATAAAAAGTTTTGGGAAGATGGAATTGTGAAGTTGCCTGAAAAATGGCAGAAGGTAGTGGAACAAAAGGGTGAATATGTTGTTCAATAAAGTTCTTGGTGAAAATGAAAAATGTGTCTTTTATTTTTACTTGAAAAACTGAAAGCACTTTTCAGCCCACCCAGTATTTTCTGCCCAGACCTGTCCCTTGAATTCTAGGCGTATATATCCAGTTGGCTGTGGCAGTCTCCTCCTGTGTGTCCCCTGGGCATCTCACCCTACACAATGTTGAATCCATCATGTCCACGGATGCTCCCTCTTCACCCCTAGACTCCAAATTCACTCCTGCTCCATGATTCTCTCTTGGAGAATGGCACAACTATGTACCCAGTTGCCAAAGTGAGAAAACCTAGAGAGAAGCCATCCTTGAAGCCACCACACTGTCTGTTAGCATCATATCCATTGCTGAGTTTGTATCAAGGTCAGCTGTCCTTAGCACGACCCCACCTCTCCACTCTCACAGGCATTAGTTCAAGCTCTTATCAATAATGCTCCCTCCTCAGTAGGTCTCCCTCCTGCAGTCTTACTCTCTCCCACACAAATAAGACTTTTCTCCCATGCAGGTTGTAATGTACTTAAAAGTAAAGAACTGATATTAACTGACACCTCACATATATGGTACATTTTGCAGTTTAGAAATACTTTCAATTCCCTTTTCTGCTTCCCTTCCTCTCTGCCACCAATGATCAAGGCCAGGTCCAGAGTTATTTAGCAAAGCCTACGATAGTGAAGTTGCACTCGGAACCCAGATTCCATTGTCCTATCACAATCCCAGGTGACCTGACCCCAAACATGGAAAGAACACATTTACCGAATCCTCAAACAGACTGAAAGTATGAGGGCAATGCCATTAATACTTACAGAAGTTTGGGGATTGTTTATTCCTGTTTTGATTCCAAAAAGGATTTGAGGAAAATTATGGAATTATTCCTTTTGTAGGAGAACAATAAATAGCAAATGTTAAAAGATAAGACACAGAGTCTCGTGACTGATCTACCAAGATTAAATGAAATCAGTGACGTGAGCATTGCGGTTATGGACAGAGCTGGCTCTGACCTCACTCCCCGCATTACCTGGATGTGTTTCCTATCTTAATAGCTAGCTTAACGTTTATAAAATGAAATGGAAAACAGACTGAGTCCATAAATCCAGGTGAACCAAATGAATTCCTAGGGGGAAGTGCACTCCACTTGTAAATAATTCTCATTTATATCTTGTAACTTGGAAAGGCTGAAACCCACAATCATTAAAATGACATTTCCTGTATTTTTATCATTTTAGTAGGAATGTCAGTAATCACCATATTAAAGATCCCTAGAGGAGAGGATTAGTAGGAGGATAGACAGATCCTACAATATTCAGGAAGCATAAATCCAGAATGCAGCTTTATAACCTTAATGCTAAGGAGAACACTCTTTGGAAAACTCAAGGTTTCTTGTTTAATTATTTTGAGAAATTTGACAAGCCTCTCACTACATTTATAAAATTCAACTAACGTTTTAAAGAAAATAACTGAAGACATTGTTAGAGCAGGGCATCTAATTTCTCTCTATAAAAAACTTAAAGGTATTTAGTGGTTGTTAAACACATCTATGCACTCAGTAAATAGTAGGTCTCTTAGTGTTGTTATTAGATATCAGGTACTCAGTAAATGTCTGCCCACTGAATAAACCATTTTTCCATACTAAAAATTCTAAGCGCTTCCCTGATTATAGTGGTTCCTTGGTCAGAAACATTCCACAGTTCCCTGTTGTTTAGATCAACATTGTCCAGTATGGTAGCCAAAAGCCACATGTGGTTATGAGTACTTGAAATGTGGCTAGTCTAGACTAAGATGTGCTGTAAATGTAAAAACACACTGGATCTTGAAGACTTAGTATAAGGGAAAGAATGTAGAGTTCATTAGTGCTTGTTATACTAATTATCAATTGAAATAATATTTTACATATATTGAATTAAATAACATATAATTCCTTTCAATTTATTTATTTTTTTACTTTTTGTTTTGTTTGGCTGCTAGATAATTTAAAACTAGTTTTGTGGCTTGGATTTGTGGCTCACAGTATATTTCTATTGGACAACACTGGTGTAGAGACCAAGCTCTCTTTTTTTCTCTATACTTAACTTCCAAACCTTATTTCCTGTTATGGTTTCTTTTTTGCTTTTCTCTTGCTCCTCCCTCCTCTTTTTGTTCCTTTTAAGGACTAACCACACTTTAGGATTTTTTTTTTTTTTTTTTTTTTTGCGGTACGCGGGCCTCTCACCGTTGTGGCCTGAGCCCGTTGCGGAGCACAGGCTCCGGATGCGCAGGCTCAGCGGCCATGGCTCACGGGCCCAGCCGCTCCACTGCATGTGAGTTCCTCCCGGACCGGGGCACGAACCCATGTCCCCTGCATCGGCAGGCGGACCCCCAACCACTGCGCCACCAGGGAAGCCCCCACACTTTAGGATTTAAAATCCTCCCTTCTTTATGAAGATTATCTGCTTCTCCTAGCCAGAAGCACCTTTTTCCTCCTCTAAACCCCTAAAACTCTTTACTTACAGATTTTTTATGGCAACAATCAATTTCTGTTTGTATTATAGATGTTTGTGCCTATGCATTATTTCCTCACTAAGTTGTGAGTCTTTGAAGAAAAGGGGCACTTTGAATTCTGTTTCAAATCCCTCAAACTGGGTGAAGATATCAGGGTATCAGTCAGAAACCACACTCGATGTTTTAACAGAAATTGTTTAATATAGGGACCTGATTAAATAGGTATGGGAGACCTAAGAAGTGAAAAAGGGAATACCGAGGTGATGTAGAGGTAGTAACTGCAAGAAGCAGCTATCACCCTTAGGGCAGCGGGATCCAGGGAAGTGGCAGGATGATCAGAATCTACGAGCTGGGAGAAGGGGCTGGGGAAGGTGGAACTCAGACCTCTGAAGAGGTGGGCTCTCAAGCTGGTGCTTGGAAGAGGGGCTTCATGGTGCTAGAGTTCTACCCTCTAATGAGAGGATGCTGCCCAGCTGGTGTTAGTACATAAGAGAAGGTGTGATGAGACTGGTTCTGGGAGTATAGAAAAGTCTAGAGATTGTAACTAACTGCTACTCGTTCTAACTGCTGCTTCCAAGATGAAGAGCCATTGCTGCAGTGACACTAATAGGAACGGCAGGAGATCGAAAGGTGCAAGATTCTCTCCCACTTTGGCCTTCCTACCTCCTCTAGGGCCCTATATTGATGGACCTTAATAGGAACCAACTGACAATGAAGAAATGTAGAATCCCAGTCTGGGATAAGAGCTTCTGGCATGTCTCCCAATGATCCCTGCATCTGGTGTTCATGCACCTGTATAATACCCTCTCCTTGAGTGTGGGCTGGACCTAGTGACTTGCTAGAACTTGGCAAGAGGTACCCGATATCATTTCTGGTGGGACTTCCATCTATCTATTGTCTTCTTGGCTCTCATACTTTAATAAAGAAAACTGCCATGTGAGAGAAACCCATATGTTGAATAACAGATTGGTTTCCAGCCAAGAGCAGGTGAGGACATAAGACCTGTGGTTCAATAGCCTGTGAAAAATGGAACCACTGAATGAGATTGGGATTGGACCATTCCCCAGGTGAGCCATGAGATGAGACCCCAGACCCTGAGCTAACACATTGCTAGCAGCTCTGTGAGAGACAGTGAAACATGCAGCTCAGCTATGCCCAGATTCTTGGTCCACAGAAATTAGGAGATAATAGATGTCTGTTATTTAAAACTGCTAAATTTTGGACTCATTTGTTACATGGCAGCAGCTAACTAATACATAGCCCTAGATTCACAAAGTATTAAAAGATAGATTTGAAAATAAGAGATAATAGCTTAATAACTGGTAAAACTAGTATCTAGAATCTCTCTATACATACAGAGAGGGATAGAGAGAGAGAGAGAGATATTTATCTAGCCATCTATAAAACAATCATTTAATCATCTATCTATATTTCTTTAAATTCATAAGTAATAAGTACCAACGACCCAATAGAAAAATAGACAAAAGGGTGAACAAGCTCTTAACAAAAGAGGAAAAATATGACCAATAAGTATATGGCAAGAAACTCAATTTCAGTAATCAGACAAGTACAAATTAAAGCCACAGAGAGCAACAGTATTGTATACTTACTGGTTGCAATAGATTTAAAAGATTGACAATACCAAGTGCTGGTGAGGTTGGGAAGCAGTGGAAACTCTTATTCTTTGCTCGTGGGAGTGAATACTGGTCCAATATTGATGAATATTGATCCAATATTGATGAATATTGGAAAAGAAGTCAGTATTACTTAGAAAAGTAGAATGTTTGCACAGCAAACAACTCAGCAATTCTACCCTGAAGAATAGATATTAGAGACACTCTTGGACTCATAGGCCAGAGACTACTCAAAATGTCCATGGAAACATGATTTATATTAGCCAATAGTTGAAAACCCAAATGATCATAATCAGAGGAATGGAAAAATAAATTGTAGTATGTTCATATAATGGAATAATATACAACATCAAAAATGAATGCATTACAACTATCCATATAAACATACATGAATCTTAGAATTATAATAATGAGCAAAAGAAGTAAGCCACAAACTAGTGCATACAGTATGATTCCATGTACGTTATATTCAAATCTGGCAAACCTAAACAAATATTGTTTAGAGATGCTTCCATATACAGTAAAACTACTAAGTAAAACAAGGAAATGATCATTACAAAAGTAATGAAGGTGATGTGAATGTGATCTAGGAAGCCCCACAGAGAGTTTTAATCTCTTAACCTGGGTGATATCACGTGGATATATTGACATAAGTATAATTCTTTAAAATACACAGATTAATTTATACATTTCATTTTCAAAAATTTATCTGAGGTTCCTTTAGAAGGAATCCTTTTAGATTCCTTTAGAATCCTTTTAGATTCCCCTTTGTTATGTGTTAAATTTGAGGGAATTAAATGAAATATTACATATACATAAAAATAGCCTATGACTGGGGCATCATTCCTGCATCCATCCATCATTTTATCTTTGAGAGATATCTAGAAGGATGTTTGCCAAATTTTGATTAGCATAAAGTTATTTTAGTACAATTAAAAACATTTCCAAATTATCACATTGATCAAGGATAGCAATAACAAAAGTTAATATTTGGATATTATGCTTGCAAGTTGCAGTCATAAAGTACTTTAAATATTTACATTTTGAGGGGCTACAGAGTGTTGAGAAAATTTGTATTCACACAATCTAGTAATGAAAATTGTACACTTTGCAACTGTTCACCTTCAATCTTGGAATGTTCTTCATTCAATTAAACAGTGATGGCAGAAGTAACTTTACTCTTTAGTCTTAGGAAAATCCAGTTAACTTACCTGAATGGTAACAGGTAGGTAAATCTTGAAGTTGGGTTTTTAAAATGAAGGTTCTAAAAAAAATTGAAAAATATTTAAAAAGTGAAACTTGAATCAAGTATTTGTGGAAGTACTTCTGTGGAACCTTACGGTTGGCAGAGATGCTACTTGAAAACTATCTTACTGGGCATTGTGACAGATTTTACTCTAAATATATGACAGCAATTTAGCAACACTTTTGTAAAGTTGGTCAACAGAGCCAGACAATTTAGATTAAAGCAAATGCTGTGTTCTTCTCTGGGCAACTAATTTAGTAATTAACTTAGTAAACAAAATGAAGCTGTTCATACAGGCACAGAATGTTTACCAAAGTTTAACACAGATCATTTCTGTAACATAAGAATTTGGGTGATGTGTTGCTTTATTTTTGAAATTTTCTATATTGTTTGAAATGTATGTAACACACATGCATACTTTTTATAAAAGTAATAATGAAATTAGTAAAAACAAAGAAAGGAAAAAAGCACTTTTACTCATTGCCTCAATGGAGTCTCAGGATAACCACGTCAAACTTGCACTAGATAACCTAACTTGCCCAATGTCAGACAGAGACTGGCAGAATTAGAGGGCAGATCTGGAATTTATTTGGCCACATATCTGGACTCCAGTGCCTATGGTGTGAAGCTTGATGTCCTGCCCATAATCCTTACTCATGAAAAGTTCAGAGTCCTTCCATCCCCAGAAGACTTTTATACAAGGCAGCAGCTCTGCTACTCACTTCAGTGACTCCATGGCTTAGCCATGTGACTCCAACCATTTGTTTTTACCTTGATGTCATCTAAACACTCCATAAACATTTAACGCTATGGCCAAGCACACGTGCACCAATTAATTCTCTGTCTGATCACTTCTTCCATTTCATCATGCGGGGAGGGTGACCTGTCAAGTCTGCAGTGCAGCCCTCTTAATGGATGATGTAATGGAAGCAAGGCACACCAGCCTTCTCATGTGACTTGAATCAATCCGTCTCTTTCCCTCCATTGCTGGCATCTCAACTCCCACAAGTGAAATCAGATTTTCCATGTTTGGACCAAATTTCTCAAATTTCCTACTGGCAGGGGGTAAAGTTCTAATTAGTTTACGTGTACCAGCTAATTAGGTAAGAGGTTATTTTGCTAAGAATCTCATGCAAGCCTTAACCTGGGGTCAATTTGACTGTATTTGAATCAGAAGCTGCATATTCATGTCCCTGCTCTAGTGACAAAATGACAGGACAATCATTTAGTTTAGAAGAAAGAGAAACAAATGGAAATTATGATTTTTCCTATGATTCAAACCAACTTCAGGCAAAATTGTGCAGAGGCCAGGTTGGTCCCAGGTCACACTAGTCTGCACTCCTGTGGATTTTCTCTTACCTAGAAAGTTCTCTCTTGCTTTTTTTTGTCTCTGAAGTTTCTCTTAGAAAATGAACTGATAAACTTATTCATTCTAAGGGATAAATGACTATTTCTCATGGAGATATCCTTACTTCATAATGGGATAAATCCTTTCACCAAATGGATACATTTTTAATCTGTGATTCAGATTTGAGCCACATTAATAAAACAAAACTAGTTTCTAGGTAATTGTGAATTTCATGTATTTTCATATTATCATTTTCTATATGAAAGAAAATAAGAACATTCTACTTTCTTTCTTACACAGGAAACCTTTGGACAAATGTTTTTAGAGCAGCTCCGAAATGACTTCACTGACCATGGATTTCATTAATTTGGTCCATGTCCTTATTAAGAACTAATTAATTACACATGCACACAGTTGTCTAAACAACCACAGACCATCAGTTCCGGAGGCGTTATTCATGTTCATCTGGCTCTATTTTGCTATCTCAGAGAGGAAGAAACTGATACCCATAAAAGCAAACTTGACAGACCCCAGAATGCTGCTGGTTAGTGGCCAAACAGGGATTAGAACCCAGGTTGGCCAATTAACAACTAAAATAAGGAGATGGACTATGCCAGTCTCTCCTTAGGGCACAGAGAAGGAGGATCCATGTACACAGAAGTAGTGAGCTAAAGGGGAGAGCTGGATTCCACAGGGGAGTTTGATGCCTTAAACAGTTCAGAAGATTACTCTGTATCCTTTGTAGAAGTCTGACCCTTGTACTAAGCATCTAATACTAAAAAAGGAAGTGAGGCATATATTTAAAACTTGTGTTTCATTGGGTTCCATCAAGTGTTCAAAGGATCAGTGGTGCTGTGTTTATTCTGTCCAAAAGGGCAAGCATCACAGATGACCACTGTGTTTTTCTAGTGCAAATAGAAGTAAATCCCCAGGGACACAAAGCTGATCTTGGGTCTCCAGGATTTAAAAGAAACACGATGAAGATTTCCAGAAACACATAGTAATTTACCTTCTTTGCAAGAAATATTCCTTTTACTGGCTTCAAAGTTTGGTGGCTACTGAAAGAACAGAGGTGGGTAGACTTCTTTCACATACTTTTATGTAGATTGGTCTTTACTGTTTCGAAGTATTATCACATGTTCTCTTGTTGGAGTATAAAAGAAAGCAACACATACTGAAGCTGTTTAGATGAGCTCTTTATTCCAAAATGGGGTAAAGAATTGAGACATCCACCTCTTCATAAAATCTCCTGCATGATTAAACTTGTAGCAGGCCCATATGGTTCTAGCGTATTTGTCTTATTGGTAACCATATACTGTGTTATTCAGGATCATATTTTCTGTAATTGTGATTGGCTTTACGTGCAATGAAACATCTAAGTCTTGTTTCCCTATTTCCTGGACTGGTTCACACTTCGTAGCCTTTATGGGGAAGCCTAATTCTTTAAGTTTCAGAATTTCTGGTGTTAAAAAAAGCTGCAATGTCCCCGTCTAAGCTATATCAAATGATTATTCTATATGAATAAGCACTTTAGGAAGGCAGAAACATTTTAAAGGTTAATATTAAAATAGAAATAATAAGAGCTAACACTGATACCTGAGTCAGCCAAGGCCCCATGCATAATTACGTTTGAGATTTAAACTCTTGCACTGGAAAGCAGTGAGGGTCTTTGTCTGGTTGGAGTTAATGATGTGGGTTAAGGGCGCCAGGGTTCCTGGCAGTTCCTTGTACATAGGGTGACAATTGTTATTAGCAGAAGTGGTTTGCAGAAACTTCTCTCCTCCATTGGAAGAATAGAGAACGGATGTGGGAGGGGAGTGGGTCCCAAGGACTGAGTTCTGGAATTCATTCTCCTTAAAAATAGGTCAATTCTATTTTTCCTAGGAAGTCCCTTGGGCAAAGACCCCATCTCCTGCACTCTTTCGAATATAAATTGACCCTGACAGTAAAACAACTTCTAACTTTTGCAGCTCCCTTTGGGGAAGGGCTTTAAATACATTTCACCCTGCAAGTTTAGAAATGACCTTGGTGCTCTGGGGAGCTTGGGCTCAAGGTTGTAACCTCTCTTGGGCCCTGGGGCTTAGAAATCCAGGGACCAAAAGACCCCAGAAAGTAGGCTTACTGGCCTGCATTACCTTTGCTGAGAGGGTTGAAAGTAGACACTTTCTTAACTTCCCACAGAAGCAATGCTTTTCTTTCCCTGGGCCTAGTGTCTCACATACATGATGATATCCAGACAGTGCTAACCTCTGGACTCCACGAAAAGCCTTTTAACTAATCATTCTGCCCTCAATAGTCAAGTTGTCCAGAAGACGCAGATTGAACTGATCTGAATAACTTTGGTTTTTTGGTTTCTTTTGAAAATATTTTTTTTGTCTCTGTGGAAAATGAACTTTTTAAAATAGATTTTCCTTTATTGTTGAGAATTATGGGAATGGGAAAGAAAAAGAAATAAATTGTACTGATGAATGTTAAGAGTCTCAGAAACAAGACTGTATTGTTGAAAAATATTGCTTAATAGATGCAAATTGTCTTCTTATAATAAAAACTTGCCTCATGCCACACTTTGCAGTTGTGGTTATAACACTATGTTCAAATTTGATTATTTACAGAATCAAAGGACACATGTCAAATTCAGATTGGACAAAGGTCCTTCTGTTTGTGTTTTTAAACCAGATCAAAGGGGCCCCTTATTTAAAACAATGACTGTAATGCTCAGCTTGTGTCCAGACACTAGCGACCCAGCCTGTTGGGAAAAGAGAGAGAAATGGTCTTGAAACCATTTGGTCTGTTTTTCAAACTTTCTTCCAGATAAAAGGAGGCTCACTTATGAGGTTCTCGCAGCCCAGTATGGCTAGGGTTGTTCTCCAGGGCTGGTTCACAGGGGACCTTGGGTGGGTGAGAAAACGTTCCACTCTCCTGAGCTTACCCCTTTTGTTTGGTTGGCCTGGGTCTATATATAGAAGAGAATCTGCGTAGACATAAAGGCTAAGAGAAATGCTAAAATGTTTATTTAAAAAATCACCAACACTGGTATCCTACGAATTATATTAAATCCCTTTATGTACTAATCAAGTTGAAAGCCTTAATCCTTGCCTTGAACATCTTAACATCTAAATATGCTACACTGGCAGAGTCAAAGTCAAAACTGAAAAAGAACTTTAAAAACTCCAGAAACCTACAAAATGACATTAGCAATGTGACAATCATGGATGATTGATGAATTTTAGTGAAAGTCATAGTAAAAGTCTAATTGACATATCTAGTCTGGGAATTCGTGGATATTAGGGAAGGAGATTTATTTTCCTGTATTACATCCTCTAGTAGAAATATTGAAAAGGAGATTCTGGGATCCATCACTAGGCCCATTAGGTACCAGGATTCATTCACTTATTTATTTGATAATATTGATTGAGTTCTTGCTATGTGCCAGGTGCTGTTCTAGGGACTTGTGAACCAAACAAGATTCCCTGTTCTCATGGCAATTATTCTAGTGAATATTGTGGGCCAGTTAGTAAAATAAATATATAAGTTATATAGTATGTTGGAAGAGGATAAGCACCATGAAAAAATAAAGTATGGAAATGGGAATGGGGAGTGTAACAGCATGGGGGCTGAGTATGCCAGGGCAGCCCTCATTGAGAGGGTGACAGTTGGGCAAAGACTTGAAAGAGGAGGGGAAATTAGCCATGCAGATATCCAGGGGAAAGGCATTTCAGGAAGGAGGAACAGCCAGTGCAAATGTCCTCCAGTGGGAGCATACTGGGTGTTAGAGGAACATAAAGGGAATAAGTGTAGGTGATAAGGTTGGAGGTAAAGGGGGAGCAGATTGTGAAGGACTTTGGAGCCATGGTAATGATGTTGACCCTGAAGAACATTTCACTGTCAGCGAAACGGGGCATGACATAATTTGACTCCGATTTAATGTGATTACTCTGGCTGGTTTTGAGAACAGATTGTGGGGGGCAAGGGTGGAAGCAACAAAGCCAGTAAGGAACCTATAGCAGTTGTCAGGGAGATTGATGATGGAGGCTGGGACCATGGCGAGGGCAATAGAAGTGGTGATCAAGAGTTATATTCTCAATATTTTGAAGGTAGAGACATGAGAAATTCCTGTGTGAATGGATGTGTGGAATTAGCAGAGTTGGTTCTAGGATTTAAAGGGCCAGAGGTTATACAATTTGAGGGCAGAGACTGGCATGATGCTCACCCATCCATGTGTCCCTCTTGAGTACACAAGACTTCATTTTCCAATCTTCCTTGCAGTAATTTTGGACCATGTGACTGTGTTACAGCCAATGGGAATGTGAAAGGAAGAGATGTGCTACTTCCTGTCTGAGGCAGTTGAGTAGGTGTGTACTCTTCACACTCTCTCTTGCCTGTGTAGCTGGAAGTGGAGGACTCTAAGATGCTAGAATTATAAAATGCAAGCAGTCTGAACTGCTGAATCACCACTTGGACAGTAAGCAGCAAAGAAAGTCACCAGAGCCATGTCAGACTGTGATGTGAACAAGAAATAAACTTTTATTAGTAAGCACTTGAAATTTAGGGATTTATGATTTATTTCAGTATAGTAATGTCTTCTTTAGTAATAAAGTCCAAATCTGTAAAGATGTGAACACAATCTAATAAGGAGAAAATGTATATGTATGTGTGTATGTATATACATAGATCTCCATAACCCTTGCTTTGTTGTTCATGGTTAACAAGAGGAAACAACTTTGACCCTAGCAATCTAGTGTCCCACACATACTTCCTGATTGAATCCTAGAGGGCATGAAAAAGGAAATATTGAAATCAGAAGAACAAAGATATTTTATAATTCCCTGAAGGTTATACAAAGGTTGACCTAAAAGCTCAAACCTTTTGAGGTAAAATTTTTTCTAAGTTGCAGCATGTAGGTATAGGATCAGTGCTGAGAGGAAGCAGAACATTGGGCTTGAGTGCAGGCAGGCAGGGAGGTACTAGTAACCCCTGAGCAAGTATGTCAGCCACCCCAAGAAATGGAGGCATCTGAATGTCTTGGAACCTCGATTCTGCCATGCTCAGAGCTACCTGTGCAAGATAGTGGCCATAGATGAGTCCTTAAATGTAAATCACAATGTAGGTTCCACAGGACTCCACAGTTCCGACAGGCACAGCTAACTGGTTCATGGAAGGGTCACATGATCTAAAGGTGTTACAGCACAAAGAGCATGAGCTTTGGAATCAGATCATCTGGGTAATTCACCAACTAGCTCAAAGTCTTGGTTTCATTTTCTGTAGAAAGGGGCTAATACTTAGCACGTTACATGGTCCGTGGTACAAGACCAAAAAATTAACAGCTATTGCTATTATCATCATCTTTTTCATCATTATTGTCACTTTTCATGTGCCAAAAGCTGGAAGTATTGATGTGAGAGATCGTCCCCATGGACTCTTTGATAAGCAAATTGTAGTAATGCTAGAGAACTAACACAAGAGTATTGATCAATAAACTCCTATGCTAATCACCCTGTGGTTGATGGATACAGCATAACTGGTTATTGGGTGGACTTTTGCTCTGAACTCTGTTGCAGTCCTTACAAGGTCTAGCTTCTTGGCTGTGGTGAAGTTCCTTGAGTTCTAGCTGAGGTTTCTATCCTTCTCATTTCCATATGTAAGTCTGCGGTATCCTCTCCCCCTGTTATGTGTAACCTCAAGGGAATCCCTGAGCTGACCTGTTCGCCAGAGCTTTGGGGCTATAGAGAATCCCCTTTACTGTTACAGAGTTGTTTCCTCACATATAAAATTAGAGCATTGTTCTAAGTACCTATTCCATTGGCACTGGCTGATATGACAGACATGTCCTGAGAGAGAGACAAAACCTTATAAACATGGCAGGGGGTGTATCTGGGTTTGATGCCACCACATTTACAGAGCAATCATCATCAGTCATCAGGGATAGCATAGCTAAAAAGCCACCTAATAATATTTATTAGCCATGGTGACAAAGAGTCCAATTTATGACTGGAATTAAGTTAGTCTTTCTGTGATCCTCAAAACGGTCAGCTCTCAGGAGTTATCTCTAAAGCCTAGTTCTTGGCTTACAAGGAAATCTAACTTGTCTTATAAGCCCATGGAGCAAGATGTCTCCTGAATATTTTAGCCTATGATCTGTCATAGAGATCACAACTTCACCATGAGAAAATCACTCCTTTTGGGTGTCTTTCCAGCCTTTAAGAGATTCTTTATAAGAACTCAGCAGAGAAGAGTAAAATGATTACCAGAATGGCATTGGTGTAACAGGAAAGGAAAGACACTTGAGGGAGTTAGATTGTTTAAGGCATTCGTATTTGCTATTATGTAACTAGCAACTTCCTCTGGATAATATTTTCCATTTGCTCCAAAGTTGCTCCTCTTGATCAAAGCAGAGTCATGCTACTAAAATTGCAGTAAATCATGGATTGCTAAGGAACACAGCTGGTCAGCCTCTTTCCCTTCCTGAAGCTACCATTTGATACCTGGCTGATCTAGCTTCTCTGCCTCAGATCTTTTGGACTGAGTCATTTCCATGACTACTGAATTGCCAGAATTCCAGAGTCAAGTCCACTACTCCTAGGGTCATATGGATGGAATATAATCTGCGTTGCCTTAAATGGGGCTCAGTTTTAGGCAGTGGAGGCATTTTTAAAAATAATAAAATAATAAAAGATGAATAGAAATATAAAATATGAAAAATGATAAGATTATCTATTGTTAGACTAGAATAAGATAATGAAATATTACACAGTAGTGACAAATATTAACTGTTTCTTCTGAGATGGTCTTATCTTGGTATGCAGGGTCATCCTTAGGTATTTAGGAAGCTAATCTTGCAATTCTTTGACTTCCACTTATGATCTACAGCACAGTCAATAAACTTTTTCTCTGTGCCTCTGTCTCCCTACTTCTCCCAGTTTTCAGTTGAATTATTTCTACTTTGTCAAAACATATAACATTTACATAACATTCTTCCACTCTTCCTCCACCTTTGTTTTGTTCTCAGCTCTATTCAATATATTTTATTCTCATCACCAGACTTTTTGCCAGTTTCTCCAGTCATCTCTTGGTTTAAATCCTTCAGTAGATTTTTCAGGAAGGGCCTATGAGTGCAGTATTCTCTGAGTTCTTGCAGATTAAAACTGTTTTTCTATAACCTTGGTACTTGAAGGAAAGCTTGAGTGGATTTAAGATCATTGAGCTTATGCTTTACCATCTTGAGTTTTTCAAAAATGTTGCTGCAGTGTTGTCTTGCATCCATGTTGCTGCCAAGAAGTCTGAGACTCACCTGATTTCTTCCCTTTGTAAGTGAGGTGGCCTTTTATGCATGAAGATTATTTTTAATAAAAAATCTAAATTTTGTTTAATAAAATATAAAGTTTAAACACTTTACTAAAATACATTTTGTATTTGACAGTAATGAATACATTGTAGGCATTTTCAGTGTGAAGATTCAATTCTATTATTTTTAGAAAGCTGCTTTGGATTTCAGTTCCCAGTATGCTCAAATTAAATGTATGTTGCATCTTCTTTGTAATTTTATTTCTCATTTTTTTTATATCTCTTTATGTGTTTTCTCAGCGATCCCTCTCTTCAATGTCTCCAGTCACATTTTTATGCAAATCTCTTTTCCTTTGGGCACCTTATAATTTAGTGTTCATTTCTGGGATGATTGAAAAAATTCAATTACTTTACTGAGTTTGATCAACTCTTTTTTCTCATCTTTGTGGGTTTTTTGTTGTTTATTTCTTCACTGAGTTTTGAATCTCTGATTTGAGATATTCCTTCATTAAATAGATCATTAAACAAATTGTTGTATAATAATACTTAATTCTTGTTGGGATGCAGTGTTAAACTTCTTATAGTTTTTCTTGGGTCAGCAATTATAGGTGTTTACTGTAGGCAAGGGAGAGGAAACTGGGTGGTTTACTAAGTTTCTTGGTCTAAAAGTCTGTTGGTACAGTAAAATGATATTTCTTTAGTAAGTGATGGCTTTTGGGTGAGGGGGTGGGAAATTCAGTGTGTTTCCTTGTTTTTACTTTGATTTTTCTTTTCCAGCAATTGCCTTTTTCTTATCCTTCACCACCATGTCCCTAAGCATTACCACCCCTTCCAAATCTCCTTGCCTCCCAGAATCTGTGCCTTTCCAAGACTGCTGCCTCTGGTCAAACATACCTGCAAGCACCTTCCTTTCAGATCCTTAGTGGTCATGACTCTGTTTTACCACCACTGATCAGAAATGCTTTACTATTTTTCCACTCAGTGTGGACTCTTTGTGGGGTGATTGTGTCTATATTCTGCCATTGACAGGCTCTTATCTCCCTGTAGTGGATTGAATGTTTGTGTCCTCCCCAAATTCATATGTGGGAAGTCCTAAGCCACGATGTGATGGTATTAGAAGGTGGAGACTTTGGGAGGTGCTTAGGTCATGAGGGTGGAGCTCTCATGAATGGGATGAGTGCCCTATTAAAAGTGACAGTAGAGAACTCCCTTGCCCCTTCAACCGTGTAAGAACACAAGGAGCAGACAGCCATCTTTAAACATGAAGTAGGCCCGCACCGGACACAGAATCTGCTGACACCTCGATCTTGGACTTCTCAGCCTCCAGAACTGTGGGAAACAAATCTCTGTTGTTCATAAGCCACCCAGTCTATGGTATTTTGTTACAGCAGCCTGAATGGACTAAGACACTCTCTTTCCTGGTTTCTGCCGTCCATCCCTGCCTGACTCTCCACTCCACTGTGGGCTTCAGAAACTAGCTCATATGGTCCAAAATGTTTATTTGCCCATTTTCATAAAAGTAAAGTTTGTAGTAGTCTCGGTCTTAATGTAAGTATAGGCAAAGGAGTAAGTATAGGTAACTTGATTTGTCTCCTTTTTGAACTCTATGATTTTGTAGTGTTGTAATATTTGGCTTTAGAGGGCTTCCATTATCCCACGAACCTTTAGAGGGCTTCCATTATCCCAAGAATAGCCTTGGTTCTAGAGGCCTTATTAAAAAGGGAGAAGGCATAGAGAAGTGGATACTTTTATTTAGTGCCTGTTATGTCTGTCATTTATTAATCACTTCCCAAGTGTGGGTAAGGTCTGGTCCATGATGTCTGTTTATTAAATTTTGATGAATTAAAGTGCAGCAGGCACTTTACATATTAATATATAAATATATTATATCTGATTCTATATGGTGGGTGTTATTATCACCAGTTAATAGAGGAGGAATCAAAGGTAAAGAGGAGTGAATACTTTCCTCTTGGTTACACAGCTAGTAAGTAATAGAGCCAGAGTTTGAGTTCAGATCTCTCTGACCCCAAACTGCACATCCTTTCATTCTTACTAGGCTGCCTTAAGGGTCTTAGGAAAGAAATGCTGAATAAAAATTAGGAAGAGAGCCCTGAGAATGCAGAGAAAGGAGAAAAAAGGGACTATATGAAAAGGAACAAGAGTGTTCAAATGAACAACACAGATACAATGAATCAGGAGGTAATTATCCTTTTCTACATCTTAACTTCTTAGTTATGCCAGAAAAGCGGACTCTGCAGAAAGGGTGGAGTTGCAGCTGCATCATCTGTTGATGTGGTCACATATTAAGTCAATCCCATTTGAAGTCTGTAAACTTCTAGATTGCTTCATCTCATGTGTCTCAGAGGAAACATAACTCCTCAGAAGACCATATCGAAGGTAGAGCAAGAGCAGGAGGGAAAGGCATGAAAATCTCAGAGGACAAAGTTCTCAGAAGGCATGTCGAGCTGGAAGCCAGATGGAATGAAACTGAAGTTGCAGTATCTTATCTTTGCTACATGCTTTACAGTTTACAAAGCATTCTCGCATAAATCATTGCTGTCCACACATCTCTGAAGGAGGTGGGGAAAATGTTATTAACATAATTTTAAATACAGTGGGGCTAAAGTTTAGAGAAGTCAGGTATCTTATCCAAAGGTCCCAAAGTAGAAGGCAAATCTGGGGCTAGAATTTAGATGTTCTGCTCCCCCAAGCAGACCTTTTCCCACAGGGAAATATATTTACATACAGAGCAATGAAAGGATTTATTGTCACTTTAGTTAACAAACTTGATTTTTAAAAAATGTGGTGAGTCTATCTGGCCCTCTCCTTTGGGTGACCGATCTTCCCTCTTGCTTGAAAGAGACTTGATCCCTCCTTGCACTGTGTAAGATTAACAAGTTCCTGAAATAAGACAAAAAGTACTTTCCAAAAGAACAACAATAAATAGATTATCCTTGTTTTCACTCTGGAAACTGACAATGTCAATATGATTTGATTTGTTGATTTTATTATAAACACTGATCTCTGGGATAATCTAAACATATCAAGAGTTTTTTTATTTATAGCCATCTGGGTACTAGTCCAACTGTTCGCTTCCAGTCTAGCGATCAGCCATTTTTCTAGAATACAAGACTCTGGAAGTCAAATAGGGGTCAAAATAACATGGCAGAGTAGTACATTTCTACCGCTCTCATCTACTGCTATTGTAGGATTTTAACATGCTCCTCTAAGACCCCAGACCTCTAGTCTTTATAGTTTTGATAATATCATTGGTGTACCCACAAATGCATCCTCTAAGCTATCGCATGGATAGCTTTTTTACTTCGTATTTTTTTGTCATCCGCTCTTAGGGCCTCTGATCCCTGTGAAGCAGCTAACGTCCACCAGGGGCGCTAGACTTTGGATGCTGGACAAAGGTGCCACAGCTTTTGGTGATATTTGCCGGTGTTTGAGTTTCAGTGACTCATGCTTGCTCTCCAGGGCACTGGTGTCTGTCCCGCCCGAGGGGCTGCCAAGAACTCCAAAGAATACAACAAACCGATATGGCTGAGTCCGTCTCCCTGAACTTTGTGCTACCAGATTCCAAAGCAGGTCTTCCGGAGGCTTCCAAAGTCTTCTAGACACTCAACGGACACAGTTCTTTCTGTTTTCACTCACAGGTACATCCCAGAGTAGACCCATTCGTGCTCTAATCACCCACTCATGAGGAAGCACTGCTCTCATTTACACCCCCTCCTTCTCCACGGTCAGTCCTCTGTCAGGACCCTCATGCAAACACCCTCATGGAGCCCACTTCTCAGCCTGCTCTATTTTTCTCCTCTTTTCAGAGGAGCCTTTGAACTGAAACTTTTTTTAAAAGTCAAATGTATACAAATGTATGCCCCTTTTCAGTAACTTCCTATTAATCACTGTGAAGTTATCCAAGTTATCATTATTTATCCCCCTCAGTTATTAAAAAAATTGAGTTTTAACTACCCCTGAAATTTAGCCTAGGGAGTTCAGTGGTTAGTGTATGACTCCACTAGGGGAACAAAAGGCACCTTTCCAATTAAAGTTAATAGTGGGATAACTTCAGACACACAAAGGGAAAAAAAGGCAGGTACGAGTCATGTTGAGTTCAAAGGGAAAGCGTTAAGGTGGAATCACGGAGCATCATGGGAAGGGCTATTCAAGCCGCCATGTCAAAAAGGCTGATTAACAGCAGTCCCCAGTCAGCCTCATCACCAGGGAGTCTTACTGATAAAATTATCTCCCCTCCAGAGAGAATCTCCCTGAACCGAATAAATGTTTCACTTCTGAATAGGATTCATGAAAAGGCAGGGGGATGGTAGTGGGAGGAAGAAAGAACCACATTCACAGAACGATCTGAAATGTGTCACCTGATATTTCATCCTCAGTGAAATCAAAATTTATACTTACGTCATTAGTGTGCCAACATTTCAAGTGTCTCTTTACAGACGCATAATTAATAGTGCTACAATACGGGGAGCAGCTATTCTAGATTACTTAAAATATTATTTGATTGTCTCTCAACTTCTGAGTTAATATTTTCAATAAACACGTTGGTAAATCCTGCTAGGTATGAAGCTTTGAACAGCTTGATTTTTTTGGTAGTAATTTGACAGTCTTTTGAATTTCTTATTGTAAATATTTCTTCTCCCTTGGATCTACTTATTTTAATACCTTTGTGTTGCCTTATTTCTTTTAAGCAAGAAAGAAACAAGCAAGCAGTGTGCAGTATATATAGGAAATGATGCAAACCACAGGGAAATAATGTACAGTCAGGAAGAAGGGTATTCATGCGCGCCATAGGAGCACGTTATTTAAAGGGGCGATATGTTGTTCCTGCATACTATAAATATGTCATCACTTTAATGAAATGATAATGAGGTACTTGTGACTGCATATTCGTTACCATGGAAACAAACCATGACGTCATAAGCACAAATGATTGACATAATTCTGGATGGCAGCTGGATGAGGAAGGAAGAAATCTCACATAGATCTAATTATTTCTGACGGCAACAGCTGAAATAACATTTTACAAAATTAAATGCCGTAAAATGATTTAGAACAAACTATAATGATAGTCAATGGCTACAGCTAAACTAAAGGACCTTCTCAAGTCTTTACCAAGTATGAAATTCCTCTACAAAGAAGGACCATCTTACACAAACAGAGTTTTGGCCAAGATATCCAATTAAAAAGCTGCAAATGATCTTGTGGGACGTTTTGGGGTTGTCCAGAGAAACAGCTGGAAGCTTTGGGTAGGCGCTGGGAAGATTGCTGTAAGTAAGCAGGGAGGAGAACAGATGATCTCAGTCAAAGCAAAGAGAGTTGCAGGAGTGCAGGGGTGGTCAGTGCAGCCGGTACTGCACAGAGAAATAGGTCATAGAAACACGTAGGACCTGGCTAAAGGGAGAATGTGCCGCAGTAGGGTAGTTGGAGTAGAGGAAAAGGAGAATGAGAGGGTGAAAAGGAAGTGCGTACAGACCTCAGCCGGGACCTCATCTCCTTTTGGTGTCTAAGAGTACACTTTGAACATTGATGTTGGAATTTTCTAGATTCTTAGCCCCATCTTCTTAGTGCAAGCTGTTTCTGCCTCTCCTCAAAATCTTCATCCCTCATTTCTCAGAGTTTCAGAGAGAGGGTCAAATGGGCTCAGACATAAATGTGCTCATGAGCTTCCAGAAACTCCAGACGGCTTGTGGGATTGCTTCTGCAAATTATTGGAGGGAAGAATTGGTACTAAGAAGCAGCAAGGTTGGCCTTGCCTTAGTGTGAGAGTAGCGGCCCGTCTGTTCCCTCCAGCTCTCCCACTCTCTATGGGCATGAAGCTGTGCCACTGTCTCTCCACAGCCCTCAGGGGTGCAATACTGCAGGCACAGCCAGGTGGCAGGGAGGAAAGTTGCCCTGCCTATGCTCAGGAACTCACAAAACCACTCCGAAAAACACGGACTTATACCCACTTTCCAAGATGTTCAAAATAGCCCAAAGTAGGGACAGATATTATGTCATCTTAACATTATCCTGCTTTTTCCCTCCTGTCTCCCTGGCACCCATGTACAGACCTCTCCCCATGGACTTCAGGAAGAAACATCCATTGTGCACATCAACTCATGTGTAGAGACCCAGGCTCGGGGGAATGAGGGTGGAGGAGTGGCAGGTGACCCTGGACCCGCAAACCCAACCTCTGTTTAAGCATAGCTGCCTCCATGGCTACTTCAGTGTTTCACGCTTCATCATCAAAGCAACTGATGCTTTCCCTAGCTCCAAATCCTCATGTGAAATTTGCTGTTCTCTCTAATTCTATCCCCAGTCTTCGATCAAAGTGATGGTCTTCATTCCTGGAAAGCAGAATATTTTTCTTTCTTGGTCCTTTATTAAGGCAGCCACCTGGACCATGAATGCTGGCCCTGGATGCTGCCTACCTATATTTTGCTAAATAGTTCTTTTGTAGCTCAGAAGACAAAATAACCTTCTTACTTTCTCTGAACCCAGTGCTCTCACAGATTGCTTCACTCTCCCTCTGATCTCCCGGTTTTCTAAAGATGGCTCAACTAGATGAAAAATCACCTACCTCAACCTTGATATTAGGAATGTATCTTGGGTTTTTTAACCTGGAACCAATGTGTCCCGCCCCCTGGGGGAGGCTTGTATCCCAGTTCCCATCCCACGTCATTTCCGCTCAAGTCAATGTGACTAGCGTTACTTCAACATGTCACAGCTGACGTTTTACCCTCTGTCGGGTACCTTCCAATGCATCTTATGTTTGGAAGTTTTCGCCCTGTCCCCAAGTTCTTCCTAGACAAAGGATTTTTTTACATGGATTTCATAGATTTGCTTAAAGTCATAAAACCCTTTGAGAATTATGAATGATCTTCTCAGAAAAATGTGCATATTCTCATAGTCATATAATACTGCATTTGATTTTACAAATTCCTGAAGTCCTTCCTTGCTCTACAGGTTAATCACCCCTGAATGGTTCTTTTCAGGATTTAGGGTTTAAATTAGCCTTCTCTGCTGCTGGCCTACCAAAACCACTGCTCATTCAGGAGCAATGGTAGGTACTGAGATAAACCCTCCTTTACATTCATTGGATCAACAAAACACCCCTGGACCAAATGTCAGTGAAAAGGAAGAGAAATGATCAAGTTGATACATTGGATTATCTTAATGATTCGATTGTAGCTGATAATAACTATTTTGCATAAATGAGCTTGCCTTTAGTAAGGTGTTTAGTAAAAATGAGTAAATAAAAATGTGGCTACATTTCCATAAGTTGAAATTTCAAACACATGGGCATAATGGGAGCCATGTTCAAGTAGCATTTTCATAGACTGATAACTCTCAGCAAGGTTTTAGACTCAGTACAAATGTTACGGTATCTGTGGAATCGTAATTGATGAGTTTGCTAGTTCTTCTTCCTTGCAGGGATACTTAGGTATCTTTTTTCACTTGGCACTTGGAGCGAACTCATCTTCCAGTTACACTCGTGAACACTTGTATTTAAGGAAGTCAAATTCTAGTGTGCATTGCTCGAACCTCATACTATGAGCCCCATTGGGTTTGGTTTGTGAATTCTGGCCCAAGCAGTCAAGTACAGATTGAGTACAGAATGGATGGAAGTAAAGTGCTGTTGGATATTCCTCCTTTCTGAGTCATTTCTGGGAATAAATTCTAAAAATTTATTTAATGTCTGTTTCCCAGATAGCAATTCAAAACGAATCTATGAACCCTAAGTGATGGTATTTATTGGTGACTTTGGGAGACGAGCCTCATCTTGTTTAGGTTGACATTTTCCTCAAAAGGGCATATGTTATAGGAAAAGTCTATTGTTCCCTCTCTGGACCCTAATTATAGAAAAGTCAGTGGCCCAGCCATTGAATTCATCTTCCCCAGGGGCCTCAACAGAGGGCTGGCTTCCAGCCTGAGACTATGGGGTGGAAATTTCAGGAGTTTCTTAACTGTTTTCCCTGCTTCTTGTGGCTGGTAGGCTGGGTTTCGTGGAAGCACAGTGTGCTGGGTGGGTTCTTGAGACACAGTTGTCCAACCCCTCATTTTACAGCTGAGAAAACAGAGGCTCAGTGGAGTTCAACAACTTGTCTAAAATTACTTCGTTCTGCCTGAATCACACGCTCAGTGCTCAGAGCCTCTCCTCTTCTGTTCCTCTTCCTCCAGGCTTGCTCAATATGCCCCCAGCCCACACTCAACACACACAAGCAAGTCAAAACCCCGCTTTCCTTTTACAACATCTCTTTCATAGCATGAGTAGAGTCTTCATCACAGAGAATTTACTCCATGTCTGCAGAGCAAAGATATTCTCTGATAAACTAAATTTATATTTTATCTTTGGAATTTAAAAAATATTTATTGAAGTATAGTTGCTTTACAATGTTATGTTTAATTTCTGCTGTGTAGCAAAGTGACTCAGTTATATATATATACATATGTGTACATATATATATATTCTTTTACATATTCTCTTCCACTATGGCTTATCACAGGATATTGCATATAGTTGCCCATGCTCTACAGTAGGACCTTATTGTTTAGCCATCCTATATATATAATAGTTGGCATCTGCTAATCCCACTCCCACTCCTTCCCTCCCCTACACCCCCACCCCAGCTGACAACCACAAGTCTGTTCTCTATATCGGTTAGTCTGTTTTTGTTTCGTAGTGGCATTTTTGTTGTTGTTATTTTTCTATTTGTATAAGTGTAGGAATAAACGGCATGGTAGCTTTAAGGAACCAAGTCAAGAGTACTTCAATAACAATCAAATAAAAAATTAAAAATCTGTAGTTTTCGACCATCATCATTACTAAATAAATCCATAGGCAGAGTCCTATGAATAATTATATTGTGTCTGCAAGGTTAACTAAGTGTTAGGTGAGCAAAATCACCCAGAAAAGCCTTTCACAGGCTGCCAAAGCCAGCAGGGCACCAGCGGACATGTGCGGCTCTCCTTTGGAAACTATGTTTCAGACAGTGATGAAAATGTACACCACACAAACCACTTGGCTTCTAAGAGAACACATTTTGAAAAACCATGTTTTGGAAGAAAGCCTCAATTTTCCATTTCACAACAAAACTCCCCCCCCCCCAAATTTTCTAAAATTATAAGGAATACTGAGGAGAGCATGAGTAGAGAAGGCTTGAAAAAAGAAAATAAAAACTTAGTTTAATCATGAAAGACTTGATTGCCCAACAAACAGAACTGGTGTTCTAAAGTGGTCTTATTCCCTCTTTCCTACCTCATCACTTCTTTTCACAAAACCCCAACCCTCTGCCACGGCTTTTCAGTTCAAAGCTCCCTAAAATTTCATTCCTAGAGCTGAAGCTCCAGAACTCTACTAAAAGTGAAATTTTGGTGGATGAGAAAACACCAGGCTGCATCCTCATAGTAACTGATTTTATATCCTCCTTGAGCATAGGTTTTGCTAAGAAATTAGCATGAGAGCATTTGGACACTTACAAGAGTCAAAGGAAAAAGTTATAGGACAGAGAGTTTGGAGACTTGGGATCATTTTGTCCGTTTCATCATGTCTGGAGGGGCAAATGCAGTTGGCAGACCCCAGTTCTCCTTATGGTAAGGATGAGGTGGGAATGGAGCCAGAAGTGGGCTTTCTGATCTCTGATTGAATAGCCCTGAGCAAATGACTTAGCTTCTCTGAACCTCAATTTCTTTCTCTATAAAGTGAAGTTAGACCTGTCTCCTACCTGAGAGCATTATTAGGAGTCCTGGATGTGATAAGAGATACAAGCATGCTTAATAAACTAGCAAGTGTGATTCATTTATAAGGATAAGCTTACATGTAATTGTATCTTCACTTCATAATCAGAATTTATTATTTTGAAAGGTTAAAATAAACCGAACACACTGTAAGTGGTTTGGATGTCTTCTATTCCAGCAATTATACAAATACTTTTTTTTGTTGTTGTTGTTGTTTTAAATAGCTAGTGGGAACTTGCTGTATAGCACAGGGAGCTCAGCTCAGCACTCTGTGACAATCTAGATGGGTGGGATGGAGGGAGAGGGAGGTCCAAGAGGGAGGGGATATATGTATATGCATAGCTGATTCACTTCACTGTACAGCAGAAACTAACAGAACGTTGTAAATCAATTATACTCCAATAAAAAAATAGACATTGAATAATTTAAAATCAATGCCTATCCAATTTTGATGTATAAAAACAATGGAGGGGGAACATCTGAAGGCTCACCGAGGAATGTGAAAATGTGGTATATAAAAAACGAGGTCATTACTTTAAAATTATTACAACTGTGTCATTATAGTGCTGTGTGTATCTGCCCACATTAACTTGATTACCATCAAATTTAAAAACAAACCTTTCAGGCATACTACATATCCATTTCATAACACTTGTTCAACTTAGGTGAACTTCTCTTCCTATAAAGGTGAAAAATACAGAAAAAGACGTGACCCTGAATGCAAAGCATTTATATTTATATAGACATAAGACAACTGATAGAGAGGACTGTGGGAACTTACACATGAATGATGGTGGAGATGGAATCTGGTTGTTTACCAATGTATGTACTGAGAGCAAAGCCAAGCAACTGAAAGGCAGCTCACACCCATGCTTCTCCCCTCACCCCCTGTCATACTGATTCAAAACAGTTCTGTTTTCCCAGGTGTGAATTTCCATCTTGAACTAGATTAATTTGCAAACTCAGAGTCTGTCTGAGCATCTTCAAATCCACATCAAGGATTCCCAGGAAATATTGTGTTGACTCACAAGTTTTCCCAAGGTCAAGAACTCATTCCCAAGGTCAAGGATGTTTGCAGTCTGGCATACCTGATCGATTTTCCAGCTTCCCTGTGGTTGGTTATGGTCTGATTTAGTCAATTCTTGGTTTTCCCTGGTTAGCATCCCAAGTCAATTGCAGGCAGCATTCATTAGAATTACACCCTTCCATTAAGTCATTCTTTTTTGTTCCCTGTGACTTTTTATAAGTGAACTGTGTGTTGACATTTAAAATTTGAGTTGGGGAAAAGTGCCTGTTTGCAGCTTCCCCCTGCTTTGGTGTGGATTTCTTATATGAAATGTTTAAGGAAAGCCATAGCCGTCACCAGGGTGACTAGCCTGAAAACTCATAAAAAGCAGCATGTCTGAGCTGGAAGGAGTTGTAGAGTTTGTCTAGTCCAACTCCTCAGATTGGAAATGGAGCCCAGACAAGTGTTTGGACCCATAATTCAATGTTGTGTGGTAGATAAAGGACATGAACCCAGCTTTCCGGATCTTGGTCCTGTAATTCCATTAAACCACTCCTAATTGACGAAGAGATGGAGTGATTATAAAGGCTTCATCTATTGCTTTGCATTGACTCTGAAATAATAAGTTGTTTCTCTGGGTAGCAGGTGCTGTTGGCACCTTGCCATATTTCTTCACCAAGCACAGTTCCTGTGCGCACTGAGCTGTCAGCTTCCTCCTGGACTCATCTATGACTCCCAAGAGCCTTTAGGAGATGCCCTCAGAACAGCCCTCAAGCTCTTAAGTTGTCCTTTGGAATGAGACAACTCTGAACTGAATTCTACAACATCTCCCAATGTCCCCAGTAGGGTTGAGCCCCCAGGTGCCTACTGTAGTGACCTGCTTATTAATGCACATTCTATGGGCTTCCATCTCTTTTTTAAAAAAATTTTTGTTGGAGTATAGTTGATATACAATGTTGTATTCGTTTCTGCTGTACAGCAAAGTGAATCACTTAAACATATACATATATCCACACTTGTTTAGATTCTTTTCCCACATAGGTCATTACAGAGTACTGAGTAGAGTTCCCTGTGCTAAACAGTTGGTCCTTATTAGTTATCTGTTTTTTATACAGTAGTGTGTATATGTCAATCGTAATCTCCCAATTTATCCCTCCATCTCTTTTTTTTTATTGAAGTATAGTTGCAGGACAATGTTATATAAGTTACAGATATACAATATAGTGATTCACAATTTTTAGAGGTTATACTCCATTTACAGTTATTGGCTATATTCCCGTGTTGTATAATATGTCCTTGTAGCTTATCTTATACCTAATAGTTTGTACCCCTTACTCCCCAATCCCCCTATCGTCCCTCCCCCTTCCCTCTCCCCACTGGTAACCACTAGTTTGTTCTCTAAATCTGTGAGTCTGCTTCTTTTTTTGTTATATTCATTGGTTTGCTGTATTTTTTAGATTCCACATGTAAGTGATATCATACAGTGTGTGTCTTTCTCTGTCTGACTTATTTCACTTAGCATAATACCCTCCAAGTCCATCCATGTTGCTGCAAATGGCAAAATTCTGTTCTTTTATATGGCTGAGTAGTATTCCATTGTATGTGCACACTCTATGGGATTCCACCTCTCTGATGTCTCACTTCCACACTCCCTTTGGTGGACAGAATTATGGCCCCAAAGATGCTTACACCCTAATCCCTAAAACCTATGAAGTGTTATATTACATGGCAAAGGGGACTTTGCAGATGGGATTAAGGTTATGGAATTTGAGACAGGGAGATTATCCTAGGTTATTTTGGTGGGCTCAATCTAATGGCCTGGGTCTTTGAAAGCTGAGAACCTTTCTCAACTGTGGTGAGAGAGACATGATGATAGATGAAGGGCCAGAGAGATGCAAAATTGTTGCTTTTGAAGATGGTCTCCTTCAGGTGGAAGAAGAGGGCCATGAGCCTAGGAATGTGGGTGGCCTCTAGAATCTGGAGAAGGCAATGGCTACTGACACCTTGATTTTTGTCCAGAGAGATCTATGTCATACCTCTCACCTATGGAACTATAAAACAGTAAATTAGTGTTGTTTTAAGCCACTAAATTTTGAGATAGTTTTTTTTATGGCAGCAATAGAAAGCTTATTCATTCCCCTACGCATTCTAGAATTACCTCTGAAATAAACCTCTTGAATTCAAACCTTTTTCTCCGGGTCACTTTCTTGGGGCAATCCACTTTGCAATGTACCCTACGGAGTCTTCTGTTGCCTATACCTGTTCTTTGTATGTCTGTGTTCCCTAGTCAGGAATTAGACCTTTGTGTTTCGTAGTGTGCCTCTCACTATTTAGTATAATGTCTAGCAGTAAGCACATACTCCATAAATATGTGTTGATTCAACTGAAGAAATAAAAACATCTATTAAGTTTAAGTTCAGCAACTATGTATGTAGTCATGTGCTGGGGTAAAAGTGGATTTTAGGGAAATTCCACCTCAAATATCTTAGCAATGGCAACTGCCTTTCTCTCCTGGTCATTTCAATATTCGGAGTTTTCTAGTCTTAGTTATACCTATCCAACCAAAGAGGAAATTGTTTCGAATTGGAGAGTAGGGACTATTGTGATTAGCTTAAACCTACATTGTGTACATTGTGTTTGAATTCATGCCTTTGCTTCAATCAGTAAGCACTCAGTAAGTTTTCTTTTAGTGGAACTATGACAGTAAATAGTCTTACTTTTATTTGAAACCACAGTTCCTGCAACTTATAGAAGTAATGTTGGCAGAGTTATCAGATTACAGCTGTGGCACAGGTCACAGAGTTACTTTACTAGTGTTCACCAGTATCTGCTTCTCCCCTTCTGAGCTCACAGAATATGGCACTTCCCAATCTCTTGTGGTTGGACGGGGCTGTGTGATTAGTTCTGGGTCAGTGTCACCCTCTGAACTGAAGCATTTCACTGCCAGTATGATACCCTCCTCTCACTTTCTTTTTCATGATAGTTAAGGAAGCTGTGTGTTTCAGATGTTGCAGCTTCTGAAGGACATGGAACCACTTTCTACTTGGACAAGATGGAGGACAGTTGCCCTGAAGATGAGGCTGGGTTTGCAGTGGGCTTTTCATCAAAAAGAAATAAGCCATTTATGTGTCAAACCACTGAGATTTTGAAGTTGTTCCTCAGCATCACCTACCTTAAATAGGCCCCTACTATGGTTACTATAAATATGGGAAATACCTCGATTAGAGAACAGATTAGATGACTGGATAGCCAGAGGAATACATAGATCTTCTCTGCTTGTGGTTGATCCATGCTGGCTTGTCTGAGTGGTCTTGGAAAAAAACAGATTGGAGGAGGGTGATAGGAAGTCTTTTGAAAAGACACATGGATGGACATCTTGGAATGGGTGCAGAGAATGAGGACATTTGTGTTCCATGTCAATACCTCAACAGAAAGCACTCACTGAAGAGGAGACTCTCTGGAATCACACGGACAACATGCCCCAGGGCTAAGTTTGCCCCCTCTTCTTGTCACATGGGCACTCTGCAGTGGTAGTGGCCAGGTAAACCTTGATTGGGAGAGTCCTGGTTGTTGGCCCCTTCTTAACCTTTATGTTTGGACTTGCAGCTTCAAGGATGTCACATCTCACTCCTGGGGGCAGAAGTAGGCACTGGCCACAGGAATCTTTCCATTAGATAAAACAGCCATTGTTTAAGTACCTACTAGATATTATTTAATCCCCTCATCATGTCTACAAGGCAAATATCATTAAAGTTTTTAGATAAGGGAACCAAGATTCAAGAGGTAAATTAATCATGACTACGGAGCTGGTTAGCAGAGGAAACAGCAACTGGTCTGGACCTGTCTGACACTATGCCCATACCCCGTTCTGGTACCCATGATCTCTCAGCTGCACGGAATAAGTGACTCTCCACTCAGAGGCTCTTCTACCCCAGGTGGAACTGCCTTCTTCTTTTTTTTTTTTTTTTTTTTTTTGCTTTCAACCTCTGCATCTCTCTTTTTTAAAAAAAAATTTATTGGGGTATAGTTGACTTACAATGTTGTGTTAGTTTCAGGTGTACAGCAAAGCGAATCTGTTATACATGTACATATAATCCACTCTTTATTTATTTATTTTTTCATTTTTTAACATCTTTATTGGAGTATAATTGCTTTACAATGGTGTGTTAGCTTCTGCTGTATAACAAAGTGAATCAGCTATACATACACATATGTCCCCATATCTCCTCTCTCTAGCGCCTCCCTCCCACCCTCCCTATCCCACCCCTCTAGGTGGTCACAGAGCACCAAGCTCCACTCCTTTTTAGATTCTTTTCCCATATAGGCCATTACAGAGTATTGAGTAGAGTTCCCTGTGCTAAATAGTAGGTCCTTATTAGTTATCTATTTTATATATAGTAGTGTGTATATGTCAATTCCAGTCTCCCAATTTATCCCTCCCCTCTCTGGAACTGCCTTTTGGAGCTGATCTGTGCTGCAACTCTGGGCTGTTCATTCCAGTCTATCTGGAATGTGAGCACGTCCCTCCACTCTGATGATGTAACCTAGTCCCAACCTTCATCACCTCTTGCCTGGATTATTGCAATGCCTCCTACCTGGGATCCTGCTTCTACATATTACTCTGTATGCTTATTCTCAACATGGCAGGTGTGATTCTGTTAAAAGTCAGAACCTGTCACTCCTTTACTCAAAGCCTTATGGCTACCCATTTCCCTTGGAGTAAAACCACAGTTATAGTAGTAGCCTCAAAACCTTGCAGATCTTGCTTTATGCTTCCCTTTCACCTTCTCTGACCTTCACTCCCTCTAGTTCACTCCACTCCAGTCACAATGACCCACGTGCTCATCTTCCAACACAGCCGGCGTGCCTAGTATTTTATTTTTCCAGATATCCTATGTTTTACTCCCTCACTTCAAAGTGTTCAAATTATCATCCTCCAAGTGAGCTCTTCCTCCACCACTCTATTTACACGGTCCCTCCCAGCCCAGAATTCCCTTTATTTCTCCCATTCCTTAATTTTTCCATAGCACTTATCACTTCTACCATATTATATCATCCATTTACATTATTTTGTTTACTCATTGGTTCCCCACACCCTGCACCTCCCTCTTCCCCACTGGACTATACGTTTCATGAGAGTAGGACTTTCTAAAAAAATTAATAGAGGTTACTTTTTAGAGCAGTTTGAGGTTTACAAAAATATTGAGGGGCAAGTACAGAGTTCCCATAGTCTCCCTAACCTGCTCCTCCCTCCCCCACTCTCACTCCTCCTCTTCCTCTTTCTCTCCCTCCTTCCCTCCAATCCAACCCCTGGTAACCACCGATCTTTTTATTGTTTATCGTTTTGCCTTTTGTAGAATGTCATATAGTTGGAACCATACAATATGTAGCTTTTACAGATTGGCTTATTTCACTTAGTGATATGCATTTAAGTTTCCTCCCTGTCTTAGCCTGGCTTGATAGTTCATTTCTTTTTGTGTACCAGTTTGTTTATCCATTCACCTATTGGAAGACAGCTTGATTGCTTCCAAGTTCTGGCAATTTATGAGTAATGCTGTAATATTGCTATAAATGCTATAATAATGCTATAAATATTCTTGTACAGGTTTTTGTGTAGACATATGTTTTCAATTCACTTGGGTAAATACCAAGGGGTGCAGTTGTTGGATCATGTGGTAAGAGTATGTTTAGTTTCTTAAGAAACTGCCAAACTGTCTTCCAAAATGACTGTACCATTTTGCATTCCCAGCAGCAATTAATGAGAGCGCCTATTACTCTACATCCTCGCCAGCATTTGGTGTTGGCAGTTTTTTGGATTTTGTACATTCCGATAGATATGTCGTGGCATCTCATTGTTGTTTTAATTTGCATTTTCCTGATGATATATGAGGTGGAGCATCTTTTCATGTGCTTATTTGCCATCTGTATATCTTCTTCGGTGAGCTGCCAGTTCAGATCTTTTGTCCATTTTTTAGTTGGGTTGTTTGTTTTCTTATTGCTGAATTTTAAGACTTCTCTGTGTATTTTGGATAACAGTCTTTCAGCAGATATTTTTTTCAAAGGTTTTCTGCCAATCTGTGGCTTTCCTTTTCATTCTCTTAGCAATGTCTTTCACAGAGCAGAAGTTTTAAATTTTAGTGAAGTCCAACTTCATTCAATTTTTTTCTTTCATGGATTTGTGCCTTTGGTATGAGAGTAAGATTTTTCACCTGTTTTTTTCATTGCTTTATCCTTAGCTCATAAAACATTTCTTGGCACATAGTAAGGACCCAATAAATATTTGTTGAATGGCCAAGGGCTGTTACCTTGGGAAATTACATGCTTTCCTTTTTGTATTTTTTTCAAGGGAAGTTTTCATTTGTTGCATCACCCTTGAGAAGCAGCCCCAGCTCAAAGCCCATCTATCCTACACAAAGGGTCTGTAATGCAGATGTGAACATCATCTACCTGTGTGAGATGAACAGCAGCAGTTTAGAGTGCATACATTTTTTTCAGGATGAGAAGGTTTTGGGTTAACCTATCATCTGAGCACCTTTGGTTAATGTGGATTCTCACTCTCTCTCAGGTTAGAATAAAAAAGGAATAATAAGGCTAGAATTTATGATGACACATAAAATACTAAGTACGTAAAGCTAAATAAAGCATGGGTTTTTTCTTTATGAAAGAGCAAGCGCTTCTTGTTTGAGGGCCAGAATGAGCACGCCTCTGGTTCTCTTAAAGAAGTACCTTTGTGGAGCTGAACTGCTAAGTAGAGTCAAGAAAAGGGACCCCACCGAGGACTGAGCCTTCATCTACTAAAAGCAAGAGAATGGCCTTCCTTCCTTCCTCCCTCCCTCCCTCCGTCCCTTCCCCATTTCTTTCTTTCTTTCTCCTTTTTTCTGGGAGAAATGATTCTAGTAAGCTTTAATTACATCATGCAGTGATAAGTGGAAAATACTGATGCATAAATATATGTAGATGGGTAAAATTTGATGAAGAGTAGTGGGGGAAAAAGTCCTATGAAGAGTAATAGGAATGAGAAAATATACCTGAATTTGTTTGTTTTTTGGTGCGCGGGCCTCTCACTGTTGTGGCCTCTCCCATTGCGGAGCACAGGCTCTGGACACGCAGGCTCAGCGGCCATGGCTCACGGGCCCAGTCGCTCCGCGGCAAGTGGGATCTTCCCGGACCGGGGCACGAGCCCCTGTCCCCTGCATCGGCAGGCGGACTCTCAACCACTGCGCCAACAGGGAAGCCCTGCATTGCCTTTTAAATGATATCACTTAAGTGATGACTTTGTGTCAAAAGATTTTGCACACATAAGTAGAAATGCAGGCACTGAAATGAAGTGGCAATACTCAGGTACAAAATGATAAGCAAAGACATTTAGAATACATTTACAGTAATTTATTTTAGGTTATAGATGACATAAATTAAGGAAACAGACTTTATGGGAAATTTCCAGATGTATGATAATAAATCTGTAGACCTCCAGAAGCCCAGTTTGAAAATCACGTTCTGGTGGATCTTTTGTATCATGTTTTCTCTTTGGATTGAGTCTCCTTTTCCCCTCCATGGGACTGTTGTGATGAGAAGGCAGGTCCTTCTCTCTTCTAGAGGAGGCATATCTTCCCTGACCCTCTCTTCCCTGACTTTAGAAGGCCATCTGGGGATGGGCTTAGAGGAAATGGGAGCAGACATTATAAGCCAGCTCTGTTCTAGGCTATAGGGGAAATATTTCCCTTTGAGTTCATCCTTTCATGCCATTTACTGATTAACCTTGAAGGCTACAATCAGACTACAAGCAAAGGGGCAATGCCTAAGCAGAATGATCAAACTATTTTTGTTTTTTAAAGCCACTTATTGAGGTATACTGACATGTAAAAAGCTGTACATATTTAGTGTATACAAGTTGATGAGTTTGGGGATAAGCATATACCTGTGAAACTATCACATAGACATACCCATAACCTCCTAAAGTTTTCTCCCACCCTCACTATTATTATTAATAATTTTTTGTATGTATACGTTATATGTACATGTGTATGATAAGTACCCTTAACCTAAGACCTACCCTCTTGGAAAAGTTTAAGTATACAATACAGTATTATTAGCTATAGACACTATGCTGTAAATCTCCAGAATTTATTTATGTTGTGTAAAGTTTTGCACCCTTTGACAATCACCTTCCCATTTCTCCCTCTCCCCAGCCCCTGGTAACCTCCATTCTACTATCTGCTTCTATGAATTTAACTATTTTAGATTCCACATATAAGTAAGATCATACAGTATTTGTCTTACTGTGTCTGGCTTATTTTCACTTAGCATAATGCCCTTTAGGTCTATCCATGTTGTTATAAAGGGCAGGAATTTCTTCTTTTTTTAAGCCTGAATTATATTCACATATATTCATATATAAAATGTGATATATATATATATGATGTGAGATATATATCTCACATTTTCTTTATCCATTCATTGTTGATGGACATTTAGATTGTTTCCATATCTCGGTTATTGTGTCCAACTACTTTAAGTTCAGGCAAAAAGAGTCCTCAAATCTTACCCAGCATCCAACTCTGATCACAAAGGTAGGAGAATAGAGAGGGATTTGGGGCTAGGGGTCAATTATATCTATCTCTATATATCTCTCTATATATATATATAGACATAGATATAGATATATATATAATTGGGGACGGTGATGGTCAAAGGATACAAAACTTTATGCAAGACAAATTCTGGAGATTTATAGCATAGCACCTATAGTTAATAATATTGTATATATTATTATACTATATATATATTTATGTGTTTATATGTATAAAAAGCATGTTAGTGAGTTAAAGGTACTCTTTAGAAATCTGGGGTAATGGAATGAGCTAAAGAATCCTGGTGGAACCCATCATGGCAAATAAAAAACAGTGGATCTATCCATAAGTGTAGTTCTCTGCCACAGAGGCAGTGACACCACCCTGCATTGTGAAAATAGATGCTCCCATTACAGAAACAACATGGAAGCATTTTCCATTTCTCTATCATTTTAAATTCTAACTTCTAACATGAGCTTGGCTGGCTGACAGATCAGCCAGATTTCCAAGTTTTTAGTTTTATGTGAGCTGAGTTTTTATCCAGTTTGGATTGAGTGAGGAGTCAGTGAGTGGTTTGGGGGGATGCCCTAAGACAAGGAAATTTGGTCAGGATTATCCTTTAAGACAAGAGAGTTTTTGAAACCCTGGACACTGTTTCAACTTGAAACTATAATTATGAAAGAGTGTAATTGCAAAGTCATAACATCTGTCCTAGACCTCCAAGAATATTCAAGGAATGTTTGAATATTTTCTACGAGGTAAACCCATCATTAAACACATTACCTAAAACTCTGAGCTCATGGGAGATTTCCTTATGTAGTTATTACAGTTTTATGGGTTTTTTTCGGAGTCTTTTTCCTTCTTTTCTGGATTATTTATAATTGCTTTTTAGAGTAACATTCCACTCCAAAGTATTAAGTACTTCTACTTAATTTTAGAGTCTTATTTCATAGAATCATGACTTGAATATTTTCAAACCCATTTTTCCTAATGTTGATGATGTCAATGGCCTTTTCCTGGTATTCAAAAGGTGGTAAGGTCACTTTCTGCCTACCTCTTATTTCTAAATGCAGATCAAAATTAGTTTTACAGTACTTGGTGTCCTTAAGTAATTTCCACTATCAGGAGATAGTTTTTCACTTTAATTTTTCAAAACTTATTTTACAGGTCCTACAGTTTCTTTGGAGATTTGTTTTTGTTATCTTTTTTTTAATTGAGGTATAGTTTACTTGCAATATTATATTAGCTTCAGGCGTACAACATAGCGATTCAATACTTTTATACACTACCCACTGTACAAAGTTATTACAATATTATTGACTATATTCCCTGTGCTGTACATCACATCCCTGTGACTTATTTTATATCTGTTAGTTTGTACCTTTTAATCCCCTTTACCTATTTCACCATCTCTCCACCCCCATCCCCTCTGGCAACCACTAGTTTGTTCTCTGTATCTGTGAGCTTGCTTCTGTTTTGTCATATTTGTTCATTTGTTTTGTTTTTTTTAGATTCCAGATATAAGTGAAAAAATACAGTGTTTTTCTTTTTCTGTCTGGCTTATTTCACTTAGCATAATATCATCTAGGTCCATCCATGTTGTTGAAAATAGCAAGACTACATTCTTTTTTATAGCTGAGTAATATTCCACTGTATGTATGTATGTATGTATCTATATCTATATCTATATCTATATCTATACACACACACACACACACCACATCTTCTTTATCCATTCATCTGTCAATGGACACTTAGGTTGCTTCTGCATCTTGGCTATTATAAATAATGTTGCTATGAACATTGGGGTGCATGTATCTTTGAATCTCTGGAGATTCTAGACAGGCAGTGATCAATGGAGTAACTCTTTAGGTATGGTAATAAAAGAATATTAATCCTAATTTAAGCAATAACCTATATATCTTTCACATGGGGAGGCAAGGCTACCAGAGCTTCTTAAGTAATTTTACAGTTGAGGATTTGAGGCACACAGTTAATGATTGCATTGTCACCAAAGTGTTTGTAAGACTATGTAGAGATGTGGACACCAGAAACCACATTTTATGTCTGTTTTAATTCATGCACTTTGTATACAAGGTGGAATTATATGCCACCTAGATCCAGGTAAAAGCTGGTTTTAAATCGCACCTGTGCAGATGTAGAAAACAATCTTATGGCTACCGGGGGGGAAGGGGGGGTGGATAAATTGGGGGATTGGGATGGACATATACACACTACTATATATAAAATAGATAACTAATAAGGACCTACTGTATAGCACAGGGAACTCTACTCAGTACTCTGTAATGACCTATACGGGGAAAGAATCTAAAAACAGAGTGGATAAATGTATACGTATAACTTATTCACTTTGCCATACAGCAGAAACTAACATAACATTGAAAATCAACGCTACTCCAATAAAAATTAAAAAATAGAATAAAGCAAGTCACACAAACACCCTCAAAAAAATTGCATGTGTGCACAGAGTTGGCAGTTCCAATTGGTCTGCCATAAGCTGTTGGGAAATGGGTGAATGCTTTCAAATTGTTTATGGATGAAAATGCAGAATGTTACTCTAAGCTTTGCAAAAAGTTGTGGATCCAGTTGGAACTTTTTGCACTAAAATAATAACTTGAGAAGGGAATTTACTTCCTTTTTTAGACAATTAGGCAGTGCTTAATTCACCCTGCCAATTCTAGAATTGTGTAATTTATTACTATTTTAAGAATTAAGTTTGTTTATTTATTTATTTATTTATTGGCTGCCCTGCAAGGCATGCGGGATCTTAGTTCCCCGACCAGAGATTGAACCTGCACCCCCTGCACTGGAAGCGCAGAGTCTCAACCACTGGACCACCAAGGCAGTTCCAAGAATTAAGCGATTTTTTTTTTTTTTTTTTTGCGGTATGTGGGCCTCTCACTGTTGTGGCCTCTCCCGTTGTGGAGCACAGGCTCTGGACGCGCAGGCTCAATGGCCACGGCTCACGGGCCCAGCCGCTCCACGGCATGTGGGATCTTCCCAGACCGGGGCACGAACCCGTGTCCCCTGCATCGGCAGGCGGACTCTCAACCACTGCGCCACCAGGGAAGCCCCGATTTTTAAATTAGTGTGCTAATTTATTTATCTTCCAGAGTTTGAGGAAAAAAATTGGACCCCAAGTCCTGGTGGTCCTCAGACTTACCTGACTTGTCTGCTTGTGAGTGCTCTTAATGCAATTCATCAGAATGGCACACACCCGCCTTCAACTCAGAAGCAATCAGAAAACAAAATTGCTGTCCCAGGAGACAAGCTTAAATAACATCCCCTCAACATTCTCCAAAAACTGTGCTCTGAGTTCGTTTTGAGAAATAGAGAAATCAGATCCATCCTCACACGCTACTGACTTGGGTTCTAAAACGATGAAATGAATGAGGATGAAGGGGCTTCTGACACATCTCTCAGTCACGGGCACTGACCTGTCATACATCTGTCAAAGTCACAATTAACCCAGGGACTTAATATCTTTGAGGTAATAGAGAACTCCTCTTTCAGGTGGACTTAAAGAAATGAATGAAGGCTGGTCAGTGGGGTTTTAAACACACACAACTCTGGTTAAAACCTTCTCACTGGAAGATAGATGGATCTCCAGCATCATAAGTTCATTGGTTATAAGAGCTGATGAGATAGAAGGAGTGATAAAAGATCTCCAGGGGACATCAATCAATAGGCCTGCTCTTTGAAACTCCCTCCCTCTGCGTGATCTGGGGACTCATCCACTGCCAGGGTGCTGGTGAAGGCCTGCTTTTTCCACCTTTCCCTCCTCCGCCACGACATCCCTTGCCAACTATTCTAGAAAAGTGCACATCCCAGTTGCTGCTTTTTGGATGTCTGTACTAATAACTTCTACATTGTTGTGTATATTTCCCCCAGTGGGTATGAAAGGTTCTAACTCTGCACAAGCAAAATGACAAATAGTTGTTGGGAGGAAATGACTTGTGTTAAAAATGCAATGAGCTACGTGGAGATCCTTCTAATGAGCTATGTGGAGACGCTTCTTTAGGTTTTACTGATTACCTGGTCTGATCAGGCCAGGCCGCAGAATCTGGGACCCAGTAGCAGGGAGAAGACACGCCATGCAGGGATTGATATATCACAATATCTGCACGAATTGTTTAATTCATGACTTTATGAAAAAGAAAATGTATAAATTAGTTGATTGCAATACACTGTGAAATTAGGATTACATATGTTTTATAATGAGGAGACCCGAAATATATAAACATGAAGTATGGTAAAAACATATTCTCCTCATAAAAGGAGCCCTCTTGTACTGTTGGTGGGAATGTAAATTGATACAGCCACTATGGAGAGCAGTATGGAGGTTCCTTAGAAAGCTAAAAATAGAACTACCATACGACCCAGCAATCCCACTACTGGGCATATACCCTGAGAAAACCATAATTCAAAAAGAGTCATGTACCACAGTGTTCATTGAAGCTCTATTTATAATAGCCAGGACATGGAAGCAACCTGAGTGTCCATCGACAGATGAATGGATAAAGAAGATGTGGCACATATATACAATGGAATATTACTCAGCCATAAAAAAAAACGAAATTGAGTTATTTGCAGTGAGATGGATGGACCTAGAGTCTGTCATATAGAGTGAAGTAAGTCAGAAAGAGAAAAACAAATACCGTAAGCTAACACATATATATGGAATCTAAAAAAAAAAAAAAAAGTGGTTCTGATGAACCTAGGGGCAGGACAGGAATAAAGATGCAGACCTACTAGAGAATGGACTTGAGGACATGGGGAGGGGAAAGGGTAAGCTGGGACGAAGTGAGAGAGTGGCATGGACATATATACACTACCAAATGTAAAACAGATAGCTAGTGGGAAGCAGCCGCATAGCACAGGGAGATCAGCTCAGTGCTCTGTGACCACCTAGAGGGGTGGGATAGGGAGGGTAGGAGGGAGAGGCAAGAGGGAGGAGATATGGGGATATATGTATATGTAGAGCTGATTCACTTTGTTATACAGCAGAAACTAACACATCATTGTAAAGCAATTATACTCCAATAAAGACGTTAAAAAAAATTTCAACAAAGGGAAAAAAAAAACATATTCTCCTCATGAAGAAAAATCCCGATACACCTAAGAAACGGGGGGGGCGTTAACTCCTCCCCTCCCCACAAAAAATGTTGACAGAAAAATGTCTGGCCAGAGAGGTGAAGCCCAAGAGAGAGTTCAAAGTAGTCAATTTTTTAAAGGAGGGACGTGAACAACCAAGCCTGCTGAAAAGTCATATAAGGTGAGCACCAAAAAGTGACAAGTGGATGTGAAAAATATCTCCTTGGCGATTCAACCCATTTTAAAGTCACGTCTGAAGCCTGGAGTTAGTTCTGGGCAGGGTTTGGCCCCTGGTCATCTCACTGACTCTGAAGGCATCTGGTATATCCACACCACCAAGCAGCTCTCTCAGGGCCAGGCTGGTAATAGTCTCGTGAGAGCCAGAACGCCACCCAGACACTGTGTCACCCACGCGTGCATGCCTAATGTCCATGGGCTCACTTCTCCACGCTGGTCATTTGTCTGAGAACTTCCCTCTTGTCATCCTGGCTGGGACCTCACTGCACTTTCCAGCTGGCTCAGTGAACTGGTCTTTTTTGGCATATCACTGCCCCTCCATGCCAATGTGGAGTCTTCCTTACGGCTGTTGTACTGATAATGATTTTTGTCTGTACATCCCTGTCAGGGAGACAGTCTCCAGGGAACTCTCCTTCACTTGGTAAGGAACTAGAAATGGGGGAAGGTGGACTCTGTACTGAACTGTAGGAGCAAAATCGACATCAAGGAATTGAGTGCAAGTAGCTTACCTTGGAGGTGACCCCAGGAAACATGGAGGCTTAATCCCACTGGGGAACTCTGGAAGCCAGTGCAGAGGAAGTGATTCAGAGTTATCCCAGCTGGGGGTGAGAGTTAAGGCGTTTCTATATCACCTCCTCTCACTCATGGGTGGAGGGCTGCTGGGTGAGCGGAGGTTACTTAACCTCTGGTGTTCCTGCCTACTTCCGGGGTGGGCAACATGGACTCTGGCAGCTTAGGCACAAACAGGTGACACTGGCAGGTGGAAATCAGGCTGGTGTGCACTTATGGGCTATAGGGGAGGAATGTGGGTGGGGCCCTGACCGCCTCTGTAAGTCCCATGAGCTCTCTTCCTCCCCATATTCATCCATTGTAGTCTCTAGGGAGCCTTGCTTCACTAACTGGGCTGCACTCTGCTTCTGCTTCCTCCTCAGCATAGCAACCCAGATTTTGGACCCTCCTTATGTTTCTGGGAACCTCTGAGACCAGCTCCCCCTAACCACCCTGGGCTTCTCTGTGGTCAGCCTACACATGATCCATGTGGGTCTGAGCTTTGCTCAGCAGAGTCTTGACATAAGCTCACACATACTGGTAGAGAAGTAAGGCAGGGAGATGAGTCTGTATACTTGCAAGAGGTTGGACTGACGTGCATAGTTTCCAGTCCCCAGCTCCCAACGGGCCCCCTCGGGTGCTGAGCAAGGGGGCCTTTGGCGGGAGTGTTGCACAAAGATGGCGCCTGAAGTCTTAACATGAGACTGTGTTTCTGGTCTCCAGGAAGTAAGGAAAACCATACCCCCTTTATTTCAGCCTCTGTAGCCTCAAGACAAAAAGGTTTTGTTTTTAATCAATCAATCAGCCAAGTAACAAATGTTCATTAGGCAACCACTGTTTGCCAAGCAAAGTGGCAGATGTTGAAGGAAACACAGAGATGCTGGAAGGAGTTCTTGCCTTTGGCAGGTGTACAGTCTAGATGAAGAGACCACGTTGATAACATGTGACTCTAAGGTAGTCTGACTTAATTTTTAGAACAAACGTGCCAGAATTTTTACACGGCATTCTCCCTCAGATGTTCCTATACTAAAGTGTTATCATTTCCTATCACGTCATGTTGATTATTGTGTTACACAGCTTTGCACAGCAACATGTTTGTGGTAAGTACATGGGGCGGCAGAAATGTGAAAATGACACGATTTTTCTCAGTTGCCACATAACCTGAGGTTATTCTCCTTTATCACCAGACAGTGATGTACCATTTTTAGTAAATATGCACAGGGCTTGGAGAAGCATTTTAGAGAAAACGCTAACAGTGCCGAACTAGCAGCAGGGCATGGAGGCACATTTATTTCACCATTATTGGATGCTGTAATTTGAACTTGTATAGAGCAAGGGATTTTTAACTTCAAAAAGCCTAATTTAGGATTATTCTTTCTTTACATGGAGGAGAGCTGATTTCTGGAGATACAAAGTACTACTGTGAACCCAGGAATTGATATGTATTTTAGCCTCACACAGCCCTATAGATCAATTTTGTTTTCCTTCATTTGCCAGATGAGGAAACTGTGGCTCGGAGAGCTGAGATAACTGAACTCCTTCACACCTGGAAGTCAAGGTAAGTGTGAATGCTGGCTCTTGGGACTCCATAGTCAGAATAATATACCTGCTGCCTCAGCCCAGTGAGAAGTCTCTCCCAGCAAGGGCTGCAATTAATAGGAGCCTTTTCTCTTCATTGAGGTATAAAAAGAGACCGTTGCCAAAAGCCCTGCTGGATTTTGTTTTCAGGAAAACCAAGGTGGACGCCTGCCAGGGGCTGCCACAAGTTAGCTGGCGCTGCCGAGACACAGAGGCTCAAGTGACGTTATCTTTGAGAGTAACAATCAAATCTGTGCTATCAACCTGGATTCGAAAACCCAAATCTAATTCTTTGGGTGAGAGATACAGAGCAAGGGAGAGGGCAAGAAATGTTCTAATAAAAGAACCGGTGCCGTGTGAATTCCATTTCTTAGAAAGAATCTTAAGAAGTTCTTTCTTTTGTCTGCATTGTCATCAACTCTTTGCCTGCTGTGCTGGCTTTCTTTCCACTACCCCTTCCCCTCAATGTGCATCGAAACTTCTTTCTCCTCTTTTGTTCAGTTTAGCAGGAAAGATCTTTGGAGCAGAAGGAATGGGCACCTTTAGCAAGCTCAGATATCAAATAATTTTTCACCTCCCTGTAATTGAAATCACAGGATCGGGATTTGCTTCCCTTTGGCCTGCTCTTCTCTTGTTCTCTGGGATCACAGATGGAGTGGGGTGAGGGTGCTATTGACTCCCCACGGCTTGTCATCTGACAGACGGACACACCAGCCAGGAAGGGGTCTGACTCTTAGATGAATTCTTTTATCCTCAAAGGGGCTTCCTGCAAAGGAAACCATTAGTGTTTTGCTATTGGGTTTCTACTCCCCATGGTGTCTAAGAAATCATTCATTTAATTTTGTGACATTTTGAGTGGATTTGGAGAGCTAAGCCCATTTGAAAAGGCCTGTTCCTGTCTAGGAGGACAGAGGAAATGCAAATAAATTCCAAATGGTCAAAGCCCCAGCAGCCTGAGTGTGGGCCGGCCTGCATCTCTCTTCAGCCTGGGTTACATGTCTGAATAGCTGGTGATGCATTACCCAGCCTCTTCCCTGGCCACGGCCAGGAACTGACCCCAGAAGATGAGAAAACTGGCCTGAAGTTCAACAGCAGAGAGCTTAAGAAATCTTACGTCTTAAAGAGAATGACACTGCACATGTTCCTTCCTAATTCTCATCTGGTGGATGAAGGTGAGGCTGGGTGTCAAGGTGGAGACTACGTGCTCTGTCCCATGCTGGCCATGTCACCTGGGTAACGTCACAGTAATGCTTTTTAAAGATGTAGCAGTTACCTGCCCTGTTGTTCTGAGACCAGAGGTGAGATTGTTTGCGTAAAATATTTAACATAGTACCAGTACACAGTAAAATCGCAGTAAATGCCAGGTGTCACTAATACTGTTTTCAGTATTGCTTTTATGTTCATGGTAGTTATCCACGGTGATTTGTCATGTGCCCTGTTGGTTACCAGACCAGCATTGTCCAATCAAAATATAATGCAAACCGCATATGTAACGTTAAGTTCTCTAGTAACCACATTTAAAAAGTAAAAGGAAACGTAAAATTAATTTTAATGATATGTTTAATCCCCCGAATAAAAGACTATTGTCATTTCAACATGAAATCAGTATAAAAATTATTGAGATATTTTACATTCTTTTCTCCATCCTAAGTCTTTGGAAGCTGTGTGTACTTACATGCATAGATCATCTCAATTCAGATGAGCCCCATTTCAAGTCCTCAACAGTCACATAGAGCTAGTGGCTCCTTCCATAGAATGGAGAGGAGGTAGGTTCTATAGTCTATAACACAGAGACTATACACCCCTTGACATTTGGGGGAAAAAATATGTAAAACCATTAAAGGCAATTCTTTGGTGATTTCATTTTTTTAGGTCAAGCTTTTGTTTCTTTTTGAGTCAATGTGGATGATTTGTGTTTTTCTAGACCCTAGTCTATTTATTCCATTGAGGTTTTTAAATTAAGTACTGTTTAACCTACTGTTAACTTTTGATCTAAAAAACACCTCCTCTGCTGGTGGTTATAGCCTACATTCCAGTCCTAACTTCATGTAACAAAGAGATGTTACTCCTGTTCACCCTCACAAGGTACACAGTTACTGAAGAGAATATACACAAGTCTCTTTTTTGAGAAATCTTAGTGAATTTCAATTTAACACAGACTGAGAAGTGTTCTTTGTGTTTAGAGCCAGGAGGTCATGATGGTTAGAGCAGATCTGGAAGCAGAGCTGAAACAGAAGCCACATGACCATGAGCTGAGGGGTCAAGGGAGTCAAGGATGTAGAGATACAGAGTATTCTGAAAAGAGGTCCAAATAAGGGGTGAGGAAGGGGCGGTGCCCAAGATTAAGAAATGACCAGCTATGTGGTGGGCAGGCTGACACCCACGCCAGATCCTTGCCTACCCAAACCTATCCTCTCAGAGAGAAACCTCCCCACCCCTGGACCCAGGAGATCTCCCCAGATACAAGCTCACGTGGCAGCTTGTGCTTCTGTTTTATAGTTCTTTTAATGTTTGTCATTATATACTCATTTTGTATGTATTATATATCATCTGTCTCGTTCACTAGACCCTAAGCTCCATGAAGGGGCGTGGGGTCATGTCTGCCTTGTTTTCCCGTAAGTTTTCTTGTACCTCTCATAGTGGATGACACCTAGTAGGCTCCCAGTCAATATTTCTTAAGTGAAAGAAAATGAAAAATGCACTTCAGCTTTGATTTTGTGTTAAATGGGAGATAATTGTAAGGTGTGAGGAAATTACCATCAGTGATGAAGAGGTTGAAGCTATGAGAGAGTATAATTATAGCAACATCCTTCACAAAATGGGATTAAATGGGACTAAGAAGAAATATAAAAGGACACTTATTGAGAAAGAGGAAGAAGAGAGACACCCATCTTTTGAAGAGGATTAAAAGATTGCTGTAAGTATTTGTAAGTGAGAAATAGAAATTTGGAGCCACTATCTCTCAATAACTCTGTCTTGATGAAATGGGATGAAGGGTGGTTGAGGGGATTAGTGAGATCAGTTGCTGAAGAGAAAGGGGACGGGAAAAGAAATGCAGAAGGACAGGTAAATAAGCCAGTGACGGACCTTGGGATTCAGCAGAAGATGGAGAGCATAGATGGGGCTGTTTCCAGCCCCTCAGTAGCCCAGCTGGAAGAGCAGGTGGATGAAGAAAAGCTCCTTGGAAGATTTCAGATGGTTAGGTATATGGAGGAAGACCAGGGGATCAAAGATGTTGAGGATCTGGGGAGAGGATCCAGGGGACTAGCCCTGGGGTGTGGACCAAACAGGTGAGAAATTGTGACCAAGAGGCTGTAATTATGGGAAGCATCAAGGAACAGAAGGATGTGGGTCAGAGACGTGAAGATTGGAGTTTAAACCTTCAGAGGTGGAGTTGTTCCCAGTGATGGCATGGCCCCTGGAGAGAGCAGGGAAGTAGGTAGCTGAAGCCAATAGAAGTGAGGATGGGGTTTTAGATGGCTATTGATAGCCCTGGCATGCGTTTAGACCATGTGTTAGAGAGGAAGACAGGTTTCACATCTTGAAGACCATGGAATGGGTAGTTGATAGGTACCAGAAGCAAGGAAAGGTGGAGCTAGACGGTCATCTGTGAACCAGATTTTGTCCTTTGTCCCTCTTGCTGTCTGTCAGTTTCCCATCAGTGACTCCCAGACTACAAACCTTGTGTGTAAGGCCTGGGCAGCTTCATGAAAGTCTGCAGTGAAATTGATGCCTATCCTTCAGTTACCTGCTCACAGTTGGGAAGGTGAAAGAAATTTACAAGCTTAGCAAACTGTCAAACTTACCTAAGGATGATAAAAATCTTAAGGGAAAAACTATTTGGGATGTAGGCCAAAATATCTTCAGATTAATCAGATGTTCACCAGAGGCCTGGACAGCCTGTCAGCCAGTGACTGAGATACATGAAAGATCCCATAGTAAGTTTGGAGCGGAGTTGAGGCAACAGACAGACACAATCTGCCTTCTCTGAAGCATCTGGTTTTTAGGGCTTCAGTCTTGTCTCTCCAGGGAATGTATGATTCTGCTGACTGATGAATACAAGAGAAAGGCGTGATCCACTGAAGCCTGGCACATGGTCTGCCGCTGTAATTACTTGGCAAGTCCGTTATCACTCTGGCCCTAGTTTCTTCATCTGGAAAATGAAGCTGGTGGTCAAGATGGATGTTTTCAAACAATGTTCCAGTTAGAAAACCTGGGGGACGTCTCAGCACACCCCGTGGCTCTTGTTCTCATCTCCTTGGCTTTCAGATTCTTGATCTCATGGTCCCAGCTTTAATACCTGTCTTTGGTGACTTATTTGAACCTCCACTTTGGTTTTTTGGATCTTGTCTCACTACTCAGCTCTTACCTATACTCATTCTTCCAACGTGAGGATCCCTACCAGCTTCCAGAAATTGAGTTCCTCTTCTTTTTCCAAAGGGACCTTAGGCACCCAATCACCAGAACACCTCTGAGTCTGTGCAGTGGTACCCAGCTGAGAACTGGGCATTATACCTTCCACATCCAGTCCTCCCCTTCGTGCTAGATGTCTACATCCAGGACCACACGAGGCTACATTCATGTGTTCATGAGGGGAGTTGAGCTCAGCATCCTCCTACTCTGCCATCTTGATCCTGCCTCCCCAAATCCATGCTTTTAAAGGACAGCTCCCTCACCTTTGTCAGAACCAGTCATCCTCCCTGTGGGAGACTTTGTGTCTTGTCATTGATCCTCTCCTTCTCTGTATGACTTTGAAGCATTCACTGTTTACTAGCATCTCTCATTCTGAGGCAAAGAGAGAAGATGCAATAGGGTCACAAACTTGCAACTAGAAGATGGATAAGTTCTGGAGATCTAAAGCCCAGCATAGTCATTATAGTCAACAATACTGTATTGCATACTTCAAAGCTGCTAAGAGACTAGATCTTAAATGTTCTCACCACAAAAAGGAAATGATACTTATGTGACACCATAGAGGTTTTAACTAATGGTATGGTGATAATCATGTTGCAGTATATAAATGGATCAAATCAACACACTGTACACCTAACACTTATACAATGTTATATCAATCATATCTCAATAAAAAATAAAAATATTGGTTGGCCAGTATTTACCGAAAAACCCAAACAAACTTTTTGGCCAACCCCATAATAAAATAGAAAATAATTTATATAGGACAGGAAGAGCCGGGACTTGTGATTGTGTCAGACTGTGTCCCTACCTTGACTGCAGGTTCTTCCGGCACATCCAGGATGATGCTTGTTTGGTCCAATACATTCACCATGTTTGCACTGTGGTTGGCACACAGCTGTGGAAAGAGAATGTCATGAATTATTTCTAGGTCAGTTTAAAAGAAAAAATGGAATTCAGTAGATTCACTTGTCTCTTTGTTAGTAAGCCACCAGGTAGTTTGGCAGTTTGAAAACAAGGTCTCAACTTTTGATTCATGCTGTCAATTTTGATAGTTTTATGCTCTATATGATCCTTACTTCTTTTTCACTTAGTTGAAGTCAGTCCTGATGGAAGAACTAAATATATACATATTAAAATATTTATAATATATATAATAAATACATATAATAATATATAATATAATAAATATCGTGTATATTTTATATTCCTTATAATATTTATAAATATTATAAATATAAATAAATATAATATTTATAAAAATATTTAATATTTATTATATTTAAATTAGAATAATATATAATAACATTTATTTATATAAATAAAATATAAAATATACACAAATAGGGCTTCCCTGGTGGTGTAGTGGTTGAGAGTCCACCTGCCGATGCTGGGGACGCGGGTTCGTGCCCCGGTCCGGGAGGATCCCACATGCTGCGGAGCGGCTGGGCCCGTGAGCCATGGCTGCTGAGCCTGCGCATCTGGAGCCTGTGCTCCACAACGGGAGAGGCCACAACAGTCAGAGGACCGTGTACCGTAAAAAAAAAAAAAAATATATATATATATATATATATATATATATATATATATATATATGTATACACAAATATATTTTAATAGTTAAGGTAATAGAGCTTATGAATATTTAATCAGGTGAAGAGGATCTGAACTTTTTAGACAGATGATTGAGCTCTGACCCTGTCAGGCACTGTGTTAGATGCTTTGAATCTATCACCTTATTTAATAATTTCAGCAATCCCATGAAGGAGTATTACTCACTATTTTAATATAAGATAACTGAATCTCAGGGATTTGAAGTAACTTGCCAAAGTCTATACAGCTAGTGGGAGATGGATACAGAATTTAAATCTGGTCAGGTTGAAAAGCTTCTACTCATTCCACGACGCTATCCACAGGGAGACAACCAGTTACTTGCTGTCACCCAGGAAGGTGACTCACACTTAGACACTCTTCCAGGCAGAATGACCTTTGCACTCTGTCATTCAGAAGAAGTCCCTGAGTTGGCGATTTTGGCTTGGAACTTTCCAAGGGTTCGCAGAAATATTCTGATATGGGGAAGCACAGTCAGTGGCACCTTAAACTGTGGGCTTGGGGACTGAAACATTATCATTTATCCTGTTCCTCCTTCAGAAGAAACTTTAGGTTGGAGGATTAGGTGGTCCTGGGACAGAATGGACAACTCATATGTGTATATTGGTTCAGATCCCCAAAAGAGGCAACTGTAGTTGCATAGTATGCGTCCTCCCATCCTTTACCTTGGGCGGAGTGTCTTTCCATGAAGTAATGTCTGAGGATATCAGCTGTGATGGTTCAAGGACGTGTACGCTTTGCCAGTAAGTTGATGAAGGCAAGAAGTTGGGAGATGGTCTGAAAGGGTCAGGGTGGGGAGAAGGTTCTAACATTCTTTTTGGCACACTGATTCAAGTTTCTTGCCATTTGATGAGCAACAGGCTGACTGTCTGCAAGCTGAAGTCTGGTCTTCTGTACTGAAGTAGCTGGAACTTGAGGAGGTCCCAACCTTCTAAAATGTCCCCAGTCAGGAGGAAAGGACCTGCTGTTTCTAAACTGGGTATTTTAATATTAAGTAAAATGTACAAGAGTTTTCGTAAAGTATTATACCATCCAAGCAGGCGTTGGTAGCAGATCTTCCATATCATTCAGGAAATAAAAGGTTCTCAAATAACTTATTTGTTTGAAATACACTGAGTGATGGTGCCAAGAGTTAGTTTTGTGTAACACTATCTACATGACTTCTGCTGTGTAATAAAAAGAATACTATGATCAAAAAATGTGAGGATGTGAAATCTACTGTATTCTACTCCTTTTGAAGATTGAGTGACATATAAATTCTGCAATAAAGTTTGTTTATGTTTTCAAACCTGTTTGACCAAGGAATCTCATTGTATTTAATATCTATCAACATCTCTTAAAACCTATATTCTCCAGCACCCTTTTTGGGAAAGGCTGGGAAATGAGAAAGTCATAGGACAGAGCCTGGGACCAGAAGCCTAGTGGTCCCCAAACCAGCTGGGCCCAAGACATACCAAAAAAACAGAACTTGGCAATCACACAGGTGGTTTGATTCACAAACTCAACTGCGTCATTCTGAGCCCTATTGGTGTGCTCTCCACATGGATTATATTAATCAGATGACTGCCAAGTATGTGCATCCTTTTAACTCCTTAGGGTTTTAATGGTAGAGATGGAATAAGTTCTTTGAGTTTTGGTACCTAAACTTCACCATCAGTGAAACAGGACCTATTTTCGTGGTTCTCAGAGATAGAGTAAAAATGAGGTGAAAGGTACTCTGAAATCTCCAGCCCATGGGGCATTATCTTGGTGCTGAGTACAACTCTTAGAGGTAATGACTGCTATTAGTATCACAAAGGAGGTGAAGCACATTTAATACAAAGGAAAGTGAAGCTATTTTGAACAAAGGTCACAGAGGGTGCATGTTATGTGAATTTAGCTTGAAGTTAGAGTGAGGAGAATGGAGAAAGTAAAAAATTCTGCCAGTGGGCTGAGAAACTCCATGCCTGTGCTCATGTTTTATATGAAAATGCAGGATAATAAGAATGTAATTAATGAGAAATCAAAATGCCTCTACATTTTCAGTATTGAGTATTTAGGAAAATAAAAGGATATTGGTGACTTGGTTTAATTATCCCCGCATCCCAACTCAAAGAAGCCCTTTCCATTTGAGGGGTTTAGTGTGCATTTAGTCCACCTTTTTGTACACATTGTACATGGATTGATTTTTATATCTAGCCTACTGTACAATGGGAATTTATGTTCAGAGATGCACAAGATCTTAAATCTATCAAAAATATTGTATCTCCGTGGTACTTTGCTTACACACAGGAGACAGACAAGCACTTATTTACACATTGTGTGTAATTACACCCTGCCCCATTCCAAAGGATTTATAGGAGTTTATAAAGAAACATATAATAAGAAATATTTAACATAAATTCAAATTCAGGTAAAGAGAAAATAGGGTAGAAAAAATAAGACCTGGCCATAAGTAATGTTAATAAAAGCAATTTTGATGCAGCTCACTACAGTTTTATTTAAAACCTAAAGAGGATTTCATAGAATTTGACAAGCTGAATCTGAAAGACACTTAGAAAGTAAAAAGGGCCACAAATGGCCAAAGAAAAGTTTTTGAAGAACAACATCAGGAGGGGAGTTTTGTCCTCTGGGATACAAGGTATTAGACGCCACAGTACCTTGGGCAGCATGGTATTGGTGCAGGATTCAGGAGCCAACTTCACCGAGTCAACAAATTGACTCACGTGTGCCTGGAAAACTGACCTATGACAGAGCTGGCCTTACGAAATGGTGGGGATAGGTGAGCTGTTTAATAAAGGATGTGGGCAGAACTGGTTATCCATCTGTAAAAAAATAAAATAGAATCAGCTCTCTATGTCATACAGTGCCTCCAAATCAATTCCAGGGTTGACTTAAAGATAATGGTGGGAACTGGATAATGCTTAGGAAAAAAGATAAGGAGACTATCTTTATGGTATCAGCATATGCAGTGCACCTCAGACAAAGATAGAAAAAAGGAAAAAATATTAATGCAACTGTATTAAATTACAAACTTTTGTGTAAAATATTTTTAAAAAGGAAGAAAGGAAGGAAAGAAGAGCCATGCTACAGATTAGGAGAAAATATTTTCAAAACTTACCCAATGATGATAGGCCTTTTGAGGCTTGATGATAGGCCTTTTGAGGAGGGATGGAGCCTCGTGGTACAGTGGATGGCACCCAGCTCATGGAACCACCTTGGGCTCCTTCCTTACTACAGACTGTGGCCTTGGCTGCTTCTCAGAAGGGACTATGGCAGGTCCTTTGTGAGCAGGGAGTGAAACTGACTTTTTTACACACACTTCCTATCCCTTGTACGAATCATTTATCTACATATTTTGCTTAGTGGAATCCAATTAACCTTCAAATATGAAATCAGTGGTCCCAGTTTGGAGTTATTGTACCCATCTACCAAAGAAGCTTTATGAGAACATCTGTTTTAGCTCTGGAGTCATCCTGCACAAATAGAAATCACGCCTCAATCCACTTGAAAATCATTATATCAGTAAGATCAAAATAATCCTTAGCATATTTTGATTTACCAAGATAATATTCTGACTAACACCAACTAAAACATTGATCTAATACTTGTTTTTCAATATCAACATACATTGGAAATACCTGACCACCAATACATACTGGAAATAAGTGTGGATTTTGGTGTCAAAGGACTTGAGGTTGAACGCTGACACTGTCACTCAATAGGCTGGTGACTTTCTGAAGTAATTTAACATCTCTTAGATTAATTCCCTTAGTTTCAAAAGTTTTCAATACTTTAACATTAGTGCAACCATGTTATAGAAACATGATGTAACGTTAAAAAAAAGAAGAGGGCTTCTAAGTCAAATACCAGAGTTACAGTAGGTTAAAGGAAATGAAAAATAAAATTGGATATTATTCCTTCATGTTATTGATTTTTTTATTTCTCAAAATGTGGTATATTTTACAAGGATGAAAAAAAGCATGGAAATATGACCTAATCACAAATCAACTGAACAAAATACAACAGAAGGTTTTGCTGTTGACTGACTTAATACAGGCTATATTTTTGCTTTCTGTCAGCAGAATGACCAGGTGCTAAAAGATCTCCATTACTTGTATTTCTACTTTCTTCAATTGTATTTTTGGATAAACTGAGGATACGCAAGAATTCCTGATCTGATTGAAGTGTCTTATAGACCAGAGTTTTCAGTTTGCTCCAGAGAATGTATGGCTCTTTCCTAATTTATGGATCCTTCGGTTATGCTGTTACCATGTGGTTTTTAAACTGTATTTTAAAATAGTGGTGTATTTTGTAAGACCCCAGTCTAACACTCTTTGGGGCAGTTAAAGATATTAGCTAATAAATTTGAATTAATTTTTCAGAAAGTGAGTATAGGATGAGTTCTAGCACTAAAAGCCTTTCTCCAAGGTTGACACAGATGAAGAAAGAGCGAGACGGGAATGACACAGGGACCTACCTGGTCTTCCCACCTGGGCCCGGGCTGTTGATGCTCAGCACCGCAGAGCCCAGCGCCTGCAGCAGCTAATAAACACTTTGCGTAAAACCCAGGCGGAATAAAGCTATTTCTGTTTCCCATCAGCACATCCTCAGAGCAGAAGTTATAAATGAAACCTGAATCTGGAAATCCTCACTAGTGGGAATCCCACTTTTGGCTGAGCCTTGATTTTTCATGAGCAAATGTATGGGAATCTCCTTCCTGTCTCCTCTCTCCTCCGCCTCTTCTCCAACTTTCCCTAGTCGGGGCTTTGGTGATAATCCACCCTCTCTATTGCTTTTATTTATTTATTTATTTGTTTGTTTATCTATCTATCTATCTATCTATCTATCTTTTGGGCCACACCACATGGCACACAGGATCTTAGATCTCCGACCAGGGATCAAACCTGTGCCCCTTGCAGTGGAAACGCAGATTCTTAACCACTGGACTGCCAGGGAAGTCCCTCTATTGCTTTTATTTGTAGGATGCCTCACTTCAAACTGTCCATAAGTTACAAATAGAAAAGATAAGAATACTGATTAGTAATGGTTATATAACAAAATATAGATATATATATATTTAATAGAAAATTTAATATAAATATTCTTATTTAATCCCCTGAACAGTCCCACAAATAGTTACTATTAGCCTTATTTTACAGATGAACAAATGTGAGGTTTGGAGATGTTAAATAATTAGTTGGCCAAGGTTGCACAGTTAGTTAATTACTAACTTGGGAGTCAACCTCAGGCCCTTCTGTTTCCAGAGTCCCAGTTCTTGAGATGCTGCACTAAGTGGCCAGGGCAAGTGGGAGCCCCCGTGGGGAGGAGGAGACCCGCCCATGGGTGCGTGAGCATGTGTGGAAGTTGGGGGTGAAGGTCTTCTGCACTTCTAATCTTGCACTTATAACATGTGAGCCAACTTCTTGATTGTAATAATCTTTCTCCTTTTCTCTCTCTTTCTATGTCTCTATCTCATTACAACTCTTCCTGTGCCCACTACGAATACTTCAGCCACGCTGGCCTTCTCTGTTTCTCAAACATGCCAAGGTCATCTTAACCAAGGAACCCTTACACTAGTGGTTTCCAATGCCCGGAATTCTCATGACTCTTCTCATTCAGTGGCTTCTTCTTATTATTCTGATATTGGCTTAAATGTAATCTTTGTTATTTATATCACGATGGAATCATAAATTCCTATTTTATTCAATGTGCTATAATCAATAACTAGTGTTATTCATTGTGCTGCTCAAAGTGTTCCTGACTTGGCCATTAGGAGTCCCTTCGAGTTGCTTCCCATCTGTGCCCTTCCTGTGCCCTTTTGAGATGTCTCTGTTTTTCTTTGAGTACTTTACTATGTTCTGGTACAAAAAGATGTTTCAGGCTCATTGTATACTTTCTCTGGAATCAGCCATTTCTTCAAGGAGTTTTGATTCCTTTTAGTAGAGAATTGTATTTAGTAACCAAGATATGAGTTCTAGATGTGCTCATTGTTGCTGGGGTATCATTGTTTTTAGGCCTTCTCTGTAGACAGAACTAGAAGACACATCTCCTTTTCTTTTTCTTTCTTTCTTTTTTCTTTCTTTCTTTCTTCCCTTTTTCCTCCCTCCCTCCCTCCCTTTCTTTCTCTCTTTCTTTCTTCCTATCTATTATCTGTCTGTCTATAATGTGTATATATATATTTATGTGTATGTGTATATATATATCCTCTATTTGTTCTGTTTCTCTGGAGAACCTAACACAGTCACATAAATGGAAGAAGAGGGCCTAGAATCCATGTCTGGAGGTTTGAAAGCTGAGTCTCCTCTGAGGTCTGGTGGTGACTCCCTTTGGGTCCATGATTTGGACTCCACAGTTCTTATTCTGTACAGGGCAGCACTGCCCAGGGAAGGGCTGGGGGCAATCAGAGTTATCTGAGCCAGGATCGGGGAGGAGAAATAGTGAGGAAGAACTTTCCAAGCTGAGGAGTTGTGTCAGCCAAGAAAGAAATGAATCTCCAACTCTTATCAATTTTGCTTAATTTAACTTTGGAGTTCTGCCAAGGCTTACACTGGAGACATCTTTTAACTGACTCCAAAACCTGATACTAGAAGCCAAGAGTCTTCCCAAGGACATGACCTGAGGGCTTCCAGCACACCGCCTGGTGCACAGTAGGTGTACGATAAACCTTGTTAACTGTGAATAAGCTCTCATAGCACTTACGTCATTTCAATGACTTTAACTGCCTTGGGAATGGGTGATGAAGCCTTTGATTTCTAGAGGTTCCTGATGGGCAGAGTGCACCATGCTCACCTCTGAACTTCCAAGTGACTCCCTGAGTGAGGGAGCAAGGCAAAGACATAGGTTTGCTAACTACAGGTGCCAAGAGAGAAATTCACAAATGCAGTGCCCCCACCAGAACCTGAACCCACAACTTTACAATTTTCCTGACCGGAAGAATTCTCTCTCCTGCTCTACTAACTTGGCTCCAGGCTTCTCCATTTCAGAACTTGATTCTTGCCAGATGGTGGTTCGTTATCTTCAGTACAATGATTATGTTTATTTATTTAAATGTCCTTGGAGCTTCAAATCATAAACTTGGTCTTGCTCATCTTCCTTTTGACTCAGAGTAAATGCTTTAGAATATAATATTTCCCATTTAAGTTTAACAGAAAGAACCTCACTGCGTTGAAACACTGGCAGAATTAAAAATACAGATTTATAAATCAAATCCACTTAAAAATTAAATATACATGGATTAAGAGCAATAAAGCTATCATAGAAAATCTAGAAAACAGAAAACAGTGAAAAGGAGACAAACTTTCTTAATTAGCGCTAACTGATAAAACCACCCCTACCACCATTCCGGAGTAACCCTCTTTGGTATTTTCACTATTTGTTTTTGTTTGGTCAGTAGAGTTTCTTTTTCCGTGGTAATTTTACAATAAATAAAGTAAAAGAGATTTTGTTCAAAATGCCTGGTTCAAAGCAGAAGTGTAAGTGATTCCTTCTACTTTGTTAAGAGCTCCCTTCCTGCCTTTCCGAGTGCTGCAGGCACAGAGAGTGACCCTGGAGACAGAGACAGTGCCAACTGTAGTCCTCCATCATGACCAGCACTGCATTTCCTGGTTAGGAAAATCCTGGAAAATCCAGGATGCTGAAAATACCCAACTCAGGCTTTCTCCTCTGGAATTCATTGAAAAGGTGACAACATTATCTACTCAGGACCCAGCTGCCCTGTTCTTTTTTCTCTTCCACATGCTTTTTCTCTGTACAGAACTTCTGACACTGAAGCAGACATTTGTACATGAAAATGATACACAGCAAGCTGAAAGAGACTGGAATCTCTCTCCTTATCTACCTCCATGTGGCTGCTGACAACAGAGATATATAACTTCTGGGGTACATCCAACACATGAGCGATTGGGACATCCATATATCACCCATTTCTTTCTTTCAAGAATAGTTTCCTAATTTTTGCAATCACTTGACAGGTCTATATTTCACTGCTTTATCTGCTTTCTCCCCATCACTGATTGCTGATATAAATGTGGGTAGCAAAGAATCATTCTTAAGACTTTTCCCTGAGCTTTAGAGTTGCTACCAACTGCTTTGACACAAAAACTACAAATAAAAATAGGCTCCACAATGAGCGAAGTCAACTGGGAACTTTTATTTAGAACCCAATGAATTGGTGTCTAGAAATAGGTTTTCCATCTGTGTGCAGCCTCTTGGCAAAACATGTGCATTTTCACTAACCTATGTGCTAAATTACTGAGCTTTACTGCATTTTAAATTATTTCATATCCAACTCATAGTTGCAGAGATATGTGGCATTCATCCAAAAAAATTTTTTGGCTTAAGTTTTACTCTTCTATGGATTAGGACAGAAGCAGACTTAAAGCAGAGTGTTACTGGTCAGAATCTACCCCCTGCACAGGCCAACTGCAAATATAATAGTTCAGTGTTTGGCAGTTACCTAAGTGAAATTGCCAAAAAAAAAAAAGGTTTAAGACAAATCTTTACCCCCATTAATGAACGAGTCCCAGGAGAAAGAAATAATGTAAAGCTTAACATACGCCAACAGCTGTTGTGAATGTAAACAGTCATTCCAGCTTGATTAAAGTCATCAAATTTTGTTCCCCTATTCTACCATTCATTCTAAGTAGAACGATGCCCTGGAAGTGACTAATAGTAGAGGGACCAACTTTAAAACAAAACTAAACATCTAGATAAATATCGTGGATTAAAGAAATTGAGCCACTATACACATATTCCAGTGACTGTACCAATTCCTTCACTTCACATTTGAGTAAGTTTGAGTCATACAGAAAAATACGCTTGTTACATTATGATAATTAAATCTACTCCCAAGGATGAAGGTCTATTACCATTGATTATGTTCTCAAAACTGGATCTATTTGTGGGTTAGAAATAGGTCTATTAAAAACAAACTCATCTAGCTGTTGACTATCTTGATTACTGCCTGTAGGTGTATGACGACCTACACCCATGTCGAGCCAATTTGGAAATGCTCAGGCCCCTCTGGAGGGGGTGAAGGCAGGGCCTGCCATGCTTGCATTTCCATTGAGACAGATGGCCACCAAAGAGTAAGACTCTTAGGAAGCCCATGTACTCAAGATGGTCCAAGAACAAGGCATCATTGTTCGAAGCGGGGGCTACCTCAGAGTCTTCTGTCTGTCGCTTATATGTGTCTGCTGAGTAGGAAGAGAAGACTGCAATTAAAATTAAAAGTGCTGCTGTTATTTATTGCAACTGTGCTTTAAAGAAAAGAATTCATAAGAAAAAAGATTGCAAATAAATACACGAAGAAGTAAAAAAAAAAAAATTAAAACAGCTGCTTCACTAAATGGCTGAAACTGCTCAATAGTAGAGTGAGGGATAGCAAAAAATAGAGAAATGCTATTTTCATCATTATTTGGATCAGAACCATGTTTATAGCTATCTAATGAAACAACTCAGCAGACCTGGTCCTTCAACATTTAAAACAATTATTCGTGGAGTCTTCAGATCAATACTTTCATAGTACTTATCTAGAGAATATAAATTATCACCAGAGTTTTCATTTAACAAAGGCAGTGCAGTGGTTAAGAGCTCAGGCTTTGAAATGAGGCTGGTGTGGGTCTGAATCCCAGCCCCACCCTTCACTGGATATATGACCTCAGGCTGGCCATTCACCCTCTCTGAGACCCAGTTTCCTACTCTTACCAGAAAGAATGTTGGTTAAAAACATAGTACATTATCTAATCACAGTTGAATTTCTGGATTACCCAACACAAGTCAGGAATGAAATAGGCCTCCACTTTTCTAGTCAAGTTGCCAACTACCAAAGAAACCTCTTATTTATTCAGAAACTACTTCTATTACAACTCTTCAGATAAAAATTGGCCTGGGAAAAAATAAAAATAAATATTGACTCTTCAAAGCAGGGTCCTGTGGTTCTTTGCTTGTGGCTTGTCATCCTGTTGCTCCTCTGGGGACAGCAGTTGTGGTTTGAAGCAACGATGGTTCCTATTCGACCCAACTTAACTTAATCCTATATTCCCTGAATCTTGTTCAGAAATTCTTATTCTTTTTCTTCTACAAGCTGTATGATCCTTCTCCCTCTGATTTCTTCTGTACTCTGTGTATTTACCATTCAACTTCTTTAATATTTTCCTAATTATCACAGGGTCAAACTATCACCCACACGTTGGAAATGTTCTTGATTGAAAAGAGAGAGTAAATCCTTTACTTCTTTTATCCCTTCTTTCCTGGAAACCCTGCTCTGGTGTCCCTGCCTCCAATCTTGCAGTCCTTCAAACTAGAGCAGGAATCATTTTTCTAGAGACAAAAAATTATGATCTCTCTTTTCATCCTTCCTCCTTTAAATAGTTCATTGGTTCTCCATGTCCTTCAAGATGAAGGTCAAGCATCTTTGCATGGCTTACACGACCCTTTACAATCTAGCTCTTGCCTGCTCCTTAACTTGCTTTCTCCATCCCCTGGCTCCTGCACACCCTTCACCTGGCCACACTCCCTCTTGTTTTGGTGTCTTTCCCCCACTGATTCCATGCCCTGGCCTCCAGGGCTCCCCCTTTCTTCCTGCCACGTGGCTGACCACTGCTCCTCATTCAAGAGTCAACATAGGGCCCACTCTCCCCAGAAAGTCTTCCCTGATCCAATCTACCCCCTACCAACCAGTCAGGTGCCCCGGATATAGGATCTGAAGAAGGGTTTATGATGGAGAAGAAAAGGGATAAAGCAAGTGAAAATGGGCAATGCACAGTGGGCTTTCAATAAATGTTAATTCTTTTCCAGTGATGAAGAACAACTCTGAACATTATCTAGCCTGCTCCTGGGTTGCCTTTCAGAGTTTCTTCAAAAAGTTATACCTTCTTTTTTTTTTTTTTTTTTTTTTTTGCGGTACGCGGGCCTCTCACTGTTGTGGCCTCCCCCGTTGCGGAGCACAGGCTCGGGACACGCAGGCTCAGCAGCCATGGCTCACGGGCCCAGCCGCTCCGTGGCATGTGGGATCCTCCCGGACCGGGGCACGAACCCGTGTCCCCTGCATCGGCAGGCGGACTCTCAACCACTGCGCCACCAGAGAAGCCCTATGCCTTTTTTCTTGAACCTAGCACTTTCCTAACCCTTGCTTCAAAAACATATTGAGCATCTTGTCAGCTGTATAAATTATTATCCAACTGAAATTTATTCTCCAAAACATTCTTATCAGCTCCTTATTCCGGGATAAATGTGGCCTTATCTATCTCCTTAAATAGATAGGGTTCTGAGGATCTTTTTAAAGGTCTCTCCCAGCTCTAACATTCTTTGATCATAAGATTTATCTTGGTAAAACTCCTTAACGCAGATGAAGTCAAATTTCTGGAACCTGATTATACAATTTAAAGATTATCTGGGGCCTCAGTTCCTCCTCCTCATCCCCTTCCTCCCCTCTATTGTGGGCCCTGGAGTCATTTTTACTTCTCATAAACTCCCCCACGTGGGGAGGCAGAAAGGAGAGGCAATGCTAACACCGCAGCGTTGGTAAAGTGCATGATGGGGGAGGTTGAACTGTGGATTCAAAGAGACTTCTCAGATTCATCATCCCTCCACGTCTTTAGACTGACCAAGATAAGTTAACTGGAAAATTACTAGACTTCTAATTTTTTTAAAATAACAATTGCTGGGCCCACATAAATCATGAGATCCCCACCATGGTGCTCCAATGCTTCCTTTTATTTTTTATGTTTTAATTTTTATTGGAGTATAGTTGGTTTACAGTGTTGTGCTAATTTCTGTTGTATAGCAAAGTGAATCAATTCTACATGTACATATATCCACTCTTTCTTAGATTCTTTTCCCGTGTAGGCCATTACAGAGTATTGAGTATAGCTCCCTGTGCTATACAGTAGGTCCTTATTAGTTATCTATTTTATATATCGTAGTGTATATATGTCAATCCCAATCCCCCAGTTTATCCCTCCTCCCCCCTTACTCCCCTGGTAACCATAAGTTTGTTTTCTACATCTGTAACTCTATTTCTGTTTTGTAGGTAAGTTCATTTGTACCCATATTTTTAGGTTCCACTTATAAGTGATATCCTATGATATTTCTCTTTCTGTGTCTGACTTACTTCATTCAGTATGACAATCTCTAGGTCCATCCTTGTCACTGCAAATGGTCCAATGCCTCCTTTTACAACTTTCAGCGAATCCCCTTTCTTGAATGAAGCTCTCCTGGGCTTTGCCTGTCTCTGCTTCTCTCTGTGCCCCGTCGCACTCACATCTCTCTATTTTGATGAAACATGAAATGCAGGACAAGAGGGATCAAAGGCTTGGAACATTTAGCTGTTTCAACCTGGCATCTGCTATTCCCCTCAGGAAACCTTGCTGAACTTGCCAGTGAATGCTATAAAGAGATCTCCTAGTTGTAACATCTGAGACTGACCTGGAGACTTCGTGTAGGACTTTGCAATGTCAGCAGCTGCTTAGCTATACGTATTCCACACACCACTGCTTTTATAGCTTGACTTAGAGCTAACTTCTGTTTCCAGCTCCAGTGCCAAGAGCCAATGGCTGCTTGGGTTCTAGATAGCTTATGCTGCCCTAGAACTTTCTTTTCAATGCAGCTGACACTGCAGTCCTTAATTATCCCAGGGAATTTCATGACACTGCTTGCAGAATGATGACTGGGTCCTGGTAGCCAGCTTGAATGCTGCTGTTTCTATGACTTTGCTGCCCTGGGTCTGCATTGTCCCCAGGTGTCTTCTACAACCAAGGCCAGGCAAACCGGTGAGTCCAGTTCTGGTTTGAGTTTAACCATTACTGACTTGGTTTCTTTCTTCTTAGCCATGGCCAAGAGTGTTTTGGCAAAGTTTACCAGACTTGAGTTGGGGGAAGAAAACAAGAGTCATGTGTGATCAAAACCTTTTCTAAACTGTTTAGCACCTCATGTCCCTTCATAATACAGCAGACCTCAGAAACTGGTCTTGCTTCCAGCTCATGAATTATGAGAGGAGAAATCGAGTTGACGGCTGCTGTCATGCAGATTGGGATCTGGCCACACTGTCAGGGCAGTATCCTTGATTAAGGGAGCTTTTGAATGATGATAGCAGCCTAATATTTCTTAGCTGTGTTCACATAATTGTAACATGGCCCTAGTAGTTTTGTTAGTCTTATCCCCATATTACAGATGAAGGAATATGGATTTTTCTATGGTCATAGAACTGGTACGAGGCAAAGCTAGGCATTGAACCATGGTGATGTGCCTACGTTTTTACCAGGATTTCATACTATTCCTTCTCCTTGGATCGTCTTTCCAGGTTATGGTTTTTCTATTCAAGTTTAAAGCAATGACTATGCATCAGAGAAAGCCTGGCAGGACATAGCCATCTTCAACTCAAGGTGTGGAGGTTGGGTGAGTTCTGTCATTAATTCAACAAGTACTTGCCAAGTGTCTTACTAAAGCCTGGCACCAAGCTTTGTCCTCATGGCCATGGTCTTGTGGGGACACAGGCTCTCAGCAAATTGTTATAACTGGGTGCTATAGAAAGGAATTGACCAGGTACAAAGTTAGGCCATAATGAGGCCCCAGTCCTAAAGACCAACTGGAATCTGAAGGATGAGTAGGAATTATTCTTATGATGAGCCCGAGGAAGAGTGTTTTAGGTGGAGAAGAGGCATATCCAAAGCCTGGAGGCCAACTAAAGGCATTTAGCTGAGGTTCTTTGGTTCTCCAGAAATCACAGAGGGGATGGGGAGGGGGGGAACAAAGCTCACAGTTACTTAGGTACATGTGAGGAACATGTGGGTACACCTAGGCATGGAATCTTCGGGGGCCACCCCTGCCAACCTCCTGCCCAGCCACCTCCATGGAGATGTAAGGAAGCATGGAGGCTTATTTCTGAGTTTCAGTTGCTCCAGGGAGTTGTGTAGGTGGGGAAGAGGCCAGTGGAGTCCAAACCACTGTGAATCAGCACAGGATTATCAGTAGAGTGAAAGTCAGGTTGAGGTCTAATATAAAAATAAAATAAAGCCACCCAGCTCACCATTTAGGCAAGGAAGCCCAGTCCTCCAGTGAACTGTAATCATGTGGTTTTTCTTTCAAATATTTTTCAGAGTTTGTTATTCACTAATATTTAAAATCTTGGGAAAGAAAGTGCTATAGGCTAGATCAGGGCTATCCATCAGAAAAAGATAGGAGTGATCCTAATACATTTTATTTCTGGAGGCTTTATGATACCCGAGAGTCTTGCTGTCACAAGTGGAGTTTCCTTTTTGGAGTGATGGTATCATCTCTGTGAATATCATTGATCCTGATTACACACTAAGCTTTTATTCATTGATGAATGCTCTGTGCAGGTTTGTTCTCACTGGAGTGAGACCAGTAGAGGCACTAGGACAGTTATGTAGCAGGCGAGGAAGGAGAATCACTCATTCCAGCATCCCTCAAATATTTGAGTGCCTACAGCATCCCAGGTACAGTACCAGGCACCGAAAAAATACACCCATTGCTGGAGGTCACTGGGGCGCATGGTTTCATGGGGGAGAGGCTGGGGAAAGAGGAAGAGATTAAAAAGGGACCCAAGAGAGGGCTGGAGACAAAGCTCACCTGCTTTCCAGGTGTACACAATGAGCAATGGGGCCAAGAGCTCAGGCACTGGGGAAGAAGCGCTGACATAAGTAAGATAATAAATGTTCTGAGATTTCATCACCATCGAAGAGTCCTAACGGATTACTGCCAGGACTTAGTTCTTTCTCTAATTCATATTTCTTCTCTGCTCTGGGATCATTTGGTTCTTGAACCTGTAGAATTACTGGTTGATTCCTTTCTGCTCAGATTCTTCTTAGCTACACACAGACTCCTCTTGTAATGAAAACCAGGTTTCCTGTTACAGCTTGCTTTACGTTCAGGTAACATGTTGCCATCTGGAATGAGCAAGTGTCGAGTTTGAGTCATATTTTCCACCCTGATGCTAAGCCCCTGTGCTTCCTACGTCTGGTGCTGAAGGGGAGACTGGGAAATAAAAAACTGCAGTTAGGTCAGAAAATTTATTTCCCACCAAAGAGTTAATTGGCTTCTGGAAGGAACAAAGACACAGAGCTACTGTGGCTGCTTCCCAAGCACCAGAGTTAGTAGAACACCTTCTAAGCCTCCCCAGAGAGGCTGCCCTCAGTCCATGGAGAGTGGATCCATCTCCCCGTCGGGCACAGAACCGGAGGGAAGCTTGAAGAAGTCATCTGATTTTTGGTATCTCTGAGAACCTCATTTTGAGTTGCCTTCAGAGACTCATAGAAGACGTTTAGGTCCCTGACTGAAAGGGGCAAATTGGGAAGAAAACCATTACTGGAATTATCTTCCCCAGGGAACAGTCCATGTAAACAGGAACAAGTGTTTGGGGAAAAGTCCAATAATCAGCAAACGACAAGAGTTCTACGCCAGTGTGAAAACTATATGGGCACATATAGTAACACAGTAACCAGATTTTTGTGTGTTATTGAAGAGATTGAATAAACTTTTAAAATAGTTATTGGCACTAATTTGTTTGCAATCATTTTCCCTCTGTTCCAAAAGCAAGGATGAAGGAAAGACACGCGTGCGCGTGCGCGTGCGCGCACACACACACACACACACACACACATACACACACACACATATGAAGGACAGGATCTGGGGGGAGAGTTATCTCAAAAGTCTGATAACACTTTAAACCTATCGCTTAGGAAGAAGTCAAGATTACTTTTTATGGAGGAAAATACCTTAAGGTAGTAAAAAACAGTAAGGCCACTTGGGCATAGCTTAGATAAGAAAGAAAATCACAGGAATTTGGTAACTGCAGTAGGAGACGTTTCTTGAAGAGGGGATAAGCTGGGGAGACAGGAAGGACAGGCCAGGAGGCAATGCCCTGTGGTGCTAAATGACCCTAGGGGTTTTCCTGTATGATGATGCCTAGAACTGAATCTGGAGTTCTTTCTTTTCTGGCGCTGTAGTTATTCTCAGCTACACCAAATCTTTACAATTCAATACTCTGGTGTTGAACTTTGTGAGGAATGAAGGAAGAAGAGACTAAGAACAGCAGGAAGAGGTCCTCGGATCCAGAAGCCCAGAGGGAGGGGATGATCAGGCTGCAGCGAAGGTTTGGAAACGGGACACAGCTCATTTCCCCTAGATGTATTTGAAAGTGACACCAGAAAATGGGGGCGCAGCTGGAGGAGGAGAAGGGAAACATTGGGGTTACTCCTATACTCAGGTGTCTTATCTTGAGTCCCAAGAATATTTTCAGTAGCTACCGCCTTGCTCCGTCACACACACCCCCCGCCCCCATGCTTCTGCTGCGGAAAGGTAAACAAACACCTTCCTAGAGCTCCAGAGATGTTGCTTTAGTGTGAAAAGTCTGAATGCTTGTGTGGCTGCTAAGAGGAGTTTGACCCCTAGGGGGTGATCACACCATATGGTAAAGGGGAGGGCAAAACAAAGAGAAGAAAACAGTCCTACGTCCCCCGATTTCAGCTCCAGCTGCTGGGTAATGACACACATGCACCCCTGTGAGTACAAGACATCTGTCTAGTTACAGCCCCAGGATTGAAAGACAAATTCTTCCTGGACTTGGAGTTTGGTGCCTTCCCAATGCAAGAGGTTGAGAGCAGGTGAGCCAGCCCCTCCTGTCACTCATGGGGGGCTTGGGGGTGAGGATGGGACAGGACGGGTCTCCTTCTATTTCTGTGACAGTGACCCCAGTCCCTGAGGAGACAGCCTTCTCTGCAAACACTGTGACTAAGCTCGGCAGACCTCGTCTGTCGGAGGGAACGTGGACCACCCCAGGGGGACATGGAGACTGGAGAGTAGGAATGGGAGGCAATAAAATAATACAAGTTCACCTAAATATGACTGAGGGACTCTCAGTAGAGGTGGGCTCCAGCTTTGGCACAGTTCTCCAAGGTCACTCCTGGGATTGGAAGGCCCAGAGTTGAGAATAGCTCCACCTCGTTTCCACATGACAATTTCTCCTCTGGCCCCTGTCTCCTTGCATGAAACTGGATGGTGAAGGTGGCTTCTCTCTTCTGCGTAGTTGCCGGCAGATTGTGTGAACCTGGGAGCTCTCTTCCCAGCCCCAGCAGGCGGCAGGAAGTTCCCAACATCCCCCAGAGGAGGATGGGGACCAGTGCATGACAGACGGATGGACTGGGAAATACTTATTAGACGGTCTGTTCTTTAAAGAAAAAAACCCTACTTTTAAAATATGTACTTTGCAATGAATTTTGGTAACATTTTACACACATATAACAACCATCACAATCAAGATATAGAACATTTCCATCACCCCAGCAAGCACCCTGTGCTCCTTCCCAGTTTCCCCTAACTCTGCTTTCTGTCACTATGGATTGTTTTGTTGTTCCACATAAATGAAATCAACTAGCATTCACTCTTATATCCCTTCTTTCACTCAGTGTGTATTTGAGATTCATGTGTGTGTGTATATCATTCCTTTTCATTTCTAGCTAGTATTCCATTGTATGGATGTGCCACAATTTATCTGTTTATATGTTGGTGGACATTAGATTGCTTCTAGTTTTTGACTATTGTGAATAAAGCTGCTATGAACATTCGTGTGCACGTCTCTGTGTAGTCTAATGTTTTCATTTCTCTTGGGTAAATAATAGATATGGGATTTCTGGCTATAAGGAAACTGTATGTTCAACTTTATGAGATCCATCAGATAGTTTTCCAATCGCTATTACTAATTTGCATTTTGACCAAAAATATATGAGAGTTCCAGTTGCTCCACATCTTTGTTAACACTTAGTATTGTCAGTCTCTTTTATTTGGCCATTCTAGGGAGTGCGAAGTTGTATTGAATTGTGACTGGTGTTAAGCATCTCATCATGTACTTGTTAGTCTTTTGAATATATATTCTTTTGTGCAATGCCTGTTCCAATATTGTTCTCATTTTTTATTATGTAGTTTGTTGTCTTATTAAATTGTAATCATTTTTTAAAAGATATTTTGAATTGCCTTTCATTTTCTTAACAGAAGAAGCTCTTAATTTTGATGAAATCCAATTTATCATTATTTAATGGTTTGTGCCTTTTGCATCCTTTCTAAGAAATATTTGACCATCCTGAGATGATGGAGATTTTCTCTATATTTTCCTCCAGCAGTTTCATTGTTTTAGATCTTATGTTTAAGTTTGTGATCTATTTAGAGTTAAATTTTGTGTATGACATGAAGGAAGAAGGAGATTCTTTTTTTAATGAATAGCTGATAGTTCCCACATCATTTCTTAAAGAACTATCATTTTCCAATTAGTTATTTGGCACCTTTTCTGAAAATTAATTAATCATGTATGTATGCATCTACTTTAGGACTCTTGATTTTGTTCCATTGGTCTAGAATATCTATTCCTTCACTAATTATATAGTGAGTCTTGAAATCAGGTAGTGTAAGTCCTTCAACTTTGTACTTTTTTCCCAAATTGTTTTGGCTGTTCCCTATCTTTTGCATAATCATTTAAATTTTAAAATTAACTTGTTAATTTCTACAAATAATCTACTATAATTTTGATTGGAATTATGTTAAGTTTATAGATCAATTTGGGAAGACTCTACATCTTAACAATGTTGAATCTTCTAATCCATGAACATGGTATGAGTCTCCATATACCTAGATCTTTTTGAATTTCTCTTGATAATATTTTGTGCAACTTTTCTGCTAAATTTATGCCAACATATTTCATGTTTTTTGATATTACTGTTAAGTGGTATTTTTATTTCAAATTCTGCTTGTTTATTGCTTAGTACATAAAACTATGAATTTTTATTTATTTTATTTTTAAAAATTATTTGTATTTGTCACTTTACTAAACTCATTAATTAGTTCTAGTAGTTTTTTTCTGGATTCCTTAGGATTTTCTATATTCATGATCATGTGTCTTCAAATAAAGTAAGTTTTGCTTCTGCTCTAATGTGTGTATCTTTTACCCCTTTTTCTTGCTTTATTGCACTAACTAGGATCTCCTGTACAGTATGGGATAGAAGTTGGAAAAGTGGGCATCCTTACTTTATTCCTGATCTTAGGGGGGGGCATTCAGTCTTTTATGACTAAGTGTGATGTTAGCTGTAGGTCTTATGTGGAGGCACTTTATCAATTTGAGAAAACCCTCCTATTCCTACTGAGATAAGAGGTTTTATTATAAATTGGTATTAGATTTGGTCAAATGCTTTTCCTGCGTCTGTTAAGATGGCCATATCCATGTTCATTTTTAGGGCATGTTACACAGCTGGTGGATCCCAAATTTCCTACTGTCTTTCATTAGTCTTTTTCCTGTGTTTTGCTTTTAAAAATAACTCTCCCTGGCTCCTGGTCTATCTCTCCTTATTCCTTATGCCTCACCAGACTGAGTCACAGCAGAGGATTCAGCAGACTGAGTCACTGAATCTCCCAGCTCTAAGTGGGAGAGCAGAGGATTCGAGGCATGACTGGGCTATGTTCCAGGTCGTTTCTACCTAATACGTCTGGTTAGGATATTAGTGCCTCTATCTTTTCTTCCTCTGTCTATGAAATGGGAATAATGTCTGCTGCACTTAAAAATATCATAAACTGAATGGGACAACTTGCCCAGAGAGTTACATATATGAGATATTTGTAACACAGTGGAATCATTATTGATCTCAAAACAATTTTCTCAAGGGAAACTTAAAATGAGGAAATAAAGCAAGAGAGTGAAAACAAAAATTCTGGAAATACTTGCACTGGAAAAGTTTCCATACATTGTTAATCCCAGCTTTCCTGCTCCTACTTACTTGCAACCCATTCATACCTGGATATGTAAGGAAATAAATGTTAGCATGAGGAGTATCTGCTGTCTAGGTGGCAAAAAGAGAAAAGTCATAATATATCTCCCAAACAAACAAACGAACAAAAACTCTGATTGCTTATATGATTGGGCATGGATTTTATACACAAATTATTTCAAAGGCCAAGGAAGAAAATAAGAGAAACCTACCTAGAAAAGCAGATTCTTGACTTACTTTTCTTGGAAATCTCTGATATTGGATTTCTTCACCTGCTGGATTCCATTGACATTTTGCAAACATACTGTAAAGTATGATGAAAATTACTGAATATTTATACATTTTGTTTCATTTTGTTTTGTCTTATTTTGGGTCAGACTAGTGTTTACACTTAAAAGCCTACAAACATGCTAAATACACAGTGATACAATCATGAACAATTACACGGATGCCTACTGGCTTTTCTTGGGACACCTTTGTTCATGCCAAGAGCTGTCACTGTGTGGATGTAGATGAATTATTTTCTGGGAGTAAGAAGTGGAGAAAAAGCAAAGGACATCTCCCTCGTTGCTTTAACCTTGGGGGAAAGAGAATAAATCTGGTTTTGGCATCTCTCTGAGGAAAATAATATCTTGACATATACATAGAGCTCTTGGAGAAAGCCTAGTATCCATTGGCAAGAGAGGGCGAGATCCTGAATGCATCTAAGTAATCGGCATAGCATTGAAATGCCTGACTATGGCAGAGTGCTCACCAGGATATAAATCATGCTGCTTTGCCATGTGAGACACATCACGCGTGACTATGACTCCAGCTCACGTAATGAAATGGCTTTTTATGAAGCTTGTGCAGGTAAATGAAAGCAAGATTGCTAAGAATTATGTGCAATAATCCAGTTTTGGGAAAAGAACTGAATGGACAGGACTACACCTGTAATGAAAACGAAGTATTCCTGTTAGGATGCTCGCAGATAGGTCTATGTATTGAGTGCCTGTAGGATCTCCACATGCTCCTCCTTAAAGTTGGGGTGACTGGTGTGAATTTTGGCATCCATCCTAACTTCTAAGATTTGTCCTTAATTTGTCCTCAAACCGTGAGGTACAAGAGCCCCTTGGGGGCAATGATTGTAAGGACTCTGCCTAGCCTGGGGAGAAATCATGCTGCCAGAATCACTTTTCATTCCCTAGTGGGTCATATTTGTTAAAATATTCCTAACATTGAAATTAGGATTCCTTTGATATCTTCCCCAGATTTTTTTTCTTTATATTTATTTTATTTATATTTATTTTATTTTATTATTATTTTTTATTGGAGTATAGTTGATTTACAATGTTGTGTTAGTTTCTGTTGTGCAGAAAAGTGAATCTCTTATATGTGGAATCAAAAAAAAATGGTACAAATGAACTTATTTGCAAAGCAGAAATAAAGCCACAGATGTAGAAAACAAATTTATAGTTACCAGGGGGGAAAGCCGGCAGGGGGGTGGAGAGATAGAGGATAATTTTCTATGCTTCTCTCCAAGTGGTCTTGGCTCAGAACCCAAAAAGAGGGTCCCTCTCTTCCTAGGAGTCTGTAATGGCCATCACAGCCCGAGCCTGTGTGAAAATTCTCCCAGTTACCTGTCTGGCTGGTTCAGCTTTGTTCTGATCAAAACGTATTTTTTTCTTCGTGATGTTATTCCAGGGTCAAATTCCTAGCTTCCCTGGTGTAAATAAATCGGCTGTGTGTAACTTGTCTACAACAGAAGACACATCACCGTATATAGAGTGTAAGAGAGATTTCCCTTTGATGAAAAAAAAGTTAAATGTTTATAAGAAATTCTGCAGGTCTGGATACCATTAACTTTAAACAATTAATAAAAGTGACACAAGGACACAATAAATTCTAGTTTTCAAAGAAACAATTTGACTTTCTACATTGCTTCTGCCTCACTGGTGTTTGAGATGAAAGGGACAGTAATTGAAGTGAAGCTCATCAGCATTAAAGAAGACCTCATGGGGAGAAGCAGAGGGGGGCGGTGGTTAAGAAGGCTGTGGAATCCTGCAGCACAGGCAGGGGCTCAGGGATCTGAGGGAGAGGCAGCCATGGGGACACATATCTTCTTAAGAGCCAGACCAGGACCTGGTGAAATATTTTTAGTTAAAAGAAAAAAAAGAGGGAGAATAAGCAAATGGTGGACGAAGTACTTTTTTGCATCTTACTTTGTTCCAGTTTCATTATTAAAAAAAAAAAAAACCCTCATGCTTTTTGTTTTTAACTTTTTATTTTATATTGGAGTATAGTGGTTTTACAATGTTGTGTTAGTTTCAGGTGTACAGCAGAGTGATACAGTGATACATATACATGTATCTACTTTTTCAAATTCTTTTCCCATTTAGGTTGTTACATAACATTGAAAAACCCTCACGCTTTAACAAAACAGGTTTCTGTAAACTGACTCTAGAAACCAATGGAAGAATAAATCTATTATGCCAGTAAGGAATAATGAATCTGTAACCTAAGTGGTCCCAAGTTTTCTCACCAGTTCTGAGGTTCCTCTTCTTTTGAAATCTAAATAGTTCTACTGGCTAACACTTGTTGAGTACTTGCTCTATGCCACGTGCTGATCTTCTACCAGTCTTTACTGGGACCATATCTAATCTCACCTCCCCTACGCCCTTAATCCTAAAGAGTTGAAATGATCTTTTCAAAGCAAATCTAATTGTCCTTCCCTTGCTTCCACCTCTCAATCACTCCTCATTACTCAGGAACATATCCCAAAGTTTTGACTTGCCCTACAGGTGCTGCAGGTCTCCAGACACTTTATGGCCCCATATTGCAAGCACTGTGCTCCGCCTCTTTTGGGGGCCTCAGGTTGCTGGCTTTTTGGTTAATCTGATGCTCACACCACCTCCTGCCTCAGGGCCATTGCCCATGCTGGACCCTTTCCCTTTGCTTGCTGTGGTGAGCACCACATATTTCTCAGATCTCAGCTGAAATGCCATGTCCCGAGAAGAATATCTTGACTCCCCAATTTAGATCAGTTTCCATATCACACTGTCTCACCACACCTGTATTTCTCTCCTGTTGTCCTTATCAGAGTTGCAGTTGGGTGTTTTGAGGGTGACCCTTTGGTTCCTGTGTGCCTCTTCCACTAGACTGGATGCACTTTGAGGGCAGGATCATCTCTAGTTTTGTTTACCAGAGTTCCTTCCAGTATCGAGCACAATGCCTGGCACAGAAAACGCATTCAATACGTTTATGGAATGAATGGATGGATGGATTCTGAGTAAAAAGACCAACCTGACTTGTTTTAAATTAGGACACATATTATGCCGGGAACCAGCATTCCTATAGGAAGAAACACCTGCCACATCAACTGATGTGCTCTCAAGAGGCTACATTGCTGTTGTTGTACTCAGGAACTCTAGACACACTAATTTAAGCCCCGTTTTCCATTGTTGAAAGTGACTTTGCCTGAATGCGTCAGTTAGCAGTGAGAGGGCTGGGGTTATTTAGAGCCTGTGTTCCACAGGCTACATTTTACTTAAGGCTTATATTAGTCATAGCATCCTTTCTCTCTCCAAAGTATTTCACAGTCCTTCTTCGGCAACCTGTCTTCACCATAACTGCATCCCTCCTACATTTTTATGAAAAAACTCCTTTCCTTTGAAGCTCATAGCTGACTTTAATTACTTTTTCTACTCCTAGTTACTGCAGCACGTTCCTTGAAGACATAGGTGCCTGCCTTATAGTTTTCCTCTTTGACTCAATTCCTTCTATTATCTGGGGGATTTCAATGTCCTTGAAGCTAATTCATACCAAGCACTGTTCTAATAGCTTCCTTCACCCACCACAACTATAGGCACACCTAGGATCCCTCTACCCCAAACCAGCTTCCACCTGCGTTCTCACCCACAACACCCTCCATCTCACACTTGCCCCTAATGCAACCGCTCTTCAGCCACACAAACTTCCTGCACTGTATCTCCTCTTCTTCTACTAGTCAGCACCCTGTACTCTCTCTCCAGACTCTACCTCTCTAGAAACTCTGCCCTGAAAATCCCCAAATTTACATTAATCCCAACATACACCAGCTCCCTTCCTGTACCTGAGCTTTAATGGAGCTCAGCTCAACTGTGCAGGTGAGTGCCCTGGCACCATGGTGGTCTGCAATGGCAGCTGAGCCCAAGTTCTGTTTGGAATGTCTTTCTCCCATCCTTGACAGCACCCTGTGACAGAAAGCTCCTCTCTCCCCCTACCCAACTCTCACCAACACTCCATGAAGATGCCGTGGTCTCCAACTCTAACAAGGAAATGACAGAGAAGGAATAGAAAGGGCTTCATCATCCATTGCCCTTCCACCTTCAAATTCACGTGCAAGCACATCCATCCTTCTGCCTGCCTAAACCCCATGGGCTGATGTCCTCCCTGCTGCCTAAGGAGAGCCTCCTTCACCTCTGCTTTTGATCAAATCTCCTTCCATTCTCCCTCCTCCTTCTTCCTCCCTTTTGGACACAATAAACGACCTGTTCACTCTGCCTCTGCCTCTTTAATGAGCCTGGTGAGCTGGCAGCCATGCCTGCAGTGGCCTCGTGTTCTGCACTGCTCCAGAATTCTTCCTCCTCCAGCTCCAGGATTGCTGTATCCCATTCTTCATGATGCTCTCTCAGATAGTTGACCCACTTTCAGACACTTTGCTATTGTGTTTACCTTGTATTGCTTCAGGACACTACTTCTAGAAGCCAGGATGTAGTTCTAAGCATGGAACCCTCGGGTACTAGGAATCTGTCACAAGTGCAGAAATCCTGGGAACTGACCTTGCCAGATACAGCCCTTTGAGCTTCCCCTCTCCCAAATTAAGAAAGAATGGAAGATTAGACACTTACATTTAAAAAATGCTCTCTTCTCTTTGAATACTGTCTTCTCTCTTCATTCAGACTCACAGACATAGAAAGCAAACTTATGGTTACCAAAGGGGAAAGGTAGGGTCGGGGGAGGGATAAATTAGGAGTTTGGGATTAACATATACCCACTACTATATGTAAAATAGGTAAACAACAAGGACCTACTGTACAGCACAGGGAACTATACTCAATATTCTGTAATAACCTAATTGGGAAAATAATCTGAAAAAGAGTCTATCTATCTATCTATCTATCTATCTATTATCTACCTATTTATCTATTTATCTAATCTATTTGAATCACTTCGCTGTACACCTGAAACTAACACAACATTGCAAATCAACTATACTCCAATATAAAATAAAAATTTAAAAAAAAGAAAAAAAATGTTCTCTTCTCTTTGAATACTGTCTTCTCTATTCAAACTTTCGGAACAGAGTCTACTTAGGTGATCTACTCAGACATTTGATTAATTCATCATGGGGTGAGCTCATTCAGTGTGAATGCAATGCAGTTTGCTTACTGGCAGGGAAGCGGGGGCAGGGAAAAATAAGGGTATGAATAAAGGAAGAAATAGAAATTTAAAAATCAACATTTAGACACCAGGGCATGCTACGGAGACTATCGTTTATTACTCTTATTTTCTGCATACATAAGGTAGGGTCAAAAACTGGGAAAGTTCAGAACATAAACATGTGCCCATCATACCTTGTCAAAAAAAAGGATGAAATAAAAGGAATATGTCCTTAAGTCTATCTCCTGGAAAAAGATAAGCTTGGCAAATAAGGGAAGTGGTATGCTTTACCTGAAGGGGCCTTGGAGACAGTTCTCACCTGGTGAGCTGGACATCCTGCTTTATTATGTCACCTCCAAATGCCACAATTTCTCGCCTCTAATGAACGAGCCCTGGACTATGTCATCTCCAAGAGCTCTTCAGGACCTAAATTCTGTATGACCTGTGTTCATCTTGGTGGGCACAGGAGTAGAAACTTAGAAAGTGCTTGCCTAACTTTTAATTCCACATGCACTTTAGATTTCCATATAATGAAAATTCCATGTTTCCTCAAAGGTCAGATAAATTCAATGAGTGAGAAAAAATTTGTTAGAGAAACGGTCTGTCTGAGAAGTCAGTTCCTAATCCAATATCTCACCAAAGTTCCCTGACAGCAGAATTGGGATTGTGAGGGTGAGACCACTCTGACACACTGGGAGAACAGAAAGTCTGCAGGGGTCTCTGATTTTTCAGCCAGCACAGCCATCTTTCCAAGTAAGTAATTAAAAACCTGATGGTGTCCTCTTTTCTCTATGCATCTGAAATTTCACATAGAATCTTCTGTTGTTCCAAAGAGAGTGAAGGGAAACCTGCCAAGGAGGATGACAACATGGCAGTGTGGGGTGAGAGGCAGAGTGGGCGAGGCACAGTCTGGAAGTGATGCTGCGTCCAGGTCTCCAGGTGGCCCCGGTGTCCTCGCCCCAGACCCTCCATCTCACAGGAGAGGTCAGTCCCATCTGCAGCCTTTTCCGTAGCAATCCTGGTTCCTGACTTTAGGAACACTTTGTGTGACTTTTTTAAAACAAGTTCTAGGGGATTGAAGTTTATGTTTTGTTTAGTTTCTTTTCTTAATCCCTTAAATATGTTTCTAGAGGACCGGTTCCCAGACATTCGTGAATTTTTTTTTTAATTGAGAACGTAGTTTGCTCTAGTGCAACAATTTTTTAAAATCCCACAAAACTACCAAGATTTTCATCATCTTCTTTAAAACAGGACATTATAACACTAAACGTGTAAAATGGAGAGAGGGTCTTATATGACAGAACAATCTCTACCACAGGAGTTGAAAACCTTACAGAGATGTATTTCAAAACACAACGCTATCTTTATTTTTCTCGTTTTGTCTTAAACCGGTTAAAACTTTGCCACAAATTGACACTGGTGCATGGGCCAGCATTTTGCAATTACATTACTCTTTTAGGGAAGACTCCTAGATAAAAACTGATGGCCCTTCCCTATATTAATACATTTTTAGTAATGCTCTCGCAGTAGTGAACTCCCCAGAAAGGTGGGATCACTCCTTTCTCATACTGTATGTGTGTTGGGCATATTTTAACATGGCACATTCTCTACTGAACTGTGTGTCTTCCTCTCTTACCTATTGGGAGGGCAGGGACCCTTTCAGGCTCTCCAGTCTTCTGCAAAGAAGCAGGATGGGCTGGTTTTCACTGGAAGCTGTTCTTTTGTGAGTTGAAGAGGAGCCAGGGTCCACACTCTTGTCCACAGACAATGGCCCCTTATCCCCGGTCATTATCCTCAACGGGGAGCCAGAAACTCGGTCTAAACATTGTTATTGAGTATAGAAATGATTTTTCCCAAGTCAAGTGGATGGACTTATGAAAATAAATATGGAATGATATGTTTTGTAATTGAGTCCTTCTGTTAGGGAACCACTGACTGAAACCACCCACTTTGACCAGGCAGGATGATGAGTTGTCTGACAACAAGACATCTTGAAAAAGAACACAGTGCTGCTGTAGAAAACTAATCAGGAGAATTCAGGAGGGGCCAAAGGAGGAGGGAGGAGATGATATGTCCTAACAACATCCCAGAAACCCTCATGCTGAAGTCCATCTTGGCTGAGAGATGCACATGCCACCAGAAAGGACCCTGAGTCAGACCATATATGGGCCAAGCAAGATGATTGGCCAGAAATAACCCAGAAACGAAGCCTATTACCACAAAACCTGGGGCTGCGAGCCACATGGCAGAGCAGTTCTCCTGGGTTCCCTTACCCTGCTGCTCTCTGCCCTGGGCACGCCTCCCCAGTAAAGTCTTTTGTTTTGTCAGCACGTGTGTCTCCTGGGACAATTCATTTCTGAGTGTTAGGCAAGAGACCACTCTCAGGCCCTTTCTGCAACAATGATTTCTAATGTGAATGGGTACATTACAGTATTACGGGGACTTTTAAATTACTGATTTAAAACTAATATAGTGGATGGGAGTTGAGAAACAAAGTTTAGCTGGCAGCGGGACTGGTGGTTGTTGAATTTTCTCAGGGAAATAGATCCCAGACCTTGGTGTGAGGAGGAGGAGTGAGACAAAGAAAATTAAATTGGCTTGCCCAATAAAACAAGGAGAATTCAAAAATTTCATGGTGGCTTAAAAGGACGGCAGTGTGAGACTTTAGGGATGGATGGGGAATAGGGAAGAATGGGGGCCAACTGCATGGAAAGAGGTCTGAGGCGGGGGTCAGCCAGGGAGCTGCTTCCTCTGGGGAAATGGCCAGGAGACTTCCGGGAACAAGAGCGTCTCATATGCACTGATAGGCAGTTTCCAGCCATCTGCTGTACGTCTATGGGAGCACTCTCCTTAATTCTGACTCCTTAGGAAACTTTGTTAAAACTACCATCCTGTGTGGGTAAAACCTTGTGTGGAAAAATTTTGGAAAAGTATCCCTGTTTCCACGTTGGGTTTGATGCAGCATAGAGCGAGGAAGAGATTGCAAGAGATGAGAATCTAAGTGAAACAGACCATTGAACAGAAGATATTAGGAGAGGCAGACACTCTGAGAAATGGAAAGTCCCTGAGATTCCTGGGAAATACAGTTAAATGAGGGATGGTGGTGAAACTAGTTTTTATTTCAATATTAAAGAGAAGGGTGCTCTCATAAGATGGAGGACTTGGAAACACCCACACAGCTGATTCTTGGGATGTGCTAGTAAGTCATCTGATGTTTTTAGAAATGGCAGCTTCTCCTGACTTGTTGCTGAATGAGATGAGAGATGTCTTCAACTTTACGGTGTAAACAGGAGCGGAAACCCTGCCTACAACATGCAGCATCCTCACGTCCTAGGAGAACCGTCCTAGAGCTTGACTCAGCACCCAGAACTTTTCATAGGAAAATGATTATAATGGTCAGACTCCTTCAAAATGAACTGGTTTAGTGCTCAAGCCCATAAAACTATATTTTTTTTCCTCCAGAAATTATGGGGGTTTTGACAAAGGAACATCAAACAGAAATTTCTTAGATCAAGAACAGGAAATGAATGATTCAGCAGGCTGGATTTCACCCAAGGAGCTGTCTTCACAGCTGTAGGGAATAGCTGAAAAAAGTTCCAGGGGACTTGCCTGGTACTGCTTGAAAGCAGTCAGGCTGGGAACCAGAGAGAACTCTTTGGAGCGTGATGTAGGACGATTGGAAGGCCCACCTTAGGCTCCCCAGAAATATGTCAGCTTGGTGCCACTGCTCCACTAGAATATCCTTTAATTGCCTCTGAATCCACATTTGGAGGTGGTCCAGGGTGACTCAGGATTTGGGAGAGAGGGAGCCGTTTCCCAGACAGGAGCATCCAGGTGTTTGTTCTGCTCCAAGAGACGAAAAAGACAATTTACCCTGGAAGCTGGCACTGCCGTGCTGTGTTCCAAAATTGAATACAGTGCTGGTTATTGGGGGAGGACTACCCTTCGGGCAGGGCTGGGCAGCGCAGTTACCACTGATTCATTTGCTCACTCTCTTTCTCTCTCTCATCATAAAGTGCAATCAGCAGACACCTAACTTTGCTTGTTATCATCTGATGATTCTATGTGTCCAACTCTGCTGAGTCTGTGGAGAACCATTTTGGAGGGCATTGACCAGGCAATATGACTGGAGGCTGGCCATTGGAAAAAAGGAGTAGCCCTCAAGTGTGTCTCCTTGAACCCACTGTGCCTTGATTTCATGAGGGAGCAAAACCCTTCTACATTCTGTAAGCATTTCGGTACTCAGTCAGTCCCCAGACTTGTTCCACACAACCTTCTCTCACCACAGCTACCTGCTCACCCACAGCCAGATACTCTTCAACCACATGCCTGGCTTTCTGTAACAAACCTGTTTCGTGGGTCTCCTTGTCTCCAGATTTTTCACACTCTCATGCATCCCTCTATACCCACCCTCAGTTTCATCTTTCTCAAGCATTTTTATCATGTTACTCTCCTGCTCAAAAAACTTCACGTATATCTGTAGTATCTTTACAGTATCAGATGGATGTTTTTTCTTCTGGATCTTACTTGCATTCTTTTTTTATGCATTTTAAAATTGTATGCATTTTATGCATTTTTATGTATTTCAGCAGCTGCACACAATATTTTCAAAATGACCTGGGGTATATACACTGGGACACGTACATGCGTTGTATGCAATAAAATACCAGTTAGACTTTTTCTGCCAGCCAACACTTCTGTCAAAGCCCCAAGCTGAGGAGGCTTGGTAAGTACCCCCAAAGTCTTGTAAGTGCCCAAGTAGCCCGTAAGGATTATTAGGAGGTGACCAAAGGGCTCCCACAAGTCTCTGAACCAAAGCCCAGATATTCATAAAAGAGATGACTCGAAATGTGAGGGGAGTTTACTATAGTGGAGAAGTTTTGGTAGCTCTGGGATTACTCTGATGGCTGAGAGGGGAGTGCCAATCGCTTCTCCTCTCCCAGACCAGGTGAGAGGGGCTTGGAGAAAGCCACGTGTGAAAACTGGGGGTACGTGAAAGAAGGGAAGCCACATTTCCCTCCATGGCGAGATCTTTGCCAAGCTCTTGTATCTGCAGGCCTTCCCTAGGGCTGGCAGCCAGCAGAGGGAAATGTGATGAGAGAGTCCTTGGGCTAATTGTATGTGTCCCCAAGAGTTTGTGGTGTTTGTGAACATGGATAACGATGCTCGCTTCTCGCCTGGAGAATCTTGAAGGCAGGAGACTGGACTGAACAGCCTGTAATTGCAGGGTGAGGAAAAGGGGCAGCCGCTTGGCAAGGATGCTTGAGTTTCTCCAGGTACCCAGACATTGAAGAATGTAGCAACCTCCAGACTTCTTAAAGGTGCCTCTATGAAAAAGACCACCTTCAGGGCCCCATGCCAGATGTCACAGTCTTTGTGGAGGGGTCCTCCTAGGGATAGGGGGTTGAGGATGGTCAAGAGGAGAGAAAAAGAGAGCTGGAGAGTGTAGCACCTACGTCAGAGTCTGCACGGGGCTTCTAGAGAAACAACACATGCACCCCAAGAGAAATGTAGCCTTAGGCTGGCCTGGGTTGACCGAAAGCATCAGCAGGAAAAATGATGTTAAACAATTTTTTGAAACCCCATTCTCCATACTTGAGAGGGACTGTGGAATCTAGCCCAGATTGATAAGGGAAGGGAGGACTGGTACAGAATGTTTAAGGCTGTGGATGGACAAAATAAGACTGTTTCTTGTTTTTACTCCAGTGAGTTTAGACTATAGGATAAATATTTTACTTGTACATATATGTAAAAAATACTATAGCTAAAATTTTTATTTTTAAAATATTGATTCAATAAGCACTTTGCAGATCTATCATATCTTGGCAAGATGTGTGTCACTTGTGCTATAGAAAGACATAATTAACAGATCTTTCCTTAAGGAATCCATATGAGGGAGACTGTCATGAAAACACATAAACAGAACGTAATATGTGCTGTCAGTTAACAGACATTTACTGCTTATTTTCTTTGTACAGGAGTTTGCACTAAAGCAATGCAATGGGAATGCAGAGGAAAGGGCATCCAATGGGTATTCCCAGGTCTGATGACTTGACCACAACTGAACTAATCAATTTCACTTATCACTTGTTCAAAAATCTATTATTTTGGTTTTCCCTAGAACAGAACTCATGCTTCTCTCTCCTTGTTATCTCATTGACTTATTTTCATTGAAAATCCCATGATTCCCATTCTTTGCTTACAAGATATTACCCATCTTTGAGTTCCAGCTCAAGTCCTGCCTCTTTCCCTAACCACTATCTACTGCTATGGTCTAAGACATTTTTATCTCTCCTTGGTGCCTAACCACATTGTGTCTCTCGACTGTTATTTAACTTTAAACTTGTGACACCATCATTTGCCTATTAACATGTACTCCCCACTTTAAGGGTTAGACACTCAGTTTTCTAGCTTCCTTTCACTAGTCACTGGTATGTGACTCTATCTGGTCAGTGAGACTTGGCAGGAAATCTGCATCTCACGAGAGAAAATTTCCTCCACGTCCTTCTCCAAAGAGTGTTTTGTCTGTGTGTAATGTTTGACACAGAGCAGCCACCTTTTGACCATAAGGGGGACACTCTGACCATGCATTAGGTGATGCATCCTACAGGGTCCAGTCAGGGGACAGTCATTTGACTAGAGAGTTTCATATAAAGGATTGCTAACTAAACAGAGAATTAACTACTAAAGCATAAGGAGAACTCTAAGAATACAGGAATAGGAGAATGGGGCTGTGACCCACTGGACCGTGGAGGACTTAACTGAGGTGTCCCAGGATGGGGCTGGCAAGCAGGAACTTGCCCATTGACATGCAGGCAAAACACTCTAGGAAAGCACCAGACTTGCAGGATAGCTGCTACCGCGGGTGAATGCTGCAACTCACCAGGAGTTGGCTGAGGTGCAGGCAGAACTCCCTAGAAAGTTGTTCTTTGGGATGTTGCTGAAACTCACTGGGACTCTGCCTGCTCCGATACCCACTGGGACGCTGATGGGTGCACAGGTAGGATTCACTGGGAACCCACCCTCTGGAGTGGGGGTGAGCATTACAGGATGGCTTGGGCACTGCCAGCCTTCAGGTGCTGTGGGAACCAGCAGGGAATTGCTCAGCAGCACCGAAGAGAAGCCCTTTCCTCCTGCAGTGTCCTCAAGTGCCCTCTACTGAAAAAACAGCGTGCCTTCTGGCAAGGGAGAAATGTTTACAGAGCCCACCCCCAGCATCACGAAGCAGAGCAAGGAAGGGTAGATTTGAGGCTGAGAGGCAATAAACTGATAACTGGCACAGGTGAAGAGAATTAATAAATGGTAAGACACCGTGCAGGATGGCACTGATGGGCTGCCAATGCGAGCCCCAACCTGCTCTGCTTCCAGACGTCTTCTTATGTGAAATCATAAATTTTTTTTTGTAATATTGCTTTTACTTGGAAATTCTGTTACTTGCAGCTGAAAGCATTCTATCTGATATAAAACTTATTTGTTTTGTTTTGATCGGAATACTATATGCACATGAATAACAAACCTAAATGGTACAGAGAGACTTTTAATAAAATATAAGAGTCCCATATTCCACTTATCTCTAACCTGGAGCCAACCAATTGCAACCTGTGCTCTCTCCTTAAAAATTGTTTAATTGTGGCAAAATGCACATTACATAAAAGTCACCTTCTTAACTATTTTTATGTGCATAGTTCAGTGGCATTAAGTACATTCACATTCACACAGTTGGATACTCAATTCTGTTTTATAATTTTATTTTGGTTGACTCCATGTAACTGAGATATGTGCTTCATAAAATGCTGGTTTTATTTATCAGCTGAAGATATTATCTTTTTAACTTCCTCCTAAATTACATGCATCAAGTTCACTTATTTGATATCTCCTCCTTCTTCAGCCCAAATAACTGTGTAACTCTTTCAAATGTGACTCTAACTCTGTTCATTACTTTAGGAGTTTAACCTTTAAACAACCATTTCTTTACCATAAATGGTAGGAAACATTTCTCTCACTGACTTTTCGAAAGTCAAATATGCCTCATTTTCTAAAGGTAAAAGGAGAATTATAAAACCAGTTTATTTACCAAACTACCATGTAATGACTGAGTAAAGTGTTGGATTTTTTTTACTGGAATCCCCAGGTGACCTGAGGTTATAGGCAGAAGGCCAAATTTCTGTGTTGTATTTCCCAGCTTAACTTTATGAAGCCTTTTAAATAATGTCAGTCCTTTTCAGTGGTGTCACTTTTGCCAGGGAAGGTCCAGGCATTAGAGATGCCATATGCATCACTGCTAGAAATCTATGGCTGAGCACCTCTAGTGTATTCAAGACATCCTTTTGAGGAATTTTGGTAACAATGGCCCTTGTGTTTCTGCTGCAGAGCCTGCTGCTCAGTTCTCATTCTTGGGACCTGATTTCTGTGTTCCCTGGGTTTCATGTTCTCCTCTTTTTGGTTAAATCTTTTGTTTTCCTACGGTATATTCTTTAGTAGCTTCTTCTTCTTTTTTTTTTTTTAGCATCTTTCTTGGAGTATAATTGCTTTACAGTGTTGTGTTAGTTTCTGCTGTATAACAAACTGAATCAGCTATATGTATACATATATCCCCATATGCCCTCCCTCTTGAGGCTCCCTCGCACCCTCCCTATCCCACCCCTCTAGGTGGTCACAAAGCACGGAGCTGATCTCCCTGTGCTATGTGGCTTCTTCCCACTAGCTATCTATCTTATATTTGGTAGTGTATACACGTCACTGCTACTCTCTCACTTCGTCCCAGCTTACCCTTCCCCCTCCCTGTGTCCTCAAGTCCATTCTCCATCCGCGTCTTTATTCCTGTCCAGCCACAACTAGGTTTGTCAGAACCATTTTATCTTTTTTTTTTTAGATTCCATATATATGTGTTAGCATATGGTATTTGTTTTTCTCTTTCTGATGTATTTCACTCTGTGTGACAGATTCTAAGTCCATCCACCTCACTACAAATAACTCAATTTCATTCCTTTTTATGGCTGAGTAATATTCCAGTGTACATATGTGCCATATCTTCTTTATCCATTCATCTGTCAGTGGACACTTAGGTTGCTTCCATGTCCTGACTATTGTAAATAGTGCTGCAGTGAATATTGTGGGACATGACTCTTTTTAAATTATGGTTTTCTCACGGTATATGCCCAGTAGTGGATTGCTGGGTCATAGGGTAGTTCTATTTTTCATTTTTTAAGGAGCCTCAATACTGTTCTCCATAGTGTCTGTATCAATTTACATTCCCACCAACAGTGCAAGAGGGTTCCCTTTTCTCCACACCCTCTCCAGCATTTATTGTTTGTAGACTTTTTGATGATGGCCATTCTGACCAGCGTGAAGTGATACCTCATTGTACTTTGGATTTGCATTTCTCTAATGATTAGTGATGTGGAGCATCCTTTCATGTGTTTGTTGGCAATCTGTATATCTTCTTTGGAGAAATGTCTGTTTAGGTCTTCTGCCCATTTTTGGATTGGGTTGTTTGTTTTTTTGATATTAAGCTGCATGAGCTGCTTGTGTATTTTGGAGATTAATCCTTTGTTAGTTGCTTCGTTTGCAAATATTTTCTCCCATTCCGAGCATTGTCTTTTCATTTTGTTTATGGTTTCCTTTGCTGTGCAAAAGCTTTTAAGTTTAATTAGGTCCCAATTGTTTATTTTTGTTTTGTTTTGTTTGTTTGTTTGTTTTTTGTGGTACACAGGCCTCTCACCACTGTGGCCTCTCCTGTTGCGGAGCACAGGCTCCGGACGCGCAGGCTCAGTGGCCATGGCTCATGGGCCCAGCCGCTCCGCGGCATCTGGGATCCTCCCAGACTGGGGCATGAATCCGTGTCCCCTGCATCGGCAGGTGGACTCTCAACCACTGTGCCACCAGGGAAGCCCTATTTTTGTTTTTATTTCCATTCTCTAGGAGGTGAGTCAAAGGGATCTTGCTGTGATTTATGTCATAGAGTGTTCTGCCTATGTTTTCCTCTAAGGGTTTTATAGTGTCTGGCCTTACATTTAAGTCTTTAATCCATTTTGAGTTTATTTTTGTGTATGGTGTTAGGGAGTGTTCTAATTTCATTTTTCTACATGTAGCTGTCCAGTTTTCCCAGCACCACTTACTGAAGAGGCTGTCTTTCCTCCATTGTATATTCTTGCCTCCTTCATCAAAAATAAGGTGATCATATGTTTGTGGGTTTATCTCTGGGCTTTCTATCCTGTTCCATTGATCTATATTTCTGTTTTTGTGCCAGTACCATACTGTCTTGATTAATGTAGCTTTGTAGTATAGTCTGAAGTCCAGGAGCCTGATTCCTCCAGCTCTGTTTTTCTTGCTCAAGATTGCTTTGGCTATTCGGGGTCTTTTGTGTTTCCATACAAACTGTGAAATTTTTTGTTCTCGTTCTGTGAAAAAATGCCATTGGTAGTTTGATAGGGATTGCATTTAATCTGTTGATTGCTTTCGGCAGTATAGTCATTTCACAATGTTGATTCTTCCAGTCCAAGAACATGGTATATCTCTCCATCTGTTTGTATCTTTAATTTCTTTCACCCGTGTGTTATGGTTTTCTGCATACAGGTCTTTTGTCTCCTTAGGTAGGTTTATTCCTAGGTATTTTATTCTTTTTGTTGCAATGGTAAATGGGAGTGTTTCCTTAATTTCTCTTTCAGATTTTTCATCATTACTGTATAGGAATGCAAGAGATTTCTGTGCATTAATTTTGTAACCTGCTACTCTACCTAATTCATTGATTAGCTATAGTAGTTTTCTGGTAACATCTTTAGGATTCTCTATTTACAGTATCATGTCACCTGCAGTCAGTGACAGTTTTACTTCTTCTTTTCTGATTTGGATTCCTTTTACTTCGTTTCTTCTCTGATTGCTGTAGCTAAAACTTCTAAAACTATGTTGAATAATAGTGGTGAGAGTGGGCAACCTTGTCTTGTTCCTGATCTTAAAGGAAACGGTTTCACGTTTTTCTTCATTGAGAACGATGTTGGCTGTGCGTTTGTCATATATGGCTTTTATTATGTTGAGCTAGGCTCCCTCTATGCCTACTTTCTGGAGAGTTTTATCATAAATTGGTGTTGAATTTTGTCAAAAGCTTTTTCTGCATCTATTGAGATTATCATATGGTTTTTTACCCTTCAATTTGTTAATATGGTGTATAACATTGATTGATTTGCATATATTGAAGAATCCTTGCATTCCTGGGATACACCCCACTTGATCATTGTGTATGATCCTTTTAACGTGCTCTTGGATTCTGTTTGCTCCTATTTTGTTGAGGATTTTTGAATCTATGTTCATCAGTGGTATTGGCCTGTAGATTTCTTTTTTTGTGACATCTTTTTCTGGTTTTGGTATCAGCATGATGCTGGCCTCTGGTTTTGGTATCAGCATGATCTGTCCATTCATGAAAGTGGGGTGTTAAAGTCCCCTACTATGATTGTGTTACTGTCGATTTCCCCTTTTATGGCTCTTAGCATTTGTCTTATGAATTAAGGTGCTCCTATGTTGAGTGCATAAATATTTACAATTGTTATATCTTCTTCTTGGATTGATCCCTTGATCATTATGTAGTGTTCTTCTTGTCTCTTGTATTAGTCTTTATTTTAAAGTCTATTTTGTCTGATATGAGAATTGCTACTCCAGCTTTCTTTTGATTTCCATTTGCATGGAATATCTTTTCCATCCCCTCACTTTCAGTCTGTATGTGTCCCTAGGTCTGAAGTGGGTCTCTTGTAGACAGCATATGTATGGGTCTTGTTTTTGTATCCATTCAGCCAGTCTATGTTTTTTGGTTGGAGTGTTTAATCCATTATCATTTAAGGTAATTATCAATATGTATGTTTCTACTACCATTTTCTTAGTTGTTTTGTGTTTGTTTTTGTAGGTCTTTTCCTTCTCTTTTGTTTCCTGCCTAGAGAAGGACCCTTAACGTTTGTTGTAAAGCTGGTTTGGTGCTGCTGTATTCTCTTATCTTTTGTTTGTCTGTAAAGGTTTTAATTTCCCCATCAAATCTGAATGAGATCCTTGCTGGGTAGAGTAATCTTGGTTGTAGGTTTTTCCCTTTCATCACTTTAAATATGTCCTGCCACTCCCTTCTGGCTTGCAGAGTTTCTGCTGAAATATCAGCTGTTAACCTATGGGGATTCTCTTGTATGTTATCTGTTGCTTTTCCCTTGCTGCTTTTAATATTTTTTCTTTGTATTTAATTTTTGATAGTTTGATTAATATGTACTTGGCGTGTTTCTCCTTAGATTTATCCTGTATGGGACTCTCTGCTCTTCCTGGACTTGATTGACTATTTCCTTTTCCATGTTAGGGAAGTTTTCAACTATAATTCCTTCAAATATTTCCTCAGACCCTTTCTTTTTCTCTTCTTCTTCTGGGACCCCTATTATTCTAAGGTTGGTGCATTTAATATTGTCCCAGAGGTCTCTGAGACTGTCCTCAATTCTTTTCATTCTTTTTTCTTTATTCTGTTCTGCAGTAGTTATTTCCACTATTTTATCTTCCAGGTCACTTATCTGTTCTTCTGCCTCAGTTATTCTGCTATTGCTTCCTTCTAGAGAATTTTTAATTTCATTTATTGTGTTGTTCATTATTGTTTGTTTGCTCTTTAGTTCTTCTAGTTTCTTTTTAAACATTTCTTGTATTTTCTCCATTCTATTTCCAAGATTGTGGATCATCTTTACTATCATTACTCTGAATTCTTTTTCAGGTAGGCTACCTATTTCCTCTACGTTTGTTTGGTCAGGTGGGTTTTTACCTTGCTCCTTCATCTGTTGCATATTTCTCTGTCTTCTCATTTTTTTAACTTACTGTGTTTGGGATCTCGTTTTCACAGGTTGCAGGTTCGTAGTTCCTGTTGCTTTTGGTGTCTGCCCCCAGTGGGTGAGATTGGTTCAGTGGCTTGTGTAGGCTTCCTGGTGGAGGGAACTGGTGCCTGTGTTCTGGTGGGTGGGGCTGGATCTTGTCTTTCTGGTGGGCAGGGCCACATCCAGTGGTGTGTTATGGGGTGTTTGTGAACTTAGTATGATTTTAGGCACTCTCTGCTAATGAATGGGGTTGTGTTCCTGTCTTGCTAGTTGTTTGGCATGGGGCATCCAGCACTGGAGTTTGCTGGCCATTGCGTGAAGCTGGGTCTTAGCATTGAGACGCAGATCTCTGGGAGAGCTCTTGCCAACTGATATTACATGGGGCCGGGAGGTCTCTGGTTGTCCAATGCCTTGAACTCAGCTCTCCCAACTCAGAGGCTCAGGAGTGACAGCAGGCCAGAGTACAAAGACCCTGTCAGCCACACAGCTCAAAAGAAAAGGGAGAAAAAAATAAAAAAATAAATAATGATAAAGAAAAAGATATAAGGTATTAAAATAAAAAAATAAAAATAATTTAAAGAAAACAGAAGAGAGCAACAAAACAATTAAACAAATCCACCATGATAACAAGCGCTGAACACTAAACTAAGATAAATGTAAAAATCAAAAGCAAATCAGTCACAGACAGCAAACCCCAAGTCTACAGTTGCTCCCAAAGTCCACTGCCACAATTTTGGGATGATTCGTTTTCTATTCGGGTATTCCACAGATGCAGGGTACATCAAGTTTGTTTTTGATTTAATCCACTGCTCCTGAGGCTGCATGGAGAAATTTCCCTTTCTCTTCTTTGTTCACACAGCTCCTGAGGTTCAGCTTTAGTTTTGGCCCTGCCTCTGCATGTAGGTCGCCCTCAGGTGTTTGTTCCCCGCCCAGACAGGAGGGGATTAAAGCAGCGGCTGATTAGGGGGCTCTTGCTCATTCAGGCCAGGGGGAGGGAGGGGTATGGTAGTTATAATTGGAATGCGGGGCAAGCCTGCAGCAGCAGAGGCTGGCGTGACATTGCAGCAGCCCGAGGCACACATTGTGTTCTCCCGGGGAAGTTGTTCTGCATCATGGGACCCTGGCAGTGGCGGGCTGCCCAGGCTCCCGGGAGGGGAGGTGTGGATAGTGACCTGTGCTTGCTCACAGGATTCTTGGTGGCTGTAGCAGCAGCCTTAGCGTCTCATACCCGTCTCTGAGGTCTGTGCTGATAGCTGCGGCTTGCGCTCATCCCTGATGCTCTTTTAGGTGGTGCTCTGAATTCCCTCTCCTCACACACCCTGAAACAATGGTCTCTTGCCTCTTAGGCAGGTCCAGACTTTTTCCTGGACTCCCTCCTGGCTAGCTGTGGTGCAGTAGCCCCCTTCAGGCTCTGTTCACACAGCCAGCCCCAGTCCTCTCCCTGGGATCTGACCTCTGAAGCCCAAGCCTCAGCTCCCAGCCCCCACCGACCCCGGTGGGTGAGCAGTTAAGCCTCTCAGACTGATGAGTGCTGGTCGGCACCGATCCTCTGTGTGGGAATCTCTCTGCTTTCCCCTCTGCACCCGTGTTGCTGTGCTCTCCTCCGCAGCTCCGAAACTTCCCTTCCACCCACCCCCCATCTCCACCAGTGAAGGGCCTTCCTAGTATGTGGAAACTTTTCCTCCTTCACAGCTCCCTCCCGGAGGTGCAAGTCCAGTCCCTATTCTTTTGTCTCTGTTTTTTCTTTTTTCTTTTGCTTTACCCAGGTACATGGGGAGTTTCTTGCCTTCTGGGAAGTCTGAGGTCTGCCAGCGTTCAGTAGGTGTTCTGTAGGAGTTGTTCCACATGTAGATGTATTTTTGATGCATTTGTGGGGAAGAAGGTGATCTCCACGTCTTACTCCTCTGTCATCTTGAAGGTTCCCCATAGTAGATTTTTAAGAATGGGTGCATGAAAGGTACGTTTTCTAAATCCTTGCATAACTGAATTGTTTTTATTTTCATGTACACTTTATGAATAGTTTGAGCATTTTTGATAGTTGGTGAATACAATTCATGTAACATAAAATTCATCCTTTTAAGGTGTACAATTCAGAGGGTTTTAGCATATTCACAAAGTCGTACAACCATTATCACTTATTCCAGAATATTTTCCTTATTAACTCGGTATGTAACTTTTATGTATTTCTGTGTCCAATCTCCTATGTAAATTCTTGGGAGCAAGGACTACACATCAAACACCTAGTGCTAAGCAAAAGCAGTTGCTCCTTTATGTATTGAGTAAGAGGAAAGGTAAATGAAAGTTTAGAGACTTCCATTGCTGGCTTGATGAAGCAAGCACCATGCTGGGAAGGCCCATGTAGTAGGGACCTGCAGGCAGCCTCCAACCAACAGCCAGTAAGAAGCAGAGGCCCCCAGTCTTACAACTGCAAAGAAGTGAATTCTGCCAATAACTTGAGTGAGCTTGGAAGAAGATTCTTCCCCAATAGGGTCTCCAGATGAGAACACAGCTCAGGTAACATTCTGATTGCAGCCTGATGAGATACAGAGGAAGACTCATCTAAGCCATCTGGAACCGTGACTCACAGAAACTGTGAGATAATAAGTGTGTGTTGCTTTAAGTTGCTAAGTTTGTGATAGTACATAACACAGCAATTGAAAATGAACACATCTGGCCTTAACATCTTCTATTGCTCAGTGAGTACTACAGCATTCTGAATTTGGGGCAGCCAACTTTAATCCAGCCTTTGCCAGCACCAAGAATAGAACCTCGTAAATTGAAGAGAAGTCATAAAGATGTTATTATGGATGTTACTCCAACTTTTGAAGAAGTCAATATTCTTCATATTCCTTTGAAGAATAGTAGCCTGAAGGTCTAAAAGCAAATGTGCAAGGTCAAGACATGATGAATGGCTTCAGGAGTCTTTCCTCCCATATGGAAAAGGCTGAGAAATATAGCATTGATACTAGCAGTGCCATTGCTAGGACTGATAATCTGAAAGAGACAGAAGGTATAAATCTCTTTCCCCCACCTCCCCAAGGTATGATAGGAAACAGCTTGATAGACTGTACAGAGCATCAGATTTAGAGTCTGGTAGGCTTGTGTTCAAATCTCACATCTGCTACTTCCTGACCTTAACAAAGTTACTTAATCTCCTTGATTAAATCATTCCATATGAAAACATGCAGCCATAATTTACCTTAAAATTTTCTTGTGATGAATAAATAAGTAATGTGTAAATCACTTAAGGTGTATTGGCACTTAGTACATGCTCAATTCCTTTTATAAACTTCCCATTCTCACCCCATTCATGGTCACATGGTTAACGCTATACACAAGTTTTATTTTGTTTAACTTTTCCATCCTAATTACTACAACGCTTCTCCAGGAAGCCTCTGACCCAGCCATGGCTGGGGCTATTGTGCAGTACAGACCACAGTGCATTGGCAGAAGGTTGGCCATCCAGGTGACTTCGGAGATTGCATCTTGAGCTTTGCAGCTAAACAGGGAACAAATATCCAAGGAGACAAAGGGTTGGACTCTATTTCCCTACTGGGATTTGCTTTTCTGTATTAAACCCTCCTATTCTCAGGTTTCCAGGAATCTCCTAGGAAACATGGCATGAGATGCTACCTTCCACTTGGCTCCAGTTTTCACTTGTCCAGAAACCCAGGACTCACATAGCTCTCAAACTCATTAAATTGGATGGAACACGATGGTTAAACATTGAGGGTCAGTGTCCTTTTTTCTGAGGAGCCCTTTTATACTTTCCAGGGACACATTTTTCCTGGATCTGTATCACTAAGGTTTCTGGGCCGGAGAAATAGCAGAAAAAGCACCAATGTAGGGAAATATTTGGAGCGTTTGAGGATATAAAAGAAAGTCAATGTGTTTGGAAAATAAATGAATTTTGTTAGAGTGGCAGCAAATGAAACTGTATAGGTAGAAGGAGCCCAAAATAAACAAATCCCTGCTGATTGTGGCAAGGAATTTGAAAACTTTCCTAATCGTAATGAGGTGTTTATCTTTTAATGATTTAATTTATCAAATAAACAACCAAATATAAGCAACAGAGCATCATGTATAGTGCCAGCTTGCTAATTCCCTGGAAGTCAGTCTCTTTAGGTTCTTTCTCTTAGTTGGATAAGATTCTACAAAGAATAACTCTTAACTTGCTATCTTCCATGTCTTCTTCTTCTTTTTAATATTTGCCACCTCCTTATCTCTCTGCTGCCAACAGGTAAATGTATTCAGTTCTACCTTCCAGTTTACGATCATTTCAGTTGTTTAATCCATTGATGATATCTTCCTTTAATAACTGTATCTGTTTCTAAAAGATCTTAAACAAATCTGCCTGACCATTTTGTTAGTTTTGTGTTTCTTAGTAATGTTTTATAGTCTGTATTTCTTTGGAAATATTTCATACATACTGACTTTATATTCTAAATTTTTATCATTTTAATATTAGTAGTCTTTGAGGGGCTCTGATCTTTGTTCTTCATCTGCTTACTTTTCTTATGGAGGACTATTTTCTTGAATGTATGGAAATATATTACTGTAAGCTCATATTTGGTTGAGCATGAGCTCTGGAAGCACTGGTGATAATTTTCTTCAGAAAAGATGTTGTTTTATATTAATAACCTGTTACCACTTTAATTAAAGTTTTTGAGCTTGGATCTCCCTGAATGCAGGCAGTGTGTTTTTGAACTGTAGATCTGCAGGAGAGCAGGCTTAAGATTGCAAATTCTTAGTGATAATCATTATTATTTTATCCCACTTGCAAGAGGAGAAAAAAGACATGTTTCCTTGTAGGCAACTTTGTATCAGTCAGAATAGGCTCTGTAATGCTAGGTAACAAACAACTCTAAGTGATTTATACCACACTCTCAATGAGTTAGACTAAAAGAGTTAATTTCTTGTGCAAAGTCTGATGTGAATCCACAAAGCTCTTCAGGGAAGTTGTCTTCCATGCAGTGGTTTAGAACACATACCACTTCAATTCTGTGGCTTTTCCAGCTTAATATGATGCATCAGGATTTACCACAGTGGTGGAAAATAGCTTGGAGGAGATAAGCACCAAGAGTTCTACATGAAGTGACACATGTCCCTTTCACTCCTAGACTGCTGACCAAAGCTGTTTTCACCCATCTGTAAGAGGGCTGAAAGCTTGGTCCAGCAAGGGGAAGAGAGCTAGAAATATTTGTGAGTACTAGTAATATCTACCACACTCTTTTTTGACTGGCATTGGATTCTTTTTCATCTTTTAAGATTGTCCTACCTTAATGGAGAAGACTCAGATTTAGCTTCCTGACCTTGTAGAATCCTATAGCTTAATATATTTGTGGCATGCAAATGTTAATCCCCTAAATGCTATGTTCTTCATATCAGTATTTAGCCCAGGGCAGTCTTTATTTTTATATTCATTTACTGCTTGCTGCTCTGTTTTTCAGCTCACAACTTTTTTCTTTGGGGGCTGGGGATTTCCCTTAATTTCTTGCTAGCTCCACAATTGATTTAAAAATATGTTCATGGTAATTTATCCAGAGTTTGAGTTGTGTTAGGGGCAATTTTGAGAATAGTTAGTTGATATTACTTCCAGAAGCAGTTAAAAAACATATTTCCAAGTGGCAAATGACAAAAACATTTGAGACAAATAGCAAGCCTCTAGCTTAATAAGAAGCTAATGAAGACCCGAGCACTGCTCAGTGGTTATCTACAGCATGGCGTTGGAGTAATTGGCATTCACTTAGATTGACTTTTGCATCATGTAGAATTATGCTATATGTTTTGTCCTAATGTGAAACATTTTTTATAGAGTAGAATCATATGGTAATGCTAGAGGATTTAACAAGGAGCTAGGAGGAACATGTCAGTCTACACATGCAGTCTTCAGAAAGCTGTTTTGGAACTGCATGGTAAGAAACCAGTTAAAGAATGAAAAATCAACTTGTATCAGAGAAATCTAAAATTGAGGAGCCAATATTTACATGTTTGATAGAGCATTGATTCTGCTAGTCTTGCTCCCACAGCTCTGCTAGATCAAAACAGCTTCATAGGGGGATCAGATACAGACCTTTCTATGGTCAGGTCCAGATCACCCACACGCTGTTCCTTCTGCTTCAAAGCAGACCCTGTGTTCTGACCCAAGTCTCTTGACTTGATGGCAGTTGCTCCTACTCTATCTCATGGGTAGGGGTCCCCAGATTGGCTCTGGAGTGGAACAATCCCCAGGCACATCTTCTCATCCCTGCCTCTGAAGGTAGGCTCGTGTATCCTTTTTCATATTAATGGTTTTATGGAGGAGAAAAAAAATCGGGTTAACATAAAGACATACTGAAACATTTGTAATCCAATTTTCTAATTGTTTTAGTCCCTGATTTCCTTTCTCAGAAGGAAGTTGGGATCTAGATTTTTCTCTCTGTCCATATAGCAGAGAAGGACTTACCAGTGTTCTCCTTTAGGTGTGACTGTGATCCCTCCTTCCAGGAATTCCCTTCCTTCCTGTCAGGCATGTCATAAGATGCCACCAAAGCTCACGTGAGTGTTCACATTTCTGAGGACCAGGAGATTAAACTGAATCAGACCCATTCCACAGAAGCTCTTTCCCATAAACATGTCTTAACCAACATGTCTTTTGGGAGGTTGTTGGAGAGCCAACTAGCATAGCGCCAAAGAGCTGGACAAGTTAATTCACATTCTGAAAGGAACTTAGTAAGTGGCCACACCTACAAGCAAAAATCAGGGGCAAAAAAAAAAGCTGGGAAATATCAGCTTCCATGCAGGTCCATGCTGGAATGTGGAAAATCGATACTGGGAAGAAATTAGCAGGCTCTGCGTCTTGAATAATTATTTAACCAGTAGTTATCACAGGCACATCCTGGCCAGTCTCAACACCTTGTTAGGTAACTGAGGTACAAAAGTGAGAAAAGATACACATCGTGTCGGCTCATGGAGATTATACCCTCATGAGTAAGGCACACATTAAAGAAATTAATCCATAGTTAATGACAACAGTTTAAGTATTAGGAAGAAACATCACTATTTTTTTCTTTCCCTGTATTTTTCTCAATTCTTCAGCTTTTCATCTGTTTATTGAACTCTTTTTGTCTCACGTGGGGTTTTCCTTCCCAACTGATGTAACTGTCTGGATATAACTCAAGGTCATGTTTAGTGCAGGTATATGGGTTCTGTCCACGCACCAAGTATTACTCCAATTGTGCCCCATACCAGAGATGTCCATCCCTGTGTCCCTGAGCGAAACTACAGATACAGGAAAATGACCAGCAAGTGGCACAAAGAGAAGCTTTGTCCTTTAGCTGGGATTTTGGTCCCAAACCATAGTGTAGAACTCTACAAAACTGGCCTGCACGACATGTCACCCTCCTGTACTTAAATCTGTGTGAGTTGGGGGACAGCTGGGCATTGCATCCCATTCAAAAAACACTGATTCAAAAACTCTTGAAAAGTAATGCAAGCCTTTGCTGAAATGCTGGAAGATGTAGCAAAAGGTTGAATTACTTCCACACGTGCACAGTGTCTTAAAATTCTTCTTCACACCTCTATCTCCCTCAAGTCCCTCCCACTGTGTTAGCTGCCCTAATCTCTCTTCTTTCGCTTCCCCTTTATTTCTGCTTCTCCTCAGAACCTCAAAGTCAACCTGCAATGGCTTAAAGGTCTCCATCCTTCTCCTGCATCCCTCTCACCCCTCCAGATGGACTCTTTTGCCCTTACTCATGATGTCCCGTTAGAAATTTCACATCTTTGTCAGTGCTGGCTCAGCTGATGTCAGCCTGGCACCTCTGTCTGGCTCTTCCATGGTCTCTTTGCAAGGTTTGGCTTAGTCTGCCAGCGACTGCCTCTCATGTAAGATCTGGAAGGCAAGCTGGAAGAAGCCATCATTCTGGAGGAGACGCAGTAGTTGCAGGTAGTTGCAAGGCCAGAGGTGGATCTCGACAACCACCAGCAATTCCTAAGATTCACTGCAGCTTTGGGGCTGGTTCCAGGAGTTCTATCCCCGACCTTGCTCCACCAGTGCTTCTTGTGGAAGTAAAGCTGTCATCCCCTGTCCAAAAGCCCTCCCCACTTGACATGTCTATAGTTACGGTGCTCAGACATCTGATTTACCTCGGACGGTCTCATTTATACCTGTTTTCCCAATTAATTATTAATAATACCTCCCTTTGCTCTCCAAGTGTTCCAGATTCAGTGATAAATTATACGATGGCTTTGCCTAGCAAGATTTTTGTTTCTCTGATGGAATCCTGCCTGATCTACCGCCGCTTATAATTCTCTCCAGTCATTGGCTTGTGGTACTGGAAACAGGGAGGTCTGTGAATGCTTCCTTTCTGTCCCTACCACACCTCAGATCAGCTGAGGTAGTCCCAAGTGGAATCCTAAAACAATCTCTGGGTGGAGCCCTCTTGTGCCTCTGTTTCTGGGTCGGGTCCTGGGTACAGCAGGGGCAGCCCTCAGAGAAGTGCAGCTGAGCTTTTGTATCTGAAGGAGAAAGCACACACTCACATGTGCCCAGAAACTGCTGTGTTAGCTCCACCGCTAGAAACATGGCTTGATGACAGGTCTTTGAACTTGACCAAACCTGATTATCCACTCCCCACTTGGGGGTGAAGAGAAATGAATTAGATGAGAGAGATGGTCTTGACTTCCCTCAAGAGAAAAAGTATCCATGGTTTCATGCTGAACTGTTTCCCTCTTTGCTGACAAGCAAAGTTCTGGTGGTAGGATTCTCGTGGTTAGTCAGACCACAATAATTTCAGTGCTAAATGGTGAGCTTGAGATGACATGTGCTGGGACCAAATTAGTGAACAGCCCTCACTGCCACTCCAAATGCAGCTGGGTGTCTTCAAACTGTATTTCAGCAAGGGGAAGAAAAAGAGATAATAGAAGATACTAAAAAATAACAACAAGGAAGACACATTGCCTCATTTTGAAGTCAGGGGGCCAGTGCTGGCCCAGCTGGGGTCTCCAGAGTACCCCCAGCTTTAGGAATCACCGATGGTCTGAATGCAAGACAGTGAGAATAGGGAAACTCTGGATCTTGGCTCTGTATCAGTGGGATGGGCTGAAGATAGAATTTTCTTTGGACCCCCAAATGCATTCTCTTTCTTCTGAGTTTGTCCTCTAAAATCTTTGATCCCAAGTCTTTAGATGTGGGAGAAGAGTGAATAGAAGAGAGTCAGAAGCTATAAATTTTATCTACTGAAATAGTGCTGTTTCATTTCCTAAAGGACAGGAGAAGAACATTTAATGGGTAGAACAGAAATGAGAAGGAAAATGATTAAAGGTAAAAAAAAGTAAGCAGAAGGAAAATTCTAGGAGGTGAAATTAAAAAAAAAAAAAGCCTTCCCTTGATTGGAGAAATGGGAACACAGTGGAGGAAAGGATTTGTCAATTTTTTTTTTTTTTTTTTTTTTTTTTTTTTTTTGGCCAAAGCTATAAGTTCCTGTCACTTTGGGAGCAGTAGTTCTGAAAGGTTCATAGTTACCCACCATGGAAGACAAAAAACTTTTGTATATCACTGCTTTTAATTCTCAGCTAATTTTGGGTCTACTCAGTTCAGTATGAGGGGGGAAGCTGGGAAATGATTTGGATCATCACCAATGGCTGATTTAGATAATTCAGGATCTCAAATGTGACTTTTTTTTTTTCTTCCAGTTTTCTTGAGATATGATTGCCAAAAAGCATGGTTAAGTTTAAGGTGTACAGCATAATGGTTTGACTTACATACATTATGAAATGATTACCATAGTAAGTTTAGTGAAGAGCCATCATCTCCTATAGATACAAAATTAAAGAAATAGAAAAAATATTTTTTCCAATAACTCTTAGGATTTTCTCTCTTCACAGCTTTCATATATAACATACAGCAATGTTCATTATATTTATCCTGTTGTACATTACATCCCTAGTACTTATTTATCTTATAACTGGAAGTTTCTACCTTTTGACTGCCTTCATCCAATTCCCCCTCTGCTCACCCTCCACCTCTGGTAACCACAAATCTGATCTCTTTTTCTATGAGTCTGTTTTTTCCTTGTTTTCGAAGTATAAATGACCTATAATACTATGTTAATTCCTGTTACACAACATAGTGATTTGATATTTCTATACATTTCAAAATGATCACCATGATAATTCTAGTTATGCTATGTCACCATACCAAGATACAAAGATATTACATAATTATTGAATTATAGAAAACATTATGGATTCCTCAAAAAATTAATAATATAAATACTGTATGATCCAGCAATTCCAGTCCTGGGTATTTATCTGAAAAAATGAAAACACACCCTTATGTTCATTGCAGCGTTACTTACAATAGCCAAGATATGGAAGCAACATAAGTGTCCATTAACAGATGAATGGATAAAGAAGATGTGGTACATATATACAATGGAATATTACTCAGCCATAAAAAATAATGAAATCTTGCCATTTCTGACAACACGGTTGGGCCTAGAGGGTATAATGCTAAGTGAAATAAGTCAGAGAAAGACAAATACTATATGATTTCACTTATATGTGGAATCTAAAAAACAAAACAAATGAACAAACTTAGCAAAACAGAAAGAGAATCATAGATGCAGAAAACAAACAGGTGGTTGCCTGGGGTCGGGGGCAGTATAGGGGGAGGAGAGAAATAGGTGAGAGAAATTAAGAGATACAAACTTCCAGTTGCAAAATAAATGAGTCACAGGTATGAAATGTACAGTGTGGGGAATATAGTCGATAATTATGTAATATCTTTGTATCATGATTTCTTTTTTAATTAACTGCACAAAAAGCTGCAGCATACCCCTTGGTTTTGATAATTCTTTCTCTTTCTTTCCTATTCTTAATTCCCTATATCTTTTTGTCCCCTTCTCTCTACTTATCATTCAGAGTAGTCACTGACCACCAGCTTTTCCACAAGGTTATTATTATTACTATCAGAAATATTTATTGTGATGCTTGCACAATTATACTAAAAACCATTGAATTACACTTTAAACAGGTGGATTGTACAGTATGTGAATTATACCTCAACTAAAGTTGTCATTAAAAAACACAAAAAAGGGAAATATTTCTTGAGTGTTCAAAGCATGACCAGCAGTCTTCTGTTTGTTCCAGTGTTTTACATATGTTAGAAAATTTTAAATTCCTGCAGAGCTGGGTGATAGTACTATAATCATCCCCATTTCTCATATGAGGAAGTAGAAGTAAAGTGGTGATAAGCAAGTTGCCAAGATCACTCAGTTAGTAAATTGGAAAGTTGAGGTTTGAACCCACATCTCTCTGAATCAAAAGGCTGTGCACTTTATCACTCTGAGCTAATGCCTCAAATTAAGGCCAGTTATGAAAATCAATACAAGATTCACATTCAGTGACCAAACCATATGGTTAGTCTTTTTTTTTTTTTAAACCATTTAGCCGCACTGTCTGAATAAAGGAACTGCTGGCTCGATTGTGGCCTCAGCCAAGGTCTGGACACACTGCGGTGAGGTGCTAAATATGGTTTATTAGTAGTTTGTTGTAAATTTTTTTTGCATCAATGCTTATAAGGGATATTGTTCTGTAGTTTTCTTTTCTTGTAGTGTCTTTGTCTAGCTTTGGTACCAGGGTAATGCTAGTCTCATAGAACAAGTTGGTAAGTGCTCCCTCCTCTTCAATTTTTTGGAAAAGTTTGAGAAATATCGTTATTAGTTCTTCTTTAAATATTTGGTAGAATTCACCAGTGAGGCCATCAGGTCCAGAGCTTTTCTTTGTCAGAAGATTTTTGATTACTGATTCAATCCCTTACTGGCCATAGGTCTATTCAGATTTTTTATTTCTTATGATCTTTTCTTGGTAGGCTTATGTTTCTAGGATTTTTTTTACTTCACCTAGATTATCCAATTTGTTAGTGTATAATTGCTCATAATACTCTCTTATAATCCTTTTTATTTCTGAAAAATTAGTAACAATGCCCCCATTTTCATTTTTGATTTTAGTAATTTGAGTATTCTCTCTTTTTTTTATTAGCCCATCTAGCTAAAGGTTTGTCAATTTTCTTTATCTGTTCAAAGAAACAACTTTTGGTTTTATTGATTTTCTCTATTGTTTTTCTATTCTCTATTTCATTTACCTCTGCTTTAATTTTTATTATTTCCTTTCTTCTTCTAGCATTGGCTTTAGTTTGTTTTTTCTTTCTAGGTCCTCAAGTTGTAAAGTTAGGTTGTTGATTTGAGATCTTATTTTTTGTAGTAAGCATTTATAGCTATAAACTTATTCCATAAGTCTTGGTATGTTTTGTTTTTGTTTTCATTTGTCTTTAAGTATTTCTAATTTTCCTCATGATTTCTTGTTTGATCAATTGGTTGTTTAAGAGTGTGTTGTTTAATTTTCACGAATTTGTGAATTTTCCAGTTTTACTTCTGTTGATTTCTAACTATCCTGTTGTGGTCAGAGAAGATGTATGATATTTATCCTTCAAAATCTATTGAGATTTAATTTGTGGCCTAACAGATAATCTATCCTGGAAAATGTCCCATGTGCCCTTTAGAAGAATGTGTATGCTATTTTTGTTGGGCAGTTTTTTCTGTATATGTCTGTTTGATCTAGTTGGTTTATTGTATTGTTTAAATTCCTATTTCCTTACTTATCTTCTTTCTGGTTGTTCTATTATTTTTACAGTTCTCAGTTGGCAGTTCTTTTTCTTTTAGTACTTAAAATGCAGCTTTTATGTCTACTTGCTTGCATTGTTCCTAACAAGAAATCAGCTGTCATCTTTTTTTGTTCCTTGTATACAATCTATCATTTTTTCTCTGGCTGCTTTAAAGATTTTTCTCTTTTTTCACTGCTTTTGAGCAAGTTAATTATGATGTGCCTTGGTGTAGTTCTTTTCATTTTTCTTAAGCTTAGGGTTTGTTGAACTTCTAGGAACTGTGGGTTTATAGTTTTCATTATTTTTGAAAAATTTCAGCCAAATGTTTTTTTCCTTCACATTTCCCTCCTCTTCTATGAGGATTTCAATTACATACTTGAAGTTTTTCCACTTCCACTATTCACTCAAGTCCTGTTAATTTTTTAAATTCTCTTGTTCTCTGTATTTGAGTATTTCCTTTTTTTTCTTTTTAGCTTTTTTTTTTTTTTTTGGCCATGCGGCATGTGGGATCTTAGCTCCCCTACCAGGGATCGAACCCATGCCCCCTGCAGTGGGAACATGGAGTCTTAACCACTGGACCACCAAGGAAGTCCCTCTGTATTTGCATTTGAATAGTTTTCATTACCATGTTCTCAATTTTACTAATCATTTTATTCTGCAATGTCTAGTTGTCATTAATCCCATTTATGTATTTTTCATCTCATTGTTATTTTCATCTCTAGAAGTTGATTTTTAAATATATCTATCTTGCATTTCTCCACTTTAAAATTTTTTTAATCTCCATTTATCTTTCAAACATATGAATTACAGTTATTTTAATGTCTTTTTTTTTTTTTTTTTTTTTTTTTGCTCATTTTAGCATCTGTGCCAATTCTGCTGTGGTTTCAATTGATTGATTTATCACCTCATTAAGTACTGGATTTTCCTATTTCTTTCCATGCCTGGTAATTTTTTATGGGATTCCAGATACTATGAATTTTATCTTGGATGCACGTTATCTTTATATTTCTATAAATATTCTTGAGGGGTTTTTTTGGGGGGGAATAATTTACTGGAAACCATTTTAATTCTTTTGGGTCTTGTTTTTAAGATTTATTAGGCAGGATCAGAGCAGCCCTTCATTCAGGGCTAGTTTTTTTCCATTAGTGATGCAAGATCCTTCAGGCACTCTATCCAATGTGCCATGAATCATGAGATTAGCTAGTCAGTCTAGATTAGGCATTTTTCCTGGTCAGGCTGTTGTTACTTCTGTTCTTTTCAGGTGTTGTTTTCCTGGCCTTGGGTATTTCCTTTACATGCATGAGTTGATCAGCACTCAGCTGAGTACTTGGGACATACCCTTTACATATCTCCCAAATCCTCTCTCTGTGCTTCCCTCTTCTCTCAGTACTGTTCTGTATATTCTAGTCACTTTGTCTCCACAACTAAGGGATTCCACTAGGCTACACCAAGGTTCCCTTGCCTGTGCCATGATCTGGGCACTCACTTGGGTCAAAAGAAGAACTCACTTCATTTGTTTTCATAATTTCAGGAATCACTTTTCTTCATTGCCTGATGTCAAGTGTGTTGAAATCTGTTGTTTCATGCATCTCAGATTTTCTATATTTTGTTCTTTTTAAAAAACTGTTTCCATTGGGAGAGTCAGTCTGGTTCCTGTTATTCCATCTTGGCCGGAAGCAGAAACCACTTCAGTGTCTTTTAACCTCTCTTTCATATATTCCACATCTTTATCACTTCATTTTACATTCTGCCTGTGCTTTTTAAATCAATCTTCCAGTTTTGAATTCTTTTTTTTTAAAGCTGTGTTTATTTAATCTATTTAATCTCCTCAATGAATTTTGAGTTTCAATGGCTATATATTTCACTTTTAGGAATCCTTTATATTTTTTTATGGTTTCTATTGCTTCTATTATCCTTTTTGTTATTTGTTTTAAACAGACCTATTTTATTAATATTATAAAGACTTATAAAGGTTTTTCTGTCATTTCTAGATTGTAGAACACCAATTTTCCCTTTTATTTATCTACAAAGTCTCTCTTGTGGTTATTCCTTCATGTGATTTGATTTTTTTATGCTGACTATTAATCTTAGTCTGTGTTTTTTATTTGACTTAATTTTGTTCTTTGTGAATTCAAGGAATTGCTATCTACGGGCCCTGAGTTATAGATGTGCCTTACAGAACAATTTTCTATTTCTTCTGCAGGATCCCCAGGTATTCCTTGGTTTTTGGATGGGATTTCATTTTAATGACCTGGTTAGTGTTCACTGAACCCCATATGCAGTATAAATTCTGACCCTACACCTGCCCATTGTACAAGCTTATATTTGATTTCTCACAGTATAATAATTTTTTTTCTCCTTCTTACAAGTGGTTTCTCCCCTGGAGTCTATATATTCCAGTCTGTTCTATCTTAAAATAATAAAATTTACTTGAATAGTATGCCCTTTTATCTTCTTTCATCCTTAAAGTCCTTAAAATTATAGTTTATACTCACACCTACCCATTTCTCAACAACCAACACTGTACTAAAATAGCTTATTAAAGAAATTCTCAGAAGCTCCATAGAACTGTCTGGCATAGTCTTCATCCTCTTTTATTTCCATGACATTTCGTGGTGCTGACCCCCTTCCTTTTGTGCATCTTCTCCTTGCCCTTGATGAGAACTCATTCTCAGTATAGCAAGGGGGCCGTTTAAACAAAAACTCTGCACTTAACCTTCTAATGAGTGAAGACATGGTATATATCTGTAAGGAACTAAGTGTTGATACTATTCCATCAACAGTTATGGATATTGGTGGGAAAAAGGAAAAGAAAGGAGATTTCAAGGCTTTGGCCGATTCTTCCATATTACTAAAGGGTAATTTAGTAGATGACAGTTTGTTTAACCGAGTATGAGTCTTTAGATATGTAAATACAGACCCAGTTCCAAGGATGAGGTGAGGAACACAATTGGTCTGAATCATAAAGTGAAAGGAATTACATTTTAGCAGGGAAGGAAGAAGGAAGGGAAACTCAAGAAACAAAGAGACATAGAGAGGCTGGCAGGAACTTGAAGGGGACAGGAGGTAAGCCAAAATAACTCCAGGCTGGACACCATGCAAGTATTGGCCAGGGAGAATCTTCCTGTCCACTACTAGCTTGTCTCAGGACCTGGGGGCATGGTGGGGCTGCCACAGATCTAGTTTCCAGGAGCTAAACGAGAACAACGTACAAGGGGCAAAATTATTCACCTGGAAATCTGTCAGAAACCAGTCAAGACTCTTTTTTGCATGACTCATACTGTCCACACCACTTCAGTCAAATTCCTTAATCAAAGCAACAAGAAAGAAACTTTATAATAGAAATAAGCCCAAACAGTGCTACCTCACACCTTGACAGAAAGTTTTTCTAAACCAGTACAACGCAATAGAACTTGCTGCAGTCATGAGAATGTTCTCTATCTGCATTTTTCAACACGGTAGCTTTTAACTATATGTAGACAATGAGCACTTGAAATATAGCTAATGTAACTGAGAAACTGAATTTTTAATTTCCCTTAATTTTAATGAATTAAAATTTAAATAACAAATGGCTAATGGCTACAGCAAACTTTTCTGTAAAGGGCTTTGTGAGCCACATATGGTCTTTGTTGCATATTCTTTGTTTTTTTGTTTGTTTTAGTTTGCTTTGACTTGTTTTAATTTACTTTATTTTCACAACCCTTTAAAAATATAAAGTGTTCTTAGCTGGAGGGCTGTATAAAAACAGGCCACAGGGCAGATTTGGCTTGTGGTCCATAATTCGTCCTCCCCTGACCTAATCTCTCAGTGCTTTTGAAAATCTTTGTTTTTTAATATTATTAAAAGTAATCATTACTATCATTCCAGTGTTAGATGTGTTAGTGGTCTTTCTTCTTCTAATAGAATTTTTTGCAAACTGTGTTCCATGGTATGCTCATCCATGTTAGGTTCTCTCCACAACAAAACAACTCTGTTTAAATAAGTTGTGAAATACTCAATACTAAAACGCTATTTTTAAAGATTTATAATGCACATTAGTATATTAAGGCTCTGATGAGTTGGTACAGAATATTGGTTTTACATTGATTTGGGTTTTCTCTACTTATTTGACCACCATGCAGGTGGCATGCAGGGTATATGTGTGTGCAAGAAGCAGTGTGTGTAGGTATTATATGCAGCATGCATAGCTACATGATATGTGCATGTGTAGGTGTGTACATGGGAGGGGGGAGCAGGTTTGTAGCAGGTGACACGTATTAATATTCGGAAGAAGGAAAGTTCTACAGAGCCCACTCTTGAGAAACACTTGCTGAACAAGTTTGATGATCAAAATCTTTCTCTCAGGGCTCAGAGCAGAGGCACAGGCAGTAAATAAGTGATTCTCAGGAGAAGTGGGAGGATTTATTCCTGTTGAACTAGTTTAGAGAAGCTGTCCTTAAGACTTTTCAAGAAGGGCTGGTGAGGTCAGCTCTCCCTGGAATGTTCACAGATTTCAACAATGGGGTGAAAGAGGCTGCTGCCTGGAAGGATGCCCCACGGGCCCCTCAGGTGGCCAGAATCAGCTTAGGTCCACGCATCACGCAGAGCAGAGGCTGTGAGACCCAGGGAGACGGGTGGTGGAAATGGCTCTAAAGGGACTTTGGGGACCCTTGGCAGCGCAATTAAAAGTCACAAGACCTCTGTGAGGAAAAGAAAGTTCTTGGTCGACTTTAATTGAGGAAATGGAGAATGGCCTGAATTCAGTAGAGACCGAACAAGAGATTTTGAAAACTTAGGAACCCTAACTAGTTAAGAAGGAGGAAATCCTGCCCTGAGGGCAGGAACATTGAACAGCTCCATTGCTCTGCTAAACTTTGGAGAAGGAAGCTGGGTACAGAAATGGCACTCAATTCAGGGGACTTCAAGGAACACTTTCAGCTTCTCTGAGAACCAAATTCCTCGATCGTCTTGTTTGTTTTTAATTTTCCAAGATGCTGAAGAGACAGAGTAAAAGTAGAGCTGATTCACTGAAAACGCCTGGGTTTGAGTGCGGCCAGGAGAGGAGCAAAGCATCTTCTGCAAAGGTCCTCCTTCCTTTAGGATATCGGGAAGCTGAGCTGCCCCTTTCTGAGGACGTGACTTCGTATATTTACCTCCTGCTAAAGGCATTTTCACGTCTGCATCTTGCCTAGGGAGACTGGTCTTTTTGTTCTTTTCTGCAGATGTTTACAGTAACATTCTGTCTCTACAATGGCCCAGTTATGCCCCATTGATTTCTCCTCTTGATGACTTTTAATAACATTTGAGGGAAATGGGTGGGTGAGTGAACAGTTTTCCTTTCTTGGTCCAACACAGATGGTGGATAGCTAAGCCTGTGCCTTCCTCTGCTCTCCACGTCTGCTGAGGCTGCCTGGGCCTCGGAGCACATTGCTCTGTGCCTGAGAGAACCCAGTAGCTGAGGATGTGAGCCTCATACACTTGGCCTGTGGTTGAGGTAGGTCCAATGGGCGGTGGGGATCCAGTCAGCTACAAGTGAAGGAGCTGGCCATGTGACAGCAGCACACATGCCTCCTCTCACAGACAGCTGTTTAACCTTTCCTGCGAGTATTCAGATTTTGAGAAGAATCTAATGAAGATAGAAATCCCTTTGCTATATAAAGGAACCCATTTCTGGTGGTGACATTTCCTATCTACTTGCCTCGAGCACTCATCAAAGGCCCTCATAGATGTGAACATCTGAGCTACTGATCCTGAAGGCCAGAGTGAAAGAGAATGCCGATGGCCCAAGGTCAGGGCCGAGTGCTGTTTCTTAGCTGGAAGCAGCAGTGGCGAATGAGTGGCTTGCACATTCATCAGAGCCCATGACTGGGTACAGCCAGACCAGCGTGAGTACTAAGTTTAAACAAAGAACACAGGATGGCTGTGGGGCCGGCTGAGGCAGAATTCCCACTTCGACACCAAGACAATCTTCTTGCTGTTGCTGAGTTTTACGACCGTGATGTCACCGAACGCTGCTGACAACAAAACTGTTATATCACTAATGAAAGGGCCTTAAAACTAACTGAGGGACCCCATTATGCCAATACTGGAGCTTGTCATAAAAATCATCAGTCACCGATGCCTCTGAGCTTGAGTCGGGCCTGGAGGGAAAAGAACTGTGAAATTTGGGTTCTATTCAGTTGTTTTGATCTGGACTTCTTTATGAGTAGAAAGAATGAAACTGGCCATATGTGACCTTGTATTTCAAGGAAATCAAATCATTCAAACGAGAGAATTTAGCCTCTTGCCTAACAATTCCTCCAGTTCTCTTCAACGCCACGGTAATGGACTGAAGCCCTGCGTGGCTACATTTTACTAGCGTTTAGAGAACTGTAATAATTGCATTGTTTCTCTGGTTACACCCCAAAATGCATTGCAGATTTCCTCAACTGAAATCACTCCCTGCCATTAATATGTTGTTGGAATAAAGGGCTGATTTTGGCACTGAAACTACACCACCGGCAGGAACAGCATTAAGCAGTGAAAACAGCCTGACTCCTTTCTTCCTGGCTTATCTGTTCATCCCTTCACCTGACAGATATTCACAGAGCGCCAACTATACACCAGGCAGTTGCACTAGGAACTGGAAATATGATGATGCCCTAAAAAAATGTGTCATTCTTGGCCTTACGGACCTTTGCATTGCTGGTAGGAAATACACTTTTCTTTTGTTTCCTTAACTCCAAAACAAATCATTTCATTTACAGCTACTTGGTGGCAGGAAATATTATCCTGGAAAATGATGGGTCAATAACAGAAGGTGGCCTTGAATCAAAAAACTAAATAAATGCTCATGGAATTCTACATAGGAGTTTAAATAAATATACAAACATACAAAACAATCCTCTCTGTATAATATACGTGGGAATATTCAGAACACCCAGACACAGATGAGGCTCTTCTCTGTGTGTGTGGAGGAGAATGAGCTCAGAGACCAGGGAGGGATACAGGGGATTTCAGCAAATGTTAATATTTAATTTTTTAGCTGGGTACTGTGTACACAGGTGTATATAATATATATACATAATTATATGTACACATAAAATGTATATAAATGCATCTACACATGTATACACACAGCCATATACAATGCATAGAATATTTTGAAATACAATTTCCATTTTACAATTAAATTTTAATTGTAAAATTTCACAATTTTAATTTCACAGTTAAAAAGCTATGACTGGGGCTTCCCTGATGGCGCAGTGGTTGAGAGTCCGCCTGCCGATGCAGGGGACACGGGTTCGTGCCCCGGTCCGGGAAGATCCCACATGCAGCGGAGCGGCTGGGCCCGTGAGCCATGGCCGCTGAGCCTGCGTGTCCGGAGCCTGTGCTCCGCAATGGGTGAGGCCACAGCAGTGAGAGGCCCGCGTACCGCAAAGAAAAAAAAAAAAAAGGGCTATGGCTGAACAGCCGCTGCAGAAAATCAGGTACGGGCGCTGAGAACTAGTGGGATTCGCCTGTATCTGCTCTTCACTACACCCTTATCCCCAAACACAATTCTCTGAAACACACCTGTCTATTTCTTTAATATTTTACTTTTTTATACTAGTCCCTGCTCCCTTTCTTTCCCAGATCTCTATCTCTAGATAGTTCAAAAGCTCCCTGGCAAGTGAGAGAAACTTTCAAGGAAGCAGCAAGGGATGAAATCACTCCCTCTTTGCTCACTTACCCCCGTTTAAGAGGGGACGATGAGGTGTCTGAGAGCATCCTTAAGGAGTACCCAGTTCAAAGAGTTAATATTTATTTGTTACATTTTACAAATTGCGGAGAATGGTGTAGAAGCTGAGATACAATGGAGAACTAACACTTACCATCTGAGGGCCAGAGTGAACTTTAAGTAACTCCTTGGGATTTCTCAACTGGAAGATTCCCATGAAATTTTGTGTTGGATTACCCTGGGGGGTGGGGGAGGGATTAAGTTGTTTAATTACTGTTACCATTCTGTGTTTCACACATTTTAATTAGTTTTAATTTTGTACTCTACCCTGAGTCAGTTCCACCAAAGGCACAATTTTGAAAATAATAATGATAAAAACATATCAATTTTTCCAATAAATGATTCTATGCTTGTCAAAGCAGTGGAGAAATCTGTCAGAGCCAGACCATGATATTTGTTCTGTTTTATGACTGTGTGAATTCTGAAAGTCTGAGCTGTCAAAGACAGACATTGCATTTATCCAGACTTTAGACCTACCTTGACTTTTTTTATGGCTTTTTTTAAATTCTGACTTCCTTGCAGTTAGGAAGTCAGAATTTCTTTCTTTCTTTCTTTTTTAAATTAATTAATTAATTTATTTATTTTGGGCTGTGTTGGGTCTTCGTTTCTGTGCGAGGGCTTTCTCTAGTGTGGCAAGCGGGGGCCACTCTTCATCGCTGTGCATGGGCCTCTCACTATCGCGGCCTCTCTTGTTGCGGAGCACAGGCTCCAGACGCACAGGCTCAGTAGTTGTGGCACACTGGCCTAGTTGCTCTGTGGCATCTTCCAAGACCAGGGCTCGAACCCGTGTCCCCTGCATTAGCAGGCAGATTCTCAACCACTGTGCCACCAGGGAAGCCCCTTTTATGGTTTTTTAACACAGCTGATGTATCAGCGAGCAATTTACTTTAAGACATCATGCATCCAAATTGGTATTTCAAAGGTTGATCTGAAATGCCAAAGTAGAGTATGCTAAGTGGTTAGAAGGCATTAGTTGGCTGGTAGGGGATGGAGGGCAGAGGAATGGGGCATGGAAATGAAAAACAAATGAGAATTTCATAGACTGATTTCATTTGGAGGGCCGGGCTCACAGTGGAGATAGGGTCACCCAAGTATAGGCTTGGCTTAGAGGACTTTCAGAAGTGAGCACTGCCACATGAGTTAACCCTCCTGTGTTCATAGCCTGGGCAATTTCTTCTCCCAGATGTTGAAACAAAAATACTTTTTTATATGTGAGAAATAAGAATATATGGTCTGACATGGTTTACTCATAGTCAAAATGGGAAAGAATATTTGAAGTCCAGACTATTCTGGAAATCTAATCACTACAATTCTGTTTTGAACAGATCAATGATCTGATTTTGAAAAAAAAAAAAAATGTATGGGCTTCCCTGGTGGCACAGTGGTTGAGAGTCTGCCTGCTAATGCAGGGGACATGGGTTCGATCTCTGGTCTGGGAGGATCCCACATGCCGCAGAGCAACTGGGCCCGTGGGCCACAACTGCTGAGCCTGCGCATCTGGAGCCTGTGCTCCACAACAAGAGAGGCGGCGATGGTGAGAGGCCCGCGTGCCGCAATGAAGAGTGGCCCCCACTCGCCACAACTAGAGAAAGCCCTCGCACAGAAACGAAGACCCAACACAGCAAAAATAAATAAATTAATTAATAAATCCTACCCCCAACATCTTCTAAAAAAAAAAAAAAAAAGGTATGTATGGTATTAGGAGAAAATCTTTTGTGTTCAAAACTTGAAAAATCAGCAAGGTATTTACAAATGCCAATTATTTGGTTTTGACAGTGGATTTGACACTTGGGAGCTACCTGAGTCCCACAGTGGGTGATGGGTCAGCAGAAAATAATGAACAAAAATGCACAGATACAGTGCTCCCTGGGTCCCAGCACTTGATAGTGACTCTGGAAATAGGTACTGCAATTATTCTTATTGAACAGATGAGACAAACTGAGTCATGTAACTTAGCCAAGGTCACACTGCTAGTGAGAGGTATAGTTGGTATTTAAACCTAAACAATAGGACTCCAAAGTCCATCTTTTTTAACCATTATACAATAGTTTCTCTTACACTAAGCTTTCCTTTTGCTAATTTACCTCCTCTCTGCCCCTCTTCACCATTTCCTCCTGGTTCTCTCTATTTTTTTCTCTTCTTACCTCTTCCAGAATTTCCTCTGGCTCTATTCCTACCTCTGCTTCTTTTCTGTCTTTGTTTTCCATTTCCTCACTTTGTTCTTTCTTTTATGGTCATTGCTTTTCCCTTACTCTCTGTTTACGTTTCTTTCTCCTTTAACTGACTTTCCTACTGCACGTTCATGGGTGTGCCTCTTTCTTCTATGTCCTTAATAGTCCTTTTCTGTAGAAATAAGGGAGGCATGGTACATAGTCAATAAGGCTGCTTATTGGTCTAGCATTAAATGTGTATATGTGGTATATACACAGAATGCTCTACTGTATGGACTTAGTATTCTTTGATTGATTTAATTTAAAAAGAGATAATTCTAATATCTTCTACTTCTAAAAATAATGCCAGTAAAGATGACTATATAATACTTGATAGTTATATTACACTCCTATGTCTTTTCCTTTTTTCCTTAATAAGTTAAAAAAAAAAGGAAAGAAAGGGAATTTTCATCCATGATCTAGAACTCATTTAGAAATCTGCGTATACATTTTATTTGACAAAAGTGGATTTCTCCTTGTGAGGTGGTGATGGAATACGTGCCTTTTCGAAGAGTTAAGAACCACTGCTGCCCAGGAGAAAAAAGCATAAATGTATTCAGAGGATATATACGACCAGGTAACCTTTAAGAACTTATATAAATTTGAGGTTCTATAAATCTAGGCAAAGCAACTTAGTGCAGTAACATTAGCATTAGCTAGACTTTGCCAGCAATACTCTAAAATTAGACTAGTTCTAAATAAATCTGCCTACCTGTGTCCTAAAAGACAACTGGACAGACTACCACGTTCATCTGTTACCTTGGATTCAAGTTCATCTCAACAAATACTCCCCAGTGCCTTCTTGAGGGAGGAAGCGGGTTAAACATTGTGGCTACCAGGAAAATGAGGTCAGAGTTTCACCAACGGAAGAGCTCAAGGGTCAGGGTAGAGACAAATCCCTGCGGTCCCCCAGAGGAACAGACAGTGAAGCTACATAGTCTCGCTGAGCTGTCCGCCCAGCAATTAGAGGGGCATGAGAAGCTGCACAGTGACAACCACAAGGAAGTCATCAGCGTGAGTCATCTGCAAATATAGCCAACTTCATGTCAGCTCCTTGCTTCAGCAGGTGGATCATTTATATTTTCCCTGGAAGCCATCCGTTGGTCTAAATATTGTGGTTGATTTGTTTTTCTGTTGCAGGGGAGAAGGTGGCATTCCCAGAAGTAACTAGAATATGCCTGGACTCAGGCAGAGGTCCAGGCACAAGGAGAAAGATGGGCAGCTTTTGAAATTTCCTCTCTCCTACTGTGGGCCAGCTAAAGTTCTACTCATCTTTCCAATGCTCTAATCCTGAGCAAAACATGCAGCTCAAGTGGGGTCACCATGGGACATCTTTGTTGGCTTTCTGATCTTTCGGTATTTAGCGGCTGGCAGTTAAAAAACAGGACGTAGCTGAGAAAGGAGAATTCATAACACACCTCATCTTTTCTGCACACTGTTAATTCCTCTCACATCTAATGTTTAATCAGAAAACATTTTGACAGCTATTGAAAAAGAAGAGTAGTAACTATTGACTATTTCCATGAACGACTTAGTCTGGGAAACAGAGATCCTGAGATGGCAAATCAAAAATAAATAAATAAATAAATAAATAAAAGTCTGAACATGTGAAATTTAAGGTGGGGAGGTTTAAGGGAAGGCGTGCTTTATCTACTTGAACACAAGTGTTGCAACACTATGACAAAATGGAATTTCTCCTGTATGTATTTGTTTTCCCTTAGAGTTGGAGTCATATTTTTCTGGAAAGTTCTGTAGAATCTGGGTACAATCAAATAATAATTAATATTACAGTGGGCTTTAAATCATAAATATAGGGGAAAACTAATTTTCTAGTTAATGATTATAATGATTAGATTAGCAATGGTACTATATTATTTTCACAGATGGCAAAATAAAAGGAAAAATGAAAGGGAAGAAGGAATCATTTTGGCCGAGTAATTACCTACCTTGGCTTACATCTTACTCCCAGCTTGCAGTCTCAGTGTGTGGCAAATTCAGACTTTCATGATCTGACAACTGTTTTCACTGAAGCAAGAGGACAAAACAGCTGGTTTTCAACTCCAGTCCAGTACAATTCTGCATGCTGGAACCACGCTAACTAAGTCTCATACCCCTTCCTTCTGGAAATGCTGAAGCAGCTCAGCCTGTTCTGGACCATTCTTTCCAGTTGCATCTTGTCACGGGCACTCTTATTTGACGTCACCCAATGCAATGCCCCAGTGAAATCAAAATTCACACTGTCTTTGGGACGTGTGTGGGCAGCAGAGTCTGGAGGAAGGGAGTAGGAAGTGGAGTGACAGGAGAGGAACGCCTCACAAATTGGTGCAGAAGAGGCTACGGACCGTTCCCTTGTGAGTGGCCTGTTTGCTTTTTCTCTGGCTAACAGTGGGAGGAACTGCAATTCCTCTTGGCCAGCCTCGATTTACAACCAGCTTTTCCTGCCTTTTGCTTCAGGGAATGGGGTTCCCAGACAGCAAACCTCTGACTCTTGCCTAGTTTTCAGATAAACACCCACTTTCGGACATCTGCCCAGCTCTTGGTGCCATTCTACAGAGCTGACTTTTCATGGTGATTATTCCTTTCTCTTACATATTTGTCTGTTAAACTACGGAAGGCAGACCTATATGGAAAAGGAACAATCAAATATGGGCTTAACCAACATTTAAGAGTAAACCTCTGGTCTGGAAAGACAAATATATGATATCACTTCTAAGTGGAATGTAAAAAGCAAAAAATGGTACAAATGAACCTATTTACAAAATAGAAATAGAGTCACAGACGTAGAAAATAAACTTATGGTTACCAAGGGAGAAAGGCAGGGGGAGGGACAAATTGGGAGATAGGAACTGACATATACACATTACTATATATAAGATAGATAATTAATAGGGACCTACTGTATAGCACAGGGAACTCTACTCAATACTCTGTATTGTCCTATATGGGAAAAGTGTGGATATATGGATATATGTATATGTATTACCATGGATGTATGTATACGTAACAGTTATACATATACATATATCCTAACAGCGGATATACGTATATGTATAATTGACTCACTTTGCTGTACACCTGAAACTAACACAACATTGTAAATCAGCTATACTCCAATAAAAATTAATTTAAAAAAAACTTATCTGGTCTACCTGTGAAGTTGGGTGACAAGCACTGACCAGGCATGTGAGATGGACTTTTTTCATTATTTATTTATTTATTTATTTTTTGCAGTACGGGGGCCTCTCACTGTTGTGGCCTCTCCCGTTGCGGAGCACAGACTCCGGACGGACAGGCTCAGCGGCCATGGCTCATGGGCCCAGCCACTCCACAGCATGTGGGAGCCTCCCGGACGGGGGCACGAACCTGTGTCCCCTGCATCGGCAGGTGGACTGTCAACCACTGCGCCACCAGGGAAGCCCCTGAGATGGACTTTTACTTCCCAGGATCTCACCCATTGTTTTTAACCTTGAATAGGACTGGCCATTAAATAAACACATGGTCAAACTCTCCATCAATTGGGCTACATATCAGCTCATAAATATCTAACTGGGCTGGATTCTTTCTGTGGCTCTGGGTATGAATGCTTCTATTACTCACCAGATACAACTGCTGCAATTCAGGAAAATGCCTCTCTCTTCCAAGGCTGGGAAAGTCCCAACTTGTGTCCAGAGGTCTCTCATGGCCAGTTACATTGGGATTAGGAGAGATCCAAGCCACAAAGCCCCTCCACTGATGCCTTCCACTGTCCAATCAACATTTGAATGAGTGTATTCACATGTGTCGAGCTGATTGTAAAGATGAGGCTCTTCATATTGTTTTGTTTTATGGAAAAGGAAACCAAAAACTTCCTGTATCAGTATGTTCAGTGTGGGTAGGCTTGCGAGACAGAAAATGGGGAGATTTAGCATTAAAATGTGAAAGCAGTACTTTAACAATTGACTCAGATAAGTATGACCTTATTCAAATATAGGTTATAACTCCCAGGAGCATTCTAGAACTGATTTAATCCCACCCATTTGTTTTGGAGAAGTAACAAAGATCAGAGGTAATTGACAACAGGGCAGTAGTTTTGAAGAACTACCACATGACTACAGGAAGACCATGAGGACAAAAAGCCCTTCTGTCTCCCAGGCAGTGTGAGTTGGGTTTAAAAAGTGAAAGGGGGCCTGGTCTGCAAAGGCATCAACATCGGCGCTTCTGCTTGCACCACAGAAAACGTGAGGGTGTTCTGGTCTCTGTCCCGGCTTTGCCTCCACTAATTTGCTTTGCTAGTTTATATTCATCCTGTGATTCCCCTGGACCTCATAATTGTTCATCGCACACCTTTATAATGAGGGTATTGTGCCAGAAAAACCGCAAAGTATCTTCTCAAATTTGAGGGTTTAGTCTCCACAGTTCTTAGACTGAGTCAAGCAACGCAAGGAAAGATGATGGTTACATACACGTTTCTTTTCTTTTTCTTTCTTTTCTTTATTTCCACAGAGACACTTCTGGTTGTAGAATCAGGGGAAGGTAGTCTAGGAAACACTTAATGAATCTTCCTGGTCTTCTGATCCTTTTCTGTTCTGTCTTCAGAAGTACCGGGGTGTGCTTTCCTGGGCCTGCTTCTTCTCAGAAAGAGACTCCAAGCAATCTGGATGACCTGGTGGAGAACCACACCACTGGCGTAGATTAGGGACCATTCTTTTCAGGCTCTTCCTGAGGCAGGTCTGCACACCTTGCTCAACCAACACAAGCTGCCTCTTGTCCCATTCTACCCCCCTTCCTTGTGCCCCACACTAACCTTCATTCTTGTCCTGAGGAAAGCTCCTTCCCATCTTAAAATCTCCAACCGATGGGATTGCATCTGTCAGGAATGCTCCTTCTCACTCTTCTTCACCCAGGAATGTCCTACTCACCACTAAGCCTTGACTTCCTTAGGGAAGCTAATATCACTTCTTTAAGGAAGCTTTCCATAGCCCTCTGTCTTGATTACCATCCTAGGTTCAGGACTCTATGACATACTCTTTATTTCCTTCTAAGTGCTTATTGCAAATTTAATGATATAGTTTTGTGTGTAGGTATATGTGTGTGATCCTTTATTTATCACTTTCCATCCCTTCATTTTCAGCTTATGTGTGTTCTTAAAGTTAAAGTGAGTTTCTTGTTGGCAGCATATTATTAAAATCTGTTTTTCTTTTAAGAAATGAATTCAGTCACCCTGTGGCTTTTTGATTGGAGAATTATTCCATTTCCATTTAAAGTTCCATTTATTTGGTAGGTAGAACTTAGAACTGCCATGTTGTTAACTGTCCACTCTCAAATCTCCTATTCAGTATTGTCCTAGAGTGTTATCCAAAGCAATAAGGCAAAAAAAAAAAAAGGAGAAAAAAAAAGAAAGAAAGGAAGGAAGGGAGAAAGAAAGGGAGAGAGAAAGAAAGAAAGATAGATAGAAAAGGTTTACAGATGGGAAAGGGAAAAATAAATCTGTACCTATTTACAGATAACATGATTGTCTATGTAGACAATGCCAAAGAATAGGAAAAAATCTTCTAGAATTAATAAGTGGGTTTAGCAAAGTTACAGAATACAAGTTTAACACACAAAAGACAATATTTTGAAGTATATAGAAATATATTTCTATACACTAGCAATGTACATGGAAATCAAATATTTTAATAACAGTAAATGTGAAATAGGTTCAGAAATAAAATACTTAGAGATAAATTTAACAAAACATATATGCAATTTGTAATCTGAAAACTACAAAATGCTGATGAAAGGAATCAAGTGAGAACTAAATAATTGGAGAGTACACATGATATTTATGAATTGAAAGAGCCAACTTAGTAAAGACGTCAACTCTCCCAAAATTTATCTATAGATTTAACACAAGCCCAGTCAAAATCCCAGCAGGATTTTTTGTAGATATAGACATACTAACACTAAAATTTATATGTAAAAGCAGGGAACCTTAGAACATCTACTAAAACAATTTTGAAAAAGAAGATAAAGTTGGAGAAATTATATTGAGATTTTAAGGTTTACTGTAACGCTATGGTAATCAAGGTAGTGTGATATTGGTGAAGAGATAGACACGTAGATTAATGGAACAGAATAAAGAATCCAGAGTAGACTCACACAAATATGGCCAAATAATTTTTTGACAAAGGTGCAAAAGCAATTCAGTTGGGAAATGATAGCTTTTTCAACAATTGATGTTGGAACACTTGGGCATTCATATGTAAAATAAATAAATAAGTAAATAAAGAGAACTTTAACCTAAACTTCACACCTTATACAAAAATCACCTCCAAATAGATCACAGATACAGCTAAAGTTATAAAACTTTGAGAAGAAAACATAGAGAAAAATCTTTATGACTTTGTAATTAGGCAAAGCATTCTTAGACATGACACCAAAAGCACTCCCATAGAAAGAAATGTTGATAAACTGGATCTCATCAGTTAAATACTGTTACTCTGTTAAAGAAGTTGTTACGAGAATGAAAACACAAGGTGTAGACTAGGAGAAAAATATTTGCAATCACACATCTGCTAAAGGATTTGTATGCAGAATATATAAAAACTCTCAAAACTCAGTAAGAAAATAAAAAACTGAATTACAAAATTGGCTAAAGAGCAATTATCTGGTAACTCCCGAAGTTCACTGTACTTGAATGACCTTCTCAAACTATTTATTAATGAGTTAGACGAATCCCTGTTTTCTGTGTCCCCCTTCTGCATTGTCTCTTGGTATAAGAAGTCCTTTTACTCATATAGTGTTCTTTTAGATAACCTTCTCAAACAAATTCATTCAGATCCCATTCACACACTTACTATGTTTTTCGTCTTCCTTAAAGAATGATTGTGTGCATGTGTACATGCGTACGTGCGTCAACACTATGGGTCTTTTTTTTTTCACTTGTAAAGTTTTATTCAGAAATCCTTTACACATTATGCAGAGGTGAAAAAAGGTAATGTTCAAAGCTTCTGTGCTGGTTTTGGATCTGTGTGTATAGATGGCTGGCACTCTGGGGGCAAGGTAGGGGACTCTTGGGGTACAGGGACCTTCTCAACACCCCTGAAATTGTACCACGTGGGAGGTGTGTCCACTTTTCTGAGAATACCAGACATTTCCGTAGAGCAGAAGGACATAGCAAAAGGGCACTGTCCATTTTGTTCTGAGAATGTAAGAAATTGGCTCACTTGAAAAGGAAAAGGGGAGAAATTAACCATTCAAGGAAAGTCTCTGCATCATTGATTGAAACAACAAGTACAACGACAGAACTCTCAGACGTCTGCGTGGAACGAATACCCTCTTGCTGGCTCAGTTTTCTTTCTGCCCAGGGAACCGCTGATGCCCCAGCCTCCTTTCAGAGAGGAGGGGCCAGAGGTTTAGGGAGAAATGAGTCAGGGAGGTAGGGGGCCTCCTTCTTGTCAGCCCAGGGGGCTGGACTCTCACCTGGAAGGCCCTGCTGGTGCCCCAGGGGATGCACTGGGAGCCTATCCTGTGGCTGCTGGGGGAGGGACCACGGAGGGAGGGCAATGGTCCCCACCCAGCCCCCAGCCTCTGTGCGAAGGAAACGCGCTCTCTGTCCCACCCAGTGTAGCTGTGACCATTAATGAGCCCGCCAGCTCCCGGAGTCCTTCCTGAGCTGGCCTGGAGCTTTTCCACAGGGACCGTGGTGAGCATGTCTCAGGCTCCCCTGTCTCTTTTCACTTCCCGTCTGATCATTTTTCCGCCTGCGCCAAGCTGCCTTCTTGTTGGATTTGTTGCATTTTCTTTTTCTTTCAAGTTTATGTCTCTTAAATAGATAACCACCAGTCTGTAAAAGAAGCGTGACATACCTAAACATGCATCAGAGCCCCAGGGATGGGGATACAGCTGATTATTCTATTGATGGTGACAGTAAAATAACTTGAGATTTAAGCAGTGAATTTCCAAAAGCTGAAAACACTGTGTATATAATCAGTCATTTACTCCCAAAGCAATCCAGTAAGAAAGAGAACATATTATATTTCCTTCCTTTCTCCTTCCCTCCTTCCCTCCCTCCCTTCTCACTTCCTCCTTTTCTTCCTTCCTCCATCCCTCCCTCACTTCCTTCGTGCTTTCCTTCTCTCCTACCCCATCTCTTTCCTTCGATAAATGGAACATACTAGGCACCAGGCATTTTGCTGTATACGATACACAATAAAGCACAAAACATAAAGTATTTTCTGAAGTCACCTGCTGACTCAAGATATACAATTGAAAAGCTGGTGCTTCTGGTTCTATGACATTCATGACTCAGATATTAGACCTTATGGATCAAGACCATGAGATGACATGGTCCAGGCAGGGAGGTAGAGGCAACCGGCAGCCTGCTAAACATCCTTTAAACTGAATGAGGCTGGGGAAACCCATCTGCCTGTGCAGCCCAGTGAGTCAGGAATAGTGTCCAGAACACACCTCTGTCTCAAGCACAGTTTCAGAAATGGTGAGCAGTAGGAGGGTTTGAGGTCAAGATTTTAACAAGTGGGCAGAGCATGGGGAAAGGAAAGCTTGGAATCTGCTTCTCAGGCAGGAAGTAGACATCACCTGGGAAGGACTTCCATGGGTTTCCTGCCTTAGCCACTGCTGGGGTCAGGGACAAGGTTCTTGTGTCTAGGAGAGGACTTGGAAGACCAAGATAAGGTACTAACTCCAAGTCCATTGGAGGACAGGTAGACCATATGAAGTAACCATCAGAAGCAGGGAGAACTGGGATCAAGGCAGAAAAAGCAAACGTCAATGGCAAGGCCAATATAGGTGGAGGAGAGAGATCCAACCTGTGGGCCACATGGGGACTGACAACCTTGAACTTCATCTGAGCCCTGTGTTCCTGGAAAGACAGATGAGAAATCTTCTCATTTTGTGTTTCAGGAGACAAGGACCACCTGCTCTCCATATTCTGAGGCAAGACCCACCTCTACCCTTTCTAAGTGATGATAAGTCCCTGTTTCTTCACCTCTATGGAACGCCAGGCACCCTTCCTTTTCTTTTAGATGATCCTCATGAATGAACAATCTCCCATAAGAGCATTTTCCTTAGGTGTCTGGTACATTTTGTCTTTCGCAGGACCCAGATCAAGTTACAGTTAGCCTAAAAACTCAAAATGGAGAGGAATAACAAGTAGGCCAGCCTACAACGTGGCTCTGCGGTCTTCAGATTCTGGAGCTGGTGAGGTCAACATTCTAAGTCCCAGAGCATGGAGACCTGTGCCATTTGCTATGTATCCTGCAGCCTTCAGGATTTGCTTAGGACCTGGAGTAAGGCTGAGCATTGTGTAGTGACTCCAACGTGCAAATACATCAGAGTTGCCTAAAACACCCCAAGTTCCTGATTCAATAGGCCTGAGGAGGGGAGGGGGTTAAGAACTTGCCTTTCTAACAAGTACCCAAGTGACGCTGATGTTGCTGCTCCAGAGACCACACTTGGAAAACCACTGGGGTAGTCAATGCTAGTAGAACCATCTGTGAAAACTCAAAGAAGATGAAGATAAAGAAAATGAAGCTAATTCTCAATAAAATGAGAATGCCTTTGACATCCACTTCATAGGATTGTTGTAAGGCCCATGGGCGTAGATAATGTATGTGCATATATCTATGTAAATTATCAAATGCTATACAAACATAAAGTATTTTATATTACCTTCAATATATGGGGTTCTCTTGAATACTTCCATACCACAGTCCTTAATTTTAAAGAATTAAGTAATAGTTGCCAGTGTAAATCACTGAGTTTAGGAAATGCAAGCTAGGTGAAGAGTAGTTGGCATTTAGGATGAATAAAAGGTATATTTCATGATGAAAGAGATGAAGTGCTTGATCCTCTCTCAGTTTCTAGGCTACACTGCTAAGGATTAGGAAACTTCTATGACTGACATTTAGATATAAATCACCTTGGAGATTCCCAAGTGTATGTATGAGTCAATCATTCAGTGTTTAATACACTGAGTTTTACATTCATGCAAAACGGCAGCCATTTTTCATTGCCCTCCTTGGAATATTTTACACCCTCAGAGTCCCATAGGGTGCATCCTTGCATTGTACTTCTATTTAAAAAATGCTATTCTGAAGATGTGTCTGCTGCTATATCCAACCTCAGCACCTCTTTGCAGCTCCTACTGCAAATGCTGGTTTTAGCATCTTTAGAGGAAAGGTCCTGCCAACCCCTTTAACTGCTACCTTGTCAGAGGGAGACATTGCCTGTGCCTCTTACATACAATTACTTGAGAATCTGGCTCTTCTTTCCTTCTTCCCACCTCCCTACGCTCCTAAGTATAAATCACCAGCCATAGTAACCCCATTTCTTTCTTAGGGCTCAAATGCATTAAGCCTATCAGAAAATGGAAAACAACCAAATTCTTAAAAAACCCAAAGGAAAGATAGCCAGTGCTAATTATCTTGAAGTAATGTGAAAGTTATTTTCCCCAATTACCTACTAGGTAGGCTCCAACCATTCTGCTTTCTTTAAGCCTTTTCCTAAAACTCTTAACTTTTTCTATAGAGAAGATTCATTGTGGTACAGTAATGGGAATTCCTCCCTCCTTAATACTGCCTGGGGCAGATCAATCCCACAGTCTTGTCTGCCCTCAGTTCTTTCAGAATCAACTCTGGGGAACATGGTCTCATTATCCTAATAGAACAAGAAAAAGAAGGAAGGAGGGAGGAAGGTTTGACCCAATATTCCTGGCTCTGGTCAAACAGGGATCTTCAACCCCAAGAGCTCCAGCATGGAGAAGGGCAGGATAATCTTCTCCACTGTTGGATTGTTGGCACCTCTTTTCTCTCTCGTCTCCACCATCAAGCACAAAATGTCCTGGGACTTCCCTGGCAGTCCAGTGTTTAAGAGTCCACACTTCAAATGCAGGGGGTGTGGGTTTGATCCCTGGCCAGGGTACTAGGGTCCCACATGCCGTACAGTGCGGCTAAAAAAAAAATTTCTTCAGGTGAGAAACAGAGTTATTCGTTTTCTCAAATGTGTCAGGAGGCCTTGTGAACACACGTTTCCTCTGATAAGACCACACTGTTGATATGCTTTTTGCATCGGTGCCCTGGGCAGACTACAGATAGGCTCACAAAAATCATCTTTCCGACAATGGCTGGTCCTGAAAGCAAACCCTTGCTTAATTTCACATCCATGACGTTTACATAAATGTACGGTCTTACACAAATATCAACCTCTTTAGGTCTCAAGTCTCAAACAGAAGTTAAGGGGCTAGGCTACATGATGTTTAAAAAATATTTCTTTTAGTTCTGCAGAGTTTTCCTATGAGAATAAAAATGCATGGATTTAAGTTCCAGATCACTGATCCTTGACCCAGTTTTAGTTTGTTTTTATGTGTTCATTTGTTTGTATAATGACTATACTCTATAGTTTATAGTATGATATATATAACTGTATCAGATTGAACAGTATGAAATTTGGCTTTGTAGGTAAAAATGGTTGAATATTTTCTATGGTTCAACCTAATATATTCTAGTAAAGATAATAAAAAGCCACACTTTAAGTGGACTTGAATTTTTTTATTGAATATTATAGAATCAGGTTTTAAATTGGACATGATCTCTTAAGATCTAAGACATTTTTAGCTCTAACTTAATGTTGAAGAAATCTCTTTGTCAGAAGGAAATTGATATAGTTCTTTTTCTTCCTTTCCATTCTTCTTCACTTCTGGGAAATCTAGATCCTCTAGCCTGAGCTGATGGCCTAAAAGATCTTGTAAGCCTGGAAACTCTCAGTCAGTAACTGGCTTACAGGTGCATGGAATCTTGGGTGACTTTTCTTTGGCATGAAAGTTCAACCTATGGAAACATCCATACTTTTCTTTTTTCATAAGTCACACTACATTAGCACAAAAACTCAGCAACTGACCAGAAATTTCAATAGCACTGGGCTCAGCTTTCTCTCTCTAACCATCCATTTCTCCCTTTCCTCATGTCTTCACCAGGATGTACTTGCCCTAGTGGGCTGAGATGCTTCACGGCAGGCCTCCATCCAGCCAACTCACATCTATCTTAATTTCTTTGGCTTCCATCCCTTCTGCCAGAAGGATTTGTTTTAAAGGTTTGCTAAGGTCTAACAAATGGGGAAAGTGGGGTCCATCATATAGAGTGTGGTGCTAAAGGCACAACAGAACTACCAGAGGATGTCAGGGACCAAAGACATGTGGGCCCATGGTTTTGGGGTACACTCTGTGTTTTTAGGGATTCCTGTTGGCTTCATTCTTCAGCTGTAGGAGCTTAAGGATACCTCAGATTGATTTATTAATATCTCAACTTTATTCGCCTTTCAAGAGGAACTGTGTGATGTCTTTGGAATGTTTCAGCCAGAAATCTCAACTCTTATGCTGCTCAAGTCTGTTCCAAATGGAAAAAAATGGAATTTTGACACTTATCCCCTAATATCGGTTTCTTTTTTGTTCCTGCCACATCCTGTGTACTCTTTAGATTCTGGACTAGTGTTTGTAGGAAGGGTTGATTATAAATGATCATTGTTTTCCTAGACAGCTAAAAAGAGTTAGTTACTTTGGGGAATTAAATCAGCTGAAATTGTACACAGCAACACAGATCCCCATACAGAGCTGGGGTACTCACTCAGAAAGAAGGAGGCGTGCAAAGGTGGGCTATCATCTGAGAGGCAGTACTCACAGCCTCAGGGCCCCAACTGCTGCCCTAAGTTCTTAACTGGCTTCATACCTCCAGTGTCCAGCCCCATAAAGCTCATAGCTCCTTCCTTGGTTAATCTTCTCCAAGCACCAATGTTTTCTTTTTATTCCACAGCTTAAAGACTTATCCTTAAAGACCATATCCTGCCCTTCCCTTGTTATGGAGAATGGGTGGCCTTCAGCTTGGACTGGAATACAGTATAGGCCATCTTTTCTCATGTTAGCATCCAAAGATCAACCATTCCACTCGTCCATCACAAATCTGCAGCACCTTCCGCTCCCTGTTTTTTTTTTAATTTATTTTATTGATGTATAGTTGATTTTCAAGGTTGTGTTAATTTCTACTGTATAGCAAATTGATTCAGATATATATGTGTGTATATATATATATATATATATATATATATATATATATTCTTTTTTATATTCTTTTCCATTATGGTTTATCACACTATATAGAATATAGTTCCCTGTGCTCTACAGTAGGACCTTGTGGTTTATTCATTCTCTATATAATAGTTTGAATTTGTTAATCCCAAACTCCCAATCCATCACTCCCTCACCCTCTTCCCCCTTGGCAACCGCAAGTCTGTCCTCTATGTCTGTGGGTCTGTTTCTGTTTTGTAGATATGTTCATTTGTGTCAAATTTTAGATTCCACATATAAGTGATATCATATATTTGTCTTTCTCTTTCTGACTTACTTCACTTAATATGATGATCTCTAGTTCCATCCATGTTGCTGCAAATGGCATTATTTTATTCTTTTTTATGGCTGAGTAATATTCCAGTGTGTGTGTGTGTGTGTGTGTGTGTGTGTGTGTGTGTGTGTGTACCACATCTTTATGCATTCATCTGTTGAGGAACATTTAGGTTGCTTCCATGTCTTGACTATTGTAAATACCGCTGCAGTGAATTCTGGGGTGCATGTGTCTTTTCAGATTATGGTTTTCTCTGGATTTACACCCAGGAGTGGGATTGCTGGATCATATGGTAGCTCTATTTTGTGTTTTGTAAGGAACCTCCATACCGTTTTCCACAGTGGCTGTACCAATTTACATTCCCACCAACAATGCAGGAAGGTTCCCTTTTCATGGAGCTCCCTGTTTAGAGATGAACGTCCACTTCAGGCACAATTCAGAAACTCTACCTGAAAGCATTCCTGCCAAAAATATGGTGGAAACTATAATTCAGTAGACATCGTTTAAGGCTTATACCCTCCATCCACTTTTTCAGGTCCTCTGCCCAGTCGTAAGTTAGGTTACCAAAAACCAGTGCATGTGTTTGGCTCTCTCAAGAAAGCTTCCCCAGAGAATCATGATTATACTTGCCTTCATTTAAGGAACTCTGCAATATCAGTATTTGAAGAAAGGACTTGTGAATCCCGTGAAAGTACAGCTAAAGATAGCATTCCTGTTTCCACCACGTGTGTTATGTGGCAAGTATACTGGACAACTCTTGGGCCAGCACGTTTTTTGCTTTTTTGGTATTAGGAGTGTTGCTGACTCCAGTTTGGCTACCCTTCCACCCCGCCTTCCTTTTTTTAAAAAACTCATTTATTCCTCACCTTAGTTACTCGGGTGTATTTCAAATAATATTGTAAACCATCCTCAATTCTTTCTGAAAAAATGGTAGGTTACCAGTAAATACCCGAGTCTGACCTTCAGTTGGACACCAAGAGACAGAAGAGTCAGGTCTCCAATGTCAAAAAAATGCTCCACGTAGCACCGATCAGAGCTGATGCCTCCTTGACCACATCACAGCCTCGGATGCTCTGAGCTTCCTTGCAGAATCCTTAGTTGCCCATCCTATTTTCTCATGGGTCCCAGACTGCCCCACATTCTTTGCTTGCTTTGGCCCCTGTGGGTAACTTCATTTTCAATTCAGGTGCTTTCTGAATCCCTCCTCAACCTGACTTCTAAGGTTCAGCCATTTGAACTATTTAAACTAGCCTGCATAGGAAGGAACTTCTCTTATTGCAGCATTTTTCAAATTTCAGTCAATTGCATCCTGCTTCACATCTGTATCCTTATTTTGCTTAGTATCTTTTCTTAAATTCCCTCCCTGTGTTTCCGATTGGACCTGAAATACAGAGTCGAGTTCATCATTATTTTTGGTTCTTGACAGACTCTTACCATCGGTACAATCAAGGCTTACATTTCCTTATTTTGTTAATTACTTCGAATACGTAATAAGTGTCTGTAAACCACCACTCCAAACAAGAGTCAAGATGTTGACAATAAATCCAGCCCTATGATCCCCTTCCACAACCTATCCCCTGACCATTGCCCCCTGAAAGGCATCTTGAATCTTGTATTCATTGTTCAGTTGCTTCCTTTTATACATGATCTCATTTCATCAATACGTACATCTAAAATGTGCAGTTTTAAATTTTAATTGTTTTTAACCTTAAAAGAAGAATCTAATGGCATGTAATCTTTTGAGTCTTGCTTTTTTCACTTTATATGACTTACATCTATCCATATTGTTCTCAGTGGCTGTAGTTCATTCATTTTGACCATTATATAATATTCTGTTATATGAATTCACCACCATTTATTTTATTCATCTACTTTCCTGCCATTGGGTATTTGGGTGAGTTCCATGATTTTGCTATTGATAAGAGGGCTGCTGTGAACCTTTTTCTGCATATCTCCTGCATTCAAGGGCTAAAATGTACCTTGGATATGGATACACAGGTGGGATGGTGGCTTATTAGAGCGGGCAATTGTTCCATTTAAGGAGACAATGCCAAACTGTTTTCCAAAACAGTCACACCAATTTTTCTGCCACCAATCACTACAGGTAGCTCTGAATTCACACCCTGCTCAGTAGTTGTGAGTGTCAGACTTCTGAGTTTATACCAACAGGATAGGTGACAAGTCTCACTTAAACATTTTTTAAAGGGAAATTTTATATTTTTAACCATAAGTAGAAAATTCATATCACTTGTTATAAATAGGAAACCATGAAAATAAATAAATAAAGCAACACCAAAATCATATTCAAGATCATCACTAGATACTCCTATCTACTGAAAACAATTAGCCTGAGGTCACCGTTTCCTTTATTAAAAGGGAAAGCTAGCGGGTGTTAGAGAGCATTAACGATTTAACAACAAACTAAGACAGTCTGACTGAAAGAGCATTGAAAAGGAAGTGACTTTCTCATTCTGTGACTTACGGTATTTAACTTTGAATACGCTTAATTCTTAAAATCATCTTCATTGTCACCCACACATTTGCCCCAATTTGGTTCTCTGCTGTATTTCCTTAAATAATCTCTTGTGAATCACAGCCAATTCCTGAGTGGTCCTGTGAGCTTCTGATGCAGTGTTGACAGTGTCAACTTGTAATATGGATCTCTTTGAATAAATTCCTATTTACATTTCATATCAGCAAACAGTTCATTCCTCGGCTGGACCTAAAGAGGACAGCAAAGTCCGTTTAGATTTTACATTCTGCTTCAATAGTTAAGAGATTTGTGTTGTACTCAAGGGCTGTTAGTTGAATAGTCTCTTGTCTGTCTGAACTATTTCTGATCTTTCTGTCTTAGTTTTAACATTTTGTATCACGTATATTTTTACATTGGAAGCTGCCTCAAGTGTCTTGGATGTGTTATTAAATAAATTATGCCATAAGAAAAAGAGCTTCCACTGTGAATGAAAGAATGAATGTGAATGAAAGCGATGATCAATACTACTTTACATCATTTTTAAACTATGGTGTGTGGTTACCTCATGTCTTTCCACCTAGATTATAAGCTGCTAGAAGACAGGAATTACCTTACGTTAAATGTATGTGTTCCTTGGTCCGTAGCACGACATTGGATGGTAGACATCACATAAACACTTGTAAAGGAGTGTGTTTAAGTGGCGCACCTTCTAAAGTAATGGCAGGAAAGCTGGAAGTGGCAATGATCTCAGAAGGAGGTTGCCAAATTTTGCTTGAGGACTCGAAACTGTAATTCAAGGCTTTATTTAAGTTTAAGGAGATAGTTGTGTAGTGAGAAGAACATATGCTTTGAAAGTCAAAGAAACATGGGTTCAGGTTCAATTCGGCCAATGATCCGTTGTGCCATCTTGGGTACATTACTTAATTTTCCTGGTATGAGTGGTTAATCTATAAAATAGGATTCATGCGTCCTTCCACATTTGACTAGGTTAAATAAAGGCAAGACATGGGCTACAGAGCAGATGTTTAAATATTGCTAATTTCCCCTCCCCCAACTTCTCTGAAGGAATTGCTTCCTGTGTAGATTTGAACTTCAAAGATAGTTTCTGCTCACACCTAATAAAATAAGCATTCATGTTAGCATCAGTTTGATTATATACAATGGATTCGAGTGCTGAGTTTTCATTGCCTTGATGTATGACATCAGGCAAGCATTGTCTTATGTTGTGATAGGGAAGAACAAATCTGACTCCACTTTAGATTTTTTCCTTTCACTGTATGCTTTGTGCTCTGTTGCCTATGCTTAGTCATGCCGGCTCTGCACCTTTCGTCAAAGAATGTCGCCTATAGCCGGAAATATATGGGATGACCCATTCTCAAGGCTCTGACCTTTAAGAGTCCGTTCATATAGAGATAAGAAGTTGGAGAACAGAAAATAACATCTGTGTTTTTGGAGGTTTACAGGAACATCCTGACCTGACCTACCTAGGCAGCTGCAAGAAAAAAGGATTCTGACACCAAGAAGTCTGCAACAACCAACCTCATCCCTCCCTCACCTTGCCTTTAAACGTGCTTTGCTGAAACACTTTGGGGAGTTCGGGGTTTGGGGGGGCAGAGGGCACAAGCCACCTGTCTCCCTGGTTGGCCCTTCAATAAACCTTTCACTGCTACAAACTCTGATGTTTCAGTTTGTTTGGCCTCACTGTGAGTCGGGCATACAAACTTGCATTTGGTAACAATGTCAGCTATCCTTAAATGACATCTGGGTTATCTGTCATTCTCCTGAGATCAAGCCTTATAAAACAGAATGAGGAAGGCCTTCTAAAATCATGTTGCCTTCCCATGCAACAGAACTACTACAATACTGTTTTTCTTCGTAAAACCAGTCTGTCAGTTTGCTGGGTGACAATTCTGCTTCAGCTCTGAACACTCAATGTTCCTTCGCCTTATACATAATCAAGGATAAAAGATATTCAGAATCGTGTGGACACTGCATCTCTCCCAAAGGATTCTATTGACCCTGAGAATACGTGCTGGAAATGACGGATAACATTTGTGTTCCGTGTGGGATAGGGCCTTGCATACTCCAAGACACCCTGATGAGAAGGCTGGAGAATGTTATTCAGATGAGGCCAGCATCAGATCCTGGGCAAATCAATGAGGGTTCTTGTAAGATATGAATCACGTCCATTATTTGACCTACACTTAAGATTCTGAGTCTGTCAATGAAGTTGGTCAAATTGGCAGAAATGTCTGTTCTGGTCTCTGTGAACAGTGGAGAAGTATAAAATTGCTCTGAGTGGAAAATTCAACTCTAGCAGGAATTACGAGTCTGCAGCCAACACCACCAAGCAAACTGAAAACCAACCAGAATATTAAAAAAACAAATGACCACAAACCATACAAAATGTTCAGGTCTGTGGTATAAAGAAAAATACTCCAAGGACTCCAAAGGTCTGATTTATTAAAGACTTCAGTTCTCGCAAATGCATAAAATTGCACAATGACTCATAGAAAATCTGTCCCTCAATGCATTTTGCACCAGGTAGAAGGTATATGAAGAAAAACCCCATTTATATAAGGAGCCCATGATCACTGTGATTTATTAGGCAATTTCCCCACATGCAATACTGTGTGAACACCAGGCCCAGCATGGAACCCTAACCAGAAGAAGAAATCAAGATGAGGCCAGAGGGCCCAGCAAACGTCTGGATTCAAAGGCATGTTTGTGTGCAACTTGGCAGCAATGAGAACAAGTAGGGAGGTTGGAAATCTTAAAGAAAGAAAAACATTTCCTCTTGGGCTCCAACAACTAGAGAATGAAGGTTTTCCCAGAGACCATTCATTCCCAGCTAGCTCTCTGGTCCTACAAAATATTAGGGCCTTACCACATCCCCACTTTCTTCCAAAGAAGGCAGAGGTGGCCTGATCCACTGTGGACTGGCTCCCAGGGGCCTCTATTGGAAGTGCCTGTTCCCCTGTGGGCCCCTCTTCCCTGAGGTGTGCTTCCATCGTGCTCGTCCAGAAGATTAAGATTTACACTGAGCTGCACTGAAATATTATGCCTTAGGGATGCAAAGGTAGGGAAGAGGGTACTAGATGATAATGCTGAAGTCATGTTGGCTGAAAACAAAGTGTGAATTTTAGTCTAAAAACGCCTGAAACCACTCCCTCTGTGATCCTGGATGCTACAACAAAAATGGAGCCTGTCTGGGATGCTCAAAGTGTATTAAGGAAATTTCATTTAACCAGATGACTAGGAATAAGTCATGACTTTCTCCAGCTAGTTTCATGGAATATTGCCATGTGGCATATTTCTGTCTCCAGGCACTCACAGAATATTTAAATTACATGGCTGGAACTCAACATGAGATGATATTAAAAAGTTTAATTAGGAAGTTCATATATATATATAACAAATGATGTACGTGTGAAAAAATATATATATATGTATATATATATGTGTATGTATGTTTTCCACAGACACAGAGAATTCCTGGGCAACTTTGTTCTGGAAAGCCCACTCCCTTTGTTTTAAGAAAGCTCAAGGTGGGCTTCTGTGGTGGCGCAGTGATTAAGAATCCACTTGCCAATGCAGGGGACATGGGTTCGAGCCCTGGTCCGGGAAGATCCCACATGCTGCAGAGCAGCTAAACTCGTGCGCCTCAACTACTGAGCCTGAGCTCTAGAGCCCATGAGCCACAACTGTTGAACCCGTGTGTTGCAACTACTGAAGCCTGCGTGCCTAGAGCCTGTGCTCTGCAACAAGAGAAGCCACCTCAATAAGAAGCCCATGCACTGCAACGAAGGGTAGGCCCCACTCGCTGCAACTAGAGAAAGCCTGAGCACAGCAATGAAGACCCAACATGGCCCAAAACAAAATTAATAAAATAAATAAATAATTTTTTTAAAAAGAAAGAAAAAAGAAAGCTCAAGGCATATGCAGCCTTATTTCAGGCTTGGTAGTTTGAATGTCATGATGGAATTCTCTCTACTATGTTGACTACAGCTGTAGAAGCTGGTGGGCCTCCATGTCTCTTCCTGTACCTCTGGCCTTCTCCTGGGTATTTTCACTGTAGATGCTCAGAGAATGAATGGCCTTAGTCTCAGGCTCCACTCTGTGCTTGATTTTTAAACTTGTGGCTGCAGGTCAATGAGACCAGGATCCTTCAGGGTGCGGGGATGGGGGGAAAGGAAAAGAAAACTTGAATGTTTCACTTGGGGTCTTTCCTGTCCTCTCTTTTCTCCAATAAGATTTTTCTGTCATCCCCTGATTTCTTGAGTTCCCCTTTTTCCATATTTACCTATTCAGCTCTCCAACTGCATTAAAAAAGCACAGTCAAGGAAAACAAACAAACCAACAGTTAACTCATAAAGCACCTATTTTAGTTTATGTTTTTACTATGCATTATTAAGTGAAGCCTAGTTAATTTACAATGTTGTGTTAGTTTCAAGTGTACAGCAAAGTGATTCAGTTATGCATATATATATATTCTTTATCAGATTCTTTTCCATTATAGGTTATTACAAGATATTGAGTATAGTTCCCTGTGCTATGCAGTAGGTCCTTGTTGTTTACCTATTTTATATATAGTAGTGTGTATATGTTAATCCCAAACTCCTAATTTATCTCTCCCCACTTCCGTCTCCTTTGGTAACCATAAGTCTGTTTACTATGTCTTCAAAGCACCTATTTTTCAAAACAACCATTGGAATTCAGGTGCAGGTTCTAATCTTCGTTTCACAATTTGCCAACATTTAATTAATCTGTCTGCACCTCTGTTTCCTCATTTACCAAATGAAGATAGTAATAACCAACTCAAAATATAAATGTAAAACATAGGGCCTGGGGGCTTCCCTGGTGGCGCAGTGGTTGAGAGTCCGCCTGCCGATGCAGGGGGCATGGGTTCGTGCCCCGGTCCGGGAAGACCCCACATGCTGCAGAGCGGCTGGGCCCGTGAGCCATGGCCGCTGAGCCTGCGCGTCCGGAGCCTGTGCTCTGCAACGGGAGAGGCCACAACAGTGAGAGGCCCACATACCACAAAAAAAAAAAAAAAAAAAAAAAACATAGGGCCTGATACATGCAAAGTGCTTAATAAAAGGTTAAAAAAATCATCGTTATTAATATTAACAGCTGCTAGATGATGTTGCTTGATAAATTATTAGCAGTTCAAGTTCAGACAGATTTTTTTCAAACAGATGTGTGTAGCTACTGTCTCACATAGCCTTGGACATCCTCAGAAGTATATCTGGAATATTGACATGGAAAAATCCACTAACAACCCTTCCTTGCTGTTTCTCAGTTATTATCCTATGTTCCTTACTCAGATCCTTGCTTATACTTAAAATTGATGCATTATTTTTACTTCTCATACTTGCTTAATGTTTTTTTCAGCTCTCTGTCTGTGATAACTATTTGCAACATGCTTTTTTTATCTTGCTTCATGAACAGACCAACAGTCATGGTGAAGTCCACATACACTTCATGTAGCACAGCAATCGCTATAAATGCTGTTGATAATCCTGAATGCAGAAGGGTTCATCACATTTTAAAAGCCTTTCTGTGATTTTTTTTTGGTGATTTGTGCCTCACATTGGGCCTTCACATAAACCTACCTCTAGTTACCAAATCATTGATTGTCTTCTGCAGCCAACCCTTATCAAACTGTATGGTTTCAAGGGGAAAGTCACAAAAGGAAAATGTAAGTTACTCACATATATTGTTCCAGTACATGACCCCAAATTTGAAGGCAACCATCTCTCTTTTTATTCTTTAAATTAGCTCAGAGCATCTGTTCTAGTGTCAGAAATGTTGTTAGCATGATGGTGGTAAAAGCATTTTTGACTTATTTGTTGGTCTGGCTACCAGTGTACAAGAGTCACTAGTTCAGGAAAGTTCTTCCCATAAGCCCAAGTGATATAGATATATTATTATCACCCCCAAAGCAAAGATGTCTGATTTTCAATTTATAAACTGATAACAACTTAACAGCAATTATTATAAGTGGACTATATTAGGTCATTTTGTTAATCATCAACCTGCATTTCAGAGCCTTGTGAGGTTCAACTGTCAGAAAGTAATTTATGAAGTTCCATGGTTAAATATGGAAAATATATCTCAGTTTGAAAATAAAATTATATATTGTGGTTTCAAATACTGTATTTAATAATTACTGAAGTTAATTAAGTAACCATGAATATTAAATGCCTTGCTTCCCTGCTTTTTGAGTGAGACTATAGAGTACAGATGGTACTTGGCATTTGTGGGCATTTATAGGGAAGGGGGGAAACGTGAACTTTAAGTTAAAAAATTCCTGAGGAGTTTCCCCCCCAGATAAATTTCTGATGTCCCATTTTGTTTTAACAATAAAACTTTCAGGGAGTAGCTAATTAATTAGAAGATATAATTGAGAATATTCCACTCATTTTTTTTTCTGGTAAGACTAAATGATGGAAAAGAAGTATAAAGTATAAGAAATTGATGAATTTATGATCTAATATGAGTGGAATCATGCACAAGTTGTGTGTGTGTGTTTTTTCTTATTTTGGGGCCCATCCTGATCCACTATTAATATGTTTTTAAAAATCAAGGAGGAACTTGTCCAAACCTCAGTTCATAGGAATGGAATTAATATTGCTGTAAAAACAAAGAGTGGGGGGAATAAACTCTGGCACTCTAGCTAACAGGAACCATTGAACTCAGCAGCCGTGAGGACCATGTGACTCATTCCGGGAAAGAACTTTCCTCTGCCATTCTCTGATGGGGATTCGACTGCTTCCATCAGCTATTAGCTCAGCTTTTTAAATTAACCATATTAAGACCCAACAAAATTGCCTAGAAAAAGTCATGTGTTGATGTATTGTCCATGTATTTGAAGATACAAGGATTGTGAGAGATGGATGCTCTGAAGAATGTTTTTTCTTTTTGTAGCATTTCTTGTAAAATTTAAAAAAACTGAGTTGGAAAAATAAAGTTTTATGGAAAAATTTCTGAGTCCTGTTCAAATGAAAAACATTACAGGGATTGTTTTTCCTTACCTCAATTGGTCTTGTTTTCAAAAAAATATGACACATGCCATTTAAAAACTTCAAGATGGGAGAAGAAAAGTCATATGATTTCAATTAAAATAGGTTCTTTTTGTCTCCCAGAGAGTATTTAAGTATTCCATGGGAGCCTGAGAATTCAGTGCAATATTATACGTTTTTCAGAAGGGATGTAAGGGATGTGCTACATTATCGCACAACTTCTTGCCTGTGGTCTGGTCTCATGCAAATTTCTCAATTTGCTTAGAAGAGGAAAGCTATTTCCTGGTTGAAACAAATTTCTCTTTCACATATTTTATCAGACTAGGTTTCAATGATGAACCCTCACATCTCAATGGCTAAAACCACAGTGGTTTATTTCTCATTCACACTACACAACTACACATCCATCATGCTCATTTTGGGCACTCGGGGACCCAGTTGCTGAGACTCAAGCCAGGTGGAAAGAACTCTTTGGAAGGTCTTGCCTTAGTAATTAATTACTTAGCACATAATTGACCCAGTTCAGATGTTGGCCAGAAGTAGTCACATGATGCCATCCTACCCTAAGGAAGCCAGGAAGTACAATCTTTCTGTGTGTTGGATTTATTTGATTAACTGTATGAACACAACCGTACATATAATTGCACACCCACATTAGTTACTTGGAGCTTGGCTTCCAATTCTTCCTCCTTGGTATGAAGGTGTCCATGAATTCTAAAATCACTTGCAATTCATGTAATATGTTGACCCATCTCTTCCCACCTTGTTTTTTATCAACAGACATCAGTTTAGGTTAAACATATGGACATTTTGAGTATGGTTATCATCAAACTAGAGGTTGGACATATATTTACCTTAGATTCCTGTATTTTCATAAGCCAGATAACTCACCAATTATCATCCAACTGAGAATTTATTTGTGCTCTTTTTCGTTAGTATGGGATTTTAAATTTCTCTATTATGACTCACCAGAGAAATCACTAGTTGGAAATTGTTTCCCCTCCAGGAACTCACAAAATCTGACTCAGCTTTCTGGTTAGAAAAAGAAATGTTTTCAAAAATTAATTTTAATTGCTGTCCATTCAGTGAATACTTTGAAGATAGCGTGAGGATTTTGCAACAATTTTGGAAAGCACTTCGAAATGTACTACTAATAATTTCAAGATTATGTCTAAATCTATTTTCAGTCTAACATCTAGTATGTGAAGGTATTTGGCAAATGCCTTGAATTCCTAATTTTAAAGATATTAATCATGAAAATTTGAGAAGCTGCTCTAACTAGATACTACTGCTAGGAAAAATATCCTAAAAATAATCAATGAAAGAGTTAAAGAAATGAGGAGTTTTGAGATCAAGTGCACTGGTCTTCAAGCTTTCCTCTTCCCCAAATAAATATTTACTCAGAACCCTAAAAATATTAAAAGGTAAAAGCAGATCTGCTTTCCTTGACACGGAGTCACTGCAGGTAGTAGGGATGGGGAGGGAAGTTTGAGGCAGGGCTATGGTGGAGGTTTTCTGCGCTAACCATCTGGCTTCTTCCTTGCTCCCCTCTACCTCATGATGGCTTTGGGGGCACTTTCAGAAACCTCTAGGGTTCCATAGAGTACAGGTTCAAATTTGCTGATCTATTCCAACTACTTATTTAGCAGACGAGGGCAACCAGGTTCAGAGAGGTCAACCCGTGAACCAAAGGGTGAAAAGTAAATTGACTGAAAAGCCAGGTGTCTACGAGTAAAAGATTGAGGTTTAGGGGTTTTACAAAATTATTTTATTGACAGCCTCCAAGCCTGGCTCCTATACTGGCAATATATGCTAACTATACATATAACACCTCAATTGGCTTCCATTTATTATGTCTCTACTTATTTACTGAGTAGGGCAATATATCCTAGGTGCCATGGGATTTAAAAAATAAGTCACATTTCCCACCCCCAAGGAATTTGTTGTCTACTTGGAAGAGAAAATTCTTTTAATCTATATTTCTGAATCTAGCATTCATCCATCTAGGCATTCCAGGAGCACTTATTCAATAAATATTTAATGAACATCTGATTTATCAGATATACTCTATGTCAGCTCATATGCCTCTTCTACCTCTTGTATATCTTCTGCCTTGCAACTTGTCCCTTTACGCCTCCTTATTTCTGGTCTCTTCCTTCTCTTCTTTCTCCTCCTTCACCACTACCATCTAAAATATCCCTGAAAGCTAGTTACAGCCTTGTAGCATAGAAAATAGCCTTTCATTCCACATTGGAAGATAAAAGGATTAAAATGCAAATGAACAGTTGAAAGCACAGGTTATACTTGGGTGACTAGATTTCAGTTAAAGTGCAATTAATCAATCCATCATCAAGGGTAAGTGACTGATAACACAGTCTTTCCTGTTTTCATAGGTGTGGTGGGTGGGAAAGGGAGGGGGGTGGTGAAGACAGTAAGAGGCCTTTGGGCAAAGGGAGGGCATGGGGGAGAGGTGCCATCAAGAAACAGAGGGGGTCTGGGACTGCCCAAGTTTGATAGTTTTGCCTGGGACAAATAGAAGCATTACCCTGAAGTATCTGTGCAGTGCAGCTGCACCGCAAAGGCAGCTCTACGTGATTTATGAAAGAGCTCACATGATTTATGAAGACTTAAAAAAACATCAGCACACAGCTGACTTTCTATAAAGGAGCTTCTTTCCCCCGGGATTCAAGGAGCTTGGAATTTAATGAGGGAAACGGAATCTACAATGAGAGACGATAAGCAAACTAGATTGTTTCTCACACAGACAGACCAGAATTTATGTATCCTGATACTCTGGCCTTCACAGGCCTCAGCCAAACGCAGCAACGCCTTGTTCTCAAAACACTCTTTGGAACTCTTCCACTCTGCCCATCACCCTGACACCCTTTCTAATATGGATCACCCCTGAGGATTTTCTCAGAACCTTTAGTTGGCCTGGAATGCCGGCCCAGCTCCTTTTCACCCTCCCCCAGGGCTGCCAGTTGAAATCCTATGCAGCCTTCAAAGTTATAACCCAAATATCGCAGAACATCTCTCTTGCCTCCAAACTTTTCTACCACTCTGCTCATGTCTCAGTCATACTATGTAATATATTTTACTTTGTTATTGGTAAACATCTTTTTAGGTGTGTTCAAACAACACCAAACAACTAAAAACAAAAAAAAAAAACCAAAGAAAGCACATGTTAAGTCTAGGTGGCTAGGCCGTGCATGGCCCTGGTATGATGTATAACAGATAACAAAGGAATCCCCATCTCCTAGTTTACTCCCATTGTCTCTGTGTAGAGAATGGAAATTACTTCTGTTCATTTGCCTGGCAAGTATTCCCATTACCCTGGTCTTTAGCCATCCATAGTCAGGGTGGAGCGGTGAGGGGCAGAGGAATGGCCGTATAGAACAGGACTGGGTTTGGTCCATTACTTTAGTCCCTTTTCTGGGGATGTACTGATTCATCTAGGAGCTGGCAGGTGTCTCAAGTCCAGCCAATCAGAGTCTGAGACCTCTTGATGTAAAATTAGATAAGAAGCATTTGGGGCTATGATGTAGGGCAGCTGAAATGAAGTCAGATGGACAAGTAAAGAAGCAGACAGAGGTAGAAAGAGACCTGGGTACATTACATCCTTGTTCCAATCCTCAAGGTCATGGTTCCTCCCATTTTTGTTTCTAGATATACCCTAGTACCTTCTGTTTTTTTTTTTTTTTTTTTGCTTGTGCTAATTTAAGTTGGCTTTCTAACACTCGCAACCAAATATCTTTGCTAAATTGATCTCAATTAAAGTGACTGATCTTAAGACCTGAATGAGGATGAACGTTTTTAAGCCAAAATAGAATCACTTAATGAATGGGTGAAGTAATTCTAACAGAGCTTTTTAAAAATTGTTTTGATGTCCTGGTCTCCTGACAAATGCCTGTTAGCAATGCCCAAGGACGAAAAATGAGAGAAAAAAGAGGTATAGATATTTGCAAATAGGGTTACAGTTTTCAAAAGGAAAACAGGAAATATCATTGCTGACATGGCCAGCTGCCCAACAAAGATTTCGTTTCCCTTTCCATAGCTTAGAGTGTGGCTGGAAGAGGCTAGAACAACACCATTTGGTAGAGTCATGTGTCTGGTTGTCATCCATGATGCATGGGTAAAGGTGACAGAAAGTTAAGGGGCAGGTGTACCTTCTCCAGTTTCTCTTTCCCTTGGAAGCCCTGGTATAGAACAGAGCCATGAGTGATAAAGTCCCTAAACCATGACATGGATGTTATAAGAATCATGAACTACTCTGAGAATGAAATAAACTTTTGTTGCATTAATCCACGGAGATTGTGGAGCTTACCTGTTATGGCAGCCAGCAGAACCCTACCAGTTCAGGGCTTCTCAAGCTCAGTTCAGAGAGCGTACCACTAAGTCTTGGAAAAATTGTGTGCCAAATCTTGTATGTTAAAAAAGGAGGTTAGCACCTAAGAATAAGTTATGTCAGACTAACCTCAGTCCTTATTGAAACAACTCCTTATTGAAACAAGAGTGAGGTGTATTAGTGCATCTGGTATCTCTGGCTGTAAACAGGAAAACTGACATGACTCTGTTGATATCCTTGGAAACAAGGTGAATTTGTAAACAACTGACCTAGAGGAGTTACCATCCATTGATTATTAGATGGATATTTCCTGGGGGAGACACTACTGGTACACGACAGGACCTGATGCTATTCTTAACCTGTCATATTCTGTACACATTTTTAGATTTCATCAAAGGTATGAAACATTATCCTTATCAGATTAGAGCCCTTGTGTAAAAGGGATGGGTTATTCTATGTTCAACAACAGAATTAAAAATCTAGATGACGCTTTGGCAAACTTTTCCTGTAAATGGACACACAGTAAATATTTTAGGCTTCATGGTCTAAGAGGTAAAATTGAGGATATTATGTAGGTACTTTGACATAATTTCCATGTGTCATTAAAATATTTTTCTCTTGAAGTTTTTCCAATGATTTACAAATATAAAAACAATTCTTAGATGGTGGGCAATAGTAAAACAGGGGGTGGGTCAGATTTGTCCCATAGGCCACTATTGTCAACCCTGATCTAGAACAAAATATTGGAATGAATATAAAAAGAAGTTATTATAGTCTAAAAATAAGACAATGACATTAGACCTAAAAAATCAGCCTCACAAGCATAGAATGAGGGAGACAAGGCTTAGGAGTACATGAGTTTCCCGCATGGACCACATCACAGAGAAATAGTTGAAGGCCCTGGAGACAGTGCCAGGAGGGACAGAGGACACTAGGTTTGGGATAACTGATGAGCCACTTCCCGGAAGAGGAACCAATGCCTTTAGCTTAAGGCACAGTGAGTCATCAGGGGCGTTCTTCCCGGGCTCTAAGTCTGCCCAATAAGGAGAGAAGCCAGGGGATCTGAGCTCCCAGGGCAGGCTGGCCTAGAGGACCCTTAAGCCTTTTCCAATCTTGAGAGTCTGTTTCTCTTCTCTTACAATCGGGCTTCTTTAAGACATGGGAGGTATCTATTTCATGATTCTATCTCTTACCATAAATGAATATTTACTAGTGAGTGAACCTACTAGAATCTGCCAATTGCTTTGATATATGAGACAAGGAGAAGTAAATTCTCTAAGCAGAGGGAGGTGGGCTGCCCAAGTGAGGGGCTTGGTGGGGTGAAATGCTCAGAGGTTACTGGATTCAGTGCAAAGTTTGGCTCCTGTTCTTTTTAACCCTGGCTTTGAGAAGCAGAGAGCAGCCCTGGGGCTTTTCTTCCCAGCCTTGGATTGCATCCCATTACCCCTTTCAACACCAGGACAAACGTTCCTCCGGCTTTCAGGCTCAGCTAATCCAGGATGCCCTCTGACACTCACCCACACATGGCAAGGCAGGAATCTTCCCCCAGAAAGGCTGAGTTTTCCAGCCTGGCTCACAAACAAGCAGCACACAAGTCCTTGGAAACCCATTGAACAAATGTCATCCAGGACTTACAAGCTGGCTGCAAAAATAGAGAGCTCAGTAAAACACCCAGTGGTGGCAGAGCTTCTGGAAACCGAATGCAGGGACAGGCACCAGGGATCTTTCAGCGAAAGTAATTTCCAGAGCTCACATTCAGCGCCTGGCACTTTGATAAGCATTTAGAAGGAGTCCTATTACTACCGAGAATGAACCGGCAGCTGCCTCGCCTGGATTTTGCCCCAAGGGAGAGAGGTCAGCAGAAGGTCAACCCAGAGCAAGGCTGAGACCAGGGGGATGGGTGGGGGTCCCCATGGTCCTCACTTCTCACCCTTAGGAGTAGATGTTCTTCTCAGAATAACTTCCATCAGGAAGGTCGGGCCTGGATGACAGGTAAGCAGATTATTTTCAGGACAAAAAAGATGTGGCTAGGGCTTCCCTGGTGGCGCAGTGGTTGGGGGTCCGCCTGCCGATGCAGGGGTTTGAAACGGGTTCGTGCCCCGGTCTGGGAGGATCCCACGTGCCGCGGAGCGGCTGGGCCCGTGAGCCATGGCCGCTGGGCCTGTGCGTCCGGAGCCTGTGCTCCGCAGTGGGAGAGGCCACAGTGGTGAGAGGCCCACATACCGCAAAAAAAAAAAAAAAAAAAAAAAAAAAAAAAGATGTGGCTAACTGCATCCCAGAGGCCTGCACACCCCACCTCCTAGGAGCTCACATGCCAAAGCACAAATGGCTCTTCCCTTCTGCACATCACATCTAGCAGGCTTTAAACAGACACTGAAAAACTTGTTGATTTAATGAGAAGTTTTCTTAAGAGACAAGTCCCACCTGTTCCTTCTGCTCCCATGAGACTGTCCGTTTACTCAACCATTCAGTTCTGTCCCTGGGAATATAATCAGGAAGACAGAGACTCAGCGGCTGCCGGCTTCATGTAGCTACCTAGACGGCCTCTCACCGCAGGGCCAGGGCACCCAGAGGACAAGGTGGGCCACGCACAGCCCTGTAACCCAGATGTTCCACTAAGACTTCCAGTTTCAGGTTCTCTGCATGGATTTGAGAAACCCCAGGTAGAGCTGGGATGCTGCATAGGCCTGGGTGAGTTTTGGCAAAAAGCTATTAGTACACTTACTTATTCACGGTCATCCCCGGGCCTTGAGCCCATTCTGGGCCTCACCCCTGCTCCTCCGCTAAGGACAAGCAGGTCAAGAAAAGGAGGCTCAAGGGACCAACACTGTTTGCTATTCTGAGGGTAAGAGGGGCAAATGTGCAGATGAGAGACAAGATGGCAGACGTTTAAGAAACAGCTTCTGTGCTCTGGTCTCACCTCCCAAGGAGCCAGCTGGCCCCTAGGGCAGGCCTGGAGCTTGCTGGTTCTCTGGGCCCCTGTTCCCCCAACTACAGGGGGTTCCCCAGCCAGCTCAGAGGGATGGCCCTGCTATGAGATGACAAATGCTCCAGATTTCCACTGGCACTGCTCCAGGACCCACATCAGCTTTGATCATGCCTTGATTAAAATCCTTTGGAGTAAAGTGTAAAGTTCTAAAAATCATGTTAGAGGAGTTCTGGGCCCTTCCAACCTCTTTCATAGCATCTGCTGATATTTTGTTCTCTGCTGCTTCTCACCACCAGTTTTCCTCCAGGTGTCCACTCTTCTACTGGCCCTCTCCACACTGACACACCCTCAACCCCAATGTACCTGCACACACACAGACATACCACCTGGCTAGCACCTATTTGCATCTACAAATCAGCACTGATGTCACTGCCCTTAGAAGCCTTTCTTGATCCCTTACTTCTCAAAGTATGTTAGATGTCCTTCTAAGTTCTCTCTAAAACTTTGTTCTAACCTTCATAGTTCAATGGTTATACAATCATGACTGAATCACCCACGACACAGGAAGTTCCAGGAAGGTAGACCGTATCTGTTTTTCTCTCCATTATGTTCCAGGCACTAGCACAGAGCCTAGAACTTAGTAGGAGCACAGTGAAAACTGGTTTATTCAATGAATGAATGAATGCACTTTCCAATTGCTTAGTTCCTTTGGTTGGCTGAGATTATATCATAGTCTCTGTATCAGCTGCCCGTCTACAACAGTGAATGAGTTACTGAAGGGTGCCATGTGGTGGCAGCTAACCTGGACCGTCTCTTGCATTGTCAGCTGGTTCCAACACAACACCTCTCTCATTCTCATGGGGAACTCTGATTCCAGGTCCTGTCCTCACTTTATCTGCTACCTTGGGTGACAGTTGACTGGGACTTGCCATGTAGTACCTATAGACCCAACAAGTGGAGCTTGATAGAAATGCAACTTAGCATCAGTATATCAAGAAACATCCTCAGAATTTTAGTTGCTGGAACATTCTGGGTGAGTCTGCCATGGAGCTGCTGAGGAAGCAAGTGCTAGGGTCTACTTTTCCTGAACTACGGTCCTGATGAAGAGGAGGCAATGGCCTATCCTACTGGGCATGTTTCATACCAAACCCATAGAGCCAAACTCAAATCAGCACATCCCCAAAGAGGGAAAATGAACAGATTCAATTTGGGAGAAAAACATGGCAAGTGAGGAAAGACTTGCATAAGTCAAGTCAGAGGTAGAGAGGAGAAAGAGATACTTGAGAGCTCTCTTCAAATACTTGAAGCTTGTCATCAGAAGGCATAATAGGTCCAATGAGGACTATGAATGTGTTTTGTTGGGATGGGGCTGGTACATGAATTCCCTGAATTTTAAGCATAACTTCAACTGTAGTTACATTTTTCGTCATACTTTTATTTTGTTTTTCAAAGAGGTCCCCAAAATATTAAAAAAATATATGATGGAAAGCCAAAGAAGTATTAAAACTGATGTCTATTATCAAGCAGAATTGGAGATAGATTCAAGTCAGGCTTAAGTAGGAAATGAATAGGTCTAGTAGGAGAAGGGACAAGGGAAAGGACAGAAGGAAAACCATAACATTGGTTATGGCAAGTGTTTGTAAAAATGCTCTTGGGGGCTTCCCTGGTGGCACAGTGGCTGAGAGTCCACCTGCCGATGCAGGGGACACGGGTTCGTGCCCCGGTCCGGGAAGATCCCACATGCCGCAGAGCGGTTGGGCCCGTGAGCCATGGCCGCTGAGCCTGCGCGTCTGGAGCCTGTGCTCCGCAACGGGAGAGGCCACAACAGTGAGAGGCCCGCGTACCGCAAAAAAAAAAAAAAAAAAAAAAAAAAATGCTCTTGAAGTGAGGTTTCCAGATGAGATTTTCTCACATTCATTTTGCTGAAGCCTGACTACTGCTGTCGTTTATTCCTGTGGTTTCCTTTAGTTGGTCTTAAAGGTGAGCTTTTCTAGCATTTGACGCATTTAGTATATTATAAACCCTTAGCTTGATTAGTTTTTTCTAGATGTCTTTAGCTGTGTACAGTTGCTGGGCAGTGTTGAAGAGAAATCAGCCTCGGAAATAGCCTCAGGGAGCCCCTGAAACAGTCTTGATTCAGGGCACTGTCTGTGTAATCATCCAGAATCCTTGACACTCCTCCATACACCCCAAGAAGCAACCACACAGGTGTGTAATTATGTAGCAGTAGGTATGAGAAGCTTTAGCCTTCCCTGGTGGAAGAGAGGGAGTCTGTAGAGACCAGGGTGGGGGTCTAATTCTCACTCTCCAAAACCCCAAGAGTGGCCCTGCTTCCAGGAGCATGACAGAGTTGAGTATTAATTACTTGCTGAATTTCATGCTGAATAAAACCACATGTGTCTTTCAGCTGTGGTTTGGAAACATTTCTACCCTGGATATTATCTGTGAAAATTGGATGGGATTACATCACCTTGCTGCTGGTTTATGCATGTTCAAATTTCACATCAGCAGGGAAAAGAAGGCGCTTCTGTGTGCATTTAACTTCAGCCTGCACACCATGGAGAGCTACATCTGCCATCTTGGGAGCCCAGAGTTGATCCTGCAATCAATAGGGAACCCATGAAAAGTTTTGTTTGATAAGTTGAGTGAAATGCTAGCATCAAGCTAACAGCATGGAGTAAAGAGAGTATAAGAGGAGAAGCAAGAGAAAAGTTAGGGATTGAGAGCCTGAGAATACAAGATATAAAAAGCGAGAAGCATTCTGAAAAACACTTAGGATAAAAAGTGGATAACTTTGATGATTCTTTGGACATTGGATAGTGAATGGAGGGGAGACACTCAGAGGAATCACAGGTTTTTGGTCTAAGTGGCTGGAGCTATGATAAAAAAAATGGGGGGGGAGGGACTTCCCTGGTGGTGCAGTGGTTAAGAATTCATCTTACAGTGCAGGGGACATGGGTTCGAGCCCTGGTCCGGGAAGATCCCACATGCCGTGGAACAACTAAGCCCGTGCGCCACAACTACTGAGCCTGAACTCTAGAGCCCGTGAGCTGGACTATGGAGCTCACAGGCTGGACTATGGAGCTGGCCTGTCACAACTACTGAAGGCCTCACACCTAGACCCCATGCTCTGCCACAAAGAGAATCCACTCAATGAGAAGCCCACTCACCGCAACGAAGAGTAGCCCCCGCTCGCCACAACTAGAGAAAGCCCGCACGCAGCAACAAAGACCCAATGCAGCCAAAAGTAAAAAAATAAGTAAATAAATAAAATAAAATTTATTTTAAAAAGTGTGTGGGGGAGGAATTACAGGGAATAAGTTTTAGAGGAAATAATGATGCATGTTGGACCCTTTGAGCTGTGAGGTATCTGTGTGACAACTAAGTTACATATTTCAGGGAGCAGGTAGGTATACATATTTGATGTGCTTGTGAAAAGTCAAGGTGAGAGAGACAGTTTGGGGGTCAGTGTCCCATAGGTGGCAGATAAACTTGAGTGTGGGTGGAATTGCCCTGGGACAGCAATCGAATGAGGACCATTGCAGCCAAGTTGGGAATTCTGGGAACACAGATGTTCCCATGAAGGAGACTGAGAGGAAATGCTCAGATTTGGGGAGCATGTGTCAGATGGGAATAAAGAGGGAGAAAATGTAGTGGGTTTGGAGGGAGAGGGAATATCAGGAAGTCATGGTTGCAGGAATCCAGGTATACACAGAGTTCCAAGAAGTAAAATAGTAAAGTGGATCAAATTATTCAGAAAACCAAGGACCGTAATAGCAAAAGATAATTATTTTTTACTGAAATGTCAATGGGGAGAAAATTTGTGATTTTTTTCTGGAGCAGTTTTAGGGTTTTAGTGAGGGTGTAAGCTATATTATGAGACTTTGAGATGAGAATGGGCAGTGAATTTAGTGAGGAAATGTATTCAACTTTTTCAGGATCTTTGACTTACAAGAGAAGGAGTGGGATAAGTCAAGGGTAAAAGGATACTGTTAAGGGAATTGTTTAAGTTTTAGGGTTTTTGCTTGTTTCTGTTTTTATTTTGATGAGGGAGATGTTATCAAGTTTATAAACCAAAAGAAATGAGACAGTAGAGTAGAATAGGTTGAAGCCAAAAAGATTATAGTGATAAGAAATGGAGTCAGGTCTTTGGGGGACAAAGGCAGAGAGGATCAAGAGCTCAAGTGGATATCTTGGCTGTTAACAGAGGCAAGAACTAGGTGGGAAGGAGAATGTGACATCTAAAGACTGAGAAATTCATAGCCAATTCCCTCAGTATCCTCCAAAAATGTTATAGAATACAAGGTCACCTTTGGAAAGAAGGGTAAGTATAGGATAGAGGGCTTGAGAGAAGTTGTGAGTGTTTTAAATTATTGCTTAGGTGAAGACTGAGCTAGTCAAAGACTAGCAAAGGAGTCGTCAAGAACTATTACTGGGAGAATTGGAAATTTGTTCCTAGAATTAGCAGGAAATTGTAATTGCACGAATGCCCAGAGTTGTAAGATTTTCCTATCAGCTTTCAGCCACTAAAGTGCATCAGTGGGCACGTGGCCATGAGCTTGAAATGGTGGTGCAACTGACCACAAGGACATGAAATTCACATAGGAAGAAACATGGAATAGAGAGAGAGAGGCTGAGTCTTTTGTCCTTGTCTTTAGTGAAAATGAGGGAGTGTTCCATAGTATGTTTAAGAGCATGAGTTTTCAAAACAAATACCTCTGGGTTTGAGTCCCAGCTCAACCACTTACTAAGTGTAAGATCTGACTAGTGGCCTTGTGGCTTCTTGTGCCTTGTAGTCTACAATGCTGACCAAGGAACCACAAATTGGTATACCAGGTGGCCAGAATGTTTCCCTCACCATATCACTGAAACCGAAAGGAGTGAGTTGTCTTTAACCACTGATGTCTGACCAAACTAGTTTGCCAGCCACCATCCTGCATGCTGTCTCACAAGAGAAGAGTTTCATGTGGGAAATTCTGAGGTAAGAGAGAAGTTTATCGCTGATTGTCTTTCTGCTCTAACCAGGCCATAACGTGAGAACTCTGGTCACTAATCATGCACCTCCTCGGCTCCTAGATGAGACCATGGCAGAAGCTGGAGATAAAAACTAGAAGTGTGTCCAACCTTACATCCAACCTAGTGGAAAGATACATTAATGCATCTACTACTACTTATAACTTGTTAGAAAATGAAAAATCCAGGACAAATGCAAAACCAAAGGGGGTTCCAAGACAGAAGGCATAAACCAGAACTCTTTGAGGCAAATCAGAAAGTAGGGTCACCTTTGTGGAAGTATGAACACCACCCCAGAGAAGAATAGATTGAAGGTAACATCCTTAGGGAAAGAGCTTTAGATACAGTTGAGCCCTGCTCTAACTTCAAGCAGCTGTCTCCGAGCCTGTTCCCTACTAGACCAATAAATCTCCACCCTCAAACACAACTAAAGATGCAGGCATTTCCAGGCATTTCTCAGCCTGGTCAGAAGAATAGACAGTGCTTGGATGTTTTCCCATCATGACCTCTGCTAGGGTTGACTTCTAACTTTTTCAGTGGCAGCAGCTAAGAAAAATTTTTCTGCTGTGAAGATTAGCTTTCATCTTTGAATTGTGGCTTCTGGTTTGGAGGCCAGAGGGATAAAGTTAAAGGCTTCTTTGTGCCTTTAGAAGTCCCCTTGCTTAGAATAGACAAAACCTTCCAGGGCAGAGGGTCTTGGGTCTGTTCACTGCAAGAAAACAAAGGTAATGCCATCCTCATGTAATGTAAAAAGCTTATCCAAAATCTACCCCAGTATTCTATCACCATGGCTGATCCTTTGTGGTAACTTTTCCCTTACCATTGTCCTTGTTAAATGTAGACAGCCTCTAGAAATATAGAATAATCCCTGCTTTTTCACATTCCACTGTGAATTATTTTATCAGATTCTTTTTCAGATTCTTTTTCATCAAACATGGAGAAATCTGCATTAAGCATGGTGCAAGTGTGGCACTTACGGATCAAAAAGGAAAACACAGAGCAAAAGGACAAACAGGTGTATGTATGTGTGTGAGAGGGGCTGAGGGCTGTAAGAGCCATCTGACTGAGACAATTTACCAGCTCCATAACTTTGCCAGAAGCAGATCTGCTGGGGAAACCTGGCTGAGTGAGCACTTCTTTGTTTTTGCTGTTTGAATTTTGGTCTTATAAACACTTTAGGTGAACTTACTTGACAGAGTCCATATTTGTTATCCCTGTGTCTGGTCTGGACTTGGCAGCAAAAGTAGAAAGATTGAGGTGTGTGAGAAATGACTTTCATTCCAGGCTCTCTGGGAATATTTAATGTCTAAAATATTTGGATAGTTAGGATTTACAACTTTAAGGGACCTGCAGAGAGTAACAGCATCTACCTAACTACTTAATCTGATCTTTCAGAGTTTTATTTTCACTTGTTTTACTGTAAAATAAAGGATATGCATATATCTTTATATAAAATACGTATGTATGATTTTAAAATAATACAGGCATACCTCATAGACATTGTGAGTTCAGTTCCAGACCACCACAATAAAGCAAATATCACAATGAAGTGAGTAACATGAAATTTTTGTTTCTGAGTGCACATAAAATTTATGCTTACACTGTATTGTAGTCTATTAAGTGTGCAATAGCATTATGTCTGAAAAAAACACCAATGTACATACCTTAATTTATAATATTTTAAAAACCCAATTATAATAATAACATCAAAGATCACTGATCACAGAGAACTATAACAAATATAATAATAATGGATAAGTTTGAAATATTGCTAGAATCACCAAAATGTGACACAGAGACATGAAATGAGTGAATGATGTTGGAAAATAGTGCGGATAGGCTTGCTAGAAGCAGGGTTGCCACAAAAGTTCACTTTGTAAAAAATGCAATATCTATGTGACACAATAAAGCTACGTGCAATAAAAAAAAAAAAAGTAGGGCTTCCCTGGTGGCGCAGTGGTTGCGAGTCCGCCTGCCGATGCAGGGGATGTGGGTTCGTGCCCCGGTCTGGGAAGATCCCACATGCCGCGGAGCGGCTGGGCCCGTGAGCCATGGCCGCTGAGCCTGCGCATCCGGAGCCTGTGCTCCGCAACGGGAGAGGCCACAGCAGTGAGAAGCCCGCGTACCGCAAAAAAAAAAAAAAAAAAAAAAAAAAAAAAGTAGGCCTGTAACTCAGGGAATGAACAAGCTATGCATGGAACAACATAGATCAATTTCACAAACAAAATATTCAGGGAAAGCAGCCAGAAAAAAAAAAGAGTATATACTATGTAGTTCCATTTATATAAAGTTCAAAAACAGGCAAAACTGATCAATGGTGTTGGAAGTAAGAATAGGGTTACCTTTGAGAGGGAGTTAGCAACTTGCCATTCCTCATTTTGTGTGTTTTCACTTCTTATCTTTTTCTTCATTAGGATAGCTAGTGATTCAGATGTAGGAAAGTTTTGGTGCTGGTGCACTGGGAGCTTTAGCTTCCTTCATTGAGCTGCATACTTCTCTTTGTGCACTTTTGTGTATATATGTTCCATTTAAATAGCTTGCTAAAAGCAGTACAGCAAATACCTGAGAACTCAACACCCATTGAGACTGTGCCATTTTCTTAGATACCCCCTCTGTGCTTTGCTCCTATCTCCCCACCACATGTAACCACTCTCTTGACTTTCGTAATAATCATTGCTGTGCGTTTCTTTAGGACTTTTGAATGTATCCAAGTATTGTTTTGTTTAGTTTGGTCTGTTTCTGAAACAGTACTGCATGTACTTTCTCTGACTTGATTATTTTGCTTACCATTATGTTTTTGGGATTTTTCTGTGTATCAAGCTGTAGTTTATTCATTTTCATTACTCCATAGTATTCCATTACATAAACATAACACAAATTATTTGGCCATTGATGGATTGCTTTTCAATTATGCTATAGAATTAAATATATATATATTGCATTCAGGGTAAGAGGCTGGGTTTTTTTTGTCTAGGACTGAATTTTGCTGAGAGGTCTAAGGTCTGCCATCACTCTGCTCTTCTTGGCAACATTACTGCATCTCCATGGCTTCTGAAGCTATGTCATTTGGTGCATATACATTTAAAATTTTTACTGTATATCTTACTGGTAAATTAAATCATTTATAATTTAAAATTAACCTATATCTAGGAAAACTTTTTTCCTTAAGGTCTCTCGTATATTATTACCATACAGTGGCTTTTGTTTTTATCATTAATGTTTCATGATTCATATTTTCCATCCTTTTACTTTTAGCCTTTTGCGTCCTTATTTTTGGGAATCTGCCTTTTATAAACACATCCTTTATAGAGTCAGATTTAAAAATATCCAGCCCAACAACTCTAGCATTTTAATTGGATTATTTAGTCTATTTACATTTGCCATAATATCTGATGTGCTATATTTGGACTTTTATTTATTGTCTTATATTTGTGCTTTATTTTTTGGCCTCCACAGGATCATAAAAGCTTAAATGGTCAAGCTTTGCAAATCTTCTTAAGGTAAAAATACTGGATGAAATGCTATGCTTGCTTCTCCAGGTTTTCACCCTCACTTAGATTTTGGCCTAAGGATTCATTATTTTTTTTGCTAGCTCACCAAATTAATTATTCAACAAATATTTGGGGACTTCCTGCAATAAGGCAGCTACTATTTATGTTCTGGGGATATAGCAGGGTAGGAAACAGGCAATAGTCCCTTCCCTCAGGGAATTTATATCACAACAATTGAGTGGTTATTTTAACAAGATTTAAAAAAAAAATTTTCCTCCAGCATTTTTGTCTGTTATCAGTGGGTTGATGTAGGTACCTAGCCTGACATATACCAAAACCAAAATATCTTTCTTTCCATCAGGCCTTGTAAAACAGAATAGTGACAGTTTTCAGGGTCTTTTTTGTTTTGTTTTTAGGTGTCTTGGATTTAGTGTTTTGAAATGAGCACAGGACTGAGAAGTGGGAGACCTAGACATTAGTCCCATTCTGTATCTCACAAGTGCAAATATCAGACCTTCATTTTTTTCCTCCTGGGTTTAATGGGCTGATCATGTCTCCATCACAGGGTTACCTGGGGGCAGTAATTATACAATGTAAAGGAAGACATTTTGTGTAGATTATTCTTCAAAGGTCAGTGTTCTATTACTTTCGAGCTAGAGAATTAGTTTTAAAGGAGTGAAGTATCATATACGAAGTCACATAGTAATAATTTAGTGTTCAAATCAAGTCAGTTTTCTTTGAGTAAGAGGGTAAGTGTGAAAGAAAAAAAAACCTTCACTTCCAACAGAGGCTTTTAGTTTTTCCAGCTTTTAGTAAGAAATCATTCTCTTGAATTCACAGGACCCATCATGCCTTACCCACTAAATGAGGTGTAAGTGACAACAGTGTGGTCGCTCTGAAGAGCTACACTAAAGCCACATTCTGTGCATTCACGAGAGCTGGAGAAGGAGATGGAAGACGGAGTGTGTGTGTGGAGGGGCAGGGGTGGGTGGTAGAAGGCCAACCCTTCTTAAAGGTCCTACTTTCTGGGCTTCCCTGGTGGCGCAGTGGTTGGGAGTCCGCCTGCCGATGCAGGGGACGCGGGTTCGTGCCCCGGTCTGGGAAGATCCCATATGCCGCCGCGGAGCGGCTGGGCCCGTGAGCGGAGCTTGTGCGTCCGGAGCCTGTGCTCCAAAACAGGAGAGGCCACAACAGTGAGAGGCCTGCGTACCGCAAAAAAAAAAAAAAAATGTCCTACTTTCTAATACCCACAACCCTTTAAAAAATGATCTCATCTGGATCTACTTTATCCCCTGATATCAGCGAGGAGGCTGAAGGGCAAAGCAACTATTGATGGGCCTCTTCCGTGTTCTGATAATTAGTGAAGTGCTGACTGAGGTGTGTTTCTCTCGCAGGAGCTCCAAGCACCTCTGCACAATTTGGTTGTGATGTAAATCAGGAAAATCAAGACCATGTTCCAAGACTCTTCAGTGTAGCTGAATCAGCTGCTACATAGAATGAAGCAAAAGCCTGCCATGGACTAGCTAATTGTTTGTCTACTCTGTGTCCACTGATGGAGTCTAGCGAGATTTAGATCATACCTTGTGCTTCTGGCCCAGTGCTCATGTTGCTCAGGAAACGCCAGTCCTTGGACTAATGGAATTTACAATCTTACCCGGACAAAGTGTTTATTTATAATAAAAAGAGAATTTTTCTAATAAAGAGAGGCAGATGTTAACCATCTTGATTCATTTCAAATGTGCTTGGACTAATTCAACAGGCTTCAAATGGAGGATCAGAGGGCGAGCCCTGTTTTGCTTATACCCTTCAGGGTCACATTAAATCCATGTTGTGTTTTCTGAAAGATTAGAAACAGACTGCTAAATGAACTCAACAGCTCTAAGATACAACTTTTCTGGACTGAATAGAAAATCCCACAGTTTCGTTTTCATGCTTATGAGTAAGAGTTCTTATTTATGCTAAATAGTCTTTTATTCAAAAATCTCAGATGTGCAAGGAGGCTGGCTTAGTTGCTGATTATTCTACACTCTCTTTATTCGCTGTTTATTCATCATTAAGTGCCTAGTTATATCAAAGTAAGTAAAACTCAAGGGATGTGAGGAGAAACATTCATAAATTCTTAACAATAAAAGTACATGTTTCTCAAACAGAAAAGACAGCGTTTCGTGAATAAGATTCCCTTGAGTCTAGGGGATGATGTTTAACTCTGAGAAGTTTACTCTTGCCTCAAGTGAAATAAAACTACTAAATATTAAACCTCAATGCAGACCGACTGATTCACAAATTGCTTTAGTGCAAATGGAGAGGCTCAAATATTTTGACTTGACCATTTTTCACTAAAGTCTTTCACTAAACCTGACCACAGCTGTCCTTGAGGCCAGATGTTAGCTGTAAAATTCAGTGAATTTAATATACCATGCAACCTCCCTGCCTTTTTAGACAGGCTGAAGCCCACAGCGTCTGTGTGTATTAGCTTTACATAGCTCCGGTCGCAGTGCTGAGATGGCTATTATCCTCATGTGGTTTGGCTGTGGCTCAGATCGCCCCTAAGCTTGTGCACAATCACTCCATTTAGAACCTTCTGCTTCTCTTTGAGTGAAGGAACCTCACAAATGCACTCGAGACTGGCTGTTCCTAAAAGCATTTGGATGCAGTCAAATACCTTCCGTTTTTTATCATTGTTCAGCTGCCCAAGCCCAGCTCATTGTGGCCTCATCAAATGCATTTTCCTGGAGGGTTGCAGGACTGGGGCTTGGCACGCCTCACAGGAGAGCAAGCAGTCTGCAGAGTGCAGAGTTGTCGGGGTCCTCCACTCCCTGCCTTTGCCAGTGCATTTTCTGGTCTGTTAATTAGAGACTCGGGATGGCAAATGCTTGTCTGAAACTCCTCAGGGCGAATTCACAAAGCCTGGGGAGCAGTGATGCAATGGGAAGAGTGCAGGGTTTCAGAACTGGAAAGACCCAGGCTTAAATCAAGCAACACCATTGAATTCCCTGAATGCCCGTTGATTCCAGTCTAAGCCTTACTCCTCCCAATTGAAGGCAGTCATTTTCAAGCCAGGTTCAGGACTGCTTCAGGGTCTGCAAATGTTTGAATGGCTTTTTAAAGAACACATTAAAGGCTTTTAATAAAATTGTGCTTTAAAAAAGCACACCTACTCAAATGTGTTAGGTACCAGAATGTGGTTTTCCCTAAACTGCCCCATTTTTCTTATTGATTGCCCTTCCAAATGTGAAATTATAAATTAAACTTTGACTCATAAAGTTCTACTTTAATCTATATTATATGTTGGAATCTCAAGTAAGTTTTCATGTGAAAAACAGACCTCCATCTTTAAAAATGTTTAAAAAATCACTGCTTCACAGCGTGAATTCCAGCTCTTCCAAAATGTTCTTTCTCTCCCGGGGAATTCACGGCTGCCCATCAACCCATGAAATGCTGCAGTTTTAAGGTGCTTAACTTCCAGATCTCTCTTTTATCATTTCTTTTGAGGTTTGAAAAATGACAGGGATGTGGGCAGGTTTGGTGAAACACATCCTCTGTGCTGGCCAAGAGATAGTAGGGAACCTGGGCCCAGGTGGCCCCATCCAATGAACCCTCCGTGGAGGAGTCTTTATCCAGTGGATGGTGTGGCTACCGGGCAAGGTGAGGGCAAGCTTTGCCACAGAGGGAGCAGTACTGGCAAAGGCAGAAGACAGCAAGGCATTTGAAAGTCCAAGGTGTGACCGGAAGTTGTTCTGTATGACTGAAAGGAGCATGAAGAAAAGAGATGGATCAATACCTATAGAAAAGTAGGTCATGAGCAAGCGATGCAGGCTCTGTATGTCATGAAAATATGTTTGGATTTTATCCAGTAAGAACTTGCTAAGCCCTCGGTGCTTTGTGACCACCTAGAGGAGTGGGAGGAAGATGGGAGGAGATATGGGGATATATGTATATGTAGAGCTGATTCACTTTGTTATAAAGCAGAAACTAACACAGCATTGTAAAGCAATTATACCCCAATACAGATGTTAAAAAAAAAAAAAAAAAAACTTGCTAAGCCGTTGGAAGTTTTTTTGTTTTTTAAAGAAAGATGTTTGGAGACTTCTGCGTGTATCTTCTGTATTTTCCCAGTGGTAGTATGACTCTTCCTTTTTTCAGCTCAGATGGTTAAATTATACAGATTTTTTTTTTTGATCAAACAGGTCAAATAAAGCTGTGTAGGTTTTGTCTAGTCCTTGTCACTTCTGCGTGTGCCTTTGGCCAAGCCCTTAAACATCTGAATTGAGTTTTGTAGGTCTGGTACCATTCCTCTAAAGCAAATTTGAGCTCACTGTAAAGGAAAACCTCATTTGCACATGCTCTTTCTTTCCAAAACACTCTTCTGACTCCTCTTCACAAAGTAAACTTTTCTTGATCTTAGCCAGATGTGCTTTCTCCAGGGACACCGTTCTCAGATGCTCAGGCTGGATCCAGGTCACGTTCCAATAGCACCCAAAACTAGCCTATAGCAGTGATCACATCTGTAACGATTTGCAATTCTTTACTTTTTCTTTTAAAGAAATGATCATAGATGCTATGTCCTCTGGGTTCTTACATACTTGAGAAAGTCTGTCAACTGTCTTCATAAAATCACTAAGTAAATAAAATAAAATAAAGTGATATTGCCATGGAGAAATCTGAGGTTAGCTTGATCTTTTTCACCATTTTCAGTACTCAGTTTCTGTGCTTAGATGACTGAAGAACTAATTTTTAGAGTTTTGGGGGAAGTGTAATTTACATACAATAAACTGTACGTATTTACAGCATACAATTTATTGTTTTAAAATATGCCTATTCCTATGAAATAATCACTATAACCCATAATCCAGGTAATACACATGTTCATCACCCCCAAATGTGTGCTTGTCCCCTTTGTAACTGCTCCATCATGTCCCCACCTCCCCCCTCCCTGGCAACCACTGCTTTGCGTGTTTTCCTGTATTCCTAGTGTTGTATATAAGTGGAATCATACAGTGTACCCTCTGTTTTTTGGTCTGGCTTCTTTCACTGAGCATAATTATTTTGAGATTCATCCATGTTGTTGCGTATATGAATCATTGCTGATTAGTATTCCATTGTACGCGTATAACAACATTTATTTTTCCATTCACCCGTTGATGGCGTTTCCAGAGTTTTGCTATCGCAAATAAAGCTGCTATGAACGTGTGTGTGTGTGTGACTGTGTGTGTATGTGTACATTGGAATTTATGAAAATAAGAACTTCTGCCCTCTTTGAAAGACATTCTTTAGAGAATAAAAATACAAACCACATACTGGGAGAAAGTATTTGCAGACCGCGTATCTGAAAAGGTCTTGTATCAAAAATACATATATTGTATATCTGAAAGTTTCTAAGAGGGTAGATCTTAACATTTCTCATCACAAGAAAAAAAGTTTGTAACTATGTGAAGTGATGGTTATTGAGTAAACATGCAGTGGTAAACTTTGCGTTATATACGGATATTAAATCTTTATGCTGTACACCTTAAACTAATACAACGTCATATGTCAATGATGTCTCAATAAAACTGGATAAAAAGAATATATGAAGAACTTTTAAAACAGTAATAGAAAACAAAAAATTCAACTGAAAAAAAATAGGCAACAGATTTGGTCAGACATGTAACCAAAGGAGTTATTTGGAAACATTGAACAAATTGGAAACATTTGGGGTCTTGCTTCTAAGCTTTGTTAGGCTGGCCCAGAGCAGCATTTAGACTAGAGGGAATTTTTTCCTACGACTGAGACAGCAGAGGACTCTACCCAATGGCCCATGGTTTCTGAGGTTTCCCATCTGGCTCTTGGGAACAGAGACAATTTCTGGCCTGCTGTGATCCTCAGAAATTATTTCCTCTAATCCTTTCAGTGGTTTTCGGGTCCCTTCCTCTAGTGCGTGTGTTGCCCTACTCAGCTGCAGACAGGAGGGGGCGCCCTGCAGATCTCCAGAGCCACCTTGAGGCAGCGCTCTCCTCTCCAGCACTCCGCCCTGTGTCCTCTGGGCACGTGGTCTCCCGGATGCCCAGCTCAATCTCCTCAGCTCAGGGAAACCCCTCTGCTCGGCCTGGGGTCCCCTCTTCTACACTGCAGCCTAGAAACTCTCCCCAGGAAGAAAAGTGGGGCAGGGATAGAGCTCAACTTATTACCAGTCTCCCAGGGATCACTGTGGTCTGTTGCCCGGGAGTCTAATGTCTTGAAAACCTTTGCTTCATATGGTTGGTCCATTTTGTCAGTGTCAGGAGGGAGAGTCAATCCAGTCCCTGTTACTCCACGTTGGCCAGAGTGGAACTCTGAGTGTTTGTTTTTTATGGCAGTGGTACCTAACAGTTAGTGACACACTTACTGACAGTTGGTTAATCCTCACGACACCCCTGAGAGATGAGTACACTCTGAGCCCCCAGAGAGGTAGCACAGATTGCCCGGGAAGACAGATGGTAACTGGAAGAACTGTGGTTTGAAGTCTGGGGGTCTGACTCCCAGCCCCACACAGTTCAATGATACACCATACAGCCTTTTTCTGAAATGTGGTGCCTTAATCAGCATTTCTCTCATATCCAAATTCTCTCTCTATTTTTTTCTCAGTCAGGGTATATCTTATTTCATGGACAGTTTTTCCTTACAATTTGAATGCATTTTCAAAAATCTATTATTTGAATTGTTAATTCAGGTACATCTGCCATGTATATGTTAGATTATCTTTGAAACAAATATTCATCAGTGACGGAATGACTCGATGGCGTATTTTCTTACTAACGGTAGCACTCACAATTAGGTAATGCTGTGTTACATTGTGTTACTGAGTATTAAACAGAAAAAAAACACAGACATCAACAGCTCTGAGTTGAAAAGGGACTCGGAGCAATTCGACACCATGAGAAGAACTAGGAATGTCTTAACTAATTTATCTGGTTATATATCTTGATAATGTATCCTTTTTGTATGCACCAGAACGATATGTGGTGTAAAACAATCAATGTCTAAGATTAAATGAGCTCCTTCAGTAAATACAAAAATTCTAAGAAATCAGACAGCCTTGCATCATAATGTAATTTGCAGTGCATTTTTGCATTTTGAGTGGTACATAAAATAATGGTGTGTCTTACAGTTGATGGCACCTTTGATTTAACAAAACATGGTGTCATCTATCTTAATGTTTTATTTTTTTATATTTGCCCTCTGCACTAACTCTTGTATCTCAAGCCTTTATTATAATAATTAAATTTCAGGCATGGTGTTCTGTTTATTATAGTTTCTAATATTGTTGTTTTATTTCTTTAACTGCAATCTCCTTTTTTTCCCAATTAATTCTATTGTGTTTACTATTCCTTTTTTTTTTTTTTTTTTTTGAGTTCTTTCTTTGAAAATCAGTTTTCATTAAGTCCTATAGTGGTAAGGGAATTTATTTCATTTCCTTGGACTGAGCTCTTGCCTATGGAATCAATTTCCCAGAAGAACTTTCCCACTTTATTTTTTCTACTGAAGCTCTGGTCAGTTTGTTCCATATTTATCCATTCCTCCCTCCTGCAGTGTTCTGCCCTGGCCTGCCCTGCAACTTCTGCTTGTCAAAATTCCCATCAACCTTTCAAGGTCTATCTCAAATACATCTTTAATAAAGATGTTATGGGAGTGATGAGACCTTTCCCTCCTTCAAACCCTCATAGCGCCTTTTCCCTCTCTTACAGATCTTACCAGCTTCTCCCTTGAAGTTTAATTATTAAGGTAATTGTGCAATAGGTTTTGGGTTTTTTGTTTGTTTGTAGATATCCTTGTATTCCCCAATCAGAGGAAGGTGACCTGTGCATAATAGATTCTCGATAAATATTGGTTGAGTTGAACCAAATTGATATATTTAAGTTATATGGGAAAACTCTGTTATATGAACAATGAATTTTCTGAAATGATTTTTAAAATCATTGAGAACTTATTATTATATCTCAAGATCATGTTTCTCTACCTTCAGGACATATCAGAATCACCCATGTAAGTTTCATTTGTTTGTTTTAAATAGCAATCCTTGGTTCCAGCCAAATCTATTAAAACAGTAATCATTGAGAATGAGCCCCAGGAAATTGTTTTGAAAAGCTCTACAGAAGATTTTGATGTTCAAAAAAGGTGAAAATACTAGTTTTAGGAACTCAAATGATGATTGTCTTCTGATTGTCTTCTGAACTCAAATGATGATTGTCTTCTGAGTAACAAATAAAATATGTTACTATAAGCCATTCCTTCACAAATTCAATATATGTGTTGATGTAGAAATAATCTAGCAATGACAATATTCTCTTTCCATGAATATATCCTCACAAAAGAGAGAAATGCATATTATAATTATGTTGTGCCCTTCCAGTAACATAGACTGCTATACAAAAATATACAAATCAAGAATATACATACATCCTTTCAACCAAGAGTAAAACACTTTTTTTTGGCAGCTTCATCTTTATTTTGTGTAAATAGTCTGGAAACGTGATTTTCAGCATGACTAGCAAAGCATGTATGGACAAATTTGTAAAAGAGTATTTATATACCACCCCAGGTAAGTCGTTAATCAGATAATGTGCACAGTTCCCTACTATGGACTGAGTAACCCAACGTTAATCATCCTGAAGCATTAGAGTCTTTATTAAGAATTAATGTCTTTAAGTTAGTGTCTGTACAAACTTCAGAGTAGCCTCTGGGGTCTCTTTCCTCCAGAATTTAGAATCTAATGTGGATGAACGAATGTGGATATTACTGAATTTATTTAAAAGACACAGAGTTGATAGAATAAGTACTTTTTGGCTGTAAATAAGCATGTCTTTGCAGATCTGAGACTACTAATGAACTTGCACAAACCATGTAGGAGAAATGCTATAAATCATCTATAAAGCTATAGACACTTGAAATGCCAAGCTTTGGAAAATCAGGATTACCACCTCTAAATTTTAGAAAGAGGATGAGTCTGGACTTAAGTCACCCATAACTTCCGTTATGGCATCACGTACCAGATCACTTGGACAGAAATGTATGGCTCATCTATGAGTGGTCCACAGTTAACCAATGTTCACACAGATAGAGAACGCCTGCTGAGTTAGTTGAGTTAGGATAAGATTTCCCACTCAGTGCTAGCTGCTTTAGCCCCTGAAACATACTTGTATTGGCAGTAGAGTCTCAGGGAGATGTTTTTGTGTGATCTGTTCCTAGGATGTAAGGTTCTACAGGGGAGAAAATTTGTCTGTTTTATCCCTGTAGTATCCCCAGCACCAAGAACAGGGCAGGGCACATAGTAAATAATCAATAAATGTTTGCTGATTGAATATTTATGACTCAATTATAAAATTCTATGCGATGCCTTCAATTTAAAACTACGTTTTAGGGCTTCCCTGGTGGCGCAGTGGTTGACAGTCCGCCTGCCGATGCAGGGGAAACGAGTTCGTGCCCCGGTCCGGGAGGGTCCCGCATGCCGCGGAGCGGCTGGGCCCGTGAGCCATGGCTGCTGAGCCTGCGCGTCCGGAGCCTGAGCTCCGCAATGGGAGGGGCCACGACAGTGAGAGGCCCGCGTACCGCAAAAAAAAAATTAAAAAATAAAAATAAAACTACGTTTTAATCTTAATAACTTAATTCCCACTTATAAAATAAATAGGTTTATTATAAAAATTTGGAAAAAAATGTAAACACAAAGGAGAAAATAAAAATTATCGATGATACCATTGACTAGAGCTAATCATCATATACTTTTTGATATATTTTTTCCAGTTTAGGTGTGAGTGTTTTTATACACATGGTTTGGTACTTTTGTGTGTGCACACATGTGTGTGTGTGTATGTACACATAGAAAATAACTGGAATCAGGTAGGTAAAGTTTTTGACTTGACATATCATGAGCTTTTTCTCGTATGATTAAATTTTTTGAAACCATGATTGTTAGTAACTTTCAACCATGTGGTTTTACCATAATTTTTTGGGCGTGTACCTTATTGGGGATCATTAGGTTTGCATTATTTAGTTATTGTTGTTAAAAATAAATAATACAATCATGAATATCTTTATATTAGTTTTATAACATCATTATTTATTCCCTTAGGATAATTTCTCTCTGAAGTGGTTATAGAAATTGATAGTCAAACTAAAAATTTTTAAGAATGCCCTTTTACTTCGCACTTGATAACAGTGATTATCATTCCTTTAAAATTTTTCAACCTATGGAAAAAATTTTCATTTATTACTTGTTTATGACATGCTTTCATAAGTGGACTTTTTAATTGAATAAATTAATTTTATATGTTATTTAATATTTTTAGTTGTTTTCTAAGTGATGTGTAAAAGCACTTTATATATTACAGATAGGAAGCATTTACCTGGTGCACAAATTTTTCCCTCTTTGCAATTTCACCTTAAAATTTTATAATGCTTTTTTATGTACAGAAGATTTACTTTTTTATATATATAAACACATTAATTTGTGGTTTCTTTTATAGCTTTTATTTCTATGAGGCTCTTAATCAACTAACATCACCTATATTTACTTCATTTTAGTTCTTTTATGGCTTTATATCTTAGAAAAGTTAAATTTTTTAACCTATCTGTAACTTAAAGTACAATGTGAGACAATAATTGAATATTACCTTTTAACAGTTGTCATAATTTAGTCAACAATTGTTTCTCTCTCCAATTATTTTGTATACAAATTTAATCACATACCATTGAATTATGTTCCTGAGCTATTCTGTTTAATTAAAATATCTGCTTCTTCATACTTGTACAGGTACTGAAACTTGATAATACTTTATATGTGGTAGAATAAATCTCTTTATTCTATTTTTAATTACAAGACATTTCTCAAAGTTAAAAATTTCAAGTAAACATTATAATCCTATTAACAAGTACAGAAACGGGAAGATGAGCTTTTTACTGAAATTGGTTAAATAATTTACTTAAAATTTTAAAATAACTTGGGAAGAGTTAATCTGCTTATAATATCAAATTCTCCAACTCGTTATGCACTCACAAATCACAAAATTCTGTTTACACAAATGCATAAGTCCCTTTTTTTTCAAATTTTCTTTTATGTCCCTCATCAAAGTTATAGCATTTTCTTCACATAGAACAAGTGTGTTTCATGTTATATTTATTAACATATATTTTAATATTTTTCTTGAGATTTTTAAAAACAGTTGTTGGACATATGGGTTGTTTTCACTTTCTAGCTGTTATGTATAATGTGTCTATGAATATTCTTGTGCAAGTCTTTGTGTGGACATATGTCTTCATTTCTCTTGGGCAGATACCTAGAAGTGGAATTATTGGATCATATGGTAATTCTATATTTAACCATTTGAGTAATTACCAGACTATTTTCCATGACGGCTGCACCATTTTGCATTCTTACCAGCAGTGTATGAGGGTACCAATTTCTCCATTTTTTGATGTTAGCCATCCTAATGTATGTGAAGTGGTATCATATTGTGGTTTTGAATGAGATTTTTATAATATGTTTAAACTAGTTATTGCTGCTATAAAGTAAAGCTATAGTGACTCTTGTAATAGATATCCCCAAGACCTCTTCCTCCTGTGCCTCTGTCAGACATACTGGCTAATGCCTTCTGCATGATGAATACTCGTGGTCTGTCAGCTGCTCTCCAGCACTTGCACAGGAGAATCAAGGCAGTGCACTGCTTAAGAATACAGGTTGTGTGTCCAAACTGTCTGGGGTCAAATCTCAGCTCTGTCATTTACCTGCTTGTGTGACCTTGGGCAAGTTATGTACATTGGGTCACAGACCTCCTTGAGGTCTTGGCATTAATTGATGTGATTTATGTAAGAAAGAGAAAAGGGAATTTTAATGAGTGTACACACACTAAAAGAGATAGCCTTAACTTTATGCCCCCCAAAAAATGGCAAATTGTCTTAAATATTTAAGTTGAAATGTATATAATTATATTTTAAAATATATAATATTTAAATAAATATATAATTTTTAATTATTCTTTACTTAATAAGTTGTTTTCAATTAACAAATCAAATACTGCTATCAATTTTATCAAATAAAATATTTCCATAAGTATTTTTGCATTTATTTATACAGTCAGTTTTTTCAATTAATTCTTATCAACTTTTAGGATATAATTATCATCTACAAAAAGTGATGTGCTGGTAAATGTTTAATAACTGGCTCTGGAATGTATGTATGTACATACATATATATATATATATGTATATATATATACACAGAGGCTTATAAATTTTACTGAAATAAAGGATTATAGCACCGATTTTTAAAAACTTACAATACTTCTTATTGAAAGTCCTATATAGGTAATTGATTCTCACAGAATGCTTTCATTGATTTTTGCCAAACTCTAGTATTTGTAGCCAACTTATGGTTTCAATTCAGCCATGAATTAAAAAGTAGACTCACAACCCAATTTGCTTTTCCTGATACATTTATTGTCATCAAATTGGGTGTGTGATCTATGGTTAAACTCTTTCTCACCCTTGATCAAGTGCAGGCCAAGAACAATAATCCATAACATTCAGACCTTCATCACTGCCAGGGTTCTGTTAGAGAGGTTGTCAAGAATGTTGTCTGTAATTGGAATACATTCATCCCTGCTTTGATTGCAGAATGAGTTATTAAATCATTCAACAGGACAGAGGCTGCTCAGCTAACAGTTAAGACACTGTTCATATATATCAGCCAATGGTAGTAGAGGCAGTTAACTTTTATTTATTATTTTCCTCTTTTCATCTTTTCCATGTAACTTTAAGATTTCTCATATATGTCTACTATTTTTCCAATGTGATTTTTACAAAAGCTAATCTATCATACTCTACTTGTTTTGTTTATAATCCCTCAACTAGACCATATATATTTTCATTCTTTTTGCAGACTCCCTTGAGCCCTATTCATGGCTGCTCAAATTTGTTTCAAAGATAAAATGTCCTCTTCAATCATTTAGAATTGAACATGAGAAATTCTCTAAATTTTCCTCCTGTTCCTCATAGGAAGTTACTCTGTTTTCCTAGAGAACCTTTTTTTTTCATTGATATGTGCTATTTTTGAAGACAGTTGATGATTTTTCTCATTGTGCTCATCTTTGCATAGTGGACTATGGTTAAAGATGAGTTATAGTTATCCCATAAATGGGATAAGCATCTTCATGAAAAATTTGAATCCAGAATGAAAAAAAAAGATGACATTTACTGTACTTATGTATTAGTTTACAGACATCCCCCAAACCTAGCAAAGTGGGTAAGCCATCACTTGACAACCGCAGAGTACTCTGATTCTAATAGTCCTTCACTGAGTTTGAAAAAACACAAGGTGGGCACAAGCTTTTCTGGTAACCAGCTTTCCATTTAGCATGGCCCAAACTCTAAGAATAAGCAAAGGCAGGAGACGGTCAATCATGTTCTCCCTTCATGCCAATCACCCCAACCACTATGGCCTCCAGTGCTTCGATGGCTTCCAGGTGGCGGAGAGCACCATAGGTCCCATGGTCTTTTCTTACCTCTAGCTCTCATATTTTTGTTGAGTTAGGAGACCTTAGAGGAGTTTTATTAGCATCTTCTCTGATTACTTCTCAGGCAGCTGCTGTTTCTCAGGAAGGGAGTCTGATTTATACTACTTCCTGCTAACTATATTCCCTGATGTTTCTAGTAAGTGGATGGCAGTCCCAATGCTGGTGGAAGTTGATCTCTGTTTTTAGTTCCATTCATCATTTAAATAAAAATCTGAGAGCTGGAGATGCTATGTGCCTATGCTGGTTTTGCTATTCTTCTCTGGAAGTCTTTATTTTTTACGTTAATTTTTATTATATATTTTTAAATTAATTTTTATTTTTATACATATTTTATGCTAACTTTTTATATATATATGGAAGTCTTTCTTTAAAACCTCATTAAAGAAGGAAAAGTGAGAATATTCAACTCAAATTTAAAAAAATATAATTTTAATTAGGTGTCACCTTGAGGCAAATTTGATCTGTTTCATAATAAGCTGAAGAAAGTTTATAGGTAATCTTAATCTTTGATCTTTTAGGAAAACATGAAATATTCTATGTGAATTTTAAAATACTATTTGAATGAAAACATTTCATCTCTGACTTTCGAAGGAGAAGCCAAGCAAAATAGAGGGAAGTGTGGAAGAGAAAATTATATTCAAATTAGATAAACAGATAAAATCAAATGCAAGTCTGAAGTTTCAGCTGACCTTAGGGCTTTCACAAAATGATCTTCCTTCCCTTCCTTCCTTTTTCTTTTCTCTCTCCCTTTCCCTCCTCCTCTCTATCCCCTTCCCTCTCTCTATGTCTGTTTCTATCCCTATCTCTATCATCTCTCTCTTTCTTTTTTCTTCCACAGAGATTCCTAGAGAACCATTGGTTCTGGCAAATTAACTGTGATGCATGTAGTCAACTTCATAAGCCACCATGATTCCCTCATGTAGACCCTACTCCAGAACCTTAGTATATTAGTTTCCAATTAATGATGTAACAAATTACCTAAAACTTAGTGGCTTAAAACACACAAATTAATTATCTTATAGTTCCTGAGGTCAGATGTCCTAAATGGTTATTATGGGGCTAAAATCAAGGACAACATTCCCATTGGAGGCTTTAGGGGAGAATCCATTCCTTGCTTTTTTCATCTTCTATAGGCTGCCCTCATTCCTTAGCTCTTGGCTACAGCACTTTAACCTCAGATTCCATCATCAATCTTCTCAGTTCTTTCTCTTATGAGGAGGCTTGTGATTACATTGGGCCCAACTGGATATTCCAGGATAATCTTTCTGTCTCAAGATATCTTTAACTTAAACACACTGCAAAGTCTCTTTTGTCATATAAAGTAAGATATTTACAAGTTCAAAAGATTAGGACATGGACATCCTTGGGGGATTGTTATTTTGCCCATGACACTTGCTCTCTTATGCATATCTTATGTTGTCTTCTGTGTTTGTATGGGTTTTCTTTTTGCAAACAGTGTTACCATGAGAAAGAAGCTTCTAAACTTCTGCTTCAGTTTTGTGTACATATGCAGTGATTTCTGGAGCAAACTATGACCGTGGAGTATTGATCATCTGCTTACCATAATGTAAAAAATATCAAGAAAATCCAAGCAGTCAAATATTCTTGGCATAAAAAAAAATCAGAGACCTTTCTTATGAATATAGTAAAATTTTTATTTTGGGGCTAAGTAAATGCAAAAATTACCCTTATGCTTGGTGGGCAGGAATCTGGGAATAGAGCTCAAAATCTTGGATGTAGAAGGGGACATTCATTACGTACAGCAGAAGGGATTCTGAAGCTTGTGGATTAATTATTATTTTACATAATAATTTACATAATAATTATTTTACATAATATAATAATGATGTGAATATTAATCTGATCATCTACTCTTCTATTTTATGGTATCAAAAGACTAACTGCAAGTTACTATTGGTTCTTCTGACCAGTCGCTACCAGTCCTTTGTAATACAGATCAGGCGTCCCATATGGGACCTCACATTGACCACGTCTTATTGTTGGCTTCTGTAGAAAATTGATCCTTCGTCTCCTTCTCTACTTTTCATTCAATCTGGTCTTATTTAAATAGGTGAATTGTCACTTTATTTAAGGATAATAACTCTCTTTGAATATGATGATACAATTATGGTCATCTAGTAATTTACATTTTCTGTAAGGTTTTTATGTCCTGAGGTAGCTGTGAATTCAGAAGTCTTGATGTTGAAAATGTCAGTATGGTAGGTCTTAAAGATGGGTGAAAAAAAAAAAAAGAAAGCTGTAATCTCAGTTAATGAAATTTGTCAAAGACTTTAGATTGAATTTAACCACACCAGGTGCAACATAAAGCATAATAGCTTTACATTGGTGGTAAAACAAAATGTTTTCAGAAGAGACTAAAAAGACATATCAGGCTATACTATGAGAATAAAACAACATCATTTTACTAATGATAATAGTATTAGGATCACAAAAAAATTAAGACATGTCTGACTGGTCAGATCCAACAATTTGAGATGTTTCCTTATGCAACAGGCGAAGTTTAACTATAAGAAATTACCCTGTGCAGAAGGTTCTGACTCCAGGCTAGATGGAGTAAACACACTTTATTCTGTGACATTCTCCCACTGAACAGAACCATAAACTCTGGACAGAATGCATAAAGCACTCTCTGAGGACTCTTAATAGCAGGCATATTAAGAAAACAACCCACACCTTGATGTACTATGACAAGGGCAGGGAGTTTCTCATTTTCTTCCTTTAGGATCATTCTGCCTGGACTCAAAAATAGCCAAAACCCAGAAGTAGACATAGAGCAGGTGGAGATGAAAAAAGCTCCGATAGAATTCCTTGGCTACAGACCCAAGCGCAGGCCACAAGACTCCTAAGGGTCATAAAGAATGGGGGAAGTTCCTCCTTTCTTTCTTTTCTTTGCTACCCCAGCTCTCAGACAATACCATGATGGCATGTTAGAGGCAAAGATGATGGCAGCAGTGGCTCTACGGGAACCGCCCTAAGGGAAGAGAAGTCCCTCTGACCAGAGGAGATGTGGTCATAAGAGGGTGGGGCAATCCCTATTGCTGTTTTTCCTCTGTTCTTGTGATTCTTGATCATAATGTAGATGCAGTCATGGGAATTGTGAAACTGAAAAGAGAAAATAAAGCTCTAGTTTACCGGCTAAAGTACTGGGAAAGTGGGAGGGAGACCTGGAATCAAGAAAGTTTCAGAGAGATTGCAGAAGGGAAGGAGATGAAGAAGTCAATGCAATACTGTTATTTATAAACTCTTAGATTTATCTGAGAGTTGTTCATGCGTGTATCTAACCTTAAATACCATACTGTAAGCTTTGAGAACTTCTTTAAAGCAAGGGTCCCCAATCCCCAGAGGCCGAGGACCGGTACTGGTCCTGTTAGGAACCGGGCCACACAGCAGGAGGTGAGTGGCGGGCCAGCAAGTGAAGCTTCATCTGCTGCTCCCATCACTTGCATTGCAGCCTGAACCATCCCTGCCGCCCCCACCCCCGCCCCATCCGTGGAAAAACTCTTCCATGAAACCAGTCCCTGGTGCCAAAAGAGTTGTGGACCGCTGCTTTAAAGGATAGGCAACCAGCCAGGTGTCAGACTGGCCACCAGGTTGTCCATGTAGAACAGCCCAAGTAGCACTGAAAAGGTGTAGGAAAATAAATGGGTATTGAAACTACAGCTGAAAGAAGGTGGATCAGAAATTGCAGACTAAATCTAACTAGGTAAACTGCCTGCTAAAACAAACAATCAAAAAATCAACAGTCTCCTCGAGATTTAAACAAGACCCACGACCTCATGATGCATTATTCAAAATGTCCAGGATACAATCCAAAATTGCTCAGCAAATGAAAAACCAGGTTAATCTCAATTTATCATGAAAAAGACAATCAAAAGCAGCTATCATGATTATGTTCCAAGAAGTAAGGTTGAACACTCCTGAAACAAATGGTAAGATACAAAGCCTCAGCATAGATATAGAAAATATAAAAAAGAACCAAATGGAAATTTGACAATGAAAAAGTATGAAAACTGACATAAATAATTCAATAGATGGGGTCAATAACAGAACAAGAATGATAGAAGAGAGAGTTAATGAACTAAAGAAAGAAATTAGACCATCTGAACAGCAGAGAGCTAACAGAAATTGAACAGAGAGTCAGAGACTTCTGGAAAAAGCAAAAGACCTAACATTTATGTCATCAGAATCCCAGAAGGAGAAGAGAAAGCATAGCACAGAAAACGTGTTTGAGGGAAAAATGGCTGAAAATTTCCTAAATTTAGCAAAAGATATAAACTTACAGACGTATCAAGTACAAGTTTCAAGTAAACTCAAAGAAATCCACACCCAGACACATTATAACCTGACGGCTGCAAATTAAATAAATAGAAAAAAAATCGAAAGCAGCTAGAGAAAACATGCACTACCTATAAGGAAACAATGGTTAGAATGACTGCATATTTCTCATCAGAAACCATGGAGAGAAAAGAGAGTGCAACAACATTATAAAAGAGCTGAAAGAACAGAACTATAAATTGAGAATTGCATATGTAGCAAAAAAAAAATCTATAGGAATAAAAAGAAATAAAGACATTTCAGATAAAAGAAAACTAAATGAATCTGTTGTTAGTAGATCTGTTATATAAAAGAAATATTAAAGTAAGTTTTTCAGGTATAAGAGAAATTATATCAGAGAGAAACTTGGAACATTAGCAATGAAGGAAGGGTAAAAGAAACCATAAACATACAAATAAATATGAGATGATTCTTTTCCTCTTATGTTGTATGAAACATGTATGCAGTTGAGAGAAAATGTCATAGCATTGTCTATAATAACAGTTTTCAAGTGTGTAGGTGGAATATATGACAACTACAACAAAGGATGGGGGAGAATAAAGACACTTATGTGATGGGAAGTTTTCAACATTCCACTTGAAGCAGTAAAATATCAGTCCTAAGTAGACTGTGAAAAGTTTAGTTTCTATGTGTATTATAATCCATGAAGCAACCACTAAAATAAGTATACAAGGAAATATAGTCAAAATTCCACAGAAAAATGAAAATAAAATGCTCCAAAAATTCAAATAATTCAGAAGAAAGCATCAAAGGAGAAAAAGAGGAATGAAAAATAGAGGAAACGAACAGGAGACAAAAATCAAAATGACAGGTCTAAATCCAAATATAAAATAATTTCATGAAATATAAGTTAAAAGATGGAGATTATTGTTATGGATGAAAAGAAGGTCTGACCATACACTATCTAAAAGGAGCCCACTTTAGAATAATGGTATGAGTAGAATAAAGGTAAAAGGGTTGAAAAGATACTGCATGCAATCAGTAACAGGAAGAAAATTTATGTGCTATATAAATATCACATAAAGTAGATTTAGAGCAAGGAAAATTACCAGGGATGGAGAGAGATATTGCATAATGATAAAACCCCAAGTGAACCCCTAAATACTTAGATACCTAACAAAAAGCTTCAAAAAAGTGGGAAAAGTGATAGAAATAAAAGGAGAAATTATAGTTGGAGACTACGGCACTTCTCTCTCAGTAGTCAAAGAACAGGTCAAAATAAATTCAGTGAGGTGGAACAAAGTAGCACCTCAGGAAAATGGATCTAATTGATATTTATAGAATGTTTTATTCGATAGCAGCAAAATTCACATTCAAGTGTACATGGACATTCACCAAAATAGACCATATTCTGGGTCATAAAACAAACTTAACCATCAAAAAATATAAAATCATATGAAGAATGTTTTCTGACCCCGGTGAAATTAAACTAGAAATCAATAACAAAAAGATAATAGTAAAATCTCCAAACTCTTGAAAATTAAACAACACACATCTAGATAATCAATAGGTCAAAGAAGAAGTCTCAAGGGGATTTAGGAAAATAGTTTGAATGGAATAAAAAATATATATATATGTATAACACATAAAAATTTGTGGGCTGCAGTTAAAGCAATACTTGGAGATTTATAAGAATGAATGATCATGCCGGTGCGGAGATGTCTAGGACCCAGCTAGTGACTGAGGGTTTTCTCCGCTAGATGGAGAAGGTCTGGAGCAGAGGCATGAAGGATCTCAAGTTGTGTGTTCAGGCTCTGTCAGGTTTCAAGGAATGAGGACAAGCTTAGGGGACCTCATTTATTGAGAGTTTATTGAAAAACTACACAAGGAATACAGAGGAGAGCAAAAATCAGTTTAAAAAATTGTTGGTAAATATATAGCCATGTCTCACTTGGGACTATCTGTGTTCATCATCTTTCAGGGTGTAAAAGCATGGGCTTTTCGGCATATTTTGGTTCAGATCTAGTATCTGCCACTTACTAGTTAGTTGATCAGAGGTGATGGACTACACTTCAGTCCTTGGCACACAGCAAGTCCTCCATAAATGGTAGGTAATGGTAGGTGCTGAAGGTGGTGGTGATGGCAATAGTAGGTAGTACCTTTAGAGACCCAGCACCCCGGTAGTCTGTGTGCTGTTGACTCAGCTCCTACATGTATGCGTCTTGATGCTTCTTTCTTCTCCTCCCTTATTTTATTGTCCTTTCTTCAGATCTTGCTTCAGGATCCTTCAGGATCCTGGATTAAGACTTGCCTGTTTGGGGGATGAGCCAGGGTTCCATGGTTGAGCAACACCAGCATCATAGAGAGACAGTGCTCCATGCTGAGGATTCTGTAATCCATTTGGTTCTTACCAGGACACCATGATGTAAATAGTTTTCTCTCAGTCTTACTAGTTATGAACAGAGTGTCTAACCAACTGTCAATCTCTCACTGTCCTTTCTGTACTAGACTGTTCCCGAGAGAATCCAAATGGATGGCATTCCCCTTATTGCAATTTATGAAGTAGATTCTGGTCCCTCTGAGTTTTAGGAGGTCGCTTTCTCTAGCAGAGCTAACATATAGCAGAACTGACTGGAGTTTTCCCCTTCAGTTTCCCTCCACGATGAGCACTTGGTGGAAATTCTAAAAGGCAGTGAAATGATTAAAAGTCAGTAGAAGTTATCCGCCAATGAGAACATTCCTTTTCATTAAGAGTAGACTGATTTCATCCTCTAATTTGGATTGTCAGGAAGTTCCCAGAGGATCCTTCAGAGGATTGTTTAAACCTAACAGGCTCTGTTGGCCTCATTCCCTCAAGTCCTCGATGTTTTGGCAATCCATGCATTAGAAACCTTTATACATCTGCTTCTTTGGATGGATTTTGCAGAGACATCCAGGACTATCTCAGGGAAGGGACAAGAGCAGCTCTGAGTGCAAGGGGCACCACCTTAGCAGACAGCACCTTCTGGGGAAGAACCTTCCTTAGCCTCCCGCTGTAATCCATGCTGTGTCTGATCTCAGGACTTTCCCTTTAGAAAGGATCTCCTTACACTGTCCTGCATCCCCTGTGTTGCTACTTAAGCCCACTTCCTCTGGGAGAGGGAAAACAGCTGGTCACCCTTCTCTGTGTCATTATCCCTCAGGAAAGCGAGCACTTGTTGCTGGCATGTTTAATATATGTTGAGGTCACTGAAGCTGCCAAGATACTTGTTGAAGGGTGTGTGTGTGTCTTTGCCTTCCATTATTCCAAGATGACACTGCTGAAGAGTTGTTCTCCATGTGTCAGGAGGGCCGAAACAACTGACTTGTGATCTTAGAAAATGTGTATTTTATCCTTAGCCGGTCTGTAGAATCTGTTGCTGTTTAGATCTCTGCCTCTTGACTTTGCACAATCACCTAGTGCCTTTGCTCAAAGGCTCTCCTCCTGTTTTCTGCCCTGTCCTCTTCCCAATACCTCTCAGATCACTGAATCCTGGCACCTCTGTCTTCCTTGCTTTCCAAGTATGGCTGAGTCATGCCACATTATCTGAAAGAGCTTCCCTGGTCCCCATCACATTTCCTTACCCTGCCTGGCTTGACTTCTTTCTGCACAAGCTGCTTTCAAATCCTGGGGCCAGGCAGTTTCCAATCTGTTCAAATTCATGGGCTGTTCTTTTTTTGTTTTTATTTTTTTAGATTTATTTTTCATTGAAGTATAGTTGATTTACAATGGTGTGTTTTTCTCTACTGTACGGCAAAGTGACTCACTTATACACATATATGCATTCCTTTTTATATTCTTTTCCATTATGGTTTATCACAGAATATTGAATGTAGTTCCCTGTGCTATACAGTAGACCCTTGTTGTTTATCCATTCTGTATGTAATAGTTTGCAGCTACTAACCCCAAACTCCCAATCTACCCCTCCCCCACCGTCCTTCCCCCTTGGTAACCACAATTCTGTTCTTTATGTCTGTGAGTCTGTTTCTTTTTCGCAGATAGGTTCATTTGTGCCTTACTTTAGATTCCACGTATAAGTGATAGATATCATATGGTATTTTGTCTTTCTCGTTCTGACTTACTTCACTGAGTATGATAATCTCTAGTTCCATCCATGTTGCTGCAAATGGCAAGATTTCATTCTTTTTTATGGCTGAGTAGTATTCCGTTGTATATATGTACCACATCTTCTTTATCCATTCATCTGTTGATAGACATTTAGGTTGTTTCCATGTCCTGGCTATTGTGAATAATGCTGCTATGAACATAGGGGTGCATGTTCTTGAATTATGGTGACTGTCCCCACACATAATTTTAGCCACCAATCTTACCTTAAACTTTGAAATCTAGCCACTAACCTTACCTTAGACATTTTGTTCTTTTCCAACAGTGGCCCTCAAAGTTGAGCATGCATTTGGATTACTTGTGGAACTCTGGGAAAATAGAAATGAATAAGCACCATCTCAGACCAGACGAATCAAAATGATCAGAAAAGAGCTCCCCAGGGTGGTCTGTTAAGAAAAATTTCCCTCTGTGGTTCTGAAGTGGCCAATGGTTAAGTGGTTTTTAACTGTCTCTGGATAGTGGTGGTCCTCAAGCTTAAATGTGCTTCAGAATCACCTGCACAGCTTGAGCAAATACGGATTGCTGGGCCCCAAGACCAGAGATTTGCTTTAGTGGGTCTAGGATAGAACCAGAGTATCTGTTTTTCTAACAAGTTTCCAGCTGACATACATGCTCCAGGATCACACTTTGAGAATCAGTCCTTTAAAGAATCTTTTTTTTTTTTTCTGATTGGCTTATGGAGTTAGTAATCTGTACAAGGAAAAAGAGAATATAGGAATCAGAGAAATATTTCCTTCCAAGTGAAGATATCTGATCAATGGGATGACTAATCAAGGAACCAAAGATGATAACTGTGACATAGGTTTAATATATACACTATTATATATAAAATAGATAATCAACAAGGACCTACTGTATAGCACAGGGAACTCTACTCAATGTTTTATAATAACCTATATGAGAAAAGAATCTGAAAAATAATGGATATATATATTTGTATAACTGAATCACTTTGCTGTATGCCTGAAACTAACACAACATTGTGAAACAACTGTACTCCAATATAAAATAAAAGTTAAATTAAAAAAATAAAAATAAAAAGGTAAAAGGCCTCAACTGGAAGGCACACAGACAGACTTTATGTTTGTGTGAAAAAAATTTAGTGGACATCTGTTGATTTTTTTGCCTGCCTGGCATCACATCTTCTGTCTTGTGTTAAAACAAACAAACAAACAAAAAACCCGCAAAAAGAACTCTCTTATCAAGAACCTGCTCCATGTGTTGGAGTGGAAATAACCCCCCCTCCTTCACCTCCACTGTGGGGTGAACACATGACCTCGACCTAGCTCCCCATCATTCTGCATTCCCCTGTCCACAGTGTTTGGATTACAGATGGATATATCACTCAAGCTGGCCAATGAGCGCTCTCTCTGGATTGTGCTGGCATTCCCAGAAAAGAAGCATTCTTTCCTTCTGAACTCACAGATTTGCCACCTTATAGAAAGAACCTTTTCAGAGGGTGGAGGAACAGAGAAAAGCAGAGCTGAAAGGTGGAAGGAGAGAGAGAGAGAAATTGACCAAGAAAGAGCAGGAGACCAAGTCCCCCACCTGAACACCTACACAGCCCTGAACCAAGCTGCTCTGTAATGCTTCTCAGCTACACAGCCAGTGCATTTTGGGTTTTTTGGTGTGGTGTTTTTTTTTGCGTTCGCAGGCCTCTCACTGTTGTGGCCTCTCCCATTGCGGAGCACAGGCTCCGGACGCGCAGGCTCAGCGGCCATGGCTCACGGGCCTAGCCGCTCTGCGGCATGTGGGATCTCCGGACAGGGGCACGAACCCGCGTCCCCTGCATCAGCAGGTGGACTCTCAACCACTGTGCCACCAGGGAAGCCCTGTCCCTCCTTTTTCTCACCCTCACCTTCTCTCTCCCTGTTCTCCTCCTGCTCCTTCCCATTTCAGGTCATGTGTAAAAGCAACTGCAGTTTTCTGGTCATGTCATTTCTCTCCTTTATAAAACTTTGTCCCAATAGCCCCTCTTCTTGGAAGATCTTCTCCACATCATGCAACTCTGCCAATTTCAACACTTCCATGGCCACTTCATCAGCTAAACCCCACAACACTTCCTCTGACACCTGTCCTCTCACCACCATAGCTTGCTAAGATGGCTGATGTCTTTCCCAGTAGAACTGCACATCTCCTTTTATGGCCTTTAACACACTGTAGCGTGATTGCTTGTTTTCCTGTCATTTTTCCCAATAATATCTCCTTGAGGGTGTAGTTATGTCTTCTTTTCCACTGGATCTCCAAGACAAAGCACAGGGCCTGGCAGAAGGAAGATCAATGTATTGAATGAATAAACAAGCTATTCTGCTTTAAATCTATGAAATATTGGCCTATAGATAATAATACTATTTTTGCTCAGGAGGTCACATTCTTTTTTTTTTTTTTTGCGGTACGTGAGCCTCTCATCGTTGCAGCCCCTCCCGCTATGGAGCACAGGCTCCGGATGTGCAGGCCCAGCGGCCATGGCTCACGGGCCCAGCCACTCCATGGCATGTGGGATCTTCCCGGACCGGGGCACGAACCCGTGTCCCCTGCATCGGCAGATGGACTCTCAACCACTGCATCACCAGGGAAGCCCAGAGGTCACATTCTTAAAGATAACTATTGGCCATATAGTGAAATGACTATACCTTTAAAAGGCATTTTAGTTTTATAGTTGAAATTCTGCATAATAAGTCTTAAGGCTGTTGAAAAAAGCTCTCCAATATCATGTCCAATATGTGAAAAGTATAATTTTTTTTCAGAAGGGTAATTGGAAGGAAGAAAATATTACTCAAAATTATACCAATGTCCTTTCATACATGGAACTGATCAAGGAATTGTAACTTTTGGTCTATTCAAGTCTCAAAAAATTTGATAACTGATATTTAGATATTTCAAATAAAGGAATGGAGCTGTCTTTATGCAACCAAGGCGTAGACCGAAGGCTAATGGATGGAAGCTATAAATAAATGAAGCTTATCCCTGGAAGGAATGGGATGAGGCGAGTTCCCATCACTACAGTTATGGAAGTGTAGGTTAGGTTTAAAGCATCAGATTTGGGGAGAACTCATCAGATGATATTTGAGGTTCTTTTTGACCCAGTAGTAAGATTTTGATTTGGATGACTTATATGTTTAGATGCCTGAAAAATATCTTAGAAGTTAATGCAGAATCTCAGTGTTGAAACCTCGAAGAAAGTAGTCTATGAGGCTTTGAGTATGTATGTTTGGTTGAATAGCTAGAAGTTTTATTATTTTAAGAGAAAGTAGATTATTTGTTGAGATTAAGTTGCTTTCTACTTAGGATATTTTAAATGATGATTTTTGAACAAAAAACCTCTAGTATAGCAAATAAAGATGAAAGTAGCATTGCATGAACATCAGCCAGTTTTGCCTACAGCTCTTGACCTAGTGGTCAGTTGGTGGTGTGTACAGTAGGGTCTTTGTCCAGCCATATCAAACAACCATAAAGTTGCAGAGTTCATCTTTCTTCCTATTTGGCCCCTTTATCTTTCCCAAGTCTCGTGCCCATTTCATCTTCCAGTGCTTTCACACTTTCACTATGATCCCTGAAATGGCCCCCTAGATGCCTGGTCTGGAACAGCTCCTCTGGTTAGTGTACCACAAACCAATGGGAATAGGCCACACCACCACAGCTTGTCCAATAGACTGGTCTGTAGCCATGTATTTTAGACAACACATGTGCACGGAGTCACCTTCGGGTATAGGCAATTGTCAAAAACCAAACTCTGCAGACTGAGTAAAACAAAGCAGAAAGATGAGTTGGTTGCATGGGTTTCAACCTGTAAGCTGGGAAGCTCAAAACTATGGGAGCAATGAGTTCCAAGTTGCTCACAGACTAAAGGGTTTTTATGGGGTAAATATGTAAGTTATTTGGCTTTTTCAGCTGATTGATTGCCTAGTGGTCTTCTTCATTACTTAGATCAGGGTAGTTGAATCAGGGAAACAAAGGAGTCCAAAAATGGTGTGAACAGACTTGGCATTTGGGAGTTGGCTGGTGTCCTTTGGTTGAGTTTCATTTTTCTTTAATGCACCTGTGCTAGCCAATTGGCTTTTGTTCTCAACATAAATGACTCCATTTTACTTTGGGTTCTTTAGCAGGTACTTCTGAACAGGCCTCTCCCACATTCACCATTCCAGGAGAATAATGCCTGACAGTCACATTTTTTTTTATTATAATTTACAACAGTAGGGCTCTGGGAAATACAGTAATGACAAGACCTTTCCAATTCCTGCTGAGCCCTCCATTCCTGATTTTTTACTCTATGATATGCTAGCTTTTAGCTTATCCCATGACTCCTTGGTTAGATAAAAGCAAATAAACAAACAAAATAAAGAAATCAACAGGAAAGACTGGAAAAAATTTACCAAAGATGCATCAGTAAATAAATGACTTCTATATCAGGCTAAAATCCTCTCTTATAACCTCAGTATGCCATCTCTTGTTCAATTACTCCTCTTTTAATAAAACTACCTGCTATATTACCATTTCCTCAGAGCCCTGCTAAATGAATTGTCATCTAATTTCTGAGAAATCATTTCATTAGAGTACTAATGCTCGCCATTATTTAACATGTTATCCTCTGCCAGATAATATTTACATTTTAAGAGACCTTCAGTGCCTTAATCAGAATACTGAGCAATATGTTAATTTTAGGCACTATGTCAAAGCTTTGGGAGACCTATATCTGCCCATTAAATCTTAGAGGAAGCCACCCTCATTTGGCCCTGTTCCAATTTATGGTTCCAGTCGTTAGGGTGTTTTTTTTTTTAACCAATGTTGGGCAAAAAAAATGTCCCAGAGGATGAAATTCTAGATACAGCTGGTGGAGGGTGGTTCGTGAGGGACCCGTTTTGGATCCAGTGACCACAGTTCAGCTTCCAGAGTTGATACTTCATGGTTGTATAACCTTGGACATATTATTGGCCCTCTCTTTGTCTTTGTTTCTTTCTCTAAAGTGGTGCTTGCCATAACAAGAAACACCATTAGAATTTGCCATAAATTATTTTTTACAGGTTGAAAAAGTCCCATTGAGACACACTATAAATCTGAAATATTTATTTACTAAGAAATGCCTGCGTTTTTCAGCTACTTGCTACAGTGAGCTTTAGAAAAGCCATCCTTTTGTGGATGACAAGAGAAGTGGCTTACACGTGGCTAATGACAAATACCAGTGAGGGCTGAGCTATTTGAGAGTTGGCCTAGCTTTATTACTTGGCAAGCTCTCCTTTTTCCCTAACTGGTTAATTCATCTTTTGTTTACAGAATCCTGAGCCTCTGCTTATACCTTAAAGGCAACAGAATTTTACTTAGTTCCTAAGGCAGTTATGCCTAGAGGAAGATCTTAAGAAGATACCCTGAAAGTGGCATTTGACCTTTAAAGGATGGATAAGTCATTCTCAATGTCTCCAGAGTTAAACTCCATGGCTATTATTTTAAAGAGGGCAGTACAGTCTGCTTTACCACAATCTAGAAAATAGCAAGTTATTTTCTCTCCAGGGGTGACCATTTTTTCCTAAACAAATAGAGATAATTGCCTATTTAATTTATGACTCGAGGCAAGTCACTTATTGCCTGAAAATACTCATTGGAAGAGCCTGGCATTTTTAAATTAAACCACCCTGTAATTTAGGTTACAATCTGTCATTTCTTCTTAATCCAATCGTCATCCATTTTTATATAAACAATTTTGATTGAAGATGTATATTTTTATAAAATAGCTCCTTTCCCAACTTCCTGCTAAATTACCTATTGTAGACCCAGAAAAACATAAACACTCAGAACAACAGAGAAAACTGCAAGTTACCAACAGTCCATTGCCAGAATCTGGGGGAAATTTCTACTAATGACAAAGATGAGATAAATAGTTTGGAGCACTATTAGGCCACCAGCCAAGTGGTGAGTGTCCGAGATTGAATTCCATGCAGCTGGAACTAAGAAAAGAAGAAGGTCCTACCTAAAGCAACATAAGACATCAATAAATGGAGAAACATTCCAAGTCAGAGGCTTTTCAGGAAAATTAAGGTTTCTACCGTAGCAACAACTGGTTTTAAATATCAAATATATTTACAGGATTTCTTACACAGAATAGAAAAAGCATTAATAATAAAAGAAAAAAATGATAAATTCAACTTTATAAAAACTAAAACTTTTGCTCCTCAAAGACACCATTAAAATATAAAAAGGCAAGCTATAGACTGGAGAAAGTATTCACATATTGTAACTATATATATGAATATATTTATATACAAATATATATAAGTGGGCAAAAATTTAAACAGTCACTTGTCAACATAAGATATACAAATTGCTATCATAGACATGAATAATTGCTCAATAGCCATTGGGGAAATGCAAATTAAAAACACAGTGAAATACAATTCCATGTCCTCTGGAATGGCTAATATTAAAAAGAATGACAACACTAAATGATGGTGAAGATGTGGAGCAACTGGAAACCTCATATATTACTTTGAAAAACATATATTGCTTTTTTAAAAAATTGTAAACATATATCTACGCTATGCTCTATCAATTTCACTTCTAGGTATTTATCCAGGAGAATGACAACATAGGTTTTCAAAAAGACTCATACAGTCAACAAAGAATTTGTCATATATTCACTCATACACTGGAATACTTGCAATGCAGAGGGAAACAACACCTTTATTCCCTAAAAGACTGCATGAATCTCACAGATGTCATGTTGAGAGAAAGAAGCAAGACGCAAGAATATATACAATGTGGAGTATGTACTATCCTAATTTCTATCATCATCATTGTATTTTAGAAAAGGCCATAAGGGAAATTTTTGAGATGATAGATGATCTATATCTTAATTGGAATGTAGATTACACAAGTGCATCCATTTGCCAAAACTCCTCAAACTGTATTCTTAAGATATTTGCATTGTAGTATGTCAACTTTTTAAAAGTAAAACATTAAGTAAAGTTATTACGTTCAAGGAATTAAAAGATAAGATGGCGAATTTTGGAAGAGTACTTCCAACTTGTTTTAATTTGTTTCCCATAAAAGCACATTTTGAGACAATATTTCAAAAGTTTACAAGGTAAGTTCGGGGAACATGAGAAGAGGGTGGGGAAGTAAAACAGGGAAAGAAAGTCAGCTAGTTATGGGTGTGTTTTAAAACAGATTCCACATTGGACAACTAGAGTTTCATTTCCTGGGGAAACGTAGGAACCAGTGCAAAACACAGGCCCCAGTGTTATTCTCCTCGGGGAAGAGGACACTGGAGTGTTTATATAACTATTCTCAATAGCCTTTGGTTGAGGCTGTTCACACAGGTTGTTAATTTCTGGACACCCCCAGCCTGCCATGTGAGTAAGAAGAGAAAAATTCTATGATTCCATAAAATGTCTGCAGGCACAGTAATACAGATACCAGCAGTTTGAATTTATTTGTCCTACACTGAATGATAGTGTCCAAGGGATATATGGGGACATGGATAGCATCTGCTAAAAACCTTTAAAAATAATCAAATGGGGAAATTTGGCTTCAGGTTGACATACGGGTAATATTAGACTGCACACTGCCAAGGAAAACTGTGAAAGATCAACTAAAAACAATCAAACAAACAAAAACCAAAAAATAAAAGGAAAGGAAAGGAAAAAAATAAGGAAGAAAGGAAGAAAACAACTGTCTTAAGGCACTGGAGAGCAACCAAGGTAGTCAGAACTTGAGGGGCTACATTTCTTGGGAAAAGAGAAGAACATTGAAGTAAGCGCCACATCTGAAGTTACTTTGTCCCTTTGGGACAATTGCCAATTCATAGTATGAGGCACAGAAGCCGAACAGCAAACAGTAGTTTAGAGTAGTGTTGTCCAATAGTAAGCCACATAATCTTAAATGATCTAGTAACCACATTCAAACAGGTAAAAGGAAACAGGCAACACTAAATTTAATAACATATTTTATTTAATCTAATAGAAACAAAATATCATTTCAACATGCATTTGATGCAAAGAAACTGAATGAGATGTTTTACATTTTTTGTGTACTACAACTTCAAAATCTGGTGTGTATTTTACACTTACAGTGCATGCCAGTTCAGATTAGCCATATTTAAGTACTCAGTAGCCACATATGACTAATGACAACCATATTAAACAGCAGAGGTCTAGAGTTGGCAGCAGTCTCACTGGGCTGTGATGTCTACAAGGTCATCCAGGACTTGAGGTGCCAGGATCCTGGAGAAAAAGAAACTGTAGACAAGTGAGCCAGAAAGTCTGCGTGCAACTTTTCCTCTAGATATCTGCTAAATCCAGTAATGTTTCAATAGACTTTCAGAGAGACTCTGAAAACTGAGAATTTAGCTGCTAATATGGTTAGAAGTTTCAGCATTCCAAAGGAGCTGAAAAGACAAAAATTGGAGTTCGGAACCTCTCAAGTTGGGAGGGGACTGGGTCAACAATACAAGGAGTAGTTTGAAACCATTTAAAGGGTTATGGCAGAGAATACGAAATAGCAGAAATGGAACAGTATCAATTGAATTCAGCTGAGATCCTCATACTATATCTCTGAGAGTAAACATTAAATTCTCTCTAGAAGAAGACATCATTATTGAGAGTTTCTATGTCTTTAAAAATATCTGACATTTAGCCAAAAATTGCCACACATTTCAGGAAACAGAATGGCATGGCCAAATCCAAGGGGAAAAAGCAGATAATTGAAACATACTTATGTACAGTTGAACCTTGAACAATGTTAGGGGTGCTGATCCCCTGTGTAGTCAAAAATCTGCATATAACTTCATAGTTGGCACTCAGTATCCTCCATTCTGCATCCACGGATTTAGCCAACCATGGATGTATCGTACCATAGTAGCATTTATTGGGAAAAAAATTTGCATATAATTGGACGCACACAGTTCAAACTCATATTGTTCAAGGGTCAACTGTAATTCATACACAGCTAAATTTTAAAAACTGGACTTACCAAGAGTTAGCAAAGATATGGAGTAATGAGAATACTCAGATACCACTTGTGGGAATGTAAGTTGGTACGACCACTTTGGAACATCTGAATTTATAAATATAAGATTATACATATAATTCGTTCCTGGATATATACTCAACAAAAATGTGAAAGTGCACCAAAAAAACATAAAAAGGAATATTTATAGTAGTATTATTTATAATAATTAAAGACTTAGAACTACTCAGATGTCCATAAAAAGAAAAATGAATTAATACATTGTGATATATTTATATAAAGGAATACTACTCAGCAATGGGAATAAGTGAGCTATTGCTGCACACACACAAGAGTGATAAATGAATCTCAAATACATAATATTGAGGACATACACCAAAAAAGAAAGATTATACTCCACTTTATAAAATTTAGAGACAGCCACAATGAACTATATGACAAAAGTTAACAGCTTCAGAATTGAAAGAAATTTCACCATGTGCCTCCTGATATTATGCACTTCTATGGTAATCTTGTAATGGATTATATAAAATATATATATTACATTATATATATATACATATTATATATATATATATATATATATTGACAGATTTATTATTATCAGGAATTGACTCACAAGATTATGGAGGCTCAGAAGTCCTGCAATCTGTCATCTGCAAGCTAAAGGCCCAGGAAAGCTGATGTTGCAGTTTGAAGGCCTGAGAACTGGGGAGCCAAAGGTGTAAATTCCAGTCCAAGTCTGAAGGCCTGAAAACCAGGAGTAAAAAGGGCAGTTGATTGATATCCCAGCTAGATCAGTCAAGTGGAGAGAGAGAGAGATCGAACCTTCCCTTCTTCCAAGTTTTTGTTCTATTCAGGCCCTCAGTGGCTTATATGATGCCCACTTACATTGAGGAGGGCAACACACTTTACTCAGCCCACCAATCCAAATGCTATCTCTCTGGAAACATCCTCAGACACACACTCAAAAATAATGTTTAACTGGATATCCAGGTACCTGTGATCTGGTCAAGTTGACACATAAAATTAAGTACCACTTATGCATAACCTAAATCTATTCATGAAGAAATATCAGATAATTCCACATTGAGTCATCTGGATCCAAAATTTTATCTTCAAGCTTCTCAGACCCATGCGCACACATGTGAGAGAGACCTGGACAGGAGTGGGGAGCTAGAAGCCAGGCCTCAAGTGTTGCATATCACTTGAACTCACAGCCTATTGCCCAGAACCCAATAACATCATCAGTCTAATCACAGGGTAGCCGAGAAATATGAGGAGCATGTGGGTATGAGTGAGCACTGACAGTCTCTGTGACAACAACTCAGAGCCAGCAGGGCCCAATGGAGAATAGGAATGAAGCCAGGTAATGTGTTCACCCAGCATTCACCCAGCACCACAATGACCAGACAGAGCCAGATGACAGCCCTCCAGATCTGCCTGTTGTTGAGTGACAGGTCTTACAAGGTCTCTTTAAGAGTGAGCATCAGAACATGCAATGATAGAGCCCATAAACTAATCTGTGGAACCACAGAGAAGAAATATTATTCTGTGAAGTCAGAAGCATAGACTTCTAAAATTCATTTTTTACTGAAACCAGGGGAAATTTTTAGGAAACTCTTTGGTATTACCTCTGTGACATTGGAGCCTAAAGACATACAGATATTACTGAGATAGAATGAAAAAATGGGAAATGTATGAGATAAGAATGTTTTATTGAGCACCTAAAAATGAAATCATAGAAATATAATATTTATTGGAGTTAGTAAAGAGCAAAATCAACAGCACAAAAATCATATCAGTGATGTGAAAGACAAAGACAAAGATCTCCCAGGATTCAGAGAAAAAGGACAAAAGAAAAAAGAATGAATGTGGTAGATACAGAGAATAAGGAGCAGAGATACAAACTAAAGATTTACATATATTCCTAAGGAAGGTTCTAGAGCAATTGCAACAGAAATAGTTGAAGAAAACTTTCATGAGCTGAAAGAAAAAAGGGATGTATATCAATTTTAAAATATCAACATAGGCATGATAAATGCAAATATAATCACATTTAGGTAAATCCTAGAATGTTTTGTATTTACAAATATAATGGAGAAAACCTAGAAAAAGAAAAACCTACAAGAGAAAAATAAATAACTAAAACTGACCTCATATTTCCCTTTACAATATAAATCCCCAGAAGACAATGGAATATTCTACAAAGTTCTGAGGAAAAAGGAAAGTAACTGGAGAATGTAAACACAGTTTTTGTGATTGACCCTTAGAAAAATACTAAAACCCACTAATATCGCCATTAGATGACCTGTTTTTCTTTCTTATGAAGAACAAATGGAAATTATAGATGTGACTATTGTTTTAAACCATGTATATCTGCGTGCTTTTCCTCCAGAATATTAGCTACAGATTGCAGCAAAGTCAAGAAGAACCAAGGGAAAACATAGAGTGCTTGCAAATTTCCTATTAAAAAATCATCTTTCTTTTTCAGTGTGCTACCTTATTTCATGTTAAAGGATAAAGAGAATCTTATTGATACTATGTGTAGAATAGAGAACTAGGGAGAATCTACTGTATAGCACATGGAACTCTACTCAGTGCTCTGTGGTGAGCTAAATGAGAAGGAAATCCAAAGAAGAGGGGATATATGTACACGTATAGCTGGTTCACTTTGCTGTACAGTATAAACTAACAAACTATTGTAAAGCAACTAGACTTCAGTAAAAAAAAAAGAATAAAGGGAATCTTACCCTTCAATGCCCCAAATGAATACAGAGTGTAATGACTGCGAGTCTCCATTAAACTTTCCCAAAGTAAAGGGTCTGATTCCCTATCCAGAGCCAACTCTTCCCCTCGGGCACTGACTCCCAACCCCTCTTATCGATTCAAAGACATCTCATCTATTTTCCCCTACATGATCAAATTTCCCTCTCTATCAGATCTTTTCATCAGCATATAAATAAATCCTGCATATTTCCCCTCCTACTAACATCCCATTTCTCTGCTCCCCTTTACAGCAAATGACTTTTAAAAATTTCCTTTCTTTCTTAGTAAAGTTAACACATAGAATGAATCATCACATCTACCAAGGGCCTTGGGCATTTATTCTTCCCTCTTCTTAGAACACTCTTTCCCTAAGTATTCACACGGCTCCCTCTCTCAGTTCCTTCAGGTCTCTTATCAAATGCTGTAATATCAGAGGGGTATATTCTGACACCCCCATATCTCACACTAGCATTCCCTGGTCCCCCTTTCCAACTATTATTTTTCCTCTTTAGCCTGTACCACCACCTGTTATATTATGTATTTCTTTCTTTTTTCTTTTTTTTTTTTTTTTTTTTTGCAGTACACGGGCTTCTCTCTGTTGTGGTCTCTCCCATTGCGGAGCACAGGCTCCGGATGCGCAGGCTCAGCGGCCATGGCTCACGGGCCCAGCTGCTCCGTGGCATGTGGGATCTTCCCAGACCGGGACACGAACCCGTGTCCCCTGCATCGGCAGACAGACTCTCAACCACTGCGCCACCAGGGAAGCCCTATTATGTATTTCTTTATTGACTATCTTCCCTCTCTCAGCCCCCACTTGCATGTAAGCTTCATAAAGTCAGAGATTTGTCTATTGTATTCATTACTGAATCCCCGAGCCTGGCATATATTAGTCTTTCAGTGAATATGTGTTTAATGAACTAAGATTTAATTACAACCATGAAAATAATCTCACCAATGCAGAGAAAAGAGTGAGAAGATAAATGAAATTCACATATGCCAAATAATGTAATATTCCCTTGAGTTTTAGTATTTTGAGGGATTTCTTTTTCTTTTTATTCTCTAGTTCCATTAAACAAAAATATGTTAATAAAAGTTCTATCCACTGAGAAGAACAAAGTTGGAGGACTGATGCTATTTGACTTCAAGACCTATAAAGCTATAGTAATTAAGACAGTGTGGTATTGGTGAAAGAAAAGACAAATGGATCAATAGATCAGAATAGAGAGCCTAGAAATAGACCCCAATAAATATAGTCAACTGATCTTTGACAAAGGAGCAAAGGCAATACAGTGGAGCAAAGGTAATCTCTTCAACAAATATTGCTGGAACAACTAGACAGCCACATGTAAAAAATGAATATAGACACAGACCTTATACCATTCACAAAAAATAACTTAAAATAGATCATAGACCTAAATGTAAAACACAGAATTATATAACTCTTAGAAGATAACATTGGAGAAAACCTAGATGACCTTGGGTATGGTGACACCTTTTTAGACACAACACCAAAGAGATGATCCATGAAAGAAATAATTGACAAACTGGACTTTGTTAAGATTAAAAACTTCTGCTCTGCTAAAGACAAAATCACATGAATTAGAAGACAAGCCACAGACCGGGAGAAAATATTTGCAAAAGACACGTCTGATAAAGGACTTTTATCCAAAATATACAAAGAAGTCTTAAAACTCAGCAGTACAAAAACAAATAAGCTAATTAAAAAATGAGCCAACGACCTTAACAGACACTTCACCAAACGAGACATACAAATGGCAAATAAGCATATAAGGAGATGCTCCACATCACATGTCATTAGGAAAATGCAAATTAAAACAACAATGAAATATAATTACACATCTGTTAGAAGGGTCCAAATCCAAACACTGAAAGTGCCAATGGCTAGTAAGGCTGGGAGCAGCAGGAACGCTTACACCTTGCTGGTGGGAATGCAGCCACTTTGGAAGATGATTTGGCAGTTTCTTACAAAACTAAACATACTTTTACCATAAGATCCAGTAATCACATTCCTTTGTATTTACCCAAAGGTGCTGAAAACTTTTGTCCACACAAAAACCCACACAGGCATGTTTATAGCAGCTTTATTCATATCTGCCAAAACTTGGAAGCCAAGGTGTTCATTAGTAGGTGAATGGGTAAATAAATTATGGTAGGTCCAGGCAATGGAATATTACTCAGTGCTAAAAAATAAATGAGCCATGAAACCATGCAAAGACGTGGAAGAAACTTAAATGCATATAACTAAGTGAAAGAAGCCAATCTGAAAGCTTACATATGGAAAAAGCCACACTATGGGAGACAGAAAGAAGATCAGAGTTGCCAAGGGTTGGAAGGCAGGGGAGAGATGAATAGGTGGAACAGAGAATTTTTAAGGCAGTGAAAATACTCTGTGTGATATTGTAAGATTAATACGTGCCATTATACATTTGTCCAAACCCATAGAATGTGCAAAACCAAGAGTAAACCCTAAGTTAAACTATGGACTGTGGCTAATATGATGTGTCAACGTATGTAAAAATGTACCATTCTGATGAGTGATGTGACCATGAGGGAAGCTCTGCATGTGTGGGAGCAGGGGATATATGGGAATCCTCTGTACCTCTCTTGAAATTTTGTGATAAACCTAAAACTACTCTTCAAAAAGTCTTTAAAAAGGTCCTACCCCACTACACACTATAATATTGCTGATTTGGTTGGTGTTTGAACTACAAAGAAAGGAACTGAAAATCAGAATTCAAATCTGTTTTTTGTTCCTCAACTTTTTATCTTGATGAAAATATTTGTTTTGATGTCTTTTGTTTAAGAAAATGATCATTGTTTATTTAAAGTGAAGGGGAGATCGTGTGAATTTTTTTTTCATGTATGGGTATGAAAATCTGTTTCTTTCCATCAAATATCTCAGTTGAGAGAAGAATATTAATTTTTTGGACATTTCTCAAAACATTTTAATAAATGTTTATTGAGCACTTATATACCAGGCATTCTAAAAGAAAGTTATTATTTTCTTTGCTGTTAATAAGACTGGGGTTGACATACTATGGCCTCCAGGCCAAATCTGGACCATTGCCCATTTTTATTAAAAAAAGTTTTATTGGAGCATAGCCACATTTATTCATATATGGATTGTCTATGGCTGCTTTTGCTTTACAATGATAAAGATGAGTAGTTACAATAGAGACTGTAGACCCACAAACAAAATATTTACTATCTTGTACTTTAAAAAGTTTTCTGACCCTTGATCTAGGGAATAGGCCGTGATATAAAGGCATTGCCTCTAGGACAGAAAAATATGAACGGGGTTAAGAAGAATGGAAGGAAGGCTGCCTTGGGTGACCAACGAGGCAATGCAGGGACAAGGAGATAAGACCCTGACCCAGGGGAAAGCTGGTCAGGTGTGTGAAAAAAAGAAAGATTGGCAATGAAGGGTTGGTCCCAAGGGAAGATGGTGACCTGCAGAGTTGCAAATAAGAGGTGTCTGTTGGAGTGGAAGTCAGCTGAGACAGTCTGCTCATAAATCATGTGGAAATCCTTGACAGAAAGAGACCTGCAAAGGAACAAGAATGATATTGTGGCTGGAGAAAAATGTGTAGCAGAAAATGAAAATAGAAATGTCTCATTTTTCTTATGCTTGAGAAAAAAAACACGTTGTTGGTAGCACAGTGATGGGAGGAGAGAAACAGGTAACCACAGCCTCTTATTCTTCTGCCAGACCCTGCAGCTGTTTGTCAGAATCTCAGAACAAACATAAATGTTCACATTGGTCGTTAGTGGAGCTGAATATTTTGAGGATTATCCTATTGGGGAAACACTTAGCTTTGAGAAAAGGGAGGAGACATTTCAGCACAGCTGTCTCAGTGGTAGGTGGACAGTATTGGATACGTCTGAAATGAGAAGAAACATACATCATTCAAACAGGAGTTCTCATAGGTCCAGGGACAGGACAGGGAGAGGGAATGTCATAGAAGCAAAAGGTACCCCACCTGTATCCCCATAAACAACTGCACAACAGCCTAAGTTCCAACTGCCTACAGGCTCTTTCTGGCAACTGAAGCCCACTCAGTTGGGCACAGAAAGCTGGAAGTTCCAGAAAATACCACTCCCGCCCCTGCAAGCAGCCCTCCATTAGTGACTAAAGGGAGTGGGCAAATAAGACTCTAATTCCTGTAGCCCTCACGTGGGATAATTCTGAGGCTGGTGTCCCACTGTTTCTCCCAGAGTTCCCTTGTGGGGTTGAGCTCCTATCAACCACAGTGACACTGGCTTGAGAACCTACCCTTTTCCTGTCTCACTCCCCCACTCCCCTACCAGTCCTGGGATCACTTTGAATCCTTGTCTCCAGGTCTCCTTCTGGAGAATCCAAATTAAGGCAGTTCTCTACAATGAGGTGAGAGGTGGCATGAAATTGGGGGCCTACATGAGAATATATCTGAGTTGTACTCAAGGAAGAATATTAAGATTGTATTGAGACCAACAGGTTCAACTTCCTGGCTTGAGAAGAAAGATAAAGCCCTAAATATGAGAACAAGTAGCTAAGATCACAGACAATAAGAAAGATTCAGGGCATTTGGGATGATGTTGCTGAGCCAGTTGGGCTAGTGGTTTGGAATTAAAGCCACAAATGACAGAAAGCAGTTCACTGAAGATGTACCACTTTTTGGCCCAGACTTGGAGCAGCTAAATAATAAGAATTAGTAAAACTTAGACCTCCATTACATGTAAATTCAATCCAAACAATTTTTATAGAAGCCAAATTGTATACCTTATACTGCGTTAGGAACTTGGGGGTACGATGTTGAGTAAACAAAATTCCTGCTCTCAAGTGACATGACAATAGTACGGCTTTAATCACCACCATATTTTGTCATTAAAGCATCCCTGTAGGGCAGGCAGCCTGGGTGTGCATACTGGCATCCTAGAAAGAGAAAACCTGAGAAGTCAAGGGTGGTTGATATTCACAAAGATCGTAAATGGGAGAGGTATATCAAGAATCCAGGACTGGGGATTCCCTGGTGGCGCCGTGGTTGGGAGTCCGCCTGCCGATGCAGGGGACGCCAGTTCATGCCCCGGTCCGGGAAGATCCCACATGCCATGGAGCGGCTGGGCCCATGAGCCATGGCCGCTGAGCCTGCGCATCCAGAGCCTTGCTCCACAAAGGGAGAGGCCACAACGGTGAGAGGCCCGCATACCGCAAAACAAAAAACAAAAACAAAAAAAAAGAATCCAGGACTCTAAGAACTGGTCGAGTTTTAAATTTTTATTTATTTTTTTTGTATTTTTTCTTCCTACCACTCTACTCCTTTGTAATTATAATGTTTAATCAGAGGATCAGAATTGCACAGTACTCAAATGGAAAGAATTTCTCTGTCTAGTCAATTATTTACAGCAATTTAATACTTTTCAAGTCAGCATGTGTTTATAGAGCATCTACTAGGCAAAAGGAATTGTGCTTTTTAGTCTAGGGGAGATTAAGGGCACACATTTATGCTCTCTTCTTTCTATCTTCCTTTTTTTATTATTTTTAATTTTTTTTTATTTTAATAACTTTTTTATTTTATTTTATATGTTCTTTTTTTTTTCTCTCTTTTCTTCTGAGCCATGTGTCTGACAGGGTCTTGGTGATCCGTCTGGGTGTCACCCTGTGCCTCTGAGGTGGGAGAGCCAAGTTCAGGATATTGGTCCACCAGAGACCTCTCGTCTCCAAGTAATATCAAATGGCAAAAGCTCTCCCAGAGATCTCCATCTCAACACTAAGACCCAGCTCCACTCAACAACCAGCAAGCTACAGTGCTGGAAACCCTATACCAAACAACTATCAAGACAGGAACACAACCCCACCTATTAGCAAAGGGCCTACCTAAAATCATAATAAGATCACAGATACCCCAAGAAAACACCACCAGACGTGATCCTGCCCACCAGAAAGACAAGATCCAGCCTCATCCACCAGAACACAGGCACCAGTTCCCTCCACCAGGAAGCCTATACAACCCACTGAAACAACCTTAGCCACTGTGGGCAGACACCAAAAAGGACCCTCGAACCTGCAGCCTGTGAAAAGGAGACCCCCATACACAGTATGTTAAGCAAAATGAGAAGACAGAGAAAAACACAGCACATGAAGGAACAAGGTAAAAAGCCACCAGACCAAAAAAATGAAGAGGAAATAAGCAGTGTTCCTGAAAAAGAATTCAGAGTAATGATAGTAAAGATGATATCAAATCTTGGAAATAGAATGGAGAAAATACAAGAAACGTTTAACAAGAACCTAGAAGAACTAAAGAGCAAACAAACAATGATGAAGAACACAATAAATAATATTAAAAATTCTCTAGAAGGAATCAATAGCAGAATAACTGTGGCAGAAGAACGGATAAGTGACTTGGAAGATAAAATAGTGAAAATAACTACCATAGAGCAGGATAAAGAAAAAAGAATGAAAAGAATTGAGGACAGTCTCAGAGACCTCTGGGACAACATTAAATGCACCAACATTCAAAATATAGGGGTCCCAAAAGAAGAAGAGAAAAAGACAGGGACGGAGAAAATATTTGAAGAGATTATAGTTGAAAATTTCCTTAATATTGGAAAGGAAGTAGTCAGTCAAGTCCAGGAAGCACAGAGAGTCCCATACAGGATAAATACAAGGAGAAATATGTCAAGACACAAATTAATCAGACTATCAAAAATTAAATACAAAGAACAACAACAACAAAATTAAATACAAAGAAAAAATATTAAAAGCAGCAAGGGAAAAACAACAACTAACATACAAGGGAATCCCCATAAGGTTAACAGCTGATCTTTCAGCATAAATTCTGCAAGCCAGAAGGGAGTGGCAGGACATACTTAAAGTGATGAAAGGGAAAAACCTACAACCAAGGTTACTCTACCCAGCAAGATCTCATTCAGATTCGACGGAGAAATTGAAACCTTTACCAGCAAGCAAAAGCTAAGAGAATTCAGCACCACCAAACCAGCTTCACAACAAATGCTAAAGGAACTTCTCTAGGCAGGAAACACAAGAGAAGGAAAAGATCTGCAAAAACAAACCCAAAACAATTAAGGAAATGGTAATAGAAACATACATATCGATAATTACCTTAAATGTAAATGGATTAAATGCTCCAACCAAAAGGCATACACTGGTTGAACGGATACAGCAAGAAGACCCGTATATATGCTGTCTACAAGAGACCCACTTCAGACCTAGGGACACGTACAGACTGAAAGTGAGGGAATGGAAAAAGATATTCCATGCAAATGGAAATCAAAAAAAAGCTGGAGTAGCAATTCTCATCTCAGAAAAAATAGACTTTAAAATAAAGACTATTACAAGAGACAAAGAAGGACACTACATAATGATCAAGGGATCAATCCAAGAAGAAGATATAACAATTGTAAATATTTATGCACCCAACATAGGAGCACCTCAATACATAAGGCAAGTGCTAAGAGCCATAAAAGGGGAAATCGACAGTAGCACAATAATAGTAGGGGCCTTTAACATCCCACTTTCACCAATGGACAGATCATCCAAAGTGAAAATAAATAAGGACACACAAGCTTTATATGATACATTAAACAAGATGGACTTAATTGATATTTATAGGACATTCCATCCAAAAAAAACAGAATACATTTTCTTCTCACCTGCTCGTGGAATATTCTCCAGGATAGATCATTTCTTGGGTCACAAATCAAGCCTTGGTAAATTTAAGAAAATTGATATTGTACCAAGTATCTTTTCTGACCACAATGCTATGAGACTAGATATCAATTACAGGAAAAAATCTGTAAAAAATATAAACACATGGAGGCTAGACAACACACTACTAAATAACCAAAAGATCACTGAAGAAATCAAAGAGGAAATAAAAAAATGCCTGGAAACAAATGACAATGAAAACACGATGACCCAAAATCTATGGGATGCAGCAAAAGCAGTTCTAACAGGGAAGTTTATAGCAATACAATCCTACCTCAAGAAACAAGAAACATCTCAAATAAACAACCTAACCTTATACATAAAACAATTAGAGAAAGAAGAATAAAAAGACCCCAAAGTTAGCAGAAGGAAAGAAATCATAAAGATTAGATCAGAAAGAAATGAAAGAAATAATACAAAGATCAATAAAACTAAAAGCTGGTTCTTTGAGAAGATAAACAAAATTGATAAACCCTTAGCCAGACTCATCAAGAAAAAAGGGAGAAGACTCAAATCAATGGAATTAGAAATGAAAAAGGGGAAGTAACAACTGATACTCCAGAAATACAAAGGATCATGAGAGATTACTACAAGCAGCAATATAAAATAAAAATAAAATGGACAAACACGAAGAAATAGACAAATTCTTAGAAAAGAACACACTTCTGAGACTTAGCCAGTAAGAAATAGAAAATATAAACAGACCAATCACAAGCACTGAAATTGAGACTGTGGTTAAAAATCTTCCAACAAACAAAAGCCCAGGACGAGATGGCTTCACAGAAGAATTCTATCAAACATTTAGAGAAGAGCTAACACCTATCCTTCTAAAACTCTTCCAAAACACAGCAGAGCAAAGAACACTAAAATTCATTCTATGAAGTGACCATCACCCTGATACCAAAACCAGATAAAGATGTTACAAAGAAAGAAAACTACAGGCCAATATCACTGATGAACATAGATGCAAAAATCCTCAACAAAATAGGAGCAAACAGAATCCAACAGCACATTAAAAGGATCATACACCATGATCAAGTGGGGTTTATCCCAGGAATCAAGGATTCTTCAGTATATGCAAGTCAATCAATGTGATAAACCATATTAACAAACTGAAGGAGAAAAACCATATGATCATCTCAGTATATGCAGAAAAAGCTTTCAACAAAATTCAACACCCATTTATGATAAAAATTCTCCAGAAAGTAGGCATAGAGGGAGCCTACCTCAACATAATAAAAGCCATATATGACAAATCCATAGCCAACGTCGTCCTCAATGGTGAAAAACTGAAACCGTTTCCACTAAGATCAGAAACAAGACAAAGTTGTCCACTCTCACCACTATTATTCAACATTGTTTTGGAAGTTTTAGCCACAGCAATCAGAGAAGAAAAAGAAATAAAAGGAATCCAAACTGGAAAAGAAGAAGTAAAGCTGTCACTGTTTGCAGATGACATGATACTATACATAGAGAATCCTAAAGATGCTACCAGAAAACTACTAGAGCTAATCAATGAATTTGGTAAAGTAGCAGGATACAAAATTAATGTACAGAAATCTCTTGCATTCTTATACACTAATGATGAAAAACCTGAAAGTGAAATTAAGGAAACACTCCCATTTACCACTGCAACAAAAAGAATAAAATACCTAGGAATAAACCTACCTGAGGAGACAAAAGACCTGTATGAAGAAAACTATAAGACACTGATGAAAGAAATTAAAGATGATACAAACAGATGGAAAGATACACCATGTTCTTGGATTGGAAGAATCAACATTGTGAAAATGACTATACTACCCAAAGCAATCTACAGGTTCAATGCAATCCCTGTCAAATTACCAATGGCACTTTTTACAGAACTAGAACAAAAAATCTTAAAATTTGTATGGAGACACAAAGGACCCCGAATAACCAAAACAGTTTTGAGGGAAAAAAAATGGAGCTGGAGGAATCAGACTCCCTGAATTCAGACTATACTACAAAGCTACAGTAATCAAGACAGTATGGTACTGGCACAAAAACAGAAGTATAGATGAATGGACAGGATAGAGAGTCCAGAGATAAACCCATCCACATATGGTCACCTTATTTTTGATAAAGGAGGCAAGAATATACAATGGAGAAAAGACAGCCTCTTTAATAAGTGGTGCTGGGAAAACTGGACAGCTACATGTAAAAGAATGAAATTAGAACACTCCCTAACACCATACACAAAAATAAACTCAAGATGGATTACAGACCTAAATGTAAAGGCAGACACTATCAAACTCTTAGAGGAAAACATAGGCAGAACACTCTATGACATAAACCACAGCAAGATCCTTTTTGACTCACCTCCTAGAGTAATGGAAATAAAAACAAAAATAAACAAGTGGGTCCTAATGAAACTTAAAAGCTTTTGCACAGCAAAGGAAACCATAAACAAGACGAAAAGACAACCCTCAAAATGGGAGAAAATATATACAGTAGAAGCAACTGACAAAGGATAAATCTCCAAAATATACAAGCAGCTCATGTAGCTCAATATAAAAAAAAAAAAACCCAATGCAAAAATGAGCAGAAGGGCTTCCCTGGTGGCGCAGTGGTTGAGAGTCCGCCTGCCGATGCAGGGGACACGGGTTCGTGTCCCGGTCTGGGAAAATCCCACATGCCGCAGAGCGGCTGGGCCCATGAGCCATGGCCGTTGAGCCTGCGCGTCCGGAGCCTGTGCTCCGCAATGGGAGAGGCCACAACAGTAAGAGGCCCGCATACCGCAAAAAAAAAAAAAAAAAAAAAAAAAAAAAAAAATGAGCAGAAGACCTAAATAGACATTTCTCTAAAGAAAATATACAGATTGCCAACAAACACATGAAAGGATGTTCAACATCATTAATCATTAGAGAAATGCAAATCAAAACTACAATGAGGTATCACCTCACACCAGTCAGAATGCCTACCACCAAAAAATCTACAAATCTATAAATGCTGGAGAGAGTGTGGAGAAAAGGGAACCCTCTTGCACTGTTGGTGGGAATGTAAATTGATACAGCCACTATGAAGAACAGTATGGAGGTTCCTTAAAAACCTAAGGATAGAACTACCATACGACCCAGCAATCCCACTACTGGGCATTTACCCTGAGAAAACCATAATTCAAAAAGAGTCATGTACCACAATGTTCATTGCAGCTCTATTTACAATACCCAGGACATGGAAGCAACCTAAGTGTCTGTCGACAGATGAATGGATAAAGAAGATGTGGCACATGTATAAATGGAATATTACTCAGCCATAGAAAGAAACAAAATTGAGTTATTTGTAGTGAGGTGGATGGACCTAGAGTCTGTCAAACAGAGTGAAGTCAGTCAGAAAGAGAAAAACAAATACCACATGCTAACACATATATATGGAATCTAAAACAAAAAGAAAAAAAAATGGTTCTGAAGAATCTAGTGACAGGATAGGAGTAAAGACACAGACGTAGAGAATGGACTTGAGGACATGGGGAGTGGGAAGGGTAAGCTGGGATGGAGTGAGAGAGTGGCACGGACATATATACACTACCAAATGTAAAGTGGATAGCTTGTGGGAAGCAGCTGCATAGCACAGGGAGAACAGCTCGGTGCTTTGTGACCACCTAGAGGGGTGGGATAGGGAGGGAGGGAGACACAAGAGGGAGGAGATATGGGGATATATGTATATGTATAGCTGATTCACTTTGTTATAAAGCAGAAACTAACAGACCATTGTAAAACAATTACACTTCAATAAAGATGTAAAAAAAAAAAAAGTTGCACAAAGTGGTCTTCTAGTCTCCAGGGAAATCTCACTAAAATATCAGCTTCTGAGCAGACATTGCTGGCTGGATGGAATACGGCTGATGGGGAGGAGGAGGGATAGCTGGAGGAACAGCATCAATGGGAGGTGAGCAGTTTATGGGTGGAGAACAGTGGTTAGTATTAGAAGAGTATTTTACAGCTGTTCTGATGGGTTTTTCAAGGTTTTTTAAACTATGACAAAAATATAAATAATGGTGATGATGATAGTAATTTAGTACATGATAATTTGCACAGCTTTCCTTGATCCTTATCCTGTATTTGAATCTCAGCTCTCCCTGAATCTCATTTCTCCTCATCCATCACCTTATTCCGGCACCCTATCTCATCCTTCATCCTTACCCCTTCTCTAAGCCTATACTATTCCTCATTCTACCTCTGAATTCCAGCCTATGCCCAAGGTGCATTCCTTACCCTCCAAAAATTAGTTGTTAAACAAATTTCTAATTCATTGGTAATTAGGTACTAATTAGTTAAACTTATTAATTAACTAATTAATAATAATTACTAATAAATACAGAACTAATTTTCTAAGTAATAATTAACTAATAAGTAATTAGTTAAACTAATTAATGTATTGATTATTAAACTGACTCACTGGTAATTTTTTTAAAGCTGAAATTTTAATGATTTGGTTTTGGCTACATTAAAAATTTCCTGCATCAAATACCCACGTGAAAATGCTTTGTATCCCTCATATAATCTTGGTAACATAGCCAGGTAAATTACAGCATAGTATTTACATATCATTGCTGAAATTAAAGTAAGGTGAAATAAAATTTGCTGTATCACTCAATATGCCTTTACATGGCCATGGGTCCCCATGACTCTATCCAATTACATTAATCCTAATGTGCATATAATATTTTGATATGGCTTTTAATTTTGTATTTCTCAGAGGCCTTTAGATATCACCAGCAAGTGAACCAACAGCAAAACCCATGATGGGGTTGAAGAGAAAAGGGGAGATGGATGTGTAAGAGCCCTGGAAAGGAGAAGGAAAAGGCTGCCCAGCAGTAAGGAATGACTAAGTGTCTGACTCAGAGTTAGGGGAACACTTGGTTTTGAAAATAGATGGCTAGAGGAATCCCTTCTAGTAGGGAGCTCCTTTCATACAGATTATCATTTTATGAAGGGTAAACTCAGTATCACCTTTAAGGCTGATGGAACTTAATAAGTATGGTGGATATAAAAATATAATATTAAAATATCCACAATTCTTTGCCTCTCCTCCCACCAAGAGGTGGAGTCCATAGCCTCACCCGTGCTGGCTCTGGGCTGACCCTGTAATTTGCAATAGAATGTGCTGGAAGTGATATTGTTCCACAGCCTTGGCCTTCAGAGGCCTGGCAGCTTTTGTATTTGCCATCTTGGAAGCCAGTTGCCATGTAAAAAGTACAATCACCTTCTCGGAAAGGGGCCATGTGCAGAGAGGCTCTGGAGAATGGGAGATTACAAAGGGAGAGATGCAGCTCTCCCAGCCACCCAGCTGAGGCATCAGACATGAGAGGGAAGCCATGCTGTGTCTTCCATGCTCATGAGTGACCCCACTCACACCACAGCGAGCAGAGATAATCCACCCTGCCTAGCCTCACGCTGGCTGCAAATCATGAGCATATAAATTGTTGTTCTAAGTCACTAGGGTTTGGAGTAGTTTCTTCCACAGCAATAGACAACTAAAACAAAAACTGGTACTTGAAGCTCAGGTACTGCTTTTAAATAAGTTAAGTAAATAAAGCCCTAAGACGTGTGGTGTTGGCATTGAGGATGAGCTGATGGCAAAGACTGGCAGGGTGACAAGGAAACTATTAGAGGAGCCTGAAAAAGCAGTGAGGAAATTACTAATGGAAGTTGGATACAGGACAATCCCTGTTTGGTAGAGGCAGAATTTTGGCAACACTATTGCCTGCGGTAATGTGAAAGATAGAAAATCCAACTAATAAATTTGTGGATTTGGCTAAGCAGATTTCTGGGCAGAATGTTTAAAGTGCTATTTGGTTTCTTTCAGCTGTATATGGTAAGGTATTAAGAGAAAGATGAACTAAAATATTAAGTATTAAGAGTGCAAGCAAAACAAAGGAAATACAGAGGCCGTAGACAGTCTCTCCGGAAAGCAGAAGTTTTTCAAAATGAGATATTGCCTTATGGCAAAGACCAAATCCAGGGTACATTGAGTAAAATATGGCCTCAAGCTAAAAAGCAAGTTAAGGAGGTGGACGTTAAGATGCTCCTTAAGATTTCTGAAAAATTCACAGCAGAGTCTCCTATATTTGAAATGACAAAATTTTGAAAGTATCCTGAAGATTTATCCTTAGGAGACTGGTTAAATAAACAATAATGTATCTACACAATGAAGTACTATGTACTCATAAAGAAGAATAAGGGAGACCTCTATGTACTGTTATGGAATAATTAGAAAGATATATTGTTGAGGGGAAAAAAACTCAACATAAAATGAATATACACAGTATGAGCTCTTTTGTAAAAGAAAGAAGAATAAAGATATATAGGTTATATATTTTTTAAAGTATTACATAAATATAAATACATAAATATAAATGGCACACACACACACACACACTTTTGCCAAAGGAAACAGTTAAGAATAAAGCAGATACTAATGCAAATGTTACCAATAAGAGGTGGGTGTAAATGAGGTGAAAGAGATAGGAATAGACATAAGACTCTTCTAGTATATCTTTTGATATAACTTTAAATTTGAATGATTTAAAAATTTACACAGTCGAAAGTATAATTAAATTATTAGAGTTAAATTTACAGTTGAATACAAACAGAATAAAATGAACTCGACTCAGTATCAAACAAACAATCTAACCCCACAGGAAAAAAATATTAATTCCTATAATGTCTATACACATCATACTCTGATTCTACACCTTTAGTAGGATAAATTTTAAAGACAAAAAAAGAAATCTAGAACTTTGCTTAGTAGATTTGTTCTTGGTAGAGGTAATGCTGAAATCTTTTTGCATGAATTGTAACCTAGTGCAAATAAGTAAATATACTGATAGTTGGTTAATTCAGTCCGACTCACCAGTGGAAACAGTACACATTGTGCACCTTAAACTTATACAATGTTATATGTTAATTAACTCTCAATTTTTAAAATGTACTAGGTGTGAGAATGATTTTATGATTATATGTAGGAGAATGTCTTTTTCAAAGAAAGCAGAAATGATTAAGACATGAATTACGTTTTGCATATGCAACTTAATTCTACCTGTCTTCATAAAAATATTTTAAAATCACAGATTTAGCCGTCTCAGGCTTCATTTTCCCCAATAACAGAGTTTTCCTTGAATAAATTTGTATGTCTGAAAAGAAAGCTAAGTTACTGCAAAATTCTCTTAAGAGGGCTTATGATTTGCTAATATATGCTTTCCACGCCAGGAAATCAGTTCATGAGTCTTTTTTTTTTTTTTTTTTTTTTAGTTCATGAGTCTTCAGACCAAGATAAAATCTGAAATTTCTTTTAAAAATTTTAAGTAGATTTACTCTAATTTTTCTGTGGAAAAAAATCCTCATTACTTTGAAAAGAGAAATTACTTTCCTTTAGAAGATTCTCTCTTTATGATGATTGTTTTAGTAGCACTTTACCTAAGGCTTAAATCTCTGTAACCCATTCTTCTCTTCTACTGAAAGCATTCTACACTTGCTCTCTTTTTTTCTCTGTCTACATCCTCACCTCCTACAATTTCTTGTTTTTTCCCTAAGTTCTCTCTGACCTACTCTCCCATGTGGTTACTCTTGGCTTCATGCCCACAAGCCAATAAAGGTGGACCAATCTTTCTTTCCAAAGCTCCCAAACACACGCTCAATTATAAAAATCTTAAGAGTTTCCAATAATCAGAATTTCTAATAATCAGTTTTCTTCATGAAGTCTTCTCAGTTTCAATATTTTTATCCTTTCTCGTCTGTTTGCAATTTAGAATGAATGATTGTACATGTTTTCAGTGATTTGAATTTAAAATAATATTAGTTTAAATTCTTTCAATTAGAATTTCTCCCCATGTCCTCAGACCCACATAGTCTTACCTTAGTAGTAGTCCTAACGCAATGCAGCCATTTGTTTAGGCTTGGAGTACTTTAGAGCAGGAAGGCATAGGTAGGAAGTTGCTAAACTGGAAACATCGATGCTTAAGACAGAAGAAATAGCCTACCTGAATAGAATGTTAGATGCTTTCAAATGTGTTTGAAAACTATATTGAATTTTGAGTTTATTGTTCTCTTGCTTTTTTAAAGTCAAAAATATTGATGTGTAATATGTACCCAATAAAAATCACCCATTTTAACTGTACAGTTTGATAAATTTGGACAAATGTATAGTGTTATGTAACCAACACTGAAATCAAGACAGAGAACATTTCAATCAACTCAAAAAGGTCCCTCCTGAGTCATGATCTTTGGGGACATTCCCTTCTCTCTACTCCCAGCCTTTGGCAACCACTGATCTATTTTCTGTGCCTATATGACATTTTGCAGAGTGTCATATAAATAAAACCACACAGTATGTAGATTTTTGTGTCTGGATTCTTTCATTTAGCATATTTGAGATTCATCCATGTTTTTACATGTATCAGTAGTTCTTTTTATTTTACTAAATAGTATCCCATTGTATGGATGGACTACAGTCTGTTTACCTATTCACCAGTTAATGGACAGTTGGGTTCTTTCTAGATTTTTATTATGAAAAAGTCGCTTTAAACATTCATGCAAGGTCTTTGTATGGATATATGTTTTCATTTCTTGTGGATGAATACCTAGGAACAAAATGGTTGTCATGTGGTAAGTGCATATTTAATTTTATAAGAAAATGCCAAATTGCTTTTGCAAAGAGATTGCACCATTTTGCATTCCCACCAACAATGTATAGATTTTCAGTTGCACCATATATTATACCTATCAAAACTCAGTAATATCGGTTGTTTAGATTTTATCAATTCTAGTAGGGGTGTAAAGGTATATCACTGTAGTTTTATTTTGCACTTTTCTAATATCTAGCAAATTTGAACATCACCTCATGTGTTCATTTGCCAACCATATATCTATTTTGGTTAAATGACTGTTTCAATCTTTTGCTCACTAAGAAAAAAAGAAAAAATCTGGTGGTCATCTTCTTATTGAGTTGTAAGTGTTCTTTATATATTTGTAGTACAAGTCCCTTAACAGGTATGTGTTTTGCAAGTATTTATTCCAACCTGTAGCTTATCTTCTCATTTTCTTAAGAGTTTATCTCAAAAACCAGATGTTTCAAATTTTAATAAAATCATTTCTATTAATTCTTTGATAGTTCATGGCTTTTTTTTGGTTTTTTTTTTTTTTTAGTTCTATCTGGGAAATTTATCTAGCTCCAAGGCCACAGAGATTTTTGTCTCATGTTTTCTTCTAGAAGTGTTGTAGTTTTAGGTTTTACAGTTAAGTCTATGATTAACTTGAGTTAGTTTTTGAATGGCACGAATTATAGATTGAATTTTCATCTATTTGTAAATATCCAATTGTTTCAGCACCATTTGTTGAATAGACTATTCTTTAAACATTGAATTGCCTTAGCTTCTTTGTCAAAACTCAGTTGATCTCATATGTGTATGTCTGTTTCTAGACTCTATTTTATTACATTGGTCTTTATATCTACTGTTAAGTTAATATGTAGCTTTGTAGAAAGCCTTGAAATTGGGTAGTATGTGCTATATAACTTTGTTTTTCTTTTTCAAGATTTTGCTTATCCATGTAAATTTAAAATTTTTGCTTATCAATTTCTATAAAATAACTTGCTAAGATTTTACTGATTTTTACTGGCATTATGTTGGATTTATAGATTACTTTGTGTGAGAATTAACATCCCAGTCATACTACTCCAGTTATTTATATCTCCTTTAATTTTCCTTAGCAATATTTTTTTCATTTTAAGTGTAGTGATAGTACATATCTTTTGTTAAATGTATTCTTAAGTATTTCATGTTTTGGACACTACTTTAAATGGAATTGTTTTCTAAAATTTAATTTTAAATCATTTGCTGCTGCTATAGGGAGATATAATAGAGTTTTAGTGTACAAACCTTTCTAAATTTACCTATTAGCATGAGTTGTTTTTTTTGTAGATTCCTTGGGATTTCCTATGTACAAAATCATGTCATTTGCAAGGAAAGACAATTTGCTTCTTCCTTTCAAATATGTATGCCTTTCTTTTTAAACTTGCTTTGTTGCATTGGATATAACCTCAAGTAAAATGTTGGATAAGAGCGGTGAGAGCAGACACCTTCTTCTTGTTGCCTATCTTAGAAAGAAAGCACATATTCTTTTGCCATGAAATACAAAGTTAAGAAGAGATATTTTATAGATGTTATCAGGTTGAATAAGTTTCTTTCTCTTCCTAGTTTCTATCTCTAGTTTTCATAAATGGATGTTGAATGGTTTTGTACCTACTCACAGATATTTGCTCATGTGGTAAATTACAGTGATTTATTTTTGAACGTTGAACCAATCTTACATTCCTTGGCGAATCCCCAATTGGTGATGATTTATTATACTTTCTACACAGTGCTGGATTCAATTTGCTAATATTTGGGTAAGAATTTTTGCATCTATGTTCATATGATATATTTGTCTGTAGCTTTATTTATTTTGTTTTTGAAATGCCTTGTTTAGTTTGGGTATCAATGGCTTCACAAAATAATTTGGGGAAATTTTTATCCTCTTCAATTTTCTGAAAAAAAATTGTGTAGATTGATATTTTTTCTTCCGTAATGTTTTGTAAAAATCACCTGTGTGTCTATCTCAGCCTGAAGATTTTATTTTTATCTATCTATCTGTCTATCTATCTATCTATCTACCTACCTATCTTTCTTGTGGGAAGACATTTAACTACACATTCAAATTCTTTAATAAATATAGGATTATTCAGGTTATTTATTTCTTCTTGAGCAGTCTTTGGTATGTTGTATCTCACAAGGAATTTGTTAATTTTGGTTAAATTATATTTATTGGCAAAATGTTTTTTCATAATAGTCCATTAATATTCTTTTATCATCTGTAGTTTCCCTAGTAATGCTCCCACTTTCATTCTAATATTAGTAATCGTGTCTTCTCTTTCTTGATCAATCTAGCTAGAAGTTAGCAATTTTCTTGGTACCTTAAAAAAAAAACAGTTTTTGCTTTTGTTATTTTTCTTTATTGTATTTCTGTTTTCATTTTCACTTGCATCTGTGCTGATTTTTATGGTTTTCTTATTAATGCTTTTCATGTATTTAATTTCCTCTTCTTGTTTTAGAGTATTAAGTTGGACACAAGTCACAGACTTGAATCCTTGCTTTTTTTTTTAAAGCATGTAAACCTATAAACATCCTTTTTACTACTGCTTTCATTGATCTTACACAATTTGATATGTTGTGTCTTTGTTTTCATTCAATTTACAGCATTTTCTTATTTCTGTTGTGATTTCATTTGTTACTTGTCATTTGTTACTTGTTATTGTGGTATGCAAAAAAAATCTTAATCGTTTAAATATCTTAATCATTGTAACCAGTTAATATGATAAAAGGGACTTTGAAGATGTGATTAAGTTAAATATCTTGCAAGGGAAAGATTGTCCTAGATTATCCAGGTGTACACAACATAATCACTAGGGTCCATATAAGGGAAAGAGGGAAGCAGGTGGTCAGAGAAGGAGACATGACAACAGAGGCAGAGGGTAGAGAGATGCAGCCTTGAGCCAAGGAGCGCAGGAAGATTCTAGAAGATGGGCAGACAAGGAATGGACTTTCTCTTAGGGCCTCCAGAAGAAATGCAGCCCTGCCAACACCTTGATTTTAACCTGCTGAAACCCGTTTTGAATTTCTGACCTCCAGAGTTGTAAGACAATACATTTGTGCTGCTTTAAACGACTAAATTTGTTGTAATCTGTACAGCAACAATAGAAAAATAATATAGTCATGTAGAATTATTTTAGAATAAATATGTAGACTAGAGGGATGACTACTTTAGAATCTCTCTCTCTCACACACACACACACATGTTGTGGACTTTCATTACACTCATGTAATCCCCCCCAGATCAAGATATAAAACATATCTTTTTATTTTTAGTTTATTAAGTAACCTCCATACTGTTCTCCATAGTGGCTGTATCAATTTACATTCCCACCAACAGTGCAAGAGGGTTCCCTTTTCTCCACAATCTCTCCAGAATTTATTTTTTGTAGATTTTTTGATGATGGCCATTCTGACCGGTGTGAGGTGATACCTCATTGTAGTTTTGATTTGCATTTCTCTAATGATTAGTGATGTTGAGCATCTTTTCATGTGTTTGTTGGCCATCTGTATGTCTTCTTTGGAGAAATGTCTACTTAGGTTTTCTGCCCATTTTTTGATTGGGTTGGTTTTTTTTTTGAACTTGAGCTGCAGGAGCTTTTTGTATATTTGGGAGATTAATCCTTTGTCACTTGGTTCATTTGCAAATATTTTCTCCCATTCTGAGGGTTGTCTTTTTGTCTTATACCTAATAGCTTCTACCTCTTAATCTCCTACCCCTATTTTGCCCCTCCCCCCTTCCCTGTCCCCACTGGTAACCACTAGTTTGTTCTCTATATCTGTGAGTCTGTCTCTTTTCTTGTTACATGCACTAGTTTGTTGTATTTTGGAGGTCATTTAATTAACTCCACTTGGTGATTATCTGCAAAGCAGCAGAAGCAGAAAACTAGAATAACTTCAAGTCTATGTTTGGTCAGCTGGGTGCCTGGCAGCACCATCATAATGATAAGCGATGTACCAGGAGGAACAGGATTGCCAGAGAAAATGATCATAAAGATTCTGACTGTGTTGAGTTGGAACTATTTGTGGGAAACCTGGGGGTGATTTCCAGAAGGGGGTTTAAAATAAAAATGTATATATCTGGACAAAATTTAGGGTTGGAGATAGTGATTTAGGAGACATCTGTGGGAACATATAAGTGTCTCCAAAGAGAGTGGGTAAATGAGTACAGAAAGAGGTCAAGGATAGAACTTTGAATTATATTAAAGCCTAAAAGTGAACCCTATCTGCCTATAAATTTCCTTACTAGTTCCTATGTTAGACTCATTTCCCTGGCTAAATTGTAATCCCTTTGAGGGAAAAATAAAACTAAGCCAAAAATGTGTCTCATAGTATGGAAGAGATTATTTGACCCAAGATAGGTGAGAAAAAGCCAGGTCAGAAGACAAAATACAGGCCTGAAAGTTATTGGATGCATCCATTGAGTACAGAAGATAGAAAGGCATATAATAAATGGAAATTAAATGGATAATTTGAATCAAAATCCATAGAAATCAGGGTCTCTCCAGACCTGTAAGTTATTAAATAACTAGTATTTACAGCATGATCCAGTTTTAACTGGAAAATGCAGAAGTTTGGTTTTCATGAGAAACAGACTTCATTTTAATGAAGTTGAAACTCTTACTTTCACATGAGTAGGTATAACTTCAATCGTATTCAAGTGTTGTGTGGTTCTGTTTCTAAAATATCTTGCAAAATGATTTTAAGGTAACACCAGCACCTAAGAATCACTTGGGAAATGCAGGGTTTTAATTGACTTGAGTCTTCAGCCTCAGTCTTCTCATCTTGGGTTTCAATTTTCCAGCTCATCCCTGTGGAGCGATTGTCTTCTAACCAGGAAACCCCTCCCAGCCTAAGTCCCTCCCGTGGGGCCTCCAAAGGGGGACATCCTAAAATTCCCCAGATTCCTCTGCAGATTCAGCCACCACCTGGGCTTCATTTCTTTTCAAGCCAAACCTATAAAAGATTTGTCAGCACTCTTCCTGGGGGTAAGGGTCACTTTTTTCTTAGATAACAGGTCAAGCGAAGAAAGTAGAATCTATTTGTGCCTCTTGAAACTAAGGACAAAAGGGTCAAAGAAAGTGCTTTTGCTGCTTCGTTTAGCCATTCTATGTTGTTACGAGAAAGTTGTTTTAAGCCTGCTTCAGCTCCATCCAAATCCCTGTTTAGATATCAGTCAAATCTCCCTGATCCGGCTACTCCCAGCCTGAATTAGATTTACCCTCCGCTGGTGTCTTGTGGTTGGGAAATGAATCACTCAGACTCATGCCATTTTGACAGAGAGCTTAGAGGCAGCTCAGCCGGGCAGAGTTGGACACATATGCAAAGGGCACCCCAGACCCGTCATGTTACACTCGGGTCTGTGTAGCTGAGCTACTTAATTGGGTTCTTGCTCTTCACAAGCCTCCAAATAGTTCTTCAAGTCCCAGAGTTGGTGGTGGAATTTTTCTTTTTTCTTTTTTTTTTTTTTTCATCTGGCTAATAAGATTTTCCAAGTCACCAAAGCCAGAGGGGTTTGGGAAAGAAAAAGCCTCCTTTGTTAAACAAAGCAAGTTCTATGGGACTTTCTGCCTCTGAATTTAGGGAACCTGTCCCAATTAAAGTGTGAAATGATTGTGAATATGGAGGGATCTCAGTGGAAAAAGCAACCTCTAACCCTGATGAGCATGGGCTAGAAATATTAGTTTTAGTGCAAATCCCTTCTTTGAAAGATCCGGAGGCTTGGACTTTGTTCAAAAGAATTCAGAGAAATATCACAGAGTCAAAAGCAGCAAGAGACTCTCCAAAGAGTCTAGGAATTTTAAATGTGTTTGTTTTTCCAGTTATCATGCTACTGATTTTTTTTTTTAATAGAAACTCAGGAAGTAGCCAGCCCTGGCAGATGAATAGAATTCAGTGAAATTTCCTTTAGAGCCCCCAAGTGAAGTGTTGCATCAGGTCATAGTTTAGGCTTCTAAGCCAAGGTAGGCGTCCTGGGGTATTATTTTCATCTAGCATATTTCATGTAAATTTATAGTAAGCTCTATTTCCTGCAAATGTATCCATATTTAACACAATGATATACCGTATTATATATAGATAACAAATACAATAGGAAATGGCTTTCATTCTTCAATGGCATTTTGAGCAATGGGAATAGGGAGGAATAATCCTGAACGATTAGTTGCACAGCTCCAAAGATACTTCCCATGGGCTCTGAGATTTGAATAAGCGTGTAACTGTTTCCTTGAGAATTTGGAGAGCCTGAGGGAGAAGCTGCAGGAAGGAACATGTTCATCTAAGGGGGCAGCAGTTACCTCATCACCAGCAGAGAGCTGCCTTGTGGCAATGCAGGCTAAGTGATAGTAGTGATGCTGAAAACTCGGCCTCTGTGCACTAGTGTTGAATTGAATCTCAAAGAAAGAGTTTTGGGTGAAGTAGAAAAGAATAGCTTTATTGCCTTGCCAGGCAAAGAAGGACACAGCAGGCTCATGCCCTCAAAACTGTGTGTCCCAGCCTGGGGGGATTTGGTGAAGAGTTTTATAGCAAAGGTTCAAGGGCAGGGTTGAAGATAAAGATCAGGGTGTGTGCAGGGCCTGCATTCCTTTAATCTGGCCTCTGGTGGTTTCCTGATGAGCTTCTGTGGTTCTTGAGGTTATCAAACTGTGACCTTCTCTCTGGAATAAAGAATGCTTCATCAAGTAGTTAATGTCTTCCATTTGTTGGGGGTTTTAGTTCTGCAGAAGAGTTCAAAGATATTGTTATGTGTATCTATTTAGGCAGAACCAGGATCCGGTCCCAAGGCTGCACTATTGTTTCTTGGCTGCTCCTCCCTTGTGTCTACATCCCCTCCCTTCTCTGATTAGCAACTATTTGAACCTGCCCTTTGGAAATCAGGGAAGGTCATGGAGGCTGAAGCCTATTCCTTACAAACAAGAAATGGGGGACACAGAAAGGTTTCCATGCCTGGGAGCCCCACAGGGACCTGCTCGGTTTCACTAGTTAATCTGATTTTTCAAAAGAAGCTGAAAATCCAGATTAATATGTGACATTTCCCAATAGAACATGGTGGCATCTAATTTTAAAAATGAGAACAACTTGCATTTGGCAAACGAGTTTCTGGCATCTGGTTGAGAGGACTGTGGGCAGGGCTACATAAAGTTATAATGTGCATGCATATGAAGATCTCAGATGGTACTAAAAGTCATCTCTTATTCAAATTACAGGATCACAAAATCCATACCATTGCCAGCTTCCTATTTCTAGGGCAGTGGTTCTCAAAGTGTGGCCACAGAACAAGCAGCATTATAACCCCACCTGGGAACCAGTTAAAATGCAAATTCTTGGGCTTCACACCAGACATACTAAATCAGAAAATCTCTAGGAGTGGAGCCCAGGAATCTGTGTTTTAACAAGGCTTACAGAGATTCAGATGCAGCTGAAGTTCAATAACCACTGTTTTAGGATATTTTCTCCTGAGTTTCAGGACTCCAATTTTTGTTGTTGTTTTTTGTTTTCAGATATTTTAAGAAGAGTATTTATTTAAGAAGAATATTTATTCCCATTTTATTTGAAATTTTAGTAGGTACAGTACAAACCAGAGCTTGCTTTGGTGAAGTAGAGATGGGGGGCCCCAATCCTTTTGGCTTCCTTGCTGTCCACTCCCCACCAAGGGGCTCCAACACCACCCTCATTCAACAGTTTCACAGAGCAGCCAGCCAACCATTTGTCAAAATCTGCCTCAGCTTTCTCTCTACAGAAAGGAGGCAAAACAGTAAAATGAAATAACCTCTCATCTCAGAGGAGACATTTGCTAAGAACAAGACCTTATAATGTCAGTTTAGCAAAAATGTAGACAAAGATTTGTAAGATAGTACAAAAGAGGGCTCATTAAAAGTGTAACTTAAAAATTCATCAAGAAATCAGCACTGGCTTTATACAGCAAAGCACTGGAAATTCGAATATCCTAAACAACAAGATGCCACAGAGGAAGATGAACCAAGGAGACTGAAGGACTTACATGACCCTACCCTGCCTTCTCCTAGGGCTGTTAGAATTAAGGACATGGAATTGTTGGGAAAGTTATTTTTTTATTATTTTTTTTATTGAAGCATAGTGTACAACATAATGATTCAGTATTTTTATAGATTACACACTGTACAAAGTTATTATAATATTATTGACTATATTCCCTGTACTGTACATCATATACCTGTGATTATTTATATTATAACTAGTAGTTTGTACCTTTTAATCCCCTTCACCTAATTCACCTACCTCCCTACCCCCAAACCCCCACCCTTGGCAACCACTGGTTTGTTGTCTGTATCCATGGGTCTTTCTGTTTTGTTATATTTGTTCATTTGTTTTGTTTTTCAGATTCCACATATAAGTAAAAACATACAGTATTCGCCTTTCTCTCTCTGACTTATTTCACTTAGCATAATACCCTCTGGGTCCATCCATGTTGTTGCAAAAGGCAAGATTTCATTCTTTTAATGAGTAGTATTCCATTGTGTGTGTGTGTGTGTATATATATATATATATATATATATATATATATATATATATATCACATGTTCTTTATCCATTCATCTGTCAATGGACACTTGGGTTGCTTCCATATCTAGGCTGTTGTAAATAATGCTGCTATGAACACTGGGGTGCAGATATATATTCTAATTAGCGTTTTCATTTTCTTTGGATAAATATGGAGAAGTAGACTCTCTGGATCATATGGTAGTACTATTTTTAATTTTTTGAGGAACATTGATACCGTTTTCCATAGTGACTGTACCAATTTACATTCCCACCAGCAGTGAACGAGGGTTCCCTTTTCTCCACATCCTCTCCAACATTTACTTCTTGGCTTTTTGATTATAGCCATCCTGACAGGTATGAGGTGGTATCTCACTGTGGTTTTCATTTGCATTCCCTGTTGATTAGTGATGTTGAACATCTTTCCATGTTCCTGGTGGTTATCTGTATGTCTTCTTTGGAAAAATACCTATTCAGGTCCTCTACCCATTTTTTAATTGGATCATTTGTTTTTTTGGTATTGAGTTGTATGTGTTCTTTATACATTTTGATTTTGGATATTAACCCCAATTTGGACATATTATTTGCAAATACCTTCTCTCGTTCCGTAGGTTGGCTTTTCTTTCTTTTTCTTTTTCTTTTTTTTCTCCTCTTTGTTTTGATCGTTTCCTTAGATGTGCATAGCTTTTTAGTTTAATACGGCTCCATTTATTTATTTTTGCTTTTATTCCCCTTGCCTGAGGAGATAGGTCCAAAAAAATATTGTTAGGATTGATCTTAAAGAGTACACTGCATATGTTTTCTTCTAGAGGGTCTTTATGGTTTCAGGTCTTACATTTAAGTTTTTAATCAATTTTGATTTTATTTTTGTGTATGGTGTGAAAAAGTAGTCCAGTTTGATTCTTTTGAGTGTAGCTGTCCATTTTTGCCAACTTCATTTATATTCTTGCCTCCTCTATCATAGATTAGTTGACCATATGTGCTTGTGTTTATCTCTGGGTTGTCTATTTTGTTCCATTGATCTATGTCTTCTTTTGTTCCAGTACCATACTCTTTTGATTACTATAGCTTTGTAGTATAGTTTGAAGTCAGGGAGCATGATACCTCCAGCTTTGTTCTTCTTTCTCAAGATTGCTTTGACTATTCGGGATCTTTTTTTTCCATGCAAATTTTAGGATTATTTGTCCTATTTCTATGAAAAATGCCATGAGTGTTTTGATAGGGATTACACTGAATCTCAAGATTGTTTTGGGTAGTATGGTCATTTTAACAATATTAATTCTCCTAATCTGTCCATTTATTTGTGTAGTCTTCAATTTCTTTCACCAATGTCGTATAGTTTTCAGAATATAGGTCTTTCACCTTCTTGGTTAAATTTATTCCTAGGTATTTTTTCTTTTGAATTAAATTGTAAATGGGATTGTTTTCTTGATTTCTCTTTCTGATAGTTCATTATTAGTGTATAGAATGCAACAGATTTCTGTATTTTAATTATGTATCCTGCAACTTTACTGAATTCATTTGTTATTTCCGACAGGTTTGTGTGTGTGTTTGTGTGTGTGTGTGTGTGTGTGGAGTTCTTAGGGTTTCCTATATATAGTATCATCTCACCTGCAAATAGAGACAGTTTTACTTCTTCCACTCCAATTTGTGTCTTTAGATCTGGAGTGAATCTCTTGTAGGCAGCATATAGATAGGTTTGGGGTTTTTAAAATTTATTCAGCCACCCTTTGTCTTTTGACGGGAGTATTTAGTCCATTGATGTTTATTTGTTTTCTGGTTGTTTTGTAGTTCTTCTCTGTTCTTTCTTCTTCTTTTAGTCTCTTCCCTTATGGTTTGATGATTTTCTTTAGAATTATGCTTGGCCTCCTTTCTCTTTGTTTTTTGTGTATCTATTGTAGGTTTTTTAATCTATTTATCTACCTACCTACCTACCTATGTACTTATTTATCTATCTATTTGTTTTAAACTTATAGTCATTTAAGTTCAAACCCATTCTACATTTTTTACTCCCCCATCACGTTTTATGTTTTTGATGTCATACTTTACATCTTTTTGTGTATCCCTTAACTTCTTATTGTGGGTATAGATAATTTTACAACCTTTCTTATTTAACATTTCTACTAGATTTATAGGTGGTTGATCTACTACCTTTACTGTATATTTGCCTTTACCAATGAGATTCTTCCTGTCATAAGTTTCATATTTCCAGTTGTGGTCTTTTCCACTTAAAGAAGTCCCTTTAACATTTCTTGCAAGGCTGGTTTATTGGTGATAAACTCTTTTAGTTTTTGCTTGTCTGGGAAACTCTTTATCTCTCCTTCAATTATGAATGATAACCTTGCCAGGTAGAGTATCCTTGGTTATAGGTTTTCTCTTGTAGCATTTTAAAAGAATATCTTCTGTTCTGCAAAGTTTCCACTGATAGCCTCATAGGGGTTCCCTTGTATATGACTGTTTTTCTCTTGCTGACTTTAAAATTCTCTCTCTTATTTTTGCCATTTAAGTTATATATGTCTTGGTGTAGATCTCTTTGGGTTCATCCTGTTTGGGACTCTCTGTGGTTCCTGGACCTGTTTCCTTCCCCAGGTCAGGGGAGTTGTTAGCCATTGTTTCATCAAATACATTTTCTGCTCCTTTCTCTCTCTCTCCTCCTTCTGGGACCCCAATAATAATGGTAATGTTATTATACTTGATATTATCTCAGAGATCTCTTAAACTATCCTCATTTGTTTTAAGTTCTTTTTTCTTTTTGCTCTTCTGATAGGGTGATTTCCAATATTTTGTCTTCTAAGTCACTTATGCATTCTTCTGAATCACCTAATCTGCTTTTGATTCCCTCTAATGTATTTTTTATTTCAGTTATTGTATTCTTCAAATCTAATTGGTTCTTTTTTATAATCTCTAATTTTTTGTTGAAGTTCTCACTGTGTTCTTCTACTCTTCACCTGAGTTTGATGAGTACTTTTATGACCATTTCTTTAAATGCTTTATCAGGTAAATCATTTATCTCCATTTCATTAGGGCTTTTTGTCACCCTAGGGTTTTATCCTGTTCTTTTGTTTGGAACATATTCTTCTGTCTTCTCATTTTGTTTGACTTTCTTTGTCTTTATGAATTATGAGAAAGAGCTTGAATTTGTGTCCTTGTGTGGGTGCATCTCTATGCAGACTGTGTATGCCCAGTGGCTTTAGCAGGAGGGCTGGAGCAGAAGTGAGTGCAGGTTGGGGCTTTTTCTGTGGTGAACCAGGCCTATAAACTTAATGAGGGGGCCTAGAGCTGGAGCATGGTGCAGACCAGGGCTTCTCCTGGGGCATGCTGGGGGCCACTGCCTTGGTGGGGGCTGTTGGAGCTGGAGCTGGATGCAGGTTTTGGGGTGTGCAGGCCAGCTAGAGTGCCAGGCTCTTTTCAGTCTGCTGTCTCCACACTGGGTCTCAGAGCAAGTAAGTTTGTGCACAAGTCCTTTAAGAGTGTAGTCTGGGCTTCCTATAGCCTTCTGGTTCTCCAGGTTGTGAGCCTCACTGGCTTTCAAAACAAGTTAAGGGGGCCTGTCTTCCCAGTGCCAGTCACCAGGATTGGGATACCCAATGGGGGGTTCAAACCTCTTGCTTATTAGGGAGGACCTCCAAGTCTGTGATACCCCTTTCTTTTTTGGGTCACCTGATTGCTCCTCTTCCCCTCTTACCTATCTTGGTATGATGTTTTCTTTATATCCTTAATAGTAGAAAAGCTGTTCTCCTAGTCTTCAGGTCATTCTCAGAGAGAGTTGTTCTATATGTAGTTGTAGTTTTGATGTGTCTGAAGGTGGAAGTGAGCTCAGGGTCTTCTAACTCCACCATCTTGATCCCACCTCTCTCAGGAAAGTCTTCTTGGAACACAACTTCAGATGATCTGACTCTGTCATACTTTTTGCTCTTGCTTTTCATGTGACCCTTGTTTAGAGAAAGTCTAATGATTGGATTTTGATTTTACAGTTGTTTAACTTGTTGGGAAAGTACAAATATAAGAGCACTAGAGCTAATTAATTGTTTCAATACATGGTTTTATCATCTTTTCTGCTTACATCTGAAATGTATGCCATCTTTAGAGTATATGAGCTCTTAATAAATGTTTTTGTACTAAATGAGTTAATAATCAACTCTCAATGCAATAATTATCCCATGAGCTTGTTAATGCTGTTACCCTTAAAGATAATAACTAGATGGAGGAAGGTTTGGTGAGAATTACTTCCAGTCTTTCTTTAGCTCATTTATGGATTAAGTCTTACTCTAATTCAGAATTGGCAACTTTCTGAAATGAAATGCCTCTCCACCTTGTAAAGTGGAGATACAGGGAAGAGGGAGGAGGGTGAGAGTTTGCAGTTATTCTCCAGCTGAGATAATGTATCTTTCATCTCAAGTGCCAACTCCAATCTGTCTGCCTGGAGCCATGCATAGAAAATCAGTCTTAGGCAGAGTACATCAGAATCACTGAAGGGCTGATTGAGTAAATCTAGGATGAAGCCTGATTTTTTTTTAATCTCTGCAAATGATTCTGATGTTCAGCCAGAGGTAAGAATTATGGCCATAAGCACATGTCTACATTTGCTTATGGAGGAAAGCATGCTCAAATCAATTAGTGATGTCTGCCTAGAGTGTCAGAAGTAAAAACAGGTGTATGTCCCCCATATTTTCTGACCTTGTTTTATAACCTTCTCATTTTCCTATAATACACCATTTAAACCTTTATTGTTGCTAACCTATCAGGAAAGATTATAGGAGAGAGAGGGAAATCACACCAAAAAAACAGTCTAGGAAAGAAAGCTCACAAAAACCAAGGTTCCATACCTTTGTATTTCTTAAGAACTTATGCTCCTCTCCAAAGCAAAGTCATTGAACCATCAGAAACTATCTCATATATCTAGGGTTTCCTCATTCTAAATTAAAGAATCTATCAACATTGGTTAGACCTAATTGTTGGGAATAAAATACCTTAACTTATAGCATCAAAAATCAGGATGGCCCCAAATCAGAACCCTATCTCAGAAAATTTTTATATCAATAAGCTTTCTAGACACCAAGTTATATATACATGTATCTTTAATTTCCTAGGGTCATATTTCTATCACCTAAGAATCAGAAAGATTCTTATTAATCTAAAACAATAAAAGCTGCAAAGATATTGGGGGCATCTAGGTTAACCCACTGAACTTACTGATAAAGAGACCAAAGCCCAGTTTGGTTGATGACTATTCTACTGATACGCACTTCCAAGTTTTCCCCTCAGTAATACTCATTTTACCTACTCCTTATACTCATAGAGACCTTGAATCCAGACTCTCTACTTTATCTGTACCCATCAGTTCTCTCTTGTATTCATTTCTTTCACTATCCAGTTTACATTTCATGGTTCCCCACTTCGATCACTTTCTTGCCAATATCATCAACTTCCATTTGCCACTGAACCATTCCTTGAACTCTCTTTCAAAACCCCAAGCCAAGACCCTTTTAACTGTCTATATTCTCTTGCCTGGGCTTCCATGTCTGGCCAGATAAAATAATACAACAACAAAATATAAGTTCATTTACTTTTCACCCCATTACCCGATGCTGCTAAAATTATCTTCACTAAGGTCATCAATGACATCCTTGTTGCTAAACAGAGCTGCTTTCTAGGCTTCATTTGGATTAAACTCTTAGCCACATTTACCCTTAGGAATCATATTTTTCTTACTGAAACATTTTTTCCCTACTTCACTGACCAATCCTTGTCAGTCTCTTTTAGGGGATTTTCTTTCCCTTTTTGGTTCCTAAATTGGTGACTTTCAGTGATCTATCCTGAGGACTCTTATCCTCTCACTTTCTATACTCATCCATGATCATGGATTAGGTACCAACTCTGTCAGTGGTTCTCAGCTGGGACAATTTGTCCCCAGGGGACATTTGGCAATGTCTGGAAACATATTATGTTGAAATAGCTTGAGTGATGTGCGGCTAGCATCTAGTGGGTAGAGGTAAGGGGTGTGGCTGAACACCCCACAGTGCACACCACAGGACCCACAGCAAATAACTATCTGGTCCTAACTGTCAATAGTACCAAGGTCAAGAAACCCTAGTCTATGTGATAATGAATCACAAATCTATTTCCCTAGTGGGGGCTTCTGAGAGTCAGAGCCACAGATATTAACTGTCCATTAGGCCTTTCCACTTGTTATCCCACTGGCACTTCAAACTCAAAAACCCAACACAATGATGTCATCTCCTCCTGAAGACCTTACCTCCTCCTAGGATCATTTTTTTTTAGGTAAATGGTACCACATTTTACACATGGTACCACATGTGTAAAAATACCTAAAAAATCATTTTTTTAGGTAAATGGTACCACATTCTGCTGGTACCACAGCAGAATTCTGAATGCCAGCATTGAGTCATCCTTTCCCTTACCACTGGAATCCTCTCTTCAATGAAATTCTGAAATATAACTCTTAGAGATCTCTTGAATCCATCTACTTACTGCCCTCCTTGTTGGATTTCTATTTCTCTAGTCTTCTTGCCAGTCATGGTCCCGCCCAATCCTATAACAACAAGCATGCCAGAAACACTCTATATTTTAACTGTACTAAATACAGTACAACAAGAATGTGCCATGCTTCTACTGGCCACCGAGCCCCCATATATTCTATTCTCTTTGTCTGCAACAGTTTGAACTAGCCTTTCCCTGCAGACATGTGTAATGGACTTCACCTGTTGAATTCGTTCAAGTCTCAGTGTGGATGTGATTTCTTCCAGGAAGCTTTCTATAATATATAGAATCTGGGCACCCCTCTAATCTTCTCCCCTGGCACCCTGTCCTTTCCCTAACACTATTTGAGTGGCCTGTCTACTAGACTGGAATTTCTGTTTTATCTTTGTATTACTGATGCCTATCACATTCCCGGCACCTGGCAGGCACTGGATAAATGTCTAGCAGGTAAATGAGTAAGTGAATGTTCATCTAATTAGTACCAAAATGTATATTCTTTGTGAATGCTCTTTTTCAAACAAGTTTTAATGTGAACCTGGCCACCTTGAAAACGTTTTGGTTAAAAGCAATTTAATTTAAGACAGAGGGAATCAGAAATTGTAACACACTTACTTTATGTGTTTGGTTATCTATGTCTATATAATATGCAAAGATTTTTGTGAAGAATGGAGCTTACACATGAATTGGATAAATACAGTTGGTATCTGTACTTTCAATCCTTTAGTGACAACTCATTCCTAAATTTGGGTAGAGTATATGAGTGGTATCTGAACGGCTGCAAACCCTTGGATAATAAAAAGAAAAGTTAACTAGACACTTTTATCTGATCTTTTAGCTCAAGTAAGCACACAAACTCTTTACCAGAACCTGAACTTGATCCTCATTTCTTAAATGTTCAACACTGCTTACACTTAGCCTTCCAAATAGGATCATTCTAAAGCCACCCCAGTGAGCTTTCTTTGCAACTGTGCTTAAGGCTGATATTCACACACCAGTGCTAAGTCTAAGTAACTTGTACAGATAAAAAAAAATACAAAGAAAGTAAAAAATGGAAAGTTAATGTGAATCCCTCTCCTGCAACTGTACTCTTTGGATCTTAGATATTGCAACATCCTTGCCACAGAAAAGAAGAGATTACTGATGGGTTTCAGCCTCCTATCGTATTAGGTTACAATATGTAAAACAAAGCTACCTCCAAGATGTAGGCAGAGTGGGTGCAGGAAAAGCTACTCCACAAGATTTGGACACCTCTATGGATTTTACCTTAGTTTTCTTATTTTAGAGGTATGTGAACTTAGATCTCAGTCATTATTTGAATCTCTGTTGAATAGAAATTCTTTCACTGTGATATAACATATACGTGAGAGGACTTTCTCTATGGAACATAAAAGAAAGTAAAACATTGTTTACTTATATACTTTCATAATCTTTACCCAGTGACTCTGCAGAAAATCAAATGACCTCTTCTGAGGCTTCATATATTTTCAAATCCCGAGACCATTTGGTGGACCTTCTGCTTTCTGGCCTACTGACAAATTATAACATGCTCTGTGATACCATTAGAAATGAATGTTTTAAAAATAAAGCTGTGGAACTCGGTTGGTAGCTACAATCCTTCCCTTGGAAAATAACCCCAAATATTATAGCCCCTTAGCCCTCCAGTGCAATGGAAGAGTAGTCTTCATCAATGGATCCTTCATATGGCATTCTTCTAGGTTGTCTGCAAGTCATTTCAAAATTGAAAGAAAAATTAATTATTCATTCAAAAAAACTTAACCAATCCATGCTGTAGGTCAGGCTGTCTACAAAACTTTGGATCCATGCATGAATAAGAGACTTCAAAGTCTAAGAGGGAAAGCAGACACGTAAAATAATTATAATACAGTATAATATAACAAACACTATATTAAGAGTCAACATTTATTGAAGCCTTGTCACTTACAAATACTATTCTAAATGCATGATATGGATAAGCCCATTTACTCTCTATAATGGCTTTATGAGGTAGGTTCTATTGTTACTCCCACCCCACCCCCTCACTTTATTAGTGTGATGGACTTTTGATGCATCAACTTTGTTAGGCTATAGTCCCCCAGGTATCCAATCAAACACTACTCTGTGGGTTGATATTTTGTAGATAAAATTAAAGCCCATTATCAGTAGACTTTAAGAGATTATTCTAGATAATCTGGGTGGACCTGATTCAATCAGTTGAAAGACCTTGATAGCAAAGCTGAGGCTTCCCTGATGAAGAAGAAATGATAACTTTGGACAACAACTTTATCTGCTGCCCCAGTGTTCCAGTCTGCCCTTCCTGATGGCCTTGCCTTAATGGATTTCACACTCAGCCCTCGCAATCACATGAACAAATTTCTTGTAATAAATCTCTTAATATTCATCTCCTACTAGCCCTGCTTCTCTGGTTGAAACTGACTGATGCAATAAGTGAGTAAACAAAGCCAGGGAGGTTAAGTAACTTGTCCAAGGTCATAGAGCTAATGCATGGGGGAGGAAGATTTAACCTCAAGGAGTTTGAGTGCAAAACCCCTGCATTGAACAACCATATTCATGAGTCTGATAGAAATTCTGGTTCAAAAGAGGTTCAAAGGAAGCAATCCTTAATTCTGATTGAAAGGATTGGTAGTGGAATAGGAAGGCTTCTCATAGGAAGATTTACAGTGGAGGAAATGTATGGACTGGATTTTGAGGGATAAGATGAACTCCATGAGCGACTAATACATGAAGGATACACCAGAAAACAAAGGCACAAAAGCCATGGGTGCGATTCAACAGGGTGTGAAAATATACATATGTCCATAGATAATTAGGGGCATTTCATGTCACCACTGGGAATGTATCTCTCCAGTTTCTCATCTGTGAAAAGTTGGATTAGATGATCTCTATAAAGCTTGCTGTAAAGAAAAATTAGACAAGATGTGTAAAGTATCTTGCAAGCTGCCTGGAACAGCTAGGTATTCCATAACAGTCACTTCTTTCTCTCCACCCCAACTCTACCCTCCCCACCAAAGTCCTCTCCAAGTGCTGTGTGTTCTGATCCTGATGATAAATTTATACTCATGACAGACATTCCATGATATTCAACCCCTTTCTCCATGGAATTGAACAGAATATACCCACCCAGTGCCAAGAACAATGAAGTCATGGTCTCTAACATCAAGCTGCTTGCAATCTGGTTTGAATGGCATAATTTTAAGTGGGCTATGATAGATGATATGCAGAGGAAAATGCATTGGGCTAAGAGAGCAAATAGGCAGAGGTTTGAGAAAGCAACTCAGACTGAGGTTGTCAGGGAAGGCTTCCTGGAGGAAGGGACATCTCAACCAGAACCTGAAAACTGAGCAGTAATCAGCTACATGACTGGGGCTCTAGTTAGTAGATAAAATGTGTTTGAAGTCTGGACATGAAAGCAGGTCTAAAAGGCCATTGTCATTGTTTATTGTTGAAGGAGTAAGTAGCATTAAGAATTCCTAAAGAAGACGTGGTACATATATACAATGGAATATTACTCAGCCATAATAAAGAATGAAATAATGCCATTTGCAGCAACATGGATGCAACTAGAATGATCATACTAAGCAAAGTCAGTCAGAAAGAGAAAGACAAATACCATACGATAGCACTTATATGTGGAATCTAAAATATGACACAAATGAATCTATCTATGAAACAGAAACAGAATCACTGACATAGAGAACAGACAGGTGGTTGCCAAAGGGGAGGGGTTAGGGGAGGGGTGGAGTGGGACATTGGGGTTAGCAGATGTAAGCTTTTATATACAGAATGGATAAACAACAAGGTCCCACTGTATAGCACAGAGAACTATATTCAATATCCTATGAAAAACCATAAAGGAAAAGAATATTTAAAAAAGAATGTGTGTGTGTACATATAAAATTGAATCACTTTCCTGTACAGCAGAAATTAACACAACATTGTAAATCAACTATACTTTAATAAAAAAATAAAAGAAGTAAAAAAGAAACCCTAGACACTTAAACTTAGAACCTAAGAATAAAACTGAATGGATCCTTTAAAAAAAAGAGTTTCTAAAGTATCCCCTATTCACTCTCCCCCTCCTCAAAGGTTGTCTGTAGGCTGACAAGTTACTGAGGTCTGCCTTTTAGCTGGCAGTGCTCAGACAGTGAGAAGGACCCATATATGGAATCTCCATCCTGTACAGACCATAAGTCAAAATAAACATTCCTGAACTCAAGTTCACTGCATTTCACATTTGCCTGTGCTTCTCCTGAAGCTTGGAATATTTACTCACTTGGCGTTTCAACCAGACGCCAGCTTCTGCCTAGTTGGCTAGCTCCCAATGATAATTTAATGTCATGTGGTGTGACAACAATAATTTAGTCTCTATAGTAAAATGGAAGGTAATAATTAGAGTGTGAGAGAAAAGAGCACTGATTTTCCTGTGGCAGTACAAAAACTTTTATAGTCACATCGGATCCATTTTAATCTTGATTTTTTTCCCCTTTACATGCCTTCTTTTTTTGTTGTTATGCAAAAAAACATTTTATAAAGAAACTCATGATTAATATATTTTATGAAGTAGAGTTGTACTTATGGATTTATGTGAAATCCATCTCTGTGTGGCATCTTGAGACAAGATCATGAGTAAACAGTCCCGATAGGACTAACTATACCAGCCCTTCAGAGAAAAGAGCAGAAGACGGTCATAATCAGGTACCTGAGGTTCATCTAAATGGGACCCAGACCTCAGGAAGAGCTAAAGCAAAAGTTTGCAAAGAAGGGTCCCAAGGACTTCAGCTACTTGGCAAACGGAGCCTTATCTGATCAGGCCTGTACCCTACTTCATGCATCCAGGGGGGATGGAATTCCTCAGACGGTGCTGCTCAAGGGGCCTTAGACTCAGGTCTCAGAGAGTTGAAGGTGGATACAGGACATTCCTTGGAAGTCCCAGTAGCATGTAACATTGCATGGAATTGGGTGACTACGTAAAAGTAATGAGCTTAGTTATTTGTTTGAAGGAGTCATTAATCTCTGGTGAAGTCCAGTCACCTCTGGGGCATAATTGTACTGTATGGGCCCAGGAACAATAAAAGGTATCTGCAGTCTCAGAAATAGTAAGTTAGCAGCAAATCCCAGGGAAACACACCCTGAAGTCACAGAATAGCAGTAGGGCTGGGGGTAAGGGGGTCAGTGCCTAGACAGAGCTACACAAAGGAGTAGCAGCTTCAGAAGAAGATACAACAGCAAGAACCAGCAAGGACCAGCAAGGAGGACACCAGATTTGAAGATCACGGCATGAGAACATCACTTGTCTGCAGTGAAGAGGCTCAGAACCTGCATTCATGTACCTGAGGGCCTATGTGTGTGTTTGGGGGTTGGGAGCATAGAGAACATTTATTCTCCACCAGTTTGAGTGAGACAGTGAGGCCCCATCCTGGAGCAGAAGTGACAGTCTGAGCATCCAGGCTCTGAGACAAGTGCAAAGGGAAGAGTGTTTGCTCTGCTTTGTCAGAGTTCACGCTCTCTCCCTCAAGCCTGAATAATTGTAGAATAAAATTCCAGCAAGTGATTGGAGCCGTTTTTCCCAGTTAAGGGAACATCCCTGATTTGATCATATGTGTCCAAAGAAGAAATGCCTAAAAGGGGAAAGAGTCTGCTTCTAAGGGAAGAAGGAGAGGGAGAGTGGAAAAGAGAGAGGGAGAGGGAGAGAGAGAGAGAGAGATCCTCCATTTAAATAAACCAGAATCACTAGGCATGGATAGAGTTCTCTGGATTTCTAAATCTCAGTAGCTGTGCTATTCCTGCCTTAATGGGGTCTTTTATTTTTGCAGAGGATAGAGAGAGAGATTCTCGTGGCAGAATGTAGGGGAGTTAAACTAGAAGATAAATAAATCCAACAGATGTAGAGCAAGGTCTCACAGAGTAAGACAGGCAACTGCAGGTGGAACTCAGGCCTTCTAGAGAAACAGAGCATCATTAAGAAGTCACACAGCTCCAGCAAACTGACTCTCTGATTGTCCCTGTCATAGTCGTCAATTATGGCTGCTCCACGCCCTTCCATTCTAGTATGACCTACTGGTCAGTCCACGCGAACTGACCAGCAGGATTCCAGTCCCCTTAGGGCTTCTGTTTCTTATGTCTTCTGCTACATCATGGCTTCCTCTCTGTTTATTACTTGTTCCCCAACTGTTTTCTAGAGTCTACTGTTCAGGCTCCCTAAGAACCTGATCTGAACACTCAGTGGGAGAGTTTAGAGCCATCAGCCACGAATCCTGCCCTTCCAGCTGTGGCCACATGATGAACTGCTTGCAGTTCTTAGTTGGTCAGTAGGGATCCACGGGCAGAGGGTCATGACCAATCTATTATAGAGATAGTACGATATATGGGAATATAGACAGGGTAGGAAACAAGCAGATAAATTGAACGTGCTCAGAAAATACTATTAAGATATGTCACCATATACCTCTTAAAAAATTGTATTTTTCTAAAACACACACACACACTTGCTAATAGAAGGTGATATTCCAAGCGATCTTTGTGTGGCTAGAACCTCCATGCACATCATAGGTAGGAGGGATTCTCTGGTTCCTCTAAAGATGAAGGAAAAAGAGAGAAAGGAGGAGTAATAGAAGAGGTGAATAATGATTAACAATGTCACAAAATATTTAGTGTGAGGAGAATTTTGTGAAATTGGTGACGGAATTGGGTTCACACCTAGATGGATGAGAAGAAAATTTCTTTTCTTCTTTTTATTTCTTTTCTTCTTTATTTCTGCAGATGCAGAAATAGAGGGCGCAGAGAATGTAGTTTTGAAAAAACAGCGTTATATTTAACAACTTGAGAAAGTAAAAGGCTTTGTCAAGCAGAATGTTTTATAAACCACTTACTGATCACTGACTCATTTCAATTCTCTGGAAAATACCTTACGTTCCTTGTCTTAAGTAATTCTCTTAACCCCTTGAGATATATAGATCTTCAATTTACAGAAGTGCAAACTGAGGCTCAAAGCAGTTATGTAACTTGCATGAGGTCACACAGCTGGTAAGTGTCCCTGTTACGTGTTCACTGTGTCATTAAAGTTCTTTGGTATAAAAATGCCCAGGAATTGGATGTAGGGGTGCCCATCAGCCAAGGAGCCAGAACTGGGCTCCCTATGTGAACTGGAATCCAGGAAGATATGGTAAGTTTAGAAATAAAAACCCAGAAATCATTATCCTCTAGACTAGAAGTTAGCCTCCTGCACTATGTAATGAGTACAAGATGTGTCACTTGCTTGAGCTTGGAACACTAAGCCTATGTGTGGCTAGATACGAACCCTGAATTTGAGCTATATGTCTGGGCAGTATAAACCCAGAGAAGATACACTTACATAACAATTGACTTGGAGCCAGTGAAATCCACAGGATCAGGCATAAGCAAACAGCCTTTTAGGAGGTCCCCAGATCCCAAGGCATAAGATGCAAGATGAACTCACAGTCAAAAATTCCAAAGCTTGTGAAGAAGTTTAATATCGTGATAGACAGTTGCCAGATGCAGCCACTGTGCGAATTTACATTTTAGGAGTTACAGATAACAGAACAATATAAAAGAGACTCAAATTATGAATATTTAAAATTTTCTAAGGAAAAAAAACTGGCATCTGCAAAACAAGAACAGGGGTTATGAAATAAGATCCAGTGGATTAAAAGAAAAAGAAGTAGAAATGCTGGACATGAAAAAATATGGTCACTGAGAAAAAAATCCAAAAAACATTTTCATCAACATCTCTTAATTCTGGTTATACATCATAATCACCTTCAAGCTTTAAAAATATTGATGTTCATGCCCTTACCCACACCAATTAAACCAAAAACTCTGGAGGCAGGGCCAGGAATTGATATATTTTCTAATCTGCCAGGTGATTCTCAGATGCAGCCAGTACTATGAAGTACTATGAATTGATTTGTTAAATCAATTACTGGACACAGCAGAAGAGAGAAATAACAATTAATAATAATACTGATACTAATAACAAAAACCAAACTAGACATAGCTTAAGACAGAGGGAAAAGAAAGATGATAAGATAAATATACAAGAGAAGTCAAGGAATAGAAAGACCATAATGAGAAAAGTTTGGCCTCTATCCCATAAGCATTCCAGAAGGAGAGAATAGAAAGAATGGTGGAGGAGAAATAGTCAAAGAGAAAACAGTTAAACATTCTCTCAAAATGAGAAAATACATGAAAACCTGTATTGGACTCTGAGTAGATAAACACAAAGAATCCAGACCTAGACACATCACAGGAAAATGAAAAGAGAAAATGCCAAAGTAGGCGTGGGTGGAGGGCAAGCAGGCATCTCTAGTACAGATGTGGTTGTTATAAGAAAATGTATAAAATGTCACTGGAGTATCAGAGCTTATTCAAGGTACAGTCCTACTCAAACCAATACAAGTTTACTTACCAAGCATGGTCTACGTACGAGTGCGGTCCTAGGAACTGGCAGATCAAAAGGTGAATAAGACACAATTAAAGAACTCCAAGGAAAGAGAAGACAGGTACGTACCGAACTGTGGTAGGTTACACTGATAATAAAACCAATACTTCAATTCTCCCTGTATCCATCCACTGTGTCTTGTGACTTTACAGGTCTTCTTAGAGTTTATTTCTCAATGTCTTAAAAACGGGCTGACCTTGAGACTTCCTTTGGCTAACAGAGTTTATTGGACTTGACAGTGGGCCAGTTCTGAGCCTAGGCCTCAAGAGGCCATGAGGGATTCTGCTGCACTTTGCCTTCACTCGGACAACACGCCCAGGTTAGCCTCCTGGAGGCTGAGGTGTGGGGAGCAGAGATCAGTCACCCCAGTCACCCCAGTCAAATATGTGAGTGACCCCAGCAGAGCTGACCACCCCAGATGTCTGATGAATAAATAATGATAACTGTAGGCCACAGAGATGCCACTGGTAAGTAACACCCCCCCATACTCCAGTGTGACAGAGGACACAGCAAATATCAGCAGGAAAATAACTCTAAAATCTAAACTCTTTCTCCTCTACCGTATGAAACCTGTTTTCAACTTGTTTCTTCAGGTTCACAAAGTTCCAGCTAGTTCTGTCTGGCAAATGCGTTGGTGGCAAAAGCTGTGAAGCGTGGTGTCAGCCGCAATCTCTTGCCCTTAAATAGCTGTCAGCTCAGAACTATAAACAGTAAATACTGTGAAGCCTGTCTTAAATCCACAGCCCAAGGGAGCGGCAGAAATTGGATGCCTCGTAGAAATGATCTTTAAATAAAGGTTGAATACAATAGCCTTGGGGATACTTTCAAACGGTGGCTCCAGACAGAGTTGTCTGATGGTTGGCGTTGCCCATCTTGGCTTCTCGGGGCGCACTGGCTCGGAGACACCTAATGAAAGAGAGGCCTCCAGAGTTCATCTCGGTGCTCGCAGAGGGTCCAGGAGGACCCAGAGTATTTGCAGACGTCCAGGGAAACCGTCTGCTGGTGGGTGCATTCATCAAACTTGAAAAGATAATAGACCAAGTGGAGAGCTGAGCTCTGTCTCAAAGCCTCCATTCATTTCGGGAGCGGTGTGCGCCACGCCCCTCGCCATCAAGCCTTCCCTTTCTGGGGAGAGCACCCCGCCCGGGGCGCGGGGGATGGGGGAACGCTGAAAGCCAGCCAGAGCAGACAGGGGAGCCCTCTTGTCCACCGACAGGAGGTGGCCGGCAGCTCTGCCTGGCAGTCGGGAAGTACTCACTCTGCAGAGGCCAGAGGAGCTTAAGCTCTTAAGAGGAGACTTAGGGACCCTGGGGTCACAGGGGCAAGATGCTACAGCCCCGGTAGGAATGGCCTCGGGGTCCTGTCGTCGCCAGAGCCACCTTTTCGTGGGCGCAGCGGGAGTGAGATGAGCCGGCCTGGGGAGTGCCGTGCCCGGGGAGGGGGAAGGCGGGGCGGGGGGAGACAGGTTTACCGTAAACGCTGCTCATTCTCGAAGCACTTAGGGGCTGGATGCCCAGAAGGTGGACAGTCCTGTAGGAAGATGCAGACGCAGGCTCTTCCACGCCACCACCCAGCAACCTCAGAGCACCCGCAGCCTTTTATTTTCCGTGTCCGCTGAGTCTGTAAAACCTCGCCCTGGGTAACTAACAAGAGCCCCTACTCAGCAATGGCCGCGGCGGGGCCCCGAAAGCAGAGCCGGCTGCGGGTCCCCAGCCGCTCACCTGTCACCTGTCCCTAGCTGGCGCTCCCTCTACCCCGCCTTTCTGGGCCTCAGGCCGCCACCCAACTGCGTGTTTCCCGACTCTCCCTCTCCACGAAACGCCACCAATAATTTCAGGCACCTACCTGCGCATCTCAGCACCTGGCAGGAGGGGTATTGGAGGGTGGAGAGTGTGCTCTCCTTATCCTGTGGAGTCAATGCCAAGGGCATGAGCGGATGTACAGTTAGGCCCTGAGCCCTCACCCTGCCTGCACACTAACAGGTCATTCACAGGTTAGAATAACATGGCATCATGCTAACAGTTCCTGATGTGCAATTTGTCCATTGTATTCAAATGCCCCAAATTTTACACAATATACTCCATTTTGTCATCACAGTTACAGTCTGTGGACTTCTTTTGCATGGGCCTTGCAGGAGTAAGGATCCTACGAGGAGGTCAGACTAGCCATCCGTACAGATGCCAAGCTGACTCCACACTCAAAGCTCTTCAGCATCTCCCGCCTCAGTTTTCTCATCTGTAAAGTGTGACTATTAATAAAACCTGTTTTGATAGTATCTATTTTTTGTTTTAAAAAAAAGATAGTCCATGTTAATCTCTTAGCTCCAAGGCTTGGCACACAGTAAGTCCTCAATGTTAGTTAGCTACTATTATTCTAACGCTTATTTCTAAAAATGCTATGGCAGCGATTAAAATCTTTTGTTTTTGAGTTAGCTCTTAATTGGTGGGCTATATGAAACCTTTTCAGAAGTAGTTTAAAGTACTTTTAATAAAGCAAAGCCTCTGAGTTTTCATATTTTTCTGACTAAATACAAGAAAAGCTTACAAAGAAAAAACAACAAAGTAAAGCTATTCAGTTAAAAAAAGAGCAGGGTGATCAATTTTATCATCAAATAAAGCAAAGACATTAAGAGGAAGATAGAGGGTTGTGTTTGTGTTTATTAAAGACAACATCTAAATCAAAGATGTGACAGTAGAAAACATACAGAGATGCTAACAACTTCATGTTCATAATTTTGAAACATGACTCCTAAAATGGTATAAAACTTTGGTCTCACAAACCTGAATCTGCCCCCAGAAAACATGTAAAGTAAAAACTAGTAGACATACAAGGGACTTAAATAAATTAACCTTTCTTATATTTGACTAGAAAACAGATATAGGTGAATAGCCACACAGGAAGATGATCCTGATATATTACGTAGAAGAAAAGAACACATAATGTAGATTTTTTTTTTTTTTTGCTGAATCATATGGTACTTTTATTTTAATTTTTTTAGGGACTTCCATACTGTTTTCCATAGTGGCTGCACCATTTCACATTACCACCAACAAGAATGTACAAGTGCTACCTTTTCTCCACATCCCCATCAACACTTGTTATCTTTAGTTTTTGTTTTGTTTTGTTTTTGTTTGGGGTTTTTTGTGTGTGTGTTTTTAACATCTTTATTGGAGTATAATTGCTTTACATTGTTGTGTTAGTTGCTGCTGTATAACAAAGTGAATCAGCTATATATATACATATATCCCCATATCTCCTCCCTCTTGCGTCTCCCTCCCACCCTCCCTATACCACCCCTCTAGGTGGTCACAAAGCACCGAGCTGATCTCCCAGTGCTAGGCGGCTGCTTCCCTCTAGCTATCTATTTTACGTTTGGTAGTGTATATATGTCCGTGCCTCTCTCTCACTTCATCCCAGCTTACCCTTCCCCCTCCCCGTGTCCTCAAGTCTATTCTCTAGTAGGTCTGCATCTTTATTCCTGTCTTGCCCTTAGGTTCTTCATGACCATTTTTTGTTTGTTTAGATTCCATATATATGTGTTAGCATACGGTATTTGTTTTTCTCTTTCTGACTTACTTCACTCTGTATGACAGACTCTAGGTCCATCCACCTCACTACAAACAACTCAATTTCATAATGTAGATTTTAATACATGTGTCCTGAGGTCAAATCAGTTGTGAAGCACTCAGACCAGTTCACCTTTTGGAATTTACCTTTAAACTCCTAATTGGCATATCAATGGCTCTGATAAATCCTAGGACTGAGTTTAATTCTTAAACCTAGTGTTTTCCATCACTTTTATGTGATCATGGAATACTCTTTTTCACAACACCCATATTGTTTCTTTTGAACTATCTTTAATAGACACATTTTGGGGATATGCTAACCTAGAAGCATTCCCATTAAAATCAGGTAAATAAAAAGGAAGGATAACTCTATCAGAGTTATATATATAGAGAGAGAAATATTGACAGATATATATATGTAAATACTATATAAAAGGGTACTGGAAAGAACACCAATTATCATTTTTACAGATGACAGTTTTCTCCTTAGACTACTCAAGATGGTCAACCGAACAAAACTGGAACCATTATAATATTCTAGAATATATATAAAACCAGTTCTTCATATATGATGTTTATAACATCTTGGAAAAGATCATGAATAAAAAAAATTATTCACAGTAATAAAATCAACTACCTAGGAATGACCTTCAGACTTGGTTCAGTTAACTTACTCTGGATGACTTTGCCTGAGCTGCCTTCCTGTGCCCCTGCTCACCTTCCATCCTGTGCCTCCCTTGATACAGAGCTTATCTTGTTGGACTGCAAATCATCTATGTGCCTGTTGCTTTTTCCCAGCTCACACACATAAGTCAGCTCCTCCTGAGCCGGGAGGATGTTTACTTATCTTAGCATCACCAGTGTATAGCCCAGGGGCCGAGGTGCTCCACAAACATTTATCCATTTAATTAATTAATCAACTATTTGAGACTTACAAGAATGTAAATATCCATCTCTTTGATGTCAACTTCTTTGACTTAATGTTTTTATCTGTTACCTATCTACACTGTTTGAAATTTTATTTTTACAATGTAAAAAGTCTCCTCCTTTAAAGTCATGAAGGGTTAGACATTGAGATTGAATGTAAATGACTACCAAATTTTTTTGGTATCAAAGCTTTAAAAAGTCAGTTAAGCAATGAGTAGTGTCAAAGTCTGATAAGACAAGAATCTCTCAAAATGGTATGCATCTCTGTGGATCAGGCTTCACTCCAGTTTGCTTGGAGATGACCTGGAGCTCAAGGCCCAGTTTCCTAGGTCTCCAGGTCCAGCAGGGGAAGAGCTGCACCCAGTTCAGTTTCCATCAGGCCCTGGGTCTTCCATGTCTCCAGGCTGGGGGCTGTGGCCTTTCTCAGCATCCCACCAAACAGGTGGCTTCTGGGCTCAGACAGCCTGATGCAAGCCCCAGTGTTAATCCCCTGCCCACCAGGTCACCTGCACTGTCATTTTGCTTTAAAGAAAGAGCAGCAAGGGAGATGGGTCTCTCTTCTGAGCAGAGCCCAGAGTGCTCAGGCCCAAACACGTGGCCACAAGGACCTGTGACCTGCTGGTCTCTGCCCAAGTGACCCTGCCTGGTGTCTGCCCCAGGCTTTGGCTCAACAGGTGCACATGAGCGACTCACCTGTGTCTTCTGGTTGCTTACAGAGTGGGACTGTGCAAATGAGTTCATTTTAATGAAGTGAGATTGTTTGGGTACTTTAGCGGTGACACTATCACCTCAAAAGATCAAACTTTACTTCAGGTGGTAGGGACATGAACTCAAGGGGTTTGTCTTCTTAGTTTTTATTTTTGCTTTATTTTGTTTTCTTTGGGTAGGCACTTTGTACTAACAGTACTTGTCAACTGAGAATTTCAAAGGGATTCAAAGCTGATGGAAACCATAATGCCCCCATGCCACAGAAGGGGAAACTGACTCACTGCAAGGTACTGAGTTTAGGCTTTAATTACTAGTAACTGAGCTGGGTGCCTCCAAAGTCCATCCTAAATTCTCTTTTGTAATCTGTGTCATACATGAAAGAAGAGCAGGGCGTTGGGGTAGGCTTTCTTGATAAGTCACTGAGTGGAAAATATTAATACATTTTCTTTTTCCCAAAGATAATGCCTTATCTCCTTACCATGGGCATTAACCTACAATAAATATATTATTAGGAGAAAAAAACTTCAAGGTGGATAATTCACCCACTGGCAGCCATTTATTAAGTATGTTTAAGGGCTAATAAATCCATTTGGACTACCAATAATTTGAGAACCAACCTACTTATTTGCATGGATTCAGTGATTCCCTGTAAATCTTCAAAAATCAATTATTTTCACCAGAGTATAGCGGCCGATTCGTCTGTGAAGGATCACGTATTGGCCAAATAGCTCATGAGTTTTAAGCTCTACCAATACTTCATATCTCCTCTTCCTGTTTACTCAAATTACATTATGAATTCCTGGCGAGTATAGTAGGAGCCTAATAATAGCTTGTTGAATGAATGTACAAAGGATATTGCAAGTTCAGTGTGATCAGAATATACGGTATTAGGGCCAAACATTATAACAGGAGCAACTTAAAACCCACAATGGAGAGGAAATGGGAACAAGGGCTAGAGGTTGGTGCCCACACCCTGCAGATCAGGCGCATTTCTATCCTACAGGCACCAATAGGAGTTTGGCAGTGAGATATTCAGGGTGCAGGGACATGCTCTTTGCTACCTCTGAGGGGACAACCAACACAGATCCCCAGGGCCATTTGCCAACCTTCTCCTCACACGTTTCCAGGACCCCGTAATTGACCCAGTGGCTACTAAAGAAAAGCCCGTTGGGAACAGTTTCAGTTGGTAAAAAAAATTCAAGCTAAAGAAAACCTGGATGGACTTTTCTCTTTCTTTACCTTATATTTGATATCCTGGAGAGAACTAGGAGATACATACTGCTAAGGAGAGCGAAGAGAGACAAGAGGAAGAAGAAGTAACTGAAGAACCAAAGAGATTCATGTCGCAGGAAATGGCAAGGGGATTTTCTTTATCTGAGGAGGCACTGTTAGTTTTTAAGGCACAGGACCCGAAGGTACAACGGTACACGATGGTTACAGCAGCCGTTCAGAATGCAATCCAGTGCTACCGTGTCATCTGTGACGAGAATAATAGAGCTACTACCCAGACGTCACTGGATCATTTTTTGCTAGAGGGTAGATAGAATTGAATCCAGCAAGGAACCAAAACCTGTGCCATCAACATCAGGCGTGAGTGAAATTGCAGCTGGCCCTCCGTCTCCTATTGCTGAGGACCCTTCAGCTCTACCATCTCCCACCTCCTCTCCCTCCTCCAGTCAGTAACTCTTCTTGCCTGTTCACTCGATGCCAGCCCTTGTGTGCCAGCTGTTGTACTGGACTACTGTACTTTTCAAGGTACTGCACTGTAAGATTAAAAATGTTTCCTTTTTGTATGTGTGTTTGTTTTTTATGTACGTCTTATTTGTATGAAAAGTATTATAAACCTAGATAGACGATTGTGTTAGTTCGGTACCTAGGCTAACTTTGTTGGACTTATGAACAAACTGGACTTCGGAACGTGCTCTCAGAATGGAACTCGTTCGTATGTAGGGGACTTACTGTGCTATTTCTGGTGAGCCAGGATTTAGCTCTTTTTTTTTCTTTAGGCAAGTAATTATCAGGAGAGCACAGCCTTTTTATTGTTCTAAATCCAATGAAGCAGCTGCCCGTTGTCTGACCTCTGGGGGCTCCGCCAGCTGAGGCTTAGCCTGGCAAATCCCGTGAATCCTCCCATTGTCATCTCTTCTGTGGGTCCCCCAGTTCCTGCCCACTTCCCGGCCCTTCACCCTCCTGCACACATGCACACTCTCACACCAGCTTCTCAGCACGGCTCCAAGCACTGAACGGGAAGCTTGTCTAAACTAAGAAACCAAGATCTTGTCTTGTATCTCTTGCTAGTAAAGAAGTTCCAAACCTTTTTTAGGAAGGCAGAACTTGTATGACATCCAGATGTACATACTAGCCTAGAGAGATGGCTACCAGGCACCTGCCACCTATAAAATCCTTGCCAGGATTTTCTATAGTGTTTTTCCTCTTTATTTTATTTTTTTTCCATTTGGATCTGTGTTGGATGAAACTGTCTGCATAATCTTTCAACATTACCACCAAATTAGTATGTGAGAAATAAAGATTCTTGAAATTATCTACTTCATATATAAAGCATATGTATACATGTAGCTTAAAATGTTACACGAAGCTTAAAAATGAACCATTTGGAGATGGATTTTTTGCTGAAGAAATGGTTCATACAAGAGTACCTATCATATAGGGAATCCACCCAACAGACTCACACAAGAACTCAGATGATAGAGTGAATTGACAAGATTGACATGTACCACATAGAATTCCTACCCAAGTGCAATTAGGGCAAACTCATTATCTTACAAGCAGTCTCATGCTGTCATTTGAAGGTACCTCATTTGAAGGTACCTCAGAAAGGACCTTCCTATGGAGAATGTCAAAGGGTAGAAACAAAAGAGCATCCCATAGCTCTTGTATTATTAGTTTAAAAAGGTAAGTTTGACTCTGGGGGAAAATGGCCTCAGATCAAAATAGCCTCCATCACCATCATGGCAGGTAGGGTTTATGGTGGCAAACGAAGGGGTGGGCATGGGTTCCAGCTGGGTGAGCGATCATCCCAGTGGGACCCAAGGACTCAGGTAAGCCAGGAATGTAAAGGACCAGAAGCTGAGTGCAAGGCAGTTCCTAAGGAGCGCCAAGGGAAGCTGCTCTGCCATTAAGTTCAAAAGCAAAATGTGAGCACAGAAAGATAACAAGGACAGGAGGCCCAGGAAGCAGGGAGCTGTAGGGGTAAAGCAGGATATGAAGGACAAAGGAAAGACTGAAGAGAGAATTGAACACAACAGCGTGAGTACACATGAGTGTGAAGCCAGGTTTGTGGCACATAGGTGATTCGGTCTGGTTTAAAGTCATGACTTCATGGCCTAAAGGTCAATCGACCTCCATTCTGAATTGTCCTCTATTCTTGCCCAGCTAGTGTCAAATAGGAGAGCAGAGTTCGCTTGGGATGTAAAGGACCACTCTGGAATTGAAAAGGGAAACTAGACTTTGGGTTGTGGTCAAGAACCAGATGTCAGCAAGGAAGCTGCTAATACAAAATCTGAGCAAGTGAGAGAGACAGCCCAGGGTCCAGCGTTCAAAACCAGCATGAGTTGTGAAAATAGGAAGGCTAGAGGACTAGGACAAAGTCACATGGTTAATATGCAGCTGCACTGGCTTCTAGAAAAGAATAAGGAAATCTTTTCCTGATATTATTGACTCGCCTCTCTTTTTAAAAAACTACTCATCTTTTGGTTAACATGTTCCATTCTCTCTGGATAATGTTACCTGTCATGCATTCTCCCTTACTTGGGGACATGATGGCCAAGGAAGCTTTGGTGGTGTCACTGATTTTTTTTCCCTTTTCTTGGTACCATGGACAACTACTAGCCTCCACCCCCATTTTCTGCCAAGCAGGTGGACTTAAAGATGGAGGGAGGTGTTTTGTGTATATGTATATGTATAAGTGTATGTATAGGTATATGTATGTGGGAGTGTATATAGTGTTGATACATTTTTTAACTTGATAATAACCTATTTAGGACCCAACACAACAGTCTGCTCCATGAAACTCCTACCTGAGGTTAGCCGAAATTACTCATCTTGTCAAACTTTCTGAGGAGAAACATCAGGTTACTACTGTGTGACATTTCATTTTTTTTAAAAAACATCTTTATTGGAGCATAATTGCTTTACAATAGTGTGTTAGTTTCTGCTTTAGAACATAGTGAATCAACTCTACATATACATATACCCCCATATCTCCTCCCTGTGTGACATTTCTAAATCAAAAAATTAGTTAGGCATAGAAGCAGGTTTAGTCATCAGAGGATCTGACATCCAGGTTTTATGATAACTATCCAGCTATCAAATTTTCATGAGAGTTGATAGATTCCAAGAGGACAAGCTGCTAAAACTCAAAAGTTTCCAAGTTTGACAAGAGCCTTGAAAAGGGCCTTACAAATGTGAAAGCAAGCTCTTTCCCGGTGATTGCACATTCAGAAATCCATCTGAAAACAATCATCTAAAACATGGTCTAAAGAGCCATTACATAATTATTTGTATTAGCCGAATATTGTAAACAAATGTTCAACACTGTGGAATTATTAGGTATATTGGAAGTGATGAAATTCCATTTGATGGACTCTCGTTCAGCTATTAAAACTGATGTTTACAAAGAGTTTTTTAAAGCTGGGAAAGATGTTTACATTATAATGCTAAGTGAATTATGAGGTTTCACCAATGTATGTGCTGTATGACCTCAACTTTTCTTAACGTGTACCAAAAAATGAGGATTAAAACATATATAAATTTTAACTGTGATTTTTTCCCCTAAGATTATAGGTGATATTTTTTCTTTTTTCTCTTCTGCTGTCTCCATTTTTTCCAAGTAAGCATATATAACTTTTATAGTAAGAAGAATATATAAATATATGACATTTCTTTTAAAAGCAGTCCCAAGGCAGCACTTGACTTCACTGTCCTTTTACTCATGAATCAACATGACATTGAGAACAGAGGACCTCTGAGCCATTGTAACAAAATACATGGGCCTCCAGAACCAGAGATGAGAGAATTCACAGAGAAACTTGAAACATGAAGCCCAATTTACAGAAGAAAGGTGAAGTGGAGATTACTACTTGTGAAAAGTGAAAAAACTCATAGTGGATTTTCAGCTACAATTTGGTTATGCTGCTTTCTAGAAGCCAGGAGAAGCACCTCTTCTTTATTTCACAGAAAGGGATGAGGAAAGCTCAGAGGCTAAACCTGTGATAAAATTCCATATTTAATGTGGCCAAACTCACAGCGAAGAAATCAAATATGGTTAACATTTTTGATTGCAAGTTTTGGAGACTCACTCAAGTTAGTTCAACTCAAAGGACCAGTTATTAAGGACACACATGGAGTGAGAAGCAAGACAAATTTTCCTGGAAGACAACAAGGGGGGAGAGAGGGTAACCAGGAGCTATTATTAGAGCAAGTTTCACAGACATGTGACCTCAAGTGTCCCTGGGTATAAGGATGTTCTAAAGACTTCAGCAGAGAGAGTCCATACCTGCGGGCTGGTGCTCCTGTATTCATACAACTCAGAACTTCTGATCACCTCTTTTTTCCTGTCCTGTATCAACTGACTTCTACAACTTCTTATGCTATATATTTTCTGAACTGGGTATCTTCTGCTCTGTTCCCCATAAGTTCATTTGCCTATGGTTCATTTTGGCCATCTTAAATTTCCTCTCCTCCATGGCATTCTGTGAGCTTCAACTCTGGTCAAAGAGAAGCCAACTACCTCATTCTGTCTGTATTCCTAGTACAGGAAGGAGTTGAAGTGTCTCATCTCTTATTTACAGTAAACCATTTAATAAGCCCCTGATAAGCCCATGTCATCACTGCTCTGGGTTCACACATTTTCTCCTTGTCCATGAAACAGAAATTCTACCTGTGACGTCAATGAGAAGGATTCTTGGGCTAAGCAGATTCACTTAGAAGAGACAGGAAAAAAAATATGATAACATAGGGATGGCACCTAAGTCTTCCCACCTAACATCCTGTGAACAGCCATTGACTGAGTTCTGTTTGCCTGATGAACATTTAGGGTAAAGAATCCTGACTCTGGAATGTTGACATGTCTGTCTCGAGTCAAATCAACATCACTGAGCCCACTGAACAGGGTAGCTGTATAAACTATTGATAGTTTGTGCCTATTTGTTAACAAATATTTCATGAATATTTTTATGTCAAGAAAAATATATGTAAGTTATTTACATAATTAGCTAAGAACCACTCCACATTTCTGATTCTTTAATATGTTTCACACAGACATACTATTCTCTATGTTGGTTATGTTACCAAAAGGAGTGGTGACATCTTGACTGCTCTAGGTTTCTTTCTTTTTTTTTTTTATTTTTTATTTTAACATCTTTATTGGAGTATAATTGCTTTACAATGTTGTGTTAGTTTCTGCTGTAAGGGTAAGCTGGGATGAAGTGAGTGAGCAACATATATACACTACCAAATGCTCTAGATTTCTTAGTCACAATTTTGCCTAAAAGCCAGTTACATCAGCTACTTAAGACCTGATGCCTATTTGTTCCAAGCCCCCCCCCCCCAAAATAAGGAGCTTCCTCCTTTTCCTGCTCACTACTATTTAGATTACTTTGGGCAAAGCTATAAGCAAAACAAAAACAAAATGGAAATCTTGCCTTTGGTATTATCAATGAAAAAACTGTTGCCTGCCATATCAGTAAACAAAGGATGTTGCAGCCATCAGACCATCACACTACAGCCAACCGGAGGTTAAGCCCTGAGGGAACTCAAGGTAGAAAAAGGATGCCCACCATCGAGCAGTCAGCTGCTGCAGCCACCACCCCCCTTCAATGCTGCACCCTGAGGAGACTCAGGATAAGAAATCACAGGATGCTGGCCCTAAATAGCTAAGGTGCATATCAAAGGAATGATTTCAGTGAGCCCAGACTCTTGCATCTTCCCATACACAGAAAAGTGCTAAATTCCTTAACTTGAGATGTCTGGCTTTCTTTAATTAACACTAATCTTTTGATATTCCAACTACCCGGTCTTTGTTGCAAAAAATCCTAAATATCCTGGTTCCTCCTTTAACTCTTAGGAGCCATTCCTTAGAGCGATCTGAGAGGCTGCAACCCTGGCTTAAGTCCTCAGTTTTGTCCGCCAAGTAAAACATAATTCTCAACTTTTAGGTTGTGCTTTTTTTTTCAGTCGACAGCATCTAAATGTATTTATTAAACTGAGAGTCTGGGGGACTTCCCTGGCGGTCCAGTAGTTAAAACTTCATGCTTCCACAGCAGGGGGCACAGGTTCAATCCCTGGTTGGGGAACTAAGATCCTGCATGCCGCACAGTGTGGCCAAAAAATAAATAAATAAAGTACAAAGACTGCATCCATTAAAAAAACAAACAAACAACTGAGAGTCTGAGATGAAAGCAGTTGAAAGGAAAAAAATGGTCTTAAAGGAGAGGCCAATGGCAATTTTGCAAAGAAATGTTTCCAAATGCCCTTTCTATGGCAGGATCAGCGGGCCTCAATGCCCCTCGGCATTTGCATGTTTAATAAGTACTCAGATGACGCTGATGCTCTTGGTCTAGGGACCAACTTTGAGAACCATTAGAATAGCAGATGTATCCAAGCAGCCTGGTTAGAGGATGCCTGTTGACCTTGGACAGTAGCCAAGTGTCCTCTTGCTGTAGCCCTCCTCTTGCTGTGGGCACACTTGTGCTGACAGATGGCCAAGGCTGCCCACTGCAAGACATCATGCATGCTTCTGAGCTGATGAAGTTGATTTCTTTAGGTGGGTCTTGAGGAAAGTAACACATATCATGTGATCATTTTTTGCATTATGTCTCTGCTGTCTCCAATAAAAAAACAGAAGAAGGCTTATAATAAATGATGTATATATTTAAAACTCAAAATGGAAATAAGAGAAAATATGCAGAAAAAAAAGAAAGCAAATACACCAACAAAAAATGAATAAGGGTCTAAGAATCAGCATTCATTTAGCCCTGACTTTTTAAGCAGCCAAGGTAAGAGTGGGAAAAATGATGGGTGGCATAATTCTCAACATTGATTAAACATATGTAGAGCCATTCTTCAAGAGACACCCATAGATTTGGGATTTTAAATAATAAGGAGGAAAGAAAAGGTCAACTTAGGAGCTTGCTATCACATGATCAGTTTTTCTTAAAGATTGAAAGAGATAAGAAGGGCATATGTAAAGGATGGTGAGGAAGATGATTGAAGCTAAATAAGAGCTAATTTTGACAATAAGTGAGCAAGACTTCCAACACCCAACAGATAGTATTCCAGTGACATAATATGTCAGCTCTAGAAGACCTCAGGCCTCCACGCTTACTGCCAAATCCGGCCCTGGTTCCCGGAGCTAAGCAGAAACCAAGACTCTTGAATTGTTGCTGGGTCACTAGGAAAACCAGACCAACTTCCTGTGAGCCCTGGCATCGGGCAGCTCTCCTCGTAAAAGCAACAGCTTATAGTAGAACAAGGAAGCAGTCGCAGGTCTGGAAAAAGGCCAGAAGGGATTCGCCAGGATCTTACACAAGGTCACCCACCATAAAACAAGCACCAAAGCATTTATAAAACGCCCCAGAAACACACAGATCCAGCCCTTCTACTCTGCGCACAGGGTTTTGTGAGGTGCCTCATGGCTCCAGTTCAACTTCCTGTCATATTTTCAGAGTTTCCAGACTACTGGGATATTTGGCGAAGGCCAGGCGTTACATCTCCTGTCGAGGGACCCTCTCCTGCCAGGAAGGGTGGAGTGGCTGCAGTGGAATAATCCATTCAGGTCTTTTCCATTCCCACTTCTGTGGTCTCCTTTAGACTCTCATCACATCATCACATGAATCAAAACAATCTGGAGACACGTGATTAGACGAATGTCCCAACATGCCTTTTGTCTCTAGTGGCATTCTTCTCAAGGAAAAAAAAAAAAAAGACAGAAAAACAAAGTTTCCCAAATAAAGATCATTCCCATTTGCTTTGGAATTGTCGGGAAAGAGAAGGCAGCTGAGCAATTTCTACTCCTCCACGTAGTCATGGGGCACTTTGTTTACACTCAACTATTAGGATAAGCGTCGAAAGTAAAGGTACATGAATCTAAGGCTTTCTGGCCCCAGGCTGATTGTTTACTTTTGCCTGACTGTCAAAATCCATCATAAGCTTCTCTTATTATCTTTCCCGTAAATATACCAGACTCAGTGGAAAGGAAGACATTCCTCTGGGCTGCTTAACAAGCAAATTATTTTTCAACTGCTTCATCCCCTTCCTCCCCACCCTCTTTTGAATAAACATTTGGGAGACACAATCCTGCAGCCTGGCAATTTGCAAAGACTCTCTTTGTCCTCACAAAGGCAAAACAAGATGGACGAGGGTAATGGAGGATGTGAGTTATCTTGGATAATCAGTTGAAATATCCACATCTCTAATTCAAGGCTTCCTTTGATTTATCAATGTCAGATTTCACATTAAGGCCCCCAACGTCCATTTTCTTCATTTCCTTTCTAATTATTGCTTCCCAACTCAATAATTGGCTGTTATATAGCTTCTGAAGTCTTGCATCTAGTTTGTTCAGCATCTTGGAATGTGATGAGAAAAGGGGTCTCTCTGTTAGAAAAAGCATATGGACTTTTTGTTCTCTTCACTTGTTCGTCCCGTCCATCCTTGTCAGCGAGCATATCCAGGCTGGTGGCTCAGGATGAAGGACACAAAGAATATTTAACTTTTCTCAGATCACTGGAGGAAGGGCTGGAGAGAATGGGCTCAGGACCCAGTGTTACCCTTTACCAGGGGCAGAAACTGTACGAGTTTCTTAACCTATAGGATTCACGGATACCTTATCTATAAACGGAGAGGTTTCAAACTCTCAGAAGATGTAAACTCTGAGGGTTAAAAATAAACATCAGTTCCGGGGTTGTTGAGAGAATCAGAGAATGGATACCACTTCTTGCTCCTCCACTGTTTCCACCCCAGGACAAGCCACTAGCATCTCTAGCCTGGATTTTGAAAGAGCCTGTACTTCCAACCCAAGTCCATTCTCAGCACAACATCAATCAAACCATGTTACAGGCATCCTCAAGACTTTTCCCATAGGACAGACCCTTACTGTCTCTCTGACTGCAACTGTTACAACTTTCTTCCTTGCTTACTCCACTCAGCTACGTTGGTCTTCTGGTGTTCCTTGAATGCTTCTGGCATGGTTCCCCTCACCTCGGGGCCCTTCCCTTGCTGTTTGCACTGCCTGGAATATTCTACACCCTGCCCTATGCCCTCAGCCCACCTGCCTTTGCAGCTCTGATGGGTTGTTCCATGTATGCCACCAACCTCTACATCATGAGTATGCCACTACATCGCCTTATTCGGCTACCCTGGAAACTTGGCTAGACTGAGTTCAGGTGCAACGCGGTCCCACAGGGAAGTTAATGTGCCAACAGCATCCTGAACCAATGGGATTTGGTAAATCAATGGCCAACCTCCCATCCTGTGGTTGGGATTCTACATGGGACCTCAGAGGGCCCCTGAAGGACTGAGTCCCAGTTGTGCACAGTGGTAAACAGCTGATGTGCCCTCGGTTGATGTTCTTACTTCCCCATCTCACTCTTCCCCACTCTTTACTTCTGGTTCTGGGATCATCTGGGATCTCCAATCTCAAAGCTGTTTTCCTTGATGACATTCTAAGATGAAAAGCAGAAGGCAATGTTCCTTTTTGGTTGGATTACCATGGGAGCCTAGAAAAGGATGCTTCTGAATTTCTCAAAGTCAGACAAAGACTCACCGGCTCTTTTCCCAGTTGTAGCTAGTTCTGGGAGTAGACAACCAGTGATACCTCTTATCAACAGCACATTTGGAGATGAAAGTCGAAGCATGTGTCTCAAGGGGTAAGAGGTAGGTCTTTCTAAAAGTATTCATGAAATTCCTGCCTGCTCTTGTTAATTTTCGAGTCAGGCAACACTATTCTCAGATCAGAAAGTGCTTGTCTCTGCTTACCATGGTCTGCACTTCCTGCTGGACCCCAGCACAGGTGATCTAGAAGGAATGGGAGGATGTCGGTCTCATCACTATTTGGGGTACTTTTTCTCTCTGAGAAGAAGATCTCCCTGAGGCTTTAACAGAGAATAAAATGAAGTGGTGTATTAGTCCGTGCAGCCTACCATAACAAAATACCACAGGCTGGGTGGCTTAAACAACAGATATTTATTTTCTCATAGTTCAGGAGGCTGGAAGTCTGAGATCAAGGTGTCGGCAGGGTTGGTTCCTCCCAAGGCCTCTCTCCTTGGCTTGCAGACGGCTGTCTTCTCCCTGATCCTCACATGGTGTTTCTTCTACGTGAGCACATTCCTGGTGTCTCTCTGTGTGCCCAAACTTCCTCCTTTTATGAGAGGACCAGTCAGATAGGATTGGGGCCCCCTCTAATGACCTTGTTTTACCTTAATTACCTCTTTAAAGGCCTTCTCTCCAAATGCAGTCACAATCTGAGCTCCTGGGGGTCAGGGCTTCAACATGTGAATTTCCGGGGGCACAGTTCAGCCATAATAAGTGAGGACAGATAGAATGGTTTAACCAGACACAGCCCTCTCCGGCTCACTCTCACTCACTCCCCACTTTACACTCTGCCCCAAATTTTAACCTTTTCTAGCAAGGTATCTCAGGATGACCCACTTTGTCTCCTGTCCTGATCCTGGACCCTGTGGGGCACTCATAGGCTGGCATATGGGCATATTTCCTGTGTCACTGTCCCTGATTCTGCTTCCTGTGAGTCACCCCCTCAATTGCTCTGTGCCCCTGACACATTATGCCAAAGGCACTCTGCTGGAGTAGGCAGGTGCCCCTCGGTGCCACCCCCCAGCATGCCAGCCCTAACATCTCTCAGAGATGGCCCTTGACATCCACACTGCCATGTCTGCCTCTGGTTGTGGTCTCTAAGACCCACTAACAGATCTTGGAGACAGACACCACGTTACCTCCAAAACCCCTCCCCTCAAGGGCACAAATGTCCCTTCACCAAAAACAACTTCTCTTTCCATCACTCACAGAACACCTGTGTAATCCACTCACTTTGAAATTTCTCCTCACCTGAAAGAACCATGATTTGCAAGACTCAGATCAAGTGTTATTTCAAGAGTGACTCCTTCAGTGAACTTCCAAACATAATCCTACTGAAAACTAAAAAAAAAGATAGTTCAAGAATCTCTTGCGGGGACTTCCCTGGTAGCCCCGTGGTTAAGACTCTGGGCTTCCATTGCAGGAGGTGCGGGTTCGATCCCTGGTCGGGGAACTAAGGTCCCACATGCTGTGCAGCGTGGCCAAGAAATAAAAATAAGTAAATAAATAAAAGCAGAGAGAGAGAGATTCTAAAAAAAAAAAAAAAAAAAAAAAAAAGAATCTTTTACATTCACATAGCATTCTAGAGTTTACTAAGAGCTTTTCTATACTCATTCAATCATTTGATCTTCCAACAGCCCTGGAAGGAAGGCATTTCCTCATCTTCACAGGTAACCTGAAACGTGGAAGTTTGCCTGGCATGGCCACGGTCAAAGGTCAGTGAAGGGAAGATCTAAGATTAGAACTTGGACGCTTATTTCAATGTTCTTTCAAAACTGCTATCATTCTTCCCAAGCCTCCCTTACAATATACGGCAAAATCCCTAAGTTAATTTTTATTTTAAGAAAATACCCATGTCGGGCCTCCCTGGTGGCACAGTGGTTGAGAGTCTGCCTGCCGATGCAGGGGATACGGGTTCGTGCCCCAGTCCGGGAAGATCCCATATGCCGTGGAGCGGCTGGGCCCGTGAGCCATGGCTGCTGAGCCTGCGCGTCCGGAGCCTGTGCTCCGCAACGGGAGAGGCCGCAACAGTGAGAGGCCCGCGTACCGCAAAAAAATTAAAAAAATAAAAAAATAAATAAAAAAGAAAATACCCATGTCAAAGTGGACGTGTGTGACAAGTCATTAAATGCTTTCTACATTCTTTAAAGAAAAATTAGCTATCATGTACCTATTTACTGTTATAACAACTCAGTTGATTCTTTTGACCACCCTTGCAGTATTGTATTTATTTCTTAGGGCTGCCAAAACAAGGTACCATGAACTGAGTGGCTTAAAACAGCAGAAATGTATTCTCTCACAGCTGTGGAAGATAGACTGAAATCAAGGTGTCATCAGGGCCATGTTATCTCTGTAGGCTCCAGGGAAGTGTCCTTCCTTGTCTCTTCTAGCATCTGGTCCTTGCAAGCAATCCTTGGCTACCCTCAGCATGTGGACACATCAATCTCTGCTTCCATCTTCATGTGGCCGCCTTCCTTCTGTGTTGCTTCTCTCTTTCTTATAAGGACACAAATCATTGTATTTGGGCCAATTCTAACCCAGTATGACCTCATCTTAACTTGATTACATCTGCAATGACTCTATTTTCTAGTAAGGTCACATTCACAGATACCAGGAGTTAGGATTTGAGCATATCTTTTGGGGGGACACAACTCAACTTGTAACAGGTATGGTGGTGTGATATTATTGCCTATATTCTGTAGATGAGGACCTTTGTAAGGCTCAGAACAGGGAAGTCAGTATTTCTCTATGCTTGGTCCAACAGATGCCCACATCAGGTGCACCTGGGGGTTTATTACAGTGCAAACTCCTGGGTTTCACCACAGAGCTGCAGAATTGGAATCCAGAATCTGTGCATCTAACAAGGACCATAGGTGGTCGTAGGCACACTAGATTTGGGGAAACCCTTAGATTCATGAGAGCCACCAGAGATTTTGTGAATAAGTAAATGCAAGCCCAAGCACTTAGATTCCAGAACTTTGTTTGCATAGTGGGTCACTTTATCTTTTCATTTTCTAATCCAAGAATTTGCTTGATTATTTGCCCCAAACCCTTGTGAATACTCATCTTCCTTGCTTGGCATGCCTGTCCCTTGCAGAAGCCCTGGGCAATGTTGTACAGGTCGGCCTTGCTAGCCCATGTGGAAGCCCCATTCTCTCATCAAACCCTTATTCCACTTCCCTTGTCCTGCATCATTTCCTGCACATCACCTTGGGCTACGCAGCTGTCTCATCCATGTTAGTGGGGAGGCAGAACTAGTCTCCACTCTGGTTGCTTACAGAATCTTCAGGTTGTTGCATTTTATACCATTTCCTCCTAAGAATTACACCAACTGTCTCTTAGGAAACATTGGGCGGTTTCACTTCAGCCATCTCTTTCCAAGATATAATAGTGGTTTTGTCATGCTAAATTCTTTGTTGAAGAGGAAAATACTACCACTACGTATAAATAATAATGATAACAATAACTATAAATAGCACAGGGAACTCTATTCAGTGTTCTGTAATAACCTATATGGGAAAAGAATCTGAAAAAGAATGGACGTATGTATACATATAACTGAATCACTTTGATATACACCTGAAACTAACATAACATTGTAAATCAACTATAATATAAAACATAAATTAAACTAAAAACATTAAAATTAATTAATTAATTAAAAATAATAATAATAAACATTTATTGAGTCTCAACTATGTGTCAGGCATCATGCCATGTCATATAGTTTCTCATTAGATCCTCCTGTAGAGGGATACCATTATCATACCTCTTTTATGGATGAGCAAACAAGGTCTTCACACCAAGCTCAGAACCGGGATTCAAGCCCAGTTATTTAGACTCCACCTTTTGCTTGTCTGCCTTCCAGCCCTGCCTAGGCAGTCCAGTCCCAACTCCTCGTCCCGGATTACAATAAGCCTTCGCCTTTTCATCTGACACCGTCTGCAATCACCATTCACTCTTCTCTACTCAGCCGGCCTCCCCGCTATAGCCTTTCACTTCCAAACACCACTCATTCTCACCACTTGATCTTCCAAAGACTTCCCATTGGGGCCCTTAGCATGTACTGTTACATGTTGTTGTTGTTTATGAGCAAGGACAAGGTTGGGCGCCCACCACTCATCCTACCAGGAGGGCAGTTAGCACAGAGTAACCGTATCTTGAATCAACGACGGCAGCCTGTCCTGTGGATGGCCCCTCCGCACACAGGGGAAGCCCTGCATTGAGAGTCAAGAGCCTTGCTTTCTTTCCACCCTTGTCTCTGTGACTCCTTAGAACCAGGCCTGGACATGTCCATTCATCTCCCTGGCCTGTACAAAGAAGGGTTGGACTACAACATTTCTGAAATTTCATCCAGGTCTAACAGTATCTAAATCTAAGTCCTACTTCCCCCATGAAGACACTCCTATAACTTTTGCCTATACCGATCGCTTCTGTTCTTAGTCAAGTCCGTATTTCAGTACTGAAAATCAGAACACTATCTGACCAAAATATTTTGTAGTGCTTCTGGATATGGGAAGCAATGAAATTGCAGCTTCAATTGCTACTGGGCTACCAAAATGCTGCTAGGCTTGGGGTATTTTAGTAGCAACAAAGGGGCAGAATATTTGAAAACAAGGTTGTCCCTGAAAAAACAGAATGTGTTTAGTCCTGACGGCAGAAGTAAACAGTAAAGGGAAAATTCACAGCCTATACATTCGTGCTGTATATTGAATGCCTTCTTTCGTACTTTTCATGTACTTTTCTACACTCTTTATTTGCAATGTGTAGAAAACTTAGCTCCTTTCCAGATAAACTCCTTGAGACGAGAAAGTATCTGATGTGCTTTTGGTATCTCCACAGCCCTTACCCAATGCAGCCTCACAGTAGAAGCCCAATATGTACAGGCAACAAAGCTAGAAATACAATACAAAGTACTATATGGATTAAGCATTAAATACTTACTGCAGGCTGTTAGCAAGCTAGAACTCCAAAAAAGAGATAATTTCAGTTGGAAAGGAGTCGACAAAAAGGGAGAACAAATGTATCAACATAGGCTTTCCACAGTCATTCGTTCGTTCACTGCCAATGACAGCTTGCTGTGACTTTTCAGAGATCATCAGATTGAATCAAAATTGAATAATTAAATTCATCTTTTTCTTTCTTGACAGCCACAAGAGACTTGTACCCAAATCTAAAGGAATTTGGGGGTAAAAATAATTGCCTGTCTCCAACCACAGATGCACAAAGTCATAGAAACCACCTGGATCTAGAATTTGAGCATTAAAAGGACCTTTTAAAATGACCACATTCACATTCCTCATTTTATTGATGGAGGCAGTGAGGGCCAGGATGATAAGGCAGTTTGCCCAAGGTCCCAGAGTAAGTTAGAAGCAGAGGCAGAGATGGAGAAAAGCCCTCTGAGTTTCAGGCTGGCATATTTTCCAGGAGATAGACTGAGACTTCTTCTTCAGTAGTACCATAAGGATATATATGTGACTGGAGTCACTTCTTCCCTTGACCCCCATCTCTCCATTTGGGTTTAGGATCAAGGTGGGGACCACTAAAGAAATGTCGGTTGTTTATTACAGAATAGTGTGGTCAGGATAACCTTCCTGGTTTGCCCAGGACTTTCCAGGTTTGGCCCTGAAATTCTCACATCCGGGAACTTCTTCCTTTCCAGACAAGCCAGGACATGGCCCCCTTATTCCACAGGAAGCCTGTGTTCCGAACATTGCAGTTCCCCACGTTTGATTTGTGGCAGAAGCTGCTGCAGCAAGGGCTCTGTCAGCTCCCACTGTTCTGGTCTGTTTGACACACAAGTTTCAGGATGTCACCGTGATGCCTGTTCTATCTGACAGACGTTCAAAATCTGCCCAATCACATTTTTATTTGCAAAAGCTCTTAGTCTTAGTTTCAGAAGAAAAAAAAATTCTCCACTTATCTACCACCCACCCCAAATTTTCTGTTGCCCACTTACAGGAGATGCCCAGCACTGCTGAAGTCCAAGGGCTCCCTACAATGACAGCACTTCAGGAGACCACAGAGCATCCCAGCGTCTACATGGACAGTCTCCTGTCACCACAGCAGCAGCTGCATGCCCTCTGTCTGTCACTTTGCCAGTGTCTTTTTTCAATCATCAAGAGGCACCCAGAGTATTCACTCAATCCCTTGCTTCAGAGTCTTTCCTTTAGATCAAGAGTTGGCATACTATGGTCTATGGACCAAATCCAGCCCTGTGGCCTGGTTTTTCCAAATAAAATTTCACTGGAATGCAGCCATACTCATTTGTTCATATTCTGTCTGACTTCTCTCTATGCACTGCAATTGAGTAGTTGTGACAGAGAATGCATGACCTGCAAAGCCTAAAATATCTACTATCTGGGCCTTTTACGGAAGAAATTTGCTAACTCATGAGCTTTGTCAATAGTCATGGATAAGATACTCATTACTAGTGGAATTTTCTATCACTACTATCAAATATGTTGCTACGGCCTTTTAACTTATAATTGTTGCTTTATTCATTATTCTTGCCAGTAATATTGAGATGCATACATAATAAAGGGTACCTAGCTTTTGGCAAATGAAGAAATTAAGTCAAGAGTCTAGTGGAAAATGAAAGGCAGAAAGATAATTGACATTCCTGATTAGCACTTTTGTAGGAAGCTCTCCTTCCTGGTGAGGGCTGGATCAGGAAGTGACAGATCACAGGGAGGAATAACCACAAAGTCATTCCCAGCTTATCTAGAACAAGTGGAGTGGTCATTGCCAACAAAACAGCACTGCTAACTTCCCCAGGGCAGAGTAAAATGGGTAATATGATTAGTTGTAATCAGATACAGTCAATACCCGAACAGATTACAAAGCGATCACCCACAGGCAACTTGACCTTCTTAAGGACCTGATGGCATACAGAATAGAAACAAAACATTATTTTTTAATCCATGGCTTAAACAAGATAGACATTTATTTATTACCCTCTCATGCAAAAGTCCAAAGGAAGGACTGGATTGGCGGTACCATGGTCTTTAGGATCCCAGTCTGCTTTATCAACCTACCATAGGGCTTCCAGCCTCAACATCACCTCACAGCCCAAGATTGATGCTGTCACTCCAGCCATTGTGTCCCACTTGCAGGCTAAAAGAAGGAAGAATGCTGATGTTGCAAAAGGGTATTCCCCAGCAGAGTCAACTCTCTTAAAGAAGCCTTCTAGGAAGTACCACCCTAGACCTCAGCTTACATCTCATTGGCCAGAACTTAGTTGCAAGGGAAACTGGGAGCTGTAGTCTTTTAGCTGGGTACATGGACTTGTAGAGTACTGTTGGAATTTTCGCACCAAGGAGAAGGGAAATAATTCCTCCTATTGGCACTGAAAACCCTGAGGAGAAAACTTACTTCTCTAGATTTACTTTAAAGAAGAATTTGCTCTGACTTTTGCACTTTGTCCATAGATAATGAAAAAGCTAAAAATAATATTTACAAATGAAGTGCCTGTCATTTTACCACCCATTCTTCCCTAGAGGCTTGACACCTGAGGGAATGTGATGGATGCCTGTGTACATAGCTAAGAGACGGGGTTGATGTCCGCCTTGTTTTTCTGTTCCAGAGACAAGAAAGTCTGAAAAGCCAGAAGCACAAACATGTGGGTTTGGACACCTCCCACTCATCATGCTTTGAGTCTCACTTTAACTCGCTCTCCTCCGGGGACAGAGGGCAGAGTCTCTGGTCAGCCCCTTGGCCACGGTGGCTACGCCCGCGGCTGCCGCGTGGCCGGAGGAGCACCTTCCCTACTCTCTGCTGAGGACCGTGTGATGGCATCGCAGAGAAATGCGGTCACAGCCCCTGTCTAAGGGCCAGACACTTGCTGTATAAATACGCCGCTGAAATAGATCCCTCCGCCAGGACCAGGGAGGGGTGTACCGAGGTGAGGAGTGGAGGGCTGTTTGTTTAAAAAAGAGAGACACGGCACATCGTCAAATATCTGCGTGTTTTTCCCCAGCGTCATTTCTGCTTTCTTACCCCCTAGGTAATCTTTACCAAAACAAACATCAAAAATCAAACAAAGAAAAAAAATCAAATAAGAAAGTGCAAGAAGTCTGTCACCCTCACACTCAGTCACCCCATAACAAGATGCCAGAGGAAGCCGGCAGCTAGAGAGGAGAGAAATCAGAAAAGCCCCCCCAGAAGAGCCAGCGCTGCAAACTCCGCAGCGGCAAGGGCAGGAGGGGCCCGAGGAGGGGCCGCGGGCCAGGATGGGCGTGGCCAAATCGTGGGGAGGAGCCAAGGTGACTGCGTGCTCACTGTAGACCATGCCGCCGCAAACTTCGTCCGGCTCCCGCTTCTTCCGCTTCCATCCTTCGGCCTCAAGTTCCGTTCTTCTGCAAAGGAGGGAGGAGGGTTTCCTTGACTAGCAGCGGTGCTGCAGGGAAGGGTCCGGTGAAAACCCTCAGGCGGGATTCCAAGTCTGGCCAAAGCCACCTCCGTCCATCTCCCTGCAACCATAAGCCTTTATGATGACACACTTTATATTGCTGCATTTGCCATCTGGCTTTTCTGCCCACTTACTAAAAAGTCAGAGAAAATGGGAGAAAGCTATCCAACGCTATCCCCAGCAGTAACAAAGGTCACTTTTCAGGAAAGCTGAGGGTACTGCCTCAATGGGCTTCTGGGCTCTGTGAGAACTATTCCTTTTCCAGGTGGCCATACACTGTGTGTTAAGCACATTTCTCCCCAGGGAGAGACCGTGTCACAGATGTTGACAGAAAATGCTGGATCGATGACCGATGGGTCCCCAGCCCCAAATCTCGCCGTATTTGAAGGCATTTTTCTGATGTGTGTCATTTTCTGCCAGAAGGTCTGTGTCCCCCAGCCTGCCTCCCGCCCTGCGCAATCCACAGCATGGGTCTCCCAGGACTCGTCTGTGCCGGCCTCCAGGGAGACACAGACCTGGCCGTGACCACAGATGCGCTGAGCTGTGTTCTCAGAGCACCACACTACACTCTCCAAGGCCCCATAGGTTGGGACTGAAGGAGCACAAAGACCAGATCTGCACCGCGGGCCCTCTTAGCTGCAGGTTCCAAGCCATTAGCAAGGAAACAGCGTGGGGCCGTTCCTAGCTGTGCCGTTTGTTCTGATGGATGAGCCCTCACTTATAAGAAAGACTGAACCCTAAACAAGTCTCAACCCGGCTCCGCTTATGTTGTCCACCGACGGTTAGAACAGAGACCGACTCCATCCGATATTTGACTCCTAAATATGAACTGAGAGCACCCCTCCTACCAGTAAGTAAATTGCCTGCGTTTGGATTATAATTGAACTGTTGGGCTGCAAGTGCTGCACTTGGACAATTATAGCTCTATCGCAATAAGGAGCCAGAAAGGGTTCATTCACCTCCACTCTTTCCTCCCCGGAAGGATCAGATCAAGAGGTAATTATAAGTGACTGATCATTTTATTTATGTTTTTATTGGGCTATAATGAAACAGTATGGTATTCATCCTCATTATTCTAGCAGTTCCACATTGGGTATATCCTCAGAGAATCTGGAAGTAATAGACCAGAATCTTCTCCCCTATGAACTTTGGCATCTTCTAAAAGATGAAGAGTTCTAATATTGAGGGACATAAAATTTGATCTACAGTAGCAAGACCTGCTCCCAGAGTCCAGTGCAGGTTCCAGTCATTGCTTGCTGATTCTCAAGGTGCTAGGAGGAGACTGGAGAGACCAGAGGAGCGTTCATACTGCCCACTGGGCTTTCTTCAATGGCTTGGAAATAACTTCCTTGCAGGGCTCAAGAGCTGTCTTCAAATAGATATCAAAAAGCAGATCCGGACACGGAAGGCAGGAACATTTAGGTTCACATTTAAGGACTTCTTTTTTTGTTGTTTTCTTTTCCATTATGGTTTATTACAGGCTATTCATTATAGTTCCCTGAGCTGTACAATAGGACCTTGTTGTTTAGAACTTCTAAACAATAAGGTTCTATGGGAAACTGTTGGGTATTCAGTAGTACCTAAAACAGATATACTCCCTGCCCTTGTATAGGTCACAGTTTGGGGGGAAGTGAATTTAAAATGCATTAAAATATGTAAATCATGTTTTCCAACTATGGCAGTGGCAGGAGTGAAGGGTAATGGCGTGAGAGTGGAGAATAAAGGGCGATGATGAACTTGCTTAGGAAAGGTTCTCAAGGAGATGACCATTTGTCCAGACCTGAAGGCTGTGGGGAAGGGAGAGCATGTGTGAAGACCTCAGACAGAGAAGGAGCCCTGCCAGCTCACAAGCGAGCAGACTGGTTAAGGAGTTGAGGTTGGCGAGAGAACGTTTCCAAGTGGCAACTGGTCAACGACTTTGTTGGAAATGTGATAGTGGGAAAGTGTACCTAGGGGATAGAACTGACCAGTATGGACCTTCCTAATGTGAGGATGTTTAATTTTGCCATTTAAGAGCGGCTTGCCATGTTGTGGCACAGGTGGCCATAGAACCAGGAAGCCTACCTCATGTATTTGCTTGGAGGGAAGAGCCTGCAGATGTCCGTGCTGTCCCTGGGCCCCACTGGGGTTCAGGAGCTCATCCTCAGACCCGCCCCCCCCCCAGCTCAGCAGCTCCCTACCTTTCTCCTGGCCATTCCTCCTCCTCTCTAATCCATTCTCCACACTGCACTGGAAGTGGTTTTCTAACACCAGATCTGACTAGATCCCTTTAATAAATCACTCCCTGTTATCTACAAAATAGAGCTACCGAGCAAATTCTTGTTATTTGTATACTGCTCATCCCTTTCTTGGCTTCATCTCTTGCTGGTTTGCATTCTCATAATCTAAACTACCCACAATTTTCTAAACACCACTCCACCCACCTCCGTTTCCTTCAACAGTGTTTGCAGACCCGCCCACCTCCAGGCTGCGCTTTACTGCCTTCCACAGATGCCCACAGCCTGCATCCTACTGACTGCCCCCGAGAATTCCTCAGGTCCCCTCTCCCTCAACTGTGACATGATACTAAGGACCTCCTTTTACTTTCTTGGCCACCCTCCTCATACCTATGACTTCTGTTCCGAACTGCTCTGTGAACCAAAATTGCAAGGCCACTATATTTGCTCACAGGCCCACCCAGACTGGACTAAGATCTGGGGACTGGTAGGCCTTGTGTGTGTCCATCATGCAGTCTTAGGGCTCCTGCCCTTCCTTCTGCCTGGAACACTCTTCCCTCATTTCTTCACCTGACTCTCTTGTTTGGAGCATTTTGCAATCCATCTACGATGTTACTGCCCTCAGGGATTCATCCATAAGCAACCAGTTAGATCTGATTATTCCTTCTCTCTGCTCAATATCTTGTAGACAACAAATACATTCAGATGGTGTGTGTGTCTCTTCAACCTGTATATCCATTTCATCACTCTCTGCCAAGCATTCAGTAGACACTCACTAAATGCTCATGAGACTTTGGAAACGTACAAGAAAAATAACTAAACAGAGAGCCAGTTGTAGAAGACAATCTTTGACTCTCCAGTTCCAGCCAGTGGCACATCCTGAAGACCTTCAATTTGTCGGCTTAGCCCATCTGATCCCTGAACCACCCATAGCCTGGATGTACAGGGGGGTCCAACACTATTTAGATTGGAGGCCTGGGCTTAATCTTATTGGAATCGATTCTTAATTCCCACAGCCCCTTATCTGAACCTCTTTGAGGGTACTTGTTACTTTCTACCTGTATACATTTTTATCGTTGTAACTTTATAGCTCCTTATAGCTGAAATATAAACTCAGTGAGGGTTGTACCTAGCACACAAGAGGTACTCAATACATTACTGGTGAAAAATTAAATTATGTCTTTTGCTGCATTCACATAACTCACGTGTGCCAAATAAGTTATGTGTTGTGATCAAATTCAATGTAAATCCTGATCTGTGATTATCTAACACATAATGAATGCTACTACAGTCATCAGCTGCTACTGAGGATGCCAGTACAGATCCTAAATCTAATAATCAGGTCACAAACAAATGGAAACATGAGGACTCCTCAGGAAGTTTCTCTCTCTCTCTCTCTCTTTCTTTTTTTTTTTTTTTTTTTTGAAGTCTAGTTGATTTACAATGCTGTGTTAGTTTCTGGTGTACAGCAAAGTGATTCAGTCATATATATTCTTTTTCATATTCTTTTCCATTATGGTTTATTACAAGATACTGAATATAGTTCCCTGTGCTATATAGTAGGACCTTGTTGTTTGTCTACTTTATATATAGTAGTGTGTATATGTTAATCTGAAACTTCTAATTTATCCCTTCTCCACCCTCTTTCCTCTTTCGTAAGCATAAATTTGTTTTCTATGTCTGTGAGTCTGTTTCTGTTTTGTAAATAAGTTCATTTGTATCATATTTTAGATTCCACATACAAGTGATACCATATGGTATTTATCTTTGTCTGACTTACTTCACTTAGTATAATTATCTCTAGGTCCATCCATGTTGCTACAAATGGCATTGTTTCATTCTTTTTTATGGCTGAGTAATATTCCATTGTATATATGTACCACATCTTCTTTATCCATTCATCTGTCGATGGACATTTAGGTCGCTTCCATGTCTTGGCTATTGTAAATAGTATGAACGTTGGGGTGCATGTATCTTTTTGAATTAGAGCTTTCTCCAGATATATGCCCAGGAGTGGGATTGAGGGATCATATGGTAACTCTATTTTTAGTTTTTTAAGGAACCTCCATACTGTTCTCCACAGTGGCTGCACCAATTTACATTCCCACCAACAATGTAGGAGGGTTCCCTGTTCTCCACACCCTCTCCAGCATTTATTATTTGTAGACTTTTTAATGATGGTCATTCTGACTGGTAGGGAATTTCTCAAGAGTATCAGAACTAGATCATTTTGACATTGACACACAGCTATATTTTTAATATTTGTACATAGACATAAACTTTAGAACACTAAGTTATTTTTAAAATAATAAGACTGATTCAATTAAAATGATTCTATTCCAATAAACAATGACAACAAATACTCACTCTCACATACACCTAAAACATCCACTCTGACATTCAGTTCACCTAAGGATCTATTCAGCCTAAAAGGATTATGTAGAGTAAGACAGAAGTAAGTGTAGAATGTACTGTGTGTGGAATACTAACTGTGGAATTCACTTCACCCCACAATAATATTAATGATGACTGACGTTTTGACTTGTGTAGGACTTTTTGTCTAAGGTGATTACATTGTAGGTGCAAATCACCGTATAATTGCTCTAATGTGAGCTTATTTTTAATCACAATACCAAAGTTTGATCTTGAGCAATTCATCACACCATTATCCAAGAGAGAATTTATAAAATGGTAAATTGGACTATGAGAACCCACTTTACCCTTGGTCATGGGCAATAAAAGTTGGGTTTCAGTTGATGAGACATGAAGAAGACTAGAAATCCTACCTACAGCGAATTTCTTATGCTTCATTTATGGGCTCCAGAATATCATGAACATCAAATAAATTGGTGTTCAATCTTGATTTTTTTTTTTTTTTTTTTTTTTGCGGTACGCAGGCCTCTCACTGTTGTGGCCTCTCCCATTGCGGAGCACAGGCTCCAGACATGCAGGCTCAGAGGCCATGGCTCACGGGCCCAGCCGCTCTGTGGCACGTGGGATCCTCCCGGACTGAGGCACGAACCTGTGTCCTCTGCATCAACAGGCGGACTCTCAACCACTGCGCCACCAGGGAAGCCCCAATCCTTCTTTTTTTGCAGTACGCGGGCCTCTCACTGCTGTGGCCTCTCCCGTTGTGGAGCACAGGCTCCAGACGCACAGGCTCAGTGGGCACGGCTCACAGAAAGCCCCAATCTTGATTTTTTAAAAAAGACAGCACCATTAATTGAGTGAGAAAAGAAAATAGTTGTGATGTGTGGTAATAGAACAAATAGTTCTCTTTAAACTTGAATATTTTGTAAGCATGCCCCTAAAAAGTTTTCTGGTTCACAATAGTTATCTGCTTCTATTTTATTGTTATTTTAAATTTTATGTGTATTTCTTTCTTTTTTTTCACTATGCATCCTGTATGTTTCTATATTTGAACATAATCCATTTCCATTTATTGTACTAATAATGTGTAGTATTACTTCTATTATCTTGTTTTATGCTTTATATGTTTTATAACTCATGACCGTTTCCTTCTTGTTTTTCAGTCTTTTACTATGTGGGAAAAGTTTTCTAATCTTTTTGTAATCTGGTAATTTTCAAGCTGTATATTCTGGCTTCAGTTATATGGATAGTTAATTCAACTGCAAATTTTAAAATGCTCCCCCTGTGTACATTTTTTTCTCAGGAAGGAAACAGAATTGTTGACTGCATTTAATAAATAAGATGGCAAAATGAGCATTATTTTACTGTCCTTCCCTTTTTCCTTTTCCTGGCTCCCCTGGAACAGAGCATGATTCTGATGCTTCTGATGACACTTGCAATTATCACCATTATGCATATTACGTATATTTTTCCTCCTTTTTACATTTCCATTCAACTTTCTAATCACAATTACAACAATTATTTAGCCTTGATTCAATATTGACATGCTTTCCATAATACCACTACTTGCTGACTTTTAGCTGTTTAGTTTTGATTCATTTATTGGTCAATTGCAACGTGTCATCAAGCATTTTTCAGGATGAGGATACAGGTGGTTTACTTGATGAGCTTTTCCTATAGTAAGTCTTCATTAGCATGCTATATAATTCTGCACCTTGACATTAATGATACAGTTCTTTTATTGTTCTATTTGTCCGATGAGAGTTTTTTTTTTTTTTCCTGTTTACTCATTCTTGAATGATCTGAGGGTTCTCCGTGCCTGGAGTTTACCAATATTTAAAAATGCAAGGCGTCACTTGGTCCCATCGATAACCATGAACTCCACCAGCATCTTCCTCCTAGACCCCAAACTGGAAGGCAGCTTCATTGCAAAGTTCCATGTAAATTTTAGTCTTTAAATGTCAATTATATAATATGGCCCCTTAGAAGTGGTGAGGGTCTGCTTCCCCAGCCTGATCATCTTATAATGGGAAATACAAGTTATTCATAGATAATTGACAATCTGTGTGTCTTTCCTTTTCAGATGCAAGCTGAGGCTGCAATTCCCACAGTATGCTCTTCTCACTATTCTCTGTCCCCTCCATTTATCACTGTCAGTATCTCATACCTGCATCTGACTATTTCTGACTGGTCCCTCTTGCATTACCAAATGGTACTCCCCCAAATGGATATCAAAAGGGAAGTGCCAATGAAAGAGCTTGATTGGATGAAATAAACTTATCCAAGACAGAAAGCTGTTGCTTCACCATTTAATTGGTGAAGGCTCCAGAATTCTAAGATACATAACTCAGTAAGACAGGGTGGAAACTTCTCAGTGTCTTTCTGCTTGATCTGGCTTGTCTACCTCAGGCACCATCCAAGCTTTAGTTGGTAGAAATTCCTCTGGCATCTAGCAAATCATTAGTCTGTATTCCTAATTTCCAGTACTGTGGAAGATTTTATCTCTCGTTCCATTTCCATAATTATTTCAATTAGAATTTGGGAAGGTAAATAACATGCCCCTAACTAGCTGCCATCTTATCTGGGAAGTTCACCTTCATAGGAATTTTAATGGGAACTGGGAGAAGGAATGTTAATTTGACACCATCTTAAAAGATAGTTTGGGGCTTCCCTGGTGGCGCAGTGGTTGAGAGTCCGCCTGCCGATTCAGGGGACACGGGTTCGTGCCCCGGCCCGGGAAGATCCCACATGCCACGGAGCGGCTGGGCCCGTGAGCCATGGCCGTTGAGGCTGCGCGTCCGGAGCCTGTGCTCCGCAATGGGAGAGGCCACGACAGTGAGAGGCCCGCGTACCGCAAAAAAAAAAAAAAAAAAAAAAAGATAGTTTACCCTCTTGACTTTCTTTACAGTAGAAATAACTTATGTAAAAGTAAAATAAAAATAATAGGCAAAAAGATGATGCTGATTCTACAATACTGCCTTTTTCTGCTGACCATCAAAGTAGCCAAGGGTCAGTGCCTGGTGGAAGCAATCATCTCACACCTGGCATTTCTCAACAGAGAAGAATTAACCAAAGCAGCAGCTGATCTAACAAACCAAGGCTGCCAAGAACAAAGCAGAGAGGTTTCTGGAAGAGGGTCTTTGTCTAAGAAAAAAATGCCAAAAGCTAACGTGAGGAAGTAGGGTGGAGTTTAGGACACAGGCTCTGGCCTCCGACTGCTTGTCTTCAAACCCTAGCTCTACTGGCCAATTAGCTGTAGGTCCTTAGATGGGATAGCATGTCTACACTTCTGGTTCCTTATTGCAGACATGGTACCTATCTCAACAGGTAGCTGTAAGAAAAAAATGGCCTTACACATACAAAATGCTTAGCATAGTACCTGGCCCATGGTGAGGGCTCATTAATGTTCATTATTGTTATGTTTGCCCTCATTTCTTAAATAGAGATCAGATACAAACAAAACAGAGCCAGCTACTGGACACACCGTTGAGCCAGTGTGCAGATGAGAGACAGAACATGTGTGCTGTTAGTTCCAGAACATCCTAGTGGCTCTGGGGGAGAACAAGGGGACACAGTGACCTGGACTCAGGGGGGAGGATGGCTGTTGAGATCCTGGGAGAGCAAGAAGTCACTGGCCTCCGTACTCCCTGACAACAGGAATAGGGTCTTGTTTTCCTCAAAATCACTGATTTTCTGTGTCTAGCCTTGAGATCTGTCTATCACAGACATCTAATGAATATTTGTTAAAGGAATGAATTTGTTCGCTGAATTCAGTAGGATCAGTACAAGCCTGGAGCAGTCACGGCAGACCAGAGGCAGCGTGGAAACAGATACAAAGCCTGAGTAGATAGTCATAATATTAGTGTCCAAAATAATAGCTTAGGTTATTTATTCACCAATTTACATGGTCCAGGTGAAGGACTTAGTATATTTAAAGTCACTTTATTTTCAGTTCTTACCAAACTTTCCATTTTTGAAATGAAGAAACTGAGGATTAGGGAAAGTAACTCATTCATTCTCTCTCCACTAGCTTGTGTCCAAGCCCCAGCGTACGCCTCCGCCTGACTACACCACCACTCAGAGTCCTGGGCATGGGCAAAGCGCCCTGGGCCTGAGAAAGTGCATGCTACAAGGCCACTGGCTTTGGAAGCAAGTGCTCACATCAGAATACGTGCTTGAGAGAGAGGGAGAGGAAGAAAGCTGAGGGATCTGTACCTCAAGATTCAGTCTGGAGGTACCAGAAAGAGCAATGGTGCCTTGAGATACTGGTGACTCAATATGAGATCTCTGGCTGGACCAAGCCTCATACTATTTTGATCATAATTTATCCCTTACTAGGAATTGAAATCCTAAAATACTCAAATATTGTTTGCCTTTTGATTAGCCTGCTACAACATCCAAAGGGGCAATTGCCATGACTGTCACCAGGAAAACCATGAATTCGGATACTGCTGGGTCATTGCAAGGAAGGAGGTAAGAGACAACCTGAAGGGAACCATTATTATTATATGATTTTAATTCACTGCAAATGAAAGGTCATGTATTTAAAAAGAAAAACAACACGTGAGTGTTGCAATGGAACACCCATGGTACATCCCCAATTAATAAATAACCTTCCATTTCCACTTCCCAAATGACCATGATTACAAGTCTGGCCTTTCTGGCCGATGACACAAGAAAGAAAGGCCAACAATTTAGCTGCTACTTGTCTCCATGAAGTGATGCATATTTGCATTTTGAAGGAAATCTTGTAACATTGGAAACGTCCTGGAAGCTCTCTGAAAAGTTACAGGTGAACAGAAAAGTGCCATCCTGTGGGCTTCTCAGAACCCTTTTCCGCACCAGCCTGCAGTGCCAATGCATTCCCAGTGGACCCAGAGTGGACTCAGTGGGGGACACCTTGGCCCATGGGGTCAGCTGTGCTCTAGGGCCACCAGAATTTCCAAAATAGCCCCACAGAAGGAGAGACTTCCCACTGGTCAGAGCCCCTGGAGGGGAGGTGACGATGTCCCAGCCATATCACCTTTGGTCTACAGCCCTGGTGCCACACCTGCCTGCCCAGACGCGGCTGCTGTCAAGGGAGAAGCCTGCTGCTCACCGGGACCTGCCCACACTTCCCAGTGGGAGGGGATATAGGGGCAGCACCTGGCTCCTCATCTGTTTGCAGGTAGATGACAGTAGAGTTTTCCTCAGACTGGGGCTTAGAAATGGCTAGGATCTCACCCACTGCCCCATGGGTGGGAGGACAAGAGGAGGTTTGGGAAAGAGTAGACCCTACTGCACTTGCCCAGATCAGTGGATCTTTCACGGGATGTAGGGGGCCTGGAGCCACCTGGGAAGAGTGTTTCTTAAAACCAGGATCTGGAGCTGAGAATTTTTGTTTGCGCTGACAGAGGGTGCTAACATGCACAGCACACAAAGTCTCAGATGTCCCGAGTCCCATGATCCATGTTCTAGGGGGTCACAGCATCCAGGTGCCTCAGGGGGAGGTCTGACGGAGATGAAGGTCCAGACAGGCCAGCATGGGGGGAGGGGGCCAGAGAGAGGGGACTGCTGCTCGCCCACATTGGAGTTTGAGCCTCAGACTTATCAAAGTGTGGTCCAAGAATCAACACTATAAGCGTTACCTGAGTTCCATGTTACAAAGGCAGAATCCTGTGTCCCATGTGACACCTGTGAAGCAGAATCTTTGGAGGTTAGTGTGATCTGATCCTTGAGGGCCAGAGAAAGAGGGAGAGACTCAAACCCACCTCACCAGAGGTTTCCTTTCTTTTCCTAGCCTTTCCCAGGCCACCGCCTCTCAGACTGTCTCCAGCGCCAAGAGTCCCTGGGGCAAAATGACTTCAAACCTGAGAATCCACTTAGCTGTGTACAAGGCTCATTACCCCTGGGGCTAATCCCCAGCACCCTGCCTGCTGCGCTAAGGGGCCCGCATCATTAGTCTACGCCTCACATGGGCCAAGAGCCCGGCTCCCCAGGGTCACAAGCTCGGGGCTTGTCGATCAAACGGGGGAACCTGTGCCAGTCCCCCACCCCCTGCCCTGCCTTAGCCTTGTCTTTCCCAGCTCCCTGGGGCCAAAGCTGCCTGGAGGCCCAACCGCAGGCTGCATTTGGTGCACTTAGGAAAACAATTAGAGGCCCAGGACATCTTCAGTTCTCAGCAGTCCTGACAAGGTCAGAAGAATTATCTGCATCCAAAACCTGCCTTCTGGTGTGACTCAGAATCAAGATCTCCTCTGATACATCTGAGATCTCCTGGCTGTGCGGCCTGCAGTGCCAGGCACGATTACTCAGCCATAAAAAGGAACGAAATTGGGTCATTTGTACAGACGTGGATGGACCCAGAGACTGTCACACAGAGTGAAGTAAGTCAGAAAGAGAAAAACAAATATCGTATATTAACGCTTACATGTGGTACAGATGGTACAGATGAACCTGTTTGCAGGTCAGAAATGTGTAGGAACAAATGTATGGACACCAAGGGGAGAAGGGCGGGTTGGGATGAATTGGGAGATTGGGATTGACATATATACACTAATATGTATAAAGTAGATAACTAAATAAAAGCTGCTGTATAGCACAGGGAACTCCACTTCGCCATACAGTACAAACTAACACAACATTGTAAAACAACTATACCCCAATTAAAAAAAAAAAAAAGCCACACAAGCAAAAATCAAACACTTGAGATGCTCCAAGTCACAGACCACCTTGCTCCACCCCACAGCATGTGGCCTGCCTTGTTACCATGTCATCTGTTTGCTCTGGAGCAGACACTGTCTTTTTTTATTTTTTTTAATAAATTTATTTTATTTTTATTTATTTTTGGCTGCATTGGGTCTTTGTTGCTGCACGTGGGCTTTCTCTAGTTGTGGCGAGCGGGGGCTACTCTTTGTTGCAGTGTGCGGGCTTCTCATTGCTGTGGCCTCTCTTGTTGCAGAGCACGGGCTCTAGGCATGCAGGCTTCAGTAGCTGTGGTGCGTGGGTTCAGTAACTGTGGCTCACGGGCTCTAGAGCACAGGCTCAGTAGTTGTGGCGCACAGGCTTAGTTGCTCTGCGGCACATGGGATCTTCCCGGACCAGGGCTCGAACCCGTGTCCCCTGCATTGGCAAGTGGATTCTTAACCACTGCGCCACCAGGGAAGCCTGACACTGTCTTTTAAGACCCCGAGGAACTGTTTCTATTCTCCTCGAAGTTGGTTCTTGCTCTGTGTGCTCCCAGCCTCCAGCTAGAGGTCTAATAGCCCAAAGCAGGAATCAGCAAACTTTTCTGTAAATGGCCAGAGAGTCAACCTCTTAGGCTTGTATGGTCTCTGTCACAAATGTGTCACTCTGCTGTCCCAGTGCCAAAGCAGCTGTGGACAATAGGTAAATGGGTGGCTGTATTCCAGTAAAATGCTCATTACAAAAACAGGCAGTGATCTGGACTTGACCCAAGGGCTGTAGTTTGCCAACCCCTGGCATAGAAGGGGAGACCCTGAAGACAGATGGTTCGTTTCAAATTTGAGCCCCATCAGTTTCCTATCTGTGCAGCCTTAGACAGATTACCCGACTTCTCTAAGACATATCACTAATACCTATATCACGCTCTTCTGAGAAGACTGCAGTGAGAATCATGCATATAAAGTGCTTCAGAGGGTTTCCAAGCACATGGAAAGCAAAGCTGCCAAAAAAGCTACATTAGCTACAAAAAGCACTCATCACTCTTACTATGACCCTTTCAGACGGTGACAGTTCTGCCTAGGACGTCTAGCAATGGGCTGACGCCTTCCCCTGCAGCCCAAAGTGTCCCATGTGCTCGCCAGTGCCCAAACCAAGTCTGAGTTAGTGCCACTCTCAAAACATTATTTTATTGATTGGTCAGCTGTCCTTGCTGGAGCCAGCCTCTGCGACTTGGTTGTGTGCCATGGGCCCCTCCACTGCACTACTGAGCAGGGATCCTCCCAGCTCCTGTGTCCCCTATCCCCCCTCAGGGCTGCCACGTGGTCCCCGATGCCTCAAGCAGCAGCCTCTGCCCTTTTGACAGCCTGGACAAACCAATAGGATCCTGGGCCAGGCCATCAGCTTCCTATCAGTACCTGCCAGTGACCTTCTTCAGAATCACCATTCTATGAGACGGTACCGAGTGCTCACAAAAGGGATAAATGACTTGCGGCCAATGAAGTATTGGGAACATAGGGCTAAAGGCCCTTTAAAATGTTTCTTTTGTACAGAACATCTCAGGGCCTTTAATAAGCTAATACGTACTGTTCATCTTTAAGAGGGGAATCCAAGCACTCCGGCAGCGTTTCCAAACTTTATTTTAATATGGGACCATTCTCAAGGGCCATAACACAATCAGGATTCTAGGAGACACATTTTGGGAAATGCAACTCTGAAAAAAGGGCAGTGTGTCTCCGCTTTCGGAGTTGATTGATGGCAGAGGTTAAGAGTGTGTGCCTGAGGACTTCCCTGGTGGCGCAGTGGTTAAGAATCTGCCTGCCAATGCAGGGGACACCGGTTTGATCCCTGGTCCAGGAAGATCCTACATGCTGCGGAGCAACTAAACCCGTGAGCCACAACTACTGAGCCCGCGTGCCACAACTACTGATGCCCACGTGCCTAGAGCCCGTGCTCCGCAACAAGAGAAGCCACCGCAGTGAGAAGCCCGCGCACCGCAATGAAGAGTAGCCCCCGCTTGCCGCAAATAGAGAAAGCGCACACCCAGCAACAAAGACACGGCACAACCAAAAATAAATAAATAAAATATATTTAGAAAAAAAAAAAAAAGAGTGTGTGCCTGGTAGAGACATCTTTAAAACCCTTCCTGTCTGTAATCCATGTCCTCATTTTCCAACACAGGTCACTCAGCACATTTGGGCTGTGGGTGCTGCCTGGGGAGCTGGGTTTTCCCAGCATCAAGGCTTGTTCCTTCTGTCAGCCAGACCGGCCGGATCTATAAAGAATCCCCTGAGTTCGTGAAATCCAATGCCCCTTCCTTCCTGAAGACACCCCAGTCACCCCAGTCAATCTGTATCTTGCCAAATGTTCTCCTCTTTGACTCTTAAAAGAAGTTCAAAGTGGCCCACAATTCATGTCAAATGGACCGGCCTGCCATTTCCTCGTTGTCTCCAAGGGCTCCTTATATAAAACTGTGGCTTTATGGGCCTTAGTCATCCTATATCCTCAGGGCCCTTTTCTGAACTCCGTGAACTTGTTTAAACATCCCAGGCCTTCTCCTGTTTCCCTTGCCCCCGCTCCCTGTGCCTGAGCCTGGTGGCACTGACCTTGCGGGGAGGGGAAATGGAAATGCTAAATCTTCCTAGCAGTTTCCAGCCCTGGGGATTTCATTCTTTACCCCCATCTGAGTCCGCGGCAGCCTCAGCCATGTTGTCCAGAAAGAATCTCTCCCTTTGCAGGGAGTGGAGCTGAGACCCTTATCCTAGAGGCAACCCCGCTCCTGCTGCTGGGCTAGTACCTGTTCACTGGCAAGAGACTCCTCTTCCTCGTTTTCTCTATTGCAAATCAGTGGGAAAAGAGCTTCCAATCCAACGATGCCCGGGAAGAACCTTGAAGTTTCCTGACGAAGGAGGCCGTGGAGGTGCCCATACTATGATCTACAACCCACGAGGCAAGTTTGTGCCAGTTCCTCCCTTGGGTCCCAGAGCCCACGAGGAGGGAACAGATGTATGTCTTTCCCAAGCTGGGGGCCAAGGTGCTGGAAAGATGCTCTGAGGGGACGTACGTAATTCTCACCAGCTCGGATCAAAGTTGGCCTCTGACTTACTTTCTTCCCTTTTCAGCTTCATTCTCAAAATGGAAACGGGAGGGTTGATGTAGTTCATGGTTCCCAGGCTGCTCCTCCGGGCATCACATTCTTCAGGGGACACTTGCGGCCTCTCCACCGGCCAGGAGGAAGCCTGCTGGGCAAGGGGTCTTGGATCTGACTGCAGAATCAGATCCACTCTGATTCTCCACAGTATACATGGTATTCTCCATGTGTAGTTCCCCATGAGATTTTTATTTGGGGGGCAAACAAAAAGTTTCTTCTGTCTGAAAATGACCAGGTTAAACTATTGCTAAAAACTTTTCACTCTTCATGTCCTTTGATCCCAGGTCTAAGCACCTCCCTTTCACCCCAAAGCCTAGCTTTTCACGCCCCATGTTTTCTCTCATATTTACCCAACTGTCAGTGAAAACTATTAGGATGTATTTGTGGGGATGAAATAAATGTATATTGGTTTTGGGGTTGTTTGTTTTTTGGCCGCATGGCACGGCATGTAGAATCATCATAGCTCCCCGACCAGGGATCGAACCCATGCCCCCTGCACTGGGAACGCAGAGTCTTAACCACGGGACTGCCAGGGCAGTCCTATATTGGGTTTTTTTAAATCTAGTCATCTGGTGGAAATAGAACCCCACCTTTTATGTTCTGCGTTGTCAGGCGTGTTTGTTGGAATAGTTTCCCGTATCCACTGTTTTCCTCAGTCCTTCTGCCTTTACAGGCCAAGCCCTACCAGCTCCGCAAGGATTTTGACACCTCCACCCAGCATCAAGCTAGAAACCATTGACATCATAGAGCTTCCACTCCTGTGTTTTTTTTCTTTTTAAATTGTAATGATGTAGAGTTGATTAACAGTGCTGTGTTAACTTCTGCTGTACAGCAAAGTGACTCAGTTATACACATATAGACATTCTTTTTAAAATATTTTCTTTTCCATTATGGTTTGTCACAGGATAGTGACTATAGTTCCCTGTGCTATACAGTAGGACCTTGTTGTTTACCCATCCTATATATACTAGTTTGCATCTGCTAATCATAAATTCCCAATCCATCCCTCCCACACCCCACTCCCCCTTGGCAATCACAAGTCTGTTTTCTATGTCTACGAGTCTGCTGGTTTGGTAGGTAAGCCCATTTGTGTCATATTTTAGATTTCATATGGTATTTGTCTTTCTCTTTCTGACTTACTTCACTTAGTATGATAATCTCTAGGTCCATCCATGTCACTGCAGATGACATTATTTTATTTTTTTATGGCTGAGTAGTATTCCATTGTGTATATATAAATATATATATACATATATATATATTTATATATAAATATATAAATTTATAAATAAATTTATTTATATATAAATATATATATATATATATTTATATATACCACTTCTTCTTTATCCATGCCTCTGTCTGTGGACATTTAGGTTACTTCCATGTCTGCCTATTGTAAATAGTGCTGCTATGAACATTGGGGTGCATGTATCTTTTCAAATAGAATTTTCTCTGGATAGATGCCCAGGAGTGGGATTGCTGGGTCGTATGGTAGTTCTATTTTTAGTTTTTTAAGGAGCCTCCATACTGTTCTCCATAGTGGCTGCATCAATTTACATTCCCACCAACAGTGTAAGAGTGTTCCCTTTTCTTCATACCCTCTCCAGCATTTATTATTTGTAGACATTTTAATGATGGCCATTCTGATGGGTGTGAGATGATACCTCATTGTAGTTTTGCTTGGCATTTCTCTAATAATTAGCGATGATGAGCGTCTTTTCCTATGCCTGTTCTTAAAGCATCCCTCATGTTTCAGTTTCCCAGTGAGCTTGGCTTCTGCACGCAGCCTGTGGCCAGGAGCCCTCCTTTATGTACTTTCCAGCTGTGGCGCTTGTGCAGGAGAAGCTGCACCCAGCCCAGCTCACCCTCTTGTGAGCTAGAACTTCTAAGGGAGCTCAGAGGCTCCTTCTGAGGCTCCATTTCATCTCCTCTCCTTCCTGCGGTTTAACCTCTCCCCTTCCAATGCCTCCCCAAGTGCTTCTTTCAGAAGAAAAGGGTTCCCACCTGCTGGCTCCTTTCCTCCCTCCCCAAACCTGCTCACCTCCACCAGCCTGATCTGTCAGAACTTCTGGAAGGACTGCAGACCCTTCCTGTGTCCCGGTAGCACCACCCGCCGCCCTCCCTGAGTTTCTTCAGGGATGCTGACACCTGTGGTGCTCTTGAGAAGGATGCAACAGGGACAGAGCAGGGATCTTCCCTGCAGGCCCGACACCTGCTCTTACCAAGGACGTTCCCCCTGCCCTCAAAGGCTGCCTTGGCCCCAGATGTTGCACCTCCAACTCCAAATTCTCTGGCCATGAACTCCCACAGCACCCAGCTTTGTTCTCTGAGGCCTTAGGGAGCACGGAGAAGGGGGGGCCATGCTGATCCCCTGGTGCTCACTCTCCTGTGCCAGGCCGCACCTAACCACTGGGGCTCAGTCAGGCGGAGTCCATGGCTCCAGCGGCTCTGGAGGTCTGTCTGGCCAGTTGAGGAGGGATGGGAGATGACCTCAGGGTGTTCCTCCTTCTCCCGGGCTAGACACAGCTCCCTGAGAAAAGCTGTCTTCCTGTCAGCTTCCTTCTGGCCTTCGTCCCCAGCCTAGAACAGCCCTGTCCCCTCTCCTTCCCCTACCCCCAGGCACACACCGCACCCTGACCTCCACTGGGCCTCCTTTGGCCAGGCCCTTGGAGAAGGACATCCTTTGCCAGTGCGCTGTTTAAACCTCATTTGGCCCAGGACCCCACGCGCTTCATGGGCTCCTCCCTTGCCGGGGCCTGTACCACAAGGCTATTAGTTAAGATGTTTCCATGCTGCAGTCTGACCCCGCATTTTCTGGCTATTTCCTTGACTTCCCCTCTTTGCCCCCAGCTCCAGGGCTCCCACACGTCGAGTTCTCATCAGGGCTGGGGGTCTGAGAGCACAGCTTTCCTCTCTCCCTAATTCCTTTCCTAGGAGTCTGAGCCAGCATCTGGCTTGGGCCAGTCTGGAGAGATCTGGAATCCAAACAGTCTTTAAAGAGTTACGACTCCAGGAACCGTGGATGGCAACGTTTTCTATTATTCACAGTTCCAACTTTCCCATCTGGCTGTTTTCAGAATGAAAGCTGGAGATTACTGTCAGCATTAATTACAATCAGGTGTACTTTTCTTCTACCCCATTTTGCCCCAATGGTTTCTCACACAGCAAGAAATCCCTCAAATGCATGTCTTTTGAAATGGGGCACATAAATCCTTGCTGCTGGTGAGAGCTGCTGTCAGCCCGTGGGGCTCTCCCTGGATCCGGTGACCTTGGTGAGGTTCACCGAGCTTCATCAGGTTGAGAGGTTCGCCTGAGCCCCTTGAATCTTCAGGGCAGGAAATGTCAAAAGAATCAGCTTCCTTGCAAGATTTCTGGCACTTCCTGCTCCTAGTCAAACCCGAGCTACCACAGGAACGGTTTGTGGAATGCCTGTCTTCAGGGCCCTAGCTGAGCCTGAGGGGGGGAAACTGCAGAGGAAGAAACTCAGTCGGGTGGAGCAGTGGCCCACCCACTCCCTGTAGCTCTCATCCCAGTCTCCTTCCTCATGTCTCAATTTTCACGTCCTCTCCCTGGACCCCTTGCCTATTTCTAGTCAATGTTTGAAAAACATTATCTCATTCTGAAGTATTTTCTTCCCCTCCATCTTTGTCCCTATATGCATAGTTAGATACATGCCGCTTTCCTTACATTTTCCAGAAGTGTCTCTTTTTTTTTTTTTTTGAGTAGAGTTGATTAACCATGTTGTGTGAGTTTCAGGTGTCCAGCAAAGTGATTCAGTTATACATATACATGTATCTATTCTTTTTCAAATTCTCTTCCCATTTAGGTTATTACAGAATATTGAGCAGAGCTCCCTATGCTATACAGTAGGTCCTTGTTGGTTATCTATTTCAAATGTAGCCATGGGTACATGTCAATCCCAAGCTCCCCATCTATCCCTCCCCTCCAGAAGCTTTTTTTAATTACTCTCCTCGGGTTTATTTTTCTCTACAGACTATCCATAATTTTTTATTTTTATTTTTTGCTTAACCATCCAACACATTTAATTTATTTTTTTAATTTATTTTTTTATTGAAGTATAGTTGACTTACAATGTTGTCTTCATTTCTGCTGTACAGCAAAGTGACTCAGTTATTTATATATATTTACATATATATATATATATATATATACACATACATGTTCTTTTTTTTATGTTCTTTTCCATGATGGTTTATCCCAGGATATCAAATATAGTTCCCTGTGCTATACAGTAGGACCTCCATAATTATTAGTCTTCAGGATTAATTAAACATCAGGACCATTCTCCTTTTGTCAAGACATTTGAATTTCATTCAGAAAGGCCATTCTGATATTTTAGTTATTCTTTTTAACTGCTCTGCTATGTAAGCCAAGGCTCTGCTACTACCAGTTGGGTGATGCTGGGTAAGCTGCTTAAACCCACTGCACTGGGGTTTCCTTGTCTGCAAAAGGGGGATGCTATATCTTCACAGGGCTCCTAAGTGGATTAGGGAAAACAACAGCTCAGCACTGACAAGTGTAAAGTGTTTGCTGCTCACCGAAGGCATGCTCCATGATTTGGGGCATTGGAAGAAGGAACAAGGGTCCTCGTCTCAAACATTCATGAGAAGACAAATCTCTTTCTCTGGGAGAGTGGAGGAAGGGATTGCTGCTCAAAGACTACAAAATGTGTACACAGTACAAAAGCAAAACTGTTTTTAATACCACCCATTTTTTCCTCACGGAGCCCAATCTTCGTGTGTTCCCTTTGTCACATGTGGCTCATTCCATTTTCTACTGGAATCCAGTTGGCCTGTGTTTTTATCCCTGAGCAACTGCAGTATAAAATTCCAGGGTTTGAAAAAGAGAACCATTCACTTAGAACCTTTGCCCCTCCCTAACGTCCCCTGACACATCACCCACAAACTAATAATCTTGGGAGAAAAGAGAGGGAGAGAGTTGACAACTTTGAAAAAGCTGGACAGAGTATGACACTTCTGCAATAAAAACTGAATAAAGGAATTTACCATAACCACATTGGTTTTGCTGCTAATTCGACCCTGGCCATAACTTGCCCTAGTTTGCTGCTCCCAAATCACTTGCCTCTTTGAGCTCTAGTCAGGCTGTATTTGCCACATCCCACTCATCCTTGCCTTCCTCATGTCAGCTGCTTGCAGACCTTCCACGGCGGGTATTAACCGCAGAGCTCCGGCAGCCATCTTGCAGATGAATGCTCTGGCTGCATTTCATAATCTCGGTAGAATAAATGAAGTTTTTGACAGTTAATTTATTTCCTTGATGTATTTCAGATGTCTCTTCAGACGAAGCACTGGGTCAGTCCTGCTGGTTGTCTTGAATCGGATATTAGGTAAGAACACTTCCTTAGCACTGTTACTGAGATGTGCATTAATTGTATTTGCACACACTCATAGAGCTGAATTAGCCTCTGAGCTCCTAATTTTTCCACTTCATCAAACTCAATGGGTGTGCTGAGATGCACAAATGAGACAGTTATGAATGTGGTCACAACCGCGTGGGTCTGCTTAAAATCGGTATCTCAGCCCTGTACTAGTGAATGTACAGGAATCATCCATTATGAGCAAAATTAAGGGAAATATGTTATGTAGACAAATGACTTTGTCATACGCTCCCCTTTCCAGATTTTAAATGTTTTTGCACAAGTGTTTTTTATTGTTTTTTTTCTTTTTGCACAAGTGTTTTCTATTGTCCTATTTCTTTCCCTATATTCTCAACTTCTGAAGGGAGTGTCAGCCCCCTGCCCAGACACGGACCTGAGGAGGTGGCTGAGCAGGCCTCAGATACCCTCAGGTCACAAGGGCTCAAAGGAAGAATTGCAGGTTGAATGAACACAAAATTCTGGGTATGGCTGTTACCATTTCCTATTTCCCAGACCATGCTACAGGTCAATCCTGTGCAGAGAAAGCCACAGACATCACTGACTGTTTGGTGGCGAACCCCCGGACCACCCCAAGTGCCATGGCCACCTTCACTTCAGCATCGTATCCCTGTACCAGTGATTAGGGTGTAACTTTTGGAGTCAAACAAATCCATATTTCAATCTGGGCCCTGTTACTTACTAACTCAGGGAATCAGACTGTCCTCTTGGGGCCTCCATTTCTTTATACGTGCAATGGGATAAAAGCTATTTCAAGGTTTCAGTAGGTCGTGAGTATAAAACTCTCAGGACACTTTCGATGCCTGCCACACAGAATATGCTCTCTAAATGGTAGCTTTATTGTTACAATAACTGAACCACAGACATGATCCACGTTGGGAACCACTGACTCTTCCTGACAGAGGTTACCTCTGGCTACTCCAGTCTCTGGACCATAACTACTAGTTTCCTAGGCTGTGTAACAAATGACCAAAAACTGAGTAGCTTAAAACAACCTACATGTATTCTCTCCCAGTTTATATGGATCAGGAGTCTGGGCACAAATTAATTGGTTCTTCTGTTTAGCCTTTTGTGATCAAGGTGCTGGCTGGGATGTGTTCTCATCTGCAGGCTCGACTGGCAACTAATCCTCTTCCCAGCTCAGTTAGGTGTTAGCAGATGTCAGTTCCTTACAACTGTAAGACTGAGGGTGTTGACTTCCTCCTGTATGTCAGTAACCAGAGGCCACCCATAGTCCCTTGCCATGTTAACCTCTCCATAGGCCCTGTCACAACATGGCAACCTGCTTCTTCAAAGACAGCAACAGAGAAAAAGGATGAATCTGCTAGCAAGACAGAGTCTTGTACAACATAGAAGTAACATCCCATCATTTTGCCATATTCTCTTGGTTAGAACAAGATGCAGGTCCCACCCACACTTAATAAGAGGGGTTCATACAAGAGGACATCAGGAGGAGGGGATAATGCAGGTGACCCTAACGTCTATCTGCACAACCAGAAAAGGCTTCAGAGAGTAAGAGGTACAAGTAAAACCTACATCTGTGGTTCTTAAAGTATGGCCTCCTGACCAACAGCATCAGTATCACTGGTTCCATTCCAGTGCTACTGAATTAGTATTTTATTGCTGCTGTAACAAAGTACCACAAATTTAGTGCATTAAAAAAACAAATGTATTGTTTTATCATTCTTGAGGTCAAAAAGCCTGAAAAGACTCTCACTGGCCTAAAATCAAGCTGTCAACAGGGATGCATTGTTTTTGGAAGCTCTGGGGGAGGCGGATTTTTTTCTTGCTCTTTTGAGCTCCTAGAGGCTGCCCGAAATCTTTGGCTCTCAGCCACACCACTCCATCATCAAAGGCAGCAAGAGTGGGTTGAATTCATTTCACAGTACAACACTCTGACCTCTTCTGCCTCCCTCTTCTACATTTAAGGATCTTTGTGGTTCCTTGAGTTTACCTGGATGATCCAGGATAATCTCCTTATTTTAAGATCAGCTCATTAGCAATCTTAATTCTACCTGCAAACTTAATTCTCCTTTGCCATGTAAGGTAACATATTTACATGTTACAGCTATTAGGATGCAGACAGCATTATGGGGCCATTATTGCTCCTACTTCACACACTGAATCAGACGATGGGTCCAGGTACTTCTGATTTACCAACCCTCCAGATGATGCTGACACACACTCAAGTTTGAGACCCACTGGTCTACCTCAACAGAGTTTGAAACAATTAATCTGTAAGACACTGGTGTCAACACCTGGTCATTGGCAAGAGTTAGGAGGCAGGAAATTATTGTGATGATTGAGTTGTGTTAAACAAAATGTTAAAGAATCCAACAGGTGTAACTAACAGGAATGCTTTTTCTGGACAGAGTTTCTGAAATCTGTACTCTATCCACCAAAAAGTTAGGAGCAATAATCCCCTCCTTCCATGTCCACTCAGTGTGAAAAGAGCACCAGAGGAGACAGAATCAGGGGATAAGCCACTGCCACTGGTATTTCTCAGAGATGGAGCTGAGGAGGAAGGCAAAGCTTATTATGCCATTGAGGAGGATGTGAACCATGAGTCACTGCAGGTGGAACACCCCAGAACCCTTTGTAATTGGTAATAAAAGTGCACAGACAGACAATGAGCAGCTAAGTCCACTGATGTGAATCCAAACAGTATATAAAACAGGCCCCTAAGTCACAAGATGCTGCCTTGGATAGAAATGCTCACCTTAGCAGTAACTGGCCAAGCTGTCACCAAACATGTTCTAATAATGTGATTTAAAGCACATTGTTCACATTGGATGCTACATGTGGTTTGTTGCATATTCTAAGGGCTAAATAGCTAGGACGATAATGAATGTGCATTTCTTATTTTCTTTCTAAGATTGTGACTTTCTAACTCATTGGCCCAGCGTAGCCTCTTGGTTGGGAGGATGAGAGAAGAGTTGGGGGAAGAGACAGATTAGGATTTGTTCCAGAATTAATTCAAAGTTTGATTTCCAGCCCTCAAAATATGAGATTATTCAAGATAGTCTTTCCTTCCCTTTTCACATGTCAAGGGTTAATCATGGAGGACTCTGATCATAAATTTCTCTTTATGGAGAAAGAATTACCTATTTTCTATTAAAGCCTAGTCATGATGGATTAAGGAAGAAGGAGGAGATGACCTAATTAGTCATTCTCAAACACTTGCTACATCAGAATTACCTGCAGTACCTGTTAAACTACAGATTCCTAAGCCCTACGCCAGAGATTCTGACTCAGGAGAGGAAAGCCTGCCTCTTCTCCTCCCTGGAATGTTTACGAAGATAGAGGAAGAGAGGTAGAAAATGATAGAGCAGAGGTATATGTCCCAATCTTCTTCTTTTCCAGGTTCAACCCAGAGAAGCTAAAATAACTTAATTAAATTAGGGTAATTCAGAGGGCAGAAGGGGGAATTGTGTTCCCAAATCCTCCATTCATGATTTTTGAAGATCAGCGCTCAGAGCCCTATGCCAATGTTTTGCATTCTAGCCCAGATAAGAGAGTAGAACAGTGGGGTCAGACAGACAGAGTCCTAGTTGGTACTTTCATGCTTCCCATAGCCTGCAGTGGTGGACTGCTGGGCATGGGACACAATGGGGAGTGTGACAGTGACTTGGTGGTCCACATCCACCAGAAGCAGAGAGGAGACCATGTCATCCAGTGGGAGATGAATGGTGACCCCACAGAACAACAGCTGAGCCGAAACAACAGACCACAGTCCACCAGTCACAGACTTCAGACTTGGGTGCCAACAGGACAAGGACCACCTGGATACAAAGAATATTGAACAGCCAATGGAAGGGGCCTCCGAAAACTGTCCACCATGCAGTCACGTAAGCCAGCCCACTCCCCCAACACCCACACACCCATGGAAGAGCAGCTAGAAGAGGAAGGACAGAAGGCTAAGAATCAAGAATCAAGGCTGAGCATTACCAAAAAAATATGCAACTCAACACATCGCCTTGCACTAAGTTTAAAACAGGTAGGTCTAAAAATGAATTTATCTACAGTAATCAAGACATTTTTGTGTATGCAAATCATGGTAAAATGGATGGTCACCTTGTGTTAATACCCATGGTGCAGTGTCTCCCTGGGGTGCTGTATTGAGGGTTTGGAAGTTTCCAGAGAGCCTGGGCATTCAGCAGTGACTGCCCTGAGTGGGAAGTCAGGTGACAGTTTCTGTGGCACAGGGTGGCCATCACTGGAATAGGCTACATTCTGGTTTTCGTGAATCAATGTAAGCACAAATTCACAAAGATGGGCAAAGAATCATGCTTCCTATGGCCCTAGAAATGTGCCTATTAACAACAGAAACAAAGCAAAATATCTGACTTTGAGTCTTTAGCAATTCGGCCGAGTATCTGTCAATATCATTTGAAGACTGAGACTACAGTCTGCAACAGATGTGGACAGAAGAGAAAGAAAGCAAATTAGTGAATTTTCAACAAATGTGGGCTGAGTACCTTCACACGTAAGACTCCATGCCCGATTCTACAGGTAACACAGAAACAAGTATGATGCAGACCTTCTCTAGAGAAAATACTGTTATTTCTGACCAACAAGCCTTTGAAATGTGGGTGGCTGATGTGTTCGCTAGTCAGGTGACAATGACCAGGGCAATGGCAAAGTGCCTTCTAGTGCCCATTGTGATATGAATCCAAAACCCCTTCATGTACTGCACATACCCACCCGCGCCCTCACCCCCTTGGAAAGCAGAGAGCAATGATGCTGCAGGGAGCATGGGGTCTCCTAGCCAAACGCGTTATGAAGTTCCAGGAAAGCTGTGGGGAGAAATAGGTTTGGCAATAATAATAGTTTTAAGGCCATTTATTTAACCTATGGGATCATCTCAATTACACATTGAACCCTTGAGCATGGATGAGCTGTAGGGCAAATGGATGAATATTTTCCTGCTGGTCACGCCTAGTGTGAACACTGCACGATATTTCCTACCAGTAGTAAAAATCAGGTGACAATGCATTTCTTCCAGTGTCTTTCTTCCAGTTGTTGGGATTTTTTTCAATACTCCCTGGGTTTCAGATCTAAAAAAAAAATTCTGGAAATACATTTTGGTGAAAGAAGTAGTGTTTCCTGGAATGTGCATAGCATAATCTGTGTGGCTAAACTCTTGCTATCTAGAACCACAAATAAATTATTTTATGTCTGACTCATTTATGAAAGGTACTCTGGAGCTATTTTTTTCTTTGAGATTCATACAAAATCTATTATTAAATCGTGTTGTAATGAGTTTTAGAGATTATTTAAATAATTCTGTTAGTGCCATGGCTTAATTTAAAGATACATAACACTCACGTATATTCAAAAATTTGATTACAAGAGAATTAGAAAAGTTATGGCAATAAAACTTTATAGTCATTCACGTATTTGGAAAAGGCTGTTGGCTGTGTAGCCCTGTTTACTTTGAATCCACATAATCACGTACCCATTCTAGGTGATTCAATAAATGCTACATGATTATGACTTTTCACATTTAGTATTAGTGCACTAGAATCTAGTGGCTGTACAGTAGACCATCCATTAATCAAAATTCTTGGGAGTAGGATGCTTCTTCCAGTTAATTGAATTTACTGATACATTCAGATATCAATGACAAATCCTTTTATTTTTAACCCTTTTGAGGACTCCTTCTAAAATGCATTAGTTCATGTTGGTTCTACAGTGTACCAAGGATCCACATTTGATATTCACAAAAGATTGGTCCTTTCTGTGCCTCTTTTTATCAGCCTCAACACCAATTCTTTGTTGCCTTGACCCAGGGTGTGTAATTTGCTTCTTTCTCCTTAATAATGAAGTAGAACAAAATATCTCAATCTTAATGTCTTTTGCTTAGAACAGTTTTCACAAGTTTAGAATTGCAAAATAGGATTTTTTTTAACAAAAAGGAAATTCCCAGGTAAAAGCCTTGTGCCTTATGAACTTTCAAACAGGCATGTCTGTCAGGGGTGAGCCTCATTCTTTAAAGCTTTATGGCCAAGGCTAGAGTTACAGCCCTGAGAATGTGGGCCCCAGACTAGGGCAGGTGTTTCCATTCTTTTCAGATGCTTATCTGAACATGGAATAAGGTTGAGTCTATAAAACAGGGGTGGGAATTTCACTGAGGAAGATTCAGGCTAGACCATAAAATTGCCCCCAGCCCTGTGTCTGCACTGCCTGTGTGTGGGCCCTCTAAAGAAACTTCTAGAAATGCAATCAAGGACCTCAGTCTCCCTGGTGTGTGTGTGTGTGTGTAAACATATGCATTTTTAATGTATTCTAATGGATTAAAATTCATGAAGAATTATAAACACCCATTTTAGACTTTCAGCTCTGCTGTCAAGAAGCTGAAGGGATTTGAAAGCAGTTTTGTTAGTCCTTGTACTCAGAGATATTAGTGTCTTTTAGATCAAAGAAAATGGGCAAAGTAAAATCCGTAAGGAACATGTACCCACTGGAACTGTGTCTCTAGGAGAAGTACTCACAGATTTATAGAAACCAAGGCCAGGAGATTTGCTCACCATCTCTGTAGCTAAGAAAAGTGACGTTTTAAAATGCACATTAGAGCACATGACTCCCCTGTATAAGACCTTCTGGGGCCCCTTCTTCCATTTCAGATCAATTATGGATTCTACGAGGTTCCAAGTATTCTTCCATGTACCCCCAAGATCCTTTGTTCCCAGCTCCCTTCACACTGGCTTTTTAAAAAAATTCTCTAGAAAGTACCAGATATTCCCCCACTTTGGAACCCTCTCAAATGCCCTTCTCATTAGTGGTCCCGCCCTATTTGCCTTGCTAATTTCACTCAGGTCTCACATAAAATGTCACACACCCACCCCGTCCAAAATCCATCTAGTTATGTGGCCAATTTTATTTTTAAACTTTCTCTTCGTTATATATCTCAGAATTTGTATCTAAATGAATGTTTGAATATTTAGGGCTTTTTGTTCCCATTGTACTATATAATTGATGAAAAGAGGAGCCACATCATTTTCATTTACTTCTGTTTTCCTGGTGCCTAGCACAGTTCCCGAACATGAGAAGTACTCAATAAATATCTGTTGAATGAATGAGTAAATAAATGAAGGAACACACAGAATAATACGAACTGGAGGCATATGTGCACTACATGTGTTCTTCAATGATGCTGTTAGCAAAAGACACCATCATCTAGTGATTCCCACCACTTGTTAATTTATTCACTGGATATTTTTTGCATGCCTGCTATGTGCTAGATATTGTGCCAGGTATAGAGAATTCATGAGCAGCGCAGTGGAGCTCTGGGACCTTAAATCCTGGCTCCATCAATTACTAGTCAAATGACCTGGGTTACTTAATTGTGTAGACCTGAGTTTTTCTCATCTGCTAAAACAGGATGGTAATACCTGCCTTTTATGATTGTTGTGAGATTTAAAAGAGTTAACATGTATAAAAAAATTAGGATGGTGGTTAGTGCCTAGTAAGTGCTGTCTGTACGTCAGCTAAGTTATTATGATGGTTAATTTTATGTGTCAACTTGACTGGGCTAAGGGGTTCCAGATATCTGGTAAAATATTACATCTGGGTGTGTCTGTGAGAGTGTTTCCAGAATAAATTAGCATTTGAGTCAGTAGATGCAATACAGAAGCTCATCCTTACCAATGTGGGTGGGTATCATCCAATTGGTTAAGGGTTTAAATAGAACAAAAAAGGTGGAGGAAGGGTAGATTTGGTCCCTCTACTTAAGCTGGGATATCCATCTTGTCCTGTCCTTGGACAACAATGCTCCTGGTTCTCAAGCCTTAAGACACAGACTGGGACTTATACCATCAGCTTTCTCAGGCCTTCAGGTTTAGACTGAACCACCAGCTTTCCTGGGCCTCCAACTTGCAAATGGCAGATGGTGGGACTTCTCAGCCTCCATAAGCATGTGAGCTAATGTCTCATAATAAATCTCTATCTATGTATCTATGCTATTGGTTCTGTTTCTCTGGAGAGCCATGAGTAACACAGTTACTATGTTGGAAGGAACTGTGGACCACAGCCAACCTGTGTGTTCGTTCTCATTGGATTAGATGCTGGGACTGGATCTCAATGTCCTCATCCACAAATGGGGACAGTAATACCAAATGCCATACCAAACTTAGAGGATTATCCGTGAGATCTTGTAAGCTACAAGCACAATGCTAGTGTAAACTATTCTTCTTCCATGGGAGACTTCTTTATTCCACTTGGTATTTAAAAACTTAGAGTGTTCTGATATCATTCATTCTTTCTAAGTGAATATTCTACTTTATTTGACAGTTTTATACTTCATATATTGTACTGGGGCACTTTTCACATGTTTTTTTTTTTTCATTTTCTCTGTAAATCTAAATAAAAATTCATACTCTATCTGCAGTATTAAACATTACAATATTTGGAGCTTGAAACAGGAGAGCTGAGCTACATTTTCAGTAAAGTATGTTTATTTTCTCAGTATCTTTTTATACAAGTCTATTATTATTATTATTGATAATAAGAGCAATCTTCTTCTCTAAAATTGTGAAATATGTACATAGTTTCAGAACCTTGGGAAGAATTTTCAAGGAAAATATGTTAGTCATGTTGCTGTTAGTCACATCTGAAATAAATTAAAATTTGAAAGTCTTTATTACCCCACATAGGTCATGGAGAAAATGCAAAATTTCCCAGGAGGATGAGGAAGGGTGGAGGTATTGGACTAAAAGGCCTTGTTTTCTAGATGCCATTTGATATGTTCTCATTGGAGTTTACAGTGGGCCCCTCACATTACCAGTCATGCTGTGTCCTCTTTTGCATCTTTTTTTTTTTTTTTGGCATTTCACCCATTTCACTGTAACATAAAACATTTGAAACTGAAAGCTTCTGATCATCTTTAACTCTTTACATCACTTATCATGAGTAGACATTTGATAAATTAATGTTAATGTTTTAGAACTTTCTGCACTTTTGCTTTAGTATACAGGGTCCTTAGGTGTTGAAAAACCTCACACTCTTATTGGGCTATTCATCACTTATTACCTTGCCTTCTATAAAAGAAATGCTAGGTGCACTTTTAAGGAATCTCACCTATAAAGTAATTGTATGTGCCCGCAAAAGTAGAAATCTGGGGCCTCCCTGGTGGTGCAGTGGTTGAGAGTCCGCCTGCCGATGCAGGGGACATGGGTTCGTGCCCCGGTCTGGGAAGATCTCACGTGCCACGGAGTGGCTGGGCCCGTGAGCCATGGCCGCTGAGCCTGTGCTCCGCAATGGGAGAGGCCAAAATAGTGAGAGGACCGTGTACCGCAAAAAAAAAAAAAAAAAAGTAGAAATCTGTTGTTATGTTATTATTGGCATCATTGTCATTATTTATAAGAATGATTTTAGGAAAGAACTTGCCATTTCTGGAGAGTCCATAATCCCAAAATAATCATCATAGCAACCGCCATAATAATGAGCAATAGAATCATAATTCATTTAGACAGTGATTCATAATCTGAGCTATTATCATATTATGCTTAATTATGATGATGGTGGTGAAAATTACCATTTCCAGCTATTGAGTATACAAGGAATTTCAGAACTCAAGGGAAGAAAATGAAAATAAAAAATTTGATGAAACTTTTTTCTTAAAACTCCCAAGTAAAAGCTATTTAAAATAAAGCTAAATGTTCAAATTTTATTTTGATTTAACTCACACTCATTTGCCTGATATTGAATAGAGAGATATGTGTTTTCAAGTTGTTAAAACCTCCTATTTTGTGTGACTTCTTCCTCCCAAATTTCCACCAAAACCATTTTTGTTCAATTCCAAACGAAAAACAATCAGGAGCAATCCTGACAGGAGGAAATGCTTGATTTTTGAAAGTCGTGGTGAGTGTTTATGATAAAGTTGGTCCTGCCATTCAGGAGCACGGCATCGTGATGTGACCACAGCACAAGAAGGGAAGGTGGGCTTCTTGGCTTTTTATGACTCTGGCATCAGAGAACTGGATGTACTCAAGGGTCTTGTCTGCGAAGAAAACAAAGGAGAATGTTTTACCCTCTGGGATGCTGAAAGCCTTTTAAACATGACATGAAAACCATAACCATAAAGGCAAATATTGACAAGAGGTTTGACATTTGAAAACTTTAAATTTCGGTAACAGAGAGAACATGATAAATTAGCTAAAAGGCTATTTTTTAAAACTAATGAAAAATATAGCAGACAATGGATTATTATTTTAACACATAAATAATTTTTTAAATTACCATGGAAGACCAATAGGTCAATGGAAAAGAACACACCACTAGGGTATGAATTGGCAATTCAGGTTAAGAAGAAATATAAATGATAAAGACATTAAAAAATAATCATCCTTCTTATGACTAATTAAATAAAAATAATATAATAAAACACCACTTTTACCTATCAACTTGAAATTTTTTAATTGATAAATAATACAGTGTAGGGAAATGAAGACCATCATGCACTCCTGGTGAAAGTGATTTTTGGAGAACATACACTTTGGGAAGTCTCAATTCCAGGAATTTACTCTGTGGAAATATTGGCATAGAACAAAGGTATGTGCATAAAAATGCTCATTAATGCTTTACTTGTAATAGTTAACCAGAAATTTCTACAGATATATCAGTAGACAACTAGTTAATTTATACAGACAATGGAATAAAATCAAAGGAAATCAGACAGCTCTTTTATGGATGTTTTGAACAGGACCCAATGATCCTGCAAATATCAAGAACCCTTTAGCAGGGACCAAATGTCTTATGGACTGATGTCTTATGGACATTTTGATAGGACCAAATGTCTGCTAATCAGGAACATAACAGTAAGCAAGAGACCTCACTGCCTCCATAAACTTACAGAGTAGTGAAGAAAATGGATACCTAACATGAAATCACAACTCACTGCGAGATATGGTGGAATACTCTCACTGAGGACACTGGAGGACCCAATCAGGCTTGAGATAGGAAGAACCCACCAAAGGTGGCACCTGAAAGGTATAAAGAAATTATTCAAGCACAGAGTAAAAATTATGGTTGAAGCAGAGATTTCTAGGGAAGAAAGCAAGAGGTATACTTGGAGGGTGCTCAGGAGACCCACAGAGAGCCTGACAGGCCATGCAAAGGAATTTTCATTTTATCCTCAGGGCAACAGAAAATTCAAGAAGGGTTTACACATGTTTACACAAGGGAGAGATATGGTCAGATTTGTATTTCTGAAAGATACACAGCCCTGGCCACAGTGAAGAATGGAGTGAAGATTTCCTTTTCTGGCAGTGTGGCTGGCTGGAAACTTCAGGGCAAAATAACTAGATCTTGCATTAAAAATAGTCTTGTGTGTGTGTGTGTGTGTGTTTTGTTTATTTTAATTGCTGAGTTTTCAGAAAATATGGGAAAGGGAAAACAAAACTCACAATATTTCAGATCAGTGGTTCAAAAACATGGCCCGTGGGCCTCTGGGATTCCCCAAGAACATTTCAGAAGGTCAAGGTCAAACTTATTTGCATCGTAAGCTGTTTCTTGCTCGTTTTACTGTGTTAGCATTTGCTCTGATTGTGAACGAACAACGATGGTGCAACCACATCAGCACAGTGGTACAAACCAGTGTCTCTTCACCTCCATATGCTCGCAGTGACAAAAATGCCAGTGTCCCACAAGAATGTCCTTGATGAGGCTGTGGAATGGTTCATTTTGTTCATCTCAAGGCTGACGTATCAGTCTTTAAGAGTCTCTGTGACGATGGGGGAAGAACACAGAAAGCACTTCTGCTGCCCACAGACGCAGGAAGATCGTCTCAATGAAAAACATTTGTATGATTGTTTCAGCTGTGAGCTGAACGAGCCACTTTATTCACGAAACAACATTTCTACCTGAAAGAAGAACTAGAAAACTATAATTATCCAGACTTGGGTACTTGTCAAATATTTTCCTGAAAATGAATGAGGTGAGCCTGTCGCTTTAAGAAAAGCAGTGACAGTCTGTATTGCCATTGATTGAATTGAAGTGTTCAATATTTAAATTAAACAACAAAAAAACTTGTCCCATTGAGCTTGAAAGCCTCCCAATAATTAAAGATTTTCTCATGTGATCAGTGGACTTTTAACAAATGTGTGTTATTATACTGTACAATGAAATGTGTCAATATTGGAAAGATTTGTATAACCCAGTGAACCAATATTGTCCAAATGATCAATATATGATCTATAAAATCACACATGAGTAAAAAATCCACCTAAATTGAAAATAGTCCAGTGTAAAAGAGAGAACAAAAATTTTATCAATAAAGTACAGAATTACAACTAACCTTTAAGAAACTACCACTTGTCCAGTTTTGGTGATATATCACAGAATAGCCACAATTACCTGAAAAAAACTACTAAATACTCCTCCCTTTTCCAACTACATAGCCTCTGTGAGGCTAGATTTTTTTCAGATACTTGAACAACTTAACACAAAGACTGAACACAGCTGCAGCTCTGAGACTCCAGCTGTCTTTTATTTAACCAGACATTAAAGAGATTTGCAAAAATGTAAAACAATGCCACTAAGTATTTTGTTTTGTTTTGGAAAATATAGTTAGTATTCCATAAAAAAATGTGATTTATATTAACATAGAATGGACTTACTAATGTTAAAAGTAAATGTAAAATTTTCAAGTTTTCATTGCTAATGTTGTAGATCTCAGTAGATGTCACCCATATTAAGAAGCTTTTCGGGATTGTCATTTTTTAAGAGTAGAAGGTGTCCTATAGAGAAAAGACTGATGGTTGCCAAGGGGGAGGGTGTTGGGGGAGGGGTGGAGTGGGACATTGGGGTTAGCAGATGTGAGCTTTTATATATAGAATGGATAAACAACAAGGTCCTACTGTATAGCACAGAGAACTATATTCAATATCCTATGATAAACCATAATGGAAAAGAATATGAAAGAATGTATGTATATATATAACTGAATCACTTTGCTATACAGCAGAAGTTAACACAACACTGTAAATCAACTATACTTCAACAAAAAAATATTGATTGATTAAAAAAAAAAACAGGCTCACAGACATGGAGAACAAACTTATGGTTACCAAAGCAGGAAGGCAGGAGAAGGATAAATTAGGAGTATGGGATTAACAGATACAAAACAGATATAAAATAAATAAGCAACAAGGTCCTACTGTATAGCCCAGGGAACTATATTAAATAACTTGTAATGACCTATAATGGAAAAGAAAATATATATATTATATACCTATAACTGAATCACTTTGCTGTACACCTGAAACTAGTACAATATTGTAGATCAACTCTACTTCAATAAAAAATTTTAAAAATTTTTTTAAAAAGGTAAAAGATACCCTGAAACCAAAAAGCTTGAGAACCGCTATATTGCATACTATGATTATCTCTGAATAAAATTATTACAGTTCAGTGTCTGTTTGAAAGCAGAGCCTTGGGTAAGGACTGATGTGCAGGCAGCTTATTTGGTAATGAGATCTCAGGAATGCAGAGAAAGTGGACATAAAAGGAAAGAAAACCAATGTGTTATCAAGTCAAGCATGTCTATGGGACCATGGGACCCTCTATTGAGCTGTATGGAATAGTTCTCAGAACCATCTGCCTAGACCATGAAAGGCAGAGGCATCAGTCCGCCAGCTTCCTTCCCCTATGGGTCAAAGTTGTCTCTGCAGACTTTACCCTCCTGAATTTCCTGGTTGTCCGATGGCTGTCAGAGCATGAATGCTAATCCAGGTCCTCTGAAAATCCCAGGGCAGGAAGCAAGAGGCCCATTGCAGATATTCTAAGGCACAGTGTTGGAAGAGTGTACCTGGGTGAAGCTGGTTGGAGCCTGCACAGGCCTGATTGGTCCAGAGGTGGCCAGAATTAGAAGACAGGGCAAGAAAATATGAACTAATACACAAAGTTTCCAACATAATCCACTTCCTTGCACTACTCGGATCTCTTCATGCCTTCATTCAGTTGAGTCCCCTTCACGGTGGTGGTTCAAGTTCATCACTTCAAAAACTGATGACAGGGGATTAGTAGAATAAGCTATGGACTGCAGTCCCTCTGCTGCATCTGGTCCCAAGGCCATAATTGCTCTTCACCATCTCCCTCATCCACCCTCCAGTCTACATCTCCCTTACCTTTAGCGAGCACTTGGGCTGGTCTACATGGCTGGTCACGTGGGGTGACCCAGACCTTCATCACTGATAAATCTGTGCCCTTGTCCTTGTCAGGCTCTGGTTGCTGTAAATGTTCACTCAATTAGATCACCAGGCACAAGAGCAGCAAGACACATCCCAGTGACTATCCCTGATTCATTGTAGCAGCATAGCTAGCTCTACATGGCAATCAGGGTCAGCCATCTGTAGCCCAGGGTGACCCAATGGTAGTCATAGCTTCAAGTTCAAAGGAACCCTATACTTCGTGTTCTCATGAAAGTGTCCACCCCACTCCCCAACCAGAGGATGTAGTATATCTAATCTAGCAATATAATATTCTGCAAGTGGGAAGAGCCAATTCTATTTCTACCTCTCAGTTCCTGGACTCCTGTGTTCTAACTAACAGGGTTATAGCACCTTAGATCAACCATTGGTTTACTGCATACACTGCAACGTGGAGAAAAGTGTCCCATCTGCAGGCTCTTGTCCTCAAGCAGACCCATTAGCTGAGCTTTAACAGGCTACTCTAATATCCTATTATTCTTGCTGAATCTGGGTGATAATATGCCATGAGTGGATCCTGCGGTCATGTACTGGTTTTTGCAACTCTTTGGCATGAAATCAGTCTCTTGGTCCAGAGCATTGTGTGATCCCATGTTGATAATCTGGTATTCTGTAAGCCATTGGATTGCAGTGATGGCAGAGGCAGAAGACATACCCACAGGTGGGGTAGAAGACACAGTCACACCCTTGGTAGAAGGGATTTGATGGAATCAACCTTCCCCTAAGAGACGGGTTCATCTTGAGTGACCAGACCTCCCTTTGTGACGCCTCTGCCTCAGCTGAGGTCTTTTCAAGGAGAAAGTGGTCTTTTCCAGCAACAGGAAGAGGTCACATCTGCCAGCTGGCAGAGTTCAAGGGAGAGTTTGGGATTCAAGATTCTTAGGCTCATCCACTCAGCTGTTCCATACCAGGTCTCCAAGTCCCACTCATTTCCTATAATGGTCCTGATTCTGACATGGCAACATATTGAACCTGTACACATTTGTTGTTCTTAATTGTCATATTTAAACAAATAACCTTGCTGTAGAACTCTTGTGCTTGAATTTTGTCTCTCTCTTTTTAAAATTTATTTATTTATTTGTTTGTTTTTGGCTGGTTGGGTCTTCGTTGCTGCACGTGGGCTTTCTCTAGTTGCAGCGAGCAGGGACTACTCTTCGTTGCGGTGCGCGGGCTTCTCATTGCAGTGGCTTCTCTTATTGCAGAGCGCGAGCTCTAGGTGCACGGGCTTCAGTAGTTGTGGCACACGGGCTCAGTAGTTGTGGCTTGTGGGCTCTAGAGCGCAGGCTCAGTAGCTGTGTCACACAGGCTTAGTTGCTCCGCGGCATGTGGAATCTTCCCGGACCAGGGCTTGAACCCGTGTCCCCTGCATTGGCAGGCGGATTCTTAACCACTCTACCACCAAGAAAGTCCAAATTTTGTCTCTTTTTAAACACATTTTAGTCTCCTATATTTGTTGCATTTGCCCTATATTTTGTGATTTTTAGGTATAGGTTCTATATTTTCATGGTTGTAGTAATTATCTTTTCAAAAATACATATGGACGTATATTTATCCAATCGGCCAAGCCAAAACCTAATGCATATTTTCATTCCCTCCTTAGTAAGATGAATGAATTTATGACACCTCTATTTCCTTATTCACTCACTTCATGGTGTTGCTGTAATTTGAAGTTTTAGAAGCAAAAATATTATTGTTTCCATCACATGATATTCACTTATCAAAAATTAATTGGTATCTAATTTGTAGGTTATTTAAAATAATTATTTTAAATTAAATTATTAAAATAAATAATTTAAAATAAACTTTTAAATATGTTTAACAATTTCAGTGCTCATTGTCACATTATTCATATATGATTTGCACATTTTGAATTCTTAATAATAATTTTCTTCTTAATTATATTGACATTGTTCTTAAGTAACAGTCTTTCTGCTTGTTTGTTGCTTTGTTCTTATAAGCATTGTACACTTCCTAAAACTGCTAATCTCGTGTTACCGTGCTATCATTCAAACACCATAAGGCTTGGATTGAATATACAATATGGGGTACAAACTCTCCCCAATACACTGTAATCATTGTTTCCGTATGTTCTGGCATTCAGAGTTACAAATAAGTCTAAGACCAGCCTAACTATTATTCCTACATGAAAAAAGTAAATTGCTTTACTTTTTTCTTTGAAATTGAAGAATTTTTGCCAAGATTTGTCCAAATGCAAGTCCCTTTTTATCAGTTTTGCCTTATAATATAAGAAAAACACTTTAAATCTACATATGTAGGTCTTTATTTAGTTCAGAAAATTTTCTTCTATTATGCACATTTTTAGTCACTACATTTTCGCCATTTTTCTAGTTTCTTAAGGAATTACTACTATTTGTATGTTAAATATAACACACAGAAAAACTAAATCCATCATCCTCTCCCTTTTCTTCTACAGCCCAAGGGAACTCCAGTTTATCCTCAAAAATTGTCCTTTTTTTGTAGTGTCCATTTTTTTCTATATTGCTTCCAATCTTAATTTTCGTTCTGTGTCCTTTTTAGTTTCCCAGAAGCCTTTCCTCTTCTCTGCCAGCACACTTTTCATCTTAGACTTAAAATTTCAGCCTTTCCCCAATCAGTCTGTTCTCTTTTAATTATTTTCCCTGTTTTCTACATTAAAATTTTTTTAGGAATCTACCATTCCTCTGAATCTCCAAGATAATTCTTTCTTTTCCTTTTGGACTGCTGTTTTTACTCAGGACTCATTTTGGCTATAAAAGCTACATGCCCTGTATAATACAGGAATCAGAGAAGGAAGAGCTTACAGACATGAAGGGACCTGGAAGGTGTTCCTGAAGGAAGAGGGTCTCTGCTGAGCTGGAAACTATGAGATTGAGTGGCCAGGGAAGACAGAGGTGTTTTAAAAGAGACTGACTCGTTCTCACTATGTTTCAGCTGGATAACTCTGGCAGTCAAGTGGAGGAAATGCTCAAGTCAGGAACGCTGGTTAGGAAGCTCCTGAAATAGTCTGGTGAGCAAAGATGAGGCCCTCAACAAGGTCAACGAAAGCAAGGCTTAAAAGAATAGAGCTTTCAAAAATCTGTGAAAAGGTTAAGTCACAAAACGTGGTCTCATTGTGTCATTGAGGAAGTGGGAAGATTCCACTATGACTGTAAAAAGAGCAGAGTTAGGGAGATGACATGCTGGGTTTTTATATACTGCATGCACCGTTTGTATGGGATTTCCCGGTGCAGATGTTCGTACCAAGCCTGAAGCCTAGGGGAGATGCAGGCCTAAAGAAATGTGAAGTGCTTTGGACTATGAGGAGGAAATAGGTCCTTTGTCTGCCAAACGAGGCTAATACTGCTGCACTCACAGGATTTCTGTGAGACTTCCATGAGATGATGTATGCCCTGTCCCAGACTGATTCTGCCCATGGCCTTCTAGACATGATGTCTTAGGTCTTTTTCCTCCTTTAAGAATCTCTCTGTTCCTTGATGGATTCTGCCTTAGTCTGTCCCCTTGGGTTTCTGAATCTCTTGCTACCTTGGGTAGAGACACCTGCCACGGTAATAGCTCCTTCCGTCCAAATTTCTGACTCTGCTCACTGGGTGGGCATTTGTGCAAGTCAAGCCTTGTTCCCCAGAAGGGACCTTTGAGTCCTACCTGGCAGAGTTCTGCCCCACACCTCTGTTCATCAGAGCTGGACAGTGGGAGGAGGTGAAGAGAAGTTAAGATGGACCAGAAAATCTGGCAGCTATGGAGGATCAGGCGGCTCAGTGTGGGCAAAAGTGACTAAAGATGGAATATTATGTTACTGATGGCCTCGGTGATTTGAACAGCTTTTGACTTTGCATCAGAAAAGGCTACTGGAGAAAAGGATACTGAGGCTCTAAGTTCTATGGCTTCTCCTGCTGCTCTGTGGGGTGCCTGGTTGGGGCTCCCTGGGTTACACTGAAGAGCTTCTTAGCAGCCTCCAGATCTCCTCAACCTCACGTGGCAGCAGGGAGATGCTGAGGCTCCAGAGTGCAGGGAGGGGGCAGGAGTGGAGGGCAGATTCTGGGCAAGGATGCAATGAGCTGTTGTGATGTTTGATGGTCAGAATCATGACAGGATCAATAAAACTAGTAAAAGAGACTATGAGGTCCTTTTTTTTTTTTTCCAGAGTAAATGTTTTTCTGTCAACCTTCTCCTGAGACCCAAGGAGTGTGAAAGCGATAAAAGGAATTACAGAAAATATGAGTAAGACACTAAAAGCTGTCACCACAAATAATGATTATAGATTTTAGCATCATTGTAAGTTCTCATTCTAACCCAAAGTAGAATGACTGGACTCCAGTAAGCACCTGGATGCCTTCACCTACACTAAAGTATTTTAGCACATGTAAGGTTTTTCCCTCTTTCTTTGCATATGAGTCATAAATTGTCTCAGACTCCAAAAATTGAATATTGTCTGCAGAGGGGAAAGCAATCGCTTTCTTGAATATTGATTGATGTAGTTTAGTTATTTAGAATATAGAATTCTGTGGGTATTATGATACACCCATCATACATATTATACACATGGTAGTATATGGTATTAAACCAATAATTATAAATATATATTATTACATGTAATTTTTTTCTATATTACCTTAGACAAATTATTTCACAATTTTAAGCCTTCACTGTAAAGCTTATCAATAAATCAATATTACCTATCTCTTAAGTATATAATGAGAAAGTGTGTATAGATTTGCTGAAAGACAGTAAGGTCTCAATAAAAGCTAAGTACTATTGGTATTATTGTTATCCTACAGGAAATGGCATGGAAATTGAATTAAGATGTCAGACTAACCAAAGTTTCCTCTCTTATTTTTCTGTGTCACTTCCTCCCCTTCTCTTTCTCTCTTTTTGTCCAAGATACTATAGAAAAAGTATTTTTTTTTAGAAAAATTATAACTGCTCTCAAAAAATAAAAAAAAAGGGAAGCTCCCTACTTCCTTTCATATGGCTATTTCTTAATCCCAACCGTTTTGACCAACTTTGTGCACATTTTGGAGTTAGTGTGTTTTAACTTTTGCTAAAATATAATCAATTTCCTAAAATATAACTGAAACACAAAATGCCCATTAAGTAATTACATTAGAATGTGAAGTGGTTAAAATATCACTTCCGGATAACCAAAAAAATAATTATTGTTAATAAATAGCTGCTTCATATGCAATAAAATAGTACAGAAGCCCTTTGTTGACATTTGGTGAACTTTCCAAAAATAACCACATGTGATTCTGACATTCTACCTAATGTATTTAGAATATAACTTGAGAATTTTCCAATCCATCATTTTGTTTAAAATGTTAAATTTGGGGGCTTCCCTCTCAGCACAGAGGTTGGGAGTCTGCCTGCCGATGCAGGGGACATGGGTTTGTGCCCTGGTCCGGGAGGATCCCACATGCTGCGGAGCGGCTGGGCCCGTGAGCCATGGCCGCTGAGCCTGAGCATCCAGAGCTTGTGCTCCACAACAGGAGAGGCCACAGCAGTGAGAGGCCCGCGTACCACAAAAAAAAAAAAAAAAAAAAAAAAAATGTTAGATTTGGGTTTGGGGAGGAACTGTAAATGTTTCCTACATTCATGTATTCTATGATTTGGGAATATGAAAAGTGAAAAGAATTTCTACTGAGAAAACAGTAACCAGAAAGATATTTTATAAATTCTAAACATGCAAAATAAACATTCTTTGGTGAAAAGCACAAACAATAGAGGAGTTAAACAGTAAAGATACAGCTTCAGATAGAATTAGTGAATGTGAAAATAGAGCTGAGTAATTCAAATACATGTAGTGAAGGGGTAAATCAGGAAACATGAAGGAAGTTAAATGATATGGAAGATGCAGCGAAGGACCACTATGTATCAAATAAGCATTCCAAAAAGAAAGAATAGCTAGAATAGAGGATGCGTGATATTGAAAGAAATGATTTTCTAAAAATGAAGAAATCCATTAGTTCTCAAACAAGCTAAATCCCATCTAGAAAAACTACAATAAAATTGTAGAAAGTCAAAGAGAAAATTCTTCAGTAATTAGAAGAAAAAAAGAGTGTATAAAAAAGAATACAGAGCAGAAGAAGAATTCTCTGAGTAATCAGTAATAGCATAAGAAATTAGAGTATCTTCAAAGATATTATATGAAGCAATTATATCACTCAGTATTGAGAGTGAAATAAAGATATTAATAGACATATAAAAATGAAGGTATTATTTACTGTATAAACTACTAAGGAGTAGAATGGAGAGCAAAATAACAACAGCAAAAGGTGAACAAACAAACCAATAAAGAGATGATAAATCTTAAGAAATATTGGCAAAGTTAATATTTCTCAGTTTAAAAAAAACTAAAACATCAGATATTAATAATAGAAATGGTGGAATTTGGAGGAAAATTAAAGCATACTAATTTCTTTGAGAAGAGAATAAAGATATTGAGCAATCTTAGACTTTGTTATAAAATTTTAAATTGATGTAAAAATTTTTTCAAAATTTAAGTCAATCCTAAAAAAAAAAAAGAAGTAAAATATGTAACCTTTAACTTAGTAACAAATAATGAATAAAGAAAATCTCATCAATTTATAAGAAGGTAATGAAGGAAAAAGAAGGACGCAGAGAGAAAGCACAATAAATAGTCAATGCATATTAATTAGTATGGTGGAAATAATTTCAGATACTGGCAAAAATAACAAATAAAAGATGGACTATTTTATTTAGATAAGATTCAAATAATAGCTACAACAAAATCCAGCTATATTTTTACACAATAAAAACATCAGCGTATAGAAACATTAAAAAAAGAGAGAACAGTTAAAAGAGATGGGTAAGTTATCTTCTAAAAGTCACAGGCTGTAACAATTGTATAAAAATATTAGCAAATCCAATCCAATAGTATGAGGAAAAATAATACATTAGAACCAAACAGAGTTTATGCAAGGAATGCAAGTCAGTTTCAACATTAAACAATCTGTTAACATAATTTTCTCCATTAATAAATTTTTTAATTTATATGTTCATTTCGGTAGAAGTAAAATTTTAATTAATATAAACACTACACTATTTTTTAAAATTTTCAAACTATGAATAAAATAAAACTTCTAACCTAATATAGTAATCCATGACCAAATGCACTCCAGACATGAGGACATAGTAGAATGTATGCTGAAGATGCTGAAAAATGTAATGCTGAATGTAAGAATGTAATGAAATGCTGAAGAATGTAACAAAATACTTAGAAGGACAAATTTCTTATATGGTAGGATATAGATGTTGGGCCTAGTGTGACCCCCTCTCCCATGATATTTGTATAAAAAACACTAAACTGGTGATTCTGAGTTCCTTTGACAGATGGGTTTCTCGCTCCTCACAGCTGAAAGTAACCACCAATTTGGACATGGAACTCTGAGCAATAAAGGAGTTCTTGCAATCTGCATCCACTTAATAGGGTTACTTATTTCCTTAGAGGGCTTGTTTTATGGTTAGGAAACTAAAATGAAAGCAAAACTGAACTAAGTCTGATCTAGTATTATTTTTGACCTTGGCGAAATGGTAGACTCAATCTCTCCAGATTGAGGAAACCTTACTATTGAACACCATCACAAGTACCAGTCAATGTGATCAGACAAGAAATAGACATAATGATTATGAGATTTGAAAGGGAGACACAAAGTTGTCATTATTGGCAGACAACACAATTGTCTACATACAAGAGTTAAGAATGCATCAAATATAAATCTATTAAATTTAAACTATTAAAGTTATTACATTAAAATTGTTAAAACTATTAAAATTAAGATTTTTAAGGTTTCTTGTTTTAACAGGCACATCACGCATCAGTAGCATCTTTACACGTCGGAAATAACCACTTAAACTGTGGAAAAGGAAAAGAACCTTATTCACAACAGCAACAAATACTAAAGATACCTAGGGGAAAAGTCTTCTTAATTGTATAGAAGACCCATGTAACATCACACACAATTAAGGACATACACATTAAAACAACAGTGGTGTAGTCCTTCACACACTGAGGTTTGGCAAAAGCAAAATGTTTGAAAACATCAATTACAAAGGATTTAGAGAACTGAGTAGTTATTCATTATTTGGCTGTAACAACTACTGCTTAGGAGAGAACACACTAGCAATACCCATTTAAAATGAAAATGCATCTACTCTAATACCCAACATTGTGTATTTCTAGCTATACATGATAGAAAATTTTTTCACGTAAATATTCAAGGAGATAGGTACAAGCATGTATAGCATTTTGTAAAAGTAAAAAATTATGAACAACCTAATGGAAATGGATAAATAAATAATGTCATATTCACACGTTGGACTCTATACAAAAGTTAAAATGAATGAACTAAAGCTATGTATATTAACATGCACTGACATAGTCTTTTATATTCATCTAAATTTAGAAAAAAATAACAGGACTAGTTCAAATGACAGGAAAAAAGGAGTTGTTTGAATAATAAATTGTTTAGAAAATTGGCTATTAAATTGAAAAAAATGAAAATCCCTAATTCACAACCACACAACAATAAATTACAAAGTAATTTTAAAACTAAGCCTAAATATGTAATTTTGTATTTGTAAACAAAGTAGGTTTTTTTGTAATAGATATAATAATGTGTTTATATTGTTTTATGTGATTTTAAATGAAACCTGTAAAGCAATTTCTATTCCATGGAGAAAAAAGGAAAAACAAAAACAAAAAAGGAAGCTGTGGGCTTAAAAGCAGAGAACAAAAAGCGTTAAATTTTAAACACAACAACTATGACCAAATAATTTTTTTCTAGGAAGCTTTCCAGAAGACTTCTATCTAAAGATAATTTTTTCACGATTATCTAGATAATCTGGATAAAATTGTTTCTATTACCATATGTTTAATGCAATCCATTGCCTTTCCAATCTGTTTTATTTTTTCCTTCTAGTTTTATTGAGATATAATTGACATACAGCATTGTATAAGTTTAAAGTGTACAGCATAATGATAAAATCAAGAATGTCATTTTTACAACTATTTTAGTGGGGAAGGTTTTCTTGAGCCAATATTCAGAATCAAAGCAATATTGTTGGATTTGACAACGTGAAAATAAAAGTTTATGGACCCTTTTGTCATATAAAAATAAAGTACAAGTGGCCAAGAAATATTTACAACATAATATCAATTACATAGCGCTTCCATACTATAAAAGAACCACATACCCTAATGGAGAATATTATAAAACAGTAATGAAAGACAGAAAAGAACATTTGTGAGTAGAGAAAATTAATATTGCATGGATATTAATCTCTCCAACCTCATATATGAATTCAATGCATAGCAGCATAAGACAAAAATATGAACAACCCATTGAAAAATTTCTGAAAAAAAATTAAGAATATGAAATAGAAATGGCCAACAAACTCATGAAAATATATTCAAGTTCACTAACAAACTTCAGCAATTTATCACCTATCACATGGTCAAAAAATTTAAAAGACTGATACTATTCAGTGTTAGAGAAGACAAAGTTGAAACAATTGTCCTCAGGCTTTGTTGTAGAGGTGAGAGAGTTGAACACACAACTGTGGAGGATGATTTTGCAGGATCATTTAAATATTTAAATATGCATTCCTTTAGATACATTAAAAAATGTAATGGTGTTTTTTTTCTGTTTGATTATACTTTGTAGGCCCCCATATCATGCAAAATGCATGCGACTCCCACAGACTCTAATTAAAGTAGATAGTGTGAAAATGTACAAATATTGCAGATCCTTTGGTTTTATTATGGGCTTAATATATGATGATTTAAGTGTTATTTGACACTAAGGTATTGTTCATGACTATCTTCCCTCAAAACCCTGAATGATATTTTCATTCTGTCAAAACCCAAAAATAAGCAAAGCTTTTCTTCAGTATTCATTATTTTCCCACTGTTCTCCATCCACTCAAGAAATATGTTAAGATATTTAATCTAGAAATATAACAAGACAGAAGTAACAAGAATGACACAGAAGACAAACTAAATTATCAGGTGAAAACAGGAGTTCAGTCAGTGAGAAAAAAAATACATACGATGCCATTTTATGTCCTTGTTGAAATCTGACATCCAGCTTGATCACGGTCAAGAAAACATCAAGAGGCATGATCAGTTACATCTTTCACAGTGTCTTAGGATAAGTACAGACCAGCCTCTCAGGAGATCCTCAGCCTGTCCTTACAATAAGGCTAGGACCAGAGTCCCCAGAAGAAGGACAAAGAGCAGAAAGCAACACGGGATGTTTCACAGCAGCTTCACAATGAACAGAGTGACAGATTTTAGTGAGGCTGTTCTTGTAACTTCTCTTAATTTAGTAAATGCTGCAATTCTTTAAAAATTATCAAATGGGGAGCCAATTCAATGCAACCCAGGAACATGGCGCTCTAACAAACTGGCTTCCACCAAGAAAAGATTTTGCAGAGGTTGCAAACAGGCAACTAAAATTTGGCCTAAAATAAATTTGGCTTGGCCACAATAGTGGCTGGAGAGTTAATAAAAATTGGGCAATTGCATATAAAAATCCAGATTTTTCAGCATTCCTTGAAGAATTGTAAGATTTGGCAACACTGGACTCACATGGCCACAGTTAGTTGGCCCTGAGTATCAGTAGCCCCTTTTGGACAGGGGATAGGCAGTAGATTTTCCATAACCCTCACTAGTCTGCATAACTCATTTATGTTACCTTCTTGGTCCACTTAGGCACTTTGCTTGTGATCAATTTTCAGACTATTGTGCAGTAATTCTCAGCGTTGGCTCTACAACAAAAACACCCATGGAGGTTTTTAACGATACAGATTTCTCGGTCTTACTATAGACCTGCTGAATATGCAGTTGCCTGAGCCTCACCCACTGAGTTCTGCAATGGATGAGGCTCAGGCATCTGTATATTTATAAGTCCCCATATCATCCAATACCCAGCCAAGGTTGAGAACTGTGAATCTAAAGAAATGAATTTCCTGTTGGTGGGAATGCAAATTGGTATGGCTACTATGGAGAACAGTATGGAGGGTCCTTAAAAAACTAAAAATAGAACTACCATATGATCCTGCAGTCCCACTCCTGGGCATATACCCAGAGAAAACCATAATTTGAAAAGATACATGCAACCCCAATGTTCGTTGCAGAACTATTTACAATAGCCAAGACATGGAAGCAACTTGAATGTCCATCAACAGATGAATAGATAAAGAAGATGTGGTGTACTAATACAATGGAATATTACTCAGTCATAAAAAAAGAATGAAGAATGCCATTTGCAGCAACCTGGATGGACCTAGAGATTACCATACTAAGTGAAGTAAGCCAAACAGAGAAAGACAAATATCATATGATATAACAAATATATGTGGAATCTAAAATAATGATACAACTGAACTTATATACAAAACAGAAATAGACTCACAGCCATAGAAAACAAATTTATGGTTACCAAAGGGGAAAGAGGGGAGATAAATTAGGAATTTGGGCTGAACATATACACACTACTATATATAAAATAGACAACCAACAATGACCTACTGTATAGCACAGGGAACTCAATAATTTATAATAACCTCTAAGGGAAAATAATTAGAAAAAAAAGATACATATGTAAGTACAACTGCATCAATTTGCTGTACACCTGAAACAACGTCAATAAAAATAAATTAATTTTAAATAAATACATTTCTAAAACATTACTCCATAAACATTTCTCTCAACTGAGCTTCGGAAAATTCCTGAAAATCTATGAGTTTGAAAACCTCTGAGTCTGAGGTTAAGCTTCAAGAACAGTTCTTTTTTGATGCCCCCACCAACTGTAACAGTGAGCTAAGCATGGAGCAAGGTTGAAATCTGTCAATACATTTCTAAAAAGAATGTTATGCCATTTCTTCTTGGACCCTAGAAAGCACATTTAAAAGTCAAATTTCTCTAAGACATAATCCGTTGCTACCCCAAAACAGGGACATGTAGAAATCATCTCTCCATCCTCCTTCCACAAGGAACATGAAGACATTCCACCATCAGCACCTGCTGGGCTGACAAGCATTTGTCACCAAGAGCCCTTTTTGGACCCGCACTTCCTCTGACCTTGTAGACACACTGATGGACGGCCTGAGAAGAATCATCACTTGTAGAAGTTTCTAAGGTGGAGTGGTTTTATCTCCTCTCCATCCTTGCACACCTTGTCCCCCTCCAGCTCCTATTTACTATGGAACTTGGACACATCAAAATGGTATGGGGACCAGAATGTTCTAGGTGGCACCTTCACACTCTGTCTTCTCCATTTCCTCTAAGACAAGAAAGGTAGAACTACACCATCCAGAAGAAATGATATCCTACTAGTAAGGTGTGATTTTATTCACCTACTCAGCACATCTGTTGAACATCTTCTAAGTGCTAGGCAATGTTTAGGCACTGGGAATACAACACTGAACAAAAAGGGAGAAATCTCTGCCCTCTTGGGGTGAACTTTCTAGTGGGAGGGAAGATGATAAGTCAGATAAATGAAAAAATAGATCATATCCCATATGGTGATGAGTCACCAAGAAAAAATGAAGGGGAAAAGAACAAATAGAGAGTGTTGGAAAGGAAAGTCAATTTTAGGTGGTGTTGCCAGGCAGGTGAGGAGGCATTTTGTAAAGATCTGAGTGAGCTTAGAGTGGTGAGGCCAGAAGAGCATTCCAGGCAGAAGAAATAGCAAGTAGAAAGACCACAGGTAGGAGGTGTCCGGAGTGTCCAAGGAAGATCAAGGAGGCATTTGAAATCGGCAAGAGAATCAGTGTTGGAAAGAGGGTGTCTGGAGACAGAAGCACCTGCATGTGTGTGACCCAAACCTGGGCCATCCAGGTGTGGTGGGTCCTCTCCTTTCCATGTTTGCTTTTTTAAACCCCTTACACCTCCCATCCTCAGGACCAAGTTTCAAAAGTGATTTGGGGAAATCTTTAGAAAAACTTTTAGGCAATCCTGCAAGCATAGGCGTTTTTCAGTAAAACCCCTGGGTAAGCTTCTCCACCCCATTATCCCAAAGTAACAGCAGTGATTTGAACCATATGTTCAAATTTGAGCATCTTTCAAAATTTCACGCTACCTGGAGTTTGCACCCAGAGACTAAAAACCTTAGTAACCCTTAGATCTGCTTATGTTCAGAGTCCCTAGTCCACATCATAGAAAACACACAAATCATCATGGAAATACACACAAATCCCATGTAAGTCTTTTGCCCCAAATTTGAACACATCTTTATGATTTGAATTTTCAGATTATTTTTTATTTTGATTTCGTCCTTTCCTTTTATATTTTCATATTTGGCACGACTCATCATTTTTCAGGTCTCAGCCATTTCCACACCCTTGAAAATCATCTTCACATAGACACTGTGCCTATAGGCACATGGCGCCTGGTCTCACCCTGAGGGACTGCCCCATCTCAGAGCGACTGCTGCCTTCTCCCCTCTTGTGAGAATGTCCTAACCCAAGAGAGAGGTGCCCTGACAGCCAGAGAACAAAGCTTTTATAAGTCCCTTCAACTCATGCAAGACTCTTGGTAACCCCAGGTCCTCGATAAGGTGATGTGGAATTTTACAGTCTATCAGACCTGGCTCTACACTGAGACTTGCCCTCAGGAAGATGAGGTCATTTGCAGTTTCTGACAACCCAACCATACTAATAGCACGGCAGTGCTTTTCAAATGTCTTAGTCTCCGGCCCCCTTTACAAGCTTAAAAATGATTGAGGACCCCAAAGAGCTTTAGTTTACATAGGTTATAATTATCAGTAGTGACTATATTAACAATTAAGACTGGGAAATTTTTAAATGTTTATTAACTCATTTGCAAATAGAAATAATAGACCCATTACCTTTTAATAACATAAATAATATATTCCTATGAAAAATAACTATACAAATAAGATTGAGGGAGAAGATTGATGTTGCTTTATATATTGCTAATCTCTTTATGCCTGGGTTGATAGAAAACAGACGGATTCTCACGCGTGCTTCTGAATCAATCTGTTGTGACATTGGTTTAGCTGATGTACATGAAGAAGATCCTGCCTCACAGACGTGTCCTTGGAAAAGCGAAGACCTCACAGCCCCTGTGAGATGCTCAGTGACCTCAGTGGGCTCGCAAACCACACGCTGAGCACTGTTGCTCTAGAGACAGGGATGAACAGGAAGCAGCACGTTGTGTGTCGACATGCGCAGTTGTGGTTAAGTGAGACAGAGGTGGAGAACAGCGGGGCAGCTACTACTACACCAGCTCTCAAAAACAAACAAAAAAGGAATGTTTAGCATTTGTCAATTTCTGTGGCGTAAATACCCCGCACTCCAGCTCCCACAGCAATGGCTGTGTTTAACAACCAGCTCAGAGAAATTTCTGGGAATTCAACATCAGCTCCAACGCATGGCTGAGAAGAACTAAGATCAAGAGAGTGCTGATAAAGAAATTGTCCTCTATCTGATCATTTGAAATAACTGTGTAATTAAAATAAAAATAGTAACGAACCGTTCAAAATAAAATGGGGAAATGCTGCAGAGGGTTGATCTCCTAAGTTTCTCTCTTTTAAAGAACAAACTGGGCTTCCTGTTAAGCAGGTGAATCAGTCTGAGTCCTAATTGCAAGCAACAGAAATAACCGGTGTTGATCTTAAAGGAAAGGGAGGTTAGTGAAGCATATTTGGTTTTATAGAATTGATAAAAGGCTGAAGAGCCAGGGTTGAAAACATGGGCAGATCCAGAGGCAGAAAGTATAATTGTGCTTCAGAAAAAAACTGGTGCCAGGACAACACGATACAAGGAAAGAATTGTTTCCTTGAATGGAACAATACGGGACATAGTCAGATATGGAAAGTGGAAAGGGATTATCAAATGACACAGGGCTGGATAATGACAGAAGGAGAGAATTCAGGGGACAGAGGTATTTCCCAAGCCCCAACTGGCTAATGATTTCACTTATACTTTGGCGAGAAAGGACTTCGTATTAACACTAGAATTGCTCTTTGTTTTATGAGTTAATTATTTTTAGCTGGAAAAAATACATATATAAAATATATATATGATATATATAAATATAAATTATGTACATATATATAAATATAAAATGTGTGCATATATAAATGCATATATATGTATCTATATATTCAGTGCAAAGGTAAATGGCTTAGTAAACTGCATATAATGCATTCCACAGAATAGATTTAATATTTCCCAAACCCTCCTTTTCTGCTGTTTTAGAAATCCAAGTTAACATATGTCTCTAAGGTATTGTTACAGAAATGTGTATTGACTACTGCATGAATATGGTTCATTCCTAATCATTATCACAGTCACACTGAGAATAAAAAGTAGTAACAAATGTTTGGGTAGGGCCAAAAGTGAAAGTGAAAATTTGGGGATATAATCGGAAAGACTTGTTTTTAGTCCCTCTCTATTAGGTCTTAGACTTTATCAATAATGAGAAAAAAAGGAACATTTTTCTACTGAGGACCAGTCACAGGGAAAGAATTAAACTACAGCTAGTAACTAAGGGCCACGTTAGGTTTTGTTGATAGAAATTTAATTAATTTCTTTTAAGGCTAAGAACGGATAATGCTGCCTTCTTCCATCAAAGAGTAGATATTGTGTTAAATACTTCAATTTTGTATGTTTACCAGCAAGGGGAAAGGGACAACCAAAGAAGCAGAGGTAAATTGAAGAGCAGATAGAGGAGATGGGAGAGCTCTGTGGAAAAGAAGAAAGGCGAGCATAAGAAGACTTGAGAGGGTGTGTTTCAGAACTTTCAACACAGAGTGGAGAGTGGTCTGGGGACCACACAGAAAAATCTCGAACAAACCTCTGCCATTACCCTCCTCTTCATTTCAGACTTGTTCCTCGGAGCTGCCTCTGAGGGGCTTTGCACTCCAGGCTGAAAAGCAAATGTACTGTAAAAGAACAATTCTTATACGGAAGCTAAACTTACCAGGACTCTTTGTTTTTATATTCTTTAATTATTGGTCTTGCCTGGAGAAAATGCTGTGCTTCCATCTGCATTTCTTTCTTTCTCAAAAACTTCTCTGTGAGCAGAGGATTTGCAGTCATTTGTCAGGCAGGGCATTTTCTGAATTTTTTTGGAACGTGGTCTTTTCTACACCTGCTGTGGGCTCTGGAGCCCTGCATGGAAACTTCCCATAAAGTCTTTCCACGGTATAATCTATAAATCACCCTGTAGAGCAATATTAAACTTTAAAAATCAGCTTCCCACCTAGGAGTGCCGGTCAGATGAAAATTCTCCGTGTTCTCTCTTTAGCTGTGTGACTTCTCTCTTTGAAAAGTTAAACTAGAACGAACGGATAAATGGTCCTTTTACGACTCACCCGAGTCTTCCACTTCATCACCACCACAAGTCAGATGAGGTTAGGACTTACTGTAAATATGCTCTTACAGCATCTTGGACCCCTTTGTAGCTGCGGTCATCAGATTTAGCCATTAAATACATAGGGCGTGGAGTTAAATTTGATTTTCAGACAAATAACAAATAACTTCTTAGTATACATAAGTTGGAAATATTTTTCTGAAATTTAGATTTAACTGGATACCCTGGATATTTTCTGGCACTATTATCCATCACGCATGTTGCAATTGTCATGAATTAAGTATCTGTATAATTATGTGTTTAAGGTCTGTCTTCTCCGTAGAGTCTGTAAGTACCATGGGGTTAAGACTCTCTTGGTCTTAGTTGCAACCCTGTTCTCAGCACTTACCCCAAGGTGGGCACAGGGTACAAGTTCACAAGGAATCTGTGGAGTGAATGAAGGTCAACTCTGGAAGGCATGGTCGTCACACACCACTGGGAAAACATTGTCCTGTCAACTTCTCTGCCAGTGACCAGAGCAATATTACCTTAAGATTCAAGCCAAGTGGTAGATTTGTCCAGAGCCCACTCTTACCCACCTCTGAAATAGTTACCCCATTGCTATATAAAATATAAAGAAAAGAGATGCTGTGGGCATGCCCTTCCACACAAGTGCAAATAGTGAAAACAGCAGTAAACACGTCCAGGGAGGGAAGGAGGGACTCTCTAAATCCCAGTGCCAGGTGATTATAGCAGTAGGATAAACGTGTCTGGATGCCTGACCCAGCCAACAGAAAGGATCTGCCTTCGGTTTGTCACAAGCCAGCACCGAGTGGAATTCAGCTTCTAGACCCTCCCAGGGAAGAGTCCTGGTTTGCCCTTAGGATGGTCACCACATCCCTGTGCAGGGAGGGGAGACCTGATATAGAAGAGATAACAGGGCAAAAGTGGACTGATTCTTCCCCCGTCCATCCACCGTTTCATGAATAGATGTCTCTTTGAAGTACCGTCTGAGTTAGGAGAAGTATAAAATAGTTGGATCAAGGCCACAGAAGGCAGCCCATAAATTACATATTTTGCTAACTTTCGCCTTTTCTCTTGGTTTAGCTAAGCAAAATAAGCTCCATGGTACTGAGACAGCCTGGGACCTGGAACCTGGGACCCTTTGCTGCAATGTTTGCACCTGGACAAAGGTCAAAAAAACTATAAGGGACTAAAAATAACTGTGTCTCTGTGCAGTTGGGGCAAATTATAGACAAGATACAGAGACCAGAAACCCAGCTGCCACTTCTGAAGAGCTGGGAGCAAAAGCAAGGGACTGTGCATGCCCCCTGCACACAACACCACTAAAGGGGTGGGCAAACTACCTAAGTCACCCCTCCAGCCTCACCCCTGGACCCATCCCACCCTCACCCCATGTAAGGAACCAGCTCGCCCCCCATCGCGGAGCTAGCCAGCAAGCAAGGGAAACTGTTGCTTGTTCTCGCTCCCCCCTGCTGCAACAGGGGTCCCAATAAAGCCTTGCCTGAATGTCTTGTCTGGCTTCTGATCAATTTCTATTGATTAAGGAGGTTAAGAACCCTGGTCAGTAACAGTATACTAATACCTTATGTTCTCCAAGGCCCCCAAGGGGTTTTTATAACTGCTATTTGTATAAGTGCATTACAGTTTCCAGAACTATTTTGCATATATTCATCATCTCAATTAACCCCTCACAACAACCCCGGGAGAAAACTACTAGTTCCTTTCACAGATAAGGGCTCTGGGGTTCATGGACATATTTGGTACTTAGTAAACACTACTGAAGGACTCAAACAACAGCACTCAGATTCCCAAATTAATGTCCTGCCACTCTGCAGTGCTCCTCAGCTGGTGGTCTTTCTGCTTCTTTCAGGCCCATGGGGCTGGACCCAGTTCTCATGATCCAGGTCTAGGGCTCCTTTTCAGGCCCCAAGGTGGGGGCCTGAAAGCCAGTCTGCAGAATACTGGTGTGGAGAAGACATATTAAATCCCAGCCATTACCATTTGAGTATGAATTAGGTCACAGTTTTACCAGGGAAGGATAAATGTCTTCCTCTTTTGCCTGTTTGTTTTCTGTGCATTTCCCATCTCCTCTTCCATCTGCCATTCCATAGGGAAAAAGACACACACTTAAAGAAACAGCTCACCTGAGGTGGGGGGACCTACATATTCTCAGATGTATGTTTGCCTCCATGGACTAAACGACTGTGTATGCAGAGAAGAAGGAGGGGGCACAGGGTTGAGAACAGAAGATGGGAGAGAAGCAGAGTCCTTGACGTGGGGAAAAAAGGCAGGTGCTAACATCAAAAGGCCCAGGAAGCAGAAAGCAGGGACTTAGGGCCCAGCTACACTTTAGCTTTGGACAACATGCTGAGGAATTTGGTGAGGAATTTGAACAATCTGTTTGGAGATATGGATTTCAAGAGAAAGACCTTCATCTCCTGCCCAAGACATGGTTGAATAAAAGGAATGGACTCGCTGTGCTGACACAGGCCACACAGGGATGAAAGCTTTAAGGGTCAAGGCAGAGCTATACTTCTATCTATGTGTTTGTAAGAAACTACCATATGACCCAGCAATTCTACTCCTGGATATGTGTCTGAAAAAACAAAAACACTAATTCAAGAAGATACATGCGCCCCAGTGTTCATAGCAGCATTATTTACAGTTGGCAAGACATGGTAACAACCTAAGTACCCATCAACAAATGAATGGATAAAGAAGACATGTTATATATATATATATATATATATATATATATATGAATCACTTTGCTGTATACCTGAAACATTATAAATCAAGTATACTTCAATAAAATAAACAAATAAATAAAAATAATAAAGGAAAGGAGAAAATATATGGAAAAAAATTTTAAAGTAGAGAGTATGTAACTACTCCCATAGACCAGTCACCCAGCTTCAGCTACTATCAGCTCAACCTAGTCTTCCTTCACTTACACCCCACCCAATACCTTCCCCTATCATGATTCCCTAGCGTTAGGTTGAACCAAATCCCAGACATACTTTTATTTTGTCTATAAATAGTTCAGTCTTTATTTCTAAAGATAGACACTCCAGACTAACAATTTTTATTGGTCTGGACTGGACTGGACTCCATGGATCTGCCTGAGGCGTACACGTAGAAAATGGAAAAGGGAATTCCCATGGCTAAAGGCCATGGTTAGAATATAATAAAACCATTTAATAATTTAATAACCCCACAACATTTTAGTCTGTTCAATAAAATTATTACAACTTGAGTATGAACAACTTTATGGGATTCACACAATGAGTTGATTCAGGAGCAGGAAGCTGGGAACCTGAGGCCCTGGACTAGGGCAACATGGCCTTGATCTCCAAGATGGCAGCACCCGTGCTGGAGGTGGAGGGGGTCTCAGAGCAGAGGGGGGCTTTTTAAGAGGACCATGCCCCTCTGTGGGGAGACAACAGCATATCTGGTTTAAGTTCTACTACATTTTACTTTCGATTCCAAATTGACATTCAATTTTTATACAGACTTATCAAAGTAGCGCTGTTGTATTAGGGAGTGTATGTCACAGTCTAATTTGTAATGAGGTGGATAAACCTAGAGTCTGTCATACAGAGTGAAGTAAGTCAGAAAGAGAAAGACAAGTACTGTATGCTAACACATATATATGGAATTTAAGAAAAAAAAATGTCATGAAGAACCTAGGGGTAAAACAGGAATAAAGACACAGACCTACTTGAGAATGGACTTGAGGATATGGGGAGGGGGAAGGGTAAGCTGTGACAAAGTGAGAGAGTGGTATGGACATACATACACTACCAAACGTAAGGTAGATAGCTAGTGGGAAGCAGCCGCATAGCTCAGGGAGATCTGATCGGTGCTTTGTGACCGCCTGGAGGGGTGGGATAGGGAGGGTGGGAGGGAGGGAGATGCAAGAGGGAAGGGATATGGGAACAGATGTATATGTATAATTGATTCACTTTGTTATAAAGCAGAAACTAACACACCATTGTGAAGCAATTATACTCCAATAAATAAATAAATAAATAAATAAATAAAGGAATATGGATCATTTCTTCCACTGTGTGTGGTGATCACTAAGGATGAAAAGTCTGCAGTGTCAAAAGGACTTCATAAGCCAGACGAAAAGACAACCCTCAGAATGGGGGAAAATATTTGCAAATGAAGCAACTGACAAGGGAGTAATTTGCAAAATATACAGACAGCACATGTAGCTCAATATCGAAAAACACAAACAACCCAATCCAAAAATAGACAGAAGATCTAAATAGACGTTTCTCCAAAGAAGACATACAGATTGCCAACAAACACATGAGAAGATGCTCAGCATCACTAATTATTAGAGAAATGCAAATCAAAACTACCATGAGGTATCACCTCACGCTGGTCAGAATGGCCATCATCAAAAAATCTAAAAACAATAAATGCTAGAGAGGGTGTGCACAAGAGGGAACCCTCCTACACTGTTGGTGGGAATGTAAATTGGTACAGCCATTATGGAGAACAGTATGGAAGTTCCTTAAAAAACTAAAAATACAACTACCATACGACCCAGCAATCCCACTTCTGGGCATATATCTGGAGAAAACCATAATTCAAAAAGATACATGCACCCCAATGTTCATTGCAGCACTATTTACAATAGCCAGGACATGGAAGCAACCTAAATGTCCATCAACAAAGGAATGGATAAAGAAGATGTGGTACATATATACAATGGAATATTACTCAGCCATAAAAAGGAACAAAATTGTGCCATTTGCAGAGACATGGATGGACCTAAAGACTGTCACACAGAGTGAAGTAAGTCAGAACAAGAAAAACAAATATCGTATAATATCGCTTATATGTGGAATCTAGGAAAATGGTACCGATGAACTTATTTGCAAAGCAGAAATAACGACACAGATGTAGAGAACAAATGTATGGATACCAAGGGGGGCAGAGGGGGCAGGGTGAACTGGGAGATTGGGATTGACATATATACACTACTCTGTATAAAATAGATAACTAATGAGAACCTACTGTATGGCACAGGGAACTCTTCTCAATGCTCTGTGGTGACCTAAATGGGAAGGAAATCCAAAAAAGAGGGGATATATGTAAAACACAAATTTTAATTCTAAGCTTGTGTCATGTAGCACTTATATAGCCCTTTCCCCTGCTCCCCACAGCTCAACTAATTATTGTGTGTAGAAGGGGAGGGTTGAGATTTTGACCAAAAAATCCTTCAGAATGGTAATTCTGAGCCCCAGGGCCTTGGATAACTGAGAAATCTGTGAATTAGTGAATTGAGCCCTCCAATCTATACCACACAGCATCACCATTTTGGTTTTTATTTAAATCCAGTAAAATATGTGGTATGGAGAATGAGTTTTGAGCATAAAACAACACTGTCTATTTTACTCAGTAGATACACTAGTATCAGTAAGCAGCCATATGTTTTATAGATTGAATAAATGCTATTTTCCCACACATACCCTCCCCTGCCAGTTCTAATGTATATAGATATATTTTTGATTCATTAAAAAAGCCATTTATATAACATTAGTAGATTCATAGAACGTTCTCAATCAGTGTTTACTTAAAGGCCACTTGTACTATATGAGGGTCAACAAGACATTCTGATATCGAAAGAGAAGTCTCATATCAAAATCATGGAAAACACAAGGTTACCATGGACTTCATGAATAAACACACAGGGAAAAATGCCTGTAATTCAAAGTCCTCCATCACCGGAAAGCTGGGAAGCAGAGGGAAAATAGAATATCTGTACATGTGTATTATGTGTGTACATGTATACATATATGTGCACATGAATATATACAGAAACATACATGTATAACACATACATTCACGCACACACATCCCTATATACATATACATGCACATACTTAGACAATATACATGTATATGCACACATGTATACATCCATATACATGCATGTGTATGTGCATATATACATGCATGTACACATACATACATGCATATGTGGGTTAGGCACATGATTCTAAAGGAAACATAAGCAAGGAAAAGAAAGAAGGGGCAAAACTCTGTGTTTTCAGGTAGAATGGAGCTTACATCACTGGCTCAGAAAGTGCATGTCACTTAGGAGCTTTGATTCTCCACCTCCAAGGAAATAAGGGAATGAGCAGTTCTGATGTCTGGAAAATGTCATCCACATATTAACAGTGGTTCTCCTTGGGTGGCAGAGATGATGAGCAATGTTTACTTACTTCTTTAATTTTCTGCTCTTTTTCATATTTTATAATCAGCATACAGCATTTAGGTAATCAGAAAAATAAATACCTCTATTTTAATTTTGACTACTACTACTGTAGTAGTCTCTATGGAAAGTGGGTTTGTTGTCTCTCTAGAAAGGAAGCCCAGGCCAGTGGTGGCTGCATGAGCAGTTGGACCTCCAAAAACAAAGTGAAACGTGAGATAAGTTAGGAGTATGGGATTAACATATACACACTACTATATATAAAATAGATAACCAACAAGGACCTACTGTATAGCACAAGGAACTATAATCAATATTTTGTACTAACCTATAAGACAAAAGAATCTGAAAATAATATATATATACATATATATAAAACTGAATCACTTTGCTGTACACCTGAAACTAACACAACATTGTAAATCAACTATACTTCAATAAAAAAATAAAATTAAATAATTTTTTTTAAAAAGCAAAAGGAAACTCTCGCCAGGGACTCTGTGTTTCTAGCCTCTAGACCTCAGGGATTTTTCAAGAAAATCAGATCCATATATTTCTAACTTGTTCAGTATGAAATCTTCAAAATGTTTTAAGTGTTCTCTGATACGTATGAAATCCTTTGAACATTTTTTCTTAAAATAATTTGTCATTTCCGCTGACAAATGAAGGTAAATGTTTCAGCACCATACAGTGTCAGCCACCGAATGAAAGGTTTTTTCTTTCTGATTGTGAATTTCAGCAAACATTTTCTCTGTTGCTTCATCAGGTGCAGTTGAGAAATGAACAATCATGTGTATCTCACAGTGGGGAGAACAGGGATTTAGAGTGAGATGGCTGGAGTTCAAGTTTCGGATTCAGCATGTCCAGCAGGTTACTTCTCCCTGAGCCTTGGTGTCTTGAAATGTGAAAATACTTAGGTCAGAATATTTCGAGGATCAAAGAGCATCGCAGGTGAGAACCCTGGGGACCGAAGGAAATCTCCGCATTGGTTAGGACTCTGTCAGCTGCAAGGACCAAAAGCCAGCTAAAACTGGCTTATGCAGATGAAGGAATTTGTGGACAAATCATGGCTGGGAACGGAGCTGAAAGGACCCCACTTGTGTTAGGACCACACTTCTGTCTCCGCTGGCAGACAGGTCTTCATCATGGTGGCCCATGGCAATTCCAGGCTTTCATCCCACCAGCTTAGTGACTCCCCTTTTCCAAAAGCACCAAGAACAAAGTTCTGGGCTGGGCTCTTGCTGGCCTGATTAGGGTCACGTATCCACCCTGTGGTTTGGGGATGTGGTTCTGGAGATGTGCAGGGTGTGGTGCTCACATTGGTCAATCACGTGCCCACCCCATGTGCCAAGGGTGGGTTTACATGATCCATGAGTGGAGAGGCCCCCAATTCAATCAGCATGTATTACCTTAGGGGAGAACAAATGCTGATCCAATCAGGACACTAAAATGCATTTCAATGATATGATAATAATTGTGTGCGAGAATCGCTTTTCTTTCTTTTTTTTTTTTTTTTTGTGGTACGCGGGCCTCTCACTGTTGTGGCCTCTCCCGTTGCGGAGCACAGGCTCCGGATGCGCAGGCTCAGCGGCCATGGCTCACGGGCCCAGCCGCTCCGCGGCCCGTGGGATCTTCCCGGACCGGGGCACGAACCCGCGTCCCCTGCATCGGCTGACGGACTCTCAACTACTGCGCCACCAGGGAAGCCCTCTCCTCAGTTTCTTTTAGGTTCTCACAGCCTTAACAGTCCAGGGTCAGGTCAGGAAATAGACAGGCTAAGCAGTCCTACCAGGGATGAATGTCCTGTCTCCCTGTGTTGCAGGACTCTCTTTCTGAAGAGTTCCTGCCAAGCTTATAGGAGAGGAATTAGCAGCAACTCAAAGTCCATTCCCAATGCAAGGCTCTGAGAAAGTAAGCTCTCTTTGCAGGCTCAGCCTCTCCCAATACCTCCCTTCTCAAGGCCCCCCTTAGAGTAATGATGGGGAGTTGGTGGTAGGTCTCCCTCTCTCTCCTGCCAACTCTCTGACAGCCTTCTGGTGAGATGGCTGGCCAAAACTCTTGGCAGAACTCTAAACTTAGAACTTAGGAACTTAGTACCATTTGCCTATAATTTGGGGCTTTAACTGCAGTTCCCATCAACAGGGAAAATCCCATTCAAATGCTCTGATATGTTTTTTCTTTGTTTTATTTGGGTTAGCTTGGTTTTGCTGTTGTTGTTTGCTTTGCCTTAGCAAATAACAAGGTACTTCTAGATATTAAAAAAAAAAAAAACTCCCCCTGGAAAGCCCATCTTTGCTTTTCTAATCCCTTCTTGGCAAGTCCTCTGGATTGCATTCAATGACTGTGCTTTTTGTGCTTATCCTTGGGAAGAGCAAGGTTATATTTGCTTAGATGATAGACATCTTTCAAAGAAGCTTCTTCTTTCAAGATTGATTTTAAATTTAAAATCGGGTACTTGGGCATAAACAAATAGAGTATTCCTTTTCAGATCTAACTTTCTTAAAATTATGCATTCTATATTACATGCCTGGAACCGGTCATTGCAGAAAGACTCGTACATACAGTTAGGGAGTCCGTCTCTGATATGAACTATAAGCAAATATCTACTAAATCCATGTCTATGTACACAGATGTGCACATTCATGACTCCCATCAGTGTGTTCCCACTGTTACACTAATGTGCATTTTAGTAGGACCGGGCTGGAAGAGAGCTTCCGGTGGGACATCAATGCCTGTGGGGCAGGAGGTGGAAGAGAGAAGAGCAACTCAGCTAGGTCGCTGGAGGGGCAGTTTTCCCAGAAGGGATATATAGATTCAGACACGCAAGACTCAAACTGCACTTTGAACTTTGATACAAGGGGGACTCGTCGCATAGGAAGAGGAAGCCTGGCTGGTGTGAGGATGAGAAGCAAAAGCAGAGAGCATCCTTCTTCACTGCAGCATGGGAAAAGGGGAGAATTCAGTCCTTTCCTCCCCTCACCTCTTCATACATATGCAGCACTGCAAAAGAGAATTTACATCCATGTTTAACGTTTTTGGAAAAATTATTGTAAATAGGCAGAGCACAGAGGATTTTTAAGGCAGTGAAACTACTCTGTATGATACTATGATGGTGGGTACGTGTCATTCTGTATCTGTCTAATCTCACAGAATGTATGACACCAAGACTGAGTCCCAAGATAAACTATGGACTCTGGGTGTTAGTAATGTGTCAGCGTAGGCTCATCCATTGTAACCAATGTACCACGGTGATGGGGGGTAATGATAACGGGGAAGGCTGTGTGTGTATGGGGGCAGGGGATGTATGGGAAATCTCTGTACCTTCCACTCCATTTTGCTGTGAATTTAAAACCGCTCTAAAAAATAAAGTCTATTAAAAAATGACTACACAGACCTGCCTTCTGTAACACTGGAAAGAGCAAAACTGCATTTGACTCTGTCCAACCCACGCTTAAAGCAAGAAGCACCAATTTACATTCCCACCAACAGTGCAAGAGTGTTCCCTTTTCTCCACACCCTCTCCAGCCACTATGGAGATTCCTTAAAAAACTAAAAATAGAACTACCATATGATCCTGCAGTCCCACTACTGGGCATGTACCCTGAGAAAATCATAATTCAAAAAGAGTCATGTACCACAATGTTCACTGCAGCTCTATTTACAATAGCCCGGAGCTGGAAACAACCTAAGTGTCCATCCTTGGATGAATGGATAAAGAATACGTGGCACAGGGCTTCCCTGGTGGTGCAGTGGTTGAGAGTCCGCCTGCCGATGCAGGGGACATGGGCTCGTGCCCCGGTCCGGGAAGATCTCACGTGCCGCGGAGCGGCTGGGCCCGTGAGGCATGGCCACTGGGGCTGTGTGTCCGGAGCCTGTGCTCCGCAACGGGAGAGGCCACAACAGTGAGAGGCCCACGTACCACAAAAAAAAAAAAAAAAAAAAAGAAGATGTGGCACATATATACAATGGAATATTACTCAGCCATAAAAGGAAACGAAATTGAGATATTTGTAGTGAGGTGGATGGACCTAGAGTCTGTCATACAGAGTGAAGTAAGTCAGAAGGTGAAAAACAAATACCATATGCTAACACATATATATGGAATCTAAGGAAAAACAAAAAAAAAGAGGTCATGAAGAACCTAGGGGTAAGAGGGGAATAAAGACACAGACCTACTAGGGAATGGACTTGAGGATATGGGGAGGGGGAAGGGTAAGCTGTGACAAAGTGAGAGAGTGGCATGGACATATATACACTACCAAACGTAAGGTAGATAGCTAGTGGGAAGCAGCCGCATAGCACAGGCAGATCAGCTCGGTGCTTTGTGACCACCCAGAAGGGTGGGATAGGGAGGGTGGGAGGGAGGGAGACGCAAGAGGGAAGAGATATGGAAACATATGTATATGTATAACTGATTCACTTTGTTATAAAGCAGCAACTAACACACCATTGTAAAGCAATTATACTCCAATAAAGATGTTTAAAAAAAAAAAAGCAAGAAGCACTATCACTTAAGACCTGTCTCAGGGTAGGCTTTTTCCAATAGCACCTGGCTGGGATCTCTCTAGAGGATTCTCTGCTTTCCTGTTGGATGCCTGCCCCCATGCAATTGTAATCTAGCCCAGGTATCTAAGAAGATGCAGACACCAGCCCGGCAAAACAAGCAGGGGACATGTTAATAAGTCATACCCCTTGGCTTTCTCCTGGAATAAGTCTTTTTCTCCGGCCACCATATGGAGTTGATTCACCCCCTGGAGAGGAAGGCTGCTGCTCCTGTCCTGCAACTGCTGGGAATTTTATGCCTAATAAAGGCTTCATTTAACACACAAGTATAATTATGGCTTGTATGTAATGGCTGGGAGGTCTAGAGGTTTGGTATATTTTTATTAAAATGTGCACATTCTTCCACCTGTAGTTTTTAAGAAGCGGGGAAAAATAGTGAAAACGTGTCCATCTCTAATGATGCGTCTACTCGCATCTTCTTGCAAATGAGATACAATATTGAGGGCCTCTCACACATAGATGCGAATTTATTTAATAAATAGGAATAAAATAGTTGTGTCAAATTCTGCTGGTATGGATCCCTTCTTCCTCTTTTCTCAAAATCTTTGACATTGAATGTGGGTTCCAGAAAGACAGGTTGCTCCAAAGACACAATTTATGCATTGCTAGATGCACCTTAGCAAGGGCTGCAGGCGACTTAAAGAGATTTAAACAATGTAGAGATGGCCTCAACGATGACTTCATTCTTGGTCCCAGAGAGCACATCCATTACCTCTGCTAATGCCTACATTTTGGTTTTCTTGAATGGTTTGCCTCTCAGGCTCAGAAAGAGGATTCTTTCCCATTAGTTTCCACTCCCACCTCCTCATTAACCCTTCAACTTGGAAAGAAAAGAAAAATTGGCAATCTCTGAAAACATTCTGTTTGGGCTTTTGTGTGGTACTTACAGGATGCCTAAATTAGCTCAGAGGATTCTGGGCGGGCAATCCTTATCACATCTATTGTTAACCCATCAGTAGACCCAAACTGCCTAAAGCAAGTTTTCCACTCAATAATTAGCCAATGGTTTCATTTGGTGGTTTCTTCCATCAACTAATTACAGCCTTCAAAAGAATGGTATCACTGCCTGGCTAGAAGAAAAGTTAAGCTAATCAAAAGCCATTTTCAGAGTCGACTGAAAAGGGAGAAAATGAATTTAGGATATCAAAGAAATCATGCTGCCAGCTTTGGGGAGACAGTGAATTTACAGCATGGACTTCTAAAACTCGTCTTTAACCCTGTGCTTCCTTGACTAAGTTGTGAAAATATGAAGCTAGGGATATCAACAACCTATTAGGATTATTAGAAAGTCCTCAGGTCCACAAATAAAAAAGTGACGTCAAAATCACTTCCTCAAAGTCTCAGAACAGAATTGAACTAAAACCTTGATCCCTCTAAGATTCCTTGAAACTTTTAGAATAGAGTTCTCTTTGAATAAAATGAAATAAAGTGTAGAGGAAGAATAATCTTACACTGATTTGAATATATTCACAATAATTTTTTTTATTTTTTATTTTTGGCTGTGCTGGGTCTTCACTGCTGCGCGCAGGCTTTCTCTAGTTGCAGCAAGTGGAGGCTACTCTTCATTGCGGTGTGCAGGCTTCTCATCGCGGTGGCTTCTCATTGCGGAGCACAGGCTCTAGGCGCTCAGGCTTCAGTAGTTGTGGTTCGCGGGCTCAGTAGTTGTGGCTCACGGGCTCTAGAGCACTGGCTCAGTAGTTGTGGTGCACGGGCTTAGTTACTCCGCAGCATGTGGGATCTTCCAGGACCAGGACTCGAACCCATATCCCCTGCATTGGCAGGCAGATTCTCAACCACTGCGCCACCAGGGAAGCCCCACAATAATTTTTTTTTTTTTCAGTACGTGGGCCTCTCACTGTTGTGGCCTCTCACGTTGTGGAGCACAGGCTCTGGACGCGCAGGCTCAGCAGCCATGGTTCACGGGCCCAGCCGCTCCGCGGCATGTGGGATCTTCCCGGACCGGGGCACGAACCCGTGTGCCCCTGCATCGGCAGGCGGACTCTCAACCACTGCACCACCAGGGAAGCCCCCCCACAATAATTTTTAAGCATAGTAATTAGTCATTAATGTACAGTAGTTTGCAGAGGTAGCTCTGATTACTGTAACTTTCAAAGAGCCAAACCAGGATTTCTGTGTCTTCATTGGTTCCTGGGCACCCGACAATGGTGTAAATGGACTGGTGGTTTGGAGCGTGTAGAATTTACAGATGCACATTCATTGTCACTCACTAGACCCTGACACCTCAAGGAGATGCTGCTCTGGCAACCCAGGCCTTTGCGCCTCAGATGAGCAGAGCTGTCTGCCAGAATTGAAGGAAGATGATCCAAAAACATACCTTTGTCATTTAAACCCAGAGTCTGGGGGTTATGTGATACCTGGTAAATATGTTCCAACCTTATCTTTGTCTTTTTGCTCTTTCTACAAAGTTGAATGCATCACTTTTGGTTTCAATATCATTCAAATATTCTCCTATTCATTATTTTTAAAGTTTTGTTGTTTTGCTCAGTCTAGAATTTAGTTTTGCTTATGGAATGAGGAAGGATCTAATTTTATCTTTATTCCAAATGAGAAGTCCAATATTTTACTGGTTAGTTCATTTTTTTTTCCTCACTAGTTTACAATGCCACCTCCTGCATATACTTTTCAAACATGCATATGTAAGGGTTTGTTCTGGGCTCCTTACTTTATTCCATTGGTCTATCCTAGAAACAGACGCTACACTGTCTATTACTATTATTTTATAATAAATCTTCATACCTAGTAAAATGTGTCTTTCGTTATTTTTATTCTTGTCCAAAACTGTCCTAAATGTGCTTGACCATATAATATTTATATGAATTTCAGCATCTACTTGTAAAGTGAAAAATCATGTTGGGACATTATTTGGAATTACATTGAATTTATACATTTATTTGGGGAGAATTGCCATTGAGTCTTTCTTTCTCTGAAAATAAAACTTGGTATAGCTCTCCATCTACTTAGGTTTCCTTTAATTTTTTCCAAAATTGTCTTTTGTTCCTAGTTACCTTACAGTTTGTGGTGCCATACTAATTATATCTTTTTTATTTGCATTTGCGATTATTTGTTGCTCACATGTAAGCATATAATCATTTTTACATGTAGAAACCTTGCTGAAATTTCATTATTTCAAATAATTTGTGAGATAAGGAAACTTTATTTCTTTCCATTTTTTTTATATTGATCTTAGTGCACTGCCTAGGACCCCAATTAAATGAGGGAAAAAGGCAGAGATACCGATATTCTTATCTTTTTCCAGATATTTAAGGAACTGCCTCTAAGGTTGCATGTTTTTGTGTGTACCTGTTGTGGGTATTTGTGGGTTTTTTTTAACCCTGTATCGAGTTAAGGAAGTTCCCTTCCCATAACAGTTGTTAGAAAAAAAAAGAGAAAATCTCATATAAACATTTCAGTTTAGCAAAATCTGGCTTTCCCAAAGCCCATTTTGAATCTCATGGACACTGAGTTACTAAAGAGTTTCTCTGAAGAGGTTTTGCATGTGCTTCTTCTTGGTGCCCCAAGAGTATCCACTACTCTGAACCAATTCTTCTACTAATGCCTTGGCTTGTGATTTTTCACCCCTTAAGGGTTAGGATTCCAATTCAGATACAGGTCCAGTGATTCAATTTCTCAGAAGGATTTGGTTTTCCATGTCAGATTCATGGTATAGATGAGCTTCCTTGTCATCCCACAATTCTGTAAAGGGAGTTTAATACTGAGACCAAGCAGGACCCTGTGGGACCTTCCTGGGGACAGACCCCTCCCATGTCCCCTGCCCCTTGTCTGTAGAAAAGCTTTAGCCTCCTAAACTCCCTCCCTGAGTTTGAAAGAGCCAATTTAATCAGAGAAGTGAGAAAATACAGAAACAGAGGAAAACAGTCAAGCAAGACAAAATAATATTAGTTGAGCCATAAAACAAAGTCAAAGCCCTTTAGTTCCTCCTTAAGGGCTATGGATAATATCCTGAGGCATATCCTTGACTCATTTTAGAGATACTAAAACCTCCACCAGGTGGAAGAAGGTAACTGCATGCTGACCACCAGCATGTAGACCCCAGACTGGTTTGAACCAGGGGGTTGATTATGTTAACTCTGGAATACTACCCTGTTACTTCACCACCAACCAATCATAAGAATGTCCACAAGCTGATCATGCACTCTGCGACCCTCTCCCTCATCTTGCCTTTAAAACTCTTTCACTAAAAGTTTTCTGGGAGTTCAGGTCTTTTGAACATGAGCTACCTGTCCTCCTTACTTGATACCACATTGGGCATCTTGCAAAAACATTGTACTTTCCTTCAGCACAACCCAGAGTCAGTAGATGGGCTTTGCTTTGCATGGGTGGGTGGACTCAAGTTTGGTTCAGTAACAATATTCCCCTTTCTCCAGGGTTATAGGTGTTCTGAAGTCTTGACTTCATACAGAGACCTCCCATCTGACTCCCATTTATGCAGGAACAAGAAATAGGAACGCTCTATGGGCATTAAAACTCAAATCCATAGCCCTAACTGAGTCACTAGACCCTGGGGACAGTTGCTGCATTGCTCATGGCTTCCTGTCCTGATGGTCAGCTCTTCTCTGCTTCAGACACACTTAATGTCACTCGTTCTCAAACTTTTTGGTTTCAGGAAACCCTTTACATTTGTAAAATCTATTGACAACTCCAAAAACCTTTATTTGGGTGGATTATATAGGCTAATAGTTACTGTATTCGAAATGAAAACAAAAAATATTTATTTAATAATTCATTTAAAATACCAGTAACAAATCCATTAAATGTTAACACAAGTTATGTATTTTTATTTAAAAATACACTCTCCAAAAGAAACACATTTGTATAAAGAGTGGCATTGCTTTACATTTTTGCAAATATCTTTGTCTAACTTAATCAAAACAGCTGAATTCTCATATCTGCTCCTGCATTTAATCTGTCATGATATACTGTTTTGGTTGAAATATATAAAGAAAATCCAGCCTCACACAGATAGGCAGTTGGAAAAGGGAGGAATATTTTAACAGCTTTTTCAGATAACTATAGATATTCTCCTTTGATAATACACCTGAACTCAAGTGGTAGTTTTTTACAGATTGGTTGCAGTGTGGAATCTGAAACCATGATGCTGTACCTCTCTACTCCGTAACAATAAAACATGTTTGGTCAATCTTACAATTGGGTTGGATCTTGCATGCATGATTTTATACATTTAAAAAATATTGGTTCACTGTTTTTCAGATCTTCCAAACATTAATATATTTCATTCACAATATTAAAAAACCACATTCATTAAAATCACCAGCTATCTCATAAATATTATGAAAGTAGTTTTAATGTCACAGACCTCTACAAGGAGTCTTTAGGGGTCCCTAGATCACTTCGAGAACCATTGCCTTAAGTGATACGGTTATATTTTATTCACCACCTCTCAGGTTTCAGCTCTTCCATATCTGCTAATTTTCCTAAACCAGAGACAAGAAATCTATTCTGTCAACAAAGAAACATGCTACAGTGAAGAGTTACAAAAAGCTGTCAATAATCTCAACAATGTCTTCAAGCATAAACTTTCTGCTTGCTCACCATGGGCCAGGCTCTGTTCCAGACAACAGTCTAGTGAGTAAGAGAACATGAATTAAATTTATGAATAAAACAGTTCTATTGGTTTCTACTGGAGATCCAACTTCGTTTCTCTCACAATAGTCCAATAACTATCGTTCATCAAATAATTCATACTTGCATTTTAAAAATACAAGTTGCCAAGGGTTATATGGGAACTCTCTGTGCTATCTTTATAACTTTTCTGTAAATCTAAAATTATCCAAAATAAAAGTTTGATTTTAAATTAATTAATGCAGTGTGCTTCCACCAAGTTTTCTTGAGTCAGAAGTATTGCATTATGAACTCAGTTTGAGCTGGTAGCCTCTCTCTTATAAAGACATTGACTTTATTTAGAAACTTGAATTCCAAAACAGAATAATGATTTGATCACAAAGGAAGAGATGAGTTTGGAAGGAGTATAAAAATGAATTCAAACTATACCCCAATATAAAATTAAAAATTAAATTAAAAAATAAATAAAAATGAATTCAGAAACACTATACATTATTAAAACACATATATTATGTTAGTATGTATCCTATTACATTTCTCTCTTACTCTGTGTCAGTCTCTAAACTAAATGTACTTCTTTTAACTTTTACAGTAACCCTATGCATTAGGCACTATCAATCTCTACTCTTCACAGAGCTACTCAGAAAGTTCAGTAACTTGTTTGTCAGTGACAGAGCCAGAGCAAAAGACAGTCTCTCTGGATCCAGAGCCCCTGCTTTTAGCCACTTGGCTCTACAGTTCTTATTGATGTGATTTCCAGAAATGGAAACATTTACAGCCATTGAAGCCACCACAGTGAACGGAGAAATGTTTTCATTGTTGTTGGACTCAGTCCCTCATTCTCATGCTACCTTTCTCCTGAAGCCACTTTTAAGGATATGACTGTGGATGGTTTGGTTGGGTGTCTGGAGGGTGGCTTCATTGGGTGATATATCAAGGTATCCAAAAGCAGAAGCCCAGAAATCCAAAGCAGTCCTCAGAGGAAGAAAAGGGGGATTTTAGATACTCTCCCTACCAGAAGGGAAATTAAACAAATGAATTTAATACAATTAATGTTTACTTTTTAAATTTATTTTTTTACTTTTAAAAAAATGTTAAACATTTCATTGAAGTATAGTTGATTTACAATGTCATTTTAGTTTAGGTATTCAGCACAGTGATTCAGATATATATAGAGAGAGATAGATAGATAGATAGATAGATACTCTTTTTCAGATTCTTTTCCCATGTAGGTTATTACAGAGTACTGAGTAGAGTTCCCTGTGCTATACAGTAGGTCCTTGTTGGTTATCTGTATTCATATATAGTAGTGTGTATCTGTTAATAATTTAATGTTTACTTTTGCTTACACAACACCTGATAAGTTTTGTCAGCATTTTATTCTGGAGATTTTTAAAACATACTCAAAAACAGAGATAATAGACATGTAAGCCATAATCAGCTAAGTTAAACAATTATCAACATTAAAGCAATCTGGTTTAATCATTCACTCACACACTTTTTTGGAAGGATGGCTAAAGCATTTTAAAGCAAATCCCATATTTTTTTTAAGATAACCATGGTATAACGATCTCTTAACAAAATGAACGATTCCTCAATATCATCTAATACCCAGTTTGGGTTTATAGTCCCCTGATTGTCTCAAACATAACATTGCATGGTTAGTTTATTGAAATCAGGGTCCAAATAAGTTCCATACATTGCATTTGATTGATCAGTCTCTAAGGATTCTTTTCATCTCTAACAGTCTCCCTTCCCCTCATTTTCTTTTATGTCATTTGTTTGTTAAAATAACCAGGACATTTGTCTCCTTGCATTTTCTACATTCTACATTAGGTTCTTTGTTTCTTTGTGGTGTTATTTAACACATTCCCCTACTCTTTATATTTCCTCTAAACTGATAATCAGATGAAAAGTCTTGATTAGATGCTAGAGGTTTGCTTGTTTGTCCAAGAATGTGTCATGGGTGTCCCATTCTGAGTGATGCTAGATGTTAGTATTGAGTCAGTAGGCTTCAGTGCTGTCAGCCTGGTCCAGCTATTAGAGTTCCCATCGACCTTCACCTAATGATTTTAGCAGGCAGTTGCTAAGTGGTTGCCTATGTTCACTTTCTCATGAGGGGCTACAAAATGATCATCTAATTCCATCATTCCTTCTGCTTTTATTAGCTGGAATTCTTCTATAAACTTCACTCTGAAATATGGTTGGATTTATTTTATTTCTCTATAAATTCATCTGAGAGCTTTTGTCTTTTAATAAGGAGTCTAGACCATTTATGTTCAGTGACCTATTTGATAAGTATCCTCTTTCTTTTCTTTCTTTCTTTCTTTTTTGCTCATTATATTTTTGTTTTCTTTTCCTATGTTTTGCTATATGGACTATACTTTGCATTTTTGTTATTCAGTGTCTTGGAGCGTATATATGGTAGACAACCTATATGACTTTTTCTGAGGCCATGCCCCTTTGCCTAAGAATTCTTCTCGCACCTCTGTGGGTGAGCCCTTGGCAACTGTATTTGTACAAAATGACCCTAGAACACTGGCCTGACATGAATGAACTAAGGGTAGACGTTTGACTCTAACTGGGCTGATCAAATTCTCTCCCCTGGGGATTTGGAATTGGGACCTTACATGCACTAGTCAATTTCTTACTAGAAGTAAGAAAATCTGTAAGCTTGAGCTGTGTTTGCATGTTTGCACCATTCATAGTGGAAACTGGGGAGAAGGAACAAAATGAAAGAGAGGTGCAAATATATGTAAATGTATGTATTCTAGAGCAAGAGAAGGCAAGGGGCAAGAGAGGGTGGGGTAGCAGGGAGAGGGAGAAGCCTGCCTGAGCCCCCAGGTTACCTGTAGCTCTTTGGCCCCTGAATCTCATCCTCCATGGCCCTGTGCACATCCTGCCTTGGTTGCTTGGAGACATCCCAGCCACATTTTAGGGGGACCAACCTGGTGTTGGTTTCTGGCCATGTCACATTTTAAGGCAGCTGTTTTCTCTCAGAGGTGACATGGGACAACTTCCAAAAAGACTCATCATTGCTGACTCACTGACCCCTTCACCTTGGCTCCTGGTTCTCTGGTGCCCACACCCACTCAGATCCTCTCTGTTGAAGTTCCATCACCCCTCTTGGGGTAGAGCCATCCCCTTAAGAAGGTGGCTCTTTTTCTCACACACACCTGGCCCACATCTCATCATAGGACACTTGTGCCTTCCACAGGGAAGGGATGTATCTGGGGAGGTGGTCTTTGAAGCTTCTCTCACTAGACTTGAGATTAAGAGAAGCACTTCCTCCATGGGTGGGGACAGAGGTCATAGCACCACCACCCTCTCTCCACCCCACACGACACACACACACCAGACAACATTTTGTGCAGAAATCCACTCTGGAATTTCCAGCTTCAAACATTTATAAGCATCAGAAGGGTGTTGAGCTCAGGGTCACAAAATTAGCTCTTGGCCACCTCCTTTCCAGATTATGCTTAGATGATCAGCTCTTTACTGCCCTGGGCTCCAGGCTAACTGGGCAGGTTTTCATTTCTACAAATGTAATACACATAGTATTTTCTAAGTCTCATCTGCTCATTCAGAACTAAGGGTTATTATTTATTCAAAATATACTAAATGAATGGGGTCAATTGGAAATCTCCCAAAACTTAAAATAATCTGAGTGTTTAATAGATTGATTCATTCTTTGATTTTTTTTCTCTCTCATTTGGCTTAATATTTCCTTAAGTTTAAAACTAATACTTAATACCAACATCTTCTATTTGCCTATTCTTTAGCATTTGCAACATGATTTCAGGTGAATCATTTCATTCTACCTTCCTAGCAATCCTTTAGTGTTAACCTCATTACGGAGGATAAGAGAACTTGATCCATTATACAGATCCAGATGCTCCTTATTCTATGCTGCTACTACAGCTTAAGTAAATACATAAATACGGTTAAAACAACAACAATGACACATGGACCCCTGCCTGAGAAAAGAGATTTTAATCACAGGTCACATTTGTAGTGGAGTGAGCTATTACCTAGAGTGGAATCTCGGTCCCCAGAGTTGTGGCTAAGGGCAGTCAGCAGGGAGGCCACCAGCTGGATGGATTAAATTACCTTCTTTATGCCAATGGCTCAATCTTCCTGGTGAGGTAGGAGTGGGACGTGGGGAGAATGTAAGAACTTTCTTTCCTGAGACTCCAAAACGAAAGCATCTCTATGTTATAAAGATGTCTGATCTCCAATGCTCTGTAGGCCTGTGAAGTTAAGGAGACCACATTCATGTCAAAGTCATGTAAAAAGAATACAAACTGTGAGTACCTCCATTTCCCTGAGTTTCATATGTTGGCATTCCTCCTGAGCCGCAGATCTCATCCCGAAATGCCTTGGTCCCCCAGGAATCAAAAGTGCTTACAACACGCACCCAGCCTCTTATTTCACCCCATCACTGCCAGCTGGAGCTTCCCACCCAAGCCCTTTTTCGAGTTAAGATTAATAAATATATTTGACACTGAAATCATCTTTTCCCCTGTGCCTTCTCCCTTGCTCTGAATTCTGACTCCTTTCTCAAGGCATGATAAATAGATACATAATTCATTATGGGATAGATTTGCCTTCTCCTTTTGCTGCACTTCTTCCATTTGCAACTTCCTAGCACCTTCCAGCTTTAAGAGAGAAATTCCTGCCCATTCCTACCCCCGTCCAAGTCACTAACAGTATATTTTGTAAGTTCCTCCAAGTTGTCTGTATAATATTCTATTTTGCTGATATTCCAAAATATATTCAACTCTTCATTAGTTCATAATATTTCCAAGATTTTTGTTGTTGGAAACAGATCTGTAATCAGCATCTTCTTCTTCCCATATTGTTTACCATATTTATGCTTATACTTCTGTGGGATAGATTCCTAGCTCTCAAGTACTGAGTCAAAAGGTACGCCTATGTTCAATTTTAATAGATGTTGTCAAATTGCTTTCCAAAATGTGCTGAAACAATGTACGTTCCAAGTGTCATGGATGAAAATCCTCTTTTTTTCCCTGCCAGTATTACGTGTTATCACTCATGAATTTTTACCAATCTGGTAATTATGAATGATATCTGATCGTTACCTTAATTTGTAATTTCCCTGACTGTGAGGGATGTGAAGAATATTTTCATATGTTTTTTGAATGTATTGTTTGGATTATTTGCTCATTTGGGATTTACTTTTCTATGAAGTGTCTATTCATATTCTTTGTCCATTTTTAGTTTGAGTTTTCTCTATTCATTATCAATATAAAAAGCTACTCTTTAAATATGGGAATTAAACTTTAATCTGTCATCAAAACACAAATATATCCCTATTTTACACTAATTTATAGATTTAATGTGTTTTTTCTATTAATTTTGGGGGTTTTTTAAATTAAAGCATGCTCAACTCTCTTTGATAGTATATTTCTTAACATTTATTTATTTAATCAACTGGAATTCATTTTTTGTATAAGGTGTTAAGTGAAACATTACTTTCTTTTTTTCTGAAGCACTGAGAAACTTCTTAGCAACATTTATTAAAACAGCTTTTGAATCAAGCATAATAGCACTTTAATTATATTCAAAATTCTTATGTATTTTAGGGCCTATTAATGTCTCATTAGGATCCAGTGAGCCAGCTATTTTTATAACAAATTTTAATAATTTCAAATTGGTAAGATAAGTTTTTCCTCTCTTCTCTCTTTTCATCTTTTAAAAAAGAAGATATAGGAAATTATATTGTGCTTATTGAGGTGAACTTTGGAATAATAGTTTCAAACTTCGCAACTTTGATTACAGTGGCATTACTCAGATAACATACACTAATTTAGAGGCCATCACCTTCTTTAGGCTTTAGGAACAAGGCTGATCTATTTAGACAAGTCTGAATTCAGATCTCAAGTTCTTATTTAGTTTTCTTTATATTTCTTATTAGAGCTGTTTTTACATATTTTATATTACTTGTTGTTTAGTGAATCAAATCCCCCTACTTATCAAAATACACTTAATTATACTTTAACTTTCAGAGAAACTTTTAAAGTATTAATGATTCAATGCTATGAGTCTGTAGAAGGAAATATGACTCACAAGAGTTTGGGAAGATTTCAAAAATTAAATCCTTTGAAACCATAATAAATGATTCCAATGAGACATCTGTTTGAATAGGCAACTGGCTAGCAGCCACCAGTGTATTCTCTCTTGATGTCTCCCCAAAATACCCATGAAGACACAAGAAAAGTTGAAAACATAAAACAAAACTGAAAACTAAGAGAGGCAGTTGACCTAATTTTAGAATTGACATTAATTATATGTCAGATAACACAGGATTGAGAAAAAAGACAATGAGGGCTTATCTCATGAAATATCTTGACTTTTCTTCATGAAATCAAAACCACCTGAGCAAAGGGAAGAGATGCTTTGCATCTCCCCAAACATGTATCCCAGGAAGCAAGGATTTAGGGTTTGTACTAAAAAGGAAATGGTATCATCATTCTTCTGCCTCCAAGATGCTGCCCTGGGAGTTGACCGCTCTAGTTCCTGTACTGCTTCTTTCCCTGTCTCTCTTACCTTAATGTATCTACTTATTCAAAGACCTAAAAAAAGATTCAATCAAACCACAGGGTATTGTTCCTTGCTAACCCTTGGGGGCCACTTTGCGAAGCAAATTAAATGTCCATTACTGCCACCTGATCTCTTATGGTCATCCTTCTGTGTCTCAGCCAACCAACTCAGGGCTAGATATAATCCTTAAAAAATGAGAAGCATGTGAAGTGAGTGCCACATTCACTAAGGCTTTCCCTCTCAAGGTATTTTCCAAACCATGGTAACAGGAAAATAGAGGCCAAGAAATGAGTAGAAATCTCACAGGATGGGAGAAATGAAGATGGGAGTTTGGGATTGCTAAGGTGGCTGGTATTTGGGTGTCAGGACACCAGAGAAGAGGAAGCTGCAGAAAGGAAGTTCAAAAAGTCTGTTTAAAAGTATTGTTTTTGCCTAAGTCAATTTCTAAGCTGCGCATGCCCAAGATGGGAATCTAGAAGGCTTGAATCAGTAGCTGCTGGGAGGCTAAAAGCTTAACAGGGATTTTAGGGGGTCACAGAGTGGGTATATATTAAAACAATTCCAGCTCAGTCAGAGTGGAAGGATCTTGGTGAACATCTCAGAGAGCCCAGAAAGACCACACCCCAGGAGAAAGGAATATGCCCCAGGACTAAAACAAGTGCTGAAACAGGGGTGAGGTAAGGTTCCCAGGGTGCAAACTTTCATGCCCCTGAGAGTGAATGGTTCATTTAATACTGTGCTCTGGGCAACTCACTTACCTCATCCTAGTTTTGGCCGTGCAGACAAGGACTTCAACATCACCGTCATTAATATGCTTTAAAACACACACACACAAACACACAACAAAAGGATGTATAAAATGATTGAAAGGGAGGACATTTTAATACAGAATTTAAATTCTCATGAAAAAACAAAATCAATATTTGAGAATTAAAATACCTAAATAAAATCATTAAAAATTAGTGAATGAATTAACAACTGGAGGGACAGAGCAGAAGTCATAATTAGTGAATTCAAAACCAGGTTGATAGAAAGATAGCCAAATAGAAGTATAGAGACGAAAAAAAGGAAAGAAAAAGAAAACCAAACTTAGAAACAGAAGATAGAGCCATATGGGACATAGTCAGAGATCTAACATAAGTGTAATTATGCTACACTTTGGAGTCACCAAAAAAGAAAAGAGAGAAACTGAGGAATTAAATTAGAACTAAAAAAAGAAAGATAAATGAAAATCTCTTAGACATTAAGACACATATGCACACTTCTAAATGACTGCTAGGTCAAAGAAGCAATAATAATGGAAATTAATAAGTATTTTGAGCTAAAAGGTTATGAAATATATTCAGAAATTATGAGATGCAGTTACTTAGCAGGAATTTAAGAGTTTAAATGCATGTTTTTTTAAAAAAAGAAAGTCTTAAAAACAGTGACTTAAGCATTCAATCCAACAAGCTAGACAAGGAGAGCCAATTTAACCCAAAGAAAGTATAAGAAAAGGGATAATAAAATTAAGAGTAGAAATAAATGAGATAAAAAACAGTATATAATAGAGAAAATCAACCAGGCCAAAAGTTGATTCTTTGAAAAAAATAAATTTGATAAATCACTAGTAAGACTGCTCAAGAAAAAAAAGAGGGAAAACACAAATTATCTGTATCATTCATGAAAAGAGAAACATTACTACAGGTCCTACAGTTATTATTTATTTAAAGAATTATGCAAAGATACTATAAACAACTTTGTGCTAATAAATTTGAAAATTTAGATGAGATGAACCAATTCTATGGGAAAAAACGTACAAAATAATATCAATCTTACATAACTTCATTCTGAAAATAAAAAGAAAAGTCGTGGTCAGGGATTTTTTTTTTTCTGGGAAAGAGCAGAAGGGAACTTTCTGGGGTGAGGCAAATATCTATATTTTGATCTTTCTGGTGGTTACAAAGTTGCATACATGTGCAAAAATTCACCAAGATGTATATTTATGATTTTACACTTTATATGAGTTACATCTCAAGAAATACAAAGCAAAAAATAAAAGCCTTTTATACTCAGATTTCTCTAATTTCATACTCTAAGGCAATTAATTTTTGACGATGTAAAAATAATTGTGATCTATTTAGGAAAGCACATAGAACACCACTCAGCAGAAGCATACACAAAGAAAAAGACTTGATCTTATCGCACAATTGTGGCCAATGATTGTACACTTATAAATTTTAAGTACCAATCAGTGATATTAAAAAAAATTATTTTTCTATGCCTATGTCATGAAGATATTTTCTTATAACAATTTCTATTAACATTTTAGTTTTGGTCTTTTATCTATCTGGAGGCTATGTTCCTATGCCATTTAAAAAAACTTTTTATTAGAGTATAGTTGCTTTACAATGTTGTGTTAGTTTCTTGCTGTACAGCAAAGTGAATCAGTCATATGTATACATATATCCACTCTTTCTTAGATTTCCCTCCCATTTAGGTCACCACAGACCACTGAGTAGAGTTCCCTGTGCGCTATACAGTAGGTTCTCATTAGTTACCTGTTTTATACATAGTAGTGTATATATGTTAGTCCCAATCTCCCAGTTCATCCCACCCTCCTATACAATTTTAGGTAAGGATTCAGTTTCTTTCTTTCTTTCTTTCTTTTTTTTTTTTTTGTATAGTGATCATCTTCTTTGCTTGTTGAAATAATTTTCTTCTTTTTTATGCATTAATTTCCACTTATACATGGATCTGAGTTCCCAAGTCTATTCTATTTGTTTTCATGCCAGTCCTACACTCTTGCCATTCTGTGGCTTTGTCTTAATATCAGGGAGAGTGAGTTCTTCTCAAAGTTATCTCCTTGTTAACTTAGCTAATCACAGATTTTTATCCCTCAAAGGATGTTTAGTAAATCAAGTTCTTTATAAAACTTCCAGTCAGAATTTTGTGTGGGATTTTGTTGAATTATGTTTATTATTTCAGCTCCCATATTTTTCATATTTTATGAAATATGAAACTTGGTTCTTTTTATGATTTTTTCCTGCTTTATATTAATAATATCCCCCTTATATCTTGGACATATTATTATGCTTATTATAATTTGTTGTTGACCTAATCTAATAATTCTCCTTTTTGCAATACGTTTTTCCCTTTTGTTGATATTTTTTAAGTGGTTGTGTTTTTCTCTTGTCTGTTCTTTTGACCTGTGACTTTAAGTTTCCTTGGGAATATCAGCTACCTTATCCTGTAACGTGCATAGGGAAGGGTCAAAACACACACCCTAGTTCTCATCCTACTAGATAGCTTAGGGGAGAGTAGGGGTGAACACATAGAACTCCACTGGTCACCATCTCTTTGCTGTCATGCCACCAGGCAACTGTTGGGCCAGGAAGCCATCTATAAACTCATCCAAAGAAACAGCTCTGGGATTTAGGAGGGTGATGGGTGGATGTTAAAGGCCTGGGCTTGTTGCCACATCTGATTTCCTCTGCTCTGTGGGGCTTCTATGAAGCTCTGATATTTCCCTGTCAATGTGTGGTGTACTATGGCAACCTGCAACAATCTTCCAGCTGAATGGGACAGGCAACAGCCAAATGTAAAATCCTCTTGAGGTTCCATATCTTGATTGAAGTGTGGCTTACCTGGGGTATACATTTGTCAAACACATTGAACTGTACACTTGAGATCTGTGCATCCCATTATAAGAACACAATACCTAGGAAAGACAGGACATCTACTATCATCACCCTTATTTTACTGCTATTGAACACTGAGCTGGAAAAGCTAGCAATTAAAATAAGTTGTAAAACTAAATAAGAATTATAAATATTCAGAAAAAAGATATAATATTGTATTTCTTTGCTCTTATTGCATTTTCTCTGGAATCCCCAAAAACTCATTGAAAAAAATATTAGAACTACTGAGAGTTTAGTAAGATTGTCAGTTAATCAATAAACCCACACTGATCTATAACTGGGGGCACAGTTCAAATGCTTACAGCACTTTCACCTAATGAAAATGGATGAAAGAAAATAAACTGTTAGGAGGGTAATACAATTTTTTAAATTTTATTGAATTGTGGTTTAAACAAGTGATATAAACATCTGTGATACTGAAGATTATATTTTAAATTTGAAGTAGAAAAAATATGAATGGAGAAATCAGAGCAATTTTATTTTATATATTTTTTTCTCACTTGGAGATGCTGTTTTAAGCCTGAAAAAATGACATATTTTGCATAAAAATATCAATATCAAGCTTTATATTTCCATTGTAATGTGCAGAACAGAATTCAACCTTGAATTCTTTAACTGGGTGCAATATTTAATTTTATATGGTTTCATATTTCATGAGAGAAAACAGCTGCTCACAAACTTAGGAAGTTCCGAACCTAACAGAATCTTTGTACAATGCTTTTTTTATTTAGTGCAATCACATTCCGGATATTTGTAGAATTACGGAATTCTGGCGTAATGATGTAAATATGTACCACAATATTGTACTGAGTTCAGAAACTTTTCTTTGTAGCTGTTCATTCAGTCTTCTTCTGATAAAGAAGAAGTGAGCACTATTGGTAATTTTTCTCAAAATATGAAGTTATCACAGTAGACTGTGTAGACTGGTTTAGAGGTTTAAGAGAATTGATTCTGCAGCCAGACCACCTGAATTCTATCCTTGCTTCAACACTCAGGAAGTGTGACCTGGGGCCAGTTTCTCAGCGTCTCTGGGCCTCAGTACATAATCTGTAAAGTGATGAGGCTTATAGCACCTACATCAGCAAGAAGATTAAATTACCTAATATACGCAAAGCTCTTAGATGATCCCAGTGCATAGAAAGCTCAGTTATTATTAAGAACCTGTTTTTGAATTCAGTCTTTTAACCCACTATTTAGAAAGTGAATATAGAAACTAAAAATGATAAAATCTTTTGGATGGCAGAATCCAAATATATATGGATGGTTGTGCATATGTAAGTGTCCGTTGTGTATGTGTGTATGTGTATATGGATATACACTTTATTAATGTTTGTATTCACTTAGGTCCAGTAACTCCTCCTATGGGTCTGTATCATGTGTCTAAATAATAATCATTTCAGTGTCAAAACAAACAAACACCAAAGAGCAAATAAACAACCCAAAAACTTACTTGACTCAACAGGAGAGAGACTTATTATTAAGTCAGAACCTAAGAGAAACATTTGAGGTCAAGTTTGAGACAGACCCATGAACTGGAGGCCTCAAGAACACAGGCAGCTCTCATCCCATCTTTCTCTTTACCCTAGGACAAACTCTCTGAGGAGGGCATGTGAGAAGAGCCTCTAAGAAGGGAAATAGAGGAGTAATGGGAAGCTTTTGTAGTAGGCTAAAGAAATAATCATGGATTGTACAGAGATGTACCCAAAAACTTGTTTATAAAAATAATATATGTCATACAATGTCTAAATGTATTGTCTAAATTATAGTAAAATATATAGGCATTTAAATTACATTAGAGAAGACTATTTAATAATATGGAGAATCACTTACTATATAATCTCTATTATTATGGAAAAATACGTATTTCAAAAAATGATAAATATCATGTGAATTAAATTACATTTAAATTATAAATATAGCCTGCAAATGATCTGGTTTCACCAGCATGCAACTAAAAATTAAGGGGATACTGCTTTTTCATGTTCAGTAACGACGGAGAATGGTTCAAATGGACTACACAAAATACCTGGTCATTTCTGCCCTTTCCACGGGTCCTCTCACTCGGTGTTTCGGGGGACTCCTGGTGGTTGGTGCCAGCATCTCAACCAGTGGTCTGGTTTCCTATATGGTTCTGTTGTCCCCTGGGACATTGCTTGCCCTCCTACAAGCGCCTTCAGCAGTCTCAAGACTCCTTGTCTCATGCTTACGGCTCCCTGCTCTCGTCTGTGTCCCCATTGTGGGCACAGACTCTACTCTATTACCTAGATCAATAGAAAGGGTTAGGCTGTAATTTTCTATGAGACATTAGTTAAATGTCATGGATAAGTAAAGGTAATATCACAAAGGTTAAGGCTAGACATGGCCATGCAAAGAGCCCACCTACAAGGCTTGGTTGGGGGGTGGGTCCTCAAAGAGCATCCTCACTTTGTAACCTGATCACCTCCCCAGGCTGGGGACCCCTCTTGACCTGAGCCCTGGGAGAGCTTTGGGCGTCTCCTTGCCTCAGATCCTGAGCCCAACCTCCAGGAAACTCCTGAAGAGAGACTCCCCCTCCCCTTATCCCATTCCATGATTCACATTTAAAACTTTTAAAAAATTAGTTTGTTTTTACTGAGATAAAACTCACACACTAAAATTCACCATCTTGCGGGGGTGGGATGAATTGGGCGATTGGGATTGATATATATACACTATTGATACAATGTATATAACAGGTAACTAACGAGAACATACTGTATAGCACAGGGAACTCTACTCAATGCTCTGTGGTGACTTAAATGGGAAGGAGATCCAAAGAAGAGGGGATATATGTATATGCATAACTGATTCACTTTGCTGTACAGCAGAAACTAACACAACATTGTAAAGCAAGTATACTCCAATAAAAAAAAATAAAATAAAATAGAATGCAATTCACCATCTTAAAGTGTACAATTTAGTGGGGTTGTCTTTAGCATATGCACAGAGTTCTGAAACCACCACCACCATCTAATTCCAGAATATTTTCTCTGATTCACTTTTCAATCCTTATTTCCCATTCCTGGTATTTGAGAACAAGTTTGAGAACCTCGCGTCTAAACCAGTGGTTCTCAAAGTTTAGCAACATCCAAATCCCCTGAAGGGCTTAACACACCGCCAGCTGGTTTCTGATTCTGCAGAGCTGGGATGGGGCTCTGCATTTCGAACAAGTTCTCAGGTGATGCAGCTGCTGCTGGTCTGGGGACCACACTTGGAGAACCACTGACCTAGACATTTAAAAAGCTTAGTTTTCAATCATTTTAATTTACCTTTGATATTTAGTTTGCCCGCTAGTCTTTCAGATTCCTGTCTTCTGCAGAAGGTGGGATTTTAGGATCTGTGCTCTAGGGAGGGCTCTCCCCTCCACTGGGCCCCCGGGAGCTCTGACTACCACTCTGCTTCCATCATAGACTGTCTGCTGCTGTCAGGCTTGTGTCTACTAGTGTTGAACTTGGGATCTGTCCTGGGCTCACTCGGAGCCCGGTGGCCCTTCAGCTCTCACCGGTCCTACATACCCTCCCGGAACTGACCCTGCCTTTGCTTGCGGAGGGTCACTTTGTCCCCCCTCGACGGGCCCCACGGCCAGCCCATGGGGCTGACGGATTCAGCATCACAGCCTCTCTCTTTTGGACCACGCTGTTCTCCCCTTTCAGCTCTGCCTCTAACAGGAGGACAGCAAGGTCCCTGTGCCCCAAGGTCCCTCCAGGCTTTGCATCCTGGAGCACAGGGATGAGAGCACCCTCTGATCATAAAGTACCACTGGACGAGAGGGAAACGCCCTCAGCGACTCCCGGACTCTCAGATGGAGGGACCGGCAGAAGCCAGGGCTGGGAGGCGGGGTCTCGGTTTCTCAAGCACGACCTCCGTTCTCCCTGACAGCAATCATGCTCCTTCTCTGCTCTCTCTTCTGCTTAGCTGCCCTCCTTAGAGGTGGCCTCCTTTTTCTTTTCTTTCTTTTTTCTTTTTTTTTTTTTTTTGATGATGTGGACCATTTTTAAAGTCTTTGTCTAATTTGTTACCATATTGCTTCTGTTTTATGTTTTGGTTGTTTGGCCGCGAAGCATGTGGGATCTTAGCTCCCTGACTGCTGCATTGGAAGGCAAAGTCTTAACCACTGGACCGCCAGGGAATTTCCCAAGGTGGCTCACTTCTGACTTGCAGGTGTTATGACATATTCCTGAATCCTTTCTGTGAAGTGCCTCTTGCCTGATCATCAGACCAGGGTGCGGTTGGGGGTGCGGGCAGCTGGATCACCTGCGCTGCTAGCTGAGCAGCAGGCTCTCAGGCCACAACCCAGACTTACCGAATCAGAAACTCCAGGGATGGGACGTGAGAAGCTGCACTTGAACGGGCACCCCAGATAATTCTATGTACACTCAATTTGAGGACATCTGTACTAGGCTAATAGCCACAGAAACTGAGAGATAGAAACTATGCTGTTGACCGGCGTATTTTCACCACGTGGCACACAGCATGTGCAGGAGTTGCCGTACAGAGGACTGGGTTCCACAGTGGGGATGGGGTGGGGACACTTATAGGGATAGTGACATGATGCTTGCAAATTGTGCGTGTGTGTGCGTGCTCGCGTGTGTCATCTCAGCACCACCTGAGTCCTCTTTGGCTCTGGAATAGACCCCTGCTTTTGCTTGGACACTGCTCACCAGAAGTGATGGGGTGCTTTAAACACCAAAGTCACAGCCTGTTGCTTACATGAGAAGAGAGTCACAGAAACCAAGACCCACGTAAGGTCAGGGTCAGGGTACCCTTCTCTGGTTTTCCATTTTCTCTGGTTTTCCATTTTCTCTGGAGCAATTGCTGGTGGAATGAGTGCGTGGCCAGGACTGTGCTGGGTCGATGTTCTCTCTCTCTCCTTGTGTGGTTACTTTCACGGAAGTTAAAAGCACACATTACACGTCTCCACTGTGAACACAAATAAATGTTTGTTGGAGGAATGAAGCAACAACACGTGGCCGTTCATGGTCTGCAATGAACTTTCCATAATAGAGAAAAATAGCTGTCCTGTAGATCGTACTTTTCACGCACCAGGTCCTGTTCCAAACATTTTCCATATAAGACTCAATAAAATCTTTGATTTTATTTTTTTCTCTTTTAAATTAAATCTTTGATTAAAAAAAAAAAAAGTTTCCCATTCGACAGAAGCACAGGCACAGAGATGAAGAAACTCACTCAAAGTCCCAGAGGCAGCGGCTGAGGCAGGGGCTGGACCTCAGCAGTCAGTTACAGCATCTGGGTGTTTGGCCACCTCCCCCTTGGCTCCCTGAACACATATACCAGGGGATTCGAGGCCGTTTCTGAAAGTCTTCCTCAGCCAGTCCCCCTTTCATGAGCACATAGGGATGTCCCCCTGAATCAAACTGGAAAAGCAGGTAGAAATAGTTCCAGAGACAGAAGCCACCTTCTACGCTAAGGCATGTTTTCTCCAGCATGTTTTGTGCTGGTGAGGAACTGATGGTTGGCTGGATTGAGATAACTCTCTTTTTATTTGAAAACCACACACACAAAAGAACCCCACAGCTCCTACTTAGTTTGCTTTCTCCTGCACTTTATATTATGTTGCATTCAGGTGGAATTTTGATATTTCAAGTCATTGTAAATGTTATGGCTAAATAAACACCCCAATTGCAGGCTTTACTGTGTAGTCAGGGTTAGGTGTAAACATGAGAAGCTTTAGTGGAATTATTATAATACCTGTTTGTATTTCAAGATTATAAAAATTCTGCTTAAATAAAGTAGTACATATAACCTACATAACATTAAATTATGTCATAATCATTCTTCTACACACACAAAATTTGAAGGCATTCCACTGATAATGATGGAGAGTTTCAATAATTTGTACCTTTTCTAACAGAACTACAGTCTGTTTTGCTTGTTAAAATGCATAGTGATTTACAATAGTCAAAACTGCATTTGGCAACAAGTTACGTTGAAGACAAGATAGTAGGAAATATTTTCTTGATTAGATAGTGGTTGGTGGAAATTCTTTCCAGCTTTGGTGAAACAAAAGTTAGCAATTGAAAGCATATCAGATGATGCATCAATTTCCCATAAACAGAAGACTGTGCAACCTACTTTATTGAAAAAACCTTTATGCGGAGCTAGATTTAATCTCTCAATTTAAGAAGCAGTGCCATGAAATAAGACGTTTGCATGCAAAATCTCCAGATTTCCAGTGGAAATATAAAACAAAGAAGCGCTCTGTTCCCTTGGGGATGGCACCTATCTTGGATTTGTTTTTTCTCTGATGTTCTTGCATGGTTTTATCAGTGGCTTCGGGGAAGCGAAACAGCAGTTTTCTTCCTTCAGAACAAAGGCTTGGAGAATTAGAAAAAAAGAAGATAATATATTAAAAGTAGTTCCCCTACTGTTCTTTATATTTGTTATGGATTTCCTGAGGAGTAATCATTGTTTCAGATAATTTGTCTTTGAAAGATTTTAATATTTAATCTAGCAACTAAATATGACCTGACTTTATGCTTTGTTTTCTTGGTTTCTGTTTTTCTAAATCACACATGCAAATGTTTCTTGAAGAAGGCAAGTCTTAACTATGTAAAACTGAAAAGAGTATGGACTTAAGCAAACTATACATTTTTCCTAAATGGCTAGTTACTTTACCAAAAATAAAAGTGAAACTTTACTAGCATCTTTAAATTTATTTGGTAATTAAGTATTTGGCACACGATATGTGCCTGATAAATGAATAAATGACAAATAGGACATGTTCCCATGGTTAAGGTCCAGTAACGTAGTTGTGCATAACTGGTGTATATTATAAACATGGTGCCCAGGGAGAAAACACATCCTTTCCAGCACATGCACCTTATTGGCTATATGGCAACCATATTGGTTTCTCCTCTTTGTTTCTGTAACAAGACAGTCATTTCACATGCTGTAAAATTTATTGATTTCTATTTTCAGTTGTTAAATGCTCCAAAGTTCTACCTACTTATTTAAAGCACTGCTGTAAAAATGTCTAGTGTTTCACAGTCCATTTTTATAAAGCCATTTCTCTCTACATATTTATTTGTATCTTAATAGGCAATCTTAGGTAAAGTAAGCATAATTTCTTACCAAAGCAATTTAGCCAAATTTAGTTAATTATCTGAAGCCATAATATCATGATGTGCTTGGATGGTTTTCCCTAAATACTGTTTCCCATGAAAGGGAACCAGGAAATCTTGGAGAAATCTCCAATTCCACATCTGATTCCTATAGCTGGAAATGTACAAGATAAGCCTGGATTATCTCAAGATTGTGTCAAAAAGACACAGAGCATTTGAAGAGGTTTCCCTAGCTAAAAGTGAGACAATTTCAGCATCAAAAAGCATTGATACCTTAAAAAAAGTAAATAAAATGAGCCAAAGAAAAAAGTCAAGCACATATACAATACAAATACAAACAACAGTATAAAAGCCTGAGGTCAAAAATAATAATTTGGGGGACTTCCCTGGTGGCACAGTGGTTAAGAATCTGCCTGCCAATGCAGGGGACACAGGTTCGAGCCCTGGTCCAGGAAGATCCCACATGCCACGGAGCAACTAAGCCCATGCGCCACAACTACTGAGCCTGCGCTCTACATCCTGTGAGCCACAACTCCTGAGCCCACGTGCCACAACTACTGAAGCACATGTGCTTACAGCCAGTGCTCTGCAACAAGAGAAGCCACTTCAATGAGAAGCCTGCACACCGCAACGAAGAGTAGCCCCCGCTCGCCGCAAACAGAGAAAGCCCAGGTGCAGCAATAAAGACCCAATGCAGCCAAAAAAATAAAATTAAATTAAAAAAAATAATAAGAATAATTCATGTTACAGGGAGTAATGAGACACAGGGGACATTTTAAGTTATTAAAAGTACTATTCACAATAAATATATATCAATCATAAAGATTCATGTGATAAAAAATATGTCTGAATATTTAAATTAAAAATGAAAATGAAACATGACAAAAACATAATAGTAGAAGATGTGAACATATCTCCCAGCTTTTGTCAAGGGAGTAGACAAATGTTTTAAGAACATATAAGAAATTTTATTAAGGTAATGAATAACTATTATTTTTTAAATGTTTTTAATTTTTTTTTACCTTATAAGCAGAAAGTATCATTTTGTTTGCTGTGTCCACGAATAGCTTTTAGAAAATGATCTTATTTTAAGCCACATATTAAATTTCAATTTATTTGGAAAAACACATTCTCTGTCTTAAATAAAATAAAATTAGAGGTAGTGGTAAGGGTTTAAATAAAGAATTCCTCCAATTAGAAATTTTACAATGGCATTCTAAATGACTTCTAAGTTAAAGTGGAAATAAAAACTGCATATATAAAAATTTTGTAAAAATTAAAATGCCAATTCAAGAAACTTCAACAAGATGTTAAAATTTTGCTCAGAAGGGATTATGTATCCTGATGGCTTTATTAACCTCAATACATAATGATGTAAATGAATGTATTATTCAAAACTCAAGGATTAGAAAAAGAATAAACATTGAAAACTAAAGAAAGGATTCAATAACTATAATTTCTACATTCATAAATTGACAAAATGCCATCATGTCTAATCAGGAAAATACAGAAGAATACAAAAGTATATGCAACATTAGGCACAAGAATGAGGATAGAGAGACATATAGATAAGAATTTTTAAATTATATTGACTTAAAAATGTTATAGCTATATCTCAAAAATATATCAATGTAAATTTCAGATGCAGTAAATACTGAAATATTTTTAAATCACTAAAATAAAAAAGAGAATATTAATATTAACCTTGGATGGAGACAGATTTTCTGAGCATTACAACAAATGCAAAACCCAAAATGTTAAGTATTAGAAGACTTGAGAGTTTGTCTACAGCCAACTCTGGATCAGTGCAGACAGATTCAATAAGTGAGTGGCAGTGAGAAGAGCAAGTGACCCAATAAAAGACCAACGAACATGTCTTTTTTGGATGCTCCAGGCCAACCATTCAATCCAGATTGAGATGGGGCTCCCGCACTGGCTTGGATTTGGTTGAGGATATTTCCAGCAATGCCACTTCCAACCATATTAAAAAAATTTTTTTTCAGTCAAGCAGGGTCTATTTCCTATGAACCAGCCAGGTCAACTGGCTCAGACCCAGTGTTTTTGAGCAAATGCTTATTTGTTTTAATAGACCTTAGTTTTCAGAGCAGTTTTAGGTTCACAGCAAAACTGAGTGGAAAGTCCAGGGATCCAGGGACTCAGATGATGTCATCCAGACATGATCTGACTCCCTCCATCCTCTGTGTTGGCTTCATTTTCAGGTAAGCTTGTCTCATGGATGGCTAAATTGGCCCCCAGGGAGCATTAGGCCATGCTGTGCCAGTCCTTTCCTCCTGGAATCCTGTCGTGGTAAGAAAAAAAAAGTCTAAAAAAAGCAGAAAACTCCTTTTAGAGGAGAGAAAAGTCTTTGCTGAGCAGAACACCTTGAGGAGGCTTTGTGGATATAGAAAGACACACTGGGGTCATGGCCAGTTGGGCTAGAAGAAACACATATTTTATTACCAAACCAAGACACTTTGGAGGGTAAGAGGGAGTACTATTAATCACTTCACTGGAAAACAGGTATCATCTGGCATCGTTCCCTATAAACTAAGCATATACTCCCCTTCTGAAGAAATGAAGCCAAGAGGTAACTAAACTGCTGTGCAAAAAAAAAAAAAAAAAAAAAAGCACGATGAGATGACTAAATGACTGACCATACCAAACGTTGGTGAGCCCATGGAGCATCTGAAACTCTCACACATTGCTACCGGAAGTGAGATGGTACCTATCGGTATTTGCCAAAGAAAACTGAAGTCACAAAACCCAAAGCTTTGTACGTGAATGTTTGTTGGAGCTCCATTTGTAATAGCCCCAAACCCAGAAACAATCCAAATCCATCAGCACACAAACAAATAAACATGCTGTGGTATATCCATGCAATGGAATGCTACTCAGCAATAGAGACACATAGCTATTGATGTACACAACAATGTGAATTAATCTCAGAATCATTACACTGAGTGCAAGAAGCCAGGCTAAGAAAGAGAACAAACTGTATGATTCCACTTACATAAAACTCAAGAAAATACAAGCTAATCTATATACAGGAAGAATGTAGATCAGCAATTGCCTGGGGAGAGAGGTAGAAAAAAAAAAAAAGAATGGATGAAAGGGGGCACAAGGAAACTTTTGAGAATGATGGAAATGTTTGAGAGGTGATAGTTTTTTAGGTATGTATGTCAACCCTAATAGAATTGTACAGTTTAAATATGTGTAGTTTTGCACACTTCAGTTAGACCACAAAAAAGTTGGAAAACTTCTAAAAAATAAAAGTAAGTGAGATTTTTTTCTGGAGAGGTGGGGATTGGAGTAGTTTGAGCCAGGGTAGAGAGGAGGAGGTTGAGGGGGAGTGAAGGGGCCCAAGAAGAAGCAGAGTCTGAAGCCAACAGAAGAGACCAGTGCACATTCCCCAGTTGGGCTGGGGCCCCTGGAGAGAGGGTACCACAATGCTTCCAGACGAACGATATCTGACAGTCTACTTTATCTGCTGCAGTATTCTCTGATGTAACCTTCATACTTACACCCTACGTCTTTAATAAGAAATGGCCTTGGATGAGTGCCGTTTAGGGGATATAAAGGAGCTGAATCTCTGATTCAGGATAGTGAGAAGGGACAGCTAAAATATGCAACATGAGAGAAAGATCCAGGATGCACTGGCAGCACAAAATCAGTCTGAAATGAACCAGTGAAATATGACTTTCAAGAATCGTCAATGAGATTTGGAATTTGGCTTAAGGTCCCAGCACACAGGGAAGCGGGGGATTTGAGACAGTGTCGTTTGACTTTTGAAGGCTGTTAGCGCCTGACTGACACCTGAGTTACATGACTATGTCCAAGGGCAGTGGTCCCGTCATTCCAACCAAGTGCTGCACTTTGGAGCCACTGCTCTTTATAACAATTTTCACCTGGGGTCAGAGAGATCAAGGTCATTGGCCTTCTGCTTCTTAGTTATCGGTTTCAAAGGTAAATTTCAATTCAGGAGGAGGGAGAGGTGGTGGAAGATGAGAAGGAAAAGCAGTTTTCAATTTTCAATTTCAATACCCACGGTGCCAACACTGGAAATGCCGTAATGAGCAAGATACTTGAGTCCTCTATTCCCAGAGCAGAGAAGCCAGAAGGAACATAGATGTTAAATCAGGAAGAGCAATGTGTGCTAGCATAGAGAGGAGAGGAAGGGAATTCCAATGTGAATTAAAAATAACTGAGTCTAGGGGACTTCCCTGGGATGTAAAGGGTAGGGTGGGATTTGAAACATGAATAGGGAATGTGCCCCACCCCCAAACACTCCCACCCCCTGTCCTTGCAGAGCAGTCCCCATTCTCCAGTCACTGAGGTTCAGCCAGGCTGCTGACAGCTACCCTGGCACCAACACTTGTGCATCGGCCAAGCTGGATACTGTCCTGAATATTGGTGTGACAAAGCAGCATCTCCTACTGCTGTGGCCTCAACAGTAGGTTTGTCACTCTCTACCACAGTGGGCTCCTGTGTTCCCAAACCAATGAAACAACCAGGCATTGGCAGTACAGTAAGTCCCCTACATACGAATGAGTTCCATTCTGACAGCACGTTCCTAAGTCCAATTTGTTTGTAAGTCCAGCAAAGTTAGTCTAGGTACCCAACAAACACAATGGGCTATATAGTACCTTACTCTAATAGGTTTATAATACTTTTCACACAAATAATACATCAAAAACAAACACAAAAAAATAAACATTTTTAATCTTACAGTACAGTACCTTGAAAAGCACAGAAGTCCAGTACAACAGCTAACATCCAGGGGCACATTCACATCTTTGAAAGTTCGCAACTTGAAGGTTCGTATGTAGGGAACTTACTGTACACTTGAATATTCTAAATCAGAGCCTGCCTTCCTGGGAGTCATGGCATGGGATGGCACAGAAGGGCCACAGATGGACACCGTGGGTGATGGTAATAGACACGCCTTCAGCCTCCACATTTAGTCATGGAATTTTACTTCCTCTTTTGCTCTTGTATATAGACACTCAGCCATGAGTCCCACTGTCAGAAGCACTTTTATCTGGTTCTCTGAGTCCACTGCTCTACCACAGAGCAGCCTGCGCTGGACTGTTACATTGGTGACCCCCAGTGAATCATGCTTCCCGGTACTCTCATCCCTATGTAATTCCTTCTCCCATCGATTCTGGGCTTGACCATGTGACTTGATTGGACCAGTGGGACATTAGCAAGAGTAAGGCAAGCACGGGTTTGATGAGCACCTGCCCACTGGGTCCTATTCTCTCGAACTGTTCCCTGCTGGAATTCAGCTGCCATGTTATATATAGGGAAGTTCTTGCTCTTCTGTTGTGAGAGAGGGGCCATGGGGAGAAGAATTATGGCATCCCAGCCCACAATCAGCACTGAGGCCTCAGGTGTGTGAGAGAGGCCTTCCAGAAACTTCCAGCCCAGCCCAGGCACCAGCTGGCTGAACCAGCAAGAATGGGAGAAGTCCAGCAGAAACCGCAGAAGCAGAGAGACCACTTAGTGGAACCCTGCCAACCCACAGGGCCATGAAAAAGAATACACCACTATTGTTTTAGACTTATAAACACTGAAGTGCTTGCCTCACAACAACTGTTGTCTTGTAGATGTGCCCCTCAGGCCTTGTTTTCCCAGACTTGTCCACACTGAGCCTCCATCAGTTCATCAGTGACAGCTCAGATTTTCCTACCCGGGTGCTGGTTCCCAGGGGGTTTCTGTTCATGGGTCCCCACTCTAGTAAATTGTGATTCTTTGTATCCACCTGTCTGGGTCTCCAATTTGGGGGCAGGGGTTTCGCCCTGTGACTTCAATTCTCCAGCAGATGTAGAAAGAGTAGTTGATTTTTAGTTTTTCAGCTTTTTACTTGATGCTATGATAGAGTGACAACTTCCAAGCTCTTTCCATGCCAGATTGGAAATTGGAAGCTGGAAATCCAATGCTGGTTTTTTAATTGAGATTATATTGATAAGCAAAATTAAACTACTTGTTTAACATATTAATAGTTGGCTTTTTTCTGCTTTTATTCTTAGAACAATTTTCCTGTGGATGTTATGTTTTCTGGTACAAGTTTTTGAGTTGATCATAGTCTCTACTGAGGGCAGATACCTAACAATTTTCATTCTATGATTGCAATTTTCCCTTTCATGGGAAGCCACAGGGTAGGGTGCTCTTCTGACAGACGCGATATCCTCCAGGTTGGCAGGTAATGCCCTCAAGTGGAAGTGATCAAAGTGCTTCCCTGGTCACAGTACCTACACAGTCTCCCAACAGGAAGCGGGCCTCCTTTGCAGGAGCAAAAGGAAACTAAATAGAGGGCTTCCCTGGTGGCACAGTGGTTAAGAATCCGCCTGTCAAGGCAGGGGACACGGTTCGATCCCTGGTCCAGGAAGAGCCCACGTGCCACAACTACTGAGCCCACGTGCCATAACTACTGAAGCCTACGCGCCTCGAGCCTGTGCTCCACAACAAGAGAAGCCATGACAATAAGAAGCTCGCGGACTTCCGGGTAAGATGGCGGAAGAGTAAGACGCGGAGATCACCTTCCTCCCCACGGATACACCAGAAATACAGCTACACGTGGAACAACTCCTACAGAACACCTACTGAACGCTGGCAGAAGACCCCAGACCTCCCAAAAGGCAAGAAACTCCCCACATACCTGGGTAGGGCAAAGCGGAGAGATTCCCGCACAGAGGAGCGGTGCCGAGCGGCACTCACCAGCCCGAGAGGCTTGTCTGCTCGCCCGCCGGGGCGGGCGGCGCTGGAAGCTGAGGTTCGGGCTTCGGTCAGAGCGCAGGGAGAGGACTGGGGCTGGCGGCGAGAACTCAGCCTGAAGGGGGCTAATGTGCCACAGCTAGCCAGGAGGGAGTCCGGGAAAACTCTGGAGCTGCCGAAGAGGCAAGAGACTTTTTCTTCCCTCTTGGTTTCCTGGTGCGCGAGGAGAGGGGATTAAGAGCGCTGCTTAAAGGGGCTCCACAGACGGGCGCGAGTCGCGGCTGAAAGCGCGGAGCCCAGAGACGGGCGTGGGACGCTGGGGCTGCTGCTGCCGCCGCCAAAAAGCCTGTGTGCGAGCGCAGGTCACTGTCCACACCGCCCTTCCGGGAGCCTGTGCAGCCCGCCACTGCCGGGGTCCCGGGATCCAGGGGCGGCTTCCCTGGGAGAACGCACGGCGCGCCTCGGGCTAGTGCAACGTCACGCCCCTCTGCCGCTGCAGGCTCACCCCGCACTCCGTGCCCCTCCCTCCCGCCCGGCCTGAGTGAGCCAGAGTCCCCGAAGAGGCTGCTCCTTTAACCCTGTCCTGTCTGAGCAAAGAACAGACGCCCTCCGGCGACCTACACGCAGAGGCGGGGCCAAATCCAAAGCTGAGACCCAGGAGCTGTGAGAACAAAGAAGAGAAAGGGAAACCCCTCCCAGCAGCCTCAGAAGCAGCGGATTAAAGCTCCACAATCAACTTGATGTACTCTGCATCTGTGGAATACATGAATAGACAACAAATCATCCCAAATTGAGGAGCCAGGAGTCAGTGCTGTGCCTCTGAGGTGGGAGAGCCAACTTCGGGACACTGGTCCACAAGAGACCTCCCAGCTCCACATAATATCAAACGGCGAAAATCTTCCAGAGATCTCCATCTCAACACCAGCACCCAGCTTCACTCAACGACCAGCAAGCTACAGTGCTGGACACCCTATGCCAAACAACTAGCAAGACAGGAACACAACGCCACCCATTAGCAGAGAGGTGGCCTAAAATCATAAAAAGTCCGCAGACACCCCAAAACACACCACCAGATGTGGACCTGCCCACCAGAAAGACAAGATCCAGTCTCATCCACCAGAACACAGGCACTAGTCCCCTCCACCAGGAAGCCTACACAACCCACTAAACCAACCTTAGCCACTGGGGACAGACACCAAAAACAACGGGAACTACGAACCTGCAGCCTGCAAAAAGGAGACCCCAAACACAGTAACATAAGCAAAATGAGAAGACAGAAAAACACACAGCAGGAGAAGGAGCAAGATAAAAACCCACCAGACCTAACAAATGAAGAGGTAATAGGCAGTCTACCTGAAAAAGAATTCAGAATAATGATGGTAAAGATGATCCAAGATTCTATTTCCCAGATCCAAAATCTTGGAAATAGAATAGACAAAATGCAAGAAGCAGTTAACAAGGACCTAGAAGAACTAAAGATGAATCAAGCATCGATTAAAAACACAATAAATGAAATAAAAAATACTCTAGATGGGATCAATAGCAGAATAACTGAGGCAGAAGAACGGATAAGTGGGGTGGAAGATAAAATAGTGGAAATAACTGCTGCAGAGCAAAATAAAGAAAAAAGAATGAAAAGAACAGAGGACAGTCTCAGAGACCTCTGGGACAACATTAAACGCACCAACATTCGAATTATAGGGGTTCCAGAAGAAGAAGAGAAAAAGAAAGGGGCTGAGAAAATATTTGAAGAGATTATAGTTGAAAACTTCCCTAATATGGGAAAGGTAATAGTTAATCAAGTCCAGGAGGCACAGAGAGTCCCATACAGAATAAATCCAAGGAGAAATACGCCAAGACACATATTAATCAAACTGTCAAAAATTAAACACAAAGAAATCATATTAAAAGCAGCAAGGCAAAAACAACAAGTAACACACAAGGGAATCCCCATCAGGATAACAGCTGATCTCTCAGCAGAAACTCTACAAGCCAGAAGGGAGTGGCAGGACATAATTAAAGTGATGAAGGAGAAAAACCTGCAACCAAGACTACTCTACCCAGCAAGGATCTCATTCAGATTTGATGGAGAAATTAAAACGTTTACAGACAAGCAAAAGCTGAGAGAGTTCAGCACCACCAAACCAGCTTTACAACAAATGCTAAAGGAACTTCTCTAGGCAAGAAACACAACAGAAGGAAAAGACCTACAATAACGAACCCAAAACAATTAAGAAAATGGGAATAGGAACATACATATCGATAATTACCTTAAATGTAAATGGACTAAATGCTCCCACCAAAAGACACAGAGTGGCTGAATGGATACAAAAACAAGACCCATATATATGCTGTCTACAAGAGACCCACTTCAGACCTAGAGACACATACAGACTGAAAGTAAGGGGATGGAAAAAGATATTCCATGCAAATGGAAACCAAAAGAAAGCTGGAGTAGCAATTCTCATATCAGACAAAATAGACTTTAAAATAAAGACTACTAGAAGAGACAAAGAAGGACACTACATAATGATCAAGGGATTGATCCAAGAAGAAGATATAACAGTTGTAAATATTTATGCACCAAACATAGGAGCACCTCAATACATAAGGCAAATACTAACAGCCATAAAAGGGGAAATCGACAGTAACACAATCATAGTAGGGGACTTTAACACCCCACTTTCACCAATGGACAGATCATCCAAAATGAAAATAAATAAGGAAACACAAGCTTTAAATGATACATTAAACAAGATGGACTTAATTGATATTTATAGGACATTCCACCCAAAACCAACAGAATACACATTTTTCTCAAGTGCTCATGGAACATTCTCCAGGATAGATCATATCTTGGGTCACAAATCAAGCCTTGGTAAATTTAAGAAAATTGAAATTGTATCAAGTATCTTTTCCGACCACAATGCTATGAGACTAGATATCAATTACAGGAAAAGAGCTGTAAAAAATACAAACACATGGAGGCTAAACAATACACTACTTAATAATGAAGTGATCACTGAAGAAATCAAAGAGGAAATCAAAAAATACCTAGAAACAAATGACAATGGAGACATGCCGACCCAAAACCTATGGGATGCAGCAAAAGCAGTTCTAAGAAGGAAGTTTATAGCAATACAATCCCACCTTAAGAAACAGGAAACATCTCGAATAAACAACCTAACCTTGCACCTAAAGCAATTAGAGAAAAGAACAAAAACATCCCAAAGTTAGCAGAAGGAAAGAAATCATAAAAATCAGATCAGAAATAAATGAAAAAGAAATGAAGGAAACGATAGCAAAGATCCATAAAACTAAAAGCTGGTTCTTTGAGAAGATAAACAAAATTGATAAACCATTAGCCAGACTCATCAAGAAAAAAAGGGAGAAGACTCAAATCAATAGAATTAGAAATGAAAAAGGAGAAGTAACAACTGACACTGCAGAAATACAAAAGATCATGAGAGATTACTACAAGCAACTCTATGCCAATAAAATGGACAACCTGGAAGAAATGGACAAATTCTTAGAAATGCACAACCTGCCAAGACTGAATCAGGAAGAAATAGAAACTATGAACAGACCAATCACAAGCACTGAAATTGAAACTGTGATTAAAAATCTTCCAACAAACAAAAGCCCAGGACCAGATGGCTTCACAGGCGAATTCTATCAAGCATTTAGAGAAGAGCTAACACCTATCCTTCTCAAACTCTTCCAAAATATAGCAGAGGGAGGAACACTCCCAAACTCATTCTACGAGGCCACCATCACCTTGATACCAAAACCAGACAAGGATGTCACAAAGAAAGAAAACTACAGGCCAATATCACTGATGAACATAGATGCAAAAATCCTCAACAAAATACTAGCAAACAGAATCCAACAGCACATTAAAAGGATCATACAGCATGATCAAGTGGGGTTTATTCCAGGAATGCAAGGATTCTTCAATATACGCAAATCAATCAACGTGATACACCATATTAACAAATTGAAGGAGAAAAACCATATGATCATCTCAATAGATGCAGAGAAAGCTTTCGACAAAATTCAACACCCATTTATGATAAAAACCCTGCAGCAAGTAGGCATAGAGGGAACTTTCCTCAACATAATAAAGGCCATATATGACAAACCCACAGCCAGCATCGTCCTCAATGGTGAAAAACTGAAACCATTTCCACTGAGATCAGGAACAAGACAAGGTTGCCCACTCTCACCACTCTTATTCAACATAGTTTTGGAAGTTTTAGCCACAGCAGTCAGAGAAGAAAAGGAAATAAAAGGAATCCAAATCGGAAAAGAAGAAGTAAAGCTGTCACTGTTTGCAGATGACATGATACTATACATAGAGAATCCTAAAGATGCTATCAGAAAAGTACTAGAGCTAATCAATGAATTTGGTAAAGTTGCAGGATACAAAATTAATGCACAGAAATCTCTGGCATTCCTATATACTAATGATGAAAAATCTGAAAGTGAAATCAAGGAAACACTCCCATTTACCATTGCAACAAAAAGAATAAAATATCTAGGAATAAACCTACCTAAGGAGACAAAAGACCTGTATGCAGAAAATTATAAGACACTGATGAAAGAAATTAAAGATGATACAAATAGATGGAGAGATGTACCATGTTCTTGGATTGGAAGAATCAACATTGTGAAAATGACTCTACTACCCAAAGCAATCTACAGATTCAATGCAATCCCTATCAAACTACCACTGGCATTTTTCACAGAACTAGAACAAAGAATTTCACAATTTGTATGGAAACACAAAAGACCCCGAATAGCCAAAGCCATCTTGAGAACGAAAAATGGAGCTGGAGGAATCAGGCTCCCTGACTTCAGACTATACTACAAAGCTACAGTAATCAAGACAGTGTGGTACTGGCACAAAAACAGAAAGATAGATCAATGGAACAGGATAGAAAGCCCAGAGATAAACCCACGGACATATGGTCACCTTATCTTTGATAAAGGAGGCAGGAATATACAGTGGAGAAAGGGCAGTCTCTTCAATAAGTGGTGCTGGGAAAACTGGACAGGGACATGTAAAAGTATGAGATTAGATCACCATACACAAAAATAAGCTCAAAATGGATTAAAGACCTAAATGTAAGGCCAGACACTATCAAACTCTTAGAGGAAAACATAGGCAGAACACTCTATGACATAAATCACAGCAAGATCCTTTTTGACCCACCTCCTAGAGAAATGGAAATAAAGACAAAAATAAACACATGGGACCTAATGAAACTTAAAAGCTTTTGCACAGCAAAGGAAACCATAAACAAGACGAAAAGACAACCCTCAGAATGGGAGAAAATATTTGCAAATGAAGCAACTGACAAAGGATTAATGTCCAAAATTTATAAGCAGCTCATGCAGCTCAATAACAAAAAAACAAACAACCCAATCCAAAAATGGGCAGAAGACCTAAATAGACATTTCTCCAAAGAAGATATACAGACTGCCAACAAACACATGAAAGGATGCTCAACATCTTTACTCATTAGAGAAATGCAAATCAAAACTACAATGAGATATCATCTCACACCAGTCAGAATGGCCATCATCAAAAAATCTAGAAACAATAAATGCTGGAGAGGGTGTGGAAAAAAGGGAACCCTCTTGCACTGCTGGTGGGAATGTGAATTGGTACAGCCACTATGGAGAACAGTATGGAGGTTCCTTAAAAAACTACAAATAGAACTACCATATGACCCAGCAATCCCACTACTGGGCATATACCCTGAGAAAACCATAATTCAAAAAGAGACATGTACCAAAATGTTCATAGCAGCCCTATTTACAATAACCTGGAGATGGAAACAACCTAAGTGTCCATCATTGGATGAATGGGTAAAGAAGATGTGGCACATATATACAATGGAATATTACTCAGCCATAAAAAGAAATGAAATTGAGCTATTTGTAATGAGGTGGATGGACCTAGAGTCTGTCATACAGAGTGAAGTGAGTCAGAAAGAGAAAGACAAATACTGTATGCTGACACATATATATGGAATTTAAGGGAAAAAAATGTCATGAAGAACATAGGGGTAAGACAGGAATAAAGACACAGACCTACTTGAGAATGGACTTGAGGATATGGGGAGGGGGAAGAGTAAGCTGTGACAAAGCAAAAGAGAGGCATGGACATATATACACTACCAAACGTAAGGTAGATAGATAGTGGGAAGCAGCCGCAGAGCACAGGGAGATCAGCTGGGTGCTTTGTGACTGCCTGGAGGGGTGGGATGGGGAGGGTGGGAGGGAGGGAGATGCATGAGGGAAGGGATGTGGGAACAGATGTATATGTATGACTGATTCACTTTGTTATAAAGCAGAAACTAATTTAAAAAAAAGGGAAAAATAAACCTCACAGATGCATAATCATGTAATGACCCAGACACAGACGCCCACGGACACACTCACACACAAACACATAGACATGCTCACACGCTTTTGCTCACACAGCCATACACACAGGCACCTCGGGAGATGTGACACACGCTCACAAACGTAGACACACATTCTCACACATGCACGCACACACACACCTGCCTTCACACTTGCAAACCTACCTACCCCCTTTTCTTGGGAGAAGGATAAGACAAAAATAGACCTTTCTTTTCCTTCCCTTTGGAAAAACTGGCAGCGACTGGAGAGAAAAAGACTGGCTGAGAAGGCAGAGCATGAAGAGGAGGGCAGGAAGAGGAAATAAGAAATGCAGGGAGAGACGCAAGAGGAGAACGAGGCCAGGCAAGGAGGTAGAGGCCCAGAGGCCAAGCCCTGAAGGGGTGAGGGAGCTGGGCCGGGGCAGCCACAGATCCCAGCTGGCAGGAAAGCGGAGGGGGGCCAGGTGGCTCGTGGCTCAGCCAGGAGGGTCTGGTGGCCCCGGCAGTCTTGTGCGGTGAGCCCTTGCCCTGTCCTGGCTCACGGCCCCCGGGCCGGGTCACTCACCTGGGGAAGGGCAGGGGAGGACGGGGTCTGTGCAGCGGGGCTGCCACCCGAGAAGGCTCCTCAGCTCACTGCGCTTCTGCAGGAAGGAGAGCTGGGCCAGGCTGACTTTTAGGCAGGAGGGGAAAAAAAAAAAAAAAGGCTCACGCACTGCAACTGTAACTAGAGAAAGCCTGCATGCAGCAACGAAGACCCAACGCAGCCATAAATAAATAAATAAATTTATTTAAAAAAAAAAACTAAGTAGAGGTGGATTCCACCCCTCACTTTCCCCAGCTCCACTAGAGGCTACACTAAGGAAGTGTGGGCAGATTCCGTCCATCCTCTGTTTCTTTATTTGCTCCCCCGCAACTGATTCCATTGATGAAAAGTAGAAGCTCAGGATAACTGTAGAAATGGAGGTGCTGATGACAGCCATGGCTTGGGAGTGAAGGGTTAGGATGACTCCCATTGCTTTGGAAAGCAGAATTTTCACGGTAAGAACAGGTACTGATTTTATAGAAGTGAGGATAAATACCCAGATGTATTAATTAGAGTCCTACCAGCTTCTTCAAGAGATAAACCGCAAATCAAATTAACACAGTAGAAGTGTGTTTCTCACTCCCATTAAGTCCATTTGGCAGTTAACTGAGCAGGGAATAGGGAGGGAAGCTCTGCTCCATGCGGTCATCCATGGAGCCAGGCCCCTCCGTCTCGTGGTTCTTCCATCCTCTGGAACCTCAGAACCCTCTCCACTCAGTCAGAAGACAAAGTGGAGAATCATGCAGGAGGTTTTATGAGCCCGGCTGGTAAACAGGACCCACCATACCTGGTCGTATGGCCACAGCTAACTGAAAGGGATGCTGGGGAATGTAGTCTTGCAGTAAATGAGAAGATGAACAATGGGTTTGGAGAACACCTAGTCAACTTCTTTTATACCAAGATAAGGGTAGACAAGACTGACAAGTCTTTGCTTCCTACATTAGTGACTGTGTTTTAAAGGATTAATGTGCATTAGCCACAGATTGTGTTTTTCAGCATACTCTTGTGTATTTTTAATGTCCTAATATTTATTTATTTATTTATTTTTAATGTCTTTATTGGAATAAAATTGCTTTACAATGGTGTGTTAGTTTCTGCTGTATAGAATGGAATGGAATATTACTCAGCCATAAAAAGAAACAAAATTGAGTTATTTGTAGTGAGGTGGATGGACCTAGAGTCTGTCATACAGAGTGAAGTAAGTCAGAAAGAAAAACAAATACCCTATGCTAACACATGTATGTGGAATCTAAAAAAAAAAAAAAATGGTTCTGAAGAATCTAGGGGCAGGACAGGAATAAAGACGCAGACATAGAGAATGCACTTGAGGACACAGGGAGGGGGAAGGGTAAGCTGGGACTAAGTGAGAGAGTGGCATGGACATATATACACTATCAAATGTAAAACAGATAGCTAGTGGGAAGCAGCCGCATGGCACAGGGAGATCAGCTCAGTGATTTGTGACCACCTAGAGGGGTGGGATAGGGAGGGTGGGAGGGAGACACAGGAGGGAGATATGGGGATATATGTATATGTATAGCTGATTCACTTTCTTATAAAGCAGAAACTAACACACCATTGTAAAGCAATTATACTCCAATAAAGTAAAGATGTTTAAAAATTTTTTTTCTTCTGTGTTTTCTTTTGGAGGTGATAACCAATTTTAGGTCTGTGCCTTTGCCAGTTAATTACCTCTCAGCTCCAAATTCATCCTCTTTGCCTGCTCTGTGAAAATGGATCTGGGCCCATTACATATTTTTTCTTTGCCTTTTTGGCACTGAAGGCTTGTCAATAGAGGGTAGTAGAGAGTATTTACTAGCTGTATTTATAGTAGCAGGAGGCCAATGGGTGGAGATCTTGCTACTACCCTTCATCTGCCTGGCACCAGGCTGGCTCCTTGCTCACTGGCCTCTTGACAATTTCTTCCCTCTGAAATCCAAGAGGAAAGAAGAGTTTGCTTCCTGGTTCTAGAGTGCTCACACCACAGGCTCCTGCAACACACACAGCATCTCCAGGGCCAGCTCCTGCAGTGCTCTGTGGTCAGAGCACCCAGCAGCCAACAACATCCCCTGGCAACCCCTAGGGCCATTGTGTAGGTCAGTGCCTCCCTATGAACAGGTCCTAGAGGGCAGTTTTCCAGCATGTCCCACCAGCACAGCACACAGTGACTCTTTGCCATTAGGCACCCACAGCCATGTCCTAACAACATCTATATCTCAGCCCTGGAGACAGTGGCTGATCTTGATATCTGCTCTGTCTCTATTGTTTAGTGTTTTTATTTCTCACAAGCCAATCCATTGTTACTTTAATCCCTGAATATAAAGAATAAAAAGTCAATACTTCTTAATACTAACTTTTCCTTGTTTTGGTATGGTGTGAGTTATTAGTGAAAGATATTATATGGATATCTGTTGGCCTAAAACCATTTGTTGAAAAGACTATTTCTTTCATTTAATTACCTTGGGGTCTTTGTCAAACATCAACTGACCATACATGTGTAGGTCTATGTCTGGTGTTTATATTCTATCTCATTGATTTATTTGTCTATTAATTATTCAGTACCATACTATCTGGATTATTGTGATTTTATATTAAATCTTGAAATCAGCTAGTATAAATCCTCCAACTTTATCCTTCTCTTTCAGTATGGTTTTGATCATATTTGGTCCTTTGCCTTTCTGTGTAGACTCAACTTACTGATTTCTACCAAAAAAAGAAAAAAAAAAGGTTTTGACTGAGATGACACTGAATCTATAGATCAATTTGTGATGAACCAACATCTTAGCAATACAGAGATTTACAATCCATGAACATGATATAGCCCCACTTTTATTTAAATCTACTTTGATTTCTCTCATAAATGTTTTATAGCTTTAACATACATATCTTGCATGTATTTTGTATTAAGTATTAGGTATTTTAAGAGTTAAGGATTTTGTATTAAGTATTTCATGTTTTGTTATTATAAATGGTACTTTAACTTTTTTAATTTTAATTTTTAAAACACTTTTTTAATATTGGCTTTGGGCTTCCCTCGCGGCACAGTGGTTGAGAGTCTGCCTGCCGACGCAGGGGACACTGGTTCGTGCCCCAGTCTGGGAGGATCCCACATGCTGCGTGGAGCGGCTGGGCCCGTGAGCCATGGCTGCTGAGCCTGCACATCCGGAGCCTGTGCTCTGCAACGGGAGAGGCCACAACAGTGAGAGGCCTGTGTACTGCAAAAAAAAAAAAAATTTAAGGGCTTCCCTGGTGGCGCAGTGGTTGAGAGTCTGCCTGCCGATGCAGGGGACACGGGTTCGTGCCCCGGTCCGGGAGGATCCCACATGCCGCGGAGCGGCTGGGCCCGTGAGCCATGGTCACTGAGCCTGCGCGTCCGGAGCCTGTGCTCCGCAATGGGGGAGGCCACAGCGGTGAGAGGCCCGCGTACCGCAAAAAAAAAAAAAAAAAAAAAAAAAAAAAAATTGGCTTTGTATCCTATGACCTTGCTAATGTTACCAGTTAATTTTAGGAGCTTTTTTTGGAGGTGCTTCAGGATTTTCCACTGGCTTAGTCAGTTTGAGCTGCTGTGACAAAGTACTATAGACTAGGTGGTTTATAAACAATAGAAACTTATTTCTCACAGTCTGGAGGCTGGAAGTCCAAGATCAGAGTACCAGCATTGTCAGGTTTTGGTACAAGCCCTTTTCTGGGGTTGCAGACAGCTGACATCTCATATTCTCACATGGTAGAAAGAGTGTTAGCTAGCTCTCTAGATTCTTTTTATAAGGACTCTGATCCCATTCATAAGGGCTGCACCTTCATGACTTAATTACCTCCCAAAGGCCCCATCTCTAAACACTGTCACATTGGGATTAGAGTTTGAACATATGAATTTGGGCAGGGGAGACACAAACATTCAGTCCATTGCGTCTATGTAGACCATCATTTGATCTGCAAATAAACACATATTTATTTCTTCCTGTCCAGTCTGTATGCTTCCCTCCTTTTTCTTCTCTTGTTGCATTGGCTAGTAACTCCACTAAAAAGGTTGAATAGGAATGGTGAGAGCCAACAGCTTTGCTTTGTTTACAGTCTTAGAGTGAAAGCATTCAACCTTTCATTAAGACAAAATAATTAGAAATGTCAGCTATAAGTTTTTTTCCTACATGCCTTTCATCATGTTAGGAAAGTTCCTGTTTATTCCCAATTTGCTGAGAGTTTTATCATGAATGGATCTTAAAGTCTGTAAAATGCCTTTTGTGCATTTATTCAGATTATCATATGGATTTCTCTTTTAGTTTGTTGATATGGTGAATTACATGGCTTGGTTTTCTAATGTTGAACCTTGCGTATCAGGGATTCCCAGCCTGTTGCTTAAGCTAAAAAGCCCTGACATTCAAATTCGTTAGAACACATAACCAGTTATGATTAATAATGATTTATCATACAAGCTTTGAGTTTTTTTAAATAGATCTTTATTGGAGTATAATTGCTTCACAATACTGTGTTAGTTTCTGAAGATGTGGCACATATATACAAGCTTTGAGTATTATTCATTCTGTTCTTCAACAAGTATTTATTGAGACCTACTGTTCTCCTGAATTAGGTGGTTAGGAAGATCTGTGCTTGGTTTTCTAATGAGATAGTCCTGACTCTGTAAGTCTTTAGCTATATGACCTTCAGCAAGTCATTTCACTTTTCAAAGCTTCATTTTTTAAAAAACAAAACATCAAACAGAAACAATAATTATACTTGCCTTATCCTAGATTCCCACAGGGCTCATTTCTTTCAGTTCTATTCTCCTGGAACCATCTTACAGAAGGCTTCCTTGACCACCCATGAAATGAGGCTCTTCTCTCACTTCCTTACTCCCAGCTTTTTTCCATGACACTTCAGGTATGAATTCATACTTTCTGAGTCTGTCCAGTACAATTTAATCTCCACAAGTTCAAAGTCTTCTGCTTTCAACACTAGTTCCCAAAGCCTAGAGGTATGCTTGGTATGGAGATATGATCAAATTGTATGTTGAATGAAGAATAGACTAAATGAGATTGTACATGAAAAGCATGTAAGCCTTATCTGGCACAAGATAGATGTTCATTAAAACTAACTATTAATATAAATATGTATTCTTCATTGTGCTTTCTCATATATGTTCTGATCATGAATTGTTAGATCCCAGCAGATGGCACACTCAAACAGGGTATTTGAGGAGAGTAATAAATGGGTTTTTTACAAAAGGTGACTTTAGGTGGAGAAGTTTTAAGGGCAACCAGCGAAGGAAAGAGAGGGCTGAATAACCAGAGGGGCAGATTTTGGGGAATGGACCCCATCATAGGGCAAATACATATAGACCCTAACATCACTCCTCTCCAACTACTGGCTGAGCCCAGAAACCAGAGGGCAAGGGAACCCCAGTGAGGTGCTCCATAAAGGCCAACCTTTCAGGGAAAGAGACAGAGTGGAGAGGTGTAAAATAGATCTGGAGGGGAATATGCAAACTGTCCAGCACCCATAACACACGAAACAATTTTCCAAGTTTAAATGCTCAACAATCAGGAAATTTTACAAAGTGCTACCCTTCTAGGCTACCTTTTGGCAACATCTTTTTGCCCAATCCTTTCCCTCCTTGACCTAGCTCTAGAAGGGTTGTTTAGCTGAATGTAAGCCTTGGGGGAAAGTGCTTTGTTCTCTAAGATTCTAAGAAGAGCACATTCATAAGGACCACTGTAGTTCTCCCAGGCAATTTCCTGGTTCTGTTCTCCCGATCTGTGTCTATTTTTTTTTTTTTTTTTTTTTAGTGGTACGCAGGCTTCTCACTGTTGTGGCCTCTCCCGCTGCGGAGCACAGGCTCCGGACGGGCAAGCTCAGCGGCCATGGCTCACAGGCCCAGCTGCTCCGTGGCATGTGGGATCTTCCCGGACCGGGGCACGAACCCGCATCTCCCGCATTGGCAGGCGGATTCTCAACCACTGCACCACCCGGGAAGCCCCCGATCTGTGTCTTTTGCCATACAAAATAAAAGAGAGCTGCGAACCCGGCAGCCAACTGCATTCGTGTAGCATGCAGTATGTCTGTGCATTGTTAAGCAGCTGGCACAATTTCCCCCAGAGGTTGCTACATTTCAGAGCTGGATGAGGTAATGGGGATATTTAGCCCAAATTAAGCTTGTAAAAGTGCTTTGGGAATCTTTGGAATGAAAAGGACTGTGCATACACAAAGTTCGCTATTAATTACACGATGTATGCCCAGGGTTGGGAAAAGATCTCTGCATGGGTGTCTCCCACTAGTAAATATGACTATTTCTTTGCTTGGACAAGATTAATCTGACAACTGAAATGCAGTAAAATAAACTTTAGGCAGTATTAGTAGTAGAAAAATTTGAGATCATTCCCCTACCTACAAATTGGAAATACTGATAATTATTACATCATCGAGACTAGGGGAGGGTATAATGGCAGTAATATGTATGAATTCATTTATGAGGAGTTTTCTTGAGGTGTCAAATAACATTCTTGGAATGGTAGCTAGATCATGACAAGGCTCCTTGTCATGCAAGGCTGGTTACAGAACCATCCACCTGCAAATGAAATACAACTTATCCCTCCATCTGGGTTATATCTTGAAATACAGTCAGGCATGACTCAATTTATTGAGTGGACTGAGGGACCTGAAGACAGTCAGACTGAGGGCTGGGGCTTTAAAACCAGACCTTCCCTCCTGGAGTGGGACAGGTGGTGGGCAGCTTAACCCAGTTACTGATGCTTGGAGGAAGTCCAGCCCAGCAGGCAGAGTTTAGCTTCTAAGAGAGAGGCAAGAGGCCAGGCCAACAGTCAGTTTCAGAGAGTTTACCAGGAAGGTCCACATAGGATAGAACAGTACAACCAGAAATGGCAGATACATGGAAACCCAAATGGGCAAGGACCACCATGGATGTCCCTCAGCAAGGGGCTCCAGCTCAGATTTTTACTTTACAGAAGGAACACTGGCAACTGGAAGCCAGAAATGGGGGTAAGAGGCAGGAGGTCTATGGAGAAAGACAACCAGGTGCAGGGAACATCACTGCTCCAGAATTCCTATATAAAGTGCATTTGGGGAAGGCAATCTGGTTGGAAGGGGAAGTTTGAGGCTGTGTTTACATAGAACTTTACATAAAGTTGGTAAGATAACAGTTTTCCATATCACAGAACATAGTATTTATGGAAGAAAGGGAATTACAGCCCTACTCACCCACACATACTCATACACACTCACACTCACACACACATATACACACACACTCACAAGCTACCTCCATGCACTACTAGTAGCCCAAAACTAGCTAACAGAATTAAAGTCCAAAGTTAGTGCAGGTAAGGAGACAGCAAGACTGAGGTCAGGACCTCAGCTCGGTCAGCTCTGCCAAGTACCAGGTGATGCCTAAAAGGCCCATCCTAATACACTCCCTATGTTTCTGATATTCACTCCCAATGGTCCTTTTCACCTGCATGTACAATACAAATGAAAGGCTTGTAGAATGCTCATTTCTGCAGCATTCCCTGAGCCATACATAGTAAGGGAAATTAGATACTTGAGCAGAAGGATGCATTCGAGACTCTTCACATCCAATATATCCCATCCACCTTCTCCCTTTATCACTTTCCCCAGTAATTATTGCCTAACATGTCCTACTGGCCTGAGGATGTCTCTTCTGTGATTAAAACCCTCCCAACAAACAAAAGCCCAGGACCAGATGACTTCACAGGCAAATTCTATCAAACATTTAGAGAAGAGTTAACACCTAAACTTCTGAAACTATTCTGAAAAATTTCAGAGGAAGGAACACTCCCAAACTCATTCTATGAGGCCACTATCACCCTGATACCAAAACCAGACAAAGATACTACAAAAAAAGAAAATTATAGGCCCAGTATCACTGATGATCATAGATGCAAAAATCCTGAGGATGTTTCTTGAACCGCATCTAATTCAGGGGTGTTTTGACTCCAGAACACCTAAGCAAACTTTTTTTTTTAGTCTCTTTTTTCACAGGTTGTGTCAGTTTTATGCATAAGACTCTGGGCTGAGGATCCACACCCTGAGCCTCAAGAAGCGAGAAAACTCCAGCTTCCATTATAGAGCCAGTTCCTTGTGACAATGGCCCCTGACATCATCTTCAACAAATTTTCCTGACACCCCAGTAAGACACCCCAGTACAGCCCCAAACCATGGACTTGTTGTGCTAATGGGTCAAGATTACCTATAAAGTTGGAAATAAATACAGGTGCCCGGGCCCGTCCATGGAGATCCAGTACTGTAGATTTGGGGTGGTATCTGGGCACTGAACCAGAGGCAAGAATGCAATCAGTCAAAATCCAAATGACAACCATTATGGAATGAAAAAGACTTCTAAGAGTTCCCGGTGATATATTCTTCCGCATGAAGGGATGAAGAGAATTTGAATTCAGGAAACACACGTCTTTCCCACTGTATTCTGTTCTGCATGCAAAATTGTACAGCCCTCTACACTATTGCATGTTCTCTGTGCATTTCTCCTTCATTTGAAAACCAAGGGGGGAAAGTGGCAGGGGTGGTGGTAGTGTGATGAATTGGGAGATTGGGATTGACATATATACACTAATATGTATAAAATGGATAACTAATAAGAACCTGCTGTATAAAAAAATAAATAAAATAAAATTCAAAAATTCAAAGAAAAAGAAAACTCAGCAACCAGGAAGTGATTGCTGTCATTGCCGGCTTGGCAGGGGCACTACTCCACAGCAGCCCTAAACAAGGAGCCTCTGGCCCTGTGTTGTGTGCGGATTTCAGGGATCTGTCCTGAGTGTCAACTAAATTTGTCTTGACCTTAGAACAGATGTTTCCACTTAATTTTTCGGAGCCATAGACGGTAATCAACTTACAGCAAATCTTGGTCTCAGATACAGCCACCTGGCTTCCCAGAGCAAAACCGGCGGCATTTCAGCAAATCCCCGGATGGAGAACTTGGAGGAAAGCAGAGAAATGTAATGCTTTGTAAATGCCCGGCGTGGTAGGTACACAGAAAGAAAAATTGATTTAGATCAGAAAGAATGCAAGATATATTCTATAATCAAGGACCTTGGTGGCCGAACAGGATCCCCTTAGGAGATGAAGCTCAGAGCTCTGAGATGGTGTTCCTCAGATTTAATGTGCATACAGACCACCTGGGTCCTTCTTAAGATGCATATTCAGATTCAGTGTTTGGTCCTGAGACTCTGCATTTCTAAAAGCGTCCCAGATAATCCTGATGCTCCAGTCCAACAGCCACATTCTGGTAACAAGACCCAGGCCACAGGCCTCTGAGCCAAGTTCAGTAGACAGATTATCAGCTTTGGTGAATTATCAGCCAAACACCACAGTGACTTTAAGGCCAAAGAGGAACTTGATCTTCATCAGGCTCTCCAAGGGACAAAGACCTTCCCATCCATTGAGATGCAAAGTAATTTTGTATCCTCTCTCTCCCTCTCTTTCTCATCAGAGCCCCAAATAACCTGTCCTATAGACTCCAATGTTTTGCAATTGTGAGTTAAGTAAAGGAGACATTAAGATGATTTCAAATTTCGAATAAAAATTGAGTCTGTTTCTTAGGCCACGCTTAATTCAAGCTCTTGCCATTGATTTTTTTGGGGGGATGGGGGTTGGATTCAACCACATCATCACTTTCACCCTTTCTACACAAATGAAGGGCTGAAGAGTTGGATTTTAGGAGGAACTGGGTGAGTGTCCTGCTCAGTGTCTGCCATATTCAGTCCCCCAATCTCCTTGTGACAAATGGCAGCTGGCTCGGTTTCAGACTGCTGCCCCAGGTTCATGTGGGGACTGAATTCATGACTGGGGTGCATTAGAACAACCATGGTAAAGCAACTGAGCAATGGACCAATGATGCCGAAAATTCAGCCTCTGGGCACTGGTGCGGAATTGAATCTCAGAGACAAAGTTTTGGGTGAAGTAGAAAAAACTAGCTTTATTGCTTTGCCAAGCAATGGGGGACACCGCGGGCTCATGCCTCAAAAACTCTGTCCCAACCCGGGCGGGGGAGCGTGATTTGATGAGGAGTTTTATAGCGAAGGTTCAAGGGCAGGGTTGCTGATGCGGATCAGGGTGCGCGCAGGGCCTGCATTCCTTTAATCTGGCCCGAGGTGGTCTCCTGATGAGCTTCTCGAGGTTATCAAACTGTGACCCCTGGAATGAAAAATGCTAACATCTTCCATTTGTTGGGGCTTTTAGTTCCGCAGAAGACCTCAAAGATACTGTTATGTGTTACCCTTGAGGTGGAGCCAGGACCCTGCCCCAAAGCTGTACTATTGTTTCTTGGCTGCTCCTCCCTTGTGTCTGTATTCCCTCCCTTCTCTGATTAGCAACTGTTCGAATCTGCCCTTCGAAACTCAGGGAAGGTCATGGAGGCTGGAGTCTATTCCTTACCAACAAGAAATGGGGGACACAGAAAGGCTTCTATGACCAGGAGCTCCACAGGGTCCTGCTCGGTTTCACTAACAGGAAAAGCCAATTCTGGTAAGGCAGGGCCTCAAATCCCAGGGCTGAAAACATGATGTTTAATGCTACCCCAAATATGATACGCAATCACCTAACGCATTCACTAAAGGGCAGAACCGTGGCTGCCTGCTTGCTAGGCCTATCTGAATCTTTCCCTCCTTCCACTCTGACAGCTCATGTAGCTGGCCTGATTCCCCTTATCATGGTATTTTTGTAAGTCAAAATTTAATACATATTTGTTGAACCATTTTTTCACTGTAGTCCTAAAGAAGAAAAATGATTCTTTCTTTAAAAAGTCTTGCTAGGACTTATCAATGGAATATGGAATTTATCAGAGTCAAGCTGGCAGAACCCACCATGTTGCCCATCCCCCTGCTGTAGGCATGACTAATATTTAAACATCCCTGCTTATTAAGACCTTTTGTGTTATTTCATAATCAGCATTAGAGAAACAGATTCTATAACCTTCTTAAAGAATGTCATTTACGGTTAAGAGCATCTACGGTAAGGAGATTCTTCTGCCACCTGATTGTATTGCTTTGCACTGACAGTTTTAAAAGAAAAAAAGGAAACAAGGGATCACAATGCAACTACCATGAATTCTGCTTCCAATATCACGCCTTTTAGTGGACATCCTTCTTAGCACATTCCCTTATAGGTCCTAGAACAGAATGACAAAACCACCAAGTTCCTGGCACTAACAGTTTCCTGGCATTCCTTTTTGACCAATATTAGTAAAATATGGTTTTTGAAAAATCTATGTTTATATTGAACATATCAGTTTGCATATTCAAAGAAAGACAAAGAGGAGCTTGGGATTAACGTACACACACTACGATATGTAAGATAGATAATTAACAAGGACCTACTGTATAGCACAGGGAACTCTACTCAACATTCTGTGATAACCTACATGAGAAAAAAATCTGAAAAAGAATAAATATACATCTATGTATAACTGAATCACTTTGCTACACAGCTGAAACTAACACAACATTGTAAATCAACTATAATCCAATAAAATTTTTTTTAATGAAAAAAAAAAAAGACACAGACCACAGCAATATGGCAGCCACCAGCACATGGAGCCATGTCCACATACATCTAAATTAATTCAAATCAGGTTATATTAAAAGTTTAATTCTTCAATCGCATTAGCCACGTGTCAATATGGACAGCTAGTAAGTATTTTGTAAAAACGCAGACATAGAACATTTCCACATCAGAAGAAACTTTTGTTGGACAATGTTGGTCTAAAAGGATGCATAGCGGATAGTAACTATTACTCATATCCCAGAATATTAGTGGTGATTATCTCTAGAAAGTGAGATTGGAGGGTGGTGGAAATGTTGCTTTCTAATTTATGTGCTATTGACTTCAGTTACTTTAAGGAGTCATTTACTTTTATTCTTTTTTTAACAAGAAAATCCTGAAGGTTGGTGAGGAATCTAACTTTAATTAAATGTATTTTGGAGCCACGTTGGGTCAATGTGTCCTGTTTCTTTATGTGCATTTAGGAATCAAGCTCTTTTTAAGTAGATATGGAGTATGCCCATGTGAGCACTGCTCCATGATCAAAGCAGAATTATTCTCACTGTTTTTCCCATTTCTCTTCTATGAATAAAGGAATGAAGGAACATAAGCTTGGAAGCACAATTCTAAGTTGAATTGAGTTTAACAAAAATGTATTGAGCTTCTGTTGTGGTCTGCCCTGTGTATCAGAGTATAAGCATGAATGTCACCCTTGAGGACCTTACAGTCTGGTGGGAAGACAGGTTTAGAAACAGATTATTCCAAGGCAGGGAGGCAGGTGTGATGATGGAGGTACATGTAGCAAGTGACAGGAATCCAAGAAGGGTCATTAGCCCCACCCTGAAGATCAGAAAAGTCATAGTTCCACTGACTTAGAAAAGGGGAGTACATATTAATGAGGAAAAGAAGGCATTTGGGGAAGGAGAAGAAATCCATGCTTGGAAAATGATATGAGCAAAGGAAGGGGTTAAAACAGAGAAGGGTAGTGCACTCCCCAGGCAGGGTGGCCCCAGTGGGACAGGCCACCCTTTGGCTGAAAGGCTTATGCTCTGCCAGACTCTGGAAGGGATGGACACTGCACTCTTGGTGAGAACAGCAGGAGCTGTCATGTCCAACAGCCCTGGGCCTGAATCCCAGCCACTTTCCTTCCCAGTTAATTGAATGTGTAAGCCACCTCACTGATGCAAGCCTTCTTTCTCTCTGTGCAAAATGCCCAGTCATACCCAGCTGGCAGGATGAGGTGAGGACCAAGCAGGATAAGATGCGTAAAGCACAGCACGCTGCTGGCCCTGATGCCCTGTGATGCTCTATCACTTTCTTCTTTTATCCCAATTGTACCATTTACTAAAGCATTTCATTCCTGGGACTCATGGAAGAGGTGGAATCATGATAACATCACCAGCATCATTATACTGAGCATCCTTTGTGCTCATCGTCCCCGTGTCAAGGGCAATCACAGTACCCGTCTCTATCCTCCTAACAAATCCCCGGAGGAAGAAGTAGTCCCCTTCCCGCCACTTTGTAGCAGGGAAAGCTGAAGCTTGGAGTGGTAAAGTGACATTCCCAAGCTCCCACGCCCAAACTTGAAGCCCCAGAACTTGCAGTAACGTCTGCCTGGCTGGCAAGCCTGCCTGGGGACCTCTGCGCGCTGTGCTTCTCCAAGAGGAACATCTGAGCATCATTTTGATGCAGCCGAGGATCCACTTTTCAGAAGAGATTTTGGAAACAGTTCGAACAACAAGAATTATCATTCATGATCTCCGTTCCCTGAAGGACCGTGCACAGGACTCTGTTTTAAAAGCGCACAGAGTTTCTCTTAGGATAATATGCCTGCATGATTTAATTTTTTCCCCAAGGCAGAAAGGGTAGCCTGATTTGGACCTTGACCTTGGAGAGGCAAGCTCTAGCAAGCCTGGGCAGACTTCCCGCCACCACCACCACCTCCCCCGCCCAGCCTCCAGGGGCTCTAGGTGGCTGCAGGGTGGGCTCTAGGAGACCCTAGACTCCAGCTGTTCAAATTCTGATCAAGGAGTAATTCAAATAACAATAATTGCAATGATAGCTGCAAGCAGTTTCTCCATCGACAGTAGGCAACCCAGGTACCTCTTCAAACCCCCAAAGCCCAGCCTCAGGTGCCGACCCAGGCCAGCTCCAAGCCAAGGAGCTGACGGGTTGGAGCCACGAGACGGGACCCACTTAGTGTCGGCTGGAGCCCATCCACCACCCTCTCCCGCGCTGCCCTTTCCGGGCACCTCCCAGGGCCCTCTGCCTCTGGCCAGCGTCTTGTTTCAAGAGAGAACAGAGGGAACCACAACCCCGGGAAGGACATTTTTAATCAGTTACCAGAAGCCTTTGAACTTCAGCATGAGTCCCCCTCAAGGTGTGCTTCAAATTTAAAGTGGAAGCCGTGGAGAGAAGCAGTCTGAGATAATCGGAACCAGAGTGGCAAACGCCAGGCATGCACGTGTGCATCAGCCAGGCCCCCAAGTCCCGTCCTGCAGACACAGACATTAGACACAGGACTCCGGAGCTCCGGCCCTGCTCCGAGGATCACCCTGTAACTCTGCTGGGATGCGGCTACGGAACAAGAGGTCACCCCGCTGAGTCCCCATTGGGACCAACATACCTCTAGGGCCCCAAACCCAGTGGGTTTGTCATCTGTGAGTGAGAGATGCTGATTATCATTCTTTTTTTAAAATTTATTTTTATTGAAGTTTAGTTGATTTACAACATTGTGTTAATTTCTGCTGTACAGCAAAGTGATTCAGTTATACGTATATATACATTCTTTTCCATATTCTTTTCCAAGATGGTTTATCCCAGGATATTGAATATAGTTCCCTGGGCTATCCAGTAAAACGTTGTTGTTTATCCATGCTCTATATAAGAGTTTGCATCTGCTCTGATGATCATTCTCAATATGGTTGTTTATTATTTGCATCCCGAGACTAAACAATTGTAAACATTGTCCAAAGCACTTTAGCAATAACCCCTCATTTAACCTTACCCAAAACCTTGCAAGGAAGGAAGCACCATTCCCTCTGGACAAATTAGGAAACCAAAGCTCAGAGAAGTTAAATAAACTGGCCCAGAAGACGCAGCACGGCATGGTGGAACCAGGGTTACTAAGGACATATTGTGATGATTAGTAAAGAAGGGCTGGATGTTTGTTAATTGGCTTTAAGTGACATCTGTGCAATTAGTCCTCATGTCGAACTGATCTTAATTTCCTCTGGGCCCTGGATCTCCCATCAGGAAAATGGGACTCATGGCTCTGCCCGTTAAGACCTACTCGCTAATTAATTGAGTCACCTATAACCTCTACGTGCAAGGTCTCGACTCTTAATCGTGAAGCACTTATATCTCTCTGCTCTTTCAAAGCAAACTTCACAAAAGGCGTGCAGGCTGTGTGGTGTATGTGCACACATGGGTTAAGATGCAGTATCTATTTAGCCAGTGGTCCCCAACGCAGGCAGTGTATTGGATACTCTGGGAATCACGTTTTAAGTGATGGGGGGTGGGTGCTGGAGAGAACATGTCCCTTTAGAAGAAATAATGAGGTCTTTGTCTAATTGCTCATTCATCACAGGATTTTATCTCAGTCTGCCAGCCCACGAAAAGGAAAAGGCAGCCACTGATTTAGCCTTAGTTCATCTACGACTTGAACCAGCATGTGCTTCTAATGAAGCGAAGACTTTCTGGGCTGGAGAATTTACTGGTCTAGAAGGTAACCGAATGTTCCATCACCTCCTCTAATTGAACAGTAATAAAAATGTCACAAACGGTGTCAATTACCCATTGATGGGTTGCTTTCCTCCTATGTACCTTTTAAGACAGCAAGTGGTTCTGGAAAATACTACAGGCTGCTTTTTTTTTTTACCTCTAACTCTCCCCACACCCAGTAATATTTCTTTCAGAAGTGACAAGGAGAGAGTGTCGCTTGTTGGTGTCTGGTCATTAAATATCTGTCGGAATCCAGTGACTTAGGTTGGGTCCAGACACTCAATCACAGAATGGGGGGGGTAGTCAAAATAAAAGCAAAAAGTGAGTGCTGGTTAATTATGATCTAAAACGTCAATAAAGTCTTCTGATGGCAGATTTAGGGGAACTCATTACAGAGTGGAATTCAATTGTGGAGAAAAGCAAGCTGCTACAGCTCCAAAACCAGCGTGTTTCATTAGGGTCTTCAAATGGGATGAGAGAAATGCCTCCAGGGCCTGAGTCCCCCCGCCCTCCATCCCAGCAGCCTACCAGTGGAGCGTCTGTAAAGCATTTGCAGGAATAAGTCAAGAAGTAAGAAAAGAATAAGATAGCCAGGTATCCAGCACAAGCTACTTTCTTCTCATTTCACAGAATGAAATCCCTTACTTAAGAAAGCCAGAGAAACTTAAGGACCATAAGGATTGCAGGCGCTGCAGTGGCCACAGTTTTTTTGCTCGGCCAGCATTAGGCATCTTAAAGCCATAGGCACCAGGGAGAGACGTGGGACACTTTCGTGTGTGTGACCATTTTGAGTGTGGCTATTAATAAGAAGCCAAATAGTGCAAGGCTGCAGAAGATGACAGTGAAAACTCCTTGTGAACCATATAGTATATATTTGTTTAAGAGTGGAATTTGGTCTGGAACTTAAATCTCCCAAGGCAAAGCTATAAAACAGGCAGTGTTTATCTTTGGCTTCTTACTGCCAGAATCCTCTCCTTTTGGGGGCCCTCTGTTCCCTGCATGTTTGTCCTCATGGCTCAGGGTCCTGTTCCTCAGCCTCTTAAAACTTACCTATCCATCTTTTATGGATCAAGCGCCCAGCTTGTGACACCTTGCTAGGCTATGGGGGAGTGATAAAAAGATGAGCAAACTGGAGTCTGTGTCTCCCGGTACCTGTTAATATTGTTGGAGAAACAAGAGATGAACATATGCCAAGCATCCATCCTACTCTGTCCGAGACGTTCCTTAAAAGAAAATGTCCAGTTCTCCCCATTTATCGGACAAGGTGATCTGATTTGAGGCTCGCAAAATCTGTACCTGAACATATATACCCAGATCCCCATACTAAAAAAAAAAAAAAAAAAAAGCCACATGAAATCAAAGCATCTCCTCAAACAATCAGGCCCTAGTAAAGGGCAAGGAGCAAGGCAGTGAATGATAACAGTATGTTTATACTACTGGGTGTGCTTTCATGGGTCCATTGCTATTGTCCAGCCCTTAGGAATCAGATTTTCTCTGCCTTAAAACATGGAAATAAAAAGCTGGCATCACATATTTCTCTGAAGCTGGTGCCTCCCCTGGAAGGTAGAGATTTCACAAATCAATATGAAATAGATGGGCCCCAAAATGGAAAAAGAAATGGGGAGGGAAGAAAACATACCCATTAAAGGAGAAAAGAATTCAATTTTATTAATGCTCAAGTACAAATTAAACAACTGTGAGTGTCATTTTTCACCTATGGTTAGTGTCCAAAATTGGTGACGGGTTAGTGAAAAGGGGACAGCAGTTTGCTGCTTAGCGCAAGTGTAAATGGGGACAATCTTTTTACGGCACAATTTTCTGATCAGTAATCGTCAAAACGTTCATAGCCTTGGGCCTGGTAATTCTTCCAAGAATGTATCCTTAGAAAATAAGCTCAGATGCATTTGAGGCTCTAAGCACAAAAGCATCCAGCACACATTCCCGCCCCCAAGCATGGCTGCCTCGCCTGGGCTGGGCTGCCAGGAAGCCTCCTGCACCAACTCCCCCCCTGGGAGCAGCTTACACTTTTCAAACACACTGAAGGAATCCAGATGTGCCCCTGACCTCCCGATGGTCTAACGTCATGTCGGCCCTCGATCCTTTAACCTAAGGGCTATTAGCAGGTTTCTGCCTGTGTCTCTGCCACTTACTGTGTCCGCACACTGCCCCTCTTCCACTGAGGGTGAGTCATGGGCTTGCCTTTTCTTTCAATTCATTCTCCTTATGCAGAAATTCCTGGAGATTTGGTGTGCACATTTCAGCCCGACCAAGCATCAGCACTGGCTGCAGTTTTTCCTCTTCTTTTTCTATCGGTCATTTAATTTATTTATTTATTAGTATTTTTTAGAATTTTTATTTATTTATTTTTGGCTGCATTGGGTCTTCCTTGCTGTTCACGGGCTTTCTCTAGTTGTGGCGACCGGGGGCTACTCTTTGTTGTGGTGCGCAGGCTTCTCACTGCAGTGGCTTCTCTTGCTGCGGAACACAGGCTCTAGGTGCGTGGGGTTCAGTAGTTGTGGCTCGTGGGCTCAGCAGCTGTGGCGCATGGGCTTCGTTGCTCCACGGCATGTGGGATCTTCCTGGATCAGGGCACAAACCCGTGTCCCCTGCATTGGCAGGTGGATTCTTAACCACTGTGCCACCAGGGAAGCCCCTCTATCGGTTATTTTAATGGGGATCTGGAAGGAGAGGAATTCAGACACTTGTTCTGACATAACATTCTTACCCAGAAGTCCTGGGTTGCTTTTCTAAAACAAAAGAGCATCAGAGGGAGGCGAAGAGGGAGGACAGAGGGGAGAACCATTTGCGTGGCTCCTCTTCATAATTGCAGATAAGATGCTGCAAGTTTGTCTGTTGGTGTGAGTTATTTTAAACAGTTTGCCACTTGCCTGGATGTTACTGAGCAGGGGTTTGCGGGGGAGGGGATTGGAACAGAAAGAAAAATAGCTGCAGACTTCTGGTGAAGAGTAGATTTAGATGTGACACCATGATGCAAGGGAAGGGATTGGTTTGCCAGGAAGGACCTTTAGAATCTGGAGTCAAGATAACTGGCATCCTGAGAAGTCACACAGAGTCAGTGAAGTACACCAAAAAGCAAAAAGGAGAGAGGTTTCTAAAAGTCTTATTTTGTCCCCTCTTGCAAATTTTCCTACAAATCTGGTGGTAGCAGCCATCTCCTTTGCAATCCCTGAATCAAAGGTCCACCCTGATGAATTGCACGAAGATGTTTGGCTACACAAAATCGATTTCCTCAGAGAGCGATTAATTTTGTTGGCTATTTTGAAAGTGAGAAGTGGATAGCCAAATGCTTTTGGAGTAATGTACAGATTTGACAGAATACAACCAGAGCTGTGTAGAAGCAGTGTTGGCTTTACAAAACCCTTTAGAACATACTAAACCATGCAGTTGTAGTTTCTTTGTCTTTTAATATTCATCTGAGGTCTACAGACTTCTTTTTTCCATCTTCAAATGACCCATAGTTGATCTTCTCTAGAGGGTCTTTCATTCTATATGGCACATCGTAGTAAAGATAGCCATGCAGATAGGGAAACTCCAGGCTTGATTTGGCAGTTATTATTTTTGAATCACTGAGAACCCTCACAAAATTGTCATTGAGTTCAACAAAATTTGTCATAACGTCAGTGGTGTGCATATGTGTGTGTGTGTAAAATCTTTTTTAAAACCAGGCTGATTATAACTGGAAAATGCTTGAGAAAAAACAAAGCTGATCAAGGAAATTTGGGTGATGTTTAACAGCTGTTTCCTGGGTACATATCTGTTATATTTTTTCAGCCACAATTAAATGTGATTTTAAGAATCATTTGGTATTTAAATAATATACTATGATTGTCATATGGAATTTTAATTAAATGCACATTTTCTTCTAAAATATGAAGCGTTACCACTGTGAGAAGACCTTTTCTCTCCTAAGAACATTTTTTAAGAGTAATGTTCCCTGTGATTCAGTAAAAACAAAAAAAATTCTTTTCCAATATTATTTACCCTCCTCCACTAATCCAGCATTTGATGAGTCTTAAGGGAATAAAAGACAAGAATTTTAAACTAAGTAAGTGTTCTCATAATCTCCAAATGAGGATAATGAAAACAGTACACAGAAGGATATGTTTAAGATAAAACATTCTTCAAGTAAATAGCACATAAGAAGCAGAAGTTACTTCCATTCTGTCTCTGTTCAAGGCATTTCCTATACGCCATGTTTGTAAAGCAGTCACATTCCATCTTTTTTACCTTTGTTCTCCTTCTCTTTGGGAAACTTTATATCTTATATATTTTCCCCTCAGCATTCAAAGGCTCTGAACTTAGATCTTAGTTAAAAGCAAGCTTGTAAATGGCACTGGTCAAATCACCATCCATCCTTCCCAGACTTCAGAAAATCATTGTTTGGGTGCTCATCACATTTGTGTGCTAAAAACCCATTTTTCAAGGATCATTTTTCTGGTGGTGTCCTTTTATGATTCCTGCCACCTGTTCACCTATTCTTACTTCTGGTTTCAGTGTGTCTACTGAACTATGACCAGCCCAGGATCTAAGGATTGGTGTTGGAAATCAAACTCTTGATGCATTCAATGATAATTAAAAAATAAAAAAACTAAAATGTGCAATAATTCCCCTTCATAAAGCGGCAAGAGCTCCGGCAGCTGCCTTTTCTTTTTGTCCCTCTGTTTGCTCTTCATCTTCCCGGAAATCCAAGAACCCTTCCTGTTAGAAGCATGTAAACCAGATTTCAGCCCCATTTCAGAGTGAAAGACAGTTTGTCAGGCAAGTAGTGAAAATCAGACAACTTCCAGTTAGTTTTTAAAGCCAAGGGTTAGCATACAAAAGGGAAAACATTGAGCCTTGTCAATAGCTACTGAATCTCTCTCCTATGGCTAGAAGGAGGGAGGAAATTATGAGAGGCGGGGGAGAGGCAGCAAGGAGCCTCACCTGGTCGAGAAGGATTCCTTGAACCTCAGGTTAGGTAAGAGAACGTCTCTTCTCCTTGGCATAGGGAGCCTGACACCAGCTGAGCTGATAGACATACAACTTATTTTGGTATTTAGATCTTGTATCCTGCAACACTGTTGAACTTGTTTAACAGCTCTAAAAGGGTGCTTTTTTGTTTGTTTTTCTGAATTCCTTAGCATTTTCTGTATAAAAGATCAGATCATCTGAAAATAGTAGCTCTCCTTTCCAGTTTGGTTTCTTTCCTTCTTCCTTTTTTTTTTTCTTGCTTAATTGCCCTGGCTAGGAACTTCAGTACAATGTTGAAGACAAATGGTGAGAGCAGACCTCCTTGTCCTTTTCCTTTCCTTAATTTTGAAGAATTCTTTTGCTGGATATAGAATTCTCGGGTAGTCGTTTTCTTTCAACACATTGAATGCATTATCCCACTGCCTCCTGGCCTCCATGATTTCTTTTTTAAAAAAATTAATTTATTTATTTATTTTTGGCTGACTTGGGTCTTTGTTGCTGCACGTGGGCTCTTCTCTAGTTGTGGCGAGCGGGGGCTACTCTTCGTTGTGGTGAGTGGGTTTCTCATTGCGGTGACTTCTCTTGTTGCGGAGCACGGGCTCTAGGCGTGTGGGCTTCAGTAGTTGTAGCTCATGGGCTCTAGAGTGCAGGCTCAGTAGTTGTGGCGCATGGGCTTAATTGCTCTGCAGCATGTGGGATCTTCCCAGAGCAGGGCTCGAACCTGTGTCCCCTGCATTGGCAGGCGGATTGTTAACCAGTGCACCACCAGGGAAGCCCTCCTCCATGATTTCTGATGAGAAATTAGCTGTGAATCTTATTGAGGCTTCTTTGTATGTGATGCTTTTCTCTTGCTGCTTTCAAGATTTTCTCTCTTTGGCTCTGGCTTTTGACAGTTTGATTACAATGTGTCTAGCTGTGGATCTCTTTGATTTTGTCGTATTGGGAATTTGTTGAACTTCTTAGATTCACAGATTAATGCTTTTCATCAAATTTGGGAAATTTGGGGTCTATTTGGTGAGACATTTTTTACACACTTTCCTTTAGTTCTTTAAACATAGTTTTCTTTAGTGCTCTGAACATATTTTAAATAACTGACTTAAAGTTTTTGTCTAGTGAGTCTAATGTCTGGGATTCCTCAGGACTCTTTCTATTGGCTGCTTCTTTCCTGTATATGGGCCATACTTTCTTTTTTATTTCCATATCTCACTTTTTGTGTTGAAAAACTGGACGATTTAATTAATACTATAGGGCAACTGTCAGATTCTTCTCCTTCCCCAGGGTTTGTTGTCATTGCTGTTTATTGTTATTACTTTGCCACTGCTATTTTTTGGCAACTTCCCTGAACTAATTCTGTAAACTTTGAGTTGTTTGTTGTGTGTGCCATTGAAATCTCTTCCTGGTTAATTTAGTGGTCAGCTAATGATAAGACAAATATTTCCTTAAATGCCTGGAACCAATAATCTCCCAGTCTTTGCCAACGGCCTCTGTGTAGGTGTTGGAGTATACCTTCTGCCTTTAAATGAGGACACTACTGTTCACAGATGTTATGAAAAATGGCACAAGTTCAGCACATGCAACTGGATGCAAGATAAGAACCAGGAATTTTTGACTTCACACTCTTCTGGGACGCCACACATGTTTAAATTTTAATCTTCAAAAGTTAATGAAGAGGAGGAAGGAGTATCTACACTCATTGAGGCTCCATCATGCCACATACTAGCCAATACTTAAATAAATGTTATTTCACTTTACCTGTCCCAAAACACTGTGAGGAATCAGAAATATGGAGATGTTAAAAAATCTGATAAAGTCACACCTTTAGAAAATGTCCAGAACATAGATGTTCAATAACAGTTTATTAAAAAGATGAATACAAGTGGCAGAATCTGGCTCTAGTTCTGATGGATGACCCTTTTCTCTTCTATAATACTATCTAGCTATACTGATAGGCATGGAGCAACATATGTGATTCCTCATACACAACTGGTTCTTTCATTTTTTTTCCCCAGTCTATTAAAGAAGCAGACCGTGGAAGAATCAGATCCTTGCTTTGGTAGAGCAAGGAGATAAAAAAGTCAGGCTATTGCAGTGCCCAAAGCAACAGGCCAGTTTAAAAGCCTGGAAAATGCTACATGGTAAAGACAGGGCACCTGGCAAGCAAAGTCTTTGCTTTCCACCTACAACTAGGGCCACCTAAAAGCCACTCTTCTGTTACCCTTAAATTCAAACAATGATTTCACAACAATCTTTTCTATTTTCATCACCTGAAAAGATGAAAGATTCCAAAGAAGGTGGGAAGAGAACTTCAAAATTTCATCTCACAACTCTTTTGGATCACAGGAGTTTTATTTTCTTGGCAGTGAAGAACTGAAAGGTCAATAAAAAGGCACAATATTTTATAGGGTTCTTCATTGATGGGTTATTCTTTAAATGCCAAGGAAGGAAATAAATAACATGCCTATTTAATTAAAGCATGCCCAAAGCCTGTGCACAGCTGTGTCAGAGGCACCTCCGCAGAACTGTTAATGAGAGGGTTAAAGTTAACACATAAGGGCACTTCTACAAAAGTCTCAACAATTACTAGTCATCTGCTTCCAACTTCCTTCCCTTAATCTCCAGGATGTAAGTAGGGATGAAAATGCACAGTCACTTGATTTACCTACAAGATCAACTTGGGGGAAACAATGTGAGAATTTAAGACAAATGGTTGGAGAAGTGATGAGTTTCAATGAGTAAAATTAAAGGGTAGTCTGGTAAAGAAGGGCAAGAAATCAATGCAGGATCAGAGACAAGGCCCTGCAAAACCAGGCTCTGCCCACCAGTCTGGCCTGATCTCTGCCACCTACATATGCACTTTTCTCCATCCCTAAAATGAGCTACCTGGGTTCCCCAAGCCAGTGATAGCAGTTATAAAACACTGCCTTCACACCCAAAGCTGTTCCAGAATTCAAGGATGTGATTTTTTTCAGTTGATCTACTGTAGTTTGTGCTCCCACCTTCCCCTCCAAGAACACCCTGCTGCTCAAACTGTGAACATACCTTGTTTCTCTGACCCTGTGTCTTTGTGGACCAGACCCTCCATTTTTTTCTTTTTTATTTATTTTATTTTATTTATTTTTTTGCCACACCATGCAGCATGTAGGATCTTAGTTTCCCAACCAGGGATCGAACCCATGCCCCCTGCAGTGGAAGTGGGGAGTCCTAGCCACTGGGCCACCAGGGAATTCCCAACTCTCCACTCCTTTCAACCTCCTTGTCTGGCCTTATCCCACACACTCATCAGAGCCCCGTCCAATAACACCTTCTTCCTGGAAGTCTTACCAAATAAATCCTGCTCATTTGCCTCAACCCATTAGCCTCTGGGGACACTCTCTGTGTTCACTCTCTGTCCCACTCATGTAGTCTCCACTGACCCTTTTTATTCAATGTGCATGTTTCCTTCTTACAGGATTCAAGTACAAACATAGTACCCTGTGGATTTTTCTATTGATGCTTCCAGGGCCTTATGTTAATTCTCTGTGACTTGAAAACTGAAGGCCCTTTGACATATTGAGCCCACATTTATTTTCATAAGAGTGAATTGATTGTGTGAATAAATAAAATACTAATAAAGTACTCATTTTTGAATGATACGATTTTGGTAATTTATAATTGTGGTTGAAATATTTGAGGTCACATTCTATTCCAGGTTAGAATTATCTGATTCTTCTTACAATATTTGGTTATGTCATTAACTTTATTAGGCCCGTATTAAGTCATTTTGGTGAGTCGTTTTAAAAGCAAAGGGTTAAAACTTACAATAAGGTCCAGAACTAATAACTAATAGCTATACTGAGAACAAATTCTGACCCATGCCTACATTAGATGCTAGGAGACTATAGGAGCATGACACACAGATCCAGCCAGAAGTGCATCTGTACATAACAGCTGGAGTTTTAGGAGGAGCCAATATCCAACACCTATCTGGGCTGAATTGTGCCCCCCACCCAAATTAATATGTTGAAGTCTTAGCTCCTAGTACCTTGGAACGTGACCAAATTTGGAGATAGGGTCTTCAAAGAGGTAATTAAGTTAAAATGAGGTCATTAGGATGATTCCTAGCCCAATAAGACTGGCGTCCTTATAAAAAAAGAGAAGATTAGGGCTCAGACAGGGACAGAGGGAAGATGAGGTGAGGACACAGGGAGAAGACGGTCTTCTACAAGACAAGGAGAGAGACGTCAGAAGAAACTGACTCTGCAGACACCTTGATCTTGGACTTCTAGCCTCCAGAACTGTGAGGAAACAAATTTCTGTTGTTTTAGCCACCCAATCTGTGGTACTTTGTTATGGCAGCCCTAACAAACTAAGACAATACCTCTTCTCTTCTTCCAAGTTCAAAGTCCATTGAGAGAGAGACACAGGAGTCAGTCATATCAACAGGAAAATACTATGTTTATGCCTGACTGATCATGTTGAAGACCATGGCTTTAGTTCTATGACTCAAATGGCTTGGTAATACCCCTTTTTAAATTTGGCAAATTTTCCAACAAGTTTCACGTATAGCCCAGACAACCTCAGGCCCTGGAATTAGGTCCCTTACTATGTGGCAGAGAACAGACCAGAATGTATGCCTCTTACAAAGACGAAGATCTGAAAGAGAAAGAAAGAAGAAGCTGAGTTCATTTTCTTCTAGAAAATTCACCAGCAACATAGGACTGAGGGTATAGAAAGAGGCCAGGAGTGTTACGACCAGAAGTTGCTAGTCATGGAAACAGAAAGAGTGGGGTTAAGTACCCCACACAACAATCCTGAGGGTTTTTTCTTTCTTGACTCGTTTGGGGTAAGTGCTAAGACTATGGTCAACCAGGGATATGACCATTTCTCCTAGGAGAGAGAAGATTTAACATCACAGAGCTGGTCTATGTGCATACATCCCAAGCCCCACTGATTCCATCAAACATCATCAGGATTACCCGGAGAATGAGAGCAGCCAGTCAATGCCAATTGTCCAGGATGGACAGTCAGGAGGTTAATTGTAGGACTGTGTTTATCATATCTGTGTCGGAGGGTGGAAGGTGGACTTCATCTATGCTTCTTTCCCAGGGAGAGGCAGCATTGCATTTTATAATATTAAGTTTAATATTCTGATGGAAGAGGAAATGCTAAAAAGCTATTATATGGTTATTAAATTTAAGAAAAAACTGAACCATTTGTTTAATAAAATCCTGACCTTTAGAAGAGAAAAAATTATCCATAGCAAGTCAAGTTTAAGTTAAAACTATATTCACCAAAAAAGAAAGTTATTTATTTTTTATATTTGAAATTAGATGCACTTTCAATGTGTTTATTAAGTTCAGTCATAAGAGAGAATGCGTGATTATCTTCTTTTCTAAACTTTTAGTGAAATGAGAGTAAAACTGAATAAAGGTGAATTAGTCTATAGTAGCCCTGAGAACAGGAGGGAAACCATCAAAACACAGATTTTTGATTAATTTCTTGAAGATACAGAGATAGGAGTGCTTTGAAAGAAAGCAGTAGCTATGAATGTGCTTAGGAAAGGCTGCAATAAAGGTGGGAAACATCGATTCTCCTCAGTGGAACCAGAGAACTTCCAAAGTCAGAAAGTACAGAATATAGATGTGAGCCATGTGGCATAAACCCTTGGGGTAGGTAATTAATTAAAAACTGCCCACAGAACAGCTGATCCCATTCTCCCATTCATAGCGCTGAGAGACTGGAAATAATAGCCTCAGTCCTCACAGCAAAACTGGAAGTTTATCCTCCAAAGAGACTGAGCACTCTGCCCTGGAAAGGCTGAGACTCCAAATATTGGCACCCCAAAGAAGGGTGTTCCATACTTGGCACCAAGGAGAATGATCAGCCTGCTTATACTTTCTGCCCTTACACCCGAGAACAGGGTTTCTCAGCAGTGGCACTGTTGATATTTTAGGCTGGATACCTCTTTGGGAGCTTTCTTTGCACTGTGGGAGCTTTCTTTGCACTATAGGATGCTTACCGGTATCCTTGGTCACTACCCTAGTAACACAGTAGTAACCCCATTTGTGACCACCAAAAATGTCTTTGGACATTGCCAAATATTTTGGGGGGGACAAAATCATCCCTGGTTGATACAGCTGCCCCTGAATGAAGTCTAAAGATGAGCCCTGCCCACAAACACAAAACTGGAAGTTGGAATTGAAGAGAGACGGCAGTTGGGGAAAAACATCTACACCTGTTCTTCATAAGTATGAAGGGACAATCAAGATCCTCAGATATGTGAGGAAAATCAAGTACAAAATTAAAAGGTAATCAAATACAATGATTGACCCTAAGAGAAACAGATATTTATTATCCAAAGACAAAAAGAAAACTTTTCAAAAAATATAATTAATATGCTCAAGAAGTTTTGAAAGTAATGGATCTGTAAAATTTTTTTAAAGATTTTATTTTTAAAAATGACCTTCAGAGAATAAGGAAGATTTTGTGGGAATGAAAATATGACCCCTCCCCTCCAAAACAAATGTACACACTTAATAGAAGCTCTAAAAATTAAATTCAAAGATAATAACTTGAAACTAGAACAAAAATATCAGAAATAGAGAATATAAAAAAAAGAGTTAAAAAAGTATCAGGGATAAACTCAAAGTTTAACAACATCTGTTTAACGGGAGTTCTGGAAAAAAGAAAACTGAATGGAGGAAATAAAAAGGAGAAAGAGGAGATTTCCCAAAGCTTAAGAAAGATGATAGTCTTCAACCTGAAAACAAATCCCACTCTTAGACTCATCTTAGAATGATGAGGATGAAAAAGTATCCTAAAATCTGCAGAAGGCAGAGGGATGTCAGTGTTTATTTACAAATAAACAGTAATCAGAATAGTAGAGTCCTTATGTGAATGATAGATGGAAATAGAGCAATGGTTCAAGTTCTGAGGGATATGATTTTTTAACATATAATTCTATGGTCAGCACAGTTGTTAGGTTTTTTTCTATACACCTTTTCTGAAAGTGTTACTGAGGGTGTGCTGTAAAAAAATGAAACTGGGATCTAAAGAAGAAAAGGTAGGAGATCCAAGAAAAAGTGAGACTAAGCCAGAAGTGAAATGAAAATAAATTTCAGAGTGAACTATGTTCAGTCAAAACTGGAAATGAAGTCTAAAGTCTCTGAAAGAGCCTCTTCAAGAAGAAAGTGAATTCCACTCAATCCATAATTAAGAAGTTGGGAGATTGAAGTAATATGCCAGAAGATTGTTTTTAACATGTAACCATTCATTGGCAAGGACTACTTTGCCATCCTTACAGTGACAGTGACAAAACCACTTCTCAAAATTACAAAGGAATTCACAAAATGGGTTTGGGGAATCCGTATTAGGATTAGATTAATCTGCAAGTTTTATAACGTCTTGTCTTGGTTGTTTTGGACTTCTATAATGAAATACCACAAACTGGGTAGTTTATAAAAAACAGAAATTCATTTCTAACAGTTCTGGAGGCTAGAAGTCCAAGATCAAGGTGCAAGCCCAAGATCAAGGTGCAAGCATGGTCATGTGCTCATGAGGGCCCTCTTTCTGGTTCATAGCTGGGGTCTTCTTGTTGTATCCTCACTGGTGGAAGGGGCCAGGGATGTCACCAGAGCCTTTTTTATGAAGGCATTAATCCCAGTCATGAAGGCTCTGCATCTCCCAAAGGCCCTACCTCCTAATACCAACATCTTTGAGGGGGGAGTTAGGATTTTACATATGAACTTGGAGGGGACACAAACATTCAGAACACAGCATATTCTATAAGAAGTGTAAAATCCTTAGGCCTAACAATGGGTTTAAAGTGTTGAGAAGATGAAATAGCATAATAGCACACAAAAGCAACAAGTAAGAATGAAAGCTAATAAGAATTCCATGTAGACACGTGGGAAGATAGTATTTGTTGAGTAATCATAGCTTATTTTTAGTCACTTTGGAAGCTGTTTTTCAGTCATTATCAGCTTAATCCTCACAATAATATTTAGAGGTGGTTATGGTTATCACAATTTTACTTATTAAGAGATTAAGTAACTTGCTCCAGGTCTCAAAACTGTAAGTAGCAGAATCAGCCTTCTCAATCAGGCCTGCTTGTTGTTATTATAAATTCTGGGCTTCGTTTTCTCCATACCACCTGTATGAGGGATGTATAAACCTAATTGACCATATGCGAGGTATCAATTATGTCAGAGGAAAGACACAAAATTCATATCAGACACTTCTCTAAAGACATGAAACCCCATAGTTGGCTCATTCTGAGATATTATCAGGAAAAAGGAATATTTCCCTTCCTGTGTACACAACAATAAAAGGTCATCTACAATGCTTATCCATATACCTCAAGAACAACTTCATAAAATCAGAGAAAGTCCACAAAAAAGCAATTAAAATGACCAAAGGGCTAGATGCACTGTTTTATTAAGATAGACTAAAAGGATTGTGAAATTATTGGTATAAAGAAAATCATAGACTGTAAACAAGAAAATACTTAATCCTGCCAGGATAGTAGATCAAGCAGACATCTCAAAAATCTTTTCAAAAAGGAAAATTTAGGTAAAAGTTAAGGAAGAAGAGCAAATAACCCAATCTTAAAATAGACAAAAGATTTAAAGAAACATTTCTCCTAAAAAGATATACAAATGGCCAAAATCCTATGAAAACATGTTCAACATCATTAGTTATTAGGGAAATGCAAATCAAACCATAATGAGATACTACTACACACCCACTAGGATGGCTATTATCAAAAGAAACAGACAATGACAAGCGTGGACAAGGATGTCAAGAAACATGAACCCTCATACATTGCTGGTAGGAATGTATAATGATGAACCCAATCTGGAAAACAATTTGTCAGTTCCTTAAAAAAACAAAACAAAACATAGGTACCATATGACCTAAGAGTTCCATTTTTAGATGTACACCAAAATGAAATGAAATATGTCCACACAGAAACTTACACATGATTGTTCATGGCAGCTTTATTCATAGTAGCCAGAAAGTAGAAAAAAACACAATATCCATCAACTGATGAATGGATAAACAAAATGTATTATAGCCATACAATAGAATATTATAAAATATTATAAAAATAAATAAATAACTGACATATATTACAATATGGATAAAACTTGAAAAAATTATGCAAAATGAAAGAAGTCAGACACAAGAAACTACATAGTATATGATTACATTTATATGAAATGTGCAGAATAGGCAAATCCATAGAGACAGTAAGAAGATTAGTGGTTGCCTAGGGCTAGAGGGAAGAGGGAACATTGAATAACAGCTAATGAGTACAGGTTATCTTTTGGAGGTGATTAAATATTCTAAAATTAGATTGTGCACAATCTGTGAATGTAATAAAAAATGTTGAATTGTAAAGTTTAAATGAATGAATTTTATGGTATAAGAATTATAAATTAATAAAGCCGTCTTATAAAAGAAGTAAAAGATGAATGACTATCCATTCATGATAAAACTCTCAGTAATAGAAATAGGGGGAAACTTCTTCAACTTGATCAAGAACATCTACAAAAAACCTGCAAGTAGCATCATACTTAATGGTGAGAAACTTGACGCTTTCACATTATGACCAGGAACAAAGCAAGGATGTACCTTCTCACCACTCCTTTTCAACATGGTACTGGAAGTGCTAGCTAATGCAGTAAGTAAAGAAAAGATATACTGATTGGGAGGAAGAAATAAAATTGTCTTAGTTCACAGACTACATGATTGTCTATTTAGAAAATCTGAAAAGATTGACAAAAAAAATTCCTGGACCTAATAAGTGATTACAGCAAGGTTGCAGGACACAAGGTTAATATATAAAAGTCAATTGCTTTCCCATATAACAGCAATCAACAACTGGAATTTGAAATTAAAAGCACAATACAATTTATACTAGCACCACCCAAAATAAAATTCTCATGTGTAAATCTAAAAAAAAAAATTACAAGATCTATATGTGAAAAACTGAAAAATTCTGATGAACAAAATAAAAAAAGAACTATATAAATGGAGAGATATTCCATGTTCATGGATAGGAAGACTCAATATTGTCAAGATGCCAGTTCTTCCCAACTTGATCTATAGATCAATTCAATACAAATCAAAATCTCAGCAAGCTACCTAGTGGATATTGAAAAACTGATTGTAAAGTTTATATGAAGAGACATAAGATCCAGAGCAGTCAACACAATATTGAAGAATAAAGTTCTGACACCTCCCAGCTTCAAGACTTACTATAAAGCTACAGTAATCAAGACAGTTTGGTGTTGGCAAAAGAACAGACAACTAGATCAGTGGAATAGAACAGAAAGCCCAGAAATAGATTCCCATAAATATAGTCAACTGATCTTTGACAAAGGAAAAAAGGCAATACAATAGAGCAAAGAGAGTCTTTCCAACAAATGGTGCTGGAACAACTGGACATCCACTTGCAAAAAAAAGAATCTAGATGCAGACCTCACGCTCTTCGTAAAAATTAACTCAAAATGGATCACAGACCTAAATGTGAAAAAAAAAACCCCAAAACAATAAAACTCTTAGAAGATAACATAGGCAAAAACCTAGATGGCCTTGAGTTTGGCAGTGACTTTTTAGACACAACACCAAAGGTATGATCCATGAAATAAAGAATTGTTGAGTTAGACTTCATTAAGTTAAAAATTTCTGCTCCACAAAAGACACTATCAAGATGATGAAAAAACCCACAGGATAGTAGAAAATGTTTGCAAAAGACACATCTGATAAAGGATTGTTATCCAAAATACACCAAAAAAAAAAAAAACCCACTTAAAACTCAACAATAAGAAAGCAAACAAGCTGATCAAAACAGAATGGTATTGGCATAAAAACATATAGATCAATGAAACAAAATAGAGAGTCCAGAAATAAACTCACACATATATGTCTATTAATTCACTACAAAGGAGGCAAAAATATACAATGGGGAAAATAGTCTCTTCAATCAATGGTATAGGGAAAATTGGATATTCACATGCAAAAGAATAAAACTGGACAACTATTTTACATCATACACAAAGTTATCTTACATCTTAACTCAAAATGGATTAAAGACTTGAAAGTAAGACCTGAAACCACAGAACTCCTAAAAGAAAACATAAGCAGTAAGCTCCTTGACATTGGTCTTAGCAAAGATTTCTTGGACCTGACTCTAAAGGCAAGAGCAATAAAAGCAAAAATAAACTGAGAATACATGAAACTAAAAAGTTTCTGCACAGCAAAGGAAATCATCAACAAAACCAAAAGGCTACCTATGGAATGGGAGAAAATATTTGCAAATCATATATCTGATAAGGCGTTAAAATAAAAATACATAAATAATTCCTACAACTCAGTGACCAAAAAAAATCTGATTAAAAAAAGGACAGATGATCTGAATAGACATTTTTTCCAAAGAAGACATACAGATGGCCAACAGGCATATGAAAAGATGCTCAACATTGCTAATCATCAGGGAAATGCAAATCAAAACCACAATGAGATATCACCTCATGCCTGTTAGAATGGCTATTATCGAAAAGACAAAAAAATAACAAGTGTTGGTGAGGATGTGGAGAAAAGGGAACCCTTGTGCACTGTTGGGGGGAATGTAAATTAGTGCAGCCACTATGGAAAACAGTATGGAGGGTCCTCAAAAAAATTAAAATAGAACTCCACATGATCCAGCAATTCCACTTCTGGGTATTTATCCAAAGAAAACAAAAACACTAAGTCAAAAAGAGATATACACCCCTGTATTCACTGAAGCATTATTTACAATAGCCAAGATATGGAAACAACATAAGTGTCCATTGATAGGTGAATGGATAAAGAAGATGTGTTATGTATATACAATGGACTACTACTCGGTCATAAAAAAGAATGAAATCTTGCCATTTGCAACAACATGGATGAACCTCGAGGGTGTTATGCTAAGTGAAATAAGTCAGACATAGAAAAACAAATACCATATGATTTCACTTATATGTGGAATCTAAAAAACAAAACAACAAAAATCATAGATACAGATAATAGATTGGTGATTGCCAGAGAAAGGGGGGTTTGGAGGGTGGGCAAAATTGGTGAAGGGAATTAAGAGGTACAAACTTTCATTTATAAAATAAATAAGTCATGGGGATGTACTGTACAGCATGATGATTATAATCAGTATTGTACTGCATATTTGAAAGTTGCTTATAGAATAGAATTTGAAGGTTCTCATCCCAAGGGAAAAAAAATTGTAATTTTGTATGGTGATGGACGGTAACTAGACTTAATATTGTGATCATTTCACAATGTATACAAATATCAAATTATTTTCTTGTACACCTGAAACTGATATAATATTATATGTCAATTATACTTCAATAATTTTATTTAAAAAAACCAACAAGCTGATTAAAAAGCCAAAGACTTGGGCTTCCCTGGTGGCGCAGTGGTTGAGAGTCCACCTGCCGATGCAGGGGACACGGGTTCGTGCCCCGGTCCGGGAGGATCCCACATGCCGCGGAGAGGCTGGGCCCGTGAGCCATGGCCGCTGAGCCTGCGCGTCCGGAGCCTCTGCTCCGCAGCAGGACAGGCCATGATGGTGAGAGGCCCACATACCGCAAAAAAAAAGAAAAAAGCCAAAGACTTTGACACCTCACCAAAGAAGATATACAGATCTCAAATATGCATATGAAAAGATGCTCCACATCATATGTCATCAGCAAAATGCAAATTAAAACAACAATGAGATACCACTACACACCTATTAGAATGGCCAAAATTCAGAACACTGACAACATCAAATAATGGTGAGGCTGTGGAGCAACAGGAACTCTTATTTATTGCTGATGAGAGTGCAAAATGCAAGTATTGCAACTTTGAAAGACAGTTTGGCAGTTTCTTTGAAAGCTAAACATCTTTTACTATATGATCCAGCAATAGCACTCCTTGGTATCTACCCAAAGAAGTTGAAAACTTATGTCCACCAAAATAACCCACTTGAGGATGTTTATAGCAGCCTTGTTCATAATTGTCAAAACTTGAAAGCAACCAAGATGTCCTTCAGTAGGTGAATGAATAATAAACTATAGTGCATCCAGACAATGGACTATTATTTAGCACTAAAAAGAAGTGAGCTATCAAGCCATGAAAAGACATGGAGGAACCCTAAATGCATATTTCTCAGTGAAAGAAGACAATCTGAAAAAGCTGTGTGCTATATGGTTCCAACTTTATGACATTCTGGAAAAGGGAAAACTATGGAGATAATATAAATATCAGTGGTTGCCAGGGGTTAGTGAGGAGGGAAGGATGAAAAGGCAGAGCACAGAGGATTCTTAGGTCAGTGAGACTACTCTGGTATGACATTATAATGACGGATACATGTCATTATACATTTTTCCAAACCCATAGAATGCACACCACCAAGAGTAAACCCTAATGTAAACCATGGACTTTAGGTGATAATTACGTGTCAATGTAGATTCATTGATTTTAACAACTGTACCACTCTGGTGGGCATGTTGTTAATAAGGGGGGCTATGCATGCATGGGGACAGGGGATAAATGCAAAATCTCTGTACCTTCCATTCAATTTTGTTTTGAACCCAAAACCCCCTTAAAAAAATCAAAGTCTATATTTTTTTTTAAAAAAGGAAAGAATCATTTTATACATTTATGGAATTCTTTTCCTCCAAGAAGTGATAGAGGCCAGAAATAAAGCTAAGTCTATGCACAGTGAGATAACAAATGGCATATAATGTGTTATGATGAAAAGTTAGGCTATTTTGAAGATTTCCATAATCTTTAGAAGTTGAGCCCTCTAAAGAGATCATAATGATCTCCCACAAAATGTTTCCTTTGTGTTAATTTTATGAAATAAAATATTGGGCAGAGTAAACCATTAGACTGATGTTGAATAATTCTTGCTCTCTTTCTCCTCACTACCCACTCCAAATTTACCCAGCAGAATTAAGAAAGGTTACTAATTACAAGGATAGAAAAAAGAAAGAGTAACATTTCTCTTCTATGGTGGCCCTAAAAATAATATAGTACAGAATAGCAAAGGGCCACAGGACACCTGAGAATTCTAAAAGTTTCTAGATGAAGACTTTGAAGAAAAACGAAAAATATCACAGTGCAGGTAACACAATCAAAGGAAATGTTTTCTCCACGTTGTTTACACTCTCTCACTCCCAACGAAAACAAAACCCTCACAATCATGCACTCAAGACAAATTTTAGGTGGACAGAAAATCAGTTGTTCAACTTTTTTTTAAAGAAGTCATTGCAATATTATTTCATTAAGGTTAGAAGATGATGAGCCATTGTTTGTTCAATGAATATTTAAGTGGTATAGTTTACCAGAGTCTCACCACAGAGCAGTTTTGTGTGTGCAGCACAGCTGGAAGCAAAAATGCACACAAAAGAGAAAAAACAAACCACTGAGTTATTAAGCTGAGACAGTAGAGTAACAATGAAACCAGTCTGGATTTTTTTTTCCTTTTCCACATAAAGATACTATTTGTTTGAATAAACAGTGCATTCTTTGCATTTAAATAAACTTAATTTTAAACAGCAGAGGGAAGAGGACAGATGAAACTAAACAAAACATAAAACAAAACCAGAGATCATTAAAAAAGGGACTTCAAACCAAATTTTTATTCAATTAAGACAACACCCAACAACAGAAATCTGGGAAGGATGTTGATGCAAGGACCAAACTCTTTCTTTTTTTCCAAATCTAACTAATCAATTGAGGTGGATGGCCTCCAACTACCTATATAAATGGAAAAGATCATCATATGTCCCAGTGGAGCCATGTGACAAGAGAAGCTTTAACTGCTTACAAGATGTGGTGGTTACTTACAGAAAACCTGAAAACAATGCGTGCTTCCCGGCTCTCTAACTCATAACTAGAACCCAGGAGGTTACAAAAACAAATGCCACATTTTTCTGAGTATAAACAAACTCCTTTGAAGTGTCATCAGCCATATGAAATGCACCTCTGTTCCCTTCTGCAAAGGGAGCAGAGGGAGATTACAGAAAGAACTCCTCTGAGGAGAGAGAGACTTTCTTGCATATTTTAGAAATCCGTGGCTGCCTCAAGGGACATCCATTATCCTAATCTTACCCAAGTCTCAACTACTTCTCAAGCTCTGGCCGAAAGGCAAACCTTCTCCAACATGTTCTAATTATTGGATTAATTTTCATTCACTCAATCGTTGTTGACTCATCACCTTCTTTAGCACAGGATACATGTACTACCCAGAGCAAACTACCACCAAAATCTGCCTCTTTTACTTTAAGGAAATGTAACTTTCAGAAGGTAGACAGTAGGGGATAAACAGGAAATGTGACCAACTTGAAGCTAGGAGGTGAAGGGCTTCCAAGGAGATCCTAAGACCTTCATGACAGCCCCAATCTCTATGGCACTGAGAGGCTAGGGTTGGCCCAAGCAAAACAATGATCAGATTTATCTTCTCTATCTTTGGCTGTAGGTGTTTCTTTGCAGCTTTGAGGACTGGCTAGAGCAAAATTTAATGGCTTTTAGAGGTGGAGCTCTTTTTGGCAACAGAAAGCCAGGACCTAAAAAATGGATGGATTTGTGAGTGATTTGATTTTGAGAAATATAGACTTAATTGTTCCCTCCTTGGTCTCCAGTTACCTTTCTCTTTTGCTTATGTAACACTAAAACAAGAAGGGGCGGTAAAGGTTTTTCAAATTCACTAATGTGGTTTTTTTTTTAAGAAATACAGGAATAGTGGAGGATTTAGTCATTTGAACCAACTTTCTTGCTAAAATAATTAGAAAAGCAGTTCAGAATATCAGAAAATTTTAAAAAGTAGTTCAGAATATATTTGAAAGCATAGAGAGCTAATAAATTACTGAAAAACTACCATGCCAGGATCTGATGGAGGATAAAAACTCAGAAGAATTTTCCTTGGGCGTATTTGTTGAAAATGAAGGGAATGGCTCAAAAGCTAAGTAGCATTTTAGTACCCTCACAAAATTATCAAAATAGGGATGGGAATCTAGGGCTCAATACAATGAGAAGGCCCTGGAAAACTCCTAGCACTTTTCTTAGTACCTCAAACATCTCATCTTAGAATTAAGAATGAATTGAAATAGTCAGGTTCTTGCAGGGGATTCAGCTCAGCTTTGAATCATTGTTGGATTAAGGTGATCCCTTTTTCCTAAAGTATCAGGCTTCCTAGAGTGATGGTGCCCTCACATCTCTGACAAAGACAAACATGAATTCTCTGTACGGAAGGAGAATCTCATACTAGGCTTCAAATTATTTTTAGAAACTGCTGTGAAACTACATTGTCCAACAGAGAGTTAAAAGTAACCAGGCATACAAGGAAACAAGATGCCATAAATGAAAGGCAGCAGGTAAAAAAGATAGGTGATAGAAATAGATGTTGGAGGTATACAACTCAGATTTTTAAATAATGCTCCTTACTATGTTTCAGAAGATAAAGTAATCAACATATCCCGATTTGTTTTAGTATTGAAAGTCCCATGGTCCCAGGAAACCCCTCATTCCTGGCAAAATGAAGCTTTGTCACCCTAGAAAAGACAACACTGAAAATTTTAGCAAAAGAACTGGAAACTATTTTAAAAATGTAAACTCTACTAATTAAAAATACAATAACTGAAATTAAGGACTCAGTAAATGGGATTTATAGCACACACACACTAGAAGAGAGAAATAATAAAATAAATTTGGTCAGAAAAAAATATCTGGAAAGAAAAAAATATCCAGGAAACGAAAATAGAAAAAGGAGAGTGAGGAGTATAAAGAACAGAGAAGGGGCCTAAAATACACGTACTTTGATTTCCAAAAGAAGAGTGGAGACAAAGTGTGTTGAAATCAATATTTTAAAAGATAATGACTGAAAATATTTCTAAACTGAAGAAAGACATAAAGCCATAGAGTCAAAAAGCACTATGAACAACAGGCAGGAGGAAATCCTAGGCCCAGCACAGTAAAAGTGCTAAAAACTACGGAAAAGAGAGTTTTTAAATTGTCAGAGGAAAGTGACAGGTGACTTACTGTCAGTAGTGACATTCTGACATCTAGCTTCTAAATAGAAAAAATACTATCCAGAAAACAATGGAAATATACCTCTGAGGTAGTAAAGGAGAATGATTTCTAGGATATTGGATAATATCAAACACCTAAATCTGAATCTCTTAAAAAATACTTCAAAAACTATGAAGAACAACAAAGAAAGCAAATTAAGCCACCTATGCCTAGAACATGACTGAGAAACAAAGAAGACTACAAACATAAAATTCCATGTGGGTAAGAAAACAAACTGCAAAACCAGCAGAGCCAGCTCCAGAACACATGCTGGAGCAGCAGCACAGGAAGACTGAAAAAGTAAATAAAACAGGAAAGTGTATCCTGGTGTTAAAAGTGATGCCTAAGGATTAAATTGTATCACCACCCCCCTCAAAAAAATGAGTTCAACTGGGAATGGAGAAATATTTAGAATAGGTCTAAGACCTAGCAGATTTCTCTGACATATGGGTAATTAAAAGAAAAAGAAAAGAGTGTAGGACCACATGTTGGGGTCTCAGGAAGATAGCACTTCTAGCACAGAGGGGGCTGATTTGAAAGTGGTGGTAGTATTTGGTGGTTATGAGAAAGGAGAGATTATAAGCAGTGAAAATTAAGGGCTTACAGAAAACAAATCACAAATTCAGAACGTATACCAACCTCTTTCCGCCCCCCAACAAAGAAAAGATAACTATCATCTTTTAAAATTGCACCTTATTATGCTAAAGTAAAGGGTGTTCTTGAACTAATAAATCAATTAAGCCACCCAAACCCATCATATCTTCCTTCAATTGTTTGTCCAAAAAAAAAAAAAAGACATTTCAAAACAGCAAATAACATCCATACAAACTAATAATAGGAGAAAGCAGAAAATAAAAATCAAATATTTCAGCTGATGAAAATTCTCGCCATGAAACAACCACAAAATACACTACCCCAAACTAAAATAAATATCTTTAGGCAAGAAAATATATGTATTTTTCAGTTATAATGGGAAAATGTTTAAAACAAAAAGTAGAAGGACATAAAAACATGACCATGTGAAACAGGAGTTGACAGAACTCAGGAAAAAACTTCTTTTAAAAAAGACAAAATCCGCTACAAATTAAAAACGTAACTAGAAGATGTCAGAGGGAGAATAGATTTGATTGAAAATATAACAATGGGAATTGAGAGGAATAAAAACAACTAAGAAAAAAATAACAAAAAGTCAGAGGTAAATAGGATCAGAGTGAAGAAAAATGGATGTAAAAAGACAGGCAAAGATCCAACATACATATAATTGGAGTCCCAGGATGGGAATGGGGGTGGGGATAGGGGAGCAGATAAAAGAAAATGAAAGCAATGGAACTGAATACATATTTTAAACCATAATGAATAAAATTTCCTGAAATAAAAGAATCTGAATCTACAAAAGATTCAGAAAAGAAAGAGCTCACCATGTACCTGAAAAAATAGGTTTTGAATTGTCATCTCCAATATATACTATAAATATTAGAAGAGAAAAGTGTTTCTGTATGTGTAGGTAAAAAACCAAGTCACAAAGGAAAGACATGCAGGTTAGCAAAAGACATTGTCACAGAAATATGCAAGGTGAGACAGCAAAATTTTCAAGAAACTTGAGGAAAAAAATTATGAATGAAGAATTTTATATCCAGCCAAGTTCTCCTTGTAATACCTATTTTACACATGCATAATCTCAGTAAATATTGTACTTACAAGCCATTCCTAAGGAAGCTAGTAGAGGATCAGTTTCATATGATCAAAAGACAACAAGATAAACTTCAGCAAAAGGGCTGTCAGTGACAATTGAATATATCAAATTGTAGATCTAAGACTAAAACAAAAGTGGGAAAAGGAAGGAAAAATAGTAGGTAAATGTTATATGTTATAACAAAGTACAAACAACCAAAATAAATGGAAATATAGGGAGAAGAAAAAAGGAAAGTAGGAAAGAAATCTATTTTATTATTACATAGAAAATGGGGGGGGGAGTCAAAGGATATGTTTTAAAACAAACAGACTAAATAGTAGAAGCCCCACCTGCAAAAAAACTAAGTACTAAGGACATTATATAATGTAATAGTAATAAAGTAAGCAATAGAACAAAAATACAAACTTTCCTAAATATCAAAAGGAAGTATAACATGGAGCAAATAAAACAGATAACATAAAGAAAGAAACACAGTAAATATAACAAAAGACACACAATAAATATAACATAAAATAATATGGCGTACCAGTCTTATAAATAAATATAAAAGGACATAAACCACCTATTTTATTTTATTTTTTTTTTGCAGTACACGGGCCTCTCACTGTTGTGGCCTCTCCCGTTGCGGAGCACAGGGTCAGGACGCGCAGGCTCAGCGGCCATGGCTCACAGGCCCAGCCACTCCACGGCACGTGGGATCTTCAGCTCAACTGCTGTAGTTACGGCACATGGGCCCTAGAGCACAGGCTCAGTAGTTGTGGCTCACGGGCTTAGTTGCTCCGCCGCATGTGGGACCTTCCCGGACCGGAGCACGAACCCGTGTCCCCTGCATCGGCAGGCGGACTCTCAACCACTGCGCCACCTGGGAAGCCCCTAAAACACCTATTAAAAGAAAGACTTTCAGATTTCTTCCAATGGCAAAATTCAGCTCTATGCTGAATGCAATAAATACACCAAAAAATAAAGTGGTCCTGAGAGGCTAAAAATAAAGGGATAGGCAGGGAGGCGATATGGGGATATATGTATACATATAGCTGATTTACTTTGTTATACAGCAGAAACTAACACAACATTGTAAAGCAATTATACTCCAATAAAGATGTTTAAAAAAAGGAAAAAGATACACGCAAAAAAAAAAGGATAGGCAAATGTACACCAGGCAAATGCAAATATTATGAAATCAAGGGTAGAGAACCTGGGGCTTCCCTGGTGGCACAGTGGTTAAGAATCTGCCTGTCAATGCAGGGGACACGGGTTAGAGCCCTGGTCCGGGAAGGTCCCACATGCGGCGGAGCAACTAAGCCCGTGAGCCACAACTACTGAGCCTGTGCTCTAGGGCCCATGTGCCGTAACTACAGCAGTTGAGCTGCCATAACTACTGAGCCCATGTGCCACAGCTACTGAAGCCCATGGCCTAAAGCCCATGCTCTGCAACAAGAGAAGCCACCTCAATGAGAAGCCTGCACACTGCAACAAAGAGTAGCTCCCGCTCGCCACAACTAGAGAAAGCCTGCATGCAGCAACGAAGACACAACGCAGCCAAAATAATAAATAAATTAATTAAATTAAAAAAAAAAAGGATAGAGAGCCTGATAGCAGATAAGATTAAATTTAGGCAATAAACATTAAACATGGTAAACAAAAATATGTTCTAATCCAGTTTATGTAGAAGAACTTAAAAAGTTATCAAATAACAACCTCACAAAAAAGTCCCAAGTCAGAAACTTCCTAGGAAATTCTACCAAATATCTAAACACCAGATAATCAAAATGCTACATATATTATTTCAGAAAATAGGAGAGCAAAAATGAAAACCTCAAAACATTTATGAAGCTAGTATAATGATGATAACTAAAACTGATAAAGATAACATAAACAAAAGGATCGACAGATAAATTATTAGAAATAGTACTTGATATAAACATATAAAATGTAATACTATTTCTATATATCAGCAATCAAATCTGTAATAACATCACTTGTGATATCAAACACATATCAATATATCTAACAAAGAATGCAAAAAATCCTAGCCAAAAAAGTATATATTTACATACATATGTATAATTATTGAGAGTTTAAGAGAATGAAAGGTAAATCACAGACTGGGAGAAAATATTTGCAGAACTGATCTGATAAAGGGTGTGTATTCAAAATAACACAAAGAGCTCTGAAACTCCATAATAAGAAAACAAACAATTCAATTAACAGTTGGTGAAAGATTGAAATGGACACCTCAACAAAGAAGATGTATATATGGCAAATAAGCACATGAAAAGCATATCAACATTATATATAATTATGAAATTGCAAAATAAGAAAATGAGATATCACTACATATCTACTGGAATGGCAAAAAATCCAGAAAACAATATCAAATACTGGCAAAGATGTGGAAATACGGGAACTCTCATTGATTGCCGGTGGGAATGCAAAATGGTACAGCCACTTTGGAAGACAGCATGGCAGTTTCCTACAAAGCTAAACACAGTCTTACCATAAGATTCAGCAATTAGGCTCCTAGTTGAGTTGAAAACTTATATTCACACACAAACTTTCTCATAAATGTTAACAGCAGCTTTATTCATAATCACCAAAATCTGAAATAACAAAGATGTACTTCAATAGGTGAATGGATAAACAAACTATAGTACATTGATTCAAAGGAACATGATTTAGCAATAAAAAGAAATGAACTATGAAGACTCAGAAAGGCTTGGAGGAACCTTAAATGAATACGGCTAAGTGAAAGAAGTCAGTCTGAAAAGGCAACATACTCTATGATTCCAACTGTGTGACATCTAGAAAAGGCAAAACTAAAGAGACAGTAAAAAAAAAAAATCAGTGGTTGCCTGGGCTTCAGGAGGAGAAGGGGAATAATGAATAGGTGAAACACACATGCTTCATAGGGCAATGAAACTATTCTGTACAATAGTGTAATGGCGGATACATGATACTATGCATTTGTCAAAAGTGATAGAACTGTACAAAACAAATCTTACTGAAAGTCTGGATTTTAGCTAACAATAATGTATCAATAATAATTCTTTAATTGTAGCAAATGTACCACACTAATACACGATGTTAATAATGGGAAACTTAGGGTGGGGCAGATGGTAATATAGCAATTCTCTGTAATATCTCATTACATTACTAAAACTGTTGTAAAATATTGAATTTTTTAAAACTATATTAAGCAAAAAATAAAGACCTAAATAAATATTCATGAATTAAGACTAAATAATAGATTCTATGTAATACCAGTCAAAGCCTAACAGTTGTTACTGTTTTGGGGAGTTTGGTTTGGTTCGGTTGGTTTTGGTGACACTTTACAATCTGGTTCTAAAATTTGTGTAAAAATGCAAAGTAGCTAAGACAATGTTCAAGAAAAAAGGACAAGTTAGAGGACTTACTCTATGAGATATTAAGACTTGTTTTAAGCCTACAGTAATTAAGACAGTATGAAATTTTTGCAAAAATAAATAGAACAATGGAATGAAATATAGCATCCGAAAACAGACCCACATACATAGGTATACTTGATTGATAACAAAGGTGGCACTATAGAGTAGTTGAAAAAAGATGTTCTTTTCAGTCAGTGGTGTTGAGAAAATTGAAAATCCATGTGGGAAAAAAAAAAGAATCTTAATCCCTACCTCACTCTATAACAAATCTCAGTTCCAGATAGACTGTGGAGCCATATGCTGAAAGTAAAGCAAGAGAACTTCTAGAACAGTTCTTAGCCTAGGGTAAGAACAGGCTCCTGAAGAGTCTGCAGCTCAACTTCAGAAAGTTCAGAAACTTGAATGGGGGAAAAAATGCATGTTTACTTTTACTAATTTATAACTCAATTTGTTATTTCCTTCGATTTATCAATATGGGCAAAAAACACAGTAATGTTAGCAGTAACCATCAAAACGACACCAATAGCAATCACAGATATTTTCATATCAATATAGTAAGTATAGATATTACATATATCTTGATATGTCATTTATTTTTATCCCTACTTCAAAATTATTGTAGTTTTTAGACCTATTGTTAGAACTTGCTATTCAGTGTATTAAAAAAACACATAAATTACTATATAAAAATTATTTTTTAGATATTTTCATAACTATATTTTAATCAATCGAGTTCAATAATAGCTTCCTTTTAATCTTATGTATTTTATTTTATACATTTAAAATATTCTTATGAGAAGGTGTTCATAGACTTCACCAAACTTAAAAAAAGGTAAATATTAAAAGTAATATAGGATAATATAACAATCTTCATAACTTTGGCGTAGGGAAAAGACCAACCAAAAAGGAAAAGAATGATAAAACAAAAAAAATTCTTAGATTCAAGAATTTCTTCTAATCAAGTCACCTGAAAGAAAGTAAAAGATAAGCCAAAAGTGAGAGAAAATATTTGCAATACATGTAATCAAATGAAGGTTTTGCCCCAAATATACAAGGAACTTCTACAAAACAATAAGAAAAAATGGATAAAACAAAAGAGGGGAAGAGCCTTGAACAGGCACCTCACAAAATAGAAAATTTAAGTAGCCAATAATCTTGTGAAAAGATCATCAGTCTCACAAAAAGTCAGGAAAATTAAAATTAAAATCACCATAATACACCATTATATATTCACCAGAATGACAAAAATGAAAGAAAAGGGACAGAAAAACAAAGAGTCAGCACAGATGTGGAACAACAGAAACTCCCCTTCATTGTTTGGGAAGACAGCAAATTGGTACAACTATTTTGTAAAACTATTCGACATTAACTACTAAAACTAAAAATACACTATGCCATGGCCAAAATATTTCACTCTTGATTACCTATTCAACAGAATTGTTCCAAGAGACATGCACAAGAATGTATATAGCAGCATTATTTCTAGTGGTCCCAAACTGTAAACTTACATTTCCTTTGACAGATATAGAAATTGTAGTATAGTCACACATTAGAATTCTGTACAGTAATGAAAATGAACAAATTATAGCTATATGCAGCATTGTTGATGAGTTTCACAACAAAAATCACACATAAGAGTACGTACTGTATGCATCCATTTATATAAAATTCAAAATGTATGCAAAACTAAACTGTAATGCTTTGATGGGAAAGAGAAGCAGAAAAGTGATTGTCATATTGGTCAAGATCATGGTTATCTCTGGCAGGAGAGAAGGGTAGTGATTGGATGGATGCACGGAGTGGCTTCTGGAGTGCTAGCAGGGTTCTAGTTTTTCCCCTGAGTGGTGGTTGCACAGCTACTCACTTTGGAATACATCACTGAGCTGTGCTTTTTCTGATTTGTGCAAGTCCTGCTGAGAAAAGAAAACTGTACATGTAGAGTTGACAATTTATTTTGTAATAACAATGTTAAAATAAAAAGTTATATCTGCTTTTGATATGATAGAATTCAAGCTATACAAATGGGTAATATGATGAAAACAAAATATCTCTCACTAGAGACAACCACAGGTAATATCTCCCATATATCTTTTAAAGTTTTTCTATATACAAGCAGATGAAAGAAAAAGAAAGAGAGAGATTGAGGTGGGGGGGGAAGGAGGGAGAGAGGGAGGCTAGGAAGGAAGGAAGGGAGGGAGGGAGGGAGACGGGAAAGGAGGAAGAGAGAGATATATGATAAATAGAAAGAAAGATTAGATAGATGATAGATAGACAGATAGATAGAGAGTATAGATGAGAAAGACAGCAGGATGGAGAGATGGAGGAATAGAGAGACATGGAGAGATAAAGGTTCTACAGGGGAAACATACCATAAAAAAGAGTAAATGCTGTATTTGCACTGCTCTGCATATTTTTCTCATTGAACTATATATTTTGGAGGTTATTCCATATAAGCACATATAAAGTTTTCATGTTCTTTTTAGTGACAATATTATACTTGTAGAGATGGACCACCATTTCTTCACTTAATCATTGATGGAGATTTAGATTGCTTCCAGCCATTTGTCAATATAAATAAGTTTAATTTTGCAATGAACACCTTTATATGTGTTGCACTGATATATGAAAATATGTGTAGGTAAGTTTCTGGAAGAGATATTGCTCTGTCATAGGGCATGTTGTAGCTACTGATCTCCAAGATGTTGAATCCATTTACATCCCACCAACAGTGTGTGAGAACCTGTTTTTCAACTCTCACCAATACTACCAATATTACTTTGTGTTTTGATCTTTGCCAACTGAATATGTAAAAATTGGCCTCTAATTTAAATTTACATTTATTATTAAAGGTAAGTTTGCACGTCTTTTCATATCTTTATAAACTGCTCGTTTTTCTGTGAACTATTCATCTAGATAACACAGTTCCTTGGTTCCAAAGTCAAAAGTTGTAAAATGAGATACATTAAAATTTTCCTCCTATCCCTTGTCTCCCCACTATCCAGTGGCTCACTCTCATAAGCAACAAATTTCATTACTCCTATATGTACCCTTCCCAAAAATATTCTATGTATAATGTGGGAGTGTGTGTTTCCCTTTTTTTTTTCCCCCAAATGGTAGCTTGCCATACATAATCTTCTGCTTAAATCAAAGATTTCTGAAGACTTTTGGAGGCTTTCTCTCATCCCAGCTGACCAAGTGGAGGCATGCAATAGACACAATAATTCCTACCATCCAGATACAACAAAGGAGGCTTAAATGCGGATGGCAGGAAGAAACCAGGAGAAGGAGGTCTGTTTCTAAGAAGTGTTTTTCCTAAAGAGTCTGCCCTGAAGCTGTTTCTGCCCACCAGAAACCACAGGGAAAAATAGCCCCTCCCAAAGTGCTGAGAAAAAAACCCCAGCAGATGTACAGCCGTGACCTGAGCACATCAGGAGGGGCACAGCACAGACGTGGGAGCCCTAGACAACAAGGAGACATAGGATGGTCAGTCTGAGGCCAGACAGGTGAGAAAGCAGCTAGCAGGTGTGGAATGGCAGCACACCACAAGCAGAATTTGGACTCATGAAGGCAGGCTTCCACCCTCTGCCTGGGTGCAGCGTGGTGCAAGGGTGAACTGCAGAGGCCCAGAGCTGCCAGGGCAACAGCAGCAGTGGGAGTCACGGAAGCACAAAACGCCCCGTGACCAGGACTTGGCACTGAGAAAATGCAGAGCAGCACGAGATCCCGGAACAGACCACATGAGTCAGGCACTGGGGGTGGGGCTTAGTCCCACACCATTATTCCAACTGAGACGTGGCCGCCAGGCACTGTGATCACCCAGTAGGGATGAGTGATTAAACAAGATCTTACCTGCACTCTGCCTACTTGTAGTAATTAGTTATGTGCGGGTCTAAATTATTTAGGAGGTAGGTTTTTATGTACTCACCCATAGGATTGTGTGATGCTGCTCAACTTAGCTCCTTTTCTTGTTTTTCAGTATTCCTAACCAAAGAACTTCATCAGTTGTTGGAAAACTGAAATCCGTAAACTATCGATAATTATCCAAACTGACCATCCACTTGTGCTATGAATGCCTCAATGGAGCAACCTTCACATCAGTTCATTCTTTTGTCCTTCAGACATTGATCTGTGTTAAGTACCTACTATGTTCCAGGGAAAGTGATGGAAGCTGAGGGCATGACAAGTGAAGCAGACAGTCCCAACCCTCCAGGAATCCAATCTGTTATGGGTAAGAGAGACAAATGAAAGCAAACTGTTAAAATTCAGTACAAAAAGTTCTGCAATAAAAATATTAACTGAGTGCTTACAGAGGAAGGAGTCACCAATTCTGCCTGAAGTTGTCAGGAAAAGATTCCCAGAGGAAATGAAATATGAGCTAGGTCTTAAAAAGAGACTTTTAGGAGTTTATTAGGCAGAGAAGTGGGGGAGGGCATTCCTGGATGGGAAAAGAGTTAAGTATAAATGCAGAGTCATATCTGGGTGTTGCATCTCCAGGAAAGACTCAAAGTTCACTGTAGCTGATGCCATGGTACTCGGTGAGAGGAGAAGTTTTGGGAAAAGAGGGAAAAGTCCCAAACTGTTAAAGCATCCAGGAAACCAGCAAGACCCAGCCCAGATGGATTTGAATGAGAGGAACCAGTGGCCAAGTACCCACCTAGGCAGGAAATGCAATCAGTTGGAGAGAACACTGAGAACCACCAGTGATGCAGACCCTTGGGATGCACTGTCCAGCTAGGAACCACCTGGAATGGGATTTTGCAGGTCATCAAATTTTGCACTTTAGTGCTGAGCAGGAATTACTCCTCCCATCCTTACCCTACACCAGTGGTTTTCAACCAAGGCAGGTGGTTGAAAATGTCACAACTCAGGGAGCTATGGGTCCATTTGTCCATTTCTTCCAGGTTATCCATTTTATTGGCATATAATTGCTTGCAGTAATCTCTCATGATCCTTTGTATTTCTGCAGTGTCAGTTGTTACTTTTCCTTTTTCATTTCTAATTCTATTGATTTGAGTCTTCTCCCTTTTTTTCTTTATGAGTCTGGCTAATGGTTTATCAATTTTGTTTATCTTCTCAAAGAACCAGCTTTTAGTTTTATTGATCTTTGCTATTATTTCCTTCATTTCTTTTTCATTTATTTCTGATCTTTCTGGTTTCTTTCCTTCTTCTAACTTTGGGGTCTTTTTGTTCTTCTTTCTCTAATTGCTTTAAGTGCAAGATTAGGCTGTTTATTTGAGATGTTTCTTGTTTCTTGAGGTAGGCTTATATAGCTATAAACTTCCCTCTTAGAACTGCTTTTGCTGCATCCCATAGGTTTTCGGTCGTTGTGATTTCACTGTCGTTTGTTTCCAGGTATTTTTTGATTTCCTCTTTGATTTCTTCAGTGATCTTTTGGTTATTAAGTAGTGTGTTGTTTAGCCTCCATGTGTTTGTATTTCTTACAGATTTTTTCCTGTAATTGATATCTAATCTCATAGCATTGTGGTTGGAAAAGATACTTGATATGATTTCAATTTTCTTAAATTTACCAAGGCTTGATTTGTGACCCAAGATATGATCTATCCTGGAGAATGTTCCATGAGCACTTAGGAAGAATGTGTATTCTGTTGTTTTTGGATGGAATGTCCTATAAATATCAATTAAGTCCATCTTATTTAATGTATCACTTAAAGCTTGTGTTTCCTTATTTATTTTCATTTTGGATGATCTGTCCATTGGTGAAAGTGGGTGTTAAAGTCCCCTACTATGGTTGTGTTACTGTCGATTTCCCCTTTTATGGCTGTTAGTACTTGCCTTATGAATTGAGGTGCTCCTATGTTGGGTGCATAAATATTTACAATTGTTATATATTCTTCTTGGATTGGTCCCTTGATCATTATGTAGTGTTGTCTCTTGTAATAGTCTTTGTTTTAAACTCTATTTTGTCTGATATGAGAATTGTTACTCCAGCTTTCTTTTGATTTCCATTTGCATGGAATATCTTTTTCCATCCCCTCACTTTCAGTTTGTATGTGTCCCTAGGTCTGAAGTGGGTCTGTTGTAGACAGCATATATATGGGTCTTGCTTTTTTATCCATTCAGCCAGTCTATGTCTTTTGGTTGGAACATTTAGTCCATTTACATTTAAGGTAATTATCGATATGTATGTTCATATTACCATTTTCTTAATTGTTTTGGGTTTATTATTGTAGGTCTTTTCCTTCTCTTGTGTTTCCTGCCTAGAGAAGTTCCTTTAGCATTTGTTGTAAAGCTGGTTTTGTGGTGCTGAATTCTCTTAGCTTTTGCTTGTCTGTAAAGCTTTTAATTTCTCCATCAAATCTGAATGAGATCCTTGCTGGGTAGAGTAATCTTGGTTGTAGGTTTTTCTCTTTCATCACTTTAAATATGTCCCGCCACTCCCTTCTGGCTTGCAGAGTTTCTGCTGAAAGGTCAGCTGTTAGCCTTATGGGGATTCCCTTATGTGTTACTTGGTGTTTTTCCCTTGCTGCTTTTAATATTTGTTCTTTGTATTTTATTTTTGATAGTTTGATTAATATGTGTCTTGGAATGTTTCTCCTTGGATTTATCTTGTATGGGACTCTCTGTGCATCCTGGACTTGACTATTTCCTTTCCCATGTTAGGGAAGTTTTCAACTATAATCTCTTCAAATATTTTCTCAGTCCTTTTCTTTTTCTCTTCTTCTTCTGGGACCCCTATAATTCGAATGTTGGTGCATTTAATGTTGTCCCAGAGGCCTCTGAGACTGTCCTCAATACTTTTCATTCTTTTTTCTTTATTCTGCTCTGCAGTAGTTATTTCCACTATTTCATCTTCCAAGTCACTTATCCGTTCTTCTGCCTCAGTTATTCTGCTATTGATCCCTTCTAGAGAATTTTTAATTTCATTTATTGTGTTGTTCATCTCTGTTTGTTTGCTCTTTAGTTCTTCTAGGTCCTTGTTAAATGTTTCTTGTATTTTCTCCATTCTATTTCCGAGATTTTGGATCATCTTTACTATCATTATTCTGAATTCTTTTTCAGGGACATTGCCTATTTCCTCTTCATTTGTTAGTTCTGGTAGGTTCTTACCTTGCTCCTTCATCTGCTGTGTGTTTCTCTGTCTTCTCATTTTGCTTAACTTAGTGTGTTTGGGGTCTCCTTTTCGCAGGCTGCAGGTTCGTAGTTCCTGTTGTTTTTGGTGTCTGTCCCCAGTGGCTAAGGTTGGTTCAGTGGGTTGTGTAAGCTTCCTGGTGGAGGGAACTGGTGCCTGTGTTCTGGTGGAGGAGGCTGGGTCTTGTCTTTCTGGTCGGCAGGTCCACGTCTGGTGGTGTGTTTTGTGGTGTCTGTGGCCTTATTATGATTTTAGGCAGCCTCTGTGCTAATGGATGGGGTTGTGCTCCTGTCTTGCTAGTTGTTTGGCATAGGGTGTCCTGCACTGTAGCTTGCTGGTCGTTGAGTGGAGCTGGGTCTTGGCATTGAGATGGAGATCTCTGGGAGATTTTCGCCATTTGATATTACATCTCTTGTGGACAAGTGTCCTGAACCTGGCTCTCCCACCTCAGAGGCACAGCCCTGACACCTGGTTGGAGTGCCAAGAGCCTGTCCTCCACACGGCTCAGAATAAAAGGGAGAAAAAAAAAGAAAGAAAGGAGAATATAAAATAAAATAAAGTAAAATAAAATAAAGTTATTAACATAAAAAATAATTATTAAGAAAAAGAATTTTTTTTAAGTAATGAAAACAAAATGGACAGACAGAACCCTAGGACAAATGGTAAAAGCCAAGTTATACAGACAAAATCACACACAGAAGCATACACATACACACTCACAAAAAGAGAAAAAGGGGGGAAAAAATATATATATATATCATTGCTCCCAAAGTCCACTGCCTCAATTTGGGATGATTCGTTGTCTATTCATGTATTCCACAGATGCAGGGTACATCAAGTTGATTGTGGAGATTTAATCTGCTGCTCCTGACGCTGCTGGGAGAGATTTCCCTTTCTCTTTTTTGTTCGCACAGCTCCCGGGGTCCAGCTTTGGATTTGGCCCCACCTCTGCATGTAGGTCGCTGGAGGGCGTATGTTCTTCGCTCAGACAGGACGGGGTTAAAGGAGCCGCTGATTCGGAGGCTCTGGCTCACTCAGGCTTGGGGGAGGGAGCGGTACGGAGTGCGGGGCGAGCCTACGGCAGCAGAAGTCGACATGACGTTGCACCAGCGTGAAGCGCGCCGTGCGTTCTCCCGGGAAAGTTGTCCCTGGATCCCGGGACCCTGGCAGTGGCGGGCTGCACAGGCTCTCCGGAAGGGAGGTGTGGAGAGTGACCTGTGTTCGCACACAGGCCTCTTGGCGGCGGCAGCAGCAGCCCCAGCGTCCCACGCCCGTCTCTGGGGTCCGCGCTTTTAGCCGCGGCTCGCGCCTGTCTCTGGATCTCCTTTAAGCAGCGCTCTGAATCCCCGCTCCTCGCGCACCAGGAAACAAAGAGGTAAGAAAAAGTCTCTTGCCTCTTCGGCAGGTCCAGACTTTCCCCTGGACTCCCTCCCGGCCAGCCGTGGCGCACTAACCCCTTCAGGCTGTGTTCACGCCGCCAACCCCAGTCCTCTCCCTGTGCTCCAACCGAAGCCCGAGCCTCAGCTCCCAGCCCCGCCCGTCCCGGCGGGTGAGCAGATAAGCCTCTCGGGCTGGTGAGTGCCGGTCGGCACCGATCCTCTGTGTGGGAATCTCTCTGCTTTGCCCTCCGCACCCCTGTGGCTGCTCTCTCCTCCGCGGCCCCGAAGCTCTCCCCTCTGCCACCCGCAGTCTCCGCCCGCGAAGGGGCTTCTAGTGTGTTGAGACCTTTCCTCCCTCACGGCTCCCTCCCACTGGTGCGGGTCTGTCCCTATTCTTTTGTCTCTGTTTATTCTTTTTTCTTTTGCCCTGCCCAGGTACGTGGGGAGTTTCTTGCCTTTTGGGAGGTCTGAGGTGTTCTGCCAGCGTTCAGTAGGTGTTCTGTAGGAGTTGTTCCACGTATAGATGTATTTCTGATGTATCTGTGGGGAGGAAGGTGATCTCCGCGTCTTACTCTTCCGCCATCTTGAAGTCCCTCCCTTCCTTCTGCGTAATGACTCGATGCTTTCTGAATAAACACAGTTATGCATAGGGTGCCTGATGACAGTCTTTCCAGTCCCAGCCACCTTTCTGCAAGTACTCCTTCCTTTCTTCCAGATCTGCACGGTTCAGAGGGAGCTGATGGTACCCATGGTTGACTCCTTCTGGTACTGTCAGTGAGTCCAGGGCCTTGGAGCTGGACCAAATTGGGCCAGAGTCCTTTCCCTGAAAGTTGACATTGAGACCACAAGTAGCATTTAGCCTCTCCCCAGGTGGCTACAACATGTAACCTTGGGAACTGTCAGTTTTCATGTATTAAACATGTGGACAAAAAAAATAAACTAGTTTGTAGAAACAGGATAATGAAGCAGATGACCAAACATAAAAAGAAATGGGTATCTATACACAAAAGAATGAAATTAGACCCCTTCCTTACACCATGCACAAAAATTAACTCAAAATGGATCATGGAATAAATGTAAGTGCTAAAATTCTTGGAAGAAAACATATGAGTAGTATACTTGAAAGTTGCTAAGAAAGTAATTCTTAAATGTTCTCAGCACAAAAAAAGATGGTAATTATGTGACACAATGGAGGTGTTAGCTAATGCTATAGTGGTAATCATTTTGTAAGATATAAATGTGTGAAATCAATACATTGTATACCTTTAACTTACTCAAGGTTATATGTCAATTATATCTCAGTAAAGCTACAGGGAATATAAAAATTAAAGAAAAGAAAAAAATATAAGTAAATATTCATGACCTTGGGGTAGGCAACAACTTTTTGGAAATAATACCAAAACCACAAGCAACAAAATAAAAATAGATAAACTGGACTTCATTAAGACTTATGGGCTTCAAAGAACATGAAAAAAAAGTCAAAAGACAACCCATAGAATGATAGAAAATATTTGTAAATTGTATATCTGATAAGAGAATTGTATCCAGAAAATATCATGAACTGTTATAACTCAACAATAAAAAGATAACCCAATTGAAAAGCAGGCAGTCTGAAGAGCGATTTCTCCAAAGAAAGTATACACATGAACAATAAGGACAGAAAAAGACACTCAATACCATTAGTCATCAGGGGCTAATCAAAACCACAAGAAGATACGATCTCATACCCACTAAGATGGTTATAATCAAAAAAGCAAAAAATAACAAGCATTGACAAGGATGTGGAGAAATTGGAACACTTTCTTGTACGTTGCTGGTGGGAATGTAAAATGGTTCAGCCACTGTCTTTGTCAGTTCAGGCTGCTATAATAAAATAGTACAGAGTGGGTGGCTTAAACAAAAGACATTTATTTCCCACAGTTCTAGAGGCTGGGAAGTCCAAGATTAAGGTGCTGGCAGATTTGGCTCCTGGTGAGAACCCACTTCTTGGCTTGCAGACAGATACCTCTATCTACAACTATACATGCGGAGGAAGAAGGAACTCTCGTCTTTCTTCCTCTTCTTATAAAGGCACTAATCCCATGCTGGGGTTCTGCCTTCATGACCTTATCTAAACCTAATTAATTACCAAAGGTCCCACCTCCAAATACCTTCTAGGCACTCATATTGGGAGTTAGGACTTCAACAGTTGAATTTAGGGGGGACATAAGCGTTTAGTCCACAACAACCACTGTGGAAAACAATTTGGCAATTCCTCAAAATATTAAGATCAGAGTTACCATATGATCCAGTAATTCCACTTCTGCTTATATATCCAAGAGAAATGAAAACATATGTCAGCATGGAAACTTGTTTACATATATTCATAATAGCCCCAAAGTGAAAACAACCCAAACATCCATCAACTGAAGAATGAATATTAACTGTGGCATATCAATACAATGGAATATTATTTGGAAATAAAAAGAAATAAAATACTGACATGTACTACAACACGGATGAACTTTGAAATCATTATGGTAAGTGAAAGAAGTAAGACAAAAGGCCACAGAATTTATGATTCCATTTGTATGAAATATCCAGAACAGGCAAATCTAGAGAGAGAGAGAACAGAGCAGTGGTCACCATGAGCAAGGGGGTTTTAAAGGGAAATGTGGGGTGACTGCTATTGGGCATATGGGGCTTCTTTTGGTGGTGATGAAAAATCAATTCCAAAAATCTAAATCTAAAATCGATTCTAAAATTGATTGTGGTGATGGTTGCACAACTCTGTGAATATACTAAATACCTTTGAACAGTAAACTTCAAATGGATGAATTTTATGACATGTGAATGATACCTCAATAAAGCTGTTAATAAATGAAAAGAGAAGAAAAGAGAACCCTAATGGTATTCCCAGGATTTCCCAATCCTGAAGTGCAGCTCTTAGGGTATGTGAGACATCGCTGTATGCTAATAATGACATCGCCTTTTTTTTTTGGAGCTACAATATTTGCTACCAAAAGTGTATGCCAGAATTGCATCACATGCCAAGAATGGATATTTTTCATGTCAAAGGAACACAGTAAATATTAAAATTTGGTCTGTACTTGAGCTAATACTAACTCAGCCTTTATCTCCAGCTTTTGGTTTTATCTGCTAACCCCACAGAATTGTTGTAAAGTGCCAGTGAGATGCTGGATATGAAAGCTTTCTGTAAACTTAGAGAAATAAGCAAATGTATGATATCATCTAGCTTCTGAGCCTCTTAATTTTTTAAAATTTATTTATTTAATTTTTGGCTGCATTAGGTCTTCGCTGCTGCACACGGGCTCTCTCTAGTTGCGGTGAGCAGGGGCCACTCTTCGTTGCGGGACACAGGCTCCTCATTGCGGTGGCTTCTCTTGTTGCAGAGCACAGGCTCTAGGCGCACAGGCTTCAGTAGTTGTGGCACACGGGCTTCAGTAGTTGTGGCTCGCGGGCTCTAGAGCGCAGGCTCAGTAGTTGTAGCACACGGGCTCTAGAGCGCAGGCTCAGCAGTTGTGGTGCACGGGCATAGCTGCTCCACAGCATGTGGGATCTTCCCAGACCAGGGCTCGAACCCATGTGCCCTGCATTGGCAGGCAGACTCCCAACCACTGGGCCACCAGGGAAGCCCTGAGCCTCTTAATTTTGATAACTGATTTCTTTCCAGGTATGTTAATAGCAGGCAAAGAATGCTTTCATTTTACAGGCCAGATGTACGTTGTTTCGTACGTAGGTTGATATTTAGTCTGTTAAAACCATATCCTAAGAATTGAGATAGAAGATCAGAGCCTGCTAACCTTAAAAGAACTGATAAAACTTCACATCTGAACACACCAGCTTGGAGATCTTAGTAGAGAAGTAATTAGACAGTGGATTACATACGACCACACTGACCTAGGAGAGATTCCACTCTCGAGAGACCATCAGAGAGAATCAGCAGCTGGTCTTGCCCAGAACTTCAGTGTGTTCTGATGGGACAATCCAGGTCCACCACTGTCTTGCTTGAAGGTCTTTAGTCCTCTTCTATTTCTTCAGGATAAGTGTAGCACGCAACCTTCGTGGCATTGCACGTACAAGACTTTTTACATCTGGCCCATTAATCAAGCCCTTCCCCCCACCGCAGGTGCTCATGTCTCTTGCTGTCTCTCTTGCTGACCTACTGGTCATTTCCTGACTGATCATGTTCCTTCACACCACCATGCTTCTACATAAGTCGTATCCTCCCCAACTCCTGAGTCGCACATAGGAATGAAGCTTCTCGTGTGAAGATCACTCCAGTGTTATTTCTCATGTGAAAGTACTCTAATTTTCTCATGTGGGCTTAACCATCCTTTCTTCTAAGATCTCGTCATTCTTTGTAAAGTTCTCCACTTAAGCATCCATCATATTGGATTGGCATTTTCTGCAAGAAAACCAAATAGATAATGAGATACTTTTTCCAAGTCTCTTTTACCAGGTGCCAAAGCTGGCAGGGATTCTAAACACGTGGATAAATGCCAGGATGTGGGTCTTGAGCAAAAGCTTAGTCAAAGGAGTAGTTCCTGGGCCAGCAGGCACCAGTGTGATGAATCAATCAGTATTCCTCGTGAACGGTGGGTGCCCATGAAGTACTGGTTAAGTATTTTGAATGTCAACCCTGGCATTGGTTACCCAAATCATCCTGCAGTAGGAAAAGCTATGTCCTTGGGCTTAGCAAAGTGTCAAAAAGGAAGTCACCTAGAAATTGTCATATCTCATTTAAAATGGCTAACCAATAAGGACCTACTGTATAGCACAGGGAACTCTGCTCAATATTCAGTAACAACCTAATTGGGAAAAGAATTTGAAAAAGAATAGATACATGTATACGTTTAACTGAATCACTTTGTTGTACACCAGAAACTAACACAACATTGTTAGTCAGCTGTACTCCAATATTAAATTAAAAGTTAACAATAAAAAAGAAGTCAGAGCTTTAGAAATAGAAGAAGGTGAGGTCAGGAGCCAAAGAGACTTAAGAAGAGAAACCAAAGTGAGGGGAAGCACCGAAGGTACGGGGGTGGGAGTGGCTGATCTAAGTAAAGGGAACTGGTGGGCAAAAGAACGTGGCTTCTGCCTTCCCAGTTCCACTACCAAATGTTCTCCTTACTTGCTTTGAGATCTAATTACATAAGGTAACCTCTTTGGTTCTCATTTTCCAAATTAGTAAAATGGTGGTTTTATAACCTACTTTACAGAATTGCTAAAAGAACTGGAGGAATGAACATTTCTCTTCTGTAATAAGGTAATAAAACCATATTAGGGCATGTCCTCATGGGGTCCTAGAACATTTCAAAAAACACAGTAATTAGCTATTCAGCAAAAACTCTCTATTAGTCGTTATCCTATAGTATCTGTATCTTGTATCTTCCTCTATCAGTATGTTTCTCAGGGTGCACTATCATTAATTTGCTCTCACTCTTTCTCTCCTTTGAGGCCCTGGGTTATTTGTGGGCAGGGACCTTATCCCAATTGTGTAGCACAATGCATGCCTTTCCCAAAGGAGGTGTTCCATAAGGATTTGGCGAATGATGTAAGTGAATTTATTGAATGGACCTTGGGTGAGATCAGGAGAAAACAACCTGAATAAAGTTGAAGCAGAACAATATGAGCAGATACAAATGTCACAATTATATTTTCCATGCCCAGGATGCTATGGAAGGAATGGGAAGTCTCTGTGCTCTGCCTTTAGCTGAGTCTTAAAGGATGAGTAGGAATTAGTCAAGTAAACAAGACGTGGAAAGGAATTCCAGGCAGAAAGAGCAGGATGGAGGTGTGGAAATGTGAACAAATGCCAGCAGATAGTTTGTGTGCATTGGAGGGAGTGAGGAGAGCAGAGTCTGTGGTCAGGAGTGAGGCTGTTAACCTTGCTAAGAACTTCAGATTTCATCCTAGGGTAAGGGAAAGCTGCTAATGAGGTTTAGACAGAAAAATAAGTGATAGTATTGCCATGGAAGAAAAACAAATATGGAGCGCAGATCAAAGACAGCCTGGGGGAAAAAAGGAGACCAGTTTGAAGGCTATTGCAGTCCTCTTCTTGGGAGATGATGAGAGACTGAAGAAACAGAAGAGAAGGACTAAAGGTGGAAAGTTCTCTGGGGTGCTTGGCTAAAGCAGGGCCATGTTTATAAGCCCAGAGCTTCACCAATGACCATGAAGTAAAGAATTAAGGGGAGGCATTTTCTTAATTATTTAAGACCATATCTTCTGAGTAATTGACGTTAGTGTTGTTCTAATTGAGATATAATTTACATACAGTAAAATATACTCTTTCTAGTAGACAGTTCTATTAATTTAACAAATGGACACAGTAAACAACTACCACCACAATCAATACATAGCTAAATTCCATCACTGTAAGAAATTTCTTTAAAGCTTCTCCCCACTCCCAGACCTACCAATCTTGTTTTCTGTTCCTACAGTTTTTCTTTTTCTATAATAGAATGGCTTATAAATGGAATCATAGAGTATGTGACTTTTGAATCTGGCTTCTTTCACTTATCACAATTACTTGACATGCTTCCATGATGCTGTGTTTATAAATTAGTTTGACTTTTTATTGCTGAGTAGTATTCCAATGTATGGATATACCATTGTTTGCTTATCTGTTTATCTGTTTAAGACTTCCAGTTTGGGGCCATTATGAATAAAGGCTTTATAAATATTTATGTACAGGCTTTCATGTGACCATAACTTTTAATTTCACTTGGCTAAGTAAATAAAAGTGGGTTTGCTGGGTACTATGGTAAATATTATGCTTACTTTAGTAGAAACTGTCAAACTGTTTTCCAAAGTGGCTCTAGCATTTTGCATCCCTGCCAATATTGTATAAGGATTCCAGTTACCCCTGACCCTCGCCAGGGTTTGGAGTAAACATATTGTCGGTATGTTTGGTTTTGTGTTTTGTTTGGAGTAGTTGTTGTTATTGCTTTTAGCCATTCTAATAGGTGTATGCTAGTAACTCACTGTGGTTTTAATTTGCATTTCTCTAATGTTAAAGATGTTGAGTATCTTTTCATGTGCTAACCTGCCATTCGTATATTTTCCTTGGTGAAGTGTCTATTTAAACCTCTGCTCATTTTTTTGAGTTGTTTATTTTCACATTATTGAGTTTTGAGAATTATCTATATATTCTGGATACAAGGCCTATGTCAGATGTTTGCTTTACAAATATTTTCTCTCTGTCTATGGCTTATTTTTCATTCTCTTAATAGTGACTTTCAGAGAGCAGAAGTGCTTAATTTTGATGGAACCCAATTTATCTTTTTTTTTCTTTTATGGATTGTGCTCTGGGTATCATATCTAAGAAATCTTCTCTCAACCCAAGATTACAAAGATTTTGTTCTATGTTTTATTATGGATGTTTAATAGGTTTTTTTTCTTTTTTTAATATCTTTATTGGAGTATAATTGCTTTACAATGTTGTGTTAGTTTCTGCTGTATAACAAAGTGAATCAGCTATACATATACATATATCCCCATATGACCTCTTGCATCTCCCTCCCACCTTCCCTATCCCACCCCTCTAGGTGGTCACAAAGCACCAAGCTGATCTCCCCGTGCGATACAGCTGCTTCCCACTAGCTATCTATTTTACGTTTGGTAGTGTATATATGTCCATGCCACTCTCTCACTTCGTCCCAGCTTCCCCTTCCCCCTGCCCCATGTCTTCAAGTCCATTCTCTAGGTCCGAGTCTTTATTCCTGCCCTACCACTAGATTCATCAGTACCATTTTTTTAGATTCCATATATGTGCGTTAGCATACGGTATTTATTTTTCTATTTCTGACTTACTAGTTTTAGATTTTATGTTTAGGTTTATGATCCATACTGAGTTAATTTTTGTATATGGTACCTGATAGTAGGTGTCTAACTACAGTTTAGAAAATGGTAGTTTGTATTCCACAACCGGAGAAAGCCCGTGTGCAGCAGCAACAAAGACCCAAAGCAGCCAAAAATAAAATAAATAAATTTTTTTAAAAAGGTGGAAGAGATAACATTTGGTCAGATCCCAGATAACCTACAGATCTACTTAAAAGAATTCTAGTAGATGACTGGGTTTCCTAAACATTTCATTGTTTATCTAGAGTAAATAATCAGTGAGTCTAGCTTTATCATTATAGCTTGTTTTTTATGATTCCTATAAAACTATCGTAGAATAATACTAAGCTCAGGATGACTCTTTGATTTCTGCTTTTTGAATCTCCAGCTTAAGAGTTATACTCTTGTGGCAAGTTTATCTGTTGTAAGTCTCCCATGCTATTCCCTGATAAATTATTGGGAATTAAATGAAAAGCCTAACATTCCCCACAAAGATCTAATGCGGTTTGCTCCTCTGACCCCAAGCTCTTAGCCCTGGTGATACATTAATTAAGAGGGCTGCCGGTCAGTTTTATAACTAAAATGTTGATATTTTGAGAAATAATTCTCACCACTTAAGCTAGATAGCAAAGCAGATAGTTGTAATAGGCTTATCTGTATGAGTCAACAATAACATCTGAGGTGGGTTTTTGGGTTTTTTAACAAGATAGAACTAAGTGATTCCAACTAGAGGAGATGACATTTGAATTTCAAGCTAAAATGGTGTGTTTTGTATTTGGACAAGTATTTTGAGTTGAGGACTAGGTAAAACATGGGGCAGAATTTACTGGGCTGTTCATTGCAAAGGCTCTTAATTAGCATTGCTGTTAGCAGAGCTAAACCTGATAAGGGGCAGGCCAGGAGGTAGCTAGTCTTCCAGTATAAAAGGGATAGGAAAATACTCCTGTGACCACGAACTATACTGGAAATAAAGAGAAGTGGGGAAAACCTTATTTTGTAGAGTTCTCATGGAGAATATGACATGATTGTAAGAACTTTGGTGGACCACTCACAGGGTGCACTGGGCTAAAGCTCCCGGAGGGGAGGAAAAAAAGGTCCATGACAACATGAATCTGTAACTGCCCGCTAAGGTGTTGAGGTTCCTCTTTTTTCCTGGGAGGAGTATATGCATAAGACTCTAGGTCCTTGACAGTCCTCTCCCCAAAATAGATGTCAAATACTCAGTTTTTAAATATCATATTAAGGTCCCCCAAATTATTAGTCTGTGTGGAGGTTCATATGTAGCCAGCTCTGCCCTTACCTTGAAGTAGTGAATGGCATTGACGAAACCTTAATCCAGATAGTTAATGGATTTCAAGAGAGATGTAGTAAACACAGATAATATGCAACTCAAATTTGATGTTCAAGCTAAGTTTGTGCCTTGAGCTGCAACTATTTAGGCATTGGTTAGGAGAAACGTTGCATCTGGAACCAAAGGATGAGTTCGGTTTGTGGGTTGGTTGGTTGGTTGGTTGGTTTGGGGGCTGTGTTGCACTTGGGGAAGTGGATGGGGCTGTCTATTTCCAGACTTCTAAAATCTGATTAGATTTAAGAGGTAGGTGTGGATGCCACGGTAAGAGCTGTACACTCATGATCTAGGAGACCAACTAGAATGAAAAATGTACTCCTCACACCCTCCTATAAATGATGACTGAGAAGCTCTGGGGATGTAGATAGCAGTTGGCATTTGCCCAGTTTATACAATGGGCAGTGCTGTCGGGGGATGTGGAGCGGAGCTTAGCTGGATGATGTCTCCCAAGTATCCCTGCTCAATCTCTGAGTCCCCCACAAGCCCCTGGGGGCAGGGGGGGAAGAGATGATCCACTCTTCCTTCTTACCCTATCTCTGCAGCACCTTAGGAAAAATGATTCCATGAGACATAATCATTGTCCAAAAGGGGAAGTTGGAAAGGCTGGAGAGTGAGGGCCATGCAGATCTACCCATGGCTGGTATTTGCTGGAACAATCCTGTAGTGGCTTCAGGACTTGGAGTTCATGTTAGCTTCCAATCTCCATTCTACAGTATTTCCTTATTGGGATAGAAGATTTGAAATGTTTCCTTTGATTTTAGGTTGGCTGCCTAAAATATAAGTTCTTCTCTAAGAAGAATGTATAGACAGACACATGACAATTTTAAGAATGACTATGACCCAAGCCATTTGGTAAGCGTGTCACCATTCTTAGAAGTAGAAGCCAGCTTCTATTTGCTTCTATTTCTTTTAATTCTGTGAGGAAACATAAACCACCTACTCATAGTGTCTTGAGATGAATCATTCCTACGACAAGAATCTGAAAGCATCGCCATCCACTGGGCATCTAAACCTCCCTGGGATGCCAAGAAGAGCAGCTACTGACAGCCATTGGTGTGGACTTCAGCAAATCACACAGTCTCTGATGCTGCAATTGCCCCAGTCTTAAAGTAGTACCCTAATATTTGCAACTGCTACCCTCCATCCCCCAACACACACACACACACACACACACACACACACACACACACACACAAAGCAGGCTAAATAACTAAAGATAAATAATGTGCTGGGCACTCAGTGGGGGTGAAGGGTGCTAAAAGAACATAAAGGGACATTAGGAACGAAACTCCCACCCTGCACATTCAACCAGGAGAGAACTGAGCACCTATGATTATTAAGTAATATTGTCTTGGACAGGAGCCAGGGTGCCCAAGACTCTTTTTCTGTAGCACCATTAAAGGCATGAGAATCAAAAGAAGGTAATTTCCCAGCTATAATCAGCCCTTCATTACAAGCCAGCTCTGGGATGGGGGGTGAGTAATTAGTCTCTTCCTCAGAAATACTTCCCCTCCTTGTATCACCCCTACCTTACATCTTGGCTATGACTTCCCCTCCAGGAAGCACAGAACTCCTGCAGTCACCCCCTCCATCCCTGAGAGGTCTCTGAATTTCTGTTTCTTTGCTGGCTCTAGAGCAGCTCTGATTTACTTCTGTTATTTTCCAACTAGTTCTCCTAGTGTCAATTATTGAAGGATAGCCTTCTGCTTCTAAACACATGTCCTAGCAAGCATAAATCTGTAATCAGTTTGGGGACGTGATTAGAAAATGTATTTAAATTTGTTGCAGTAGTGATGGGGGAGAAGATAGGAGGTCTGTGGGGAGGGTGTCCGGCCAGCTGCTCAGAGAGAGCCTTGTAAGAGCCGATACCACTGTGATGGGGTCCACATGTTCCAAGAGCTGGACCGCGGCAGGTGAGACATGCAAAGTGGATTTGGTCAGTTTTCCACAGTGTATAAAACTTAGGGAAGGGCTTCCCTGGTGGCGCAGTGGTTGAGAGTCCGCCTGCCGATGCAGGGGACACGGGTTCGTGCCCCGGTCTGGGAAGATCCCACATGCCGCGGAGCGGCTGGGCCCGTGAGCCATGGCCGCTGAGCCTGCGCGTCCGGGGCCTGGGCTCTGCCAACGGAGAGGCCACAGCAGTGAGAGGCCCGCGTACCGCAAAAAAAGAGAAAAGAAAAAGAAAACAAAAAACCTCAGGGAACAGAACTCGTATTAACCAAACTCACTAAAATAGTGGTTGTCAAAACCAGCATTTCTGCTCATCATTTTTACAGATTAACAGGGAACATGCAAGTAGACCCACGTTTCCGCCAGCTAACAGTACATTTTATCCTCCAAAGCAAACCCTTCCAGGAAGACAACCAAGAGAAGGTTTGGCTAATGCCCTGCTTCTGGGAAGTGTGTCCACCGACAGGTGACATCAGCAGCTTTGGGGATGCTTGCTGAGCTCTCTGGGGAGACTGCCAGGAAATCTGTGCTTTATTGAACTCTCTCAGTGATTCTTATGCCTGCCGGTTCAAGCTCTGGCCAAAAGGCAAAGCTTCTCCAACATGTTCTAATTATTGGATTAATTTTCATTCACTCAATCGTTGTTGACTCATCACCTTCTTTAGCACAGGATACAAGTACTACCCAGAGCAAACTACCACCACAATCCGCCTCTTTTACCTTAAGAAAATGTAACTTTCAGAAGGTAGACAGTAGGGGATTAACGGGAAATGTGACCAACTTGAAGCTAGGAGGTGAAGGGCTTCCAAGGAGATCCTAAGACCTTCATGACAGCCCCAATCTCTATGGCACTGAGAGGCTAGGGTTCGCCCAAGAAAAACAATGATCCGATTTATCTTCTCCATCTTTGGCTGTAGGTATTTCTTTGCAGCTTTGAGGACTGGCTAGAGCAAAATTTGATGGCTTTTAGAGGTGGAGATCTTTCTGGCAACAGAAAGCCAGGGCCTAAAGAATAGATGGATTTGTGAGTGATTTATCTTGAGAAATACAGACTTAATGATTCCCTACTAGGTCTCCATCTACCTTTCTTTTTGCGGTACGCAGGCCTCTCACGGTTGTGGCCTCTCCCGTTGCGGAGCACAGGCTCCGGACGCGCAGGCTCAGTGGCCATGGCTCACGGGCCCAGCCGCTCTGCGGCAATGTGGGATCCTCCTGGACCAGGGCACGAACCCGCGTCCTCTGCATCGGCAGGCGGACTCTCAACCACTGCGCCACCAGGGAAGCCCCATCTACCTTTCTTGAAGGAACTTGAACAAGAAGTTGCACAGAAGATCCCTTAATCCTATAAGCATTAGTAAGCCTCTCCTCTGTGGGAACATGGTGGTAAAGAAAGAAATCCTCCTCCTGGAGGAACTCACGATCTTATTCGGCAACATAACATAGAGAGATATTCAGTGCAACACAGGACAGGATGCTAGAGCTACACACAGGCTTCTATTAGAACACCTGGGAAGAAAATCCAGACTGGCATGAAAGAAAGTAAAAATAAACACAGATTTCCCATCTAAGAGACTTTTCATGGAAGAATATGAGCTAGCCAGATAGATACAATGGGGAAGGGGTTTATCATAAAAAAAAAAACTTTGGGTATTTTAATTCCCCAAAGTTAGAGAACTGGTTTACTCATCCAACTTGAAATTTGAAAGTCTCTTTTCTTTTCCTCTTTTTCTTTTATTGAAGCATAGTTGATTTTCAACGTTGCGTTAATTTCTACTGTACAGCAAAGTGATTCAGTTATATGCATATATATATTCTTTTTCATATTCTTTTCTCTTATGGTTTGTCACACGATATTGAATATAGTTCCCTGTGCTATACAGTAGGACCTTATTTATCCATTCTCTATATAATAGTTTGCACCTGTTAATCCCAAACTCCCAGTCCACCCCTCCCCCACCCCCTTATTTTATTGTTTTTTAGGCTTTGGATTCTTCCTGACTTTAAATAAAACATGAAGCAGATGTTATATGCGTAAAGCAGCTAAAAGCAAAGTTGCACTGAATGCATTCCAAGTGGGGGACCCTCAGCCCCTTGCCCGTTTCTCCCAGTACCATTTGCGGGGACCCTGGACTAATGGCAGGTTAAGTAAGAACATGCAGCGCTGGGGAAAATTCTGGGAGGTCCGCTAGTAAGTGAAGGAGCAGTTCACAACCCGGGCGGTCACTCTGCAAGGTCATCTGCCAAAGTGAACATTCCTAGCCCGATGGATGGACCTGGGGCAGGTGATGGGGTTTGGTGGGGGAGACATGCAGGCTGGGTGGTCTCACACATGCCAGGCCCTTGTGGGACATGAAGAGGACAGGGCAGGGGACCACGATTTCTTGCCACTTTCCATCATGGGACATGGAGGAGCCCAAGAATTCTGTTTCCGTCCTTGGGCTTCCAGTTTGTTTTGAAGGTTTATGTGTCAAAGTAGCAGAGAACATATTTTATTTAACAGTTTGTTGGCTTGACTTTAAACCTTGGAATATTGAGACATATGGTATGAGGGTCTCTGTTTGTACTCTTGTTCCAAGCCCTGAAAATATTAGAGGTGACTTGTTTTTCTTAAATTGACAATGCCAACCCCATCATGTTTTATTTTGGGTTGTGCTTGCTGAATAAATATTTATTTAACCTTTTATTTTAAACTTTCTACATAATTACAATTTAGGTGTGTCTTTTTAAAGCAGCATATAATTCCATACTTTTTTAGCCCAATCTGACAATTTTTTTTTATCTTACTTGGGAAAATTATTTATTTAGTTTTATTATCTTCTTTTCTACTTTATCAATATTTCTTATGATTACTTGCTTTTTACACTTCCTTTTCTTTCTTTTGCTATATGTTTATTTATCCTCCCCAATGATTCGAAAGGTATGCATCCTGTTGCAATTCTATTTCATGTTACATTTAAGTTTAAAAAAACTCATTCCTCTATTGAAATAAAAAATGGAAAGTTATCTTTTTACTCTTCATTGTTGGACAAAGAATCTTATTCCAGTTTTCTTTCCTTCACTTCCCATTCCTTACTAATATAAAATGAGATTTTCAAACCAGATTGTTCTTAATTTTCTTCATTTTACAGAGTCCTTTTCAGAAATTATTTTTGACAAGAATTAGATTCTGTAATAATATTTATTTTTTTTCTTCCAAATTTTCATCCTTGAGATCTTAATTTGATTCAACTTTTAGTAAGTAGAGTATACGTCAAGTAAGTTTTAATTGAAATTTTAGTTGAATAGCTGTAAGTTCACATGCAATTGTAAGAAATAATACAGAGCGATCCCACTTAACGCTTTACTTGGTTACCCTAACGTCTTGTTGCAAGACTCCAATACAATATCATAACCGGGATATTGACATCAACACAATCGACAGATCTCATCCAGATTTCTCCAATCTTACTACTTGTACTCACTCATTTGTGTTTGTAAGTGTGTTTATTTCTACACCATTTTATCACATGTAAGTTTGTGTATCCACCACCACAGTCCAGGTGCAGAACAGTTCCCTCGCCACAAAGATCCCTCCCTCTTGCTGCCCTTGATCACCCACCTCCCCCCTACCTTCACCCCTATCTAGTCCCTAACCCCTGGCAATGACTAATCTGTCCTCCATCTCTTTTTTTTTTCTTTTTCGTTTCAACAATATTATATAAATGGAATCGTACCGTATGTTACACTCGGGAGGTGGCTTTTTTCACTAAGCGTAATTCTCTAGAGATTAATCCAAGTTGTTGCATGCACCCATGGTTTGTTCCTTTTGATTGCTGAGTAGTATTCTATGGTCTGTAACACAGTTGAACCATTCATCCTTTGAAGGACATCTCGCTGCTTCCAGTTTGGGGTTATTACAAATAAAATTTCTATGAAAATTGGTGTTCAGGATTTGTGTGAACCTAAGTTTTTATTTCTCTGGGATAAATGCCAAAAGTGTAATTGCTAAATCATTTGGTAATTGCATGTTTCACTTTATATGAAACTGCCAAATTGTTTTTCAGAGTGGCTGTACCATTTTACTCAAGCAATTTTCAAAAGAAAGATATGAATTTATATTTTCTGAGCTCTTATTTATCTCCAAATGTCTCTCTGTTGTCTTCACACATATGATACATTGGCTGGGAAAATGTACTTGTTTCACAATAGTTTTTCCTTAAAGTTCTATAGAATTTGTTCCAACATCTTCTAATAGTCTATGTTTCAGAGAAACCTGTGTCTAGCTCAATTTTTGTTTCTTTGAAGACAACCAGTTTTTCCTGTTTGGTTACTTCATATGATGCTTTTTCTTTGCTTAAAAAAACCACATAAGGTATATAAAAAATGGTCTCTTTTTAACAATGTTACATGAACTATGGTATTTTCTATCTCTATTTTTAGGCCTTTGTTTTAGCTCAGAAAAAGTTCCTCAGTTGTGTTTTCGATCATCGATTCTGTTAGGTTCTGAGCTCTGCCGTTCTTTGCAGTATTTATTACCTACAGTGTCATCATTTTCTTATGTTTGTTCTTTCTTTTTACATTCTAAGAGAGCATTGCAACTTTGGGGTCTTTTTTTCTTTTGCATCAATCATTCATTTTTGCGTAGTGACAATTCACGTATTGAGCAGCTCCAACTGGATTTAAATTTTGCTCTGCAATCTTAATTATATTTCAGACTTTCCATATCACTCATAGCTTCCTTTTTACAACATTCTGCTGCCTTACAGCTCACAAAATCCTCCCACTGGATTTCTCTGCACCTGCCTCAAGAAGTCATAACTTCTCACTGTCAGTTGAAGTTACTGAGAATGCTTTCTTTTTTCTGGTTTACATAATAAATTGTTTTCAAAGGCACGTTTCCCCCTGCATTTTCAGAAGATGTTTCCTTCCCTTGTGCTGCAATATTTTTCTAAATTTTTAGTTGAAAATTTAAAATGTTTCTGAACTCACAAAAAGACAAAATTCACCCTTTTAACTATTTTAAAGCATACAATTCAGTGGCTTTTAGTACATTCACAATGCTGTACAGTCGTCACCACTGTTTAATTCCAGAACATTTTCATCACCCCCAAAGGAAACCCAGCACGTAGGAAGTAATCACTTCCCATTCCCTCCTACCTTAGTCCTTGGCAACCACTTACCTGTTTTCTATCTGTAGGGAATCACCCACTCTGGATATTTTCTATAAACAGCATCATACACACTGTGGTTATTTGTGTCTGGCTTTCTTTCACTTAGCACATTGTTTTGCAGTATATTTTTAATTCGATTTTTGGCTTTGATCCTTATTCTGACCCACATGGATGAATCTGGCCACCATGTTTGTCAAGAGGTAACGTGGCTGAGCTGCTGCCCTGGTTTTTCCTTGGTGGTTGGGATAAGCTCCTTCTCTACTCTCTATGTAGAAGGAGAGCACGTAGATGTGCTGAGATTTTATCTCCATCCCCAGTGCCTGCTGGCTTTCATCAAGTGTAGTTCTGCTGGAATCAGACTGAATCATCTCTCATCTCCACTGGTTAATTTAAGAAAAGCCTGAACGATTTTCAGAAAAAGCAGTTCCTTTGACCAGTGTAAATAAATGTTTAACAATGATAGCTTTGAAAATTGGCTCCTTCTGGAAAGCTAGGGAGCAAAAAAAAAAAGGATATTTTCAAAATTTCAGTGTTCAGCGAATCCCAGGCCAGGAGAGCAGGGTAACTCCTGCTACCAGGGGTCTTCGAAAAAAATTATGGACTTTTTTCTTAGAAAAGAGTAGCACGTTTGTGGTTACTGATGAAATCACTGAGCTAGGCAGATGTCTCAATTTGGATCCGTTCCCTAATTGTAAACTTGATGTGTCTGTCTATATCTCCAAGTAGAGTATGACGTGACGGCCTGGGTTTTAATTCCTCTTCTTGTTTGATATCTCTAATCAAGTTTAAATAAATAAATTTGCTCTTATGTAAAGTCAAAAAAAATTCACGGTTCAAGGTGGTTTATGTCATTGGAAGGCAGAATATCACAGGGCTGAAGAACTGAGGTTCAGAAGTCTGGCAGACTGGGTGGAAGGTTGCTCTGTGACTGATGGGAAGACAAGTTCCTTAACAATTCTGCAGCTTGGTGGAGAGAAATAATAATACCTACATCAGAGTGTCTTTTGGGTAATTAAATGAGTTAAGACACAGCTGACTTACAGGAAAAAAAATAGGTCGACGACAACTGTTAAATTAGAAAAAAAATGGTTGATAATGTTAAATTTAAGCATACATTTTCAATCAAATCATAAGACAAATTATTCAAGTCTCATATTTGCTGTCATTTCAGAGACCCCATGATTTTTTCAGCTTTCTTTTGCGTTCAGTGTTCAACATATGAAGGAAGCCAGTAGCAACTCAATATTTCTGATTTCTCTCTTCTAAACACAAAGTTTCTCCTGATGTTTTGTTCTCTACTCCCAGAAATATCCTTGTCCAATATCGTCTACATTTTCTGGCAACTCATCATGAGCACACTGCACTTAGGCTATGATATCACCATGCTCGGTAAAGTTGGAGCAGAGAAATGTGTTCCTGGTGGGGATCCATCTCTGCGTGGTCCAACTCTGCCACCTTCCTGGGGGTAGACAGGGAGCAACTAAATCATCCTCTGGAGGGGTGAGATTTTAGGTTCCCTGGGTAGTTCTGTCAAGCAGCCAAGGAGAAGAGTTACTTTCCTAACATCCATTCCTAAATTTCCTTCCAGGTGTACCATTCTATAAATCAAAGTAAATTTTTTTGTTCTTCTTTTCCTTTTTAGCCAGAGTCCTTGACTTATAGCATTGCAGAAAAAGGCATGTGATAGACATTTATTTATACTCAAGTTTTGACTCAGTCACATCTGGGTAAGGACCTGGGCATATCTTCTTTTAAAGAAAGATCATTTTCCAGGAGAAAAGTTGATAATTCTTAGAAATCTAAGGCGTTCTAAAAAGACCTATGCCTGGGGAAGCACAGCAGGGGAGACAGAGTCAGAGGATCCACATTTTAAAGAAGAGATGAAAAGGTCAGAGAGGCCTTTGGGTTTTGCACATTGGGAAGGAACCACCCACCCACCTTACTAGATAAAAGACTTCCATGCCTTCAAGAAAGTGACTGGGAAGGGATGTTTCTGCCTATTTGGGGTTTTCAGAGCTAAACATCGCAGAGGTTTTTTAAATGTCGTATGTAAGAGACAAGTACTGTACAATGATCAATCACATCCTGGCCGATGGTCGTATCCCATTAGTAGCCTAGTGGGCTGACCATCTTGACTCTGATTTTATAAATGATGAAGGCTCTGAGCTTATGTGTGCCTTAATTATCTTTACATAAAAGTTTCAATTTCAGAAAATTAATATGGATGGTTAAATAATACAATTACCCCTCACCTCCAAAGAATGCAACCATTTGGACCTCATATTACATGGGAACAGAGAGTCCTACAATCAGAGCTAGCTTTGTTATCCACTGGGCATTTGCTTTGGTCATATTATATAACTTTTACAAGTCCTGATTTCCTCAATGCCTGGCCCACGGACCATCATAAATGAATATTATTAGTTAATTGTATGAATGAATGAATGAAGTATGATTATTAGCTCTGCCGACCTATAAGAATTTTGGTAAGCACCATTTGAGAAAAGATGGGTTACCATGTTTACAAACTGAAGAGTGTCATTTACAAAAGTAAGGTAGCTATTATTCAAATCAGTAATATCAGTACTAAAACTGATAAAGTATATAAGCAAATAAAAGACCTTTTTGTGACCAAAAGAAGCCTCCAAATCCAAGCACTTGATTTCTTGTATTATATTCATAGAAGAATATAAGTGTTTTAAAACTATTACTTACTCAAAATCCAAGCACACTGAGAATATGTTTTAAAACATAACAGTTCTTTACAGGATGGTAGTTTTTGATTCTGATCAGAAGCAGCCAGCTCGAAGACTGGACAAGGTGAATGACAGGACAAACAAGAAGTAAGAATTGACAAGCTGACAGTAAGAACAGGGACTGCAAAAAAAACTATTAAAACTTCTGGATTCAAGGAGCAGATTATGATTATGTAATTTAGGTGCAAGTATCCCACTCTTAGACAACCCTAGGAATATCATTTTATTACAGCATTTTGCAACAACTGATTTTATTAACAATGATGAAGACAACTTAATTGGCATGAGTATACTCTAGTTAAAAGGCAAAGAAATGATTAGGACACATTTTTGGGATAATTTCCATTAAAAATGCTTCTTAAAATTTTGGGTGCTTTAAAGAGCAATTCTCAACATGTGGGAGAGGAGTGATTACCTAATTCTATGTCTCATTCCCTGGGAGCTGGGTTTTGTCTGCTGTAAAGGTTGGTATTAAGTGAGCCTACTTACCCCAAGCAACGCCTTGGTCTTCCCTCCTACATGCAGAATGTTCCAGCTCATAGTTTCTTTTTTAAATTTTTTTATTTTATTGAAGTATAGTTGATTTACAATGTTGTGTTAATTTCTACTGTACAGCAAAGTGATTTAGTTATACATCTATATACATTCTTTTTAACATTATTTTCCATTATGGTTTATCACAGGATATTGAATATAGTTCCCTGTGCTATACAGTAGGACCTTGCTGTTCATCCGTTCTCTATATAATAGTTTGCATCTGCTAATCCTAAACTCCCAATCAGTCCCTCCCCCTTGGCAACCCCAAGGCTGTTCTCTATCTCTGTGAATCTGTTTGTGTTTTGTAGATAAGTTCATTTGCGTCACATTTTAGATTCCACATATAAATGATATCATATGGTATTTGTCTTTCTCCTTCTGACTTACTTCACTTAGTATGATAATCTCTAGGTCCATCCATATTGCTGCAAAGGGCATTATTTCATTCTTTTTTATGGCTGAGTACTATTCCATTGTATACATGTGCCACATCTTCTTTATCCATTCATCTGTCTATGGACATTTAGGTTGTTTCCATGTCTTGGCTATTGTAAATAGTGCTGCAATGGGCACTGAGTGCATGTATCTTTTCGAATTATAGTTCTCTCCATATATATGCCCAGGAGTGAGATTGCAGGATCCTACAGCTCATAGTTTCTTGAAGTATAGTTCATAAAAGTCCTACTAACACATTTGAAAGTCCATTTGTGAGTTCTTATGGGTAAGTAACATAATTTCATAGATCCTTACCACTTGGTGCTATTTATTTATAACTTACTAATGGAGATATTAAAGATAATGAAAATTTGGTGTTCAGAGACTAAAATTAGCAAGTTCCCTGAGTTTCTTGAAGATTCTAAATCAGTATTCTTCTAAATACACGACCATCACATAAGGCTCTGTGGCTTGGCAAAGGTCCTACCATGCATGAGCACGTAGGTTACAAAATGTCCAATTTGGGGAGAAATTTCCACTTTTTATTAGTTTTGCTGTCTCGACTCAGTTGTAATTTTTAATTGTTGCTCTTTTTGCTCTTTAAAATATAAATGATAATTTATCTTCTGCTATTAGTCCATTGTGTTGTGGGTTGCTTGGTTAATGACAGCATGGTGAGACATAGTTGCATCAATAATATTCTGACATTAAACTTCCAATTACTGAGCTTTAACACATGCATGTATTGGGTTTCAAACATAACTCATTCTCTGTAAAAACATATACAAAAAATGCTCCCTTGTTTTGTTTTGCACAAGCCCTCTGCATTTGTGCTGTTTATACTGTTAAAGTAACTATAATGAAATTACTGGGCTATTTTTTAAGTTTATAGAGTATAATAATATCATAATGTAAAACTGTGATAGAAGCTAACCATTTTCTCCTGTAAAGTAAATAAGAAACAATTCACAGGTGCTTCTAGCAAGTTTACTTATGTAGTTTAGTCCCCTCTAATGCTTCCTTATCTCAAAGTTATTTTCTACTAAGACAGAAAGGGAGATAATGGAGCTGGGGGTAGGGAGGAAAGGAGTCTTCTAAATCACTAAAACCATACGGCTCTCAAGAATGAATCATTCTGTGCGGATTCCAGATAACTAAAGTCCTGATGTACACGGAGAACCGTCCAAAATGTCTTTGCCCAAAAGCTTATAAACAAGCTGTAAACAAACACATGTGACTCTCTTGCCCTGCAGCTGGAATCTCCTGACTCTCCTGGCTGGTCCTCTGAACATGCAGAAGAGAATTTACTAAAGGATTGTTTTAATCAGCCTGAGGTTCTCTGCTGGTCAAAGGAGTGTAGAAATTTACATTCCCCAGAATGCACTGTCCGTCCTCAGCCTGGGATTCTCAGCTCAGATCCCTCCCCACCCCCAGGGTGCAGACCTTTTCTAATCCCCTCCCTCTTCCTTCCAGATGGCAGGTCAGGCCCCTCAGACACCCTCGCTCCCTCCTGCAGCGTGATGTTTTGGGCCTAGTTTCTGTCTCCCAGCCTTGTCTCTTTCTGTGGATATAAACAGAACAAAATCTTTCTCTCTTTAATTTGTGACCTTAACTTCAGCCTTTATGCTGCCTTGAAGATTTTCCTTGGATAGTCCGTGAAGGGGTGGTCTAATCACTTTTCACACCTGCCCGGGAAGGTCTGTGTTCTGGGCAGAGCCTCCAGAACATTCCTTGGAGGCGCTGTTTCTAGTTGGGCCTGGTGCTGCAGCTGATTGTCCCATGATGACAATGACAGACATACACAGAAGCTAACACTGTTCATGAACGCTTCCCATCTCTGTCCTCAGCACACAACTTCATCTCCCTGACTACAAGATACAACGGCAGTCTGCCCTGTATTCCTGTTGAGTTTCAGGAAGTGATGTAGAAAAATGTGGCAGTGAACAGCCCCCATAAGTGATGACCGCCTAGCTTTCTGGTTGGGTCTGAGGCAGGGGTCACAGAGTAGGGAAGCCAGAGATGAAATGCTTTGTCTCCTTACTTCCATCAATTTTTTGAGCAAGAATGTTGTGTTTTAACAAGGTGATGGGTGGGTAAGCTACCAACACTTGTTCTTAAATCCCTCTCCACTAGCCTTATAGTTTGTGAAAATTCCTCAAAGATTAGAATTTTAACCTAATTAAAATTAGAATTTTAATTTAACCAGGCTAATTCCTTTTGTGAGGTATATATGTGTATGTCTGTACCATTTTAGAAATTTTAGTAAGTTAGAAAAGACCAGACACTGTCATTTTTTAAAAGTATATTTAACAGGGCTTCCCTGGTGGCGCAGTGGTTGAGAGTCCGCCTGCCAATGCAGGGGACACGGGTTTGTGCCCCGGTCCGGGAAGATCCCACATGCCGCAGAACGGCTGGCCCCGTGAGCCATGGCCACTGGGCCTGCGCGTCCGGAGCCTGTGCTCCACAACGGGAGAGGCCACAGCGGTGAGAGGCCCGCATACTGCAAAAAAACCCAAAAAACAAAAAAGACAACAATAAAAAAGTGTATTTAACAAAGTATTTAAATTGAAAGCAGGAACATCCAGTTTCAAAAGGCATTTTTGAGTGTCTTCTCCCATAGCTCTATTACAATGACTAGAAAAAAAATTAAAGCAGCTCTGAAGGCCAAGGATCACAGGCAATATTTTGGAAAAGTCTTGGAAGTATTACTAAAATTACTACCAAGCAGATTTAGTGAGAGCTGGATAGAGAAACAGAACTGGTTTCTACATGCTTTACCTTTTGAAATATAAGATCACCTTTCCCAAAGTACGTAGGAAGAAGTTTAAAATTTCTCCCACTATCTATTTCTAACTGGGACATCCATGGTCTACAGCTTGTGGGGAAAAAGAAAAAGAAAATCTGTACAGCCGTCACTGCCAAGATACAAATGCTTCTGCTTGTACCATGTCCATTCCATGCCCCACTCCTACCAGCATTCCCTTTCTACATTTGTCTAGAGGTTCCAACTAATGGGAGAAGAAGGTCTGTTTCATGGACAGAGTTTCCTGTCCATTTGGAAGAGGCATTGTCTTAAATGGCTCTGGTACTAAATGGGAGAGACATGCAGTCCTAAGACCGGTTTTCTGATCATTTGAATGACAGCCATATACAAAAACCTTTCCTGTTAAGTGGACTCTTCCCTTCTCTGTACTAAACACAAGGGAAAACAGAAGAGAATACATTTTACTCACAGGTAGGTAGAGAGCAAGATCCCAGAGACCATGTACCCTGGACTGAGAGTTTTATATGCGTGTATCTGTTGAAGGAGCCTCTTTTTAGATAAAATATAAAGGTTTCCCTAAGTCTAAGAGAACTAAGCCAAGAACAGGTAAATGAATATTCCCCTTGATTCTAGAAGAACAGAACAAGATAAATGCCTGTAAGAAAGGAACTGACAGCATTGACCCCCCCTACTGCTCTCCATCAGGGAGGAATCTACATGGACTCAAGTGCAAGTGCATGGGACAAAGGGTCTGGGTGGGTCTCATGTTATTAAAGGATAATTAAAGAGAAAACAAGCACACAGTGGCATGGAATGGAGAAAATGCACAGGGCACCACAAGGAAAAAGAGTATTTTTATCTGCAAGTTTTGGAGGCACAGTTCACCTCTGAAAATGATTTTTGACAGGAAACACAAGGACATTTCAAAAAAGGCTTCTTGGTGTTCTCAGTAAAACAGGAATTTACAGCTCCTGAAAAAAGGGAGAATAGGCTTGTATGGAAAGATCAAAGATAAAGAAGAGATGCAAAACAACAGCCCAAGAAATAGGCTGAGGGATAAAACTAAAGCAATGCTAATTTTGAAAAAGTACGAAGCAATGGAAATTAAAATACTAATGGCAGAATTAAGGGTAATTTTAATTTTATTATTCAGGATTTTTCTGCATTCTCTAAAGTAACTATCTTTTCATAAATAGGAAAAATAAAAGTAATAACGCTATTGTGTTTTAATTATAAAAAGGAATATAATAATGTAGTAGAAAAACTTAACAATAGGAAATATGTATAATTCAGCCCTTTTATCATTACATCAACTCTCTTCCTTATTTCTTTCACATTTATATTTTATATGTTTTAATCATGCTATAAATACATTGTTTCAATTTATGTTGTTTAGGGATTTCTGTTCATTTTATTTTGCTGCATAATCTTCATAAGTGTTCATTTAATGGCTGCAAAACATTCCACCCAAAAGCTATTCAGTAATATGCCTAATGTCTCTCTTATTGATGGACATTTAAGTGACTTTCAAAGTTTTAAAATATGAATGATGCTCAAATAAACACTTCTGTATATGCAATCTTTTACTTTTAGATTGGTTTCATAATTTAGATTCCCTGCAGTTTTTATGGTTCTTCTTAGTCCTAACAATGACTCTTCTAAGTTAGGTATATTATCATCTTCATTTTAATGGAAGAGGAAATTCAGCCTTAGAGAAGGTGAGCACTTGCCCAAGTCCCACTGTTGATGTGTGGTAGAACCATGTTCACACACGGCTATCTGCAGGGGCAGTTCACACTGCCACATTTCTTTCCAAAATAGGTTCTTTGCAGATTAACATTGCTAATTGCCACGGCTAACAGTTCCCATTTCAGGGCACCTTTACCAGCAATTGGGTATTTATGTTACATTTTTGATGATTTAATAAGCCAATGTGGGATGGAGGGGAAAATAACAAATTTTTGTCCTGATCTTGACATGCTACACAATGGTACTCTTTGCTGATTATTAAGATCACTAAGAGGATTGTCTAAATGCAGAGCAATGCCTTCAAATGATGAGAAACTAGACTCATTCCGACTCATACTATAAGCAGGAGCTATTCAATACAAATCAGAAACAAAAACACAGAGCCCAAAAGAACTTAAATTGAAATTCTTGCAAGAATAAAATTAATAAACTAAAAGTAATCTATATGGCAGTGGATGCCATACTCTAGATATAATGTATTAGACTAAAAAACCTCTTCAAAAGTTTCCAGAGAAGAAATCCTGTGGATTCACTGAACAGGGGTTTTGGTATGAAAGCCATGACTCAAAACTTCAGATTTCTACATAACAATAATCATAACAGCTCTAACAGTCTCTCAGATTGCCTTAGATGAAAATTGTCAGTATTCCTAAGGGGAAAAGAACAATTACCAAGATAAATTCTAAGGGAATAAGAAATAAAGTAACCTGCCTGTATCTCTATAACATCCAGATTGGAAAAAAATGTATTTCACCCCAAAATACTAGACTCCTGATTGTAAAACACCATAGCCATCAGGTGACTACTTTATATTTGCCACAAAGATGAGAGCTTTTCTACCGTATGATCCTGCAATCCCACTCCTGGGCATATATCCAGAGAAAAACACAGTCCAAAAGGATACATGCACCCCAGTGTTCATTGCAGCACTGTTTACAATAGCCAAGATATGGAAGTAACCTAAATGTCCATTGACAGATGAATGGATAAAGAAGATGTGGCATATAGACCACATTCACAGAAAGACAGACAAGATGAAAAGGCAGAGAGCTATGTACCAGATGAAGGAACAAGATAAAACCCCAGAAAAACAACTAAATGAAGTGGAGATAGGCAACCTTCCAGAAAAAGAATTCAGAATAATGATAGTGAAGATGATCCAGGACCTCGGAAAAAGAATGGAGGCAAAGATCAAGAAGATGCAAGAAATGTTTAACAAAGACCTAGAAAAATTAAAGAACAAACAGCTAGAAGAATTAAAGAACAAACAAACAGAGATGAACAATACAATAACAAATGAAAAATACACTAGAAGGAATCGGCAGCAGAATAACTGAGGCAGAAGAATGGATAAGTAACCTGGAAGACAGAATGGTGGAATTCACTGCCATGGAACACAATAAAGAAAAAGAATGAAAAGAAATGAAGACTGTCTAAGAGACCTCTGGGACAACATTAAATGCGACAACATTCACATTATAGGGGTCCCAGAAGGAGAAGAGAGAGACAAAGGACCCGAGAAAATATTTGAAAAGATTATAGTTGAAAACTTCCCTAACATGGGAAAGGAAATAGCCACCCAAGTTCAGGAAGCGCAGAGAGTCCCAGGCAGGATAAACCCAAGGAGAAACACGCTGAGACACATAGTAATCAAACTGACAAAAATTAAACACAAAGAAAAATTATTGAAAGCAACAAGGGAAAAATGACAAATAACATACAAGGGAACTCCCATAAGGTTAACAGCTGATTTCTCAGCAGAAACTCTACAAACCAGAATGGAGTGGCATGATATATTTAAAGTGATGAAAGGGAAGAACCTACAACCAAGATTACTCTACCTGGCAAGGATCTCATTCAGATTCGACGGAAAAATCAAAAGCTTTACAGACAAGCAAAAGCTAAGAGAATTCAGCACCACCAAACAAGCTCTACAACAAATGCTAAAGGAACTTCTCCAAGTGGGAAACACAAGAGAAGGAAAGGACCTACAAAAACAAACCCGTAACAATTAAGAAAATGGTAGTAGGAACATACATATCAATAATTACCTTAAATGTGAATGGATTAAATGCTCCAACCAAAAGACACAGGCTTGCTGAATGGATAAAAAACAAGACCCATCCATATGCTGTCTAAAAGAGACCCACTTCAGACCTAGGGATACATACAGACTGAAAGTGAGGGGATGGAAAAAGATATTCCATGCAAATGGAAATCAAAAGAAAGCTGGAGTAACAATACTCATATCAGATAAAATAAACTTTAAAATAAAGAATGTTACAAAAGACAAGGAAGGACACTACATAATGATAAAAGGATCAATCCAAGAAGAAGACATAACAATTATAAATATTTATGCACCCAACATAGGAGCACCTCAATACATAAGGCAACTGCTAACGCTATAAAAGAGGAAATCGACAGTAACACAGTAATAGTGGCGGACTTTAACACCTCACTTACACCAATGGACAGATCATCCAAACAGAAAATTAATAAGGAAACACAAGCTTTAAATGACACAATAGCCCAGATAGATTTAATTGATATTTATAGGACATTGCATCCAAAACCAGCAGATTATACTTTCTTCTCAAGTGCACATGGAACATTCTCCAAGATAGATCACATCTTGGGTCACAAATCAAGCCTCAGTAATTTTAAGAAAATTGAAATCATATCAAGCATCTTTTCTGACCACAATGCTATGAGATTAGAAATCAATTACAGGTAAAAAAACAACGTGAAAAACAGAAACACATGGAGGCTAAACAATATGTTACTAAAAAACCAGGAGATCATTGAAGAAATCAAAGAGGAAATCAAAAAATACCTAGAGACAAATTACAGTGAAAACACGATGATGTAAAACCTATGGGATGCAGCAAAAGCAGTTCTAAGAGGGAAGTTTATAGCAATACAAGCTTACCTCAAGAAAGAAGAAAAATCTCAAACAATCTAATCTAACCTAAAGGAACTAGAGAAAGAGGAACAACAACAAAAAAAAAGCTAGTAAAAGGAAAGAAATCTTAAAGATCAGAGCAGAAATAAATGAAATAGAAACAAAGAAAACAATAGCAAAGATCAATAAAACTAAAAGCTGGTTCTTTGAGAAGATAAACAAAATTGATAAACCATTAGCCAGACTCATCAAGAAAAAGAGGGAGAGTACTCCAATCAGTAAAATTAGACAACAGTGAGAGGCCCGCATACTGCAAATAAATAAATAAATAAATAAATAAAATAAAATTAGAAATGAAAAAGGGGAAGTTACAACAGACACCGCAGAAATACAAAGCATCCTAAGAGACTACTACAAGCAACTCTATGCCAATAAAATGGACAACCTGGAAGAAATGGACAAATTCTTAGAAAGGTATGACCTTCCAAGACTGAACCAGGAAGAAATAGAAAATATGAACAGACTAACCACAAGTAAAGAAATTGAAACTGTTATTAAAAATCTTCCAACAAACAAAAGTCCAGGACCAGATGGCTTCACAGGTGAATTCTATAAAACATTTAGAGAAGAGCTAACACCTATCCTTCTCAAACTCTTCCAAAAAATTGCAGAGGAAGGAACACTCCCAAACTCATTCTATGAGGCCACCATCACCCTCATACCAAAACCAGACAAAGATACTACAAAAAAAGAAAATTACAGACCAATATCACTGATGAATATAGATGCAAAAATCCTCAACAAAGTACTAGCAAACAGAATCCAACAACACATTAAAAGGATCATACACCATGATCAAGTGGGATTTATCCCAGGGATGCAAGGATTCTTCAATATACGCCAATCAACCAATGTGATACACCATATTAACAAACTGAAGAATAAAAACCATATGATCCTCTCAGTAGATGCAGAAAAGCTTCTGACAAAATTCAATACCAATTTATGATAAAAACTCTCCAGAAAGTGGGCATAGAGGGAACCTACCTCAACATAATAAAGGCCATATATGACAAACCCACAGACAACTTCATTTTCAATGGTGAAAAACTGAAAGCATTTCCTCTAAGGTCAGGAACAAGACAAGGATGTCCACTCTCGCCACTGTTATTCAACATAGTTTTGGAAGTCCTAGCTACAACAATCAGAGAAGAAAAAGAAATATAATGATTATAAATTGGAAAAGAAGAAGTAAAACTCACTGTTTGCAGATGACATGATACTATGCATAGAGAATCCTACCAGAAAACTACTAGAGCTAATCAATGAATTTGGTAAAGTTGCAGGATACAAAATTAATGCACAGAAATCTCTTGCATTCCTATACACTAATGAAAAATCTGAAAGAGAAATTAAGGAAACACTGCCATTTACCATTGCAACAAAAAGAATAAAATACCTAGGAATAAAAAAAAAGAAGATGTGACATGTATATACAATGGAATATTACTCAGCCATAAAAAAAGAATGAAATAATGCCCTTTGCAACAACATGGATGGACCTAGAGATTATCATACTAAGTGAAGTAAGTCAGAGAGAGAAAGAAAAATAGTATATGATATCATTTATATGTGGAATCTTAAAAAAAAAAGGTATGAATGAACTTATTTACAAAACAGAAATAGACTCACAGACATAGAAAACAAACTTATGGTTACCAAAGGGGAAAAGGGTGGAGAGGGATGAATGAGGGATTTGGGATTAACATATATTAATATATGGAGAAATGGGGAGTTATTGGTTAATAGGCATAATGTTTCAGTTTTGCGAGATGAAAGAGTCATAGAGATTGGTTGCCTGACAAAATGAATGTTCTTGATACTACAGAACTATACACTTAAAAATAATTTGAATGGTAATAAATACATAAAAATGAATAAATAAGTATACTGAGAACACGTATTGCACACGCACCATATGCCAGGTTCTGTGCCAATGTATTTTAGATTCCATGTCAGAAAAACATCTTGAAATACAAATGCCTGTGCTTTGCTTTTCTTCTCTTCCTTGTTCAGCTCCCACAAAACCTGAAGGAGAAAGAGGGCAGTGTAAACACAGAGAGAAAGAAATTGTCAGTGTTCGGTGTTTTAACTTCCAAAATAAGTTCTTGATCCCAGATCCAAAACAAAACTTTTGAGAGCCAAAGTTTTTGATATGCAAGAGGAAAGTCTTCAAGAGAAGAAAAGGCTATTAAGAAGCAAATAGAGAAGGCCTGAGAGTAAGGAGGGCAGAGGATTTGTGCCAGAAGCAGGGCTTGAGAAGAAGATGGCGGAAGACCAGGCTCCCACGCTCCACCCCCACCCCTCAGGCTGACAGCGTAGCTGTTCCAGACTCCAAGGCTGGAACATTCCACCAGAGGAGTAGAACGGGGCTGGGAAGGGGATGAGCTAAGGTGCATAGCCCACCATGACCATCATTATATATAAATGAGTGTGGAAGGCCAGGCACCGAGAGCAGGTAACTCCTACCGCCAGGTAGACTGAGCTCCTCTAAGTTGCACACTTGTGACCTGGCCGGTACTGGGTCCCATTCCACCTGCCCCATTAACAGACTCTTTTCAGGAGGTGCTGCCCTGGAATGGTTGAGAGAGTGTTTAACCCCTTCACCTGTGTGTGACTGTGGGCAAGTGACAACCTGTGGGTCTTAGAAGCAGAGCTGCTTCTTGTGCACGTGACTTACAGAGGAGTTGTTCCCTGGCAAAACCAGTAAGAAGTGAGGGAAGCAGAGGAGAAGGAGGAGAGGTTGGGGAAGATGGGCAAAGAGGTGGGCACAGCTGACGTGTAGCCTTGAGAGACTTTATCTCTCACCTGAGAGGAATTCCAGACGGGTACGACAAAGGAAATGGCAGCAAGGCAGGATTTAAAAACTAACTAGCTTAGAATTTACCAGAATTAAAGAAAGACATGAGTCATCCTAAAAAGTATGAATTGGGTGTCCAGAATATATACAACTCAACTGATGTGGGTGAACCTACAGAACTTTAAAGATAAAAATAGTGTCAAAATCTAACAGAGAGGAGAGGCTGTTTACCCACCAAAAAAATAGCACTTATGGAGACAGCAGTGTTCTTACAAGTAGCAAGTGAAAGCAAAGGTCTAGGAAGTAATATCTTTAAAGTGCTGAGAAAGAGGAGGAGAAGGGAGAGGGGGAGGAGGAGAAGGAGGAGAGTGGAGAAGGGGGAGGAGGGGGGAGGGGAGAAGGGAGAGGAGGGGGAGAGAAGGGGGAGATGAAGGAGGGGGAGGAGGGGGAGGGGAGAAGGAGGAGGAGGGGGAGAGAAGGGGGAGACGAAGGAGGAGGAGGAGGAGGGGAGGGGAGGGAGGAGGGGGGAGGGGAAGGGGGAGGAGGGGGGAGGGGAAGGGGAGGAGGGGGAGGGGGAGGGGAGAAGGAGGAGGAGGGGGAGGAGGAGAGTGGAGAAAGGGGAGGAGGGGGAGGGGAGAAGGGAGAGGAGGGGGAGGGGAGAAGGGAGAGGAGGGGGAGGAGGAGAAGGGAGAGGAGGGGGAGGAGGGGGAGGGGAGGGGGAGGAGGGGGAGGGGAGGGGGAGGAGATGAAGAAGGAGGAGGAGGAGGGGGAGGGGAGGGAGGAGCTATTGACCTAGAATTCTACACTTCTCTAAACTACTGTTAAGGATTGAGAACCAAATAAAGTCATTTTCAGTAGCTGAAAAACAAAAAATAGATTATTACCCATGGACCTTCACCAAAAAAAAGCTCAAATGGATGAAACATAGCAAGGAGAAAAATAAATCAAAAGACCGGAATATGATGTAGGAAAGAATGAGAGTCCAGAAATATATCCTCACATTTATGGTTACTCAGTGCTCAACAAAGGTGCCAAGACACTTCACAAGGGAAAGTGTACTCTGTTCAACAATTGGTGCTGCAGTAATTAAATAGCCACATACAAAATGATGGACTTGGACCCTCTCCTCACATTATATATAAAATTAATCCAAAATGGATTAAAAACCCAAATCTAAGAGCTAAATTATACAACTTGTCAAAACCGTAAGAAGGGATCTTCAAGGTACTGGGATGGACAAAGAGTTCTTAGATAGGACAGCAAAACATAATATAAAAGAAAAAAAACTGATAAATTGGATTTCATCAAAATTTAAAACTTTTGTGTTCCAACAGATAGAAAACACAAGCCACAGATTGAGAAAATATTTATAAACTGTATATTTCATAAAAGACTTGCATCCAGAATACATAAAGAGCTCATAGCTCATTAAAAAGACAAATAATTCAATTAAAAATGGCCAAAAGATTTTAATAGACATTTCATTTAAAAAGATATGCAAGTGGATATAAATCATATGAAAAGATGCTCACAGTCATTAGGGAAATGCAAATTAAAATCACATGGGACAGCACTACACACTCACTGGAAAAAAAGACAAGACAATATCAAGTGTTGGTGAGGATACGGAGAAACTAGACCCCTCATAAATTGCTGGTCATAATGTAAAATGGTCTGACCACTTTGGAAAAGAATTCATCAGTTTCTTAAAAAGTCAAATATGACTTACCATACAACCCTGCAATTTCACTTCTAGGAATCTACTCAAAAGAAATGAAAACATATATACACATGAAGACGTGCCTGTGAATGCAGCATCATTCATCATAGCCCCAAACTGTAAACAAGATGAATGTCCATCAAGTGGCGAATGAATAAACAAAATGTGGGGCACCTATACAATGGAATACTATTCAGCAGTGAAAAAGAATAAACATGCTACAACACAGATGCATGTTCCCTATTGCTCTGTAAAACTGAGGAACAGAAATGCTGTTTTTTTTTTTTTTTTTTTTTTTTTTGTGGTACGCGGGCCTCTCACTATTGTGGCCTCTCCCGTTTCAGAGCACAGACTCCGGACGCGCAGGCTCAGTGGCCATGGCTCACGGGCCCAGCCGCTCCGTGGCATGTGGGATCTTCCTGGACCGGGGCACGAACCCGTGTCCCCTGCATCGGCAGGCGGACTCTCAACCACTGCACCACCAGGGAAGCCCGAAATGCTGGTTTTGACAACCACGTTTTTAGTGAGTTTGGTTAATACGAGTTCTTTTCCCTGAGTTTTATACACTGTGGAAAACTGACCAAATCCACTTGGCGTGTCTCACCCACCGCAGTCCAGCTCTTAGAACATGTGGACTCCATTATGGTGGTATCAGCTCTTACAAGCCTCTCTCTGAGCAGCTGGCCAGACACCCTCCCCCCAGGCATCCTATCTTCTGCCCCAACACTACTGCAACAAATGAAATATCTTTCTCTTTCTAATCACTTCCCAAACTGATTACAGATTTATGCTTGTTAGGATGTGTGTTTAGAAGCAGAAGGCTATTCTTCAATAATTGACACTAGGAGAACTAGTGGGAAAAAAATGGAAGTAAATCAGATCTGTTCTAGAACAAGCAAAGAAACAGAAATGCAGAGATCTCTCAGGTATGAAGTGGGTGACTGCAGGAGTTCTGTGCTTCCTGGAGGGGAAGTCATAGCCAAGATGTAAGGTAGGGGTGATGTAAGGAGGGGAAGTATTTCCGAGGAAAGAATCACATGTATAAAGATCTTCTACACAAGAAGGAGATCAGCAGGTTGTGAGGGAAACAAAGAACACTAGTGAAGATGGAGTATAGTAAAGGCTGGAATGTAGCATGAGATCAGGATAGAGCCATGATTTAGGTCTCATTATAGTAAATTTTTGGGGTTTTACTTTAAGAGCAATGAGAAATAATTGAAAAATTTTAAACTAAGCAGTAATGTGATTACATTATATGGATTTTAGGAAAATCACTCATTACTATAGATCAAGGGTCAGCCAACTTTTTTGTAAAGAGCCAGATAATGAATATTTTATGCTTCTGAGCGACACCGTCTTTGTCCAGCTATTCAGTGTGCTGTCTTTGTGGCACAAACGCTGCCAAAGATAAATGTAAACAAATGAGCTTGGCTGTGTACCAATAAACTTTATTTGCAAAAACAAGCAGCAGGCAGGACTTTTCCTTCAAATTCTAATTTGGCCACCCCTGCTACAGATGGATAATGGATTAGAGAAAAAGGCAAACCTGGAGTTAAAGAAACCAGGTTAGAAGGCAAGTGAAAAATTTAAGTGAGATCATGCAGTATTTATCTTTCTGTGTCTGTCTTATTTCACTTAACATAATGCCCTCCAGTTTTGTCCATGTGGTCGTAAATGGCAGGATCTCCTTTTGTTTTTAAAAGCTGAATAATATTCCGTTGTATATTCATAGTAACAGAATGGTGGTTAGTAGAATGCGGTTGCTAGGGGCTGGGGGGAGGGTGTCATGGGAAGTTCTTATTTAATGGGTACAAAGTTTCAGTTTTGCAAGATGAAAAGAGTTCTGGAGATGGATGGTGGTGATGCTTGCACAATGATATGAACGTCTTAATACCATGGAACTATGCGATTAAAATGGTTAAGATGGTCAATTTCATGTTATGTGTATTTTACCTCAATAAAATCTGGTGGGGGGGGAAAGAAGGCAAGCAGAAAATGTTACATCTAACATTAGGGTCAGCAGTAGAATTGTAGAGTTGACTCCAGACAGAAATTACATTGTATACAATGAGGAGAGGTAGAGGGAGGGGTCAAGAATAACCCCTGGCATCAGTCGCTGGGGAGACGGTGGTCCTCTCTGTATCTCGGTGGAGAAGTAAATGTGGGCCTGGGATGCGGAAGCACGATATTTGGAGGAAATGAGAATCATAGAATCTAAGTGTTATTGACATGTAGGTAAAATAGTCCAACAGTAAATGGTCATTTGCAGGATGCTTCAAAGCATTCTGTGGGGAGAATTCCCCCCAAAAGACCAATCGAATGGAAAAAGGAATGCTCATATTCTCTCCAGCGTGCCTGAGGTTCCCTCCACTCTCTGGGACCATTTTGGGCTCTAGCAAATTTGCACAGGTAGGTGGGGTCAGGTTTATGGAATTTGGACCTTATTGCATCAGCAGTGGAAAGCTGTTAGAAGGCTTCCCATCAATGGGAGAGAGCATGGGGACTTCCCTGGTGGTCCAGTGGTTAAGATTCTGTGCTCCCAATGCAGGGGACATGGGTTTGAGCCCTGGTTGGGGAACTAAAATCCCGCATGCTGCACAGCGTGGCCAAAAATTAAATTAAAAAAGGGGGGGGGAACGAGCATCTGACTGCCATTTTAGGACGCTGTGGCAATGGTCGAGGCATAAACTTAGGTAGACTGTCAGTCAGTCGATCAATCAGTACTGAGGTCCTGCTACCAAGCACTGTGGTAAACGATGGAGTGCTAGAGGAGAAGAAAAGATGGATTTAAGAGCTATTTTATAGAAAGAAAAAAAAAGGAAGCAACTTGCTGACTGCTTAAGGGGAATTTTAGAAGAGGGATGTAATTTTATATTAAAGCAAAGTTGGGAATTCGAGTGACCAGGAGAATTAGTACCCATGAGGGACACAGGAAAATTTAGAACGTTGGCTAGTATAAAGGCCAAGGTGAAAGATGTTACATTCTAATTGCTGTGCATTCGTGTTGACTTTGGACTTCCAGTAGGTTCCTTAGGAACCATCAGCACCAAGATGTAAGTTGATGCCAAGGGACCTGATGAAATTTTTTAAGGAGGCATAAAGAGAGAAAAGAAAGGACCAAAATGGAATTTCTCTCTGTCATGAACTTGTCTTGCTATGAACCAAAGGGCAAGAGAAAGATGTGAAGCAAAAAAAAAAGGGCAAGAGTGAGGCAGTTTCCCAGGTGAAGAAGGATCACGTGGCTACATGAAAACCATCAAGAGTTTTCATATATGAACCTTGTTTCTCTTCCAAATGTGTTCTCTCCTTCTCCACTGTCTCTCTTAGTTCAGGCCATCAGCATCTCCCTCTTGGATCACTACAATATTCTTTTAACCCACTTCCACGCTTCTGGCCCATCCTTTTAACCCACCTCCATGCTCCTGGCCCATGCTTTTAACCCACCTCCACGCTTCTGGTCCATCCTTTTAACCCACCTCCACGCTCCTGGCCCATCCTGTTCAATCCTGACTCCAGACGTCTTCCTTTTTCTATGGCTTCCCCTTCACCCCGTTGGATATAACTGAAACTCCTTAGCACAGAAGGCACTTCATGAGCAGATGCCTTGTCTATGCCTCCTGTGTTAACTTTCCCCACCAGCCCTTCCCTACCTGCTCTACCCAACTACCTGAACCTGTATCTCCTTTTGTCAGGTTTGTGGTGTAGCACAAGGAATCTGTTATTAATGATAAAGTTCTGAAGTTTGTGAATCTTTTCCTTTTTAATTAATAAGAATACATTCAAAATTATACGAATACTATTAATGTCACTGTCTCTTGTTTGTATTCCGATGTGCTATGTTTTCCTGACTAGGAGGGAAAGGAAGTGGGTTAAATTCTCAGTGCGTGAAACTTGCCAGGCATGGGAAAGTTATCTGTCATGGGGTTAAGTTAGGAAAAAAGAGAGAACCACTGTTCTTCAATTAGACAATGAAATACTCAGTGTTCCACCCATCGCAATGGTCCGACTTAATCATATTTATCTATCTATAGGTCCCACTGTTAGCTCACCAAGAGTACCTGCTTATGACTTTTACCTCTGCATCTGATACCTGAGATGCCTAATAAAAACAGATGAGATTTTTTCCCTCCTGTCAAATGAAGTCAGAAATGTTGGGGCTTCTCATGAAGATGGCCAGTGATGCCTTCCAGAAGTGGGAAATACATTTCATGGGCTTGGCTGAGGATGGAGGAGGGAATGAGTCGTTAGGAAATGGAGACAGAAGATGCAGACAATCATTTCCATCATTTTGGCAATAAAAGGAAGGGGAAATACAGGGCAGTGCATAAAAGAGAAAATAGGTTCAAACCAACATTTTTTGGCTTCCTCACTTCCCATTTCCTCCAGTCTGGCTCTTCACTAACCATTTCACAGAAACTTCTCTAGCTAAAGTTACTCATAACTTTTACTGCTGAATCCACAGCACATTCTAATGCTTACCTTCCTTGACTTCATTGATGAGCATCAGCTTGCAACTCAGTAGGCTGGCCTGCCTTCTTGAAGTACTCTCTTTCTTGTCCTCCTGTGTCATCATGGTAACTTACCTGTAAGATAGGATTTTCTTCCTGCCTCTTGGGCCACCCCTTGGCTGATGCCTTATTCACCTGCATTCACTCTCCATGTTGGAGATCAAAGCTTTGAACTGGGTCATCTCGTCTTTCATGCTACATTCTTGCCCTGGCTATCTCATCCATCCCAATGACTTTGAATCCCATCTATACATCAATGACTCTCTTCTCTTTAAAAAAAAATTTTTTTTAGTCCACTATATATCCAGACAGCATCACATAACTATCTCACAAATACCTGAATGTATGTTCACAATCAAGTTCTTTATACTTCTTCTCAAATCCCAGTAAAATGGTATCTACTTGCTCAAGAAAGACAACTGAGAACCGTAATTCTCCCCTCCCTCTTGTTCACCTTCCCTTCACATCCAATTTTTAACCAGGGCCTGTCAATACTACTTACAGAATACATAATCATCCACCTCCTTCCCTCTGTCTCCACTGCCACCACCTGGTTTAAACCACCATCATCTCTCACCTGGGGTGACTGCAAATAACACCTACTGGGCTTTCAGCTTCCATTGCCTTTCAATTCATCTATGCGCACCACACTTTGGATCATATTTCTACTTCACTCAAAACCCCTCATACCTTGGGTTAAAGATGAAATTCCCCCAGGTGGCCCATAGGGCCTTATAATATCGGACCCCTGTTTGTTTCTCCAGCCCTACTTCAGGCCACTCCTATCCACACATGCTCATGACACTCAGCCCACGGGTTTCTCTATTACATACACCAAGTTCCTTCTTGACTGAAAGCCTTGGAGATGTGATTTCCTAACACTAGAATCCATTCCCTGCTCCTGTCCACGTCCTTGCCAACTCCTACTCAATTCGCGTGCCCTCAGTTTAAGTGTCCTTTGTTCAGAGCACAACCGCCTACCACTTTCCAAACAGAATTAAGCAATTTAATGCCGCCGTTAAATTCTCTTCTGGTGTCCTGTGTCCTGTGTTTTCCTTCATAGCATTTATCACAGTTAGTCTCTATACATATATTTATTTGTTTGTCATCTTTCTTCCCTACTAGACTATAAGCTCCACGAATCCAGGAACCATATTTCATCTCTAATCAATAGCTCTTAGCCCAGGACTGGCATGTAGCAAGTACCATAAATAAATAAAAATAAATGTTTGTGAGGTGAATAGATAAATAAATGAATAGTAAGTGATTGAGAATAAAAGAGAAAAAGCTTTCGAGCTTAAAGACAATTAAACCAATATCTAAATTCACACTACTCTATATAAAATAGATAACAAGGACCTATTGTATAGCAATATTCAATATTTTATAATAACCTATAAAGACAAAGAATCTGAAAAAAATAGATATAGATGTATGTATAACTGAACCACTTTGCTGGACACCTGGAACTAACACAACATTATAAATCAATTATACTTCAGTAAAAAAAAAAAAGAAGATAATTTTATTTATATTTATTTATTTATTTGTTTATTTTTGGTTGCGTTGGTTCTTCGTTGCTGTGCGGGGGCTTTCTCAAGTTGTGGTGAGCAGGGGCTTCTCATTGCGGTGGCTTCTCTTGGTGTGGAGCACGGGCTTTAGGCACGCGGGCTTCAGTAGTTGTGGCGCATGGGCTCAGTAGTTGTGGCTTGCGGGCTCCAGAGCACAGGCTCAGCAGTTGTGGTGCACGGGCTTAGTTGCTCCATGGCATGTGGGATCTTCCCGGACCAGGGCTCAAGCCCGTGTCCCCTGCATTGGCAGGCGGATTCTTAATCACTGTGCCACCAGGGAAGTCCCGATAATTTTTTAAAATAACAAAATAGTAAATTCAGTCACTAAGCAACTGATGCTGAACTCAAGGATTTGGGAGTAATAACCATGAGAAACAGGTTCAAAGTACCTCACGTGCAAAGTCACTTAATTCACATAAAGCCTCTGAGCTTACAAATGAGAAAGCTGGGAAATAGAAATGTTAATTAATTTACCCCAAAGACACATAGCTGGGAAGAGGAGAAACTGGGATTCCAATCCAGGCCATCTGGCTCCAGAGCCTTCACGCTTAAGCACTATGTAATTCAGAACTTCCCAGATGGTGAGCCAGGAATGAGCTGCAGAGGTGCCAACAGAAATCGATTCGTTTAGCCATGGGGCAGCCAGGCTGGTGGCCTCAGGCAGTGAGCAGCTTTGTCTGGGGCTCCTCAGAGCATGGAAGAGGAAGTCTGATGTCATACCGCTGTCCCACAGCAGGAGTCAGGAGCCCTGACTCAGGCCGGACCACGTGCGGACATCCTGATCCCCGGTGTTTATCTCAGCAGCAGCTGTAGAGGGCTCCACTGTGCACCGTGGACAAGGCGCTCCCAGAGCAGGCAGGTGCACCGGGGGCGTGGCCAGCAGCTCAAGATGCTGAGGGTAGAGGGGCAGAGGAGGAAGGCAGGAAACTCTGCCTGCATCTAAGCGAATACACCTGTCCAGGCGTGGCTGCTGCCACCATCCTTTCGGGCGCCTCAGCTGGCTGCATGGTGGCCCCCCTGACACACCACATGCCTTCTGCTGACTCAAGCTTCATCGGTGTTCTGAAATGCTTTATTCCTAACGGTTTGCCTGCTTTGGAAATCCATTCTCATTTCCACCTCTGTCCATGAAAGAAAAAGAAGAGCTCTTAGATATCTTAATATAATTTCAACTTTTGTACCTTTTTGAATGGTGGTAAAATAAAACATCTAAAACGTTTTATTACCTGTTGGTGTGAACAAATTTTCTGTTGATGGTCACCAACAGGACTTTGAAGAAATGAACATGGAGAACTCTTTGAGTGGAGTCCCTGGTGGACATTTAAAGCACAAACCTGTTATTAAAAAGTTATCTTGGTGGAAGCAAGATCAAGTTTTTCACCAAAAATGTTGAAAAGATTTTAGAACTTTAACATAAGTTTTATATTAATATCTTCTTAATACTTTTCATTTTATTTTTCTAGTCATGATTACATAATATTAAAAAATGTAATTTTCGTCAAGCATCATATAGACACCCCCAAATTTTATCCAGTGATCATTTTCTGTGTGTGCACAATGAGAAAAAAGTTGAGGACTCCCTCTCTGCAGCGTTTCTATGTGAAGGGTGTTCATTTTGTGATGCACTTACTTCATAGGTCAGTCATACTAGATAAGCTGCAGTTACTTCTGAACCTACCATAATTTCTCTTGCTGTTTTCTCTGTGCAGAGGTTAAGAACTAAAGCTCTGGGACCAGGATGCCTGGTTTGAATCCCAGCTTTGCCACTTATTAGCTGTGTGACACTGAGGCAGCAACCTAACCTCTCTGTTTTATCATGGGGAAAGGGCATCATAATAGTAACCACCACAGAATTGAGGTAATACAGATAAACAGGTCAGAATTATGTCCAGCATATAGTAAGCACCCCAAGAATGTCAGCTATGGTTGTTGCTCTCTCCCACTTTCTCCTCTCTGCCCTTCCTTATCCTGCCTTGGCCTGGCTGAGTCGTACTCAACTGTATGACCTCAGCTAACATGTCATTTCCTCTAACTAGCCTTCCCTGTCCACCCTAGCCTAGGCTACCACTCCCTTAGGAGCTCATGGAGCCCATAGTATCGCCCTTGACATAGCACTTAGCGCAGTGCCTGGTAATTTTCATTTTCTTGTCTATTGCCCACCACGGCACCATTAGAGCAAGGTCCTTCAGAGCAGAAACTGTTGCATTAGCTTGTGAATTCCCAGCGCCTGTTATGGTGTCTGGTACTCAATAACCAGTCAGTGAATGAATGTCCAAATGGAAGAACCCCATTCTGTGCTGTTTCCGTAGCAATGACTCTGGAAGACAGGAAGAAGATAGGTGACTTTCCTAACAGGTTTTAGAAGTCTGATTACAGAAGTAAGTATCCATGATATTTTCTTACTCATTCTCTCAATCCCAAGTTCCCATTGACCTTCATGTTGGGAAAAATAGCATCCTTTTTTTTTTTCCCATGCAAATTCATTCAGCTGCCCTTTTGTGACTTTCTGTCTGCTAGCATTGTCTGTAGCTCAGAAGAAAGTTTGGGAACTTTGGTGTTAGCCATGGGCTGAGCTGTATGTGGGTAGAAGTTTCTTGATGCCCAGGCAATGCGTGGAGCATCTGTCACGAGTGTGATTGCTCTGGCTGCGTGGAGGTCAGTTAAGCTGGGCTCTGAGCCAATGCCTGAGAAAGGGTAGCAAGGGCTGGTCCACACCTCTCAGCATGGTGATGACTCCCAGGTGACAGCTGCAGAAGGTTCTGGACTCTGATTTGGTCAGCAAATTGGAGTCCAGCTGCCTTAATGCAATATATGTTTGTCAAAGCGTTCCCATTCTTGCCTTGAATCGCCCAAGTTCACATCATCTGTCGTTTCCTACACTTGGACTCCTGAAGAGGTCAGGTTTATTTGTTTGTGGTTTGTTGGGACTGTTTTGTTTTCATTTTCAGGAGTAAAAATAGCAAAGGGAAAACAAGTGGTCAGTAGTATGAATACTGATTTTCCAAACAGAACACTGATTTTCACAAGTGGGCCTTGTGTGATCCTTTACATACTTCAGTGCCATGGGGTAACTGGGAAAGAGAAGAAGGAAATAAAAGGAAGGAAAGAAACTCACTTTTTTAAAGTAAAATATGTGTGTGTGTGTGTGCGCGTGCGCATGTGTGTGTACTTGTATGGGGGTTAGAAGAGCAAAAAGCAAGACAGGGAACTAACATTTATTCAACATCCGCTCTGCTCAGACTTCAAGCTGAGCCCTCCATGTGGTACCCCACTCAGGCCTCATGGCCACCCTGTGAAATAGGTGGTGGCCCCTGCATTTCCAGACAAAGATGCAGAAAAGTTAAGTAACAACGTCAAGGTACATTTTGAAAGTAGGTCTTTTATTTATTTATTTATATTCTGCATTAAAATTTTTAATACAGTTTTAAAGTTAATTTCCATCTACAGTTACTACAAAATATTGGCTATATTTCCCGTGTTGTACAATACATCCTTGAGCCTGTCTTACACCCAAAAGTTTGTACCTCCCATTTCCCCACCCCTATATTGCCCGCCCTTCCCTCTGCCCGCTGGTAACCACTAGTTGGTTCTCTATATCTGTGAGTCTGCTTCTTTTTGTATTCACTAGTTTGTTGTATTTTTTGGATTCCACATATAAGTGAGATCATAAGGTATCTGTCTTTCTGTGTCTGATTTATTTCACTGAGCATAATACCCTCGAACTCCATCCATGTTGCTGCAAATGTCAAAATTTCATTCTTTTTTTATGGTTGAGTGATATTCCATTGTATATATGTACCACATTTTATTTATCCATTAATCTGTTGATGGACACTTAGATTGCTTCCATATCTTGGCAACTGTAAATAGTGCTGCTATGAACATTGAGGTGCATGTATCTTTTCCAATTAATTTTTTTTTTTTTTGGGTGGAGGGGATATACCCAAGAGTGGAATTGTCAGGCCATATCGTAGTTCAATTTGTAGTTTTTTGAGAAACCTCCATACTGCTTTCCACAGTGGCCACACCAATTTGAAAGTAGGTATTTCAGACTTGAATCCCCAACCACTTTTTTCCCCACTAAGACAGGTTAGCATACACACAAGCCAGATTTGGCCCTCTACCTGTTTTTGTACAGCTGCAAGCTAAGAAGAGTTTTATCTTTTTAAATGGTTGGGAAAAAATATCAAAAGAAGAATAGCATTTTGTGACACATGAAAATAATGAAAACTATATGAGATTCAAATGTCAGTGTCCATAAATAGATTTACTGGAACACAGGCCCACCCATTCATTTACTGTTGTCTCTGGCTGCAGAGTGGAGAAGTTAAACAAACTGTGGCCTGAAAAGTCTAAAATATTTACTATCAGGTCTTTTACAGAAAAAAAGGTTTGCCAGACCCTGTTGTCAGGGAATGGTTTTCAAAGGCTGTAGTTGCTTAGGAAAGTTTATTAAGAAGCAGCAAAAGGGCACTTCTCACTAGGCACTCTGATCTGAAGTGCCGGGCGTGAGGCCTCTGCATGAAGCATCCTGGGAACAAGTAAAACTAGACGAAGCACAAAGGAAAAGAAAAAAAAGCAAGCTGCAAACCCTCTGGAAAAAATGCCTCTGCACCTCTAGCTCTTGCCGGGGTTGGCGCCTTCAGTGGAGTCTCCTATTGCAGGGGGACCTTCAAGATGGCAGAGAAGTAAGACGTGCAGATCACCTTCCTCCCAAAAAGTATGTCAAAAATACATCTATATGTGGAACAACTCCTACAGAACACCTACTGAACACTGGAAGAAGACCTCACACTTCCCAAAAGGCAAGAAAATCCCCATGTACCTGGCCGTGTGGCAGACAGGGTCTTGGTGCTCTGGCCTGGTGTCAGTCCTGAGCCTCTGAGGTAGAAGAGCCGAGTTCAGGACATTGGTCCACCAGAGACGTCCTGGCCCCACGTAATATCAATTGGCGAGAGCTCTCCTGGAGATCTCCATCTCAGTGCTAAGACCCAGCTCCACTCAATGACCAGCAAGCTCCAGTGCCGAATACCCTATGCCAAACAACTAGCAAGACAGGAACACAACCCCACCCATTAACAGGGAGGCTGCCTAAAATCATATTAAGTTCACAGACACCCCAAAACACTATGCCAGACAAGGCCCTGCTCACCAGAAAGACAAGATCCAGCCCCACCCACCAGAACACAGGCACCAGTCCCCTCCACAAGGAAGCCTACACAACCCACTGAATCAACCTCGCCCACCGGGGGCAGACACCTTAAATAACGGGAACTACAAGCCTGCGGCCTGTGAAAAGGAGACCCCAAACACAGTAAGTTACGCAAAATGAGAAGACAGAGAAACACACAGCAGATGAAGGAGCAAAGTAAAAACCTACCAGACCAAACAAATGAAGAGGAAATAGGCAGTCTACCTGAAAAAGAATTCAGAGTAATGATAGTAAAGATGATCCAAAATCTTGGAAACAGAATGAAGAAAATACAAGAAACGTTTAACAAGGACCTAGAAGAACTAAAGAGCAAACAGAGATAAACAACACAATAAATGAAACTAAAAATACTCTAGAAGGAATCAATAGCAGTATAACTGAGGCAGAAAAATGGATAAGTGACCTGGAAGATAAAATAGTGGAACTAACTACCACAGAGCAGAAAAAAGAAAAAAGAATGAAAAGAATTGAAGACAGTCTCAGAGACCTCTGGGACAACATTAAATGCACCAACATTCAAATTATAGGAGTCCCAGAAGAAGAAGAGGAAAAGAAAGGGTCTGAGAAAATATTTGAAGAGATTATAGTGGAAAACTTCCCTAACATGGGAAAGGAAATAGTCAATCAAGTCCAGGAAGCACAGAGAGTCCCATACAGGTTTAATCCAAGGAGAAACATGCCAAGACACATATTAATCAAACTATCAAAAATTAAATACAATGAAAAAATATTAAAAGCAGCAAGGGAAAAACAACAAATAACATATAAGGGAATCCCCATAAGGTTAACAGCTGATCTTTCAGCAGAAACTCTGCAAGCCAGAAGGGAGTGGCGGGACATATTTAAAGCGATGAAAGGGAAAAACCTACAACCAAGATTACTCTACCCAGCAAGATCTCATTCAGATTCGACAGAGAAATTAAAACCTTTACAGACAAGCAAAAGTTAAAGAGGATTCAGCACCACAAAACCAGCTTTACAGCAAATGCTAAAGGAACTTCTCTAGGCAGGAAACACAAGGGAAGGAAAAGACCCACAATAACAAACCCAAAACAATTAAGAAAATGGTAATAGGAACATACATATCAATAATTACCTTAAATGTAAATGGATTAAATGCTGCAACCAAAAGACATAGACTGGCTGAATAGATACAAAAACAAGACCCATCCATATGCTGTCTATAAGAGACCCACTTCAGACCTAGGGACACATACAGACTGAAAGTGAGGGGATGTAAAAAGAAATTTCATGCAAATGGAAATCAAAGGAAAGCTGGAGTAGCAATTCTCATATCAGACAAAATAGACTTTAAAATAAAGACTATTACAAGAGACAAGGAAGAACACTACATAATGATCAAGGGATCAATCCAAGAAGCAGATATAACAATTGTAAATATTTATGCACCCAACATAGGAACACCTCAATACATAAGGCAAGTGCTAACAGCCATAAAAGGAGAAATCGATAGTAGCACAATAATAGTAGGTGACTTTAACATCCCACTTTCAGCAATGGACAGATCATCCAAAGTGAAAATAAATAAGGAAACACAAGCTTTAAATGATACATTAAATAAGACGGACTTAATTGATATTTATAAAACATTCCATCCCAAAACAACAGAATACACTTTCTTCTTAAGTGTTCATGGAACATTCTCCAGGACAGATCATATCTTGGGTCACAAATCAAGCCTGGGTAAACTTAAGAAAATTGAAACTGTATCAAGTATCTTTTCCGACCACAACACTATGAGACTAGATATCAATTACAGGAAAAAAATCTGTAAAAAATACAAGCACATGGAGGCTAAACAACACACTACTAAATAACCAAGAGATCACTGAAGAAATCAAAGAGGAAATCAAAACATACCTGGAAACAAATGACAATGAAAACACGATGACTCAAAATCTATGGGATGAAGGAAAAGCAGTTCTAAGAGGGAAGTTTATAGCAATACAGTCCTACCTCAAGAAACAAGAAACATCTCAAATAAACAACCTAACCTTACACCTAAAGCAATTAGAGAAACAAGAACAAAAAGACCCCAAAGTTAGCAGAAGGAAAGAAATCATAAAGATCAGATCAGAAATAAATGAAAAAGAAATGAAGGAAATAATAGCAAAGATCAACAGAACTAAAAGCTGGTTCTTTGAGAAGATAAACAAAATTGATAAACCATTAGCCACACTCATCAAGAAAAAAAGGGAGAAGACTCAAATCAATAGAATTTGAAATGAAAAAGGGGAAGTAACAACTGACACTGCAGAAATACAAAGGATCATGAGAGATTACTACAAGCAACTATATACCAATAAAATGGACAAACTGGAAGAAATGGACAAATTCTTAGAAAAGCACAACCTTCTGAGACTGAACCAAGAAGAAATAGACAATATAAATAGAGCAATCACAAGCACAGAAATTGAAACTGTGATTAAAAATCTTCCAACAGGGCTTCCCTGGTGGCGCAGTAGTTGAGAGTCCACCTGCCAATGCAGGGGACACGGGTTCGTGCCCCGGCCCGGGAAGATCCCACATGCCACGGAGTGGCTGGGCCCGTGAGCCATGGCCGCTGAGCCTGCACGTCTGGAGCCTGTGCTCCGCAACGGGAGAGGCCACAACCGTGAGAGGCCTGCGTACTGCAAAAAAAAAAAAAAAAAAAAAAATTCTTCCAACAAACAAAAGCCCGGAACCAGATAGCTTCACAGGTGAATTCTATCAAACATTTAGAGAAGAGCTAACACCTATCCTTCTCAGACTCTTTCAAAATATAGTAAAGGGAGGAACACTCCCAAACTTATTCTATGAGGCCACCATCACCCTGATACCAACACCAGACAAAGATGTCACAAAAAAAGAAAGCTACAGGCCAATATCACTGATAACATAGATGCAAAAATCCTCAACAAAATACGAGCAAACAGAATCCATCACACATTAAAAGGATCATACACCATGATCAAGTGGGATTTATCCCAGGAATGCAAGGATTCTTCAGTATATGCAAATCAATCAACGTGATACACCATATTAACAAATTGAAGGATAAAAACCATATGATAATCTCAATAGATGCAGAAAAAGCTTTTGACAAAATTCAACACCATTTATGATAAAAACCCTCCAGAGTGTAGGCACAGAGGGAGCCTACCTCAAGATAATGAAGGCCATATACAACAAACCCACAGCAAGCATCATTCTTAATGGTGAAAAACTGAAACCATTTCCACCAAGATCAGGAACAAGACAAGGTTGCCCACTCTCACCACTATTATTCAGCATAGTTCTGGAAGTTTTTGCCGTGGCACTCAGAGAAGAAAAAGAAATAAAAAGAATCCAAATCAGAAATGAAGAAGTAGGAGCCGGAGGAAGATGGCGGAAGAATAAGACGCGGAGATCACCTTCCTCCCCACAGATACATCAGAAATTCATCTACACGTGGAACAACTCCAACAGAACACCTACTGAACGCTGACAGAAGACCTCAGACCCCCCAAAAGGCAAGAAACTCCCCACATACCTGGGTAGGTCAAAAGAAAAAAAGAATAAACAGAGACAATAGGATATGGACGGGACCTGCACCAGTGGGAGGGAGCCGTGAAGGAGGGAAGGTTTCTACACACTACAAGCCCCTTCGAGGGCGGAGACTGCAGGTGGCGGAGGGGGAAAGCTTCGGAGTAGCGGAGGAGAGCACAGCAACAGGGGTGTGGAGGGCAAAGCAGAGAGATTTTGGCACAGAGGATCGGTGCCCTCAGGCACACACCAGCCCGAGAGACTTGTCTGCTCGGCCGCCAGGGCGGGCGGGGCTGGGAGCTGAGGCTCGGGTATCGGCTTTCAGTCGGAGCGCAGGGAGAGGTCTGGGGCTGGCGGCAGGAAGAGAGCCTGAAGGGGTTAGTGCTAGCCCGGAGGGAGTCCGGGGAAAGGGTCTGGAGCTACCGGAGAGGCAAGAGACTTTTTTCCCTTTTGTTGCCTGGTGCGCGAGGAGAGGGCATTCCCCTCCCTCCCCTCTGCCTGAGTGAGCCAGAGCCCCCGAATCAGCGGCTCCTTTAAACCCGTCCTGTCTGAGCGAAGAACGGACGCCCTCCGGCGACCTACGCGCAGAGGCGGGGCCAGGTCCAAGGCTGAGACCCGGGAGCTGTGAGAGCAGAGACAGGGAAATCTCTCTGTGCAGCCTCCGAGGCAGCGGATTAAAGCTCCACGGTCCATTTGATGTGCCCTGCGTCTGTGGAGTGCATGAATGGACAGCGAATCATCCCAAATTGAGGAAGTGGACCTTGAGGACAAGATTTAAGACTTTCCCCCCCTTTTTTTTCCTCTTTTTACAACGAATTATCTCAAATTAAGGAGGTGGACTTAGCAAGATTTCAGACTTTTCGCCCTTTTCCTCTTTTTACAACGAATTATCCCAAATCGAGGAGGCGGACTTGGAGAGCAAGATTTTTGATTTTTCCCCCTGCTCTCTTTTTGTGAATGTGTATGTGTAATCTTCTGTGTAAGATTCTCTCTGTATAGCTTTGCTTCCACCATATGTCCCAGGGTTCTTTCGGTCCGTGTTTTTTTTCAATAATTACTTTTTAATTTTAATAACGCTACTATATTTCATACTTTATTCTATTGTACTTTACCTGCTCTTTCTTTTTTTCCTCCCTTCCCTTCCTCCCTCCCTCCCTCCGCTCCTCCTTTCCTTCTTTCTTTTTCTTTCCTCCATCCCTCCCTCCCTCCCACCCTTCTTCTTTCCACTTTCTTTTTCTTTCCTTCCTCCCTCCCTCCCTCCCTCCTGTCTTTCTTTCTTTCTTTCCTTCCTCCCTCCCTCCCTCTCTTCTTCCATTCACTCTTCCTTTTGCTTTCATTCCTCCCTCTCTCCCTCCTTTCTTTCCTTTCTTTCCATCCTTCCTCCCTCCCTCCTTTCTTTCTTTCTTCCTTCCTTCCTTCCTTACTTCCCTTCTTCCTTTCTTTCAATCTCTCTTTCTTTCTTCTACTAATTATTTCTTTCTACTTTTTCTCACTGTTATTCTGAGCCGGGTGGATGAAAGGCTCTTGGTGCTGCAGCCAGGAGTTAGTGCTGTGCCTCTGAAGTGGGAGAGCCAACTTCAGGACACGGGTCCACAAGAGACCTCCCAGCTCCACATAATATCAAGCAGCGAAAATCTCCCAGGGATCTCCATCTCAACACCAGCACCCAGCTTCAGTCAACGACCAGCAAGCTACAGTGCTGGTCACCCTATGCCAAGCAACTAGCAAGGCAGGAACACAACCCCACCCATTAGCAGAGAGGATACCTAAAAACATAATAAGGCCACAGGCACCCCAAAACACACCACCAGACGTGGACCTGTCCACCAGAAAGACAAGATCGAGCTTCAACCACCAGAACACAGGCATTAGTCCCCCCCACCAGGAAGCCTACACAACCTACTGAAACAACCTTAGCCACGGGGGACAGACACCAAAAACAACGGGAACTACGAATCTGCAGCCTGCAAAAAGGAGACCCCAAACACAGTAACATAAGCAAAATGAGAAAGCAGAAAAACACACAGCAGGTGAAGGAGCAAGATAAAAACCCACCAGACCTAACAAATGAAGAGGTAATAGGCAGTCTACCTGAAAAAGAATTCAGAATAATGATAGTAAAGCTGATCCAAGATTCTATTTCCCAGATCAAAAATCTTGGAAATAGAATAGACAATATGCAAGAAACAGTTAACAAGGACCTAGAAGAACTAAAGATGAATCAAGCATCGATTAAAAACACAATAAATGAAATGAAAAATACTCTAGATGGGATCAATAGCAGAATAACTGAGGCAGAAGAACGGATAAGTGAGGTGGAAGATAAAATAGTGGAAATAACTGATGCAGAGAAAAATAAAGAAAAAAGAATGAAAAGAACAGAGGACAGTCTCAGAGACCTCTGGGACAACATTAAACGCACCAACATTCGAATTATAGGGGTTCCAGAAGAAGAAGAGAAAAAGAAAGGGACTGAGAAAATATTTGAAGAGATTATAGTTGAAAACTTCCCTAATATGGGAAAGGAAATAGTTAATCAAGTCCAGGAGGCACAGAGAGTCCCATACAGAATCAATCCAAGAAGAAATACGCCAAGACACATATTAATCAAACTGTCAAAAATTAAACACAAAGAAATCATATTAAAAGCAGCAAGGGAAAAACAACAAATAACACACAAGGGAATCCCCATCAGGTTAACAGCTGATCTCTCAGCAGAAACTCTACAAGCCAGAAGGGAGTGGCAGGACATAATTAAAGTGATGAAGGAGAGAAACCTGCAACCAAGATTACTCTACCCAGCAAGGATCTCATTCAGATTTGATGGAGAAATTAAAACGTTTACAGACAAGCAAAAGCTGAGAGAGTTCAGCACCACCAAACCAGCTTTACAACAAATGCTAAAGGAACTTCTCTAGGCAAGAAACACAACAGAAGGACTATACCTACAATAACGAACCCAAAGCCATTAAGGAAATGGGAATAGGAACATACATATCGATAATTACCTTAAATGTAAATGGACTAAATGCTCCCACCAAAAGACACAGAGTGGCTGAATGGATACAAAAACAAGACCCATATATATGCTGTCTACAAGAGACCCACTTCAGACCTAGAGACACATACAGATTGAAAGTAAGGGGATGGAAAAAGATATTCCATGCAAATGGAAATCAAAAGAAAGCTGGAGTAGCAATTCTTATATCAGACAAAATAGACTTTAAAATAAAGACTATTAGAAGAGACAAAGAAGGACACTACATAACGATAAAGGGATCGATCCAAGAAGAAGATATAACAATTGTAAATATTTATGCACCCAACATAGGAGCACCTCAATACATAAGGCAAATACTAACAGCCATAAAAGGGGAAATCGACAGTAACACAATCATAGTAGGGGACTTTAACACCCCACTTTCACCAATGGACAGATCATCCAAAATGAAAATAAATAAGGAAACACAAGCTTTAAATGATACATTAAACAAGATGGACTTAATTGATATTTATAGGACATTCCACCCAAAAACAACAGAATACACATTTTTCTCAAGTGCTCATGGAACATTCTCCAGGATAGATCATATCTTGGGTCACAAATCAAGCCTTGGTAAATTTAAGAAAATTGAAATTGTATCAAGTATCTTTTCCGACCACAATGCTATGAGACTAGACATCAATTACAGGAAAAGATCTGTAAAAAATACAAACACATGGAGGCTAAACAATACACTACTCAATAATGAAGTGATCACTGAAGAAATCAAAGAGGAAATTAAGAAATACTTAGAAACAAATGACAATGGAGACACGACGACCCAAAACCTATGGGACGCAGCAAAAGCAGTTCTAAGGGGGAAGTTTATAGCAATACAATCCCACCTTAAGAAACAGGAAACATTTCGAGTAAACAACCTGACCCTGCACCTAAAGCAATTAGAGAAAGAAGAACAAAAAACCCCCAAAGTTAGCAGAAGGAAAGAAATCATAAAGATCAGATCAGAAATACATGAAAAAGAAATGAAGAAAACGATAGCAAAGATCAACCAAACTAAAAGCTGGTTCTTTGAGAAGATAAACAAAATTGACAAACCATTAGCCAGACTCATCAAGAAAAGAAGGGAGAAGACTCAAATCAGTAGAATTAGAAATGAAAAAGGAGAAGTAACAACTGACACTGCAGAAATACAAAAGATCATGAGAGATTACTATAAGCAACTCTATGCCAATAAAATGGACAACCTGGAAGAAATGGACAAATTCTTAGAAATGCACAACCTACCAAGACTGACTCAGGAAGAAATAGAAAATATGAATAGACCAATCACAAGCACTGAAATTGAAACTGTGATTAAAAATCTTCCATCAAACAAAAGCCCAGGACCAGATGGCTTCACAGGCGAATTCTATCAAACATTTAGAGAAGAGCTAACACCCATCCTTCTCAAACTCTTCCAAACAATATCAGAGGAAGGAACACTCCCAAACTCATTCTACGAGGCCACCATCATCTTGATACCAAAACCAGGCAAGGATGTCACAAAGAAAGAAAACTACAGGCCAATATCACTGATGAACATAGATGCAAAAATCCTCAACAAAATACTAGCAAACAGAATCCAACAGCACATTAAAAGGATCATACACCATGATCAAGTGGGGTTTATTCCAGGAATGCAAGGATTCTTCAATATACGCAAATCAATCAATGTGATACACCATATTAACAAGTTGAAGGAGAAAAACCATATGATCATCTCAATAGATGCAGAGAAAGCTTTCGACAAAATTCAACACCCATTTATGATAAAAACCCTGCAGAAAGTAGGCATAGAGGGAACTTTCCTCAACATAATAAAGGCCATATATGACAAACCCACAGCCAACATTGTCCTCAATGGTGAAAAACTGAAACCATTTCCACTAAGATCAGGAACAAGACAAGGCTGCCCACTCTCACCACTCTTATTCAACCTAGTTTTGGAAGTTTTAGCCACAGCAATCAGAGAAGAAAAGGAAATAAAAGGAATCCAAATTGGAAAAGAAGAAGTAAAGCTGTCACTGTTTGCAGATGACATGATACTATACATAGAGAATCCTAAAGATGCTACCGAAAAACTACTAGAGCTAATCAATGAATTTGGTAAAGTAGCAGGATACAAAATTAATGCACAGAAATCTCTGGCATTCCTGTACACTAATGATGAAAAATCTGAAAATGAAATCAAGAAAACACTCCCATTTACCATTGCAACAAAAAGAATAAAATATCTAGGAATAAACCTACCTAAGGAGACAAAAGACCTGTATGCAGAAAATTATAAGACACTGATGAAAGAAATTAAAGATGATTTAAATAGATGGAGAGATATACCATGCTCCTGGATTGGAAGAATCAATATTGTGAAAATGACTCTACTACCCAAAGCAATCTACAGATTCAATGCAATCCCTATCAAACTACCACTGGCATTTTTCACAGAAGTAGAACAAAAAATTTCAAAATTTGTTTGGAAAAACAAAAGACCCCGAATAGCCAAAGCAATCTTGAGAACGAAAAACGGAGCTGGAGGAATCAGGCTGCCTGACTTCAGACTATACTACAAAGCTACAGTAATTAAGACAGTGTGGTACTGGCATAAAAACAGAAAGATAGATCAGTGGATCAGGATAGAAAGCCCAGAGATAAACCCACGCACATATGGCCAACTTATCTTTGATAAAGGAGGCAGGAATGTACAGTGGAGAAAGGACAGCCTCTTCAATAAGTGGTGCTGGGAAAACTGGACAGGGACATGTAAAAGTATGAGATTAGATCATTCCCTAACACCATACACAAAAATAAGCTCAAAATGGATTAAAGACCTAAATGTAAGGCCAGAAACTATCAAACTCTTAGAGGAAAACATAGGTAGAACACTCTATGACATAAATCACAGCAAGATCCTTTTGGACCCACCTCCTAGAGAAATGGAAATAAAAACAAAGATAAACAAATGGGACCTAATGAAACTTCAAAGCTTTTGCACAGCAAAGGAAACCATAAACAAGACCAAAAGACAACCCTCAGAATGGGAGAAAATATTTGCAAATGAAGCAACTGACAAAGGATTAATCTCCAAAATTTATAAACAGCTCATGAAGCTCAATAGCAAAAAAACAAACAACCCAATCCAAAAATGGGCAGAAGACTTAAATAGGCATTTCTCCAAAGAAGATATACAGACTGCCAACAAACACATGAAAGAATGCTCAACATCATTAATCATTAGAGAAATGCAAATCAAAACTACAATGAGATATCATCTCACACCAGTCAGAATGGCCATCATCAAGAAATCTAGAAACAATAAATGCTGGAGAGGGTGTGGAGAAAAGGGAACACTCTTGCACTGCTGGTGGGAATGTGAATTGGTACAGCCACTATGGAGAACAGTATGGAGGTTCCTTAAAAAACTACAAATAGAACTACCATATGACCCAGCAATCCCACTACTAGGCATATACCCTGAGAAAACCATAATTCAAAAAGAGACATGTACCAAAATGTTCATTGCAGCTCTATTCACAATAGCCCGGAGCTGGAAACAACCTAAGTGTCCATCATCGGATGAATGGATAAAGAAGATGTGGCACATATATACAATGGAATATTACTCAGCCATAAAAAGAAACGAAACTGAGCTATTTGTAATGAGGTGGATAGACCTAGAGTCTGTCATACAGAGTGAAGTAAGTCAGAAAGATAAAGACAAATACCGTATGCTAACACATATATATGGAATTAAAAAAAAAAATGTCATGAAGAACCTAGGGGTAAAACGGGAATAAAGACACAGACCTACTTGAGAATGGACTTGAGGATATGGGGAAGGGGAAGGGTAAGCTGTGACAAAGGGAAAGAGAGGCATGGACATATATACACTACCAAACGTAAGGTAGATAGATAGTGGGAAGCAGCCGTAGAGCACAGGGAGATCAGCTCGGTGCTTTGTGACCGCCTGGAGGGGTGGGATGGGGAGGGTGGGAGGGAGGGAGATGCATGAGGGAGGGGATGTGGGAACAGATGTATATGTATGACTGATTCACTTTGTTATAAAGCAGAAACTAATTAAAAAAAAATTCAAAAAAAAAAAACAAAAACAAAAAAACAAAAAAACAAAACAAAAAAAAAGAAATGAAGAAGTAAAACTGTCACTGTTTGCAGATGACATGACACTATACCTAGAGAATCCTAAAAACGTTACTAGAAAATGATTAGAGCTAATCAATGAATTTGGTAAAGTAGCAGGAAACAAAATTAATGTACAGAACTCTCTTACATTCCTATACACTAACGATGAAAAATCTGAAAGAGAAATTAAGGAAACACTCCCATTTACCACTGCAACAAAAAGAATAAAATACGTAGGAATAAACCTACCTAAGGAGACAAAAAACCTGTATGCAGAAAACCATAAGACACTGATGAGAGAAATTAAAGACGTTACAAACAGATGGAGAGATATACCATGTTCTTGGACTGGAAGAATCAACACTGTGAAAATGATTATGCTACCCAAAGCAATCTACAGATTCAATGCAATCCCTGTCAAACTACCAATGGCATTTTTCACAAAAGTAGAACAGAAAATTTCACAATTTGTATGGAACACAAAAGACCCCAAATAGCCAAAGCAATCTTGAGAAAGAATAATGGAGCTGGAGGAATCAGGCTCCCTGACTTCAGACTATACTACAAAACTACAGTAATCAAGACAGTATGGTACCTGCACAAAAACAGAAATATAGATCAATGGAACAGGATAGAAAGCCCAGAGATAAACCCACACACATATGGTCACCTTATCTTTGATAAAGGAGGCAAGAATATACAGTGGAGAAAAGACAGCCTCTTCAATAAGTGGTGCTGGGAAACCTGGACAGCTACATGTAAAAGAATGAAAGTGGAACACTCCCTAACAGCACACACAAAAATAAACTCAAAATGGATTAAAGACTTAAATGTAAGGCCAGACACCATCAAACTCTTAGAGGAAAACATAGGCAGAACACTCTATGACATAAATCACAGCAAGATCCTTGTTGACCCACCTCCTACAGAAATGGAAATAAAAACAAATATAAATAAATGGGACCTAATGAAACTTAAAAGCTTTTGCACAGCAAAATAAACCATAAATAAGACGAAAAGGCAACCCTCAGAATGGGAGAAAATATTTGCAAACAAAGCAACTGACAAAGGATTAATCTCCAAAACATAAAAGTGGTTCATGCAGCTCAATATGGAAAAACCAAACAACCCAATCCAAAAAGGGCAGAAGACCTAAATAGATATTTCTCCAAAGAAGATATACAGATGGCCAAAAAACACATGAAAGAATGCTCCACATCACTAATCATTAGAGAAATGCAAATCAAAACTACAATGAGGTATCACCTCACACCAGTCAGAATAGCCATCATCAAAAAATTTACAAACAATAAATGCTGGAGAGGGTGTGGAGAAAAGGAAGCCATCTTGCACTCTTGGTAGGAATGTAAATTGATAGAGCCACTATGGAGCCAGTATGAAGGTTCCTTAAAAAACTAAAAATAGAATGACCATATGACCCAACAATCCCAATACTGCACATATACCCTGAGAAAACCATAATTCAAAAAGAAACATGTACCACAATGTTCATTGTAGCACTATTTACAATAGCCAGGACATGGAAGCAACCTAAGTGTCCATAGACAGATGAATGGATAAAGAAGGTATGGCACATATATGCAATGGAATATTACTCAGCCATAAAAAGACACAAAATTGAGTTATTTGTAGTGAGGTGGATGGACCTAGAGTCTGTCATACAGAGTGAAGTAAGTCAGAAAGAGAAAAACAAATACCGTATGCTAACACATTTATATGGAATCTAAAAAAAGAAAAAAAGGTTCTAATGAACCTAGGGGCAGGACAGGAATAAAGACACAGATGTAGAGAATGGACTTGAGGACACGGGGAGGGGGAAGGGTAAGCTGGGATGAAGTGAGAGAGTAGCACTGACATATATACACTACCAAATGTGAAATAGATAGCTAGTGGGAAGCAGCTGCATAGCACAGTGAGATCAGCTCGGTGTTTTGTGACCACCTGGAGGGGTGGGATAGGGAGGGTGGGAGGGAGATGCAAGAGGGAGGGGATATGGGGATATATGTATATGTATAGCTGATTCACTTTGTTATACAGCAGCAACTAACACAACAATGTAAAGCAATTATACTCCAATAAAGATGTTTAAAAAAAAAAGCAGAAAAAGGAATCATTTTGTCCCCTAAAATATCCTCCTAAATGCTCAGAAGGATAACAGAATTATGAAATAGATGTCAAATTAATATCTTATTATAATAAAAATACTAATATTGGGTCACATGGATGATAAAATAACTTTTCCCTCTCCTCTATACATATGTTTTCCCTTTTCTCATAGGTATTTACATGTTTAATTTTGCAGGGTGTCGCCGGGGATGAACTTAGCAGAGAGGAAAGATGGAGCCGTGGTCCTGGCTTTGCTCCTAAGTACATTAAACTAATCACTTTGATTTAAATTTCCTTATCTCCAAATTGGGGGCTGGACAAGATAATCCCAAAGGTCCCCTACAGTCATAAAATGATAGGCCTCTGTGACTTAGAACATAATTTTAAAATGTTAAGTGATCACTGAGGTTTATAGCAGTTATGGCTTTGCATTTATGGTAGATCAGTGGCCATATTTATGATTTATTTGACTCCAAATCCTTAGTCAGTATCTCAACTCCCAATTACGGCATTGTCCCTATAGGAAAATATGAGCAACTTTATGATGATTTGATTCTCAAGAAGATTTCCAGGGATGCATTGAGGGAAAAACTGTAGAAACTTTTATAGTTCTATAGTTTATTACCAATTTGAGATTTGAGGGTCTTTAGGAAAAGACAAAAAGTGCACTGGTATGACTTTTAAATGGGCACTTACTATTTTTTCCATTAAATAATATACCTCTAGTAATTGACAATGAAAATATTGAATCATTTTTTCCAGAGTGTTCCATCCATTGACCTATATGTGGATCCAGACATCGAAACAAATACTCATTGTGTTTCTTAGATGTACATATGTCTTTCAGAGCTCTGGGTCTGTTCTATTTGGTGGATCAGCTCGAAAGGTTGAGAAGTAGAACTGTAATTCTATCAAGGGCAAGTTCACATTTTATTCTGTATTGCCACTGCGTGTTCCCTTCCTTCAGGCAGAGTTGCCATGATTATCTGTAAAGAGAAACTCCTGCAGGGAGTCTGCCCAGAGCTGGGGCTCCAGACCAGAACATGCAATGCCTATTTTCCCTGGGGAAACAGCTGAGCTGCAGGAATAGGTGGAAGTGTTCAGTAGCCCCTGCCCAGTGCAACGTCAATGATTTCTACTTTGGGTTTCATGTCAACCCATTATAAAATTAAGTACCAGGTCATGTGCAACAAATTTCAATGGAAACAGAATAAAGATGCAGAAACCTGGTAATGAATTGAAAAGAAATGGAATATTCTGCATTCTTTCTTTCTGTAACTTCATTTGCTTTGTTCCCCCCTGAGATCTAAGGATGTTTGTAGCTGGGTGAGCTACTTGAAGCCTCTCAGTACATTAGGTGATGACTGTACAGGATCGTGGTTAGAAGTTCTTTTTTTTTTTTTTTTATTTACTGGGGTATAGTTGCCTCACAACGTTATGCTAGTTTCTGCTGTACAGCAAAGTGAATCAGCCGTATATATACACTTATCTCCTCCCTTCTGGATTTCCCTCCCATATAAGACACCACAGAGCATCAAGTAGAGTTCCCTGCTCTATACAGCAGGCTCTCACTAGTTTCTTTTCCATACATAGCAGTGTATACATGTCAATCCCAATCTCCCAATTCATCCCACTCCCCTTCCGCCTCCTTGGTGTCCATACGTTTGTTCTCTACATCTGTGTCTCTATTTCTGCTTTGCAAATAGGTTCATCTGTACCATTTTTCTAGATTCCACATATATGCGTTAATATACGATATTTGTTTTTCTCTTTCTGACTTACTTCACTCTGTATGACAGCCTCTAGGTCCTTCCATGTCTCTACAAATGACCCAGTTTCATTCCCTTTTATGGCTGAGTAATATTCCTTTGTATATATGTACCACATCTTCTTTATCCATTCATCTGTTGAGAGACATTTAGGTAGCTTCCATATCCTGACTATTGTAAATAGTGCTGCAATGAACATTGGGGTGCATGTGTCTTTTTGAATTATGGTTTTCTCAGGGTATATGCCCAGGAGTGGGATTGCTGGGTCATATGGTAGTTCTTAATCAAGAAGTAGCCTGGAAACTCACACCAAGTTGTCCACATCAGTCCTGGGGGATCTTGTTTGCAAGCTAGAACTGGCCCCAGCCCCATGCAGCTGGGGGATGGAGGAAAGACATCACGTTTCAGTTCAGTCAGTGGTTGCAGAATGCAGTTTAAGAAGTGAGCTTGGGGCTTCCCTGGTGGCGCAGTGGTTGAGAGTCCGCCTGCCGATGCAGGGGACACGGGTTCGTGCCCTGGTCTGGGAGGATCCCACATGCCGCGGAGCAGCTGGGCCCATGAGCCATGGCCACTGAGCCTGCGCATCCGGAGCCTGTGCTCCGCGACAGGAGAGGCCACAACAGTGAGAGGCCCGCGTACCGCAAAAAAAAAAAAAAAAAAAAAAGCGAGCTCAAAGTCCTTATACTACACCATCTTGTCCCGAGATGAGAACGCAGGTTAGAATGTTCACCTTCTCCTGTCTACCAACCACCTCTAAATACCTTGCCAATTCCCCCCTCAAAACAAAACAAACAACGTTAGCTGCTGCATTGACCCCCAAGTTTTGAGAGAACAGACATTAGGTAGGCCTGCCCCCTGTAAAGCCAGCTGAACAGAATCAGTCAAAGTTTATGGTGCAAATAATTTTAGACTGTATTAGACTGTATTTAGACTATAGTAATGAAAACATTAACATATAAGTCACTGGTCCAAGAAATCAACATCCCAAATCCCCAAAGGAGTCTTTTTGTTAACATTTCAAGTACAACCTTTTTTTGTTTTTGTTTTTACAGTTATATGCCTGGGATAGACCAAATTTTAAGCAATATACCTGGTCAAGACTAGAGGGACCTCAAAAACAGTACATACCATGTTTTAAAAAAGGGAAGGAGGGAAGGTATGGCTGAGGGACAGAAGACGTTATCTGGAAAAATCTTCCTACTTGTTATGGTTGGTCAATCAAAATGGTACACGTACAGCCAGAGGTTCCCAGGTCAGCTGCATTGCTACCAACCCAAACTTTCCTCTTGACAGTAATTCATCCCCACTCTCTGAACACCTATTGTCTACTGGATTCAATCCCCCACTCACCTGAAACTGCTTTCCAAAGGCACCAATAGGTCCCACTTTTTCACTGAGGATCAAAGCTGACTTACTATGACCTATAATGACATCGTGTCTAAACTCTTAGTGCTCAAAATGAGACCTTCAGGTAAACATCATCTCATCACCTGGGGCTTCTTAGAAAGGCAGGACCTCTGGTTCTACCCCAGGCCCCTGAAGCAGATTGTACCTTGTACAGAGGTCCCCAGGTAACTGAGATGCACACTAATGTTTGAGAGGCACCATAGCTCCTGCCTTCCTCACCTCCTCCCCAGCATCCGTGCCTGGCACATAGTAGATGCTCATTAAATGCTGATTCAGGAAATCAAATTGCCAAATCTGATAGCTGCTTTTTAATGCTCACGTCATTTAACCTCTCCTTATATCTGAACAGTGGCCACTTCATTCTTTAACAACCCTTCCTTTCTTTTTTTGGGGGGCGTGGTGTCTGGTTTATTCAAACAGTCAGGATTCCTACCAAGGAACAGAAACTGACTAGCTGGGAGCTGTGGGGCTGAACAGGGCAGGGATGTCCAATGTTTCTTTTCTTGGTTTTCTTTCTACTGCTCCAACTTCACCTTCTCTGTCTCACTTGCTGTATCATCATTAGTCAATCACTTAAGTGTCGTCATTGCCCAGGGTTGGATCACATTGTCTTATTCGGGTCTATCTGCTTTTCCTTTTGGATCCATCTTTTCCCATAATTTTCACTAATAGGTATTTAGGATTCCAAAGTATTTAGAATTTATCTCCAGCTCAAACCTGTCTGGCTTCCTTATCTCAACTCCATCTTTACGTATCTAGTATCTTCGGAATATTTCCAACTCATTACCACACAGACTTCAAACTTGATATATCAAAATGATACATATTCACCCTGCCTTGCCTCCTACAATTCTTTTCATCTTTACCATCTCATGCTCTTCAATCCTGTACTTTACATGAGGTTGATGCCACCATCTCATCACCAACGTGAGGAAGTGGAAATTAGGCTACACTCTGAGGCACTCCCTACAAAGCAAACCAATCGCCAAGTCCTAATTCCTACATCTAGGTTTATTAGATTCATCCCATGGGATTTTTGACATTAATCTGAGATAGAGAGCCGTCCCCTCGCCAGGGCCTGAAGTCACAAGTGGTAAACTTGCTTTTCTTCCCACCTGAGGTCATGTGTTCTACCATGTGGTTGGAGAAACCCAGGTCTCAGCAAGACACTCTAGCCAAAGCACAGAGAAATCTAGAGATAAGAGATGCTCTGAAGGTCATCTGCATCCTTTCTTCCTGGAGCTTGCTCTTCTATTATCTTCCTAATGATTTACCCTTTTTGATTCAAGCCATTGGATTTCTGTGACCTACAAATAAAAAGAGACCCATGAACTTCAGATATCTGAGAGGCCACAGCAGGAGCCACCATGTTCAAGGCCTATGATTACAGACCAGCTTGCTTGGGGGAGCTGGTGCATAACAGATCAGGTGCATGTAAACCCACCCTCAGAAGGTGTCAGGGACATCATAAAATTTTGCCAGATAGTCCCAGCAGAAAGAAGATGGTCCCTTAAAAAAAGATGATCCAGTAAACCTTTAACTCCCAAAGGACTAAAACTGTATGAACTGTTGAAGATAACAGTTGTTTTGGGGGCCTTCAAAAATATTATTTAGAGAGGAGAACATAATATTGGGGATTCCTTTGGGTGCAAGTGTTTTAGGTCCAATGTGTTTCTATTTTTCACATCTGTACAGTGTGTTCTCTTAAAATCAATATGGCTCCATGATAAGGCTCAGTTTTTCCTCTTTTCCTCTTAGTAGGCTATGTGTAGTGCTCAGAGACAGCCTTGTCCAGTAGAAAATATGCACTTGTTAGTAAATGAATAAATGAATGAATGAATTTTCACATGTGAGTTGATGCTGTTTTGACCATTCCTCTGCAGATAGAGATAAGTTGGGAGAGTGTTAAAACTGAGGGCTGAAAAGCAGTGTTTGGGACCAGGAGGTGGGTTTGGTTGAACCCTGTGAAGATGTCAGTGGTGGGCTGACATGATTATTCCCCTATTAAGAGGAATGGGTGTGGCATGGGGACCCTTCTACTCCTGGCAGGGGTGGAAACAGATCCCAGGGATTCAGGTTTTATTAGATCTATGCATCAAGTCTTTGAATGAGCAATGGTAGATCTATACTAGGTGAAAGTTGGTGAGGGAGGAACAGAGGGTGTGGGGAAGAGGCCGAGCTCCAGAGAATATGGTCTTTAAGAGTTTACTCTAAGTGGGTCTCTGCCCAACCTAATTTCAATCAAGCTTGAGCTGAGGATGTTCCTTCTAGTCTCTGTGACCTTTATGCCCCTCAAGCGCGCCAGCTCCTATTTGAGCAGAATACATCCAGCTTCATCTCCTTATACTGTCTCTTCTCATGGCACTCCATCTATCTACCTGTCATTTGTCTATCTATCTATCTATCTATCTATCTATCTATCTATCTATCTTTCTATCATCTGCCTACCTATCATCTATCTGTTTACCTCTCATCTATCTATCTATCTATCTATCTATCTATCTTACTCATTTAAGACATGTTTATTGGGATCCTACCATGGATTTACTCTAAGTATCATTAAAAAGGGGGGGAAAGAAATCAAGTTGAGTGTCCGTGTGCCAGGCAGGGAATAAGTATTATCTTACTGAATTTTCTAAATCATTTTATAAACGAAGTCTTATGATTCGACTTTACCTCTAGGAAACTGCAGCTGAGAGGGGTTGAGTAGTTTGCCCAGAAAGTTATGGCCAAGAAAGGGCAGAGCTAAAATTGACTTTGATTCTTTAATCCTAGGCTTTGTCACCAACACCAAGCTGAATTTTAAATGTAAGAGAGCTCCATATTGACTCGATCGCAAGTGGATGGACTAAGTCTTTTCCTTCCATTACTTCTGTAATTGGGATCTTGTGGAAATGAGATAAGAATGGGAAAGCCCAGTCCACCAGAAACCAAGAGACACTTTTGTGAAGACTCTTGGAAAGCATGCTGGAGCTGTCGGTTAGGATTCTGGGACATGAATCATTTCCCTTAGGAAACATTGGTGTCTGTGCCCATTCCTGCTCCAGAGCATGGTATAATAGACAATACAAAATAAAGAGTTAGTCTCTAAAAACCCTAAAACCTGTTCTTAACAGAACCTTTATTGTGAAAGATACCTTGTCCAAGCTGAGCACCTTCCCTTCCGTTTTGAGAAACACGCAGGAATTTAAATACTGCCCAGAGCTCTCTTATTTGTGCAAGCTTGAATAGATTCTTCATGGCCTGGCTGCTTCTCTGGGAGACTTTAACCTTGTTGAATATCTCCTTAGCACCTTTCCAATCAACACTGTGATTATTTTTTAAATAATCACATTTTTTAAAAGAAAGGTGTTTTATTCCAGCTTTCTGACGCAGCCTTCTGATAAGACCAGAATCTGGATAATCCAGGCTAACTAACCACGTTTTGCCTTAATTGCCTGGCCCATATAAAGATAATTTACTCAATTCTCCACTTCATTTTGCATGTGCAGAGGAAATCTGACTGCAGAAGCTCAAGCACTGTTAATTCAAGTTAACAAGCAACTAAGACTGCGGTGCATTTGGTATTTCAAGCTCAACCTTGATTTTACTTTACTGCCTTCATACAAATGTGCTCATGGCGTGCCTCTCTTTGAAATGTGCTCCACAGATAGATACCACATGTAACCTTGTATATTTCTGTTCTAAAACATATCTAATATTGGTGGAGCTTAAGAAGTGGGCAGAAGGAATATTTTTTATTCGGCATGTCAAATGGTAAATAAGTGGAGCATATGTTTCTCTCCATGGTGTCTTGGGAACTGAAGCAACATGTAGAATCAACACTTTCAAATGTGATGTGAAACTTGAAGGAAAGAAAAATAAATGCAGCGTGCGGTTCTTAATTCACGCAGGAGTAAAATTATGAGCTAAGCCTATACGGACACTTCATTATAATAATATGCCTTTAAAACCAGGATCTTGAAACCCTTTTTGACATCACCTAAGGCTGCGGGATTAATTTCCTGGGTCAAGTGGAATATAAGCAAAGCCAGCACTGACCTTCTGTCCTGGAATCTGGCAGGCTCTGCCTACCTCCCAGCCTCTGGCCATGCTCCTTCCTCGGCTTCCCTCTGTCTGGACCACACTGCCAGACTCAGCACTGCTCTGCATCCTTGGGTCTCAGCCTTAGTCACCTCCTCAAGGAAGCCCCCCACGACTCCTCCATTTATGGCAGCCCCCCCCAACCCTGAAATCTGTCACATACTGCCCTGTTCTTGTCCTCCATGGTCCCCTCTAGAGTCTAAGCTCTGTGAGGGCGAGGAACGTGACCACTGGCTCACCGCCGTAGGCCCAGTGAACTTGTGCAGCCTGTCTCATAGCACATACTCCCTGCACGTTTGTTGAATGAATACATGATTGAACGGAGAATCAACCAGAGTCCCTTGGGTGTAAGCAACCCAAACTAGGAAGGAAACCTCACCTCTTCACTGAGCCTTGCCTACACAGTGATCCTGCAGGCCAGGCCTGTTGATGGGTTTGTATAAAGAAAAACCTAGAGTAGCCAAGGGTCAGGTGCTTTGGATCTTTGTTGCTTTTGAAGGACGTAGTGGTAAATGATTTCTAAACGATTGTGAGCATGGCAGAGTAACAAGTTATCTGGGATTGGCAGGTTGTTTCTTTGGGGGAGAAATTTTTCTCCCAAGAGCTCTTTGCGAGTAATAGACTCTTGAAATAGTTTTGTGACTTTGGTATATTTTGGAAAACAAAAACCAAAACCAAAAAAACTATTCAAAGCAAGTCACACTTTTATAGGGGAAGTAGAACAGAGACTGGAAACCCTACCTCTCAAGTGTCTTCCTTACTGAGTGTGAAAAAGCTGTGACTGGTAACATGGAGCTCAGTTGGCATAAAAAGGAGAAAGAAGAAATCTGCTTTTCTTGGCATCTCTTAATCCATACAGCAGGCCCATCCCTTTCTAATCCGCCATCTCATTTCCTTCTCACAAAAACTCTGGGAGATGGATATCATTATCTCCAATGTACAGATGGGCAAACTGAGTGAGTTGACTTGGCAAAGTTACAAAGCTAGTGATGGTGGAGAAAGGATTTAAATCCAGGTCTCTTCTGTCTTGGATGCTTCTAACTAACATGAAAGCCCCAAAGAAGTGAGACTGTTAGTTATTATCATAAAAAGCTGAACCATATGTTACAGGTTATGGATAGGTAGAGAAAGAGATGGAGATAGAGACAAAGAGCTAGAGACAGAGAGATAGAGATGGGGAGAAAGAAGGAGAGAGAGAGAGGGTCCTATCTTCCACCTGCTGTATGTAACTGTGTTTCTCTACTCAGCCACAACGGACCCTAGAAGAGCCATGAAAGGAGTGTTACAATAACAAATGTATAAAAGTAATCACTGTCTCGGAGCTCTCAGCTGTTGGGATAATGGGACACAGAGCTCCTACATCCTTCCTGTCCTTCACTAGGTTCTCTGGTTGAGGAGTGTTCTCCCATGGCCAACATGAGCTCTGCTGGAACAGCTCTGCTGCTGCTGGCTGGCCTTGCTACTACTTGGGGGTTGAGACCCCATTTTTCTTCCTGTCACCATTCATGTTAACCCCTCACTCTGGTCTCAGAGCTCCTCCTCTGAATCCCACAGTTATTGAGGTGGGGGAGGTCCCTCTTCCCATGAGTAGGATGGTTCCCAAGCAAATGACCACTGCTTCTTGTCTTTTCTTGAAATATCCCAATTCTTCATTACATTCCCAGGTTCATGGCCTCAGTTTTCTCAGTTTCTTATGTAGCAAATACAGGAAGTTTCATTCACCAAAACTCCTCATAGGAATTCCTCATGCTCGTTTGGAAAAGAAATACACTGATGAGTTGCTGGGTGAATGTGTGGAGGTTTAAGGGAGTAAGACTCAAAAGATAAGATGAGCTCATGAGCTCCTATGGATGTCCTAAACCACTTTCTAAGGAAGATGGGTCCTGGAATCTCTCAGAACACCCAATTTAGAGGCACAGAAGCAGATTGCTCTAAGAGAAGGGAAATCAGTGGGACTGGGTACCGAACAGGAGAAGATAAAATAATGTAGTAGGGGCACAGCCAGAGACAATTGAAGGACAGAAAGTTTAGAGGGAAATGTTGTAGATATCTGGTGTGATGTGTTTGATGTTACCTCCTCTCCTTTATAGCCTGTTTATAAAAATACTTGGTAAAACCTACAGTATGTGTCAGTGGATTATTTAGGGCAAAACCAAGCAAACTCAAAATGTTTTCAGGAAGGAGACAGATGATGCAAACATGTGTAGCTGCAAGTAGGCTGTGGCGAAATGAAGAGTCCAGGGCAAAATGTACTCATGCACATGAAATAATAGACATCGGCAGACAACATGTGTCCCACGTGCCACTGCTTGTTACCTTAGCTTTACGGAAACTCAAAGAAGTACCGAGCATTGCTGCCAGGTGGCTGGGAGCTGATGACGAAGGCAGTGGGGCAGATCCTGGGCAAAGAGACACAGAAGAGGCAAGAGAAACCAGCATGTCATGTGAATAAGCTCCTGGGAAGGGAGGGTGAGACCTCAAGAAACAGATGCTGGCCACTGAACTGCTTTGTTTGAGACACAGAGAGAAAAACTAGTTTTATTTTTGAAAGAGAGGGATGGAGAAAAATCACCCTTGAGCTACCCAAATCATCACTAAAATCTACCAAGCTCCCTCCATGCCTGCTGTAGGTGGGTTTCCTGTGGATTGGGTAAGGGGCAGTGTCATGCAGCAGCCACAGGGGGTCTGAACTCTGCTGCAATCCAGAGGGAGGGTTTTAGGTCTTCCCAACTTGTGGGATTGGCTGAGGTCCAAGCCAATTATAGCTACATCTCCAAGGTGAAGAGGGACACAGCCCACATCTGGGTTACATTTAGAATCCCAATGTTGTAGGAAGATGCAGGAATAAGTTATGCGGGTGCTGAGTGAGAGACCCTTGGAGGGCACCTGTGCGATGCACTTTACAGCATTCTCCCTCTTGGCAAGCGGCCAGTCAGCGTGGGGAAGCTTGGGCTGTCCACTCTGGGCCAACTCAGAGAGGGTTTCTTTCCCTGGGGCGCTTGCAAGACGTGTGTGTGTGTGTGTGTGTGTGTGTGTGTGTGTGTGTGGCTGGGGGTGTCTGCCTGGGTCCCCCAGTACTGTCCCTACATGCACACTGGTGGGTGCAGTGCATGCAGAAACACCATGTCCCGGAAATGAGAGGGGTGCAACAGGAAACCTAAAGGGGCTGAGGTGCCCTCAGGACGTCAGATCAGCTCAGTCTAGGCATCAGTTGTCTTGGCCCTGGGGGTGAATCGGAAGAGAGCACTTTAGGAAACTAGGAGTCAGAGGAGAAAGGGGCAGGGAGAGAGAACGTCGAGTAGAGCGACACTGGGGTCTGGAACGCGGGCTCCTGCTGTACCTCCTTTGCACCCCTCCAAGGGCCGAATTCCCCTTCTCCTTGTACTGACATCCATGAGATAGCTCCGAAGTCAGGGCTTCCTGGCTGGGAGGGAGGTCTGCCTTTTCCAGCTGCTCCCACTCGTGGCGGGGGATAGGTCAGCTGGGGGGAGCATGGCTGGATGGAAGAAACCGTATTGTCTTTGGAGTCTAGTTCTCTAATGCAGCCCGGATGGTATTTCTATTCCCATCATTTCTCAAAGTGGTGAGACTCCTTAACTGGCACCTACAAACTTCTAAAAGACATACAGACAGACAGATGTTAAAGGTCCTAGTTTCAGCATTAAGCTATGTTCTCTACTGAATTCGGAAACATTTGGAAATTGGCTGGGCTGGTTATGTCGTCTGTAAGGAGTCTATTTGCATGCCAGACTGAGAAGCCTCCCGGAAAATAACTCACCATAAGTGTAGACAGTATGTGGCAGATAGGCTTGGTCCAATAGTAAACCATCACTGGTGAATGGGTGGGTGGATGGGGAGACGGATGGATGGATGAATGGACGGATGAATGGACAGACGGACAGACGGACGGGTGAGTGAGTGGGTGGGTGGCTGGCTGGCTGGGTGGATGCACAGGGGGATATGGATGTGAAGGTTTGCATTTTCATTATGAACATTTATTATCTTGAGTTTGTGGATGAAAAAGGTATGAATCCTTGAGCTATTTTCAGAAAAAGAGATTGGTGGGATATTCATACATGAGGACAAAATATTAAGAAACTTGTGATCACGTATAACTTCAAAGAACAAGAAAATCCTTCTCCCCACACAGATGTGGGCTGTACTGACTTCAGAGTGCTGAGGATGCCCCAGAACATGGTGGACTGAATGTATCACCTCCCAGTAGGCAGCCCTACGTTGGGCAACTGAAGCAGAGGTGACAGTCCTGCATGTACAGGAGGGGAGCAGTGGAAAATGGGACAGTCTTGCATTTACAGGAAGGGAGGAAGAATATGGTGGCTATCGTGTTGGGCTTTATAAAGGACTTATGCTAATTGTTCACCTGGCATGCAGCTATCCCCCTTGCCTGGCCAAGAGGAATATTGCATCCCCTTGGCCAAGGTGATTATTCCCTGGGAATGCAAACAGTAAGACGGACTGTGTAAAATGCAGCTGCCTCTGGCCACCATCCTTGGTTGCCTAAAAAACATTTGCATGAAGTGTGAATAAAGCCTAACTGAAAGACGGAAACAGGACTTGGCTGACATTGTTTGAGCCCCTGGATCCTACCTTGCCTGAAACCTACCTAGACACTTCTGGACTTTTCAGTCAACAAAACACCCGTTCCCCAATTTAAATTCAACTTAAGCCAATTTGAGTTGGAATTTTGTCACTTGCAGCTGGGAGCTTATCAATACACATGAAATGGTACTTGGAATTCCCCAATAATTAATAGGGGGCTTATGTGAAGAGAGATGGAAGAGCTGTAATAGTAAGTGAGGGCAAGAAGAGTCATTGGGATAAGCACACGTGACAGGGCAAAAAAATACAGAGGAGCATGCCAAGTTTGTTCTCAGGTTCATCCTTTGTCCTCTCAGTTGCAGATCCTTCATCCTCTTCTGTCACTTTCAGTATTTTTATGGGTTGAATTGTGTCCCCCCAAAAAGATATGTTAAAGTTCTAACTCCTGTACTCTCTCAGAAAGTGATCTGATTTGGAAACAGGGTTGTGGAGATGCACTTAGTTAAGATGAGGTCATACTGGAGTAGGGTGGGCTTCTAATCTGACTGGTGTCCTTAGAAAGAGGAGAGAGAGAGAAACAAAGGGAGGACGCCATATGCCTATAGAGTCAGAGGTTGGAGTGAAGCAGTAGCAAGCCAAGAAACACCAGGGACTGACAGACATCACCAGAAGCTAGGAAGATGCAAGGAAAGACCTTCTCCTAGAGGTTTCCGAGGGAGCATGGCCTTGCTGAGACCTGGACTTCTAGCCTCAAGAACTGGGAGACAGTGGATATCTGTTGCTTTAAGCCACCCAGTTTGTGGTCCTTTGTTATAAGCAGCCCTAGGAGACTCATACTAAGATCTTCAAGTCTCCTACTTCATCCAATTTGTTGCCAAAAGACATACAAACAAAAACTGTCTTATAAGCTTGATCATTTTGAAGACATATATATATATACACATATATATATGTGTGTGTGTGTATATATATATATATATATATATATATATATATATATATATATATGTTAAAATGTCCCAGGACATTTGCGTTTGAAAAGAGAACTGATGAAAGCTGTCAGTAAGTGACTCTATAATGGTGGAATTTTAGACATGGACGAAGGCCTGTAAATCTGTAAGTGCCTGTTTATCATTGCAAGGAGGTTACACTATTGAGTGTCAGGGTGACTTTGGGGTTTTTAGAGCTGTCTCAGGAGCCATTGAAGAAAACAAGGCTAGGGGGCTGGGCCCTGAGACCCCACCCAACTGCAACCAGAGTAGCTTTCTTTTGTATTTTGGGATTCCACACAAGATTTCCTTTGGAAAAATAATTTTTGTGTTAATATAGATTGAAAGTCGTTGCATTACGGCAGTATTTAACTCACACGAGGGCTAACCAAGTTTTTTATTTCCGCTACTATTTCTGCCAGATGTTCCCACTCACATATATGTTTACCACTAAAGCAGAAAACTGTTCATTTCTGTCAAGAATCTAAGGTGAGGACACAGGGACACACAGGAGACACCAGCTTTATTTCTCCTCTTGTTTTTAGCTATTCTGATGGGCATAAGGGGGAAAGATGAACTGCTTTTTCTTTGTTCTTGTCTTTTTAAAACTGAGAATCAAGATCTTCATGATCCAAAATGTGCAAAAGACTTTTAAGTAAAAGTCAAAATATCTAGTTTATTCCAGTTGTTGATTTATTGGCTGTCTGTCTCCTTTTTATTTATTTTTTTGCCATTGGGTGAACAGAGGAGGCCATCAGGATGTATTATTTGCATTCATGTGATTGAGGCAGAAGCAGTACTTGAATACAAAAAAATACTGTGACTGATGCTGGAGTATATACGGGAAGTATAATAATAATTCTTACACATTTGTGTCCCTTTCTACTTTCACACGCATTATCTCATTGGAAACCCTTACAAATCCTGGGAGGTATGCGGCCTGGTTTTCCTATCACCATCCCACAGATGGGCTCAGACAATCCTCCTGGGCCTAAGGCCAGTTAGTGAGGGGAAGCTGGGACCACCACCCATATATCCTGAGACCCCTGCTCTGTATGATGAGTCAGTGGTGAGTTTTTTTTTTTTTTCCAAGCATGGTGAGGTAGAGAGAGAAATCGTAAAATGAATGGCTAAAAAGGACCTTCAGCCCTCCTTTATCTTCACTGCTTCTACCATAAAAGCTTAAGGCAGGGTCTGCTTTTGTGGAGTCTTTGAGATAAGCAACAAGTCCCAGGAAACATAGTGAATACCACCATCAGTTCCCTTCAAAATTCTCCAGTTAAGCATTTGAATCTCAAAATGCTCTTCAGATCCTAATAGCCAGATCCTAATAGCTAATCGTTCATCCACCTACGCTCTTCCTTCAGTCAAGACGCTCCTCGAGTCAACACAAGTGCACCCTGAGCTCCGAGGCGCTGCTGGCGGCCGGTGGGTGGGTGGGTGGGTGGAATCTCAGTTACCCCACGAAGAACGGATTTGGGGATGCCACAGGGGTTTTCTTTCCTTTCTTTTTTTCCCCCCTTTGTTTCCCCCCATGGGGACTCTCTTTTTTAGGTTACAGGTCCAGGTTGAGTACACTGAAAGGGAACAGATGGATGCAGGCTGGCCGGTTGAGAATAGAGGGAAAATAATTTTTTTCTGGTATGGGCCGCTGAAAATCAATCAGGGACAGAGACACTTTGTAGCTCAGGGAAAAGCACCACGTTGGAGTCCAGGCTCCAAGCCCGGGGTCTTTGTTTTTGTGTCCTTTATAAAGTAGCCCATGGGGACAGCAGGCTGTGTAGTGGGAGCTCCCACTTCCCAGATTTGGCCCCAAAGGGCAGATGAGTCCGGTGGAGAGAAAAACCCTGAACTTTCAAAAGCATCCTCCGGCGAAAAGGGGAGTTTCAGGGTTGGCCTGGGGAAATATACAAGGAGCGGGCGAGCCAAGGTGGGGGGGGCGGGTTGTGATCTGAGAGGCCTTAAAAGAAGAAAAAGGGAGCCCAAACTGGGAGCGGGGAGAAAAGGGAGCGGGAGAGGCGGCTGGGAGGCGAGGGGATCTGGGAGACGCTGCCGGGGCGCGCGGGGCGCGGGCCGGCGGGGGCGTCCCGGCGGTGTGGCGAGCGCGGGCGGGGAGGGCGGCGGTGACCTCACGCCCGGGCCCCCTTCCCCTCGCCGGGTGGGTGGGGCCTCGGCGCGCCGAGCGGGCGCGGGGTCAAGGAGGGGGAAGAGGAGGAGCAGGCTTGAATGTGTCCGTGTGAGGATCGGGGAGGAGCAGAGGAGGCGGAGGGCGGGGAGGGAGCGCGCGCGTGGCTCGGGGCGCCCGGGCTCCCCCCCCCGCCAGCCCCCGACCCCGGCCCGCGCCGCCTCTTCGCCACCGCCCGCGTCGCCGCTGGGACCCGCTGCGGGCGCGGGGACGCGGCGGGCGGGGAAGCGCGGGCACCCGGCGCGGCCTGCAGGGAGCGAGAAAGCAAAAGTAAGGCGAGCCGCACTCCTCCAAGTTTTCCCAACTTCGCCCCCTGCGGCGGCAGGCGTCCTGCTGCTCGGCGCGTCCCCACCGCGCCGCCGGAGAGGGGCCGAAAGAAAAGGGACGGGGCGGGGGCGGGGGCGGGGGAAGAGGGAGCACGAGCGAGAGCCGACAGTCCGGCAACATCTGTTAAAACTTGGGGGAGGAGGAGCGCGGGGAGGAGGAGGAGGAAGAGGAGGGAAGGAGGGAGCGCGAGGGAGGGAAGCGCAGAGCCGAAGAACAACTTTTCCACCCGTGAGTAGCGCAGGCTGCGCGGGTCCGGGCGGGGGGCGCCTCCAAGCCCGCGCGGGTTTCCAGGCCGGGATGGGACCTTCTTCCAGAAAGTCGATTGGATGCCAGGAGGGGAGTGCGGTGGGGGCTTTCTTTCTTTCTCTTTCTCCTCCCTCCCGCGGGTGAACCAAATCAGAACTGTCACTCAGGGCCTGTGAGTCAGAAGGGATCGGATTACACGATCCCTGAAACCGATGCCGGAGCCGCACGAGCGGGCGGGAGCGGGCAGGGGCAGCGCCACCGCCACCGCCGCCGGCGCGCTCGCACCCTCGCCCTCGCGCCCCCTCGCCGCCCCGACCCGCCCTCCCCGCGCGCCCGGCGGCCGCCTGCGCCGCACCATGCCCGCCGCCGGCGCCCCCCGCGCCCTGCCCGGACGCTCGCCGTAGCCCGAGCCGCCCGCGGCCGCGCGGAGCCCGGAGCTGCCCGCCCGCGCCCCGGACGCGGGTCTATGGGAAGTTCGGGGACTTGACAGCCGCCGCCGCCGCAGGTACGTCCCGCCCGAAGTTCTTTGTTTCGCGGGGCTCCGCACCCGGGAGCCCGCTCCGGCGGCCGCGCCCGCGCCTCCGGGTCGACGGGGGGGGGGTCCCCGACGGGGGGCGCGGGAGGAAATGAATATGGCTGTCCAGAGGCGCCCAGATTTCGGGAGCAGCGGGTAAGGCGTCGGAGCGAGTGTTCCCTTCGCCCCCTCCTGCTCGCCTTCCCAGCGTCTGAGTCGGCGGCCATCCGGAGACGGACTGGAGAATTTCACCTCCCGAAGTTGGGGCAGGGCGGGGTGGGGGCAGAAGTTTGCAGCAGCCGCGGCGACGGCGCCCCAAGCCCCCACTCCCCACCCCGAGGGCTTAAAGGAACTCCGCTAGCCCCCGGGGCCCCGTCGCCCGCCTTCGCACTGTTGCATCCCCCCCGGGGGGCCGGGCGCGGAAGGCGGCGGGCGGCGAGGTGGGTGCGCGCGGGGAGCGCCGCGGCGGGGGCTTCCTCCAGCCTGCGCTTCCCATTCGAGGGAGGCGCGCCTCCGTCCTGAGAGAGGAAAAGTGAAAGCTGTACCATCTGTGGATGATTTGGTATTCTTTCATTTCTTTTCTTTTCCAGAGACAGCATTAAAAAAAAAAAAAAGAAAACAAAAGAAAGAAAAGCACTAGAAGCTGCAGGGAGTGAGCGGTGGAAGTTGGGCGGGGGGTAACCGTGGCCCCTGCAATAATCATTTAAGAGGCCGCATTTTCACCGAGCAGAGTTGGGTATGAATCACTCTGCAGGGGACAGTTACTTTTTGCAGTTGCAGAGGGCACAGGGCCGGGAGGAGGTGGAGAGGGAATAAATATTTACCCAAACTTGGAGAGTTTGTGAAGCGACTTCTAAGCAGATTGCCAGATGCCGAAGCTCCACCGCACACCCAGGCCTTTTATCCTCCCCTGAACTTTGTGCTCACGTCCCTGATTACACCTCCTTTGGGAGATGCCATCCCGAGAGCAGCTGGACCCACGCTTCCCTTGCTGACCCCGTGTAGACAGAGTATGAAGGAGGCATCCTCCCCGCAACTCCTCCCGCCCGCCCCCAGGGTCTCATCTCCGGGGTGTGCAGTCCCGAACAGACTCCGGCCTTGGGTACAGCGCTCGTGGCCCTCTGCCAGTTTATATGTACATATATTTATGTAAAACATTTTCTCCCAGCTCTCTGCCAGCTGTTCCACATTTTCCAGCTGCCATTTCAGTTTGAAATGATGGACTGTCCGCATCTCCAAGTAAAAGAGCCCTTTAGTCGGAGGTATGGAGGGTCGGCCGCTGTGCAGAGATGTGCGCAGTGCCATTTGTCGGACTGGTTCTAGAAAACACCTTCTGCTCTCCTTTATCTTTCTTCCTTCTTCTCCCCAGTTCGTCTCTGCAGAGCCCTTTGCTGGAAATTCGCGGTAATTAGGCTTTTCCCTCCCAATGTGATTTTGGACGGAATTGGGATGTTTTTGAGATCCCTGAAATAAGTGTCTGTTGGAAATCAATTAACTTTTAAAAAGCGTTCCAGCTTGAGTGCCTTGGGCATGGCCGGTGTGGCCCTTTGCCATGGTCCTTTCTGTCTGTTTAAGGAAGGAACTATTCATGGTCCCCATGTTACACTTTTTGTGTTGTTTGAAGTCTTAGCATATTATAGACGGAAATCTTCAAGAATTGGCCTAAAGTATTAATTTTGAGTATTTATGTAATTGCTCTGTAATTTGAATAGGTGCCTTATTGATTGATTCCTGTAATTATTTCATTTAGGTTTTAAATTAAAAATTAATAATGGTCTGACAGTTTCTTAATTACATGTGTCAAGATTATTTTGAAGGAGGAAAATGCTATGTTTCAAAGTAGTGAAATAACCTCAAAATCGCTTCATCTTTCTGAAGCAGAACAGTATTTCAGTTGAGGGGCTTTATTAAAGCAGTGGTGATTGGCTTTACAATGTAAACTGTGTGAAGTATCTAAAGAATTTGTTTATGTTAGGAAATATTGGTCTTAACCTGGTACACAAACACTTTGGCCAGTTGGACTATAGTCAGACCTGAAACAAACATGAACTAACATTTAAATTAGTTGTAATAGCATACTTATAGGGAGAAGAGGTTTATTTTATACTAAAAGCTATTTAATTAGAAACTGCCTGCCTAAGGGGAGATCCTTTGAGGGTATATGATTCTTGAAGTCAGCCTAGGGAAGCTTTGGTTTCAGATGCCTGAGTCAGTCCGATATGAGAGGTGTCCAGTGAAATTTCACACACGCAGAAGCACTTTAAACGGTATAGATTGTATTGTTATGAAAGGCTGGTAGATTCAACTCAGATACCTACGACTTCCTGGTACCTTTAACATGTTTATGTTCCTTGATCGAACCCTGACATAAACACATTTTTCCAGTATGTTGAAATTGCAAAGGACTACAGACAGAAATGAGAAAATTCAGTACTGATGAAAAATGACTCTGGTGAATTATTTCATTACTTATTTAATGAAACAGTCATTAATTCATCAGTTTGATGCCCAAGCCTAAAAGTTGAACTTTCCTTTGTTTCTTGGCCAGTTTTCTTAATTACCTGCATGCTGTAAGGGTTTCAGACTTCCTCTGTGCTTTGCCATTTAGGGGTCCTTACAATCTATGTGAGGTCTCCTGCTTACTGAGATTCCCCTTGTCCCCCTGTTTTAAGGATAGGGTTTGGGAGTTTACGAAAGGAAACAATTTAATGATCATTGTGCCAGTGCACTCACTTATATGGAGACAGTCATGTACTAAGAAAAACCAGTCTTGAAGGAAAAGTGAATCAGTGAGTCATGAAATCCTCAAGAAAACCTTAGTAATGGAATGTTAATGCTTTTAGACTATAGTAGATTATCTTAAAAGTCAGCCTTTTCTTCTTTATGCAATTGTTGTAAATCCCCAGCTAAAGAATTCTTTGAAGGAGGTTTTAGTTTTGCTGGCATCCATATTCTATAGTCGGTCTGATTTGTTTTGGAAGACTCAAGACATTTTCTGCCAACTTATATCATGAGAGTCAATTAAAATGCTGACATGACTGTAGAAGAAATTGTGCGTGCGTGTGTGTATGTGTGTGTGTGTGTGTGTGTGTGTGTCTATTTCATTTGTTAAGCACAAGATTCCACTCTAATAATGACTTCAGGTTGTCTTTTCATTAAAGGCTACTAGAAGATGCTGCCTTTCACTTCCTGTTGTCATTTTTCCAGATGAAAATTGATTTGTTCTAGTTTCAAAGCAAATAAAGGGAGACAGAATAAACAACAACAGGGCAGGGGGAGCACTACAAACTTTTCTCAAGCACTTCCAGTGTATTTTTCATCTCTCCTTGTATTTGATGGGCCTGTGAAATAGAGCTGTAGACTGGCGAAGACTTTAAATGAAATTTCACACTTTGATGATTTTTTTTAACTTTGATATATTGACAGCAAAAGGAGCTGCAAAGCTTTTTTATAACTTGAGCAGTAACGCCAAGCAGCAGTCAAACGTCTCTGTGCATTTGTGTTTAACTGCAGAAGAAAAACATGTCCGTGGGCAGTAGAGGTTCTTATCAACCCCCTAATCCCAGATCCCAGCAAACCTTGAGGGCATGCCTCAGATCTTGCTGAAATCACTGTAGACTCTCACAGTTTGCAGATTAAATATGCTATGTGTTCCTGGCTCCAATAACAGGTTTATGAGCTCAATAAGCTTCCTGTTTTAAGATCCTTTTCTTAAGTTTTTAGAAGCTGTTAAAGGCAATGCTTTAACAGTAAGTGGTACTTGTTAATTTAGAGACACTCTAGATATTTCATGCTCTCTTTCGAAATTGCCAAAATTATGATTTTTCCATCTAAGGGCTGGTTTTACAGGGTTATAAGGGAAGGGAGCTGTTGGGAAGAAATTGGATGTTAACTGTTGGCAAGTGTATTCGATTGCAAACCTTACGTGGTGTCTCAATTGTTTCAAGGCACTTTTCCTTTGCCTCGCCCCTTAAACTTAGACTTTTTCCACTTGTAATTCTAAATGCACTATATTTTAGTGCCACACTTCTTAGCTACTCATGACCACTTTCGGGTTTTTTTTTTTCTTTAATGTGAAAGTGTTTTTTGTTCTGTGTGTGTATATTTCAACCCAACAAAACGTCCCAGAAAATCTATGGCTCTCTAAAGAAACTGAATGAACAGACCATTACCTAGTTAATAAGGTGGCATTGGAACATTCCCGTCCCCTCCTGAAAGGCAATATTGTGTTGAGCTCCACATATGCATCCGCAGTATCTGGAGTTGTGTCCTCACATTAGGGTGCTTTTGCATTTTGCATACGGAGTCATAATTAAAAAAGGGAAATACTCACATCATCGTCCAAGACGTGTCACGTAATTCCCAAGAGAACTCGAGCCAATTTTCTGCTTAAAGGTTATTCAATGAATGAAATTGTGAAAGCCCATTTGTCAAAGTACTGCATGGTTTCTGTTAGTTTTCAAGCCCCAAATTCATTGTATGCCCGGCCAGCATCAGTCATCAGGGTATTAGCGCTGCCTTCAGGCCATGTGGCCCGGCACTTCTTCACACCATTATAGCCTTGAAAGTGTACTCTGTCGACTTGTAGAATTACTGCTCTGATTTCTGCTTGGCTGGGTTTGAGGTAAGTCCCCTCCCTACCTTCTAGCTGACTGTAATCCTTGCTTTCTTTTAAACCTCCTTTCCAGAGATTTAGGGGAAAACTTTCTTAAGGGCCCTATTGGCATCACACTGTGGTTTCGTTGTGGCATGCAGTGTACATGTAAATTGTACCTGCAGTAAATTGGATTGATTGCTAGCCTCAAACAGCTAGTGGGCTTTTCTTTTCTTTACTTTTTTTTGGGGGGGTGGGGATGATGGCATGTGTGTGTGTGTGTGTGTGTGTGCGTGTGTGTGACACAGGAGTATGTTTGAAACATCAGCATTTGTTAGTATATTTGGGTAATTTTTATGCTGCAAAATGAAATTAAATAATGGGAGATAAGTGTTCTTTTATTTAAATCTCTGGCTCTTGGAGTACCTTCAGAAGGCAGTGTGACATCTTATTTGTTTATTTTCATGTGGAAATCTGCAGCTTTATCTACTTGAACTTTTGGGGGAGATTGCATAAAACACCTAACAATATTCCAGAGTGCTGTACATTACAAACTATGGAGTTTTACAAAAAGAGACTGAAAACTCACAGTTCAGATGAAAGCTAATTCTCAAATTGTCGTAATGAAGGAATGAAGCAGTTAAACCATATTCTCGATTTCAGCTTGTGGTAGTTTAGAAAAGAATAATTCAGTCTCAAGGGAGTTACCTGTGTGCGGAGGAACCTCAGGCAGCAGCTCAAGAATGAAGCCTTAATGAACTAAGATGTATGGAAATCTGAATGGAGCGTGGACCAGGCCACGCCACTTCAGGACAACATCTGCTGTTTGAACTGTGAGGTTCAAATGAAATTCCACACCAGGGCATTTCACTGGGAGGGTGCATCGTTTGGTATAGTTTGCATTGGCGGTTTTGTACATGATTGGTGGGCAGGGGCCAAGAAGTAAGACAGCTGAAGAATTCTGCAAAGTTTATAGGCTGAGTGGACCAGGGGGTAATTGTTACTGAATAAGCCCTGATTAAAAATCCTTAAATTATGAAAAATGTGCTTTGCAAATTGCAGTTAAGATTCAAGAATCCCCAGTTTAAAAATCGGGAGGATGAAGTATGATGAACATACCAGACAAAAAAAAAATAAGTACCTTTGGGAGATCTCCAGCTGATTTTAACACCCAGCGGATATTGGTCTCATATTTGTGATGGTTTAAAAGTATGTTCCTATTCATAGAACATGTATTCTACTCTCTGAAGCTTGATTGTAAAGGAACACCTGATTCTAGGAACCAAAAGTTTTAGAAGTTCTCTAAGAAGGATTTTGAAATTTAGGGCTTTTTTTCTTCTGAAAATGTGTGAAAACTTTTAATTCCTGTACACCTTAGGGAAGTGAGACAAGGGTCACCTTTGATCAGTCATGCTGTTTTCGTGATATATGTAGGTTTAAGGGAAATGCAGTTTTCATGAGCTTAGCGGATCTATAGACCGATAACTGACTTAAAGATCTCCTTTTCTGTCTGAGGATTGTCTGTCTCCAGCAAGCCCACAGAAAGTCGGGGTGCCAGCTCATTCCTTCCTGGCACCTGCTATGCAGGGCACTTCCTGCAAAGCCTAACCAAAGTACACGGAACTGGTGTTTCGTAGTTTTTGCAAAACTCCGAAACAGTAACAAGTATTAAATAGAGACCTTTACCCTTCAAATGTTTCTCATAAAGTCCTCCTGGCAGCAGAGAAAGTCAGAGTAGCTGATGATCTTTCCTTTTAAATACACATGGCAGAAAAGTAAAACTGGCACGCAAAGTGTAATTTGTGATTTTAACGCTAGTAGCAATGATGACTTCACGTCAAATATGCTTTTCAGTAGTTGAAGTTAAATATATGGGTTTCTTCAAAGTTGAGATGTAGTTAATCTACTAAAACCAAACTCAGTCCATAGCCAGGCAATTATTTCCCCATAGAGTAATTCCATTCCCTTTCAAGGGACGTCTGTCATGAACACTGCTATCTGAGATTAGGAGCTTCAGAAACTGGGAAAGAAAGATCCGAAAACAATAGGCAGCAGATTTGGGGAACCCTCTAGGCTACGAAAGACCATTTTTGGCAACTTGAACAGATAGGAGCTTTCTTACTTGCAGTTACGGCTTTAGGCTTTCCTAATCATGGGGGTGGGGGGAATCACAGTAAAGGTAAAATAATTGCACATTTAAAAATACTATAGTTAAAAATTCATGAAGATTTCATTAAGAACTTATGGAGTTGAGCTTGCAGGAAAGAAAGGCAGTGCAGACAGGGGAGGGAGAGGAAGCCTTAGGAATCTTGGGAACTGTTGGTGTGTCACAGAAGTTATGCATATCTAATTGATTTTAAGTTCAGAAAGGTATTTTGAGCACCAGGAAACATCAACCACATTACCAACCTATAAGAGCTTTTCTGTAAAGCATGATTACATGAAATCCACTGAAATGTTTCAAATTCCCTAAATTTTGCTCATGGAAACACGCAATTTCTCACTTCCAGAATTGCTCAAAAGTTAAAATCAGCATTAGTTTGTGCTTCTTGATTTTCAAAAAAAAAAAAAAAAAAAACTTTTCCTAGAGCAGTCATGTTCTTTAGGAACTGAATTTTAATGCTGCAGGAAGGTATAACTATTTAATAGGAATTTTACCTAAATGGCTGCTCTCAGACTAGTGTCTTGTAGGAGCAGGTAATCTGCTAGTAAGTAATACAGTATGAGAGAAATGTCACTTTTCAGTGTTATGGTGGCAGCTCCTTAGAAATCCTTACACAGGCTGGTTCTTTTGGATTTTTGAAATATTAGCATATTAGGAAGATCATTCAGCTTGTAAATATACAGGCAGGTGTAAGTAAAGGTACTTTCTCTGGAGGAAAGTCTTACTCCTCTTGAGCAGAGTTCCCTGGGTTGCAGAGAATCATTACTCACTTAAGGCCTAATCGCCATGCTGTTCAAAGTGCCGCTCTTCCTCCTGGAATGCCTCTTTTTTCTGATCCCTCCTTGGCAATAGCTGTTTTAACCCATCAGAAACTGATCAGGTTGCCACGAATCAGGCTTTTAACTTAGTTGTTTTAAATCTTTAAATGCATTAAGAAAAAAAAAAAAAAAAGGAAAACCCAAGTTCAGGCCACTGAAAAATAAACCAGCTGGATTAGGGAAATAAATGAAGTAGTCTGCTGTTCACAAAGGCTGCATTATCAGTTTAGAACTACTGTTTCATTTCACCTTCGATTAGAGAGTCGTTTTGTACAGTTCAAACATCATTTCAGACGTTGGTTTTAGCACTGGCGCTTCCTTTTGAACATTGTAAGGGTTTAACCCATCATGGAATCCTGCTTGTATGCGCATTCCCAGGGTTCACTGCAGAGATTTGCAAGGGGAAAGGCTGATTTTTGCACATGTTCCCAGAATTGTGATTTCTCACGCTCTCCATTTACTGTCTAAAGCCTCGTGGTTAAGGTTGAACTTTGGAACCCCACTGAGGGCGCTCCTCCCCGAGAGCCCATGAGATGGGTCTGTGCCTACACCATTCACAACACCTAATCTATGTAGGGCGGCTGATGAAGGAACAACATTTGGAACAGGGTTAAGAGCCGGTGGAGCGAGTTAGAAGTTTGGTGAAGTGACGCACACAGCCAGCGGTTTCCTGAAGACGTCAAGGGTTCCGCAGTGTTGTAGTGCCGAAAAGAGGGTGTTGCCTTGCAAAGTGCCCTGAAAGTTGCCTCTCTCCGAATTCAGCCAGTGAAGCAGCTGTGTGACTGCGTGCAGGGCGGCCACCGACCACTGTCTGCTGGAGATGCTGCCCAGTTGTGCCGAGAGTTTTCCAGCGCCCGGGGAGCCGGTGACCGGGGTGATGCAGAGTGCAGAGGGCTGCTCTTTGGGCGGCGGAGGCCCTGCGGGGTTCCGGTCGTCCGGCCCCTGCTCTGCGTTTTCCGGGGTGGGGGTGGGGGACGCTGCCGGAGGGCGGGTGCAAGGCGGGCCGGCCGATTCCGAGGAACAAGCGCTGCGCGGCCGCGGGGCGCGGACCGGGAGCTGCGGCCGGGTCTGCCCGCGCCGGGGAGGGAGCAGACGGCGAGGCGGGCGCCCCGGGGCCGCCGCTGCACCGACTGCGACCGCGTGCGGGGAGCGGGGCCCGCACGGCGACGCCGGGATCCCGGGGGGTGGGGAGGCGGCTGGGACGCGGAGACGCGGCCGAGGTGTGAAGACGCGGACCCTGGAACCGTGCGGGGAACAGAAGGGAAGCTGGCGTGGAAGCGCAGGTTGCGTGCGCTCCCAGGGAGCAGTGACCACAGCCCACTGCTTACTAAATGGAAAAAGAATCACACAAATGACATCTTATCTTTGCAAAGATGAAAGTTCTTGGTTTTTTTGGTTTTGTTTTGTTTTTGTATTTTTAAATTGCAGCTCCAAGTGGCCACTCTAAAGAGAGGGCCACCCGAGGCTTTGCAGGGGTGGGGTGGGGGAGTGCTGTTTCCAATGCAGGTCTTCCCCCCCTCCCCGCCATTTCTCCAAATTGGTAATAAATGTTGCAGCTTTTCTTTGGCTGCCTTTCAAGTGGAGGCATGCACTACAGCATCACCTGGTCAGTGGCTCCAGAATAGGATGTCTCGTTTGGTAGGAGGTTGACGCAAGTTCAGATTTATAATCTAGAAAGGAAAGACCCTCCTGTGGGCAGGTTGCTAGTAGGAGAGGGATTAGTTTTAAAAGAGGGTCCGGAATTAATTGTGCCCTGGGTTCAGGCTTCGGGAAAATTACAGAAGGATCAGGGACAGCTGTATGGGGAAAAGCCATGACTGTTTGCTTTCAAGAAGGCATTTTCATTCCTGCATTTACCTATGAAACGTCAGGCTTTAGCAGGTCTGTTTAGCAGAGCAGTTTTTCTTGGCTGCAGGGGTTTTCTGTTTTGTTTTGTTTTTGTTTTTGTTTTTCCCATATACCCAAGCTGCTGGGACTCAAACATCAGCTACAGATAGTTTTTCTTTTTTTCTCTTTTTTTTCATAAGCATAAAAAGTCAAGGGGCATGCCAGCAAATCTTGCATGTAATGTTGCAGAGGTGAAAAGGATTCAGGGAGAACAGTTTGGCCCTGTAAGAAAGGAAGCAGGGTCTAAAAGTCTCATTTCATTCACATCTAAAAACCAGTGGCGTGTTTTCCTCAGAGAAAGATCTTTGAAGTGAAGCAGAACTGAAAAGTTTTCCTTGAGAGTTACGTTCTAAATAAATTATACTTTATTATTTAGGAAACGCCAGATTTTATAAGGAGTCCTATAGGCTACGGCCCTAATTCTGTATGTTTTAGGATTCCATCAGGAATGTTTACTGGTCCCTTCTGTACCTCATGCTTTCCTGTATCAACTCAGGACTGAGTTTCCCAACTCGGCTGAATATTCTATGAAAAAATTGCCACCCCAGCTAGAAGCAGGCACTCTTTTCTGCTCCCTAACTCTTGGTGCAGAGTTTTGATGAGGTGTGAGAGTCTAGAATGTTAAAACTTTCTCCTTTAGGGCTTCCTTGGTGGCGCAGTGGTTAAGAATCCGCCTGCCAATGCAGGGGACATGGGTTCGAGCTCTGGTCCGGGAAGATCCTACGTGCCGCGGAGCAACTAAGTCCGTGCGCCACAACTACTGAGCCCGTGTGCCACAGCTACTGAAGCCCACATACCTAGAGCCCGTGCTCCGCGACAAGAGAAGCCACCGCAGTGAGAAGCCCACGCACTGCAATGAAGACCCAACACAGCCAAAAGTAAATGAATAAATAAATGTATTTTTAAAAAACCCAACTTTCTCCGTTGTAACTGACAGGGACAAAGTTGGGTTTTTATCAGTAAACTAAGCTGATATAATTTATAGGGATATACAGGAAGCAGATGTCTGCCTTGGCAAGTTGCCATTTTTATAGCCTTGTTCCAAGCATAAACCACACTTTTAAATAATTAGTTACTAACTAATGAGATCCAAAAATAAGTTGTCAAAATAGAAGAAGGGGGTAGACTTTTGAGTGACCAAGGGTCTATTTTTTTAAAAAATCCATTTTGAACAGGGGGTGGGGGGAGGAATTAGTGTTCTCCAAGACCATTAATTAGTGCGATTTCAGTCAGCGCCTGGGGCTTTACCTCTTCTCACTGAGCCTCTCTCTGGTGATGAGTATTTGGAGGGTTTTTATTGCTTTGTTAAAATGAAGTCTTTTGCTTGGGGGGAAAAACCAACAACTCCACAAAAACCAAGTTTGTCAAGGAGCTTTGGTGACTTGTCTCCTCAATACTATTAATTAGTTCCCTCTCCTAAGGAAGAGACAAGAATCCCATCTCTTCATGATTTTTTTTTTCTTTCCCCCCTCTGGTCCGTTAGCTTGTTTCTGTGTCCAGTATTCGTAAACTCCATCCAGATTCGACCGGTAAAACTGTATTTGTGTTCTTAGGGAAACAATTATAGTAAGTGCCCCTTTTTCTCCAAAATGGTTGAGAATGGAGTGTTTTGATTAATTAAATATTCCTATTAAAGTTTTTTAGTTTTGATATAATTTGCCAGTTTACAAAGAAACACAGGCTATAAAAGAAAAGATACGTAGCTAAATCTTTAAGACACTGCTGAATTATCTGGGTCACGGGATCATTGCTGGATCGCTTATTACTCAGTAAATATTCTTACAGGTATGAGGTGCTGGGTAGATAGCCCGACCTTTGGAGTTTAGGGTTTGGAGGGGAAGACGGACATTCAACAAAGATTCCCGACCGATGCAGAGTTCATTGTTGGGATGGCAGTTGGGATAGGCTCTTTTGGGCTGTTGGAATTCAGTACTTCATTCATTAGTTCATCCAATCTGCCAGGACTTCAATGAGGACCACCTACAGTATTGGGTACAGAGCAGCAAACAAAAAATATGTAGAGCAGTTGTCTGCAAGCTTCATTGAAACTGATAGTCACCAGTGCTGGTTCAGATAAAGGTTCCAGGGGTCACCGCAAAGACATCGGGGGTTGGACCTGCAACTCTGGATGTTTTGCAAGCACTGAAACAAGGCTGATTCAGGTGGCTTTTGTACCACGCTGAGAAACAGTGCCATGGAATGGGTTGAATTGTTCTGTGGCATGCTTTAAAAATGATATTTAAGTCAATTTGGGGGGGGCATGCAAAAAATTTAAAGAATCATTCTGAGATTGGCAGAGCTAGAAGGGGTGGTTGAGAATTTCTCCTTCAAGGGTTCTTTAACTGGTTTGGAGGGCCTGTGATCCCTTGGAAATCAAATGGACAGTTTTTTGTGCGCTTAAGGGGATTCTGGGGGGAGAGGGTCTGTAAGTTTTAACATATTCTTAAAGAGGACTGGACACCCCCCATTCCCACCCCCAAGGTGAAGTCCCACTGTGTGACACTGTCATGTCACAGATGAGGAAACTGAGGCACTGGACAACTCCAGGGGGTGCCAATCAGGCTCTCCCCTGTGGACTTGTGTATGGTGGCAGCCTTGAGAAAAGAAGGTCTATATTCCTTCACTGTTGTGATCTATGGGGGCTCTTTGAGGGATGTTTCTGAATTCAGAGTGGATCTTATAATTGATATGTACATTTAACCTAGGGCGTCTTTTTGTCTTTTTTATTCTAGAAAAGCTGTTCTTAAATAACTTGTGTGTTTTACAGTGAATGCCACTGGATAATCAAGGAAAAGAAATGGAAGTTACTGGAAGAACTGGTGCTCCAGGGCCATGAGGCCTCTGGGCCTTCAGCTTTTCCAGTGACTTATCCCAGATTGCAGTTCCCTTGCAAGTTTGAGTTAAGGATGACTAAAAATCTTCCGTCTGGTACTTTAACTCTTTTAGTCTGTGAAGCACTTGCTTGTTTTATTTCTCTAATCCTTGTTTTGATGGAACACGGTGGCCTCCGCTAAATGTAGAAAATAGGCAGGTGACTCCACGGAAGAAATGCCCACGATCTAGAGGGCTTGAGGGAAACATGGTAGAGAGGAGACTTGTCATCTTCTCTTGTATTCTTTGTAGGTGTAGATCATGACTGCCAAAAAAGAACATGAACCAAACAGAGTGAAAATTGATGAATGATGAGTTAGGGCGATTATCACATGAATGAAGCTGGTGAAAGACAGACTAACTGCCCTTGCCTTTAGCTGAGTTTTAATATTTCTTAAGTGGTTCCAGCCTTTGCTGTGGGTGATCTTTTGCCTTTTCCTGTGGGATCCAGAGTGTGTTGTTCTATCACCTTTGTTTGTTTTAAAAATGTAACTTAAATGAATGGAAATGTCCTACTGTTTTAAGAAAGCTTAAAGGGTATGGTTTTCCTGAAAGAATTAAGTTTAAGAGGCATGTTGCGATTCACATATCTTGGTGAGGGAAGCAAAATCATTGACCAGAATCCTCTGATTCAGAATTTTGAGTTGGGCTTGGATGGGAGAAATTGTCGGTCACTCTTTAAAGCATCTAATTAATAACTAAAAAACTTCCCTGGCTTGGAAAGTTATCCTATTGCCCCTTAGAAAAGCGGCCACCTTCTTATAAATGTTGGAGACATTTGTAGATGTGGCTTGAAGGAGTAATGTGACACTTGGATTTCTCGCCGTAAGCACAGCTGGAAATGGAGATATTTAGACCATTTAATAACAAATGCCCAGTAGGATTTTGGGAAAAGTCCCCCATTATGGACAAGTCCCTTTCTCCTCCTTTTGCACGTGTAGACAGAATTCGCCTGGCTTGTTACTAGCACTTTGAGGCCTTTTTGCAAGAAAGCCTGCGGGTAAGGGGTTTCCAGATTTTGAACTGGCTGATGCCCTAGGCAGCTCCTCAGGTGACAAGTGAAGTGGCCTTCGGAGTGGGATTTCCGTTTTCCCCTTCTTATTTGAAATTGACGGCGCTGCTGTTTTTGCAGGGGTTCCTGGTCGCCCAGAGCTGAAGTAATGAGAAGGCGTCATGGAGGCCCAGTCCCAGAGCTCCACGACCACTGAGAAGAAGAAAGTGGAGAATTCCATAGTGAAATACTCCACTCGACCAGACGTCAGCGAGAAAGCCGTGGCCTCCAGCACCACTTCCAATGGTGAGCGGCCACGGGGATTACCAGCAGTCAAGCCTTCAGCCCTTTTCTGTGCTCTGCATTCCTTGCGAGTTGAGCATTTGCACCTGGACCCGTGTTTGTGCTCTGAGAGCTGAAGAGTGCAGATGGAGGTGGAGGTCGGGGTGCGGGCTTGGGGTGGGCAGGCTTTAGCCATCTCTGTTTTGGCGCTGAAACTACACGTTTTCTTCCAAATTTGCTAATTCGAGATGTAAATGTGATAGGTTATTTATTATAGGAAGTTCCTGTTTTGGCATTTTGGAAATCATCTTGATGAGTCTGGCTGGGATTCAAAATGCTTTGCATTTCACATGGAAACTCTCCCCTCGTCGGGATAATCAGTTATCAGTTATTACAAAAGACACAAGAGCTGCCTTGTCCAAATTACTAATAGGGTCCCCTGCAGACCCCAAACCCTAAGGAGTCTGCTCTAAAGGATTTTAAAAATTGTTAACGGTTGAGCCTCATCTAGTTTCTGAGTTGCAGGTTTTGCTGTTGGCATATAAAAATTTAACGTCCTTAATTTGCGTTTAGAGATACAGAAAGCCAACTGTTTTACATGCTGTATGTTTTAATATTTTAAGCAAAGTGTTGAGAGGCATTTCAATTCAAGCATGGAGCACTGAAAATAAATTCCAGAGCCCCCTCTGGTAAAAACAGACTGAATAAGTTAAGAGTAACCTTCACTTCCTTTCCCTGCCTTTCGGCTCTTGAAGGCCAGCAGCGCCTTGGCTTTTTGTAGATTTCATAGCCACCCCTGGCCTCTGCGAATCGCTGTCCGCTTTGCCATGTGCCCTTAGGAAGAATGGGCTGGTCTCAGTCCTGGACACTGCCTACCTGGGTACAAGGATTTGCATCTGCTGAGCCAACCTGCTCCCTGCCTCCCTGTGCATTTATATTTTATTTATTCCAAAAAGATTTGACTAGGTTGATTTCCAATTTTTTTTTTTTTTATAAATTTATTTATTTATTTTTGGCTGCGTTGGGTCTTCGTTTCTGTGCGAGGGCTTTCTCTAGTTGCGGCGAGCGGGGGCCACTCTTCATCACGGTGCGCGGGCCTCTCACTATCGCGGCCTCTCTTGTTGCGGAGCACAGGTTCTGGACGCGCAGGCTCAGTAGCTGTGGCGCACGGGCTTAGTTGCTCCGCGGCATGTGGGATCTTCCCAGACCAGGGCTCGAACCCGTGTCCCCTGCATTGGCAGGCAGATTCTAAACCACTGCGCCACCAGGGAAGCCCCTCCAATTTGTTTACATACAATGGGAGGTGAGAATCTGCTTTGGAAGGTAACAGCCCAGAAGTGTAGGCTGTGAGGGCAGACATCCAGTAAAAAAGCTGCACCTTCCTGTCTGAACTGTGGCATTGCCTGGCCCTGCTCTCTGTGCCCATCCTGGTCCACAGTGTGTGCTGCTCTCTTTTCTCCTTCCCCAGTGTCACCAGTGCGCACTGCTGGCTTGACCAGGCCAGGGGAGGGGCTGGCATTAAACCTTTCGGCTAATGAGTCCCATTTTGAATTGATTCTTAAGGGAGATCTATTTATGTCTGAGTTAAAATAATGAATTTACTTTACATACATACGAAACTATATTGCTCTCTTGATTCGTGGTCTTTCAGGTCAGGACTAGAGCTTATTTTAATAGAGCCAACTTTTTGCATTATTCCTGTGATGAGGTTATAGAAGGCATATTTTCTCCTTAAAAAAGCATGCTGTGGCCCTTGTTTCTTTTCTCTGGAATTTGTAAAAATTAGACATGTCTCTTATTTCAGAAATAGAATCAGTCTATGCCATGTAGGTGATTTGGTAATTTTAATAGCAAATTTGTAGGAATAATCGCTTTCTGGATATCATGCTTCATGAAACATCAACGTTGGGTGATTTTTATAGCGGTGTGTGTGAGTGTCAGTGCGTGTGAATGAGTGAGCATGTGTGTAAGTGTGTGCGTGAGAACAGGCTGCGCCACGTGGAGCCTCCATAAACCACTGTCCTTTCTGTGAATTTCAGCGGAGTAACAATAGCGATCTGTCCTTGTGAAGGTGCTGCCACTTTGGCGATTCCGGCCACTGGACACCTGCTGGGCAGGTTTTTGGTGCTGTTGCATTTGTCTGGAGCTACTCTGACCATGAGTTCTGCTCATTAACCTGCTTAGGGTGACCAGGAACAGAACTAACCTAATCAGCCCAGCAGCCAGGAAGCCACCGGGGAACAAGCATCCAGGGAAGAAACAGTCATGGTTTATAAAAGTTAGTCCTTGAGTCCGAAGTAACCACAGAACTGACTCCGAAACCGAATTCCATGGGCTTCCCACCCTGACCAGCCTGGGTCCTTGAAGCACCTCCTAAATGGGTGTAAGACACGTCCTATCTTGGGGCAAAAACCTCAGGTTTGCAGGACTCCTGCGTGAATGATAGCTGTCCTAGAATCCTGTGAGCTCTGACCATTTTTTCAGTGTTCTGTTTCTTGTAAGAGATTGACTCCTTTTTGTTTTGGAATAACATAAAGAGCCAACCAAATAAAGGAACATGGAAGTGGTGTTTTTGAAATATCAATGGCAATCCTGCTGGAAGATTCCAGGAAAACCAGCAAACAAGTTTAAAGATGGGAAAAATGGAGACAAAGGAAAATAAACTTTTTTCTTTGTGATTGCTTTACATAAGCAATGCTAATAATTGTAATGATTTTTTTTTTTTACAAAGTCCTCTGTAGGATTCATCTAACTAGTTCAGAGCCTCTTTATGGCCCCAGGATCATGCTTAGGAGGGTGTGGAATGGCCCAAATTCTTTGTTCTGCCAGCTTCTACCTGGTGGCACGCTGCCCTTTGCTCTCAGCTCTGGTCACACGGCTAGTCTGGGGGCTTTGGTCTGTGGTTTGGTTTGGGTGTAAGAGCTGGTATGGGGGGCAGGCTTTCAAAGGTTGGTATACTGTCATTGCTATGGTCATCCATCCGTCTGTCTATTCTGTCTGTCTCCCGTTCTGTCTTTTCTCTGCAAACATTTCAGAAGTGCTTGGATACCTCCACTGAGGCTCTTCACAAAAAGGAAATGAAAATTACTTGGATCCTATAATAGGGAGTACCAATTGCTGCTGTTCCCAGGGGATTCTTAGGCTTTCCTTACAAAGTTCTGCAATTCAGAGACTTGTAAATGAACAATGAAAAATGAGTTCGGCACCAAGATATGTTACGGATGTAACCTGTGTATTTCTTCTCCCGTCCACAATTTCAAGATTAAAATAAAACAAACGAAAACGTTTTGCTATTGGCGCTGTGTTAGGTTGACTTAATTAACTTTTCCAGGCATTATGTGCTGCAATTTATTCCTGATTGTGAGCCTTCCAGCCAAACCATGCACATTCCTCTGCATGTCCTTACAGATCTGTTTTCTTACTTTTCTCAGCTGAGTACCTACTCCTAGAATAACAGTCATGCAGAGTTTTGTTTAAACGCACACATACACATGAACCAAAATGTATGGTTCAAAAACCTTAAACAACATTTTAAGGAAGGATTTGCCTTTTAACATTGAAATTTAAAATAACACAAGTGAAAAACTGTTCTAAATCTTCTATGGATAAAACACAGCCAAACTGATTTTTGTAACATTTAAGAACCTATATCAACATATGAAGCATTCAGTATACTTATTCAGGAACCACAATGTTTGCTTCATGTGTTATAGTTTGATTTTAAGCTCTAGTGTTATTTATTAAACATAAATGACAAAAGAGAAGACATTCAGTTTTCTGAATATTTGTTCAGTGCAGTTGACATGTAAATGATCATTTTTGGCATCCAAGATGGTGTCTTTCACATATAAAGTGTGCATTCACATATTAGGTGTCATTGTTTACTTAAAAATCTCAAATCTGTTAATATGCTAGTACCTTAAGTAAAATGCCTTAATGATCTGTTTTTTTCAGGTATGGATTCATTACTTTCCAAGCTCCATATTATGTTTTGTAAATAATAGACATTTTTTTAATCTAGTTGTTCCAATGTATTAAACATTCTCATTGTCTTATAAACTTTCCTTTAACGACTTGCAAATACTGACTTTTCAGTGTGAAGTGTTTTATTTCATTTTTGGCCTATGATTTTTTTTAAAGGAGTAATCTGATATTTCTTATTAACCTACCACTCTGCTTTAAAAAAGAAAGCAGCTAATAATAAGCATATGTAGGTCCTGGTTTGGGGATCTTTTATCAGATCTGATAGTTATTGGGAACATACCTTAAAGTGATAGAAAGCAGAAATTATCTTAATGGTGATGCAATATGAAACCAAAGTTGATAGATTAATAATGGAGAGGAAGTTCCCTGTTCACTTTGATTCTTTCAAAAGGAGGGCTTCGTTCTCCTCTGCTTAAAAAAAAATTCTTTGAGGTTTCTAAGGGGAAAGCGTTGTGGTTTGCAAATATGTAGGAGATACTTTTTTTTTTTTTCTTTTTTTAACTTTTGGTCACTTCCTGGCCCTGTGATTTTCTTTCAAACTGTCCAATAACTCCTATGAGTGTTAATCAGGATATCTGTTAGTCTCCTGGCTGGGAATAAGATGGCTCAGAATTTTGTTAAGAGTTGGGAATTCATCGGCTGTTCACCGCCAAGATCTCTTGTCTCTTTTTGTCCTTTTTTATGGTAAGAGTTTATGTACCTAATTCTGCTCAGAAGTGGGTGGACAGTTCACACCAGAAAGCCTGTAGGTTGTGAGTTTTAGGTTTCCTGTCCCTTTAGATGTTCAATCCCTTTTTTCTTGGCCACATCCCATTTCCTAGCACATGACAGATGGACAGATGGATGGAAAGGACTTTAAGATAATGTGGTTTCACATTGTAGGGTGTTGGATAGGAGCACCCCTGGGGTTTGGGTTGAAAGTTTGGGCTGAGTTCTGGCAACACCAAGGACTAGCTTGATGCGTGTGGGCGAATTCGCTTCTCAAAGTCTCAATTTCCTCATCTGTTTAGCAAGATACTAATTAGACCCACTTCACAGGATCTCCAGGGGGATTAAGTGAGGCAATGCCTGTACCTTTCTGGTAGGACTGCACACAGTAAGAGCTTAGCAAAACATCAGCCATTGTTATTAAGACAAAGCATGGGGATGAGTTAAATGTTATGAATCCAAAACAAAACGGTTGTGTTTTCTTGAAAATAGACATAGGTTTTGAAATTAAGGGGAAAACGTTTGGCAAAAGTAATTTTAAATTTGCTGGACTCTGTCTGAAAAATAGTTCAAGGTGTTTCACAAAGCCCCCAAATGACCGAGTTTACACATCTTAAGGAAGAACTATTAAAAAAAAATTTTTTTCTCTACCTTCCTTCCAAATGCCTTCTCAAGCCAGAAAACAAGGAAGGCAATTTTGAGAAAATTCATTTTGATTTCTTTAACCTGGAAAACTACCATTGATTATATGTCTTAACACTAGAAACAGCATATGGTACATCCCTTTTCTTGAGTCTCTTTTTGGGGTAAACTGTTTCCTTTCAGGTTCGTGGTACCCATTTATAGGGTAGTTTGTGCTGCATTAAATTTTATGCTTTTTAAGAGAGCTTTCATGTTTTTAAGCCAACTAACTCATGGCAAATAATCTGATTCTCATAAGAGCCCTGGCTCTTTTGAGCTCCAAACTCATGTGTTCCTTTCCCTGGCAACCTCTGTCTTCTTATTTTGGCTGAGGGTATCAGCTTCCCTGTGGTCATCCAGGCTTGAAACCCCACGGTCACCTTTGACCCCTTCCAACCTCCGGCTTCCCGTGTCCTACCAGTTTTAAGGTCCTGGTAGATTTTCCTCTGTAATTATTCACCCACGTGTCCCTTTGGGCCACCCTACTGCACAGTGCTATTTCAGACCTCACTACCTCATGCCTAGACAGTTAAAGTGACCTTCTCTCCAATCGCTCGGCCCTGATTCATGGAGTTGCTCCTGCCCAGTTAATCTTTTTACAGTTATGCCACACCCCTACTCTAGAACCTTCTGTGATTCCCAGCTACTTATAAAATAAGGTTCAAAATCCTTCGCTTAATATCGAGTTATCTTCCGAAATCAGACCCCAGTCTGAGTCTCCAATCTCTCCCATCTGATTTACTGTGACTCTGCTTTCCCATCTATAACCTGTGCTTTAGCCAATTAGAAGGGCTCCTTGCCTGCATTCACACTGCCCCTGCATAGAAGGACCTTTATGCTTAACATCGGTGCACGTTGCATGTTTACCTTCTTCTCAAATGCGACTCTGCCCTCCCAACTCTTTCTCTTTCCATATCATCTTGTGTCCTTTGGGGAGCTACCTAATAACACTTGGTTTGGGGAGGCTTATTTTATTTATTACTGCTTGAATCAATAGACTATATTTTAGAGACGTTTTAGATTTACAGAAACATTGATCAGAAAGTACAGAGAGCTCTTATATACCCCTTCGCCCCCTCCCAGTTTCCCCTCTTATTAACATTTTGTAAGGGTGTAATACGTTGGTTACAATTGAGGAAGTAATATGGATAACACGATGATTAACTACAGTCCATGGTTTCCATGAGGGTTCATTCTTTGTGTTGTGTGTCCTATGGGTTTTGACAACTATATATAATGTCCTGTAGCTGCCATTATAGACTAGTGGCACTCCTAAAATTTCCCTGTTCCCCATTCATTCATCCCTCCCACCTTCCACATAACACTTCAAACTTTTCGACTTAGCACCTGGTTTGTCTTTTCCCTGCCTCCACCTCATCCTCCTTTAGTATTTTGGGCTTGGAGGACCCCAGCCTACATAGTACACAGAACTGCCAGAACTTTCCTCGGCTCAGTGGGGCAGGGGGCATGTGCAGAACAGCAGTGGTGTGGATGCCAGGGTTCGACCCTCGCTCAGCCACTTCATCACTGTGTGATCTTGGGCTAATTACTTAACATCTCTGAGGCTGGCACAGTAAGTACTCAAACATGGTAGCTATTTTTAGGAATAGTAATAGCCTCTTCTGGATAAAATCTGGCAGGATTTAATATAGTGACACTTTTCATCTCACTCCTTTCAACACAACATCATTTGTTAATAATCTGTGCATGGTTAAGCTTGAATCTGATGGAGAGAGTTAGAGGGTGTTGGCTTACAGAAAATCCTTAAAATGTGGCGGTCGTCAGGACCTAGCTTAACAGACAAGGAAATGATAGGAGCTTGGATCAGGAAACAATACCTCAAGTCACTGATCCTGAAATTGGCACAAGTTGGATTTAAAGAATCACATTTTCAGGTCTACCCCTCATTCATAAATACGCCTTCACATTATGGGATGAAGTCAGTAATTCTGTGCAAATGGGCTTCCCTGAGGCCAGGCTGCTCTTTTCTCTTGCGTATAGCTATTGGATTTCTCCTCCGAAAACAATTCTTGGGTGCTCCGAGAAATCAGGAATAAATCTCAATCCCTTCTTGCCACAGTTTTCCAGACTTGGGAGTGAAAAGAAGCCACAGCATTATGTGTTCAGCTTGTGGGAAGTTTCTGGGTTGCCCTGATTACTTGTGATCCAGTGATGTGAGTATTTCACAGTTTCAGTGATAAATTGGTCAGAATCAGAAACAGGAACCAAAGAGTTGAAACTCGGGGCCAAAATGGAGCTCGTGGGAGGGCAGTGTCTCTCTGGGGCGGTATCTCGGTGGCCTTCTGCTGGGTACCACTTTGAGCCCCTACTTGGTGGGGAGGGCTTTTGTTCCAGGGCTGCTAGAGGGTGAGACCGGGAGCGCTGGGAACCACGAGGGTCCCAGGCAGAGAAGGAGGTGGGTGATGGTGAAAGCAAAACCCTTCCCGTTATCGTATTTACGTGGAAATCTTGCCAAATCCACCTGCTGTACTTTCTATTTTTAAAACTTTACATACAGCATCATTTACCTTTTTTTGGCATACACTTCAATGAGTTTTGACAGATCCATAAAGTTCTGTAATTACCACCACAGTCACGAACCCCAAGGCCCGCCCCCCCCGCCAAATTTTGACAAATACTTGTTTTTAAACTCAGTGTAGTAATAGTTACCTTATATCAGTTACCACTGATAATAATAGAAAGCATTAGAACTGTAGAAGTTGCTTGATGTTATGGGTTTTTTGTTTTTAAAAAAAATCCGTGAGTTTTTAGACCCTGTTCGCTATACTCACTGTTAGTTTTCTTTTCCTTTCTATCTAAATATTTCATCTTGAATTGGTAGTAGAACTAATATGTTCTTAAAAACTGCCCAGAAACATATAACCTTCTGCCTACCAGTCTGAATCTTTTTTGAGTGTCCAATCAATGTATTGTTTCCTTTTAGGCCAGTTGAAGATGCCATTTTATACTTAAAGCTACAAGGCAGTCATATTAATGAGGGGTTTTGTTGTTGTTGTTTTGCTACCATGAATGAATTGCAGGAGAGTGTTAGAATGAGAACATTTAATGCAGCTCTAACCTAGAAGAAAAGTATCCAAGGCTTTGTTAAGTCTTTCTCTTTTTTGTTGGTAACATCATTCTTTTCCCTTTTACTTTTATAGATAGGACTTCATCTCAGGTAGGGGAAATTTTTCTATAAAAGTTATTCTTACTCTGACTTAGGCTGCTGTTCTTTTTCCTTTTTCACTCTTTTTTTTTTTCTCTTTCTTTGACTCTTTCCTCTTCTTGGTCTCTTTCTTTTTTTTTCCCCCCCTTTAGTTGTAGAAAGTTGAGTTCCATCCCAATTATTAAATCTTAGGAGACCATTCCCACATGGTTCCGTAAATGGTAGCTTCATCCTGCGTTCTTTCATCTCTTCCCCTGCTCTCTGGCTTGACAGTTGAAAAGGTCTGACTGTGCCACACAATGGTTTGATTGGTTTCTCTGGGGGAGACTTTTCCCTGCCTCATCATTCGCCAGGCAGGTGGACCAGAAAGTCTCTTGATTCTTTTGTTGCCTCTCAAAGTCCGAGGTCTTTGACTGAATAAATCCGCCGTCATGGGATAATTTGCTAAAAGGAGTCTGAAAGATGTGAGAGAAAAGCCTCCCGACTTGGGTGCTGCATTAATGAAATCACGGGGCCTTGGAGTTTGCAATTGAAAAATCACCAGGAATGCAATGGGTGGAGACGGGGCTTCTTTTATTTCCCATAATAAACTTTTAGTTCTATCATTTAAAGCACGCCTAGCCCTTTGCTGGCCCACTGGCCCGAGTGTGGTTTTTTTTTTTTTTATTTTTTTTATTTATACCCATGTTTCAGGGGACAGCCCTGTCCAGCTGAAAGCCATTTGGGTGCTGTGTCTAGTTAGTCATTAGATTATTACTAGTAGATGGAAAGAATTCCATATGACAGGACTAAGGTTGAGTTAACACAGGACGAAAAGTAATTTACAAATAGGCTGTCCCCAGCCATCTTTGTAGTCCCTGATAAGGTTTCATTTCAGAATGGATAGGCGACACTTCCACTTACGGGCCCATTCTGCGACACCTGTGATAACAGCTTCTGGATCCTAATTGAAATTGGTTTCAAAATGGATTTTCACTTTTCTCTGTCTGTGGAAAATATTGAATGGACTCAGAGCTGCCACAGAGAACCCCGGACCTTGGAAAATGGAGCGGGAGGCTAGGATCATCTTTCATAACAGTGTCGATGATATGACAGTTTTGTTATCTGTCTTATTAATGAAATCATTGATCATCTGATGAGGGAGATAATAAACTACATTTCCCCCCCCACCAGTGCTCCCGAAACGCAATTAGATTCGGATTACCAATAAGGAGGGGGGAAAAAAAACAAACAAGTGTGGAACTCAAGTTGTCAAGGTCGATGAAAAGTTTTCCTTACCCAAGGGACCATTTCAGATCAGAACATTATGAGTGATTGCAACCCAAGTATTTTGAAATTATAGAAAGCCAGCGTTGTATTTGAAGACTATCTTTTTGTCCAAGTCACCAGCATTTTTAGTAAAGACCTATAAAGTGAAATTCACAAGTAGGAAGGGCGGTTCTGAATTAAGTGCTTTGTAATGGGGAGAATGGGGAAAAAATCCCCAGATTCTCTCCTCCACCCCTAGGGTGAAGGGATTTAGGGCTTGTCCTGGGTGGGTATAGTGGGCGAGGAAGACCAAACTGAAGGAAAAGTACCTTATTGTCTGTCCCTCTCTTAAAGCGCTCTGGGAATCCTAGTAAGATGGGAATTCGGTTTGGATTTAATGAGGTGGCTCTATTGTTTGGTGTTGGGCTGCTTTGGAATGTGCCCTCTTGTTCCTCTCCAAGGAGGGGAAGAGATGCTGATGACTCTCATGTTTCATGGTGAATTGTATTCTTAGGTGTTTCTCCATTCTCAGAGCCAGCAAGGATCAATCCAGTCCCATCTGAGCTTGAAAGAGGAGCTGTGATCAAAGGCTCTAATGATGTCACTGGTCTCTGGTGATTGATTAGGAACAGAAGTTCTGGAGAATTCTGCCTTTCCTTATCATTTCCAATTCATTAGTGTCTACCATTAGGGTAGCTAGCTCTTCATTTCCGTAAAATTATAGAAAAGAATGATATATAAAATATTGTATTTTTCTTCTGGGTCTGTCTATCTATCTGTGTCTATTTTTTTTAAAGTTTATTGCAACCATGGCTGCCTTTTATAAGCAGTCTTCCCCTTTAAGTATACTGCAGAGAAGTAGAGTTCACTATATAAATTGGGGTAAGTATTTGGGAATTTAAATTGAGATAGTATTTGAGAGTGAAAACAGTCCCATTGTTTCCAAAGCAGTTTAAGCATATATAGGTAATTACATGTTAGGTCAACATTAAATATATTTAAATATTTTATTACCTTGGAAATTTATGATTTTAGGACTTTTTAAGTTCTTTTAGTTATTCTTATGGAACTATCTAACATTTTTCCTCTTGCCATTGAAAAATAAAAACAAATGCATTTCATGCCAAGAGGTGACAAATCTTACAACTGGGGAAGATGCAACTTGAAAGAAAATCATAAAAAACCGAGTGAGAGCCTGAGAGATCTCTTTCTGGAACTGCTCTTGACTGGACTGTAACTATTGGCTTAGATCCACCTGGGGTGGGGATTGATTGCAAAAGCAATGAAAAAAGTTCTGTTTTGGAAGGCTCTGCAGCCCAAGGAAGAAAAGTTGAATGGAAAATGGAGAATGTGAATTATATTAAAGTGACTGTTACCTTCTATGGTTTGCTGTTGATTGTCAAGGACTATTGCCTCCTGCTTGCTTAGAGCTAATTCCTTTCATAGAAAACTTCATTTTGAGAACTGCTCTCTGAGTAGGACTGATAAATGTGTTTATAGTCTAGGGTGAGTATCTAAAGAGAAGTGATCATGCAAATGAGCCTTTGGGAAAAGATGGTGAGGCAATTATGAATCCTAAGCTTTAATGGATGTCAAAGACTCCCCTTTCACAGAATATTTTTGTTCTATTGGCAGTGATAAGAAAAATAATCCCAGACTCTTGCCCGTAACCAAAAGAGAACTTCTAGAAAGAATACAACAAAGGCACGGTTAAAATAATGGGACTTCCAGCAATGTAAACAGTTTCTGGTAAAACAGGAATCTAATATTCAGTTGAAGATTTCTTCCAAGCATTTAAAAACTAGAAAACACACAGTGGCCCATTTCACATTAAGTTTAAATCAAATCTGTCTTTAAAAAAACTAATGTTTCTAGGCTTGTTTTCAAATTCTGGCAAGATTTAGAGCAGTAGAAAAGTTCCTTTCATATAAATGTTGACAGCAGTTCCGGTGGAGGCTAACAATGTTTTATAAATAGAGTTTGCTTAGCAAAAACCATATGTACGCCTAGTGAAATAAGCTCACATTTATTTATGTTTTGATTTATAGAAAACATGTGCCCCTTGACAAAGCCTTTGGGCTCTTTTCCGCAATTAAAAGGAATCATGCTTGAGAAAAATAGCTACCGTCTTAACGGGAAACTTTTTCACATCAGTTGAAAGCATTTTCTTTGATCACTTTCACACAAATTGAGAATATTTTCATCCATCAGCTTTACCCCCAAAATTGGGTGAATTGAAAAAAAGATGTCTATAAATATGTACACATACACACACATATCAGCATATATATTGGTTGAATATTGGGGAATCCCAGATTTTTAAATCTTGGGTAATATGAAAGTGGTAGTGTACAGTTTTGTTTTGTAGCAGGAATTATTTTATTTCATTTTTATTAAAAAAAATTTATTGATGCTTATTCTTGCTGTGACTAGTGTTGGTGCAGCATACGGTGGTCTCCTGTTTGGTTTGATTTGGGTTTTTCAGACTGAAGACGGGCACAGATTCTGTATGTACCTGTTACTCGGCCTTCATCTAGCTAAAATAGCTGAAAAATATCTCTATCTTGTTTCTTTTTCGAGCAACAACAGACAATAAGGCAAAAGAAGGATAAGAAGGTGGTTTGCAAATCTCTCATCCCTGTCCTTTGAAGAAAAGACTTCAGAAGTCTTTTTTGTATTTTTTTTTTTAAGAAAAAGACTGTATACTTTAGTTAAAAAGATGTTCCTTTTGCTTATTGATCTTTCAGGAAGTTCAGGATTGGGAGCGTGTTGCTGAGAAGAAAAAAAGCCCTTTTTTACCTTAAGAAAGAAGTGGTTATATTTGCTGGGACCAGGCTACAAAATACTGTTCTGTTTCTATGCTAGACTAGACTGGATCAGTGGTTTTCACACTGCTGGAGGGGGTGGGAGGAGGGTGCGGAGAAAGTCAGTGTTTAAATATGAAAACCTCGGGTTTCCCTGGTGGCGCAGTGGTTGTGAGTCCGCCTGCCGATGCAGGGGACGCGGGTTAGTGCCCTGGTCCGGGAAGATCCCACATGCCGCGGAGTGGCTGGGCCCGTGAGCCATGGCCGCTGAGCCTGCGTGTCCGGAGCCTGTGCTCCGCAACGGGAGAGGCCACAACAGTGAGAGGCCCGCGAACTGCAAAATAAAAAAATAAAAATAAAAATGAAAACTTCATGATAAGTGAGTATACTAATGATACAAGTACAAATCTTACATGTAAGGGCTAGTATAATTTGGTACCTTGTTTTAACTGGGGGTGGGTGGGTGGGTTTTATTTTTAGTTACAAGTGAGCGATTATATGTGCTTAAAAAAGTTAAATTAAAAACATTTTTTATTGAAGTATAGTTGATTTACAGTGTTGTATTAGTTTCAGATACATAGCAAAGTGATTCAGTTTTACATATATGTGTGTGTATATATACACACACACACACACACACACACACACACACATATACCTCTCTATATATCTATATATATAGATAGATTCTTTTTTCAGAGTCTCTTCCATTATAGGTTATTATAAGATATTGAATATAGTTCCCTGGGCTATGCAGTAGGTCCTTGAGAGTTAAATTTTTAGAGAAAATCTTTCTCATGAAGGTGATGTCAGTGTCCCACACCCTAGGAAAGCCTAGCTCCTAGCACCATGCACTCAGGAATAAGTACCATTGAGTCTGGTGGCTGATATGTCTAGGCCAGCATGGCATGTAAGAGGAGTGAACCATCTTTTACAGTATGGGGGCTTCATTGGGATGCAGGAACCCTTGAGGTTCATGCTTCAGAGAATGGGCCAACCCTCTGAAATTACTTTATGCAAGGCTTTATGGGCCTGAGCCTATATCCTCTTTGTTCAGGTTCTTAAAGAGACTTGTAACCTAGTATTTGCCAGAGCCACTGGTCTGTAGGTAGGCTTTGGAGCTCTGACTTTCTTCAGGGAAATACTGATTGAATGATCAGAATTGCTCTTTGAAAGAATGATGGTCTATGAGAAGAGAGCCTCTTAAGGATGAGAGGAGATGAAAATGAATCTTTCTCATGTAAAATGTGATGTGATAACCATAGTTGTGACCCAGATTACTTTATAGAGGCCACACATTAGGAAGTCAAAAGACTGCTTCCACATCACTTTATTGTTTTAAACGAGGAACCTGAGTATCTGATTTAAAGAACTCTTCCCCACGAAACTCTGTGTCTATGACATTCACCTAAGGTTCCCTAGGAATTTAGAAGAGTGAAAAATGACAGGAAAGATGTCAGGTAGATGAGAGGCACTTGAAAGGGATCAGTTAACATAATCTAAGTTGAAAAAGGGAAATCCACCATTCTCTTTCATCTGTATCAATCACATGTATGTGTCCCTCTTGGGTTAAAAGCCACCAAAGATTGTGTTTAGGCCAAGATGTGTGGTCACACTGTTAAGTCAAAATAATACCAAGTATTTTGGAGGGCTGTCTATAGATATTAGTTTCAGGTGCACGGGTGGGGAGATTTTTTGCCCCGTTTTGACTGAATTGCGGATAATTACACAGAGTTGCCACAAAAGCAGTGGATCCTCTGAAATCTGAGATGTGCGTGTCCTTGATTTAGACCTGGTATCCTTCGTTACCGACCTGATTTCCTGCACTGGTCTTCCTGGGAGTACGTGGGCATGGCTGGAAGGAACATTTGACTCCTGTGTGAGACTAACTCTTCCCAGACCACAGTCCTCTTTTAAACGTCCCAAACATCCTCCGAGAGGGGTCTGCCTGGTTCTCTGTTTGGCATCTGGTTTGATGTCGTTACATTTTATCACGGCCTCGCTGAGAGCTTTAGCAAGTTTCTTTGATGCTAATTTAGTCGCTTTAAACTCTGGAGTGGAAAAAAAAGAAACAAAACCAAGAATACAATAAACTTTGATTACTCGTCTCCTAAACACTGCATCTCTCAAGTAACCCATATTTGTCATTATTTTTTGAGAATGGAATTTATAGGGGGAGGCTGTTCAGATACAGCCCAGGGGAGGGGGCAGAGTCAAAGGCCAGAAGACACAGCCCTTCACAGGTTGCCTTGGGGAGATGCTGCACCCTCCAAGGAAGATGAGATGGTTCCTTATACTGTAATTATTAAAATAATACATTTTCAGGGAATTCCTCAGCAGGTCAGTGGTTAGGACTCGTCACCCTCACTGCCAAGGACCTGGGTTCAGTTCCTGGCCGGGCAACCAAGATCCCGCAAGCTGTGCCTCCAGGCGTCCAAAATCATAATCATAATCATAATCATAATGCATTTTCGAAAGTGTTTCAGTGAAAGTGGAACGTAAAGGGGTATGGGGAGTGAAGGATGTGCTCACCACAGCCCAAGACCTTAGAACTACCTTTATTATTCTCTGCTTTCCTCTCAAAGTTTTTGTGTGTGTGTGTTTAGTTTTATAAAAGGAATACCTGCTCATTGGGAAATTTAGAAACGCATAAAGAAAAACATGGTCGTGTCTGGGAATCTCACCACCCAGAGATAACCTTGGTTAACATTTTGGTATATTTTCAGGGTTTATATAACCTTGGTTAACATTTTGGTATATTTTCAGGGTTTTTTTCTCCATTTTCTATGTCAGGTACTATAGGTTCAGGTGACCATATGTTTGGGGGATATTTCTATGTCATGTGCTACTTTTCTCCAACCTGACTTTAATGGTGATGTAATTTATTCACCCACTCCTCTTATCATTTATGTTCTTCTTTTCTTCATCCACTTGTAAATAAGGATGTGGTGAAAATCCTTGAACAATCTGTATGCTTTGAATACCTCTTATCAAATTAACTCCAAGAAATGTAGCAACTTATATTTCCATCAGCTGTTTATGTGTGCTCACTTTCAGAAATGCTTATTAATATGAGTGAAATCTTTTTAAAGAAAATATGATCGGTGAAAACATCACCTCATTTTAAAAATGTTTTTCACTGAAGTGTAATATGCAGAGAGAAGAGTGCATATAGTGTAAGTGAGCAGCTTTGATGAATTTTCCCGATGTGAACACATCATGTAAACAGCACGCAGATCAAGAAAAAAAACACTACCAGTTTTTCTCTGGATATATGCCCAGGAGTGGGATTGCTGGATCATATGGTAGCTCTATTTTTAGGTTTTTAAGGAACCTCCATACTGTTCTCCATAGTGGCTGTATCAATTTACATTCCCACCAACAGTGCAAGAGGGTTCCCTTTTCTCCACACCCTCTCCAGCATTTATCGTTTGTAGACTTTTTTTTTTTTTTTTTGCGGTACGCGGGCCTCTCACTGTTGTGGCCTCTCCCGTTGCGGAGCACAGGCTCCGGACGCGCAGGCTCAGCGGCCATGGCTCATGGGCCCAGCCGCTCCGCGGCATATGGGATCCTCCCAGACCGGGGCACGAACCCGTATCCCCTGCATCGGCAGGCGGACCCTCAACCACTGCGCCACCAGGGAGGCCCCGTTTGTAGACTTTTTGATGATGGCCATTCTGACTGGTGTGAGGGGATATCTCATTGTAGTTCTGATTTTCATTTCTCTACTAGGTAGCGATGTTGAGCATCTTTTCACGTGCCTCTTGGCCATCTGTATGTTTTCTGTGGAGAAATGTCTATTTAGGTCTTCTGCCCATTTTTTGATTGGGTTGTCATACTGAGCGAAGTAAGTTAGACAGAGAAAGACAAATATCGTATGATATCTGATGTCGATTATATGTGGAGTCTAAAAAAAATGATACAAATGAACTCATTTACAAAACAGAAATAGACTCACAGAAGTAGAGAACAAACGTATGGTTACCAGTGGGGGAGGGAGGGGAGGGATAGTTAGGGAGTTTGGGATGAACACGTATACACGGCTATATTTAAAATGGGTAACCAACAAGGACCTACTGTATAGCACAGGGAACTCTGCTCAGTATTATGTAACAATTTAGATCGTTTGAAAAAGAATAGATACATATATGTGTATAACTGAATCATTTTGCTGTACACCTGAAACTAACACAACATGGTTCATCAACTATACTCCAATATAAAATAAAAAGTTAAAAAACATAAAATAAAAATAAAAATAATCCAAAAAAAAAAAAAAATCCTCCACCACTACCAGTGCCTGGAAAGGATGTCTCACGTCCTGGTCAGTTACTTCTCCGGCTCCAAGGGCTGGCTCTGTTCATCCCTTCTACTGCTGAGGGGCATCTGGATGGTTTCCAGCGTGAGGAGTGTTTGCTCTTAGGTACCTGCCTTTTGGTGGACCCGTGTGCACATTTCTATTGATTAGGTACCTAGAATAAAATTGCTGCATCCTAGGGGTGCATAGACGGTTCAGTAGTTTTCCCAAGTGGTTGTACAGATCATTTTTGCCAAACGAGGTATTTTCTATATTTTTCATCTTGGCCATTCTGTTGGCTGTGTAGTATTCAGTTGTGGTTTTAATTTGTTCCAGATGACTCTGGGAGTTAAACCTCTTTTTAGGTATGTATTGGTCATCTTAATATGCTCTTTTGTGAAGAATCTGTTGTGTCTGTTGGAAACTTTTTTTAAAATTTGTACTTCTTTGAGGGTAAATAACTATTTAGTAGTTGTTCTATCACTGATTTGAAATGATACCTATATCTGACATTGCCTTAAAATATTTTATAGCTTCTTATTCTGAACTCTTCTATGCTATTGACCTGTTTGTTCTTTAGCCAGTAAGTACCACACTCTCAGATGTTATGACATATATTTTATTTGAGAGTGCCGTTATTTTTATGATTCTTCCTTTTCAAATGCTTCTTGGCTCTTTTTCAAGTCTTTTCTTCTAGAAGAATTTTAGGACTTCTTCTAAAATTTGGAACTACTTGTTTATGAATTCATCCATACGTAGTAAAAGTATAAAAACATGAACGGATGCAATTAATTTCAGCAATAGAGGTTGCCTGTGGGGAGAGTGGAAGGGGAATAAGATGGGGAGGGTTCGGATGTATCTGTACCATGTTACTTCTTGAAAGAGAAAAGGAGGGCTTCCCTGGTGGCGCAGTGGTTGAGAATCCGCCTGCCAATGCAGGGGACACGGGTTTGAGCCCTGGCCTGGGAAGATCCCACATGCCTTAGAGCAACTAAGCCCGTGTGTCACAACTACTGAGCCTGTGCTCTAGAGCCTGCGAGCCACAACTACTGAAGCCCGCGCGCCTAGAGCCCGTGCTCTGCAACAAGAGAAGTCACCACGATGAGAAGCCGGCGCACCGCAACGAAGAGTAGCCCCCGCTCACCGCAACTAGAGAAAGCCGGCGCGCAGCAACTAAGACCCAGTGCAGCCAAAAATAAATAAATATATTTAAAAAAAAAAAAAAAAAAAAAAAAGAAAAGGTTTTAAGCAAATATGGCAAAATACTAACATGTGTTAAATCTGGGTGGTGGGTATCCTGATGTTACTTATATTATTCTCTGAAATATGTCATGATGAAAAGATTCCCCTTTGGGATTTTATTTGGAATTATATTCAGCTAGCTTATCTAGGCTTTGTAACTATACTGGCTATAAGAAACAGCCTTGGTTACTTTTCTGCCTCATTTTCACAAGGTTACTTTCTTCCCAGATGTACATCAAAGCGCACATAAATGCACACTCTCTTTGGCGCCCACGTTCTGTATTCATCTTCAGAAGTATGTTTTTTAAAATCTGTCACTTATAAGAAAATACATAGGAAATCACAGTTGGCAAGACCTAACAGGTGTTTGCTTTATTTTCACCTTTTATACTTTAACATGTCCTGGAAACAATTTAGTTTTACTTTTGTCTCATCTGTGTTGAATTGAAAGTTGCAGGTACATTGATAAGTACTTGGGTTAATGTAAATACCTCCTGTATTCTCTCAGGACAGGTCTGATGCTCCAGCTTCCTGGCATCAGGCTAGGTTTTTATCAAGCGCCAGCAGCTGCCCTCTCTGTGCCTTGATAGTGGTATCTGTTACGTGGTGGCTTTTTCTACTGCAATCAATCAGTGCCAGGATCAAGGATTAGGGGTGGGTTGAGGGTCTTTGTTACTTGTTTGTTTGTTTGTTGTTGCGAGAAGATTGATTCAATGGAAAAGGCCAAAGGAATCTTGGTCCTCTCATTTTTTGACCTTGGAGTAACCTTGGTTTGCTCATGACTCGGGCGTAGAGGATTTAAGTGGATGTTGGTTGTGGCCAAGTGGAAGAGAGAGGTCTGTGAAAGGTCTGGTGTCAGTTCTGTGTGTGACATGTTGCTATGATGCACGTGTATCCAGCAGAACTCATAAAGAGAGGCAAATCACAGACACCTTTAAGGACACCAAGTAGCAGAATATTCGTGCCTTTGAAGATAGGAAGTGTTGCCTTCAAAGGTGTAATTCCAGTAGCTTCTTAAGCCTCAACTTCATACACTTAAAAGCATGCCCACAACCTGTTGCCTAAAGCTGTTGGAAATAATTTAGAGACATGATTCTTGTTTATTCTCTAAATTTCAGATCATCCAGCATTTTGTTGCCTTTTTGTCTGGGGAGATACACATTCACCAGAGTGATGACAATAAGCACAGAAAATTTGCCAGCCCCCAGAGAAATTCGAACTTCCTCCCTTTTTCCCCACAGGAGTGTCTCGGGGAAATCGCGCATACAATAGAACTTTTCATGTCTAGGCCCTGCCCAGGGGATTTCTGTCTAATAAGAACCTTTTCTTTTTTTTTCTTTTTCTTAAGCATACCCATATGGAACAAAGCTCAGGAAGAGGTTGGGGACCGAATGCAGGGAAAGAAAATATAGAAAACCCTGGACCATCCGATTTTCCCAAGTTTCCTTTGCACCCAAGTCCAGGCAATTTTAAGTGAAAGGTTCTGTTTTATTGATGTCCTGCCTGCAGTCAACAGTCTTGAGTAAAATATGGTTTCTGCTCTGAAGATACTTACAAGTGAAGGTGTAACCAATCAAATTATAGTACACTGATTTGGTGCAGTATAAATGATACCTACCGAGTATCAAGGAAAGTCTCCTCGCTTGAATCAGTTCTTTTAAATGTAACTGGTTAAGGCAGGGGTAGACAGGACTCTGGACAGTGAGGGCTGGAGGATAAAATAAAGAAGAAAGATGTTCCAGGTAGAGGGAGCTATGTAAGCAGCCACTTGGAAGTAAGGATGTTCTTGGTGATTTGGGGAATTGATTCCAGTCAATGTAGGTTGCTTATTGGATGGGCATGGGTTGAGGATAGGGAGCCTGATGATTGAAAATGCTACTGAAGAGGCATATGGAGTCCATATGGTAGAGGCCCATGAATGCACAGCTAAGAAGTTTGGGCTTCATCCTTAAGGAGAGTGGGAAGAGGGGAGTGATAGGGTGTCTTCTGCTTAAAGATAGCACGTTTGTCCATGGTGAGAAGGGTGGCTTGCACTGTGGGGAGAATGGAGGCATCCCGGCCATCAGGAGGCTGCAGTGACCTGGTGGGGACGTGGAGGGCAAAGGACACCATGCAGAGGAAGGCAAAGGAGAAAATAGGATTGTGGACAGAGAAATGAGCATGACTTGGAGGAAGCAATCTGGTTGTCAATGTTTCGATTTCCGGTGTTTATCTGAACTGAACATCCAGAGCCCAGGAGAGAGATGAGGCCTGATGATAAAGATTCGAGATTCATCTCAGAGGAAGGTAGGTGGTAAAGGCAACAGGAATGAGGGACTGGGCTGGAGAAAGGACCACGTCTGTAGCTAAGACTCAGCAGGAACATGGGATGGGGAAGAAGAGACTGCGATAGAGGACCAGGGCCAAAGAGGCTGAGGTTTTTAGCATGGGGGGAGAGGGGTGTGGTTTCCAGTGTATCAGAGAGGCCAGGAAGATTGAGGGCTGGGAAGAAAGCACCGTCTCTGGCAGTTGGCACTTGAAACACGTGCAGCTGTCAAGCGCAAGATGGACTGGAGGGCAGGACACAGTGGATATAAGTATAGGCGTACGGGAGCGTGGGAAGGGGAGGTACCGTGAGCGGGTCACTCTTTAAAGGAAAGAAAGGGGAGAAACAGCTGCTGGAGCAGGAAATAGAGGCAGGTTTAAGGGAATGTGCTTTGAGGATGGAAGGTCTGAGTCTGATTGCAGGTGCAGGGCGGTGAAGGAAGAGGGACCGGAGGTGTAAGGATGGTGATGCTGTGGGGCGAGCCTATGCAGGTCCCCTGGGCACAGTGCCTCTCCAGCCGGCCTGCAGTCAGGACACTGGGATCCGCAGCTCTGGCCTCGGGGCTAGTGGTTTAAGCTCCTGGGTGGTGCCAGTGTGCATTCAGACTGTGAATCTCTGCTCTGGGGGATGAGGTGGAAAGGGAACCTTTCATCTGAGAAAGATGGGAAGCCAGGGGGACTCCTGGGTAGAATCTGCGGATAAAACTAGAGGGGGCGGGGAGGGAAATTAAGAGATGCTGCTCCCACTGTCTCCCGTTTTCTCAGTGAAGGATGATAGGAAAGTAACGGGGACAGTTGTAGGCCAGGCAGATCTCTTGTGAGGAACGGGAAAAGGTGCCGAGGACACGTGAGGAGGGTTGTCTAGTCGCGTCGGGGGCCCAGCTGTGGTCAGGCAGGGTCATTTTATGACTGCATCCATAAACCCCATCCATGCGCGGTAGCTTCTAGCAGAGCAGAGGGAACAGGTGGCTGGCCTGGGGTTAGGGGTTGGCCGCCCAGAGGTCTAGAGGGCACAGGGAAGGATGGATGTGTGTTTCCCATCCGCACTCTCACCCCGTCCACCTGGTGATACACATGTGCGTCAGGAAGGTTCACAAACTTCAGTCTTTTCCTTTCGTGCGAGAGTACGGTTATAAGGTAGCCCTTGTAGAGGTGAGACCTGTAACCTTGCCTTCCTTCATAGGATGCTAACCAACTCTGCTAGCTGATCATTGACATAGAATGAATCAAATCAGTACTGACTACGGCCCTGACATAAACTGCTTGCTTTTAGTAGAATTGCTGTCTTGCGTGTGTGTGTGTGTGCGTGCGTGAGAGAGAGAGAGAGAGAGAAAGAAAGAGATCTTATGAATTTCAGGTGAGGTCAGATTTTGGGGAAAACATTAACCAAAGAAAGGCCAATCCTCTATCTTTGGAATCTTGTTGTAATCTGATTTACTGTAAGTTTTAAATATTAATTTAAAAAAAAAAAAACACAGGTTGCTTTTCACTTGGGTGTGTATCTAAATCTACTCTGATCTCATATCTTTTTATCTGGAATTTTTAATTCTTTTATAAGGGAAGCATGTTAAAATAGCTGTTGTTTTGGTTTTTGTTCATGCATTGCTTAGCATTTCTTAAAATGAGTGGCTAGGATTTGAATTTGTCTCAACATAGAAAGACGCTGGAGAGGTACTTAGAGCTGAGTTTTATACACACACACTCACTCACTCATCTTCCTTCCCTTCTGCAGTTGATGTTGCTTAAAGGCTTGGAGCCCAGCAGGAGAGAACAGTCAAGGAGCATTGACTAAGGCCGGGTGGGGGATGAGTAGTGATCTGACCTCATGCTGACGATCTTGGCAGCTAGAGAAGGAAATCTGGGCCCTGAAGGGCCCATCAAGTAGCTGGGTGTGTCAAAACCATGCAGGAGGTGGCAGGTTAGTACCGGCAGAAGACAGCCAAGGACTAGACCAGGAACACAAAATAGCACTTTCCCCACCAGAGCTGCCCCTCTAGAAAGCAGATTTTTTTTGAACTTATTTACAAAACAGAAATAGACCCACAGACATAGAAAACAAACATATGGTTACCAAAGGGGAAAGTGGGGTCAGGGATGAATTAGGGGTTTGGGATTGACATATACACACGACTATATATAAAATAGATAATCAACAAGGGCCTACTGTACAGCACAGGGAAATCTACTCCATATTTTGTAATAACCCATGAGAGAAAATAATCTGAAAAAGAATATATATGTATGTATAACTGAACACTTTGCTGTACACTGGAAACTAACACAACATTGTAAATCAACTATACTCCAATAAAAAAAAAGAAATCAGATTATTTTCCTGGGAGAATCCACTGGTAGGTAAGTGGAGAAGATCAGCATATAGGGTGCCTGGAAGGAGGAAGCCAGAGCGGTCTGAAGTACAGGTGATGCCCCCCCAAAGCCCCATGGAGACCCCCAACACCCAGGCATCCCTTGCCCTGTGGGAAGACCTGCCCTGTGCACTTGCAGGACCAACTAGGCAATTTCATGGTTTCTACTTTTTCTTTCTTATATTAATGATGCTGGAGTGACAGCTTTGGGGATTTCAATGTGGGGACAGATATACATGTGAAGTCCTAGTAGTTGCTTCCTGAAAAATAGCTTCAGAGGAACATGGGGGCGAGCTTTAGGCATCTTTGTTTCCTTGAACCAAAATAGGTTCAGTGTTTTGGAATTCAGAAAGCATGACCATCTTATGAAACCAAAGAAAGAGCTTCTTGTGGACAGCTTGGATGTCTGGGAAGGAGGGCAGGAGTTAAAGAAAGAACCTTTCTGGGGCTTCCCTGGTGGCGCAGTGGTTGAGAGTCTGCCTGCTGATGCAGGGGACGCAGGTTCGTGCCCCGGTCCGGGAAGATCCCACATGCCGCGGAGCGGCTGGGCCCGTGAGCCATGGCCGCTGAGCCTGCACGTCCGGAGCCTGTGCTCCGTGACGGGAGAGGCCACAGCAGTGAGAGGCCCGTGTACCGCAAAATAATAAAAATAAAAAAATAAAATAAATTAAAAAGAAGAACCTTTCTGGTTGATGAGCTCCCAACCTGTGCCTTACCCTTCCTCACTGCCGCCACAGCCCGGAGTTTGTGTTGGGTCTTTCAGAGAAATTCCCTTTACTTATGCTGAGATGTCATTCCATTCACCGCAAAACCCAGCCTGGCTGCCAAACACCCATTTTACAGATAAGGAAACTGGGGCTGGTTGACTGGTTTTTCCAAGGTCTCCTGGCTGGGCAGAAGCAGGCCCGCCCCGGTCTCCTGCTCTCCTGGCTCTTGGCCTCTTGACCAAGGTGGGATGGGGTGGGGACGGAGGAAGTGGTGTACTGTTATATTTTTGCGTCTTGAATCAAAGATCAAGAATTGCAGTATATGAGAAATGATCATTTTCTGTTGGGTAAAGTTTAGTTGCCAACCACTATGAAGTTCTCACTATATATATATATATATATATATATATATATATATATGTAGATAGATATAGATATATGTTGTGTAGATGCCACTGAGTGTGTGTTTTTTCTGTTTTTGAATCAGTACACAGCAAAAATGTTTTTCCTCCCTAAAATCTGTGTGCTTTTTTTGCCTTTGGATGGAAAACTGAAACATATGATTCCATCTCAACGCAACAAACTGAAAAAAGGACTACTTTGAAGTACAAATGACGGTATCCGAAAATACTTTAAAAGGCACTGAAAACACTCAGTTTAAGGCAGCCATATCGTGTCATTGCTGGTGGCCAAGCTTTGGGTTTTAGAATGAGGAACTTCACCAGTTTCACAGCTGTGGCAACAACAATTTTTCCCTCACTGATTGAATCTGTCAATTGCCTATAGCAAGTTTTGGCCACTTATTATTTTGTCATTGCTATTAGTTAATATGAAGATGTTCATTATCCTGTCGTCTTTCAGATCCTAGAACATGTAGAGCAGGGGACCCTTCCATCCTGCTGGGAAAGGATCATGCATTTTAGTGTCTCCTTGTGTCTTCAGACAGGCTCATCTTGAACCAATCCAGATATAAATGTCAGTTTTTTTTCCTGAAAAGTCTTGCCTGAAGGAGCTTCTTCTGTTTCATTAGCCCACGGTGCCCAGGAGTTGTGAGAGAGTTAGAAGAAGCCTGGACGCCTGTAAGACCTCTCACAATCTGAATGGCCAAACCAGAGCCCAGTATGAGAAGCATTCTTTCAGACACAAGAAGACAGTTCTTGCCAGCTTTGTTTCCAATGTATAGAATTCATCATTCTTAAATTCAATATTTGAATTTAAGTTAAAGTTTGAGTCCCATCTCCACCAATTACTACCTGTGTGATTTTTGAGCAATTCAATTAAGCTCTCTGAATTTTAGTTCCAGCATCCATAAAACAGATATAAAAATATATCCCTGGGGCTTCCCTGGTAGCGCAGTGGTTGGAGTCCGCCTGCCGATGCAGGGGACGCAGGTTCGTGTCCAGGTCTGGGAAGATCCCACATGCTGTGGAGCGGCTGGGCCCGTGAGCCATGGCTGCTGAGCCTGCACGTCCGGAGCCTGTGCTCCGCAACGGGAGAGGCCACAGCGGTGAGAGGTCCGCGTACCGCAAAAAAACCAAACCAAAACAAAACAAAACCAAACCAAAATATATCTATATATATCCCTGGCAAGGTCGTTGTGAGGATTCGAGATGATGTATACAATGTTCTTAGCACATTGTTACAACATTAATTGTGTGTACCTGTGATCATGGAGCAAGAGGGTAAAACATTTAGAGCTGACGACTAGCACGTGTTGAATACTGCGAAACTAGATGCAAAGGTGTGCATGCTGCTGTCAGCATGTGTACGATGGCATAAATGTGGGCTGCTAAAGTTGATGTTTCTGACTCTTCGAAGTCATATATTAAATCTGATATATCTATCACTTTTTCCGTACACCATCCCTCCTTAAAGGAGATAGATTATTTTAAAACCACAAATGCCACTAATACTTTTTAACTAGCTAGTGATTTTCATCAGTTTTGCAGGTGAAAAGGTAGGGTTAGTGGAAAGCTGACTTCAAAATCTTTGGGGAGCAAAGCTTCTTGGGACATAGTTGATGTTAAGAGAATTCGAGAGGTTTTCCAATCCATTCCGTTCTCTGCCTCCTAATGGGGTCCTCCCTGAAGAGGCAGGAGGATGCTGAAATGATAGCCCATCTGCGGGGTGGGCCCTGCTGGGGGCTGGGGCGAATCTGCACGGACGGTGCTTATGTTGTGGCCACATGTATCCGCCTCCCTGACTAGGAAATGCCCAGATGCCCCTTAAGGCCACCGCCCAGGCCGTGTGTCTTCTCCCCCGTCTCCCAGGTCAGGTGAGGAGTCAGTGTCCCATCAGGATGAGATGGGGAGCAAGCATACCACAGATAAGATGCTTCAGATGTGAAAACATCTTTATTTTCTATACATTGAAAACAAAGCTGGCAAGAACTGTCTTCTTGTGTCTGAAAGAATGCTTCTCATACTGGGGTCTGGTCTGGCCATTCAGATTGTGAGAGGTCTTACAGGCGTCCAGGCTTCTTCTAACTCTCTCACGACTCCTGGGCACCGTGGGCTGATGAAACAGAAGAAGCTTCTTCAGGCAAGACTTTTCAGGAAAAAAACTTTTCAGGAAAATAATTGGAGTCATACTTCTAATGAGTGGGCTGCATGTCTCAGATTCATTACCATTTTTGTGGCCAGCATTAAAAGGCTTGTGTGAATCCTTCCCCTCCCTTTTTGATTTTTATCAGAGAGATGTTTTTCTTTTTTTAATGTTCTTTTTAAAAATATTTTTTAAAAATTGAAGTATAGTTGATATACAATGTTTGAGGTGTACAACGAAGTGATTCAGTTTATCTGTCTATCCATCCATCTATCTTTCAGATTCTTTCCATTATAGGTTATTGCAAGATATGGAATACAGTTTCCTGTGCTATACAGTAGGTCCTTGTGGTTTACCTATTTTATATACAGCAGTGTGCATCTGTTAATCCCAATCTCCTAATTTATCCCTCCCCCTTCGGTAACCATAAGTTTGTTTTCTGTGTCTGTGAGTCTATTTCTGTTTTGTAAATGAGTTCAGTTGTATCATTTTTTTTAGATTCCACACATACGTGATATCATATGATATTTGTTTCTCTGTCTGGCTTACTTCGCTTAGTATGATCATCTGTAGGTCCATCCATGTTGCTACAAATGGCATTATTTCATTCTTTTTTATGGCGGAGTAATATTCCATTGTAAATATGTACCACATCTTCTTTATCCTTTCATCTCTTGATGGACACTTAGGTTGCTTCCATGTCTTGGTGGTTGTAAATAGTGCTGCTGTGAACATTGGGGTGCATGTATCTCTTCAAATCAGAGTTTTCGTCTTCTCTGGATATATGCCCAGGAATGGGATTGCAGGATCATATGATAACTCTGTTTTTAGTTTTTTAGGGCACCTCCATACTGTTCTCCATAGTGGCTGCACCCATTTACCTTCCCACCAACAGTGTAGGAGGTTTCAGAGAGATCTTTTTCTTCATGGTTAAGAGCTCTAGTACACAGGCACCCCTCGTCCACCCAAGGTGGAGGAGTCTCTGTGAACCATCGCTCCTAGAGATGGCGAAGAGTCTTAGATCTTGAAGTCCATCCTTCTTCCATGTACACATCTTCCGGTAAGAGCCCAGGAAGTGCGCCGCCATCACTCCTCAGGAGGGAGGAAGCCTTCACAGGGCCGCCCGTTCCATTTTCAGAGCATTTTCCTTATTAGAATATCCTTCCTTGTGTGGCGCAAAGACCCGCCTCCCATCACTTCAGCCGCATCTGCGCCCTCCCCTCCCTGCTGCCTTCGAAGGCACTTTAGGTGATGGATTTGGGAAGGATGAGTGATTCTCTGGCCTCTGCATCCACACGAGTTAGTGCTACTCTTCTTCCACAGATATGTACAAACCTCTGAAGAATAAGGCGCCGAGGCCTCTGGGGTGTCTGAATGTTCACTGTGTGTCCCCATGAGCTGGACACGCGTCTCAGTACGAAAGCACAGAGTATGGCTGAGCGATGCTGCCCCCATTACTACGCGAGATTGGAGCTGGGTCTGGGCAGCCAGATTCCACAGCTGATCAGAGCATCCCTAGGTATCCTTTCCCATCTGCTGCTAAGTCATAGCTCTGCCACCTTGGACTGCAAATGACTTGAGTATTCATTTTTTTGGCTGAAGGATAGGCCACTGTATTTACCCTTATTACATTTCTCCTTCACCTCAGCCCATCATCACAGGATGAAACTGATGTCATGTGGCTTCTGCCCTCACAGAGCTCCCCATGTTGCTGAGTTACAAGGCTTAGGTAAAAGGAGGGAGCACACACTCACAACACACACACACCACACACACACACACACACCACACAGAGTCTTTCATTCACCTGTCTTCTGATTTTGAATGACAGCCATCACACATAAGAACTCACGTCGAATTGCTGTGACTCTATGGCAACAAACTGATTGGAATGGAGGAGGAGAAGCCTAGGGGAAGCATGGGGGGTTGTGCGTCGCCCGCCCCACCGGCCGTGCAGCCTGCTGGGGAGACAGTGGGATGGAAGCGGGGGGGCAGGAGCCGTCTACCCGCTTCTGCAGGTGTGTACTGAGGAAAATCAGAGTTCTCCTGTGCTTTTAGTGTGCTTTCTGTAAATGTATTAGAACTAGGTACCTTGCCTGGGGCCTGTTATTTACCTTACATCCTAATGTCTGTGTATCAACAATGGAAAATTTTCATCTGCTCCCAAGCAGGCGAGCAGCCTGAAAATCATTTTCAGAAATTTTAGAAATGTTAGTAACCCAACTTTGTGGTGAGCAGCTCAAACCACATCTAACATTTGGATCAAACCGTACGTTTTCAAAGCACGGCCGCCTCTTGCATGTCTCACTGGCATTTTCTAACCATTCCTCATCTTTGCAGTGTATTCTTTTGTTTTTGGTTATTGACTGATTGCTTTATAGATGCCATTTGTTATCTATCATCATAAGAAATTTAGGGGGAAAACACTTTGTCATTCTGTTTGGCAGTGAGATTGTCCCCAGTCTTTTCCTAAGTTTTTGGGTTTTTTTTAAAGAAACTTTTTGAAAGAGGTTTGAGGATTGGAAGCTATGCAGTTTTGATACCACGGATTGTGCTTCATCTGACTGTTTCTAAACTATAATGGTCTAATATTTCCTCTGCAGGAGAGTGAATCTGTGTACATGGTGTGCGCGCCTGCATGTGTGTCTCTCAAGGTATCAAAGTTAGATCCTAGGGCTTCCCTGGTGGCGCAGTGGTTGAGAGTCCGCCTGCCGATGCAGGGGACACGGGTTCGTGCCCCGGTCCGGGAAGATCCCACATGCCGCGGAGCGGCTGGGCCCGTGAGCCATGGCCACTGAGCCTGTGCGTCCGGAGCCTGTGCTCCGCAACGGGAGAGGCCACAGCAGTGAGAGGCCCGCGTACCGCAAAAAAAAAAAAAAAAAAAAAAAAAAAGTTAGATCCTAGAAGGATGTACTGATTTTTAAGGATTTAGATATCAGATCAATCCCTTGAGGGGAGTTCTGCAGCCTTTATCATCTTGAACGACACCACAGCCATTTGCCTAGAAGGCCTTGGTTCCAGATCTTGCCAGACCTCCATGCAATGAGGTAGAGGACCTTTGGAGAACAAACAAAACTTGTCTTGGCCTGTGAGCGCAGTAATGCAGTCCTCCCACATCCCCTGGATTCAGCACCCCCGGGATCGGCTCCAGCACTGAGGCAGCTCCTTGGATGGGTACCGGAGTTGGAAAAAACCCCACCCCGTGGGCTTGGTCCTGTGCTGTGCCCACCCGCTCACCTCCAGCGCTCCAGCCTCCCTCCCCGCCCCCGCCCAGCGCTCCCTATCACATTTCCCTTTCTTTTTTTCTTCAAAGAGCGTAGCTCTGTGAAGTTAGTTATTTTACTTTTTATATATCTGCGTGTTTACTGTCTGTCCCCGCACCAGGATCTGAGAACCAACAGCCTCCTTGGTCTTCTCTACATGGTACCTCTACTTGGACCAGTGGCCAGCACAGGATGGGGACTCAATAGATTCGTGTTGAATGAATGAGTGGGTCTAAAAATGACCTTAAAGCACACCTGGAAGGATTTAGAATTTTCACTCCTTTTACAGGATACGGTTCTGCAGATGATCTTCAGGTTTTGGTGGGTTCTATTTAATTTGTCGAGCAGATGTGTGTGCCGTATGTTTTGGACAGCTACACCTCTAGTTACCAAAATCACTCTACTTTGCTCCCAATTCTGGTCTATCTTTACCATCTTTGACTGGTTTCCCTGGAACTAGCAGTGTAGGCTTCATAAAGATTATGTGGAACCTTCCAGAAACATGGAAGGAATCTTCAGGGGTCCTCACAGGTGCTGTAACACCCGGTCACATAGGGTTTTAGTCCAGAATACGAAGGCAGGTGCTTACTTTCAGGGCTGAGGTGGGGAAGTCTGAGATGGCCATGAGGCCTACGAGTAGTGAACTGTCCTCTTGCTAATGGGATCACTGACGTGGTCCATCTTGATGTGAGCAGAAGCCAACACCCTTCCCTGTATACTCAGCAGGGCTCTCAGCTCTAGTAGCAGGATGTTTGTTTTTGCTTTGAAGTTATATAATGAAGAGTGACTTAGTGGGTATCTGAACATACAGCTTCAGGGCTGTCCAGTGGTCAGATACCTCTGTTCTCCAGCAAGTAACTTTGGTTATCTAGTGAGTCGGAGGATTACAATAAGAAAAGGGCTTCCAATGCAAGATCCCTGCATTCTCTAGAAAGTGGCCATTGTTTTAGGGCTTTAGCTCAGCTGGGGAACCTTCCTTACTTGGCGTCACCTTGCTTTGGTGTCTGTGAGGTGCAGTGTCTTGCTTAGTATTGGTAAATTAGAGAAAGCCTACAATGGAGTAATTATTTTACATAAGTACTCATTTGGCTGCATAGACATTGGATAGCTGCTGATGGGTTGTGAAGACTTGATCTTTCTAGGGATCCCAGGAAACTAAATTTTATGACATTAAGAGTGATACATGTATGGGGAGAGCTGTAGTGGGAAATGGTAGGTTATATAGGCAGAGAAACTTGGATGTGAGTCTCGGTACTGCCCTTAGTGGCAGGGGCTAGTAAGGCCCAAGGAAAGGTACTTTCTAGGCCTCAGTTTCCTTATTTGTAAAACGGGGATAATAATACTTTTTGAGGCCACTGTCAGTAGTAATAGAATGATGCCCATCAAGGACCTGCAAGATTGTCAATTTCATGTTCATTTCTCTTGTGCTGGAAACTTTCACTCTCTGGCTTCTTTCCCATTTTGTTCCAGAAAAAAACACATTGCCAACCAATATTAAACTTGATTTCTTTCTTTTTTTTCTTTTCTCCTCTTTCCCTTTTTCCTCCCTTGATGAGAAAGGTACAATATTCTCTAGCATCTCAAATGAGACATGAAGACACCTAGAAGATGATCTCTTATCAAGTTTACCAACAGAGTTTTTAGAGAAAAATTGGAATCTTCATTCCGGAAACAATAGTTTACATCGGGTTCATAAGTCGAGGCTAAGAGGAAATTGTAGCAGTAATTTGGAATGACAAAAGTGGTCACCTCTTTAAAATTTATGTAAATCAAATCTTTAATGCTTTTAGAAGTAAATACTGGCCAATGCTTTTGTGTAATATACTTTTTGGTTGTTGTCCCATTTAAACATAGATTTTTAAAAGGTCTTTTTTTGGGAAGTACATCTTCTGTCATTATTTGTTAATCAAGACTCCTTTGTAAGAAGATAAAATATTTAGTCCCTCCTCTGTCTGCTCTCCCCTCCACGTTTCCCAAAGCTCTTATTTAACCCTGGTGAGAATTGTTAGTTAAATTGGAAGTGCTGACCCACAGTTATATTTCTTTACCACTTTTTTGCTAAGAGAGATTTACAGTGTATCTATCAATACATTTAGATGTAGGTCCCTTTAAAACATATTTCCCTTATTTTTTTAGGACCAGGAAAATATCTTTAATCCTAACTAATTGAATGGAGTCAGCATTGTTTTCTGAAGCAACTTGGAAATCCTAATTAATTAATTAATCAATTATTATTAATATCCATGCTGTCTTATATTAGTGAGGCTGGGAGGCTGTTTTTGCTTTTTGAACCATTAATTTTTGTGTTTAACTTTGTTTAGCTTACTAGAGACATTCCACCTGGACAACCTGGCAACAGATCATGTTTGAAAAGTGATCAAAATGGAAATAAATTCAATTATAGTATTGTAGCTAGAGCCAAGATACATGGAAAATGACACAGTATGTCTGTTGACTTGGCTCCTGGGTCCTGGAGGAGGAAGACAGCACACCAGATTTATTAAATCTACTCATCCATCCATCCATCCATCCATCCATCCATTTGTTCAGTAAATACTTTTCAGAAACCTCCTCTGTCCCAAACACTGTGCCAAGTACTGAGGGGTGAATTAAACAGAAATGATTTCTGCCCTCAGGAAATGTCTAGTCTGTATACTAATTAATTGTGATAATTGCTTTCATAATGCAGACTGCAGGGGCACTGGCACTATTAGGACTGCAGTTGGGTATCAGGGAAGACTTCCTGGAAGAAGGCACATTCAAGCGAAACCTATAAAGTTAAAAAAAAAAAAAACTGGGTGAAAGCAAAATAAGAATGGCTGAGGAGTAGGTACAGAGGGAAGTTATGGTCCAGACAAAGGGATTGTAGGTGAGAATTCTCAGAGGTGCAAGGGATCCTTGTGTATTCAGGCAGCTAAAATAACCTTAATGGAACGGGGGACTGGACAAGGAGGTGGTGAGTATTGATAGACAGGGTAAATAAATAAAGTCCTGGTGATGAGGTCCAGGAGGTCTTTTGTGGATTTTATCTTAAGGGCAGAGAACAAAGGGTTTAAGTGTGGAAGATAGGATTATATTGGGGTTATATCAGTGTATCTGTCATGTATATAGTAGTAGGTAAAGAGGGCAGCACAGAAGATAGGAAGACCTGTTGGAAGCTACTGCTTTAACTCACATGCAAACTGGTGGTGGCTTAGACTGGATTGGTGGCGGTGGGGATGAGAGAAGTGGGATGCATCAGAGACATAGATTTGGGAGGGTTTTATAATGACTGTGGAGGTGAAGGAGGGAGGGTCAAGGATGCTACCCAGTGCTCTAGCTTGGGCTCCTTGTGGAGATGGTGTACCATTCACTGAGACAGGAACGGGAGCAGGCAGGCTGGGAGACTATGACGGCCTCAATTTGTTAGGTGAAGTTTGAGGGCATCTAAGCGTTTGGCACATTAGAAAAGAGGCCTGGGTTGGAAATGCTGCTGGTCATTGAGAAAGCATGAGCTCACAAAAGCAGAACAAGAAGAGATGAAAGTGGGCCTGAACCCCATGGGAGAGCAGCGCCTGACGCCCAGATAGAGGAAGGAAGAAATGCCGTCTTTCCAGAGGCACTTTGCTAAATGAGAATGGGATGGATCTTCTGAGAATGTAAACCATGAAGTTGGGGCCTATCCTTTCTAATTGTAAATATTTATGAGTCTTGTTTCCTTTTCTTAATTCTGTCCTAAGTTTGTTATCCTCAGTTTGATGTTGTACAGGCAAAAATGTGCCTATGATGAGGTTGATCATTACTGGGACAAATAGAGTGGGTGTCAGATGGAAGCCTTTTCTAAAAGCGATTTGCTGTACAGAATTGCTAGTGGTTGGGACTAGGGCAAGGGACTGTCTTTTATGCATTTTTAAAACATAAAAGTCGATATTATTGCCATGGGCAAAAAAGTAAAAAATATCCACAGGAAAGACTTAAGTTATTTGCTATGTTTGTATTTCTGGAGAGGGAGGGAAAAGAATAAGCCTTGGGACTCCCCTGGTGGTGCAGGGGTTAAGAATCTGCCTGCCAGTGCAGGGGACACAGATTCGAGCTCTGGTCCCGGAAGATCCCACATGCCTCGGAGCAACTAAGCCTGTGCGCCACAACTACTGAGCCCACGAGCCACAACTACTGAGCCCACGAGCCACAACTACTGAAGCCTGTGCACCCTACACCTTGTGCTCTGCAGCAAGAGAAGCCACCACAATGAGAAGCCCGCACACCCCAATGAAGACCCGACACAGCCAAAAGAAAGAAAGAAAGAACATAAACATTAAAAAAAAAAAAGAAGAAATCTTTCAGGGGCAGGGGATGGGAGACTTTGGCTCTATCTGTTTTATTTCCTTCAAATTATCTGATGCAAATATGAGAGCCTGTTAGCATTGCTTAACATTTGAGTTGTAGGTGACATGAATAACTACCTCATCATTTTTAGTCCTTTTCTGTACCTTTGGAATATTTCATAATTTAAAAAAAGAAACAGAAGTACGGTGGGATGTTACATGCGCTGACTGCCTGTTGAGTTTGTTTAGCTCAAAGAATCCAAGGAAACCAGACTAATGACGAGCAATAAATAAATAATAAATAAATGTTTAAAAATAAAAAACACGTTAAAAGCAATGGGAGTGTCCAGCCATGCAAACACATTTCTGTGTTCAGAAACCTGGCCTTTGGTGGACATAGATGTTCAGATAGTTCTACATAAAAGTTTCAAAACTTTTGTTTCAAAAACAAAACCAAACATCCATGCTGCTTGTTGCACATGGAGACAAAGCCCCACCTAGAGCAAATTCATCCTAGAAGGAGGTCTTTGCTTTTCGCTTACCTTTTGCTACCAGTAGAATTCCGGAGTAATTGGATTCAGGAGTTTGTTTTTTTTTTTTTTTTTTCTTGGAGCTCCTGATCAAAGCTGTTTCCATCCAAGTGAAGGCAGGATGGCGCTCAGGAGACGGGTGCTCTCAGGCTGGGGGCGTGGGGTGGGCAGCGCTTTCAGCCCAGGAGATAGAAGCTTCCTCCAGGGATTTTTAAAAGGCCCTTTTGAATGGACTCATTGTTTATAAGAACAGCTCCTTAATGGAAAAACAAAAAAGGCAAGAGGGTCTGGAGCACGCTCTCTGCTTTCCTGTGCCGGTCTCATTGTTTATTTGATTTATCAAGTCTCCAGTAGTTGTTCTGCTCTGTGACCTTCCTTGAGCTATTTCTCTAGAGTATCCATTTACTTTATTTAGAAACATAATATTTAAAAAAGCTGGAGCTGAGTCAAAAAATCATCACCTATTTGATGTGGCTGGTCCCCTGTCTTTTGAAACTTTAAACTTGCCCTGAGGCTTACAGTCTCTGCATCAACAATGTTTCTGGGTCCTGGCTTCTGCTCCCAGAGCCAACTGATCGGAACCGTGGTCCTCAAAGAGCTAGGAGGTGGAGCAGCAGCTCTTCCCACCCCTATAGGCCGGCTTACACACACCTAGAGGGCACAGTGCCGGAGACGTCGGTGCAAAGGTACCAGCTGAAGGTGATGCTTGGATGATGGGGGGAAACCTGGTGGACGAGGTGGCCCTGAAGTGGGATAGGAAGCATGGGCTGGCGTGGTTCTGTGAAGAGATGTCAGGGAATACAGAATTGATATTGGGCATCCCTTTTTTTTTTTTTTTGCGGTACGCGGGCCTCTCACTGTTGTGGCCTCCCATTGCGGAGCACAGGCTCCGGACGCACAGGCCCAGCGGCCATGACTCACGGGCCCAGCCGCCCCGCGGCATGTGGGATCCTCCCGGACTGGGGCACGAACCTGTGTCCCCTGCATCGGCAGGCGGACTCTCAACCACTGCGCCACCAGGGAAGCCCCTTAATTTTTTTAATTGAATGAAAGAGTCTTTAAATTCTATCGTGCTTTACAAGTTTCAAAAGTTTCACAGCCCTTCAGTTTAACTGGGAGGCAGAGGTGAGATGGAATGGATGTGAGGCCTTTTTATTCACTGGCCCGGTCTCATACTGGCTCTGTCATGTGCTACCGTGTGACTTGGGTAGGATATGGAATCCTTCTGAGTCTCGGCTTTCTCACCTATAAAATGTGGATCATAATGGTGTCTACTTCTTAGGGTTGTAGTGAAAATTCAGTTAGCTAATAGATGTTAAGGGCTTAACACCATTTCTGGCAGTTAATACTTGTTCAAAAAATATCTGTTTCTATTAGCTGGTAATTGCTGGTAAATAGGAAAGCTGTTGACTTCTGGATATTTATTTTCAATTGTATGGCTACACTAAATGTCTTATTTGCTCTAATAGTTTTTCTGTTACATCTTCTTGGCTTTCTAGGTTCGACTATAATACTATGTGCCAATAATAATATTTTTCTTTGCTTTTCAATTGCTGTGTACTTGATTTCTGGTTTATATCACATTGAACTGCCATCAACTTCCTGGATAATAGAGATTAATAGTGATGATAACCATCTTGGCTGTTACTTTAATATTATTACTATGTTTTTTTATCATGCAAAGGAAATATCTTTCTGGTTTGGGTTTGGTACTTTTTTTTTTAAAATCAAGAATGAGCGTTGAATTTTATCACATACCTTTTCATCATCTTTTGCTTTTATGATACATGATTATTCTCCCTTGACCTATTGATGATCTTTATATATTTTCTCATAAAATTTCTTCTTTTTTAAAATTCAATTTATTTAAACTTAAAGAAAAATTCACCCATTTCTCCCATCCCCTCCACCCTCCGCCTGTGGCAACAACCGATCTCTTCTCTGTATCTATGAGCTCGTTGGTTCTTTTAAATTAATTTTTTCTTAGACTCCACATGTAAGGGAGATCAAACAGTATTTGACTTTCTCTGTCTGACTTAATTCACTTACAATAATGTCCTCGAGGTCCAACCATGTTATCACATATGGCAATATTTCATACTTTTCATAATTTTTTAAGGCCAAATAATACTCCATTGTATATACGTAACACGTCTTCTTTATCCATTCATCTGTCAACGGACACTTAGGTTGTTTCCATATCTTGGCTATTGTAAATAATGCTGCAATGAATACAGGGGTGCATATATCTTTTTGACTTAGTGTTTTTTGTTTTCTTTGGATAAATATCCAGAAGTGGAATTGCTGGATCATATAGAGTTCTATTTTTAATTTTTTCGAGGAACCTCCATACTGTTTTCCATAGTGACTGTACCAATTTACATTCCCACCAGCAGTGTACAAGGGTTTCCTTTTCTTCACATCCTCACCAACACTTGTTATTTTTTTGTCTTTTTGGTAATAGCCATTCTAATAGGCATGGGGTGATATTTTGTGGTTTTGATTCATATTTCCATGATGGTTTTTTTAAAAGATTTTTTTGATGTGGACCATTTTTAAAGTCTTTATTGAGTTTGTTACAATATTGCTTCTGTTTTATGTTTTGGTTTTTTGGCCCCAAGGCATGTGGGATCTTAGCTCCCCGACCATGGATCAAACCAGCAACCCCTGCATTGGAAGGCAAAGTGTTAACCACGGGACTGCCAGGAAAGTCCCTCCCTGATGATTGATGATGTTGAGCATCTTTTCATGAGCCTGTTGGCCACTTGTATGTCTTATTGGGAAAAATGTCTATTCAGGTGTTCTTCCCGCCTTTTAATTGGCTTGTTAGGTTTTTTGCTATTGAGTTGTATGAGTTCTTCATATAGTTTAGATATTAGCCCCTTGTCATATATATGATTTGCAAATATTTTCTCCCATTGAGGATGTTGCCTTTTCATCTTGGTGATGGCTGCCTTTGCTGTGCAAAAGCTTTTTAGTTTGATGCAGTCCTACTTGTTTATTTTTGCTTTTGTTGCTTTTGCTTTTGGAGCTACATTAAAAAATTATCATAAAGATCTGTGTCAAGATGTTCAAGTGTCTAATCCATTTTGAGTTAATTTTTGTGTATGATGTAAGATGGTCCAGTTTCAGTCTTTTGCATGTGGCTGTCCAGTTTTCCCTATACCATTTATTGAAGAGACTGTCCTTTCCCCGTTGTGTATTCTTGGCTCCTTTGTTGTAAATTAATTGGCCGTGTATGCATAGGTTTATTTCTGGGCTTTCTTTTCTGTTCTGTTGATCTATGTGTCTGTTTTTATGCCAATACCCTACTGTTTTAAACACTATAGCTTTTGAATATGGTTTGAAATCAGGGTGCATGATGCCTCCAGCTTTGTTCTTTCTTCTTCAAGATTGCTTTGGCTATTCTGGGTTCTTTATGGTTCCATACAAATGTTAGGATTGTCTGTTTATTTCTGTGAAAAATACCATTGGAATTTTGGTAGGAATTGCATCGAATATGTATATTGCTTTGGGTAGTATGGGCATTTTAACAATATCAATTCTTCCAATTCATGAGCACAGAATACCTTTCCATTTATTTGTGTCGTCTTCAATTTCTTTCATTAATGTCTTGTAGTTTTCAATATATTTCATAATATTTCTAAAATCATGTTTCCTGGTATAAAATCTGTTTGATTCTAGACTTTTGATGTGACTTGATATGCTAATATTGTATTTAGAAAGTTAGTAGTTTTGTCTATAAATAGTTTTAATTCTTAGGTTTTCTTTTTTTTTTTTTGTCCTCACACTATTAGATTTTGGCATTTGGATTGCATTAATTTTTGAAATGAATTACAACTTTTCCCCAAAATGTTTTCATCTAGAAAATTTTTTCTAATGTGAAATCATCTGTCCTTTGGAAGTTTGAATAAACTCACACATAAAACTATTCATTGGAAATGATTTTAAATGACTTTTCAGATTCTTCCATTATTATTGGATCTTTTATATTTCCCATCAATTTTGGTCACTTAGATTTAATCAAGATTCTAAAATTTAATTGCATAGAATTTTCGTAGCTTCATTTCAAAAGGCAGCTCTTCCTTATCTATGTTTATATCTCCCTCTCAAGTTGTGCTTGTATTTTCTATCTTTTAGTCTTATGTAGACTTGCCAGAGGTAGTTTAGTTTATTGTGCCCCTTCTCTACAAACAACTTGCTTTGGACTGTATTTATAAATTCTAATAATTTTCAGTTTGATACTTCATATTTTTTGCATTATTATCATTATTCCTGCTTTTTTTTAAATTCTAAAAATTTAGTGTGTGATTCCATATATTGGGTTTAATAATAATAAGACAGTATTCATGACACCAGTTTTGTTACTGCATAAAATGACTGTTGGTAATATTATTTGCAAATGTAAATATGTATTTTATTTTCCCTATAGATTTGTGAGGCATGAAATTGTGTGTGTGTCTGCACACATGTGTATCACATGGGTATGAATGTTCATTGTAGGATATATACCCGAATCTATCAAGATGTAAGATAATATGGTCTTATAGCTTTCAAAAAGACTTCAAAGGTAGGTTGATTTTAGACTTTTGGTTCTTACAGTCCAAGAAAGGCAATGGTTTATTCTGTTGTTACCAATAAGCAGGGAGGAAAATAGACTCTTGCTATTCTTGGTAATTTACTCCAGGACTCTGTAAGATTTTGGTAAGAATATTATCACTTCTGTGTCATCAGGTTTTACTTGCTATTTTTTAACCTATTTCCTCTTCTTTATCCTTCAAAGCCATTGGAGTACAAAGTGGGTGTTCTTAGTGACATTTTATATGCTTGACAATATGTATTAGATTATCTCCTATGTTTAATTTTCTCCACCAATCATTTTATCCATTTTTGGCTGATTGCAGCTTCTCCTGATTGCCTTTTATAAATGGAGAATAAAGGGACTTCCCTGGCAGTCCAGTGGTTAAGACTCTGTGCTCCCAATGCAGGGGATGCGGGTTCAATCCCTGGTCGGGGAAGTAAGATTCCACATGCCACGCAGCACGGACAAAAAAAAAAATTTTTTTTTTTAAATGGCGAATAGAAAGAAAACTTTACTTTTATAAGAGTTTGATTAACGCTTAGGACAGGAGCTCTGAAATGTTCACTGTTGATTAGATTGTTCACATTAGTGGTTTTATGTCTATTTCTATCTTTTTCTGACAGTTTCACTTTCTCTACCATCTACATGGCTTAACTGATGTTTAGGATTTCTGTACGTTGCGTATTCTCTCTTGGTTGATGATCATTCTGTTTTAAGTTTGTCGTTCCTTCCAACTATTACACAGGTGGGTTGCACCAAAATTTATTTTATCAATACTATATTGTTGCTTACAGAGTCAGTTTTTTAGTTTTCTTTTTACTGTTATAAATAACAGTGCTGTGGTGGCTATCCTTGTAGCTAATTTTTTAGCTCTGATTATTTGTATAAATTTCTTAAAGTAGAATTGCTGGATCAAAGAATAATCACATTTTGAGGCTTTGATACATATTCAGAAAACCTAAACCAGCTTACCCTTTCACCAGCCATGTGTGTATTGATATTTTTAATCTTTTTACAGTGCAACAGATGAAATGATAGAGACCTTTCTAAGTAGTTTTCTCAGGCTGTTGTAACAAATTACCACGAACTAGGTGGTTTAAAACAACAGAAGTCTGTCATACAGAGTGAAGTCAGAAAGAGAAAAAGAAGTACCGTATGCCAACGCATATATATGGAATCTAAAAAAGAAAAAAATGGTACTGATGAACCTAGTGGCAGGGCAGTAATAAAGACGTAGACATAGAGAATGGACTTGAGGGCATGGAGGGCGGGGGGAGAAGTTGGGGTGAAGTGAGAGTAGCAGGGACATATAGACACTACCAAATGTAAAATAGATAGCTAGTGGGAAGCAGCAACATAGCACAGGGAGATCAGCTTGGTGCTTTGTGACCACCTAGAGGGGTGGGATGGGGGGGTGGGATAGGGAGGGTGGGAGGGAGGCTCAAGAGGGAGGGGATATGGGGACGTGTATGCATATGGCTGATTCACTTTGTTATACAACGGAAACTAACACCGTATTGTGAAGCAATTTTACTCCAGTAAAGATCTATTAAAAATAAATAAATAAATAATCCAATATGTGTTTATAAAAAAAAACCAAAAAGCAAAAAACAGAAACGTATTCTCTGAGTTGTGGAGGCCAGAAGTCTGAAATCAAGGTGTGGACAGGGCCATGCTCCCTCTGAGGGCTCTGGGGAGGAATCTTACGTTGCTTCTTCCAAATGCTGGTGGGTGCTGGCCGTCCTTGGCTTGTAGACGCATCACTCCAAACAACCTCCATCTTCACGTGGTATTCTGCCTCTCTCTCTCTCTCTCTCTCTCTCTCTCTGCGTCTGTGTGACTGCTGGTCTTCTGAGGACACCACTTGGATTTCGGGCCCACCCTAATCCATCATGACCTCACCTAACATAGCTAATTACATCTGCAGTGACCCTGTTTGCGGATAAGGTCACATTCTGAAGTTCCCCATGGATGTGAATTTGGGAGGGGACGCTATTCAATCCAGAACAGTTGGCTTTATTTTTTTTTGGTATTCAGTTAAAAGAAAGGAATGGAAATCTGATTAGAAAAGTAAAATCTTACCCAGCAGCCATAGGAATGATTGATTACAGAACAGTTCCCTTTATTTTATGTTGGTATCATCTTCAGGGATAAACTGGATAAGCTTGTTCTTGATGTCTTCTTCCTTATTAATATAGATGTTAAATAGCTATATCCTACATGCCAAACTTCACTATAATATTTTAAAAAATAAAATATATTGTGTGTTTACTTAGGAGGCAAATAGCTTTCCTTATAGTTTTATTGCTAACCTTTAATGCTACTTAGTCATTTTTATTCTAGACAGCCCAAAACATTTAAAAGCTCTCTTTAGGGCAGGGGTCCCTGACCCCCGGGCTGTGGACCGCTATCCGTCTGCAGACTGTTAGGAACCAGGCGGCACAGCAGGAGGTGAGTGGAGGGCGAGTGAAGCTTCATCTGCTGCTCCCCATCGCTCCCCATCTCTTCCCATCACTCCCCATCGCTCCCCATCGCTCCCCGTCGCTCCCCATCACCCCCCATCACTCCCCATCGCTCCCCTATCGCTCCCCATCACTCCCTCATCGCTCCCCATCTCTCCCCATCACTCCCCGTTGCTCCCCATCACTCCCCCATCGCTCCCCATCACCCCCATCACTCCCCATCACTCCCCCATCGCTCCCCATCACTCCCTCATCGCTCCCCATCTCTCCCCATCGCTCCCCATTGCTCCCCATTGCTCCTCATCTTTCCCCATCGCTCCCCATCGCTCCCCATCACTCCCTCATCACTCCCCATCATCCCTCATCACTCCCCATTACTCCCTCATCGCTCCCCATCTCTCCCCATTACTCCCTCATCACTCCCCATCTCTCCCCATCACTCCCCATCACTCCCCGTTGCTCCCCATCACTCCCCGTCGCTCCCCATCGCTCCCCCATCTCTCCCCATCACCCCCATCACTCCCCATCACTCCCTCATCGCTCCCCATCTCTCCCCATCGCTCCCCATTGCTCCCCATCGCTCCTCATCTTTCCCCATCGCTCCCCATCACTCCCCATCACTCTCCCATCACTCCCCATCGCTCCCCATCACTCCCCATCACTCCCTATATAGTTGCTATACAATATTTTATAAGTTACAGATACGCAGTATAATGATTCACAATTTTTAAGGTCCATTTATAGTTATTTAAAATATTGGCTATATTTCCCCTGTTGTATAGTGTATCCTTATAGCTTATTTCATACCTAATAGTTTGTACCTCTTTGTAGGATACGTTATTTTTAAAGATGGCATTGTCTAGGCTCACTAAGCCACTTAGATTCATTTGTTTTGAATGTCGTGGGCCTTCCAGTGGCTACACAGGATGGAGGACTTCAATTTCATGTTCCGTAGCATGGTCACGTGGACGGGCCAGAGGTGGGGTCCCAGAGTTGGGTGGTCCTCATCTCACTGCAGTTTTCTCTGTGTGGCATGTGGTTTCCCAGCTTCCCCTCTTCTGGGACTTCTCTTCGCATGTGGCATTGCCTTAAAAATGGCAGAGGATATTTAAAGTTCCCTTCTCCAGTAAAGTCAAGAGCTTACTTGTCTTTTCTGTAAATCTGCGCTGCTGCGCTGCTCCCGGGGGATGCTGACCATAATGGAGAGAGCAGGTTTTAAGAAATTCGAACTTTGGGTGAAATAGAATACGTAAAAATTCTGTTATAATGCCGGGCAATGGATATTATGGTTGAGAGGTTTTAACAGTGCTATGGAGAGACAGAAGAGCGAAGAATCTGTTATTTCACTGAAGGGGGTCTTCAGGGGAAGCTGATGAGAGGAGATAAGGTCTGACTGTTTGTTTTTGTTTGTTTCAAATTCTGGCTTCTGCATTATCAAACAGTGGTTTGTAAGGATGCTACTTGGTTCTGATGTGCCGAGTCCCATTTTAAGGCAGAATTTCATACCTGGGATAGCTGATGACCTGCTTAGGCTTGTATGATCATTTGCTTAATCTATGGTGACAGTGAGGCTAAACTCTCAGTCTCTGCTCCCATCAGGCCCCGTCTACCCTCGTCACCAGCTAGCTATTTTGAAACCTCTGCTGTTGTCACTTATATGTGGAATCTAAAAAAATGATACAAAAGAGCAAGGCACTGGTGCATCCTGACAGCAGGGACAGGTCAGGACCCTAGGGTCTGCAAGGCTGTGTCTGTATAGACGGTTCACCAAGAAAGCAAGTCCTGTGTTTTGTTTTATAATCATGGTTCTTCATCCTTGACTAGTAGTATAGTCCCCGGAGAGGAGGACTGTTGCAAGCTGGAGAGGACCACTGGTGGGGCTAGAGGGTCATGCACACGTGCCCTGGAGCAGCACATCTGTACAGCATCGGATTGCGCAAGGGAAGCTGAGGCACATCTGGGCGCTTCCAGATTGCACGCAGAAAGCATTTGGATATTTGTACTTCCTTAGCGCTGCAGACAGAAGCTAAAGCTCCTCTGTAGCATCTGAGAACTGCACCCAAAACATCCCTGAGCATCTTGCCATCATTATTAAAAAAATATGGCTTGGAGTGTGGGATCCAAACTGCCACTTGAAAGGCTTCCGAGCATATTTTTGAATCCTCTCGGAATGGATGCTGGAAAAGGAAGCAGGGGAACATGAAGGAGTGATGGGGAATAAGAAAGCAGCCGGGGTTTGGGGGGGAAGCCGCTTTTTAGGTGACTTCCCATGAGTCTGAGAAAACAATACGTGGCTGAGTTACAGAAGGAATACCACTTGTAGATTTTTTTCCTTTTTTTTTCACCTTTTTTTAAAAAAAATAAATTTATTTATTTATTTTTGGCTGCGTTGGGTCTTCGTTGCTGTGCGCGGGCTTTCTCTAGTTGTGGTGCGCGGGCTTCTCATTGCGGTGGCTTCTCTTGTTGCGGAGCACGGGCTCCAGGCGCGCAGGCTTTAGTAGTTGTGGCGCACGGGCTCAGTTGCTCCGCGGCATGTGGGATCTTCCCGGACCAGGGCTTGAACCCGTGTCCCCTGCGTTGGCAGGCAGATTCTTAACCACTGCGCCACCAGGGAAGCCCTTTTTCACCTTTTTCTTGAAATATAATTGCCAGGTAACATGATATTAGTTTCAGGTGTACAACATAATGGTTCAATATATGTATATACTGCAATGTGATCACCACAGTAAGTCTAGTTAGCATCCATCACCACATACAGTTACATATTTTTTTCTTGTGATGAGAACTTTTTTTTTTTTTTTTTTTTTTGCGGTACATGGGCCTCTCACTGTTATGGCCTCTCCCGTTGTGGAGCACAGGCTCCGGACGCACAGGCTCAGCGGCCATGGCTCACGGGCCCAGCCACTCCGCAGCATGTGGGATCTTCCCGGACCGGGGCACGAACCCGTGTCCCCCTGCATCGGCAGGCGGACTCTCAACCACTGCGCCACCAGGGAAGCCCAATGAGAACTTTTAAGGTCTACTCTCCCAACAACTTTCAAATATACAACACAGAATTATTAACTATAGTCACTATGCTGTACATGCAAGGTTAAATTTTTCAACAGCTTTATTGAGATAACTCACACACATACCGTCCACCAATTTGAAGTTTGCAATTCAATGGCTTTTGGTATATTCCAAGAAATGTGCAAGCATCATCACAGTCACCTCTAAAACATTTTTATCGCCTCAAAAATAAATAAATCCCGAACGCTTTAGCTATCACTCTCCTCCCCCCGTCCCTCCCACAGCCCAAAACACCACTGATCTGTTTTCTGACTCTAAATTTGCCCATTCTGGCCATTTCAATAAGTGTGGATTCCGACGGCCCCAGGAAAATGTGGTCTGAAATGTCTGCAGGAAGAGCATGACCACGGCAAGGTGGGCCCTGAACCCTGGGCACCATAGTTATAAAAAGCCATCGGTCCAGGCAGAAGAGGGGACCCAGTAGCATAGGGCAGAAGATGCCAGGTGTGCGGACCTTCCCAGCCTGCATACCTGCATACCTGGGCAGATGGGGGCCAGCATCCACCTTAACGGCGAAGTTTGTGTTGCAGGTACGTGGCCTGCGATGGAGTCTTGCCTGCAGGCTGTTTATTACACAGTGTGCCTGAGATGGTCCCTGTGGAAGAGGGGGGAGCAGAAGCGGAGGCAGGGAGAGGTCGAGATGCAGTGCAGGCCCAGCCCCAGCTCTGGCCGACCCCACAGGGAGTTCTGCAACTGGAATGGACCATAAGAGGTATCCCGAGTTGGGCTGAGATGGCCAGACCTTCACCCTCTCGCATCGATGAGTTATCAGGTGGGGGCTGCTCCAGGAACAAGGGCGACCTGGAACAAGACAGCTCTTGCCGCTCGGGCAACCCTGTACGGGCTGAGCTGGAGGGTGTTGGCTGACACCAGCTGGGTCGTTCAAGGAGGGGGGATCTGGGTTGGGTGTTTTGGTGTCCACCACTGTACATGTTGTGGCTGTGTTCCTTCCTTCGTTAGCTTGCTCGTTCATTCATTCCGGAAAGCAGTCCATCAGCCACCATGTTCACTGCCCACTGATGGAAACCAGGCGCTGTCCTGAGTCCACTGAACTCGACACCGAGGACCAGGCCTGCCTCCTAGTCGAGAGACAGTCTGTGCACAGGGAGCGTGAGGGTACCAGCTGGACTGGGTGCTCTGATGATCAGGAAAAGGCTGAGATGGTGAGGGACTGAGGGGCCATGAACACCAGAAGTCACAGCCATGGGGAAGCTGTGGAGAAGAGCGTTGCAGGCCAGGGGAATGGCGTTTTCATTTCTCTGTCTAAAACTGTGCTATGTCCAACTTGGTAGTCACTAGCTATATTTGGCCATTCATAAGTGAAGAGCCTCAGACAGAGAAAGACAAATAGCCGATGCTGGGCTTCCCTGGTGGTGCAGTGGTTGAGAGTCCGCCTGCTGATGCAGGGAACACGGGTTCGTACCCTGGTCTGGGAAGATCCCACATGCTGCGGAGCGGCTGGGCCCGTGAGCCATGGCCGCTGAGCCTGCGCGTCCGGAGCCTGTGCTCCGCAACGGGAGAGGCCACAGCAGTGAGAGGCCCGTGTACCGCAAAAAAAAAAATAGCCGATGCTCTCGCTTACATGTGGAATCTAAAAAAATGATACAAATGAACTTATTTACCAAACAGAAACAGACTTCGAAAACAAATTCAGGTCTACCAAAGGGGAAAGGTGGGCAAGAGGGATGAATTAGGAGGTTGGGATTGACAGATACACACTACCATATATAAAATAAATAAACAACAAGGACTTACTGTATGGCACAGGGAACTCTACTCAGTATTCTGTAATAACCTATAAGGAAAAGAATCTGAGAAAAAACAGATATATATGTATATGTATCACTGTACAGCAAAGTACACCTGAAACTAACACAGCATTGTAAATCACCAATACTCCAATATAAAATAAAGATTAAAAAAATTTAAAGAAATTAAAATGGAATCAAATTAAATATTCAGTTCCTCAGTCACACTAGTCATATTTGAAGTGCTCAATAGCCACATGGCTACCGTATTGGACAGAGCAGATATGGAACATTTCCATCATCATAGAAAGTTCTCCTAGACAGTGCTGCTCTAAACCTTAGAATCTAAGATTGACTTGGAATCTTGGGGTCATATTGTAAACTGTGGTACTCAGGAGAGTCAGAATTTTTGCAGAGAAACCTGTAGATGGGCTTAAACATGAAAAAAGAATGCTACCACATCTAAAGGAGGAGATATAGGGATATATGTATATGTACAGCTGATTCACTTTGTTATACAGCAGAAACTAACCCACCACTGTAAAGCAATTATACTCCAATAAAGATGTTAAAAAATAAAATAAAATAAAATGAAAGGACCACTTTGAAGTTCCACCATCCGAAGATGATAGTCTTATTTTTCTGGCCTGGTTAATAGATGGAACCATCAGTTTCTGGAAAGTTGGGTGTGTGGCTGAGCTCTCCAGATTGTTAGTGCTTGATTTTGTTTAGTAGGACATATAGGACCTTTTCCCTTTTTGTAAGTATTTCAATAGTACATTCCAACCCAGGCCATTAACTGTCCAGAAAATGGGTATAATAATTGCAGAGGGATATAGTGTAGGCTCATGGAAGTTTTTAATTACATTTTGAAATTACAGGTGAAAGATGTTTGTATAGTTATCCTAAGAGATCTATAAAAACTAGAAATAGCCTTTGGACATTTTACTTGGGATTTAAATCATGTCAGCCATTATCATCTGAATTGCATTTGGAGCTTCCTTTTGTTAGGTAGTAATAATTTTAGTGCAGATAAGAAGTTATGATACTCTAACATTATCTTTAGAGGATGCCTGTCTTTTATTTTTTTTTTTTTTTTTTTTTTTTTTTTTTTTTTTTTTTTTTTTTTTTTGTGGTACGCGGGCCTCTCACTGTTGTGGCCTCTCCCGTTGCGGAGCACAGGCTCCGGATGCGCAGGCTCAGCAGCCATGGCTCACGGGCCCAGCCGCTCCGCGGCATATGGGATCCTCCCAGACCGGGGCACGAACCCGTATCCCCTGCATCGGCAGGCGGACTCTCAACCACTGCGCCACCAGGGAGGCCCCCTGTCTTTTAGATTATAGGAGTCTTCAAGCTACAATCCGAGGGTTCAATCCAGCCCACTGCCTCTTTGTGTAAATAGAAATTTTTTGGAACATAGCCATGCCCATTTGTATGGGCGTGCTGTAGCTTTTTTATTGCAAAATCACATAGTTGTAACAAAATGATGTGAAAAACTGAAAATATTTACTTTCTGGCCTTTACAGAAAAAGTTTCAGCCACTGGTCCAGATAATGGGCAAGTGTTTCGAGTACCTTTGCAGTTTGCAAACATCTGTGCAGGCCCAGGTTTGCAAAAGTCTTTTAAGAGTAGTCCTGAATTTCTTGATGCTTCTAAAATCTTTTAGGCTATATCCTTTTTTTTTTTTTTTTTTTTTTTTTTTTTTTTTTTTTTTTTTTTTTGCAGTACGTGGGCCTCTCACTGTTATGGCCTCTCCAGTTGCGGAGCACAGGCTCCGGACGCGCAGACTCAGTGGCCATGGCTCACGGGCCCAGCCGCTCCACGGCATGCGGGATCTTCCTGGACCGGGGCACAAACCCGTGTCCCCTGCATCGGCAGGAGGACTCTCAACCACTGCACCACCAGGGAAGCCCACGGCTATATACTTTTGAGCTGTGATTCTGCTGTATAATCCTGAGCTGAGATTGTCTCAGACTGTTTCTCATTACTTATACCAGACATCCCTAAATTCCAAGGGGAACTGGATATTGAGGAAGCCATTGCGTTTATAAAAAGGATACAGGTCTTACTTCCTTTTAAGCGTCAGTGATATACCTTAGCCCTTGACAGTATCAGTTATGTGTTATCTTTAAGTGAACTAAATAGTATCAGGTCCATATAAAATATTGGGTCTTTAAGTATGTAAGCTCATCTTTGCAACATTTCTGGTAATGTTTGCAGTGACCCCACGTTGCTAAATCCAGTGGGCAGTTTTCAGTCTCCATCATCTTGGCCGGTCAGCAGCGTTTGACCCAGCTCTTCACTCCCTCCTCCTCCGTGTTCCTTCTTTCCTTGGTATCCAGCTAATCTCTCCACCTGCTTTCTGCTTTCTGTCCCCTGCTGGTCCATCTCCTTTGGTGGCTTCTTCTCTTTTCTCCAAACTTTTAATGATGGGGGCCCCAGAGTTCAGTCCCCGGTCCTCTTCTCTCTCTCCGCTCATCCCTTTGGTGAAAGCAAGCAGCCTTAGGAATTGACGTGACATCGGTTTCTTGATTTATTCTTTGCTCCCAGATTTGTTCTTTCAGTCCAGACTTCTCTCCCAAAAAGCCCAGACTCATATATTCAACTATGTTTTAGACATTTCTGTTATAATATCTAATAGACACCTTTAACATGACATTGATGAACTGAGCTGAGTTCCAGCCCCCTCCAACCTGCTGGGTCCCCCATTTCCTATCTTCTGTTGATGGCAAGACCATCCTTCTGTTGTTTAGGCCCAAATGTTGGAACCATGTTCTGTCTGTCTCTCTCTCTCTCTTTCACACACACAGGCACACACACACCCCAAGTCCAGCTTGTTAGGAAATTCCGGCTGCTCCACCTTCATGAACCACCTGTTTGTTCCCTGCTCTCCACCTTCCTGGGAGCCACCTTCAGCTCCTTCCTGGATGACATCAACAGCCCCTGGTCTCCTGCTCCCATCTTTGCCTGTCTACCATCTCTCATCAACACCGAGTCAGAGTGAGCCTTTAAAAACATAAATTGGGGCTTCCCTGGTGGCGCAGTGGTTGAGCGTCCGCCTGCCGATGCAGGCGACACGGGTTCGTACCCCGGTCCGGGAAGATCCCACATGCCGCGGAGAGGCTGGGCCCGTGAGCCATGGCCGCTGAGCCTGCGCGTCTGGAGCCTGTGCTCCACAACGGGAGAGGCCACGACAGTGAGAGGCCCGCGTACCAAAAAAACCATAAATTGGATTACATCACTCTCTTGTTCAAAGCTCACTAAGTGGGTCACCATTTCACTTGGAGCCAAAGTCCTCACAAAGGCCTCCCAGACCCTGCGTGCTCAGCCCCTCTGCCCACACTCTCCCCATCACTCTCTCTGCTCCATCCACACTGGCCTCCCTCTGGGCTGTTTCCTAAACACACAGGGAAGCTCGTGCTCAGGGCCTCTTGATCTACCTGTTCCTTCCTCTTCCATATCTATTCTGCTTCCATGCCAGTTTTCCAGGGAGGTCCACCAGGATTACCTTGCTTCCTTCCCCCGCCTCCTACCCCATTCCCATCACCTGATTTTGCTTGTATCACTCTACAGTAAGCCCCCTACATATGAACCTTCAAGTTGCGAACTTTCAAAGATGGGAACGTGCGTTCGCATGCCCAATCATGTAAGTTAGTTCACGTGTCTGATGTACATTGTCACGTGCGTGCATCCTCTACAAGTGGTTGTGCTTTTGTGTACTTTACTGTACAGTACTGTATAGACTACAGTAGTACAGGATCTCTGTTTCAAGCCCAGGATGTCCAGAAGCAAGTGTAAAAGCAGCGGTGATGTAGCTGGTGCTGCTAAGTGCCAGGAATTGGAGGCCCAGAGAAAGGACGGAGCCAAGAGGAAGAAGTAATAGAAGAACTGAGCAGATTCACAGCGCAGGAAATGGCAAGGGGATTTTCTTTATCTGAGGAGGCACTGTTAGTTTTTGAGGCACAGGACCCGAAGGTGCAACGGTACACGATGGTTACAGCAGCCGATCAGAATGCAATCCAGTGCTACCGTGTCATCTATGACGAGGAAAATAGAGCTACTACCCAGACATCACTGGATCATTTTTTTCAAGAGGGTAGATTGAATTGAATCCAACAAGGGACCAGAACCTGTTCAATCCATGTCAGGTGTGAGTGACATTGCAGCTGGCCCTCCGTTTCCTATCACTGGTGATCCTTCAGCTCTACCATCTCCCACCTCCTCTCCCCCCTCCAGTCAGTAACTATTCTTGCCTGTTCACTCGATGCCAGCCCCTGGATGCTAGCTGTTGTACTGTACTACTGTACTTTTCAAGGTACTGCACTGTAAGATTAAAAATGTTTATTTTTTGTGTTTGTTTTTTATGCATTATTTGTTTGAAAAGTATTATAAACCTATTACAGTACAGTACTATATAGCCGATTGCGTTAGTTGGGTACCTAGGCTAACTTGGTTGGACTTACGAACAAATTGGACTTCGAACCTGCTCTTGGAACGGAACTCGTTCGTACTGTACTTTTAATTTTTCCATATTTCTTGCTACCTCTAATATGCTGCCTGTTTCCACTACTGAACTCTGAGCTCCCAGTGAGGGGGGTCCTATCTATTTTGTTGACTGATAAAGCCCAAGGGCCTGGGACGGGGTCTAGTTACTAGGTTCTGGTACATAGTAGGAGCTTAATGCAGATGTGTTGAATGAATGAAGAGGCCTTGGTTCAATCTGATGGAGCCCTTCTGTGTGCTCCTCCCGGAAGAGCTCTCCTTTCTTCTTGAGAGGGGATGATCAAATTCCTTGGTGATCAAAGGTGCAATCTTTTTGTTTTATTGTGTTCTACCTTAGGTGGTAAGAACAGGCAATCTTTTCGAAGGCGTACATTCCAGTGTGATCAGGACCATGGCCTCTGCAGTGCTGGTAGCGGCCAAAGGAATGTTCACGTGTGACTGTGGACGTCAGCTCCTGCAGCTTGGTGGCCTGCAATCTGCTCTCAGGATAGGACCAACTGACTACTTACCACAAACTGGGGCCCCAGGGGAAGCTACATGCCTGAAACTTGAGCTAATGTTTAAAACTTTGTGCTTTGGGTGATGCACATTTTTGTCCTGTCTTTCCCCAGAACTTTTTGTTTCAAAGCAGAGAGGTGGTGTGGGTGACCTCTGGCCCCCTGTGACATTTGCCTGCTCTCATTAGCAAGCATCCTCTCAGCTGGGACCCAGCTGGGTCCTCCTTGTCCTTGGGCCCAGGAGGCAGTGCATCTGCTTTCTCCACTTGATTTCTCAGTTGGGCAGCACCTGAAATCTGTTTTAGCTATCATTTGATTATGTGTCTCATTCAGTTAGTAGACTTTGAGCCCATGAAGGCAGAGCTATGTGGCATCTGTCTTGGGACAACTGACCCTCTGGCCCAGTCTCACCCATGTCAGGGTTTAATGAATAATGTTCATGGAATCGTGAGTGATATTGCCTGAAGCACAGCCTCATCAGAAGTTCCGCACGAGGCAGATGGAAACCATTCTGGAGATGGATGGTGGTGATGGTTATACCACAATATGAATGTACTTAATACCACTGAACTGTACACTTAAAAGTGGTTAGGATAGGGACTTCCCTGGTGGTCCAGTGGTTAAGACTTTGCCTTCCAGCGCAGGGGGTGCCGGTTCGATCCTTGGTCGGAGAACTAAGATCCCACATGCCTCGTGGCCAAAAAACCAAAACATAAAACAGAAGCAGTATTGTAACAAATTCAATAAAGAGTTTAAAAATGGTCCACATCAAAAAAAAAAAAAGGGTTAGGATAGTAACCTTTTGTGTGTTTGACCACAATACAAAAAATTCGGGGAAAAATTATGCATGAGGCATCCCATCCTCATATGATACTGTTGTACTGTATTACTGGACAAGCCGAGAGAGCAGGAGGCTCGGAGAATTTCTACTGAGGGGCATGGAATTGTTGGCATCAGTTTTGTGCTATTAAAAATACCCCTTTCTTGGGCTTCCCTGGTGGCGCAGTGGTTGAGAGTCCGTCTGCCGATGCAGGGGACGCGGGTTCGTGCCCCGGTCCGGGAAGATCCCACATGCCGCAGAGCGGCTGGGCCCATGAGCCATGGCCGCTGAGCCTGCGCGTTCAGAGCCCGTGCTCCGCAACGGGAGAGGCCACAGCGGTGAGGCCCGCGTACCACAAAAAAAAAAAAAAAATACCCCTTTCTTGTCTCTGCTGATTCATCTATGTTTTATAATTTGGTTCACTCTATCGTTTGTCTTTGGTTTCTGTATCTCCTTGATAACCTGCTTATTCATGATCATCCTTCCACCGAATTGAACATTTAAAATTTCTACATTATAAAGCTACAGACAAGTAGAAGTGGAGATCATGGATCAAAGGCTTGGGTCCTGGGGTCAGACTGGGTTCTTAACCCAGCGCTGCCGTTTACTACATGTGTTCTTGGACTTGTAGCACCTCGGGAAGGTCCCAGGAGGAAGGACCAAGCCTATCTCATCGGCTGTCCCCATGTGCCATGTTTTGAATATGGATGTATACTAGATAAAATTATTCTACTAATATTAATTTTTTGGTATAATAATGGTATTGTAGTTCTATAGGAGAATATCCTTATTCTTAAATGACATGTGCTGAAATACTCAGAGTGGGAAAAAAAACAACCTGTTTTTTTCCCTCCATTCTCTACAGTTGTTTAAAGAATAAAGTCCAAAGTCAAACCTGGTCTTGTTAACCTAGAAATACTCCTGCCTTACCTAGAAATACTCCTTACGATTGTTATAAACAAAAGGGTTTTGATTCTAAATGCAGTTTTAAGTATTGTTTTCAATTTAAATGAAAGTCATTTGAATTTCAAGCATCCCAGGACAGTGCCTTCATTTGGACCACGATGGTTGCGAGTATCCTAGAGAATTCACAAGTCAAGCAACTCTTTCATGTAAATGTGCATATTTTTCCAGTCTAGAGCAGGCCGTTATGACATTTGATATAGAAATAAAAAGTTGCCAAACTTATTTTGGTATTCTGACTTGAGCTCAAGAAATGAAAAGGGGAGAGTAGAATAAATATATTTTATTAAAAAAACAAGCCCCCAGTGGGGGCTCAGCACGTTCGTGAACTGGACGGGAGTCAGTGAATAAACAAACAGGGGCGTCTCCTTACTGTAATGTGTGTTTTCTGTCCAATAGCTTGGCGGATGCCTCGCGATTGCGGGAAAGGTTTCCCAAGTGCTGAGGGGAGAGGGCAGAGCCTCTGTGTTCTTCCTGGTCCCCGGGCCTGGCCTGCTTCCTCAGCCCGCTCTGGGCAGTGGAGCCTCGGAGCTGGGCAGCTAGAGGATGCGATGATCAATAATCCACCTTCAGGGCTTCCCTGGTGGCGCAGTGGTTGAGAATCCGCCTGCCGATGCAGGGGACACGGGTCCGTGCCCCGGTCCGGGAAGATCCCACATGCCGCAGAGCGGCTGGGCCCGTGAGCCATGGCCGCTGAGCCTGCGCGTCCGGAGCCTGTGCTCCGCAACGGGAGAAGCCACAACAGTAAGAGGCCTGTGTACCGCAAAAAAAAAAAAAAAAAATCCACCTTCACCCCAAGTCCAGAGCAGGCAACACAACTAGCTGAAGACTCAGGAGGTAGCTCCTTGGAGTAATTCCTCACTGAACTAAGTTTTGGACCTTTTATTTTGCTCAATAGCTAGCCTAGGGCTAGAGAAGCAGGTTGTCTGAGACACATGAAATGTGGGGAAGTGGCTGGGAGTCCATTTGCATGACCCATGGGCTTGTGCTGCCTTGGGCGTCTGTGTGCATGAATTCCTGTCTTATTCTGCTTTTTTCCCACTGACTGTGGAGTTTTTTGGGGCCAAGCTGGGCCAAGGACCTGGAGAGAGAGATTCAGAAAGAGAGGAGAAAGTCACATATGTGTGTGTTTGTCAGGGGCAGAGGCAGGGTGGGGGGAAAGATACTTTCAGGATTCTTGGCCCCAAGGACTGTTTTTGATCCTGGATGGGGGCAGAGGAGAAAGATTAGAAAACTGAGCCGACAGATCTGTTTTCATGAGGGATTTTGTGTGATCTGTGGGCCTAAACAGGATTTGTTAGGACCTCGGGGCAAAGGAGCGCACACTACGGTGGAAGGGGTGTTGTCTGCACCTCTGCTTGGAACCCAGCTCCCTTCTGGCACCTTGGTGAATCTTTGCGGCCCCCTTTGGGTCAGCACCAGCTTCTGTGGGCTTTGAGTAAATGTTAAATGCAGTTGAAGTGGGATTTCGGTCAGGCTGCCCAGGGCATCTGTGTGCTTGTTGGTCACAACGCCTGATTTGATAATCTGGCTGGCCCGCCTGTGTGGCCATTCTTCTCCATCATTCTGTCTGTGACTTGAGCTCAGTTGACAAGTTCAGACCTGCCGCAGTAAGAAGGTTCTGGGGCTCGTACTGTCCAGGGTTGAGCGCATGTGCTCTGGGATTCGACAGACCCAGGTTTCATCTGATGGCTGTGTGACCTTGAGGAACTTTCTTTCCCTCTCTGAGCTTTGGTTTTCTCATTGGCAAATGGGAATAATAAGATTGTGGTGAGGATTTAAGGAAATCAGAGCTCTGAAGTGTTTGTGCAGCCTGACATTCAATAGCTAGTGGTATTGCTGTTCGTACTGTTATCCATCTCACCGTATGAGTTGGAGCCCACTTACTCGTATAGAATGGTTTCTGCTTTTCTATACAAGCTGCTAAGCACTTAACTCATTTCCTGCCCACAGCTTGTATAAGGGAGGCTGCTATCACTTCCATTTTTCAGAATGAAGAAACAGAGGCCCAAAGCGGTGGAGTTTGTTTCCTCAGCTCACAGAGCTGGACTGAGTTGTGGCAGGCAAGCATTTCGGGGGAACTGGTCCAGAGCAGTTTGTTCTGCAAGTGCCACGGGCACACGGCAGCACTTACAAACATGTGCATCACTCCGTTGGTCACAGACACACAGGTGGATGGAACATCACATAGGTAGTGTGGTGGTGTTTTTTTTTAAAATTGAAGTATACTTGATTTACAGTGTTGAGTTAATTTCAGGTGTACAGCAAAGTGAATCAGCTACACACCTCTCTCTCTCTCTTTCTCTCTCTCTCTATATATATATTCTTTCTTAGATTCTTTTTCATTATAGGTTATTACACAATATTGAGTAGCGTTCCCTGTGCTATACAGTAGGTCCTTGTTGTTTATCTATTTTATACATAGTAGTGTGTATATGCTAATCTTAAACTCCTAATTTATTCCTTCTCCCACCCTTTCCCCTTCGGTAATCATGAGTTTGTTTTCTACATCTGTGAGTCTGTTTCTGTTTTGTGTATAAGTTCATTTGTATCAATTTTTAGATTCTACGTATCAGTGATGTCCTATGATATTTGTCTTTGTCTGACTTAACTTCACTTAGTATGGTAATCTCTAGGTCCAGCCATATTGCTGCAAATGGCATTATTTTCATTGTTTTTATGGCTGGGTAATAGGTTTTGGTCATCTAGTTTTTCGAGGTCTCTCTTGGACCTTAATATACTCGAAAAGTTGCACAAGGTGTGCCTCTCAGGCAGCGGGCTGCCTTTATATAAATCAGGCAGGACAGCTATCCCAGGCCTCCGCAGACAGAGTGCCTGTCAGCATGGGGGGAGAGGTTGGGCTGAGAGCTGACATCTGGAGATCACGTGTCACCGGCATCCCCTTAATCCTCACGGCAAGCCCACTGCCATCGTCACACTTTGCAGATGAGGAAACGGCACTGGGGAGATCACTCGTGCGCCGAGGGTAGTGAGGGCCAGGGCTTGAACTCTGGCAGCCAGACTCCAGGCCTGCGCTATCACCCTCTGTGCGGCCCTGGGTGGGGCGGCTGATGAGCACAGTTCATCAAAAACGCACTCGGAACCGACAGATGAAAGAGGAGGCCTGCGAAGACGCGAAGGTTCCTTTGTGAACTGAAATGTGCTTTAGTTTTCTCTGTGTCAGCAAAGAGCCACCATGAACTCCCAGGTCGCCCACCCCGGCAAAGGGCTGATTTATGAGGATTTGCTCAAGTCTACCAGCTGGTTAACGACAGGACGCTTTTAACGTTTCAAGGGGAGGAAATGAATAAATAGGCATTGGGGGTGAAGCCAGCCAAGTCCCTGGGGTTGGCTGAAAGGTGAATTCAGTTGAAAGAAGTTTTGACACAAAGCTGACATCTCTAGACCCAATTTTGAACCAGACCACCCAGTAAACAAAGAGTCAGGAAATCAGAATTTGGGGGTCAGTTCCCCATTTCTCACAGAGAAGAATCGTCAAAAGAAATCTCTGTGTGTATTATTGGGGGGTGGAGGGGGTTACGTGTTTTAGGTGGAATTAGTCAGATGGAAAAGAAAAGCTAGTTGCCCAGATAGTAACAGGTAATGCGCACCTTTACTTCATTTTAAATTTGATAAAATAGCCATTTGAAGTTTTTGAACAATTAGACTATTTATATTCTATATTATATCCTATTAAAGACTTGTGCACATTTGCAAGCCTTTTATCCCATAGAGTACATGAAACCATTCTACAATTTTTTTTTTAGTCCAATACCATAAGGAATCTACTTTACATCGCTTTTTTGTCCTTTGGAAGAAATATAAAATTAGGGTGTTTCTGCAGAATTAACATAGTGGGCCAAGATTTCTATAATTCTTCAATGTGTCTCAGAAAGAGAAGCCATGAGGCAGTGGTCCAGTGTATAACGACCAAAAAGATAAAGTTGTAAGAACTGAACTTGAAATGGACAAGCTCTGTTTTGGTCCTTAGGTTTTCACAACCATCACTTTTCTTGGGTCGCTTCCACACTGGAGTGAACACAGACCCCCCCTGAGGGCCATTGACTGTATTTCGGTTGATGTTCCTAAAGAATTCCCTGAGGTTCTTTCTGCTTTGGGAGAATCAGTGACTCAGAAAACCCTTTGTGCTCATAAGAGGAGCCAGTTTTCTGGCAGGCCCATTTTGGGATTCACATGAGGAAAGGGAAGGAGAACTGGAAAATATAGGGAAAAAATGGTAGGAGACTATGATAATATTTATTTGCTTCTAAATCCGAATAAATGGGCAGCTTTCCACAAAAGCAAACATTGACTACAAACTCATTATCCAGCTCTGTGCAGGATACTCATTCATTCACGCTGCTGAATTGTTTGCAGAGACTAAGAAAGTAGTACTCGTACAATTTTAAAAATCCCTTTTTTAGAAATTAGAGCCAGACTTGGGCCTTAGAAGTCAGTAACTTCTAGTTGCTTGGGATGTAATGGAAGAGAAGGGAGGGAAACGCTCTCAGTGTGTGTTAGGCTTTTCGACTGATTCCTTTAGAACAGTTCTTGCCCGTGTGTCTGTCCAGGGCAGCTCTGCGAGCCCAGCCTGGTGCTCATGAAAGGCTCCATCTCTCCAGGTGAGCCAGGCGTTTCATGAGCGTCTCTGGGGCATCTGCCTGGTGCAGCATGCAAAATAAAAAATAAAGTGTTAACAGTAAATGATGATCTGTGTTCCCTCTACTCCAGAGAAAATCCCAGGTCGGCTGCTGAAGGCGCTTCCCTTCCTCCTGGGCAGGCGGTGGGAAGCCCAGGTCCGAGCCCAGACCGGGAGAGCTGGGATATGTTAGTGCTGTCTGTCTCCACTGCACACATTACTGAGGTCCAGAGCCTCTGAGATGGGCTATGACCAAGGAAGGGGTCAGTAAAAATGTGTGCAACCCATACATTTACCAGGATGTGGGATGATTTTGAGACCACTTCCTCCCTTTAGCCCATTAAGCATCTAACACTTTTTCATTTTACCAGCTAATTCTGCTGGTTGACAGAAATGCCAGTCTCCCAGACTCTCCAACTCTAGGGATACGCCATGGTGACCACCATGATTGTTCTGCATCTCGTCACCCACAGGCAGTGGTGGGGCAGGGAAGGCACGCAGGGGATCTGGCTGAACTGAGATATTTGAACTGGAACAGCACGTGTGAATCCTGCAGAACCCGCTCTCCTCCGCTTTTGGAGCAGTTAACGTGATTTTATTCTTTGAGTCAGTGTGAGGGCACACTCTGTTCCACTTTTATGGGTGCAAAATACATCCTGTTCTCCTACCCTCCCTGCCAAAAAAGCATCATTAAAATGTAAGAGAGAGTTTTTGGTAGAAACAGTGAAACCAGATCATGTCCCAGTCTTGGGTCCTTTCTTTATTCTCCCCTGTATCTTCAACCTCGACATGGATAATAAATGTCACATGTTTTCTGCATACCCTTGGAAGGAATGCCTTTGGAAGGAATACCCTTGGAAGGAATGCCTTTGGAAGAAAGCTTTGGAAACTGTGTAAACTTGAGTGTTTGTGAGAAGCCCCAGATCCCAGGGCCCTTGATTCCCAGTTCTCTATTCTTTTTATCTCATTACACTTTCTGTGTCCTGTAGCATGTGAATATGGCTCTCTGATAACAAAAGCAGTACTTAATCGATAGAGAAAATATTGAAAAACATAGCTAAAGAAAACAGAAATCATCCTTATTCTATGACTCATGTGTGGATGAAAATGAACATTTTAGTACATTTCCTTCTAGTCTTTTTTCTACACGTATGTATCTTTCACATGGCTTCAGCGTAGCGACATAGGAGTTGGAAATTCTCCTATTTTATTCCTTAAGTACTTAGACTCACTACATCCTTCTCAGTTCCCCATAGGAAAGGATTTTTCAAGTCTTGAAGTTTTCACTTAGGAGGAAGGTTCTGCCCCTTACAGAAGGCAAAAACATGCCACTTAGTGAAACCCATGATACGGTTACTCCTACGATAGAAAAGGCCGTGAAATTGTATCTCATCCAGACTCCTGAACAATCTTTGAAAATTTTGCAATCAAGGTTGCTTTTGAATCTGACACTTACTAGGAGCAGAGGTGAGAAGCTGGGCAGAGTGAACTGATAATACGGTGCCCAGAGCTTCATAGGGTCAGGAGGGCCCGGAAATGGTGTGAGTTGGCAAAGGAAGACATTGCGGCTTTTACAGAACCATGCAATTGCACATAGAATGATTAATAAATAACTGTGTGCTGAGTCAACTGGGTCATTGCTGCAGGGAAGAGAAACAAATGAATCCTCACAGGTTATATTTTGTCTGGGGAATGAGGGTTAAACTGGGTATGAACTCAGAGAATGTCTGATACCTCCTTCTCACCCCCAAGGGGGGTTTAGCAAAGAAAAGAAATACCCAAGCAAATACTTGATTGTGGCAATCACGGTGAGAGTTCTGGCATTTCTTTTCTTTACCATTAACTCATATTTCAGAAAGACCAAAGGCTTTCTTAAAGGGCCAATAAGTACTATATAGAAGAAATTATATTAGGGCTATAATATTTAAGCTTGAAACAGCTCTGAAAAAACACATTTATTTCTGAATTAATCATTCTCTTAAAGCTTTTTTTTTTAAATTTTAGAAATAGAAGAGAAGTAAAAACACTCATAATCGACTTCCCAGTGATAACCATGGCTACTAACATTTTGGTATCCACTCCCTGCTCTCTCCCCTCCTAGCCCCTTTTCTCTCTGCTTTGTGGATATTATTAATCTCCTACTGTGGTCATTTAGGAACTTTATCCCTTCTCTTATAAATCATGTTTCAGTGAACATCCTTGTAGCTAAGTCTTTGCCAGAAACCTAAATTACTGTTTTGGGTACGTACCCAGCAAGGGCAGGATTGGGTCAAGTAGTATATGTAGTTAAGATTTGTCACAGAGGTGTACAATGATGTGAGTATATAAAATATACTCCTTTTACCCACTGATAACAGTGTTTTCTCCATAACTCAGCCTTTACCAGCACTTCCTAATTTGGTATCAAGGCAAAACCACAAAACAGTCTCATATTTCAACTTTCACTTCTTTCATTTTGTAATGAAGTAGAAAACTAGTTGCCATTTTCTTCTTACACATTTAAATTTCTTCTTCAATGAATTGCCTCTGCATGTCAGTTCTCTCCCACCCCCCATTTGGGGAGTTCTTTTTATTATAGAGTAACATTAAAAAATTGTTTTTAATTGAAGTATAGTTCATTTACAACGTTGTGTTAGTTTCAATTGTATAGCAAAGTGGTTCCCTTATACATATGTGTGTGTGTGTGTGTGTGTGTGTGTGTGTGTGTGTGTATACGGGTATATTCTTTTTCAGATTCTTTTCCGTTCTAGGTTATTACAAGATATTGAGTATAGTTCCCTGTGCTCTACAGTAGGTCTTTGTTGTTTACCCGTTTTATATATAGGAGTGTGTATATGTTAATCCCAAACTCCTAATTTATCTCCCCCACCCACCCGGCCCTGCTATCCCCTTTGGTAACCGTAAGTTTGTTTTCTATGTCTGTGCATCTGTTTCCTTTTTGTAAATAAATTCATTTGTATCATTTTTCTAGATTCCACATATAAGCGATATCATATGGTATTTCTCTTTCTGACTTGCTTCACTTAGAATGATAATCTCTAGGTCCTTCCATGTTGCTGCAAATGGCATTATCTCGCTCTTTTTTATGGCTGAGTAATATTTCACTGTATATATGTATTGATAGCACAACTTCTTTATTCATTCATCTGTCGACAGGCATTTAGGTCATTTCCATGTCTTGACTATTGTAAATAGTGCTGCTGTGAACATTGGGGTTCATGTATCTTTTCAAATTATGGCTTTCTCTGGTTATATGCTCAGGAGTTGGATTGCAGGATCATATAGTAACTCTATTTTTAGTTTTTTCTTTTTTGCTATATGCGGGTCTCTCACTGTTGTGGCCTCTCTCGTTGCGGAGCACAGGCTCCGGATGCACAGGCTCAGCGACCATGGCTCACGGGCCCAGCCGCTCTGCAGCATGTGGGATCTTCCTGGACCCGGGCACGAACCCGTGTCCCCTGCATCAGCAGGCGGACTCTCAACCACTGCGCCACTAGGGAAGCCCTATTTTTAGTTTTTTAAGGAACCTCCATACTGTTCTAGAGTAACAGTTTTTATATGTGGCAGATACAAGCTACCTAAAATACACAGCCACAAGTTTCATATTTAAGAAAGAGCACTTATGAATGGGAGCACATGAGACAGATCTGAAGAAGAGGACATTTAAGAACTGTCTGGAAGTTTTTAGAACTGATACTTAACCACTTTTTCCTGAAGGAAATATACATGTAGAAAAATGCTCATAAGTTGCATAGTTCGATGATTTTCAGAAACCAAACATATTTATGAAACCAGCACCAAACCCCAGAAACAGATGGTCACCAGCATCTTTGAGCCCCCATCCCTGACTTCTACTGGCATGGACTAGTTGTGGCTGTTTTTGTACTTTATAAATTTGTTATCTGGCTTCTCCTCTTTTGCTCTACATTATGTTTACAGGATTTATCCACATGTTGTGTAGTTTTGGGTGTTCGTTCACCTTGTTCTATGCTATTCTGTTGTATGAATATGCCACAATTGACAAACGCTTCCTACCATTGATGGGCACTGGCAGTTTCAAGCGTTTCGTTACAAATGGTACTGCTATAAATATCCTAGTTCATGTATTTCGGCACCCCTGGTGTTGGGAGTGGAGCTGACATTTTAACAAACTTTCATGGGCTCACATGCTTCTATTGTCCTCTCCAACTACCTCTCTTGAGCCAAATATAGAGCAGCATGGACTTGAAATGCAAATGTTTCTGTTTTGGCTTTTCTTGCTGTTCCTTTTAGTAAGGATGAGAGTAATGAAGTTCCCTTAACAAGGTACTGATATAAATTGTGGATAATGACTGTTGGCTTCAGCCTGGGCTCTCATCTCTACATGAAGAATTACATTTTCCATCCTGTTATTTTCTTCTTCTTCAGTCCTTGACTCACCCTACTAAATGGAAGGTTCAAATTGTCTTAAGTGGAAAGAGTTTATTAATGTATTGGTCTTACAAGCAACCTCTCTCGGTTTACTAGTTAAATGAAAACCACATCTTCGGGGCAAGAAATTGGATGGAGGCCATGTGCGTGCGTGACTTGAGGTTGAGATGTACCAAATCTAGATCACACTGCTGTGTGATCTTCTGGTAGAATTAAATAAAAGGCATAAAAAAAATTTATAGCTGCCTTTTACCAGCTTTATGTCTGATTTTTTTTCTCTCTCTAGATTCTTTGGCTGACATGAGTTTTGAAGTTCTGCCATATTCACTTATCAGCCTATGGCAAATGCAGTCCTACCAGAGTGAAGATGAAAGGCCGAGAATTAAAAAAAAAAAAAAATCCATGTGCTACATAAAAATGCCCTACCTTTTAAGGAATTGGAAGAGTTACCTTTATTTCCCTTGCTCTCTCTCTCTCTTTTTCTCTGAATGTGTAGAAAAGGTTAAATTCTTAACTGGTTTTTGTGAGTCTTTAATCCATCAATTGTATGTATATCTATTTAACGGTCATCAGTGCTTTCCAAAACACATCTAACATGACAATTCAGTGTCTCAAGGTGGGCCACAATGTTTGTTGCTGTATTTCCAATGTTGTGGGTATCTCTGTAAACTACGAATCACTTTGTATTTCTCTCATCTACATGGGCTAAATTTTCATCTCCACAGCAACTCCCATGAGGTGCATACTGAACGCATGAAAAATCTCAGCCAAGTCTGGGGTAGGGTAGTTCGTATCCGTTTCTCTTGCCCTTTATCTGTTTGCATATTTTCATTCTCCTTGCTTTAGTGTCCTCAATGTTTTATCTGTCATTGAAGGACACTATCCTTAAATTGATGAATAGCAGGATAATGTTCTTCATTGATAACCTGGCAACAGTAAACAGGGGCTTAAAAGAATCAGAACCAGCCCCTGGCAAAAGGCTGCCATAGGTGACTCCCCTCTGTCTCTCACTCCCTTGTTTGTCACCCCACCCTGGTTTGGAGCTGTGTTTTCACTTTGGGCATCTTGTTTCTTAGGGTCCCCTTGCCAGGGCCCACATGGACACCCCAGTGTCCTTTCCTCTGGGGCTTGATTCTAATCAGATAGATGCTGATCTGCCAGCCCTGGAAACAACATCACTATAAGACAGTAACTGCAAGTCCCACCCCATTCATTCAATTATTTATTCATCCCCAGAATGATGCTCTAGTGCCTGTGGTATGCCAGGCAGAAGAGATACCAGAGCTAGCAAGATTCAGCCCCTGCCCTCGAGGAGCTTATATTCTAGTAATGGAGGTGTACAAGTATATAGCCCATTGCAGAATAGTGTGAGAGATACCTTGTAGGTGTTGGGTGGGAGGGAAGCAGCCTCAGAGGATGGGGAAGGAGAGGGCTGAAGGGTGGTCCCTTTCACTCGGAGCCCTTATTCAGGCCTGGAGGTTTGGGGTTGGTTGTGTAGACACCTGAGCTTCCTGGAAGGTTCGTGAGCAGAGAAGCGACATGTGTTTCTAGAAGGTTTTTAGGCATTGGAGTGAGGATCATCAGGACTTTTAACATGCCTTCAGTTTTCAGAAATCCCCAAAGAGTTTGCTTTTGCACTTTCAAATTAAGTTTGAATACATGCAATTTTAGGATTCGCAACATTTCCATTTCCCAGTGCTTTTGTATTTTCTTCTATGGTTTGAAGCTTCTTTGCAAGACTGAGTTTTACTTTTTTGATTGAATTTTTCAGAATGTTAGGCTGCTCAGGAATTTTATGGAATCTACTTGCTCACTTTTTTCTTTTTTTAAATAAAAGTATTTATTTATTTATTTATTATTTATTTTTGGCTGCGTTGGGTCTTCATTGCTGCGTACGGGCTTTCTCTAGTTGCGGCGAGTGGGGGCTAGCCCACTCGCCGGGCTAGCCCGTTGCAGTGCGCGGGCTTCTCTTGTTGAGGAACGCGGGCTCTAGGCATACGGGCTTCAGTAGTTGTGGCACGCGGGCTCAGTAGTTGTGGCTCACGGGCTCTAGAGCACAGGCTCAGTAGTTGTGGCGCATGGGCTTAGTTGTTCCGCGGCATGTGGGATCTTCCAGGACCAGGGCTCGAACCCGTGTCCCCTGCATTGGCAGGTGGATTCTTAACCACTGAGCCACCAGGGAAGTCCCTACTTGTTTACTTTTAAGGGGACTTTTAGGTGTTGCTTTCTGCGATCAGCCTGGCAGAGCACAAAAGTAGTTCAAGACTTGATACCACCAGTAACTAGATTTCAATGAGACTAGGCCTAAGCATGGCCCAAGTGGGGAAGGAGAACCCCATATGCACCAGCAGTGTATTTTGATTTAATGACATGATAAATTGTACAGCTCATTTATATCTTCATGACCTGATCATTGAAAGTAAGCTAATTTGTGACTTCTGCTCTCTCACTTTTCATTGTTTATGTGGAGAAATGATTCCATATTTGGGTTTCAGGAATATGTATTTATGAGGGGGGTATTTTAAAAAGTAATTGAATCAAAACCCTCCCAGATCTCATGAAGCTCTTGATGTTTTTGCAAATTATTTCAACTCTTAAAACCTTCGAATAGAACAAATAGCAAGACACTTCACATTGGATAAGGAAGTATTTTACCAAAACTTTTGGTGGTTTCTGTGGTTTCTATAGTAGGGTTTTGCTTAAAGCCAAAGATTTGCAACTGATTTGCTATACCTGTCAAGAGCTGCAATCTACGAGTAAGCTTTAATTCCTTCATCATTTCATTATTGCTTTCTCTTGCACTAAAAAAACTGCTCCTAGGATGTGGAGTTTTACTGCATAAATCTAAACCTGTTTTTAGATTTCTTAAGAAATGCATTGAAACATGGAAGTATGCAACCATATTAAAACGCCACCTTTCAAAACTTAATAGTGCAAGTGTATGTACAGGTGTTTTTTAGTGATTGTTTTCTGTTTGTGCTATTAAATTAGAACTTACATTTTTGCACACACGTTGATTTTTCACCCTACAATGAATTTCAAGTCCATCCAGATAGACCCATTAAACGAATTTACAAAGGCCTGGGATATTCACATTTTGGAGCCATTCAAATTTATTCTTTATTTATTCGTTTATTTATTTATTTATTAAAGTGTAGTTGATTTACAATGCTATGTTGGTTTCAGTTGTACAGCAAAGTGATTCAGATTCTTTTCCATCATAGGTCATTAATAGATGTTGAATATAGTTGCCTGTACTGTACAGCAGGTCCTTGTTGTTTATCTGTTCTATATATAGTGGTGTGTATCTGTTAATCCCAAATTCCTAATGTATCCCTCACCCCTTCTTTCCCCTTTGATAACCATAAGTTTGTTTTCTGTGTCTGTGAGCCTCTTTCTGTTTTGTAAATAAATTCACATTCAAATTTAGAAGATAGAAAAAGACAAGTACACAAAGGTTACTTGAAAAGAGTGGGTGGAAGTTTGTGTTGAAGCATCAGGGCAGAGAGGAAGGCATTAAATTGGCCAAATGAGAATTCTTGGAAACCTTATAGACAAATTCAGGAGTCAAGTGCAAGCCACAGAAGGTCAAGAAAAAGAGACACTGGGATCAGGAGAGTTTAGGATTATTGCTCGGTGGTTCTGGTGTATACAGAAGAGAGATGGTGTATTGGATAGAGGCGGTGTGGGGTCCAATGAAGGCTTCGTCGGAGAAAAGTTGAACAGAAAGAGGCAGCTACACGACAGAGGCAAGTTGGTGATGTGGATGAACATTCCTTGCCGGCAACGGGAGGGGTGAGCCTGGAAGGGCACTCTTTAATATGGGGCAGACGAGGAGCAGAATTAAAGGAAAGGCAGGTTCGTGGAGATACACACCTGTCTTGGTTTTATTCCGAGTAATTTATGAGGCCCTTGGCAAGGAAGACTATGGCCTGACTCTTATAGAAAGGGATCAGTACTGCACAGAATCAGTGTTTGGATGGCAGACCCATAATGTGTGAATACTGCTGTTATTGGACAGGTTTGTGGTGTAGCTTTGGAGATTAGGTTGAAAGTATAAAAAAGTGTTCGCTTCTTCCTCTTTTGGGCCACGCCTCCCCAGGAGTCCAGAGCCAATAATGCTTGGGAAGGAAGACAAATAAAGATGAGCTTCCTTTACTCATTGCTCTGTGAGGCTGGCTGCTTGAGAGCCCAGGGGAGGCAACTTCTCTCTGGCTTGAAGTCGCAGTGTTTGCTAACATTCTGTTGAATGAACTGTGAGATGCATTCATTTTATAGGGAGGGGATATTACATTGGCTAGCTGGACCATACTAGGATTTTTCTTCCTTTCCCTACAAATGATAGAATAGACTAAAGAGACCCAATAGAATTAATAAAATTGTCCAGGACAATAAAAGTGCCTGGATTATATGTTTTGGTTGCTGTTTCCTGCAGCCCTTCTTGAGAGCTTTAGTAGAACTGGACCAGACAACGAGAAGAGGATGGAAGAATTTTTATCTGAATGGCTTGGCAGGAAACGTAAAGATTTTCTGCCAAGAAAGAGGAATTTCCACTTGTGTCAGCAAGATGTGAATGAAAGAAGAAAGAAAAGTGCAAAAAGAAATAAACAAAAAATCATACAGGTGCCTTCAAACCCCAAGGCGCAAGGTTTTGGAGCTTCAGAATCATCGTTAATACTATGCTGTTGAGTTGAATGCATCCCCGAGGGGTTAGAGGGAAGTTGACCAGCCTCTTTGAAAGTCTGAATTAGAGGAGACTCAGCAAAGATTTTCCCAAACCGGATCTTGTCCAAACCTCCTTCAAGAATGTCTGCCTGGTCTATACGCCCACACCCAACAGCTGAGCAAGCTCCTTTTCCTTTCCAATAGCCTCCTCCTGACCTTGACTTAACTGTCCATTGGTCTACAGCACCAACCCTGTGGCCTGTGTTTCTCTTCTCAGGTGGTTCCAAGTCTAGAAAAATCACAGTCATAATGGCTGCGAGGGCAACAGCCATTCGTTTTTACTGGTCTGTTTTGCTGGGACACACGGACACCTTGACCTGGATGCATCTGTATGAATCCAGTGTAGAGAATGGCCGGCCTGGGCCAGTTTGCATGCTTTGTGTCAACTCAAGCAACCCTATACCCCCTGGATGCAATTTCTCACACAAGTTGCTGAAACACTTTCTCGGAACCCTGACTGAATTTGCTTTTGCCTTTTGGTTGGGAGATTCCCAATTTGGTGGGAACAGGAAATCTCCAAACTTGATGCTTGCAGGTTCCTCCTCCATCCTTATTAGCAGAAATATGTGCCAGTCTGGGTCATCCTGCCTTCAAAACAGATCAGTAGGGATTATATCTGGCTCAGCAGAGGGCACGTTCCCTTGTATTTAAAAAAGGCACATTAAGTAGCTTGATGTGTGGGAAATGACCTCTGTCACCTTCAGCTTTCAGGGAGAGTGTGGCACTTTTGACCGACGTGTACTTGTTTGGTTTGTGATTGTTCTGAAAAGAACAAAACTCAAACAACTGCAGACACACCCTAAGTTGGATAAGGAAACCGATCTTGAATCACACACATCTCAGATTTTTAAAATTCATTACTTATCCCAGTGCTTAACACACTGCGAGAAAAGTCAGGAAATGTTTTCTACCTTAAGGTTTATGAGAAAGGCCCAAATCCTCTTTTCCCCACCATATAAATTGTCAGGTTTAGAATTTGATCTCCAGCTCACTGACTTGTGACTTTGGGGAAGTTCATCTCTCTAAGCCTGTTTCCTTCATCTGTAAAGTAGGATGATGTTAGTACCCACCGTAAGGTCTGGAAGCATCAATACTATTGCTTTGAAATGGTGCTGCCTTATTTTTGGTATGTATTTCTCAGGTGTGCTTCATCGTTTCACTGATGGGGGTCCTGAGATGGGCAAGTCAGGGGCTGGCACACTTTTTCTGGAAAGGGCCAGCTAGTAAATATTTCAGGATTTGCGTGGGCCCTTTGGGCCCTCTGCTCTTATAGGGATAAAGCAGCCATAGACAATACGAAAATGAGTAAGCCTGGCTGGGTTCCCATAAAAGTTTATTCATGGACACTGAAATTTGAATTTCATATACTTTTCATGTGTCATGAAATATTCTTCCTCTTTTGAATTTTTTTTTCAGCTATTTGAAAATGTTCAATCCATTCTTAGTACACAGGCCATGCAGAAACAGTCAGTGGGTGTAAGCTGCCGACAACATCCTAAGAGAATTTGCCTGATCATTTTTAGTATTGTTCATGGAGAAACAGCAAATGTATTTCTTGGGAAGGTTCAAGTGTCTCAAGTTATTGTAGCGAACCAAGTAGAGAAGAGATTGATATTTTCAATGCAAATTTCAAGCAGGCATACTTTGTAAATGTTGATTATGGGCCTGATCCAAGATACACTGAAAAAGTGGGTGAAAGAGATGGCCAGTTAAATTATAGGTCATTAACTTGGATCCTCTTTCTGGTTGTGAAACAGCGATTATTCTCTCCCAAGACCTCCAGCCTGGTGATTGGTGATGGCTCATTTCATATAAGGGGAAACAGCCCAGAGAAATCCTGTGACTTGCCTGAAGTTCAACCAGTGTAACAGTAGAATCAGTCCTGGCAACTCAGCCATCCGCCTCCTGACCCAGGGCACTTGCATCCCACTGTCCTGCTTTGCATGATTATCAAACAGATAATGAGGAGATTAGTGCTGGTACCCAGCATTCATAAATGCTATAATTTATAAAGATCCTTTTCATATTTTGTTTAACCCTCAGGAAACCCTGGCAAGTAAGCAGGGCAAGTTTTATTGTCTGCCCGTTAAGTGAGGCAACTGACAATCTGATATAATTTAAGTTACCCAGGGTCACACACCCATGAATGCTAGAGGCAAGTCTGGGACCTAGGTTTTCTAACTCCTTTTATTATACCATGTTGCCTTATTATATATATGATACGGCAGTTGATGTCATTAATATCCAAACATTAAAAAAATAAATGGAAAAAGAAATAACACCCTGCCCTGGCTCCAGCCCCTGGCAGTGATTTTTAAGTGGAGGTTTGTGTTATGAGAATTTTTTGCTTTCAGAATGCTGCACGTGCCTCCTGTAAAAGGTTGAATTAAATGATTTTATTTTTGGTAAGTGGCCCATGTAAGTTTATTATTTATTTATTTTGGTACTTTTTGCTTCAGCTCCTTTGGCTAAACGAAGCACTGCTGTATTTTTATTGCATACCCCATCATTAAAAGAAATTGAAAAGACGCTTGTTAGTTTGAATATTGCATGGATGGAAATCTACTAGTTTGAATATTGCATGGATGGAAATCTATCTGGCACTTTTAGGAATGGTTACAATTCCTAATAGTGCATTTTAAGGAGTCTGGTTTTGTTCTTGATTAAAAAAAAAAAAGAAAACTTTCTGAAATTTGCTATAATTCGATAATCATCTTTCTTGGGGGAGAGGGTCTCAGCTCACTGTGACCCTGGCTTTATTGACTTATTCAGCATCCCCTTCCAGCCTGTGGGAGGGGAAGTATACTCTGAGGCCTCATGACCGGCCTTTCATTTGTTGGTAAATAATCCATGCAAAGCTGCTTCCAAGCTCAAGTTTTCCCCTCTTTTCTATAAACCATATGCTTCTTTAACCATTTGACTTATGCCCCTTTCCATAAACTACATACAGCTTTAACTGTTGGCACTGTTGTTAACTTGAACACAAACCAAATACTCAACGGCTTCTGGCATCTAAGCCCGCAACACAACACCCCAGAAGATGGTGGTACACATTCCTTTGCACAAATAACTGTTCAGAACCTGGAGACCCTGGATAACAGGTCCTTTGGTTACAGACTGAAGTCTCCTTTCCTGATAACTTGTATAGGAGGAGGTAGAATAATTTTAACAATGACGATCCTTCACCTATACGTATAAGGAAATGACAAGCAAATCAGCGCTCAGCTTTCAGAGACTTTATAGTAGACACTTTGCAGGAGTCACTCATCATTGATAATAGATGAGAAAGTCCAGAAGACCTGGCGCCTACCTGAAGGATGGCTTGAGGCGGGTTGCTTAAACTTATTAAGCCTCAGGGTACTTACCTGAATAACTGGGGTGACAGGACTGAGTACCTGCTAGACTGGCAAGCAGCCAATGGGATTAATGCCTTTGCACTGGGCACACGACCTGGCTTTTAGTACAAGCTCAGGAATATGAGCAACAGCCAGGGTTTAATGATCATTTCTAATGCACTTTCCCTTTATACCTTTCAGGGGGTGCCCTGGTGAAAGCTGAGTTCCCAAGTTTAGCAGGAAGTGATGTTAGGGCATTTTTGGTACTTGTTTGGAAGGCACTCATGTATAGATACAAAATAATTAAAAAGTCGCATAATTTTAAATAAATGAATTTATTGACATCTCCATAAATCACAACATCATTGTAAGGTGTTATTAATGTGTGTAAAAATAGCCTAGCAGGCACTTACAGTCTGGAGAGGTGGGAGAAGTAGTTTAAAACAAGACTACAGGAGATAAACTTGTGGGATAATTTTTCAATATATGTGTACTTAATTTGGACTTCTCTAGAGAATTATTGTGAAGGTCATACTAAGATAGAATTAAAACCAAGAGTAAAAGAAATCGGCTATATCTGCAGTCTAAAGTGGTTGGGAAATATAGAAACATAAAGGAAAAATAATCCATAGAAATATTTTCAGCTATCTTGGTGCGTTTTTTAAACTTAAAAAAATTTGCTTAGAAATAATTATATATTTGTCTTCCTCCCTTAAAAAATTTGGAGGCGTGGTAGTCTAGGGCGTCAGTTGACTCTGAATTCCAGCTCAGGTTCTGCCTCTTTCTAGCTGTGTTTTCTTGGATAAATATGCCTCAGTTTTTGTATCTGTATAATGAGAAGCACAAGAGTATTTACCTCATAGGATTGGCACGTAACACTTTAGAGCAGTACTTGGCATTCAGTAAAATCCTTTCCTATATTCATTAAAATCCTTGATTGCACTGTATTTAATGATATACTATTCCATCCTATCATAAGATAGTGGACCTTAATTTTGTTACTGAGTTTTCCCTACTGTAAATAACACTGTGATGAATATCCTTGAATATACATTGTCTTCTTTTCTAATTTTTTTCCCTTAAGATACATCCTGGAAGTGGGGTCATTTGATACAGCCGATTATGGAAATATTTTGATAGTGTGAGAAAGTGACTATCCCTTTGTATCCTCCCTAACAGCCACTATTATTGCTTTTGCAATTTTACTGTAATATTCCTCATTGTTTTGGGGTGCAAGCTTTATTAGCAAAGGTGTGTAAGTTCCTTTAGGGTAGTAGTTAGTCTGCAGTGTAGCAGAATCCAGTCTGCTACCTGTTTTTGTACAGCCTACGAGTGAAGAATGGCTCTTCACATTTTTAAATGTGATGTGAAAATTACATGAAATTCAGATTTCAGTGTCCGTAAATAAAGCAGTGGGACACAGCCATGTTCATTGGTTTATATCTTGTCTGTGGCGGCTTCTATGCTGCAGCAGAGTTGGATGGTTGAGAAGTTCGCAGACGTATGCTAGGGCATTGATCAGAATTCAAATTCAAATTTATTTTATATTTCTTGACGCTGAGTAGAGAGGTCCAACAGCCAGATCTTTAAGTGGGAGCTTTAGAGTCTGACTGCCTGGGCTCCAGGCTCTGCTTGTGAACCGTCTGTGTAACCTGGGTAAGTAACCCAGCTTCTCTGTACCGTAATTTCTTATCTGGCCAATGAGCAGAATGGCAGTGTCTTTCTGATCAGGATACAGTGAAGAGTAAGCAAGACAGGTGAAGCCCTCCCTATGTCATAGTAAGCAAATGTTAGCTGTATTTCACTGGTACATGGTTAATGGATTTGAATTGGTCGGAAGAATGAGTGAGACTAAAATTACTTGTATTTCGGAAATGTAGATGAATTTGGTCTTTTGTTTCCTTAATCGCTTTTATTGGGACTTCTTGAATATAAAAATGCATTCCCCTGACGTTGGGACATTAAGTTCTCCTGAATGTGTCTGGAAAGCCAGCAAAAGGGCAGAAGAAAGGTCTGACTGTGTCCTGGATTCTAGTCTCATGCAGAGGAGAGTGGGTGATTGGTGTCTGCCCCGTCCAGTGGGTCAGAGGAGGGGAGAACGGCGGGGGTACCAAAGCATCCTGTCTTGGCTGTGACCATGAACATGGGCTTTGGGGGAGATTAGGTTTTGTGACCATTCCTGCTTTACTCATAGTATATGAGCCATTCCTGGAAAGTGTTTCCCAAAGTTGCAGACCTTTGTGGCTAAGTAGCTAGAAGTAGGCTGACCTCTCTAGTAAAAGCGTGAAGAATCAAAACGTGGTATTTTCATTTGGATTTCTCGAATGCACATTTCATAACTAAGGTCAAAGTGGGCAGTGGCTAGAGGGAGCTTCTGTGGTTAGAAACCTGACCCGGGCAGCCCCTGGCCTTGCCTGGAAGCTGGGTCAGCAGAGGCAAGCGCCCTGGCACCATCCCTAATTTTGTCCCAGCGCGGGTGGAGCCTCCAGCTCCTTTCAGTACGGTAATGATATTCGCTTGATATTTAAATGCACTCTCTGGAGGGTCTGATTCCTCCCATGGAGTAAGCATGGTCTTTAAAATGTTATTAAAAATATAATACCACCATATGCTCAGGCTTTCTTATTACCCCGCCTTCTAAAAACAAAAACCAGGCAACATAAACACACCAGATGAAGCCAGTTAAATTTGTGCTCACCCCTGCAATTTAAGACATGGTGGAAAAGTTAGGAAATGGGACTTTGATGTTAGGGACGGGGACAGGGTGGGCGTGAACCTGGGAACCACCATTCAAAAGTGCGGCCAGAAGAAGCTGTCACACACACAGATTTTTTTCCTGCCTACCTTTAAAAGAAGAGCAGGAAGTCCCTGGAAGTCCAGTGGTTAGGACTCCGCACTTCGGCTGCAGGGGGCATGGGTTCGATCCCTGGTTGGGGAACTAAGATCCCGCAAGCCGCCTGGTGCGGCCAAAAATAAAAAATAAAAAAAAATAAAGGAAGAGCAGGTCCTGCGTCCTCCTGCTGGACAGGAGCTGGGGTAGATCTCCAGGGCGATCGATAGGCTTGGTCCCATTGGAGGATGCAGCTGGCAGCAGCAGCCTGGACCCTCTAGCCTTGTGAACAGACATTTCACTCTTTCTGTTATGACTGTGGGTTGCAGATGTCATTATGGAAAGTTAACTGCTCAGGTCTGTAGGTGCAAAGCAAGGAAGAGGGACTCTTCATTCTTTGCTTATAAAACACTAAATCGGGGCTTCCCTGGTGGCACAGTGGTTGAGAGTCCACCTGCCGATGCAGGGGACACGGGTTCGTGCCCTGGTCCGGGAAGATCCCACATGCCGCGGAGCGGCTGGGCCCGTGAGCCATGGCCGCTGAGCCTGTGCGTCCGGAGCCTGTGCTCCGCAACAGGAGAGGCCACAGCAGTGAGAGGCCTGCGTACCGCAAAACAAAAACAAAAACAAAAAAGACACTCGAACTAAGTTCTCAAAGAAATCTCTAATACTTAAATGTTCCTGAGACTGTTACTCGCAGATAGGCATAAATGCACTATTAAGCAGAAGGAAAAAAATTGGGGCCCTCCTGAGAATTTATTGTACTGCCTTTGATGTCACTAATTAACTCACTCTGTGTAAGCAGCGACTAGCAACTAATAGCAGGCTAATAGAAGAAGCTTTGTGACATTTTAGAATTCTTAATGCAAGGAAGGGTCTTCGCGAGCTCAAGGAAAACAAGGAAGACCTCTGTTTTATAGGAGAGCCTGCCGGGACCCTCAGGGGCCTGTTTTGGTCTTTTCTTTCTCTTCCCAGGTACAGGTGGGGCTTGGCTAGTGCTTTCTGTCTGGAAGTTTGAAAGCTGGTTAGTAAGGTTGGGTTTGGTGGACCAAGTCACAGTGACTCTTTGCTGTTCACGTCATTAACGCAGAGAAGCGTCCTCCCAGAGGTGGGCAGGGGTGTGGACCTCTGATTGGTGAGGGTTCAGAGAGAGGCACAAGGAAAGAGAATGGAAACCCTATAGGCCACAGGGCATGCCTGGTGAGGCCTCAGATGTGAAGCTGATGGTGTGACTGGCTCCTGATTTTCCAGATGGCAAGGAGCCCTCATTGTATGATCTTTGTAAAAAGGCAATAGGCTGCTTGCTCTCCGCTGCCCTGGAACAGCCATGTCAGGTTTGCCCTTCAGTTTATCTAAAGCCTCATCTTGCTTTCTCTCCACTCTTTCTATCCCAGGAGCCCCTTTTGAAGACGGGTGGAGCTCTGTAAGCTGAGCAGTAGGGAGAGAGGCCAGAAATTGCCTTGGGTTCAGTTCTAGCCTACACTTGGGAGCAAATAGTTTCTGGTGAAGGGCTGGTGGGATATGGGTCAGTCTGGACTCTGTTTTGTTCCTTGGCAAAAAGAACTCTAGAAATGTTAAAACAATTATGGCATTCGTACTACTCTGATTGAGGGCGTTTTGTACTTTCTCTCCTTCCCCCTTGGGATCTCCTGGTTGATGAAAGTGGGAAGAGAGAGCTGCCCGTTAATCCTTGAGCCCATGATCTTTGAGGGAGGGTTGCCACTTGAATTTCTCCAAAGCTTCACATCCCCCGGCAGCCTGCTCGTGTTGCAGGCCTTGCCGTCGGTTTAAAGGTTGCAGACAAAGCGGAGAGCTCTCCCCAATCCATCTGGGCCACTCCCTCTATCATCACTCATTGTCAATGGGAGATGTATGTGTAGCCGCATAAGGGCGATGTCTGACCCCAAGGGCATTGGAAATGTTCTCAGAGAAGGCATTGTTTACTCCTCCCCTTGGAAGCCAAGCTCTAAGACATTCTAGGGAGCAGCCTCTGGCTTAGGCATCACTGCAATCAGCATGGAAAGAGGCAAGATTCTGCTTATAAAAACTACAGGAACTTCCCCCCAACCCCCAACTTCCTGGCCTAATTCTACAATGCTTACGAATGTACTTAGCCTCTTCTCTTTCATGTCTGGTCTCTCTTTGGTCAAAGTCTTAGAGAGAATTCTGAAACAGGGAAGCGAGGACTTGGGTTCCACTGATTTTTATTCAAAGAAAATCAGAATGTAAATAGCCACAGAAATAAAAGCCGACAAGATGCAACCAATGTATAATAGGAAAACATGAAATAACGCTCCTTCCAAACACAGCCGGGCAATTTCCTGGGAGGAAAGCAGAAAACGATGCTCTGTTTCTTGCTCAGAAGAGGAAGATGGGGCCCCAGGCTTGTGGGAGCACTTTAAACACTGCAGGAACACACAGATGCCATTGGTTGAGCCTCAGTGTGTGAAGGGGTGTGTGTGTGTGTGTGTGTGTGTGTGTGTGTGTGTGTGTGTGTGTGTGTTTAGCCTGTATAGGGCATGTGTGTGTCTTCATGCCTGTGGGGATAAGATGCTTCATGGTACTAAGGCCCTGAGGTTGGATGTCTCCCTATGGATGTGTCCCTGGGACCCTCTGGGGGCTTCCCAGGAGTAGACTTACGCTGATAAAAACTTAATAGGAGAGTATCAAAGGTTTGAAAATGTCTGTGCATCAAAATGTAATTACTTTTTTCCCCCTTTTATGACGGTTATGGGGGTGGAGGCTGGGAGTGCATACAACTTCCAGGTATCATTCCCCAAACCTGCCTGGGAGCAGACCTCTTGTCCTGTTAACAGGACTTTGTGGCCTCAGTAAGGCGTGGCTGGGATTCCTCTTAGATCACTTACTCATCAGGGATGTGGCTGCCTGTTTCTGATTAGGAAACTGGACCTAACACCTTGTCCTGCTGCAACACTGGGTTCTGGTGAGGATCCAGCGAGATGATACAAATGATAAAGCGCTCTGTAGTGGAAAAGGATTATTTATTTTCTTAAGGAAGGGGGCGACGTCTGCTGGTGAGGGGTCAGGAATAGCCCTCTACGTGTTAATCATTGAGCCTCAGCCCTGTGTTTTAATCCATTTGAAGACGACTTGATTATATCGTTCCGTTTGGAAATGATGAGGTTTCACAAACGCAGACCTTATTAAACACGGAAATATTATTTTCTCGTTCGAATCCCATTCGCCTCGAAATCTTTTTCGAGTATGCAGTCTTTCCCCCTCCCCGCCCTTAACATTTTGTGGCTTCCGTCCCTCTCTCCAGCTGCCCTGTCTTTTGGGCTCACTGAAATCTGAGTGCCACTTTTCTTGGAAAACCTGATATTCTGACTTCAGTTTTGTAATTTAATGATGGAGAGTTTCCTTAGTAAACCAAATTTAGAGTCCTAGAATGCTTATCTTATATCCAGACCTTGAACATAAAAGGCATTTTATACCCGCAATTGTTCATTTAATGAGCAATTGCAGAGTGCAGGCCGGTTAAGGGATTGAGCTATATGCACTATTATTGCAAGAAGTATTCCGAAATACCAGAAATAGGACGTAAGCTCTGATCAGGGAGACTGCGAGCACAATTACCTTCTTTTCAAATCCTTCTGTGACACTGCAGGAGGAAAAAGGACTTTGAAACTTGAAAGGAAAGAGCTTGCTTTCAACCTCAAAAGCTAGGAGGAAAGGGCTCTGAAATTTGCTCTGAATTCCCAATTCACCATTAGCCTGTTTCTTCCTTTAGCCTCAAGGCATTCTCCGCTTTTTGAAAAGATGTTAAGAAATTCAGTCACAATAGAGAGCCTAGTTCTGATCGTGTTTCCCTCGGTCCATTGAGGTCTGGGCTCCAGCCTTTGTGTGGAGTGAATTGAGCTGAGCATCTAGCTGGTTGGAGAGAGGTGAATGAGCAGTCGCTGTGCAGTGGCGAATTCTGGCATAGAAAGAAGCTCCCCCTTTTCCTTTATTTTCCAGCATGCATTCCTGTACAACCCTGCTAGTGGCCATATGTGGCATCGAGCCTGTTCTTAAGTCAATACGGGATCCTTGGTTTATTGCAACTCTTGTTAAGTTTGTCTTGTAATTGAAGCTGCTGTTGACCTTGCTTGGGGACCGTTTGTAAAACCGTTTATTTAGCATAAACTGAAATAATAAACCCTCCTTCTCTCGGGCTGACTGTGATAGGGTGACATTAGTTTGATTTAATGATTAGCCAGCCTGACCCTTCTGCTGGAGAGAGCGGCTTGAATAGAGAGAGTTCACTCGGAAGCACGCAGAAAGAATACTAATGAGCTTGTTAAATTTAGCATGGCTCCAACCACTTTTAATTCCTCTAATGGGAGCAAGCACTGCCTGGGAGAGTGAGAGGGCCAAGGCTCAGGGGGGCAGGGAGACACCGAGAACGTTCCTCGAGGGTCTGCACCGCTAGAGAAAGCCCACCAAGAGAAGTTTGCAGAAAGTAGCTAGCCAGAGCCTGGGACGAGTTGTAAGTATTTGTTCTCTTTTGCTCTGTGTCTCCTGTGTCTTGGGGGAAGAGAGGAGTGATGCTCTTAAAACGGGATTTCAGGGGACAGCTTAAAATCCATGTTCATTTCAGAGGTGAGCACGTGTCCCTCCCGGCAGTTCCTCATCTGCTAATTTGGTCAGGGGGACAGGAGGTGTTCCTAGTTAGTGATGCAGTGCAGGGTTTTACTTTTCCATCCGAAGAATCCTCTGAAACTGTTCTTTCCAGTCTGAGGCGAAAGAGTACTTGTTTCTTGGGTCGCGAGGAGAAATCGTCCGAGAGTTTGTGAGCGAGCACAGGCGTGTGTGTGGAGTCCTGCTTCAGGCAACACAATTACTTCCTTTAAAACCTTCACTGTAAACGGTCTCAGCAGTGTTGGCCACGAAGCCACTTATGAGTTTTGAGAGTTTATGGCACTAAGCGTGTCCCATGCCATGTGGGTTGCCTTTGGAAGAGCTTGGAAGATCTGGGACAGTTTCTAAAGTGAGATGCAGGGGCAGCTCTCCCTAGGGGGTTAGGAATTCCTTAACTTCCCCTGGAGCACAGATCTACAGAAGGCAAGGGAGTCCCAAGTGGGATCCCGATGACAGTTTTGAAAATAATTTTCTCCTGAAGCTTTTAGTGAATTGCATGTCTCAGTGTGACCCCCGAGCTTGCAGCTGTTGAACGGAGAGAGGCATGAACAGTCGCCTTGTGTTTGGCTGTTCAAGTCCATTGGCAGATGCTTCTGGAGGACTGGGCTGTTTGCTTACATTTTTGCAGCCGACTTCTGCTTGTTGCCATGGTGGACAGTATGTTTCTGTCAATAATTTGGCCTGGCGTAGCCTGTCTGCTCTGACTCTCAAACTTTATTGAACAACTCAGCTCAACTGAGCAAGATTAGACAGCTCTCGTCTTTTTGGCTTGCTGAAGTGGTTGCTAAATTTATAAGAGCAGGCAGGAATATTGCTTGGAAACTTTCCTTTCCACTGTAGAGTGCATGCTTTCAAGCCTCTTAGCTGTTTGTATTCCGGGGCGTGTGTACTGTCAAGTTTTCATCCGAATGCCCCTCAGAATCAACTCATTACATGAGATGAACTTCATGAAATAATCGTCTGCTGGAATTTTCTGGAGGGGGAGGGTAGGTGAAAACTTGGGAGCATTGACTCTTGTAAAAGTCAGTCTGATGAAAGTTTCCACGTGAAAAAAAATTCTGGCCTGCATTGTACTTTACTAAGGGAATTCATTCTTTTTTTCAGTATTAAATCTTTGAACTCTACTGATTTCTTGTTATAATTTGATATTCACACATGTTGTGTTAACTCTCATGAAGAAAATAATTTTTAGCTAAAAAGTCACCCCCCATTTCCACTTACCCCGCCCCACGACTTCCTTCTCCCACCGGTGGGGAGAAGGTGGGAGGGCTGTGATCAGACCATGCCAATTACTCAGTGATCCGTGAAGTTGGATGCAGATGCTCATCCGTAAAGGCATCGTGTCGAAGAAACTCACTCTGTTATAGGGATGCAGTTTTAAGAGAAGAAAAGTTAATTTCTTCTAGGAAGATTAAGTCAAGGGAATCCTGTTTTAAACCTGGAACAGATTAGCAGGGCTTGGTTAGTCATCTTGCCCAGAGAATGCTAATTATGTGTCACAGCCCCATTTGATAGGGGCTTTCTGGTTTTCCAAATGAAGGTCCATTCTACAGAATTTGCACCTCAGCGCTATACGGTTGAAAGTGGAAATTTGTGCAGGCGCAAATTAGTGGAAAATATGCCTTTGGTCATTTGTGCATTATAGGAATTTTTATAAAACCGACTAAGAGTTTTGAAGTGTTTTTGACACCCTTCTGCTTTTACATCACTTTTACATCCCTGCAAACCCTCGTTCTATAGACTGCAACTTTACTGCTGATGAAGTATGAGAGTGGCCTAGGGCCTAAAAGTATTAGTCAGAAGGGAAAATAAAAATGTAGGGTTTTTTTTTTTTTTTGAGTTTGTTTTTAAATTAGCAAAAGCATGGTTGGAATTGCTTTTGTAAAGATCAATGGGTGAAAATGTGGGATTGCACCATTTTCTTTTTTAGTAGTTACTTGATAGATTAAACTCATAATTTATCCCATCATTACAAGGTTTTGGGGTGAGGATCTGCACAAAATAACGCTAGAATAATGTTTCACAGTTATCCAGCAGTAGTCAGCAAAATTACTGTAAAGTCCAGAACATACCTCATTGCCTATTCAGCTTTGGAAGTCATTTGCTAGGCTAAAAAAAAAATAAGTAAATACATTGCTTATTTCTTCAAGTCCCAAACATAGGCAGAAAAATGAGTTTCTACTGGCTTTAGGTAGTTCAAATTATTAGTAATCACAAAACAGTAGTTGTTACTTTAGTTTGTATTTTCACACTCATTCAAATTTATAGCTATTCTTCTGAATTTGTCAAAAGAGCTGTGAAACTGCTAAAGCATACTTCTTCTGTGTTTTTTAGAGGCTCTCAGCCAGACATACCTGCTTTTTGGGATACTTTGAAGAGAAGTTTGTGTGCTGAGACTAGATGAGTTCAAAATCTGCTCATCTAAATAGTACGACAGTATTATTATTTATACCCAAATATGGTTTTTGTTTTTAGGATCAGGAACAGGAAACAGCTTTCAAATGAGGTGTCTAAGCAGGGTCCCAACAGCTTGGTTTCCATCAGCACTTATCTGCCAGAGCACAGTCTGTGGATTAAACACAGAGCTTGTGTGGGCGTAGTTTAGAGTGTGTGTGATTCTAACAGATGAATGGGTCCACTAGTTGTGGGTTCCGATCGCCAGTTCAGTTTGATTCTATGCCTCGGCTCTTTGATCTGCTATTATAGAAAGGTCATCCAATCACATTGGCAGAGAATCATAGTGGACAGATGGAATGTTCTTACAGATGAAAAGGAGCAGAAGTATTAAGGCTCTGGAATTTCAGCAAGCCATTGCTTACATGTTGGAAGTGACGTCTGGAGCCCACCAGAGCATGGATGTAGATCAGCGTAACTGAGGCCCTCCACACCCAGAGCCTCACCCCGTTTTCGTCTTAGCTCTCAGCTCTGCTCTGTGGGCTGAAGCAGGCAGTGTCCTGCAAGGGACACTGTAGGTTTCCATGATTGGCATCTTTATCCCTTGGAACCAATGGGTTTTCTGTCCCATGTCTGGCTCTGTTTAATCTCTCAGTGGGTCACAAATCTGACTTAAAAAAAAAAAAACCCAAATCACAAAAACTTTGGGATCGCTTCCTAACGGGTCCTTTTCCGAGGAACAGAGGTCCCTCTCTTCCTAGATCACCCGGAGGCCTGGCTTCCTCAGACCAGGGGAAACTGGACATCCACAGCCTTAGGCTGGCGAAACTTCCAGTTCCATGTGGGACCCGCGGGGATACTGGAGTGTCCCCGTTGAGCTTCCCTGGCAGATTCGGCTGGAAACCGGGGATGAGAATTTGCTGACCCCCTGCATCTCAAGTGAATAGGCTCATTTCCTGCTCGCCTTCCTCCTTCGATTTGTATCTTGGACCCTCATTCATAAGCAGTTTGGGCTTGAGACTGTCCCGTCGTGGTGTAGCTTTCAAAGTTGCCAAGAATGAGAAATAGGCTTCTTTTGCGGGGGCCCTAGTGGATGGCTGCTCAGAGTGCTCACAGAGTTTCCATTTCCCTTCCTTCTTCAGAGGATGAAAGTCCTGGACAGACCTATCACAGAGAGAGAAGAAACGCAGTCACCATGCAGCCGCAGAGCGTCCCGGGGCTTGGCAAGATCAGTGAGGAACCTTCGACATCCAGTGACGAGAGGGCTTCGCTGATCAAGAAGGAGATCCATGGGTCCCTGCCCCACCTGGCCGAACCCTCTGTCCCCTATCGCGGGGCTGTGTTTGCCATGGACCCCAGGAACGGCTACATGGAGCCTCACTACCGTGAGTGGTCCCCTCCCCGAGGCACTTGCTGTAGGAGCCACGGCAGGCTCTGCGTGTGTGGGCGTGTGTGGGCACGTGTGTGCGTGCGCTTAATTAATGAGGTATTTGGCACGTATTAATTTATACAAATGGAATTTATACAAACGTTTAATTTACTATCCGCTTTACTTCTTACTTCTCCCACATCCTGTCCATTCTTTTTAGGGAAAGCCATCTCCTTGCATCCCTAAGCAGCTCAAGGCTTCGGAGGGGGTTGGAGGGCCGCCGTCAGGAAGGTGTCCATCTGTGGCTAATCCACGTGGACCTTTCCCAGGAACTAGAACCAGGTTTGCTCCACCCAAGTAGATGCTGCTCGAGGAAAACTGGTAGAGGGGGTCAGTTACTGAAGTGGGAGGCATTAGCAGATGTCTTTAACGGCAGCCATTCCCCTTTGCAGTGATTGGTGTTTGTTTGTTTTTTTGCTTCATTCTTGAGGAGGAACAAACCTCTTCTAACCAGCCAAGGCTGAATTCCTTCCTATGGAAGATTTTTCTTTGTGTTCTACTTTCTTCTGGAATCAGCAGGCCAGAAGACCTCGGAAAGCTCCTTTTCCATCACTCAGAAAGTTTAAGAAATTAATTAGGGCTCCGAACACACCTACACAACGGTTTTCTACCAAGGCAGAATGTAAAGGAACATATACAAGGGTTCAGTTTATTTCTGGCCTGGTTCTAGTTTAAAAAATGTAATTTGGTGGTGGAGTAATGAAGTTCATATTGAGATGCCCAGGCTTGCAGCTCTTGATTACAGATTTATCACCTTGCCAGGATACAGACCTGCTGTTTAACCTTCCCGGCTCCAACTCCAGATGAACCATCGCGCTCCAGGGAGGGGGGACTGGTTTGTGTTTCCCTTTTTCCACATCGTTCAGAAATTTTAGTGTTTTAAGGCAAAAGGTCGTTAGCCAGATGACTGATGAGTGAGGACAGCTGATTAGTGCATGGTTTTTGGCTCAAGAAAGTGCCCAGGATAAAAGCTAATTTCATCCCTTCATTAGTTGGCTTGAAGCAGAGGGGAATGTTCACTCATCAGGGTGCAGATCAAAGAGCTTCGCACAACCTTAAGTCTCAGTAAATGCTGCTTCTTCCTCCCCACAACGAGAGTATATTGTTGGTAAAGATGGAAGATACATTATTTTCTTCAGCGGAGGGAGATTTCTTTTAAGTGGTCAGAGGCGTGGAGGAAAAGGTTTGATGGCTTCTTGTTCGCTTTTAAAAAAAGGCTACAACTTCTCTGTTTAAAAAGTGCTTATCAGGGCTTCCCTAGTGGCGCAGTGGTTGAGAGTCCGTCTGCCGATGCAGAGGACACGGGTTCGTGCCCCGGTCCGGGAGGATCCCACATGCCGCGGAGCGGCTGGGCCCGTGAGCCATGGCCGCTGAGCCTGTGCGTCCGGAGCCTGTGCTCCGCAACGGGAGGCCACAACAGTGAGAGGCCCGCATACCAAAAAAAAAAAAAAAAAAAAAAAAAAGTGCTTATCAGCCCTGTGGCTACAGTTGTTCCTTTTACAGATACAGAAATAAGGAGGAGGTGTAGTGTGTATGTTCCTTTCCTTCCCTCATTAGAGGTTTCTTTCATCTTATTTTATTTCTCCTTTATTTTCGGAATGAGAGTTTACAGCAGTGTGGGTAGGGTTTTTCTCCGAGCACATTCCTAAGTTTTCTACATTGTATTTTTGTGGATGGGTCTGCATTAGATCTCATCCATGCAGAAAATTGGAGGGACTGTACATACTCTCGACCTATATTAATATTCCCGGAGAGTACGCTTACTTTTGAAAAAGGATCAAGTCCAGATTATTCGCCACACGTTCCCTGCCTGCCTTCTTTTTGCCCTTCGATGGGAACACAACTTTCCGACTTTCCCCATCTCATATTTGTGTTGTGTTTTCGATTCCAGATGCCCACTAATTGGTGAGGTCGTTAATTGGTCAGGACAGTTGCCCGAAGTAGGCAGATGACTGCTAACTTTCTGTCTGTGGCGTCCAACTTGCAGCTTGCTCTTGGCCCGTTTGTTCTAACGGTTTGCCCATTGAATTCTCTCCCCGTCATTTGAGGGGCCGGGATATCTGCACACCTGAGGCCCTCATCCCCTCTCGGTGGTCCGTGTGTGCGACACCCCCTCCCGGGCCTCCAGTGGAGTACGAACTAGTCCAGGGCATTGAAGAACTCTTGGTGGCTCTTGGAACTGTTCATTGTCACCCTGTTTAGGGGACATCGCACCCATAGGTTGGTTATGCTTCAGCTTTTCCCACTGCATTTTCAAATCACTGTTAAAATCACACGGTAATTTATAAGCGAGGTAGGTTGTCTGTCACCAAATGACAAGTGCCATTTTGACCCACCCTCTCAACGTACTCACTCAATTGGACACGAATAAACGCTATCGTTACATACAACGTATGGATGGGGAGACCTAGGGATTATAGCTCAGCAACCAGGGCAACTCAAGTTCCAGCCTTGCCACCTACCAACTGTGTGACTGTTGCCAAGTAGGCTTGTGTTCTCAGGTCCCTCTAAGGGTCTCTTCCTAACTGTTGAATGGGAGTGATGTAAGACCCCCAGTCCCATGGCGTCCTTGTGACAATTAAGCGAGACAATGCCAATAAAATATTGAGTACCATCTCTGGCTCATGGCGAATGCATCGGAATCATTACAGTAGCTGTTTCTCCTCTGCCTCATCTTCCTTCTCCTGTTCCTTCCTCCTTCTTGCTCTTCCTTCCGTTCCGTCATCATCATCATCATCATCATCCATGTCCTCACCACCATCTGTACGTGATGCGTTCACTCTCCAAACCGACGTGTTTTTTATCGGAGCTGCAGTTGTGTTCGGTTCAGTGCAGACCAGCTTTTCTCCGCCAGACCTGCTTTCCTCTGTCCCTGAGGTCAGCATCTTCTATAAATGCAGATTACAGATGGAGTGAATTGTAACCCTTAGGGAAAGGGTGTGCGGTTAGCAAGGGGTGCCGTGGCCCTCTGGACAGAACCCTGTCTCGATGAACCTTAGTGGACAGACTATCATTTTTTTCCTGTTTGGGGAGTAGAGAAATTTTAAAGCTCTTACGTGAGTTGGAGTTTTAACCTTTTAAATTCCTAGCAGAAAGTGTTTTATGTAACAAGTACAAACTTAATACGTGTGGAAAAATAAAAAGTATAGGGTTAGGTGTTCATGGTAAATAATTTAAAGATGTCCTAAAACTAAGCCTCAAGGGGTCAGTGGGATATGACTTTATTTTTTCTAGAACCCTGTTGGATTATTTAATCTTCTACCAGTAAAAAGAATGTTTTTTTAGGTACCTTGTAATAATATTTATCCACCTAACGTGGATTTAATTATACAGATAAGCGACCGATGGGAAGCTGAAACTGACACATCTTCTAAGAATCTTTTAGTGTGTGAGAAAAGTACCCTCTTTTTAAAATGAGACGTAAAAGTTTGGCCACGTTTCTTTACCTTGTCTCAGTCGGCAGCCTTGTCAAGAACATAAGTTCATTGCAGACCTTCGGTAGCAGTGACGGTTCCTTTGACGGTTCAGAGCATCTTTTCAGGCCATTCCCTTTTCCTTTGAGTCGTCTGCCAGCCCCACCAGACGGTCAGAGGGGAAAGACTCCTCTAATCCAGTGTATCTGGGCATGTGAACTCTCACAGTAATTCCTGCGTTTCTCTGTGGTTGGAAAATGCGGACGTTCCAAGATGCCTAATTTGTGCTTCTATATATACTAACTTTGTATTTCTAACGTGTGGGCAGGCTTCCTGTAAGACCGGAAAAGGGAAAATCGCTTTTCCCCTCAGAAGGACATCTGTAAAATTTTTATTGCACAACACTCTGTTATATTTGGGTAGGCAATGTTGCATCTTCACAAATTGCACTTAGGCGGGATTCAAAGTATTTTCGGTTTTGTGGGTTTCACTTAAAAAAAAGAAAAAGAAAACCCCAGGATAGCGGGCACTTCAAACATTTGCAACATGTGTTTGGAATAAAATCCTCACTGGGGGATTGGGGGGTTTGTCTCGCCAAGGGTAGCTGCGGATGGGGTGTATGTCAAGGCAGGAAAGTTGATGTTCAAGCTGCATGGCTCAGACCTGGGGTGGTGCTGACAGGCTGGCTGCTGCAGGATCACTAGCGCTTTATAATTGGGGAGAGCACGGGAGGGGCCAGGTTTGGGGAATCTGACCTACTTGTTCTGGAGTCAGGATAAGGATCCCCATGTCTGGCCCAAAGATTTCTCAGCAGTTTTATTCTGCTCCTGCTTCATCTGTAGCCAGATATTTCAAACCACCATCACCCACCCCCCTGCCTTCACTTAACCACTGTGCATTTCTCCTTTTATAAACTTACAAGGCAGGTGACATAATAGTTAAAGCATTCCTGTACCCTGGCCGACACTTAACTTTTATTCTCTTCCCCATTACAGAAAACATGTGTTGCATTGTCTTCTGTCTCACTGTGCGGAGTCCAGTTTTTTAACGGTCCCTGCAGGGGTCTTGGTGGGGAGTTTCTTGGAATCACCAGTCATGTCATACAGATCCCCTGCTGGTTTTGTTAAAGGCGGGGAGGGTTTAGAAAGATGCCCCCTTTTCTAAAATTTCAGGTCTCTTTTACGGTTTTATAGTTGTGTGAAGACTGCTTTCCTTTTGCCCCCAACTGCTCCCAAGCAGTAATTCCTCCTGGAAAATATGATTCATTCCTCCATGTAAATGCTTTGATTGAAAACATACCGCTGGTATTCTTCCTTATGTTTCCCAGCTCGGATGACAGAACTATTAGTTGCTAATTAGCAAAACCTGAGGAATTAGCTTAAAGAAAAGAAACTGAATTTTTAATTGGCTGGCATTTGTCTTCTGTGGAAAGCTGATGTGCTGCGCCCACTTGCCTTCTGATGTGCTAGGGAAAAAAAGGGCATGGAAGATGTTTCTTCTACCTGTCTGTCTTTATACTGGGTGACTTTCCACACTCTTTAGAAATACGTTTTCTAAGTGAGGGGAAGGGAAGAGGTGTATTTTACATACTTAATAGACGTACCTGCTCACATTTCTTTTACTCTTGGAGTGTCATCTGGAGGCTGTGAAAGACAAAGATGCCTACGAGGCACAAGTGAACAGTTTGGTGTTGACCAAACTGCAAAGGCAGTGACAGTTCCCCAAGCACACAGTTCTCTTCTCATCCAGGCTGTCGTTTCTGTCTTTGGAGAACAGTTGACAAGCCAATCAGGAGGGTTGGCATTGTTTTTTTTTCTTCCCCCTCTTGAAAACTAGAGGGTTTTACCAGAAAGACTGATGTTGGGTCATACTCTAGGGGCTTTGCTAGGTGTCTTGTATCCTGGGCTGGTCGTCGTGAATTGTAGGGAAGCTGGAGTGGGGAGATGCAAGCAAGTCTAGGAAGTTTTGCAAAACTGACTCGTGAACTTAAGAATAGCTCCCTGTTAATTTTTGTCCTCTTAGAAATTCAATGTAAGGATCCAAGCTTTCTTTCAACAACCTGGAGGTAATGTTTTAAGACCAGCAACAGTGAGCCAGTTCCATAGATTTTTTTCTTTTTTTTTACAGAGCTACATTGCAGTGCAACTCTGCAGAAAGCGGTAGAAATTTAGGAATCACTTTTAGGGGGCTTCAGATTCCACTCACCCCGCTGAATCTTGACTACTCTCATACTTGACGTGACTGTGATTCCACGCATGGGTCTTCTGAGATAACGACTGAAACTGGGACCCAATGCGGAGAGAAGCACTGTGACCTTTGGGAAAATGAGCTATTGATTTTATCCATTGAATTACTTACTAGGACATACTTATTAGAGGGGACCAGGGAGAAGCCTGAAGGCCATTCCTCCAGGAGAGGAATAGAAAGGAAAGGCAAGGGGAGATGATGTTCTAGAGAGAACCAGTTGGCCTGTTGGTTCTCTGGCCCTGCCCTCTCACCCTCTGTTGTCCAAATAGTGCCCCCTGCAGGCAAGTCTGGCTCCTGAGGTCCACTGCTCAGGCCGCCCTGCTCACACTGTTGTCCTCCCAGAATAATTCTTGGCTTTCCTCCTCACCTTCAAGTCCTACGTATTCACTTCCTGTGAAAGACTTCTCTAAGTCCCATCTCACAAGGATATTTGCCTACCCTGCCCTCCAAGTTCACGTGCACCTCTCACCCTGAAACACGTCACAGCTCTATCCTTGGGTTGTCCGTGTATGTTGGCCTGATCTCCTTTAGGATAAGGTGATAGTCCGGGCAGTGCTTTGTTCTTCTATCCACCAGAGTTCCTAGGCAGGACTGGGAGGGCTCGTTAATGCAGAGAAGGGGTGAGCGGTTCCTTGCTTGGCCTCAGTCACACCGGAGACGAAGTTAGTCCAGAGCCTGCCGGTCAGAGGTGGCTCCTTGACAAACTGAAGAGACTGCATCTTCTTCATCCAGTTTATAATTCACCCACTATATGCAACCTCTGATCCACACCTACTCCGCTCCCCCATCCCTTCTGAACGAACGTGAGCAGGGTTTAAAGTGTTTATAACACATCTATACATTTATAAACATCAAGAATATTTGCTTCTGCCTACCTGTAGCACATTTAAAGCTGCCAGGATGCTCAGACGAGGTGGGATGTGGTACTTTGGAGGAGATTGCCACTTTGCTCCCAGAGTTGGATGAGGACCAACTCCTTGTCAACACCACGAGATTCTCACAGGAGATTCACCCCTCCTGTGTGTTCTGAAGCCTGTCTAAAATCGAAGGGATAGGTACCTTTTCCTGTAGTTAAGGTGAGCATGATATGTGTTTTCCCCTTTAGCAAATTTCGGTGATTTCGTCTTATCTGCAGTAACCTCTAGGCAATTCATGATTTCGGTAACATCTTTCCCACTCGTTAGTGTGCAAGTATGCGTGTAATCCATGGTAGTGGAATCCTCCATCGACAAATAGATCGGGATCGTGAATCCAGTTGTTTAAATATTCCTTGGAATTATTTTCCTTTTCTAATTTGGCCACCCGCCCGACACCCAACACAAGCGGCAATGTTTTTAGTTGCTTATGATTTCTTTCCCTCGCCCCGTCCCTCCCTCCTTCCTTGAGAAAAAGCACGAGAAACACAGCAATGCCTGCCATTTCATAGCTATCTGCTAACAGCTTTCCAGCCTACTTTCTAACAGAGGCAACATTATCCTTGGCCCCCTCCTCTTTGTTGTATAATTAAAGAATGTTACCTTTGATGTCTCTTGAAAGCTGCATCTCCTGCCTTGCTTTAGCTTTCTTGATCTTGTACCTATAAATCTGTGCTGTATCTTCATCCCACTTAGTGAAAGGGCTGGATTTTTCTCTTTGTGCCTTGTGCAGTTTGGTTTAATATAGGGCAACCGATCTGGCATTTTATGGCTCTGTCCTTCTTATGTTCTGATAGAGTTTGGATTCTTGTGGAACTCTTTGAAAAGTATCCAACTTTCAATCCTTTTAGCTTTTACATGTGAGTCTCTACATTGGGTCTCTCCTAAAATGCATTGTTCTTATCTTCCTAATATCTTCCCTTCTTTGGGCGGGGGCCTCCTGGCTTTTTGTGAACCTCAGTTTTTGATGAGTTTCTTCCTCTTAGAAAAAAATGAAGAAAGTTCTTGACTCATTGAGCTGTTTGTATTTTTGGTTCCCCTGTCAGTCATTTGTGAGTGAATCATGCTTACTGAGTGTCTCTTAAGTGCTAACAAGTGTTGGACAGAAGGAACAAGGTCGTTGCTTCCATGGAGCTTCAGGCCAATGGGACAATAAGGCAAGTAGATAAGCCCTTGCCTAAAGTCAGCACAAAGGATGTATCATAAAAGACAGATGCAGGGCCCCTGAAGAGAAGGTATCACACATACCTCACCCAGACTTGATGGGTCAGGAAGGCTTCCGGGAGGAAGTGACGTCTCTACCTGTGATAGAGAGGTAGAGAGGAATGTTTTTGAAGGCGTGGAGACCAAAGGAAAACATGTCACTCGTGAGGACCCACGAGGACTCTGGGGTTGGTGGGTGGAGCTCAGGTCAGGGAGTGGCAGGAGACAGGCTGAAGAGGTGCAGGCCAGTGGGCTCCCTGGGAGCTGATCCTCTTCTGCATGAATCCACGGTGAGCCCTAAGACTTGTTTCATGGCCTTTGCATATTTAAGCAGATCTTTGGGTAACTATGCTTCCCATCACCAGCCCAGGATTTGTCACGGAGTTTAATTCACCTCCTCTTTCTGATTTGCCACTGTGATTCCATCCCCAGCCCCTCCCGACTTCTCTGGCTGACTTCTTATCCCGTGGTCCTCAAGGACGTGCCGCTGCTTCCCTTGAGTCGTGTGTTATATTTTCTTTCAAAGACAACAAAATCCATTTCTACTTGTTCTCCAACTTCTGAGCTTTTCTGTATTAGGTAACCCTGATAATCACAATAGCTGGGTCTCAAGGTACAAATCCCAAACATTGGGAAATAAATGTGGTTTCATTTCCAGTGAATCAGGAATGTTCTGTAGCCAGACACGTTTTAACTTCAGCATATAAGATTCACCATGAAATAAAAAACCTTGAGTTTTATTTCATTGAAAAACGCAAATCCCCTAGCGTCAGTTGAGCTAGAGGAATTGTGCAAAGGGCCCATGGCAAGGTCGGCGAGAGGGGCCAGAAATAACAAAGTGAAATTCAGCTGGGAAATCCAGTAGCTAATACCACTGGGAGAAAATGAGAACAAAGACTTCCAGGGGTGGGATAAGCCCGCAATCTGGCCTGGACAGAAATGGTCTTAGGGGAGATGGAGGACCCCTGAGGAGGAGCCGGGCCTCTCCATGGAGGGCTGCGGGGCCACTCAGTGGGCATTGTGTAGGTCAGAGGAAGCCTACTCTAGGAGGCTGGGTGTTTGCTCGTCCACTTGGGGGGGCCCCAAATCTGCATCCTGACTGTGCTTGTGACTTGTGAGTGGGATCAAACGGGGGCCTGCTTTCTGGTGTAGAGAGGAACAGACAAGTGTGCCCGGAGCGTCCTGGGAAACAGACACCACCTCTTCTTTCCATTTGCTTTCGTGAAATAAACCTGCATTCGAATTCGGCAGGGTTTCAGATTTCCTCCCCAATCCCTGTTTTTCCCCTTAAAGTAAGGAATGTCATAGGATGCCATCATCCCCCACCCCCACCCCACTCTCCCCCAGCATCTGTGATTCCAGCTTGGCTCGACAAATCTGACCACATAGGTTGACTCTTTTGAGCAAATGTGTGGTTCACTCCTATACTTAATGTACAGGATGTACATCCCATAGCATGTAATGCTGTGGGATGCATTTCTATATAGCCTCTGTGTTTTATCTTTAATGATGTCTTAAGCATAATTTTTGCCCATCATATTCCACAAATGATGATATAGAGAGATGGTCAATGAGCAGTTGAAGGCACCTGAGTGCCTCCAGTGTCCCCAGCTATTCTGATCATGCCCCTGCTTCGAGTCTTACTCCACTGGGTACATGATGCCTGATCTTCGTTCTCATTTCAAAAATTCCATGCATCGTTTTGAGAGTCTGCTATAAGTCAGGCACTGTCTAGGTCCTGAGGGGCCAGCATTTGCCAAGACCAATCAGGTCCAGGCTTTCGTGGAGCCCACATTCCAGCCAGAGGAGATACACACACCAAACACAGGGGCGGAGACATCAACAAAGAGAGCACAGTGGGTGCTCTGAGTCCACTAAAACAGGTGGTGTGCTGGGGAGAGATTCGGGGTGGAGCATGGTACCTTGGAATGGGCAGGCAGAACAGGGAAGGCCTTCCTGGGTGGTGTTTTTGCAGCTGAGACCCAAGTGATAAAAAGGAGTCAACCTTGGGAAGGTCCAAGGGGAGAGCATTCCACTTAAAGAGTGGAATTCGCGGGTTTGCCACGGCCACGTCCTGGAGCAGAGAGAAGGTGGGTGTGGTGGGCAGGTGGCGGAGATGCGTGAGGGGATCTTTGTAGGCAAATGGAAAGCCAGTGGAGGGAGTGACGTGATGTGATTTTTTTGTTTGTTGGTTTGTTTTGGGGTTTTTTTTGTGTGGTACACGGGCCTCTCACTGTTGTGGCCTCTCCCGCTGCGGAGCACAGGCTCCGGACGCGCGGGCTCAGCGGCCATGGCTCACGGGCCCAGCCGCTCCGCAGCATGTGGGATCTTCCCGGACTGGGGCACGAACCCGTGTCCCGTGCATCGGCAGGCGGACTCCCAACCACTGCGCCACCAGGGAAGCCCGTGATTTGATTTTTTACTGGAGGGATATCGCTCTGGCTGGTGTGTGGGGATTGTCCTGAAGGGGCGGAGTATAGAATTAGGGAGACAGCTGTCAAGAGGTGTTGCAGTAGCCCAGGTGGGGACTGGTCCCTCTGGCTTAGAAATTATAGCGGGCAGAAATCGAGCCCTCACTGTGTGCCATATGGCATGGGCTTTGTCCTTGAATTCATTAAATCCCCGCAACAACCTTATGAGAGGCCGCCATGATTTTCCCCAGGGACAGTTGAGGAAACTGGGGTCCAGGAAGGCTAAGTCACTTGTCCATTTTTACCTGGTTCAAAGTGGCCGAACCAATATTCGAACTTACGGAGTTTGCCTCCAGAGCTCAAATCCTTAACTCATGCCCCATAACTGCTGAGACTTCACAATGGCAGTCCAGGTCTATACAAGGGCCTGGGCAGGCTGGCTCTGCAGGGAACTTAGGGATTCTTCCAGAACTGGATGGTGGTGTTGCCAATGGTGACCGGCAAGGGTCTGGAGGGTCTTGGCAGGGCAGGCTGCCTGCCACGCGGGTCTCCAGGTCTGGACTGTCAGATCCGAGCATGGAGAACACAGGTGTGCTCGGTGCTTCCTCTGCCCTCGCTATGTTCCAGGCGTGGCTACATGGGAGAGAAGGAGACATTGCTTCTCAGCTGAGACTCTTCCAAAGAATTGGAAGTTACCTATGACCTGAATATGGGGAGGCCTCCTGGTCCTCTCTGTGTCTCTATTTTGGGGGGATAAGTGTGTGGGGAAACAGTGGCAGTCACCACAGGCCCATGAGTGGAGCATTTATCGCGTGCCAGGCGCTGGGCTAAGGACCCCATAACACGATCTCATTTAGTTTTCGCACAAACGCATTTGGCACCTGCATTAACTGAGGCTGAGATCTGGAGTGATCATGTGGCTTGCTCCCAGAGCCAGTTGGAGTCTGGATTCCACGGCCCAGGGCTTGGGAACCAGTGAGGGAGGCCCCACGTGCACTGCTCTCCTACTTGTGTCTCTGTCTCCCCACCGTGTCCCTGTTTCCCCCATACCTGCAGGGGCTTTGGGGCCATAGGCTGCCTGTTGGATCAAAGATGGATTCGTTATGTGAACTCCATTCTGAAGAGCAGCCTCTGTAAGTAACTGGGGCTTTCCCGTGTCACCAGAATAATGCAGTATCTGGACCCACCTAGGCCAGTCTGGGGACAGCTCCTCCAGCTGCACTGAGGCCACCGTGCCATCCCTCACCTGTTTTCTCCTGTGACATCAGAGCAGTGGACCCCGCTGCCCCACCCAGGGGAGGAAGTGGCAGGGAAGGAGCATCCCTTATTTATAAGTATGCTTGGAATATTTATATCGGAGAGGGAGAGAGAGAGAGAACCATAGTCTTTTCACACAAAGACATCTTCTTGTCCCACTGATATGGGCAGTTCCTGGTCTCCTGGCTTTGGTGTCTCAGATACACTGAAAGAATCCTGGGGAACAGCAGTTAAGCCTGATTAAGAAGCTGGAGGAATGATTTATGAGGAAAGATGAAAAGGACTGAATACGAATAACAGAGCCAGTGCAGGCTAAAGAGACACATGGAGACTCAAATGAGGAAATACATGCCAAGGAAAGAAAAGACAGAAGCAAATGCATGAAGACAGTCAAGGAGGGGACCAGGGGGATCCCTTTCTCTCAAGGACCTGCAGGCAAGACTGATGTTTGCTTTAAAATGTGAGTATCAGACCCTATCTGCATAGGGTTACAGTTCAGGGGACTTGATCTGACTTGAGATAAATCTGGATCTGGTAATAAAGATACAAGTTGTACTAATGCTTCCCCTGTATCAGGAGAATAAGAAACGTTAATGTGGAGACTTTCAAGGGTGACTACCATCCCCTGAGGTACTTATAACTAGAGCAGTCTAAAAATTATGGACAATGGCTTTAAGGTTTTTAGAGAATGCAGAGGGATGACTTAGATATTTTTATTGATTCCCCAGTGTTAACTTAGCACCACACACAGTAGAAATACAAAGTATGACCCTGGCTCTTGATTATATATTCTGGGGAGAGAGCGCATGAAGCAACGCATGCAAACAGTTAAGTCCCATATCAACAAGTATAAAATAGCAGGATGAAAGGCACGACCCGGGTCCGGGGAGGGTGATTTCTGATTCCAGCGGGGTTTTACAATAGAGCTCTGACTCCATGGCAAATTTAAATCCGGTATGAAATTTCTCCTAATTAACATTTCCCTTCTTCCTTCCAAATACCAAATGCATGGACTCTAGGAAATTCACATAACGCATATCCCAATGCCGCATTTTCTTTCCGCTTGACCTGTTCCAGCTGTTATAAACTTTCATGTCTGACTTCCATTAATTTATGAGGAGTTCTGAACTGCAATCTGAAATGTTCCCCTGAATTTTTGACTTCTGGGGGGACGGATGTCACATGAGTTGATCATTACCCTTGCTAACATGTCAGCCAAGCTTTCCAGGGCCCTCCGGTAATGTGTGCTTGCATACGCTGTTGCGGCTCCCGAGGGGGTGCACAGATAGGCTTTGTCACCGGTCATGTCACCACGCCCCCCGCCACCTGACCGATGGAACCCGAGCGTCCTCAGTGGCTCTCATCCGGCACACAGTTCCTGCCCGTAAAGTCTAAGAAACTTGTAAAAAATAGGTTTTCTGGGTTTTTAGAGGCATGCCCTCTGATCTAGGGCAGGCAGAAGTTTTAGTTGGCATTTTCGTGTACATCGAGGCTGCTGAAAATGCTCCTTCCCTTTCTTCTCCATCTTCGTTTTTTTTTTTTTTTCTGCATCATGCGGGGTCCTAGTTCTATGACCAGGGATCAAACCCACAGCCCTTGCAGTGCAAACGCGGAGTCTTAACTACTGGACCGCCAGGGAAGTCCCTCTTCTCCATCTTCTGATGGTTCACAGGAACAAGGAACTGAGTCCAGGTCATGAAAGGTTCAAGGGAAGTTTGGGGTCATTTGCATAGATTTTTCTTAAATGTGAGTCCGTTTCATGCTTGGTTATGGAACTTAATATTTCATATTGGTGGCCACGTGTTCTCAAGTGTCTGGGAGCGTGCTCGCTAGACTGTGAAGTGGCCCACCTATGAACGGGGTGAGTGGTCCGCACTTGCACTCTCCACCCCACAGAGGAAGAGCTAGGAGACCTGCTGTATATAGACCTGCCTTATAGACCTGCCTTTTTGGAAATCTGCTCCAATAGGATGTTCTTGAAAAATCCATTCTTTTTGGTAACAGCACAGCCTTGTTCCTTTCATGCAAGTCTCCTGCTATTAGTGTTCAGATTTTCTGAAGTTTTCTCTCTTAATGAGTCACCAGGTGAGCGTGACTCTAGGCATGGATTTCTTTGCTGCTGCCTTCTGTCTCGAATATGAAGATTCCAATTAGAAACTCTGTTAAACAGAGTCTGATATTAGGGCTGTGATTGGCGCCTCGTCGAGGTCCTCCAGGGTGATATAGTGTGGAAGCATGGGCTCTCCTGTCACGGGAGTTCCCGACACGAGTGGGTGGCGGGCACTTGGTGGGGTTGGGAGTGAGACCCGGATGCAGGTTGGCTAGAGGCTCCGCATTCTGCATCCTGTGATGGGTTTTGAAGTTCATGACCTTGGAGGCATCAGCCACACTAAAGATGTGTGTCGTATCCTTACTTGTCCTACATAGCTAATAATATCTGAGACCAAGGTAAAGTAGTTCTCCCCGAGTACTGCTTTATTTGACTGCCAGCCTAGTTTTACAAGAGCCGAGGTAGAAATAGATTCTGAGAAGTTGGAGCTTCGTTTTCTTTTTTTCCCTGTCTAATCTGATGGCTTAGGTGTTATGAGATGAACCGGTTTGCAGGGCAGAAATAGAGACACAGAGGTAGAGAACAAACGTATGGACACCAACGGGGGAAAGTGGAGGGGGACGTGGGTGGTGGTGGGATGAATTGGGAGATTGGGATTGACATGTATACACTAATATGTATAAAATGGATAACTAATAAGAACCTGCTGTATAAAAAAATAAATAAAATTCAAAAAAACCAAAAAAAAACACAAAAATAGCTTGGTTTTAAGTTTTATTTGTATTTTTAAAGAATTTCATTTTTAAAAATTTTTATTGGGGTATAGTTGATTTACAATATTGTGTTAGTTTCCGGTGTACAGCAAAAGTGAATTAGTTATACGTATACGTATATCCACTCTTTTTTTAGATTCTTTTCCCATGTAGGTCATTACAGAGTATTGGGTAGAGCTCCCTGTGCTATACAGTAGGTCCTTATTAGTTATCTGTTTTACATATAGTAGTGTGTATGTGTCGATCCCAATCTCCCAATTTATCCCTCCCCTCCCACCCCTTACCATTTGGAAACCATAAATTTGTTTTGACATATGTAACTCTATTTCTGTTTTGTAGATAAGCTCATAAAGAATTTCATGCTTTAAAGTAAATATTCCTAAAAAAGTGGTTTTTTTCTTTTAGAAATTAATATTGCAGGTGGCCTTGTTGTGTTCTGAAATTGGAGGAGAGGCTTTTCGCATGGGAAACAACAGTGGGTTACGGTGATATGCAAAGAATTAAAGCAATTGATTCTTTTTTTAAGCTTTTTTTAAAACAATTGAAGTATAGTTGATTTACAATGTTCCGGGTGTTCAGCAGAGTGATTCAGTTTTATATATAATGTATATATATACATATATATTCTTTCTTCAGAATCTTTTCCATTATAGGTCATTACAGGATGCTGACTATAGCTCCCTGTGTTCTACGGTAGGTCCTTGTTGTTTATCTATCTTATATTGCAGTGCGTATCTGTGGATCCCAAGCTCCTAATTTATCCCTCCCCTTCCCCCTTTGGTAGCCATAAGTTCATTTTCTATGTCTGTGAAAGCAATTGATTCTTTTTTTTTTTTTTTAATACATTTATTTATTTATTTATTTTTGGCTGCGTTGGGTCTTCGTTGCTGCACACGGGCTTTCTCTAGTTGCAGCGAGCGGGGGCTACTCTTCGTTTCAGGGTGCGGGCTTCTCATTGCAGTGGCTTCTCTTGTTGCGGAGCACGGACTCTAGGGCGCAGGCTCAGTAGTTGTGGCTTGTGGGCTCTAGAGTGTAGGCTCAGTAGCTGTGGCACACGGGCTTAGTTGCTCCGCGGCATGTGGGATCTTCCCGGACCAGGGCTCGAACCTGTGTGCCCTGCATCGGCAGGCAGATTCCCAGCCACTGCGCCACCAGGGAAGTCCCACAATTGATTCTCTATAGAGTGGTAAGTGTAAGTGAAGATTCTTGTGTTCATTGAGGGCTTATTTGATTTTAAACACCTTTTAGGGTCTTTTTCTACTCACAGCTAAATGCTTTACAAAATCAACCTGTGAATATTGGCTCATCTCTGTCAAGTGATGTCTGATTTAGTTGAACAGTTAGAGCTGATATCCTGAGGATGCCAAAATGGAATGTAACTTGTGGAGCTATAAGCCTCCAATCCACTCAGGAGTTATAAAGGGATTTTACTAGGATTCCACCCCAGAGTGATATTCCAAACTGGGAAAGCTGAGTCAGGTACAAGCAAAGGTACAAACTGAACAGGAAAAACGGATTTGTAAAAGCTGACCTTTTTTTTTTCTTTTCATATATGGGGATTATTTGATTACTCCGATATTAGTTTGTTATTATCCCTAGAAAAGATCCGGAAAGAAACCTTGAAGTTCTCTTTATAATTTAACATTTTATTATCTTTTTATTAAAATTACATTTATAACGCATGCTCATTTCAACAAATTATAAAGTTCACAAGAGCCTAGGATGCGAAGCTAATGTTGTCCCACCCTTCTTGCTCCAACCCCAGGCCAAGGACAGTTTTTGATATTTCTGTTTTAATTCTTTTTTTTTTTGCGGTACGCGGGCCTCTCACTGTCGCGGCCTCTCCCATTGCGGAGCACAGGCTCCGGACGCGCAGGCTCAGCGGCCATGGCCCACGGGCCCAGCCGCTCCGCGGCATGCGGGATCTTCCCGGACCGGGGCACGAACCCGTGTCCCCTGCATCGGCAGGCGGACTCTCAACCACTGCGCCACCAGGGAAGCCCTGTTTTAATTCTTTTGATAGACAACAGTTACAGCTCCAGAATGTGCAATACCCTTATTTCCTGACATATCAGCTCTAGATATATTTTACTCAATACAGTTTATTGACTCTCCAATAAGACAATTAACCTTTAATTTTCTAACACTGTGCTTCCTCTCCTTTCAATATTAATATTATATTAGAGCTAATTGTTTTGCCTAATGGTGATTTTTATAACTTTAAAGACTACCTTAAACCTCTGTTTCTTTTTTTCATCAACTTGTCATAGTAACTTTATTTATTTAAAAAAAATTTTTGTCTGCATTGGGTCTTTGTTGCTGCGCGCAGGCTTTTTCTAGTTGCGGTGAACGGGGGCCACTCTCCGTTGTGGTGCGCGGGCTTCTCATTGTGCTGGCTTCTCTTTGTTGCAGAGCACGTGGGCTCAGTAGTTGTGGCTTGAGGGCTCTAAAGCGCAGGCTCAGTAGTTGTGGCGCATGGGCTTCGTTGCTCCGCGGCACGTGGGATCTTCCTGGACCAGGGCTCGAACCTGTGTCCCCTGCATCGGCAGGCGGATTCTTAACCACGTAGTAACTTTTGATTTTCCAGTTCAAAAGATGAGGGATATTAAGGTTTCCCGCCTCCCGCTCCCCTGCAATCTCCTGCAGCCAAGCTTTCCTATTATAGTGTCAAAGTTGTTAATATCTCCATGTATCTTACAATCAGCACCTCATCTGCTATGTTTTTGTTCATAAGTTGACTTTAAAAGTTGAAAATCAATATAGCATCTCTAGCCTTACGGCTGTGGCAACTCTCCTCCCTGCTGCACCATAGAATGTTAGGATCTCACTTACCTCTTTGTGGTTCCTGACAGTGATGTGTCCAGTAAAACAAGTGTTTTAATAGCTTGCATACCTAGTGTATTGCTTTTCTGTAGTTGCTCTAGCTTTTCCTCTGTTATTTGCCTTTATAATATCCTTACGTTTTTTCCCCAACCTCCCAACCACATCTTTTGCCCTTAAGGTGGAATATCCAGCTTTCCTGGGCACTTCATTCTCCCAGGTAGTCTGGACCAGGTGTCTCAGGACATCCGTTCACAATCAACTGGGTTGGAACCACTGCTTCCCGGGTCTGACAAATGTGCCATTCTAAGTTTATTCTTTTATTTTACTGGAGTACATCAAGTAACTTTTCAACAACAGAGGATGTACTTTCTGAGTTCCTGCCTGTGTGAAAATATCTTTATTCTGCCCTTGCGTTGTTTGATCATTGAGCCAGAATTCTAACTTTAAAAATCTGTTAAAATCCAAAGTTGTAGATGAAAAGTCTGATGGGGCTTCCCGGGTGGCGCAGTGGTTGGGGGTCCGCCTGCCGATGCAGGGGACACGGGTTCGTGCCCCAGTCCGGGGGGATTCCACGTGCCGCGGAGCAGCTGGGCCCATGGGCCATGGCCGCTGAGCCTGTGAGTCCGGAGCCTTTGCTCCACAACAGGAGAGGCCACAACAGTGAGAGAGGCCCACGTACTGCAAAAAAAAAAAAAAAAGTCTGATGCCTGTTTGATTTGTATTCTTGTGTAGGTGGCGTATTTTTCCTCTCTGGAAACTTTTGGGAGACTTGGTAGTCAGAAAGCATGTCCCTAGATGTAGGTATTCTAAAATAAATTAAATTAAATTAACTTTTTGCTCATTTTGCTTGTCACTTGGTGGACCATTCCAATCTGAAGATGCATTCTATATCTCTGGGATGTTGGGGGTTTTTTGGGGTTTTTTTTTTGCGGTACACAGGCCTCTCACTGCTGTGGCCTCTCCCGTTGCGGAGCACAGGATCTGGATGCATGGGCTCAGCGGCCATGGCTCACGGGCCCAGCCGCTCCGCGGCATGTGGGATCTTCCCGGACCGGAGCACGAACCCGTGTCCCCTGCATCGGCAGGCGGACTCTCGACCACTGCGCCACCAGGGAAGCCCTCTGGGATGATTTTTATTCTATTATATCTTTAGTCATTTTATCCACCCTGTTTTCTCTGTTTTTTCTGAGACTCTGCTTAGTTGAATGTCTGACCTCCTGAGTTATTTCTCTGTGTCTCTTATCTTTTCTCTCACTGTTCGCTTTCAGTTCTGTGTTCTGGGAAATATGCTTGAATTCATTTTTCAGTGCTTTTGGTGATAGTTTCATTTCAGCAATCATTTTTAATATCTAAGGGCTTTTTAAAAAGAAAACTCTTTTATGGCTCCCTTTTCTCAGCATCTTGCTCTTGTCTTTTGTATGTAGTACTTTCTCAGAACCCTCTAAAATTTCCTCCAGGGTTAGGTTTTCTTGTTTATCTTGGTCATTCTTGTTTATGCCCTTCCAGCTCCTCATAAGCCTAGTGATTCTGAGTGTGAGTATGTGTTCGTGTTAAAACCTCGGGGAAGGAGGCTCCCCTGGTTTCCTTTCCTTGGAGTGAGTGTCCTAATGGTGCATATCTATGGCCAGGATCATCTTCTGGGAGATAAAGCAGGGCTGTCCACATGCCAGGGCGGGAGGGGCTTGATTCTGGGGAGCAAGGAGAGCCAGTGTGGCTTGGACTGATGAGGGGTCATGGCAACCTGCAGTGGTAAGAGCTGGTATGGCTCTCGTGGGGAGTGCATTTGAGTGAGAGACATGGGACTGGAAGAAGGCTCCAAAATCCATAATGAACTCGCTTTCCCAATCCAGTGCATTTGTGTTTTTTTTGTTTAAACTTTTTATTTTATATTGGAGTATAGGTGATTAACAATGTTGTGTTAGTTTCAGGTGTACAACAAAGTGATTCAACTATACATATACATGTATCTATTCTTTTTCAAATTCTTTTCCTATTTAGGTTGTTCCATAGTACACACTGCTGCATTTAAAATGGATAACCAACAAGGACCTACTGTATAGCACAGGGAACTCTGCTCAATACTAGTGCATTTGCTTTTTGAAGAAGAAGCATAAAGCTATAGCTCAGGAATGTGCCAGCCACCTGTGCAGGAGACAGGCACAGGAGAGACGCCGGTGTTCCATGTAAAGTTCTGCCCAAAGTCTCCTTGGCTGGACTGGCCACCACCTCTATCTTTGCTCCCTTAAAGAATAATCTAGGCCCCTCTACAAGCCTCAGTTATGATTCTAGTCTTATCTTCTTTGCATCTTGTAGGAAGTCATTGACATTCCTTGTTCTGATTTTATTATAAGAGTATGGGTTCTAAAGCCAGACTGCCTGGGTTCCAATCCTGACTCTGCCACTTCCAGCAGTGTGATCCTGGGCAAACTCCTTAGCCTTTCTGAGCCTCGGTTTTCTCCTCTTGGCAATGATAAGAGCAGCACCTGCTTCATAGGCTTGTTTTGAGGATTAAATTAGTTAATATAAATAAAGTTTTTAGAAACGCCTCGCACAAAATATGTACTCAGTAAATTTTATTATTATTTGTTCATATTTTTATCCTCCAACATCCACTTCCATCTATTTATGTCAGAGAGGTCTTCAGGGGGTGGGTGAGAAATGTGTTTGCCCAGACTGCCATCTCGAACTGGAAGTGGTAAATTAAATATTTTGCATATTTGGTCTGCTGCAAAAAGATCTAGAGTCAGTGAAACTTCGGGTCTGGTCCCAGCTCTCTCATCTTCTGACAGTCTGACCTCGAACCAGCTCTTAACTCTGGTTTCCTCGTCTTTCAAATGGGGCCACAAATGGCAATCTCTTAAGGTGGTAGTGGGAATGACATGAGAGAATGAACTCAAACACCTAGCGAATCGCCTTCCCTTCTGGGAAAGACCCTTGCATGGTTGCAACTACTTTCACCTCTCCTCTGCCTTGGTTCTCACCCTAAAGAAGATACTCATACATGAGGAGAGTGTAGCTCATGGACTTTCCTCTTCCATTTAGGATCTCTTTTGATGCCATTGAATCCTTCTTTTTAATTTACTTTTAGCTTTTGGGATGCCTTTTATTCTCTTTATGATTTCACAAATTTGAGAAGCTTGAAAATAATGGAATTGAACCCTAACATCTGGGTAAAACCCTACTTCAGTAAATACAAGGCATGGTCATTGTGACATTTTTGATGGAGTAATGTACAAAAAAATTTAAGTAGTACACCTTCCCAAAGGCAACTAACATCTTAGCCAAAAAGTCTTTTAAAAGTCTTATCCTTCCCACTGGAAGGGCCAGTCATTCATTTCCTGAGAAAAGTCTCCCCTCGTTTATCTGTTTTTACCCAAATAGACTTTTAAAAAAAAGCAACTAATACGGTAGTTTAGTAGAAATTTAAATTACAAATAGTTCAACTCTGGCTAACATCATAACAAACAATTAAAATGGATGATATCGTCAAATTAGATCTTAAATTGAGTGCCCATTCACTACAGACTTGCTACACAGGAAGGTTTTTCTCCTAACATCAATATATATATATCTATATCTATATCTATATCTATATCTATATCTATGTTCCCATATGTGTCTCTTCCCTTTAGTTATTTCTTTTTTGCATATTAAGTCTATTTTAAAGCCATTGGCTAATACACTGTGTTTTTGTTTTGTTTTTGTTTTTTTTAAATTTATTTATTTATTTTTGCTGTGTCGGGTCTTCGTTTCTGTGCAAGGGCTTTCTCTAGTTGTGGCAAGCGGGGGCCACTCTTCATCGCAGTGCACGGGCCTCTCACTGTCGCAGCCTCTCTTGCTGCAGAGCACAGGCTCCAGACGTGCAGGCTCAGTAATTGTGGCTCACGGGCCCAGTTGCTCCGCGGCATGTGGGATCTTCCCAGACCAGGGCTCGAACCCGCGTCCCCCGCATTAGCAGGCAGACTCTCAACCACTGCACCAGCAGGGAAGCCCTACACTGTGTTTTTAATTTATTTTTTAACATGCTCTATTTTAAGGTCACCACAAAGAAATCATTAACTTGGAGAAATCAGTAATACTATATAAACTTATCTTGCTTTTAAAATGGAAAAGTTATTTTCAACCTGTCCCAGGTACTATCAGGGTTTAAAGTGTTAAATTGGTGCTGTATTGAATCGAGTCTGCATGATGGAAGCTGGCCATGTTTAAGAGATGGGCGTAGTGAACTGTTGAGGATGCACGTGTGCTGAGTAGAAGGGACCACGTCTGCAAACAGTTTTACAAGTCAGATCTCATTGAGATGAGGGCAGCGAGTAGATTTCTGAGCTTTAAACACACACCGCCCACCTCACATGAAGTAAATGTCCTTGTGTTCCTTTTCTTAATCATGCATCCTTGAAGATCGTGTAATGGGCTGCAGAGTCAGGGAAAAACGTCTTTACCCTGGCTTGGACAGACGAGGATGAGGCAGGATAAGGCCTGGGAGCAGTGGTCCACCCCTTGCAGGGGCCCTCAGGCCCAAGGTGAAAAGGCTGCTTACTGGCAGGGCTGCCTGCAGTGGTGAGCCGTGTCAGAAGTGGGAAGATAGGCTGTCCATCAGAGAGTAAGCCCGTGGGGTGGAAAGCTGGTGAAAGACGGAAAAGCTAAACATCCCAACTGAGAGAGCTGGAATCGGTTGGTGAGGCCAAGCTGGGGGCAGGCAGTGTGAGGACGTGTGGTTAGAACTAGGGCTGGCTCTGAACTGACCCTCACTGTGTTCTCCTGTGGTGTCCTCAGAACCCAGACCAGCAGGCTATGGTAGAAGCTATAGAACTGCTGGTTTATTTCACATGAGGTATATACTTTTCCAAAATGTTTAACTGTTGTACACACAGAACACAAGACCATGATATATGATAAGATAGGGAGGGTATCTGACTTCTTGCAAAAGAAATATCATGCGTCTGACTGTTTCCCTTTTCCCTTTGGCTACCAGGAAACTCAGATTTAAATGTGCTGCTCGCTGTACTAACTCAATGAGATCTATGACCTGCATATTTTCTATTTCGCTTTCTCTAGGTCTTGACCATCTGGACTGTTCTCTGACTGGATTTTTATTTAGTTAGCATTTTTTACCTTTTTACACAAATTTTTAATGCTGTGTGAAATCTTTGGTGAAAGGAGGCCACATATTAAAATAATACCACTCCTAATCAGTCACTAAGGAGTGCTAGAATTTCACTAGACATGAGAAATAGTCACAGAAATGAGTATTGTTAAAGCCATATGGGGAGACAGATGTGTGTGACAGTGTTAGTAGGTTGTTGAGAAATCTTGTCTTGAATGGATTTGGATGGTAGCAGTGTTCCTTTCCCTTAAATGGAAGACCTTTTCAGAGATACACAGACACTTGCCCCCTTCCTCTTAGTATGATTCGGAAATGTCAGGTTCTTCCAGCCTCTGAGAAAGGCCCCACAGGAAACTAGCTCAGCTTTTAAACTTTTCTCACCTGCAGTATATGAGTGTGTTTAATATTTCTCCCTCCACACACCTTTTTTTTTTTTTTTTTTAAGTTCTTTTAAGTTGAATCAGGTTCGGGGACATATGCTTGTTGCCATCCTTTTTTCAAGTCCCAGTGTGTACTGACTTGGTAAGCATGTTTGAATATTTTAGAATGTGTAGTCCTCCTGTTAAAAAATGAGATTATTCATCAGTTTCTATCGGATCATTCCTGTGTTTTCAAGTTATCACAGATATGCAGCTTTGGGGTCTTGGCTGCCAGCACCGTTGAACCCCGACCGTAAAGCTCCTCCACATCAACTCAGTCTAGTTACACTCTTGAAAATAAGAGGCTTGTCTCCCGAGGACCGCTCCCTATTACAGGCGGAGTATAATCCTTCACATTGTTTTTCTTTGCTCTCAAATGGCTGGAGACAGTGAGTCAGGAGTGAGAACTCCCTTTGTTTCATGTCCTGTGCATGGCGGGGGGAAGAATGTAGCAGGGCAGAAAATGAAGAAAGACATAAAAGGATCTCAGCTCAAGGAGGTCAGATCCATCAGAGGCTTAGCGTTGCCTTCAAAGATGCCTGGGACAGGTGGCAGTTCAAGACAATCACAGCGGCCGCATCCGCTGGAGCTGAGATAAGGGATTTCTCCAGCAGTCTGCTATCTGGTGCCTGTTCGCTTTGATGTAACTCTGCTAGCAAGACTTTGGGGAACAGGCGACTGCCTGCTTCTGTGATAGGCCGCTGTTGTTCAGTCTTTTAAGGTCTCATTACAGTGCTCCTTGAGGATTAATCCTCTTTAAGGTTTACATGCATGGTTTTGTCCAGAGGCCCAGCCCGGGGACCCATGGTACCACCTGGACAAGGCACCGGGGCAACCTCTGTTTTCCCTCTCTCTTCCCCGGGTTGCTGATATTGAAACCGCAAACCTTCAGCATCCTTTGCTTCCCTTTCTGGCAGTGGCTGAGTTTTTTGTCTCGCTCAGCTTGAGCTCTTCTTTGGAGGCAGTGAACCATTAGCACTAAATCATCAGCTTCTGTTCCTCATTCATTCTGCTTTTCCAGCTTTTTCATATATATTGTTTTCACTCTACTACCCGGTCTACCCTGTCCCTTTTTAGAAAGAAATCATGATGTTGTTTGGCTCTAGAGTATAGTGAGTTCTTTGGACCCATTGCCCTGAAAAACACACTGAGTATAGAAAGATTCCATGGCTGCACCTAGGAAAACATCTATTTGCATAAATTGCATAGGTTTGGAACTCTTCATTGTTAACACACACAAAATAGCAACTCAACAAAACTGTCTCCCGGAATTTCATAAGTAAACTTTGTCCTGACACTTTTAAGCTTTTAGTCAAGCAGAGCTTTTCACAAACCCTCAACGGGCACTTTAAGGGGGCACGTGGGGAACTCTGAGACGAGTTTAAAGGGGGGCAAGTGGAGGACTGACTTTTGGTCCCTTGATGCCACACTCAGCTTACTGTACTTGGGGACGGGACAGTTCTGGGAATTAGTAGTGGAATGTGGGGACTTCTCATCCCTTTGTTGGTGGTTCAGGGTACTTTCATTGTCAGTGGCTGAAAGGTAATTAACATCCAACTAACTACCTTTTCCCAGCTTCTCTGGTGTCGGTTTGGTTGTTCAGAGAAGGGGGCACTTGGATTGAAACTAGCCCCCTAACTGGTCATCGCTCCCAGACTAAGTGTCATCCACATGCTACTTTGTGCAGGTCAGACTCTTCCCAAATTTGAAATAATCTTAAAGTAACAGAAGCCAGTTAAGCCTCAGCAGTCAGTATAATGAAGGAAAAAGATGTCGTCATATGGGCCACCAGACATCATAGAGATAATAAGCATGTGCTTGACTTTTCTGCAAGGGATTGTTTTGTTGTGTGTTTACATTGATTGAAACTTACCAGTGATCAAAAGGAAAATCACCACCACCCCCCTGCAAGATAGCAGTTTTGGGGGGTGACTTTCTTAACTGCACAAGTGTCTAATGGAAGGCAAGACAGTGGGAAGAGGCAGTGTGGCGGGGGGTCACACAGAGATGATGATGTGATGGGCTTCTGGGGCCTTGCCTCGAGGCGGGCTCTTGAAACTGTAGCATCAGAACTAACTTTGTGGTCCTTATAGAGCCATGAGGAATCCTGAACTTCACGCCAGACCTGCTGAGTTAGAATTTCCAGGAACTGAGTCTGAGATTCTGTGTGTTTAATAAGTTTTCATACAATAAGAGTGTGAGACCCACTGCTTTAAAAGTTAAAGCATGATACAAATGAACTTGTCTATAAAACAGAAATAGATTCACAGACATAAAAAACAAACTTATGGTTACCAAGGAGGAAAGGGGAGAGGGAGGAATAAATTAAGGACTTGGGATTAACAGATACACACCACAGTGTATAAAATAGATAAACAACAACGACCCACTGTATAACACAGGGAACTATATTCAATACCTTGTAATGACCTATAATGGAAAATAATCTGAAATAGAATATATATATATATGCGCATAACTGAATCACTTTGCTGTACACCCAAAACATTGTAAATCAACTATACTTCAATAAAAACAAAACCAAAAACATATATATGCACAAATTTTAAAAAAATTATATTTTTCTCTGTGTTAACGTTCTAAATAATTTCTAGGAAAAGCAATAATTCTTGAGTTTAGAAGACATTCACATCTTTATTTTAATTTCTAGTATCAGTCTAAACCATGGTGGTGACATTTGTTAATTTCTTTCTCATGTTTATGTTTGAATATGGATAATCTAAGAATTATTTCGTACATGTTTCTAATTAATTCATAAAACACATAAAACAAAACAATATTTTTGAAGATATTTTACATTTCCAAGTTATGTAGACTATTAAAATATTCTTCACCACACTTGGATACTTGAATATGAATGGACATATTTTGCATGCAAAATTTTTACAGTATTAGAGATACATATATAATAAAATTTGCACAATAGTGCAAAAAAAATAAGAGTTAAAGATCAGACGTCTATCTCAGTATCTTTAAATTCGCAATTGGTAAACACTTAGATTTTCTATCTTACAAAGGTTCTATAAATTTACTCACCTGATTGTTACATATTATATCCCTATTTGAATTACACTTTATTTCTGATAGTTGCTTAAATATAAATCTGAATACTTATGAAATAACTTTACTTTCCCTATGTGGTAAAGAAAGTTGGATACCAAATTATTTGATGCTGTGGAAAATTTTATTTATTATTTTCCAAGTATTGTGCCGAAAGTGAATTAGCAACTGGCTTAAGGATAATTTGTACAGTTGTGTTTCTGTATATCTGAATTTCTCTTTAGGGAATAGAAACATATACCTTTGTATGCATTTTAATACACTTATGTTTGAATGTGTGTTGTCACCAAAAACACAGACCTTACTAAATACAAAAAGACTGTCATTTGCTGAAATACCAACCAAATTTATGAATTATTTTTCTCTTGTTACTTTTTTTGGCCGAGACTTTGCATTTGTTTTAAAGTAAGGTCTTAATACTGAGACTGCTAGTTTCAGGATGTAGAAATGTTGATTGAGTTTGATTATCATTATCTCCAGAAATGGGAAAATATAGCTGTGACTGGTGAAAAACGTTGGCCTGATCTGTCCAGTGATCCCACCACAGTGGAAGCTGTTAATTAAAGAGCTGATTAATACATACTTCAGGCATACATATTTAAAATAAATGCCATAATGGACTTAACAATCAATTTTCTTTGATATGAACGCTAACATTTTGTTAATATTTGTAATAAACACTCCAAAACAGTAGCAGTGTGAAATAAGTTTGGAGTAGTTCAAGTTTAGTATTTAATATCCAAGTTTTTCCTTTTGTCCAGTTTGTTTGTAAGGTCTCAAAGATACTCGTGTTCGTTCTAGTAAAAATATTCCATATTCAATCATTTTTCACCCTGCTACAGTTTCTAGGGAAATCTGATCATCAAAAAATGTGATGTCTTTTCTGATAACATCATTTGATACATAGCAGATTTAGTAAGCCTGGGTTTCCTTACTCAGTTTAAATAACTGCTCATCTTTTAAAATAGGCCAGTTTTATGCATGCTTCCAATAAAGGAAAGATGGGTGCTGATGATTGGGTTGCTTAGAGGAAAATCGGGTGTGATTTTGGAAGCAGAAAGAACACAATTCAACGCTTCAGCCATTTGCTTACTGAGATATCTTGTATGAGTCACTTAACACCTCAGTTTTCTTACTGATACCAAGTGCCTTCTTCAGAGGCTTGTTGTGCAGAGCAGATCTGGAGACCTTTTTGGTGTGAAGTATCTACTTCTCCTAAGCAACTTTAGTACAATATGATGACTATAGTTGACACTGCTGGGTGGTATAGTTGAAAGAGAGTAAGATCCTAAAAGAGTAGATCCTAAAGTTCTAAGAGAGTAGATTGTAAAATTTCTTATCACAAAGAAAAAAATGGTTGTAACCATACAAGGAGATGGGTAACTATGGGTAACTATTAACCACGCTCATGGTGGTCATCCTTTCCTAGTATGTGTGTGTGTCAAGACATTATACATTATACCTTAAACTTATAGGAAGCTGTATGTCAATTATATCTCAATGAAACAGAAAACAAAACAAAACAAAACAGAATACTCTTGGCACAGAGCAAGTTAGTTTCCTGCCCCAGCAGTATCACTTTTGGCCACTTTGGTCATACATACAGGCTTGGTGTTTCTTCTCTAATAAAGATCATACAAAGTCTGATTGTATGTGACCAGGAGGTGATGGTTTTATCATCAGAAAAAGTATGTAAAAGCCAGGACTTTCTCTATAAAATATTTAAGTTAAAAAAGCAAGCTGTTTCATTTTCTTACCTGGCTTATTGTATCGAACAGCATTTTTCATTTTGTCATTTCTTGATGGTCACTAATTTGTTTGCCTTCATGTCACCTAATGGGAGAGAACTTGCTTTAAAGATGCAGGTGCCAGTCTGCAGGAGACACGGCCCCAATCAGGGCACAGCGGCTACCCTGTTACTGGTCTCACCAACCATCCACGTGATGCGACCGCTTGGGATCGTTTTATTTTGAGATACGGGACTGATTAACTACAGATGTGAAAATTAAGAAAATCCAAGTTGTCCTGCAGAGTTTGCAGCCTCGAGGCAAAGAAGAGGCACCCACCTGCCTGCAGGCCACTGTTGGCGTGTTCTGGTTTTACCCCAGGGATTAGAATTTTCAAAGGGCAGCAGCTAGTATTGAGTGAGTGCCCTATTGCATACCAGGAGCTGCCCGGGTGTTCAGGGCCACTGGTCTTGAAGGAGGAAGGGGCTGTGTGAGGACGGCGCAGCTCTGAAAAGAGCAGATGTCTAGACAGGGTGTTCGTCTTCCCTGGATGGGATCGGGGCTCCCATCCGGATCCTTAGCAGGCTTCAGATGGAAGGAAAGGTGAGAGGGCCCTTGTTAATCCTAGATGGAGGCAGTGTGTCTTCAACCAAGTGTATGAGTGGATGGCAATTGACATTTGTTGGCTAAAATAACATACACTGATATTTCATTTCTGTGAGGAAAGAGGATGAAATTAATCGAGTTATCATCACTTGCTCTTTTTTTATACCTCCCACCTTTGCTGCTCTGAGCGTCTGCCCATCTGTCTGCTAGACCAGTGGTCCTCAACGTGTGGTCTCAGACCAGCAGCATCTTCATCCCTGAGGGAACTTGTTAGAAATGCAGTCTGGGGCCCTGCCTCAGACCTGCTGAATCAGAAACTCTGGGACTGGTCCCCAACAATCCATTTGAACAAGTTCTCTAGGTGAGGCTGACGCAGCTAATGTTTGAGCACCTTTGTGTTAGAGCATCTTGTCAAGTGATGTGCGTCCCTTGTTCGAATGGGAACACCAAAGCAGGGAAAGAGCTGTGGTCCAAGTCGGGAAGACGGAGGATTTTCACCTGCCTGGTTTCTTCTGACTCTTCAAACCCAAAGCAACTCATGGGAGGGCAATTCAGAGACAGGAGCCCGTGAACCTAACATGTCTTTTTTTGTTATTTGTTTAAGTCCCTCCCTTATTAATATATGACATGATGAGCCTGTCCTTTGATATTGTTTGAACATGTATCCGATTAGCCCTTAGGTTTGCAGGCTGCAGGGCAAGAATGATCATGGAAATTCCATTGGAGAAAATGGTAACTGTTGATCCCCCAATAATGGATTCGTGGAAACTTAAGAATTTAAACAGAAAGTTAAAGATTCACAGGATGAAATCAGCAGGACAGATGCAGGGCCCTGGGTGTGCTTGAATTCCAAGTTAAGTCAGGGCCAGCAGCCATTGAGTATGTGTCCAATTTCAGCTTCTTCCTTACAGCCTTTGAAATACCGTTTTGGCCTCTTAATTTAAAGAAATGAAAAAAAGCCAAACACTTTATTCTCCTTTACAAGGCATCAAGGAGAGGGGGTAATAAGCAGGACCTTGCTGATGGAGTTTAATAAATACTGGTTTACTGCAACCCACAATGGAAAGCAAATACATGCAATTACTTGCAAATTTCTTCAGTGTTTGTACTTATAAATCTCTGCCTAAACCTTCCCAGCTGGGAGTTCAGTTAGTCTTTCTGCTGTGGAACCAGGGCTTTGTTCTCCTGTTCAGCCTGGGCACGGTCTGGAATAATTCAGAAACGTATTAGCGAGATTGCCGCTCCCAAAAGGCATAAGGAAATAACCTTCACTCCTGGCCTTAGGGAAATCAGCCCAATCAGGGTTTGGGTAGATTTCTCGATTAAACAAAGAACTAACTGTGCACAAATTGCACCTTAACAATTTCTAAGGAGTCCACCTTAGAAATGTCTTGCAGATGGAAAGCTGATATTTTTTAATCAAGGCAGTGGGGCTGCTCAAGTCAAAATGTCACCAGCATTTTCCCACTGCTCCCCAATTAGCAACCCCCCAAACTAAATCGAAAGTTGCATTTATAAGCAGTCCACTGCTTTGAACTCTCTTCTCGGGGTTGTCAAACATAGAGGGAAAGAACTCCCTATGTTCGAGCAAGGGTTCGGGGTGGGGGGGTGTGGGTGTGTATTTTGTGCGTCTGTATGTGTGGATGACTCAGTCCGTCTGGAACACATCCCAGGGGGCTTTGGGCTGTCAATTTTTATTCCAGCAAATTTCACATTGGGAACCGAAAAGGGAGGTAGAGAGTTACTGTGCTTAGTGTGCTTGTGACATTCTGTGCTCCTAGTCAAATTATTTTGAAATCAAAATCGGGCCCCTGTGTTGCTGTGGAATGTTGTTTAGAATAAGCCTTTTTGGAAAGATTTAGTACATTTCTGCTGATTGTAAGAGATGCTCATGCCAAACCACTGCCCTTGTGACATTTTTAGAGAAATGACTGTATTTTGATGGGGGTTCTGGGGATAAGGGAAGGTGTGTCTAGATCCATCCCACTTGTAGTACTTTTTGCTTTAATTCAGCGAAGAGGTCCATGCTCAGCTAAAAACAGGCGCTCCTAAGCCATCATGCTCATGGGAAGAACCTCCCAAACCCCTGTCACTGAATTTCAGAAGAGGGCTTATGTTACATTAGGTCTGGTGAGCGCATCCTGGCCCTGCTTAGACAGCCCTACATCCTTAGTGTAGTGGGACCACCAAGAATGCTTGTCAGTGTGGTTTACCTGCTCTAAGGTTTTGAGCTCTGTTTTGTGAAAAGAAACTGCAGCCCCACTGATTCCACGGAAACTCTTGAGGTTCCTCGTGGGAATCAAAACCCAGTCTGAGGGCCTCCCTGGTGGCGCAGTGGTTGAGAGTCCGCCTGCCGATGCAGGGGATACGGGTTCGTGCCCCGGTCTGGGAGGATCCCATATGCCGCGGAGCGGCTGGGCCCGTGAGCCATGGCTGCTGAGCCTGCGCATCCGGAGCCTGTGCTCCGCAACGGGAGAGGCCACAACAGTGAGAGGCCCGCGTACCACAAAAAAAAAAAAAAAAAAAAAAAAAAAAAAAAAAAAAAAACCCAGTCTGAGAAAAACAGAGTTTGGAGTCTTTGATATTTACAAATGGCTTTCCTCAAATGTTCTTTTTGGTTTTCTTAGAAATGCAAGGTTGGGGCTTCCCTGGTGGCGCAGTGGTTGAGAGTCCGCCTGCCGATGCAGGGGACACGGGTTCGTGCCCCGGTCCCGGAAGATCCCACATGCCGCGGAGCGGCTGGGCCCGTGAGCCATGGCCGCTGAGCCTGCGCGTCCGGAGCCTGTGCTCCGCAACGGGAGAGGCCACAACAGTGAGAGGCCCACGTACCGCAAAAAAAAAAAGAAATGCAAGGCATTGGACAAATTCATCAACAAGGTCCCTTTCCCTAGTAATAAACATCTGAGGGAACGACTCCTTTACAGAAGTCAGGAGACCTGGGTTCAGCTTCTTGACTTTGCAAGGTGGGCTAGCCCGGCCCTCCCTCCTCTCCCAGCCCAGCTCCATTGCTTTTTCCATAAGGAAGTTGATGCCAGTCCTGCCGGCCTCACGTATCTGTGAGAGCAGATTGAAGGTTTTTGGAGTTTCGGGATGCTTTCAGAATGCTGGTTTTGCAGTTTCTGTTTCCAAACAGTGGTGCCAGTCTGTCATTCCATGCTGACAATATCAAACAAGCAAGTTAACCTGGTGGGAATGTAACTGTGGAACTCAGAACGTGGCTGGGACCAGTGTGGCAGCTGGGGGTACAGTGTGTGAAGATTTGGGGATACCCAGCTGGTGCATATTATTTAAGACTGAGTGGAACTAGGATGCCCATTTTCAGTCAGGGCTCTGCCAGGTCCTGGCTTTGTGACCGCCGACGGTTGGTTGGTTTCCTCTAAACTTCAGGTTTATCACCTGGAAATCGGGGAGAGGTAGATTGTCTTCCCAGATCTGCTGGGAGAAGGTGGCCATGACTCAACACCGTGAGCTGTGTAAGAGCTATTTAAGTGTTTTTTTTTTGGCCGCACTGCGCGGCATGTGGGATCTTAGTTCCCCAACCCGGGATCGAACCTGTGCCTGCTGCACTGGAAGCACAGATTCTTAACCACTGGACCGCCAAGGAAGTCCCTTTTCTTTCTTTCTTTCTTTCTTTTTTTTTTTTTTCCGTATAAGCTATTTTGGAGTTAACTTCTGCGTGAAAAAAACCTAAATCAATCAATCAATCAGTGGTGAAAAAGCCTTTGAATATATCTCATTAATGTTATTAAGCTTTAGAGAGAATGCAAATATTTGCAAACTCGAGTTTGGTATTTTGAGCTTCTGATTTTAAAAGCATCCCCGTATTAAAGACAAATTCATCTTATCTTTCTCTGTTTCATGCGTGACAGAACATTCTGGCAGCTCTTGCCCATATACCTGCATTTGCAGTGTTTGACAATGAACATTGCTGTTAGAATGTGCATTTAACAAACTACGGTGTGGTCCTGACACAGAGAAGCCTCAGTTACTGGGGGCAGCGTATCCCAGACTACAGAATCCACAATGGCATGTGGGGCATCAAAGTCCCAACTTTTTTTTTTTAACTGGCATTTTAAAAAAAATTCAGTGTGCACCAGATCCACACCCATCACTTTAAACGCTTCCATAAATCAACATGTATGGCCTGTGAGATCATACACTTTACCAGAAGTACTTTCATGTCACCTGGCAGCTGCAGCCTGAAACATCATTTGTTCCATTCACCAGCAAAAGCAGGCAGCAAGCAAGTCAAAACTATTTCCCTTGAAGAGTCCTGGTCTTTTTTAAAACTTGAGTTTCAGACATCTCCCCCTCCTGCGCCCATTTCAGGGAGACTGGATCGCGCCCATCACATGGGAAGGCTTCCCCGTTTGCAGTGTTCAGTTGTCATTTTTCTTAAAACCGAGTTGCAGCTATTAGTGTCTAAGTGGCTTGACATTCTCAAAACTGTTACCAAAAAGCATTTGGTCCTAGTACCACAACAGGTAAAACTACCTGTCAGAGAGCTGCAGGTGCTATAAATCAAGGACTCAGACGTATAAGGGTGCACCTAGGTGGTGGGAGTGAAAACACTGCTTAAAAAGGCATCCATGGGGCCTCCCTGGTGGCGCAGTGGTTGAGAGTCCGCCTGCCGATGCAGGGGATACGGGTTCGTGCCCCGGTCTGGGAGGATCCCATATGCCGCGGAGCAGCTGGGCCCGTGAGCCATGGCCGCTGAACCTGCGCATCCAGAGCCTGTGCTCCGCAACGGGAGAGGCCACAACAGTGAGAGGCCCGCGTACCGCAAAAAAAAAAAAAAAAAGGCGTCCATGGAATCGGACTGTAAGACCCTTCCTTTATTCCTCTCAGTCCTCTTTCTTTCCTGTGCTATTTGCCTTCTTCTCCTTCCTCCTGTCCTTCTGACCAACATATTGAGTGAAATCTCAGCAATCCATATTCCGTGACAGTAATTTTTTAATTTAAGTTTTTTTATTGAAGTATAGTTGATTTACAATGTTGTGTTCGTTTCTGCTTTACCACAAAGTGATTCAGTTATCCATACATATGTGTGTATATATATATATACATTCTTTTTATATTCTTTTCCATTATGGTTTATCACAAGATATTGAATATAGTTCCCTGTGCTGTACAGCAGGACCTTGTTGTTTATCCATTCTAAATGTAATAGTTTGCATTTAACAGCCCCAAAAATCCCAGTCCATTCCTCTCCCTCCCCGTCCCCCTTGGCAACGATAAGTCTGATCTCTATGTCCGTGAGTCTGTTTCTGTTTTGTAATAAGTTCATTTGTGTCATATTTTAGATCCCACATATAAGTGATATCATATATTTGTCTTTGTCTGACTTACTTCACTTAGTATGATAATCTCTAAGTCCATCCATGTTGCTGCAAATGGCGTTATTTCATTCTTTTTTATGGCTGAGTAGTAATCCTTTGTCTATATGTACCACATCTTCCTTATCCATTCATCTGTCGATGGACATTTAGGTTGCTTCCATGTCTTTGCTATTGTAAATAGTGCTGCTGTGAACATAGGGGTGCATGTATCTTTTTGAATTATAGTCTTATCTGGATATATGCCCAGGAGTGGGATTGAAGGGTCATATGGCAACTCTATTTTTAGTTTTTTAAGGAACCTCCTTACTGTTCTCCATAGTGACTGCACCAATTTACATTCCCACCAACAGTGTAGGAGGGTTCCCTTTTCTCCACACCCCCTCCACCGTTTGTTATTTGTAGACTTTTTAATGATGACCATTCTGACGGGTGTGAGGTGGTACCTCATTGTAGTTTTGATTTACATTTCTCTAATAATTAGCTATGTTGAGCATCTTTTCATGCGTGACACGGTAATTTTTAAATGCCAACACCAAAAATTAGTATTGGATCAAAGACCTGAAACTCCCAACAAAGTACAAAACTCTGGCTGGTAGATTGAGCATTCACCCACAATTGAAAGTGTGTGTCTGTGCATTGGAGCCTTTACCCCACCCCGGAGGAAAAACACTTTTTAGTTCATGAGTGAGATCTGTCTGTGGATGGCCTGTCATTGGCCAAAGTGGGTGCCTTGATAACTTCATGGACAGGCGAGAATTGCTCTCAGTTGCTAAGATGGAAGGGGCTTCAAAATGACACACTCAACTATTGGGAGACCATAGACTGACCTCTTAGCAAATTCTGGGATGTTGAAAGGGATATAGCTTTAACTATGTGTGTTTGTGGATTCTATTGGTGTTTTGATATGTTTTGTATTAATATTCCTGAAAATATGACAAAATAACCTACATAACAGATGAAAAACCTAATTTGATTTGCAGAATCCTTTGTCCTAGTCTGGTAACTCCTTCCTCTCAGGGGATCTATCTAGAATTTTTAAAATTGTTCATATAACAATAAAAGCAAGTGGGTAACTTTTATAAATGGGTTAAAAAAAAACTTCCCACATATTTAGAAAGGGGATAAAAAACCTTCAGGTTAATTCAGTTCTCTGCAAAGCTAAAACTTGGGCCCAATCCTCTGGGTATTGGTGAAGATGTTTAGAGAGATAGCCGAGGGACACTCTTCTTCTTCCTAGACCTCTTTACCCTAATAAGCAACTCAATCCTCCAACCACGCTGCTCTTAAGAAAGCACTTCTGTATTTCTCAGGTGTCATGCTGCATACCCATCCTTCCTCAGGCTCTATTGTTCCTGGATACCTCTTCTCTCCCCGCCAGGCTGGGATGCATGATCTTAGTTTCCTCATCTGTAAAACGGGATGACAGTAGTACCTTCTTCAAAGGGTTAACGTGTTTCTAGCCCATAGACTCTTCTGGCATTTACCCAGTGTCACATCATCATTATTTATCAGTTAAATGAGTGTGAGTTGGGTTTGGAGGTATATTCTGTGGTCTCGTAACCTAATCTAGCTCCCTAAATCCCCAAAGAACTGGACCCAAGCCTTGCCCCTCAACAACTGAAGTTCCCTGCTTGACTTCCTTGCCTGACAACGGTGAGCACAGTTTCCTGGTGCCCAGATATACACAGTGAGGCATAGTCCACTTCAGGAAAAAGACTTGGTTTCCAGAAAAGGTTCATTATCTCTTCATTAGACCCCAGATACATCAGGGCCGTATCAGCCACAGGAAAGGTATTGGTTTTCATCCATACCATCAGAAGTTTCCCCAGTTGATGCTTATAGGTGTTGGCGGTGTCCAGCACATTCTCTTTCTCAGGCTCTGCTGTCACCCTTGGTGGTTTTACATCGTTCCCATCTGGCTCGTGTTGCCTTGATCTCCAAGGCATTATACCCTGGCTCTGGGTCCCACGATGGCCAAGCTATGGATCTTTCCATTACAGAGCCTGTGCTGTGCCCTGCCCAGGGTGGGCCATCCAGATAGAGCCCTTCCAGTTTACCCAGTGTGTCTGTCATCCTGGCCGTCAGCTTATGGACTATGCTGAAGCCTGAAACCCTTGCCACCTGCTTTCGTGTTCTTTGTCCCGGATGAAAGAGTGTGATCGGACAGAGCAGAGCTGGGTGAACTGGTCCAGTAGAAAGGGTGCTTAACTTCCTGGATACTTAGAGGGGCTCTAGAACTAGAGGTCTTCTTGCTGGGTCTCAAGCTCCTGACATTGGCTATTCTAATCATTTTCTCCCTTCCTTAGGCTTCCCCTGTCCCCTTAGAAAAGATAAAATTTCTTGAAGTATCTCTTCCATTCTACTCCTGATGTCCGGTTCCTGCGTGCACTGTAGTGACGGTCTTCTGGCTTTCTATTAATGTTGCTGCCTTATTAATCTTCTCGAAATGCCCAGAGATGCATATTGCCCTCGTGCTCCGTGGCCCTGCCTCCCCTTGACCTGATCTTCAGCTGCCACTGGGCACCCGTGAAAACGTTCTGCTTTAATCAGACTGTTTAACTTGCTTCAGGGCTGCCATTCCCCACCTCAGGATGCCCTCCGATCCCAACACCATGCATAGATACCCTGCTCCTGTTCAGGCCTCTGCCTGGTCTTGCTCCTGCCAGAAACCTTTCCTGCAAAGCTTCGTTTGGAGGATAGCTGAAAGGCCTCAAGTTATTACTTTGTCATTATCTGTTCCAGCCAACTGTGTGGCGAGTCCTCAGTAATCTTTAATACTCCTTTTCCTACTACGACTGATAGTAATGAGGGAGGAAAATTGAGGCTTGGAGAAGATGACTAGCTTTCCAAAGTTGGCAAAATTATGGTAGACCTGAGCTATGAACCCAAGTGTGATGGTTTCCAAAGCTTGTGCTCTGCTGGATGCTCTGGCATCCCCACTCTCCCCATCTCCCCAGACTCGCTTGCTACCAGCCAGCAGCAGGATCTGTTTGGTGAAGGAAATGCCCGGGGTATCATGCTGTCTGCTGAACCAGCCTTCACTGAATAAATTAACATCTCTCTTTAGGAACAGATCTACTGAAAGAAATACAACCTGCCTGTGCTGTTGAGTTATTGCAAGCCCCTTCCTTTCTCTCCATCATTTAAGGTCGGTGTACGGCTTACTTATCTTTCAATCAGAATAATTTTATTTTGATAATCTTTGATAACATTTTCATAATATTTGATAATTTTATTTTAATAATACTTTTGATGTTTTTGTTTCAAAACATCTTAAGAGAATTGGCAACACTAGTATTCACAAAAGCAACCGATGATTGGTTTCCTGTACTTTATGGGTGCCGGGAGGGCAGGCAATTTGGTTGCCTGTTTGTTCTGAATTCCTTGGTTTACTCTAGTTTTCTCTTTGCACCTTGGCCTTTGCCTTCACTGGACTTAGCACAGTTTTTAATTACGTAATTACTTGTGTGATGAATTAACATCTGTCTCCCTCGTTCTCGCTAATGGCAGGAAGGCAAGGGCCACCTCTGTGCAGCTGAGGCTGTTCTGAGGGTCCAGCACAGTGCCTGGCACAGTAGGTAAAGTCCCTATTTGTTGAAGTTTAAATAAATGAATGTATGAATGGATGAATGAGTGGGGATGCACCCTTACTCAGGTATCCTCTGTAGGGTTTGCAGAAAACTTGGTTGCAAGAGGATTTTTTTCTATCCAATTAGATTCTAAAACTGAAAATTGATTTATGCTCAGAAACTACCAATACACTTTGGAAATATTTGAAGGAAGAAGAAAGATGGAGGTTGGTTCCTCTATCTTTTTGTTACATATATATTTCTATGAGATTCTTTCACTTACCACTTTGTAGCTTTTGGCAATGTTTGCGCCTATGTTCAGGCAACGTATACGATTTTTGCTGTTGTAATAAAACGAGGCATTGTGTAAGAAAGATATGCATATACCTCACATTTAGTCCCATTAATAAGAAAGTAGTACTTGGTTTCCTATTTTAAAGTATCCAAAAGCAGACTAGCCAGCATCCTGTAACAAAAGTATTCGGAATTTTTTGTGTTCTTGGTCAATATTCCCAGGTGTCAAGGTGAAGTTAAAATCTTTCTTTTTCCAGTGGAAAAACTGTTGTTCACAATGACTGCTAATAGTGCTAAGTTTAGAGTGCTGTGTTTCTCTTCACCAATAAGCGGTCTAGTTCCGGGATATGGAGTTTGTATCTTTATCAGTAGGTATTGCTTCATCTTATTTGCTGATTCTTCATTGTTCTGAAACCTCTTGTCCAATGGTGTTAGTCTCCCTCCCAGGAAACTGGTTTCTCTGGACAAAGGCCGTTTCCACTCTGCTACGTTCTGTTCATTATTTTCACTGTCAGCTCAGAAAGCTCAGCTGGAAAAGGCCAGTGCCCGCTGGGTTTCCTACAGTCATCACAGTGTCTAATTTTGTGGGTTCAGATGCAGTACGTTACACTGTTATTCATTCCAGTTTCCAGACCACTTTTCTCTCGTGGCTCTCGGGTGTAGATCAACCAAAACATCAGCTCTATCTTATTACCGCCCGTGGGGTTCGTGTGCTCCTTAAATTTCCTGAAGTGCTAGACTTTCAGAAATTCTACTTTCTAAAACGTGAGATTACCTGTTCGTGGAAGCAAGGTTGTTCCTCATCTGGATCTCAGCTGCTCTGCAGTTCCTGGGATGAACCACAGATACACTTGTGGACACTGTTAGTTACCTTAGCGTTGTTGGAGGGGTCGGATTAGGAGTTAGGCTGAGGGTTAGGGTTAGGGTTGGGGTTAAGGTTAGGGTTAGCAAGGGCCTTTTATTTAGCTTGGAAAAGAAAACCTGGTGTGGGGGGGATGATTAGATGTACTTAAACAGCCATCGCAAGGAAAAGCAATTACGCTTACTGTGAGTGTCTTCAGAATACAGAGCTGGGACTGATTGACGGGTGAAAGTTAGAGGGAGGCAGTGTGGAGGGGTCGGAGGGGTCGTCCATAGAGCAATGTAAGAGGGGAGTGGATGGCTTTTTCAGACACCAAGTTCTCAGACACCATGTTGGGGGTTCCTGCAAGGCAGTGGATTAAACAGATAACTCTTCAGGTACCTCCAGGTTCTGAAATCCCATGGTTTCATTATGCTAAGTTAAGCCATTTTAGGACAGTTTTCTTTTCTTTTCTTTTCTTTTCTTTCCTTTTCCTTTCATGAGGAGCAGGGATTGTTGATTCTTTTTGGGGTTCAAGTTAAAGAAGAAGTCTTATCATGGACCATTTCCTATCCTATTGCTTTGAAATGGTCACACTTTTAGTCCAGTTGTGTTTGGACAGGTAGGGTCGCTGAGTACAGTTGTCTGGGCTGTTCACTCTACAAAGGACCTAGCTAAGAGGACTGAACTTGAGCAGGTACTCTGCTGACCAAACTATGCTTCTACTCAGAGGAAGGGTCCATCTTTCAAATTTGCAAAAAGATACCATCAGCTCACCAAGTTGAGTGCCAGGGGACTGGGTCTCCCCTGAAGAGGCATAGTTTTCTAATATGTGTGAAGATATTGTCCATATAGCAGCTGCTCATGAGTCTGGAGAAAGGTATACCATTTCATTTCATCAGTGGTTCATCAGAACTGACAAAGTTAAGCCTAGACACACCTGCAATTTTATTGGGGGGCTGCGCTAAATGCAGGGCTGACCATTGCCACTCATAGTGACAGATTCCATTATTTTTGCCAACTCATCAAGCATACCGATCTTGGAAGTATCTTGAGGATTTGCTGCGTTTTCCACTTTACATTTGAATATTTGGCCTTGTGGGGACATGACCCTGTACATTCTCCTTCTGAGCCCAGGAATTCTTTTTGACTCTTCTGTTCAGTGTCAACCTGTAGGAGCAATATACGTGGTTGAGAAGCAGTTGGGCATTTATAAATGCCGGGCACCTACAACCTCCCTGGATTCTCAGATGTACCCTAACCAGACTGTGAGTGTGCCTGTGATGAGGATAAACATTCAAGAATCCGATGCACCACAGGCGAGATTGGTTATTTTTAAAAAATAAAAACAGCAACAAACAAAATGAAACAAAACACCCCTCAGGTTGCTACTACAGAGGAGCGGTTCTTTGAACAGGTGCCAGAGATGCCAAGTGTCCCCAGAGACCGGCTCCTTCAGTGTTTCAGCCCCCTCAGCTGTTGTGGCTGTTCCTCCCTCCTCTGGAATGTGCAGGAAATGAATGCGCCACACCCACCCATTCACAAAAAAGCCTTGAAGAGAGCCACCTCCCCTCCACAGTTCTCTTCTGCCAGCTCCTGCTCTGTTTGCCGGCCCCTCCCCCTCGGATCCCCCTCCCTCACACACCCCCACACCACCCCCTGTCCTTGTTCTCAGGCTGCAACAAGGGAGGAGCTGGGGCCTTCCCTGGCCTGCTGCCTCATCCCTGGTTGTACCATGACGTATTTTTATTTTATTGAGGCAAACCTGCTATATAACATTACATCAGTTTCAGTACGAAGTGATCACCATGATAAGTCTAGTTACCATCCATCACCATACAATTGACCCCCTTCATCCTTTTTGCCCATCCTGTAACCCCTTTCTCTTCTGGTAACCACTGGTCTATATGGGTTTTGTTTCGTTTGTTCATTTGTTGTGTATTTTAGATTCCATATGTATGTGAGATCATACGGTATTGATCTTTCTCTGTCTGACTTATTTCACTTAGCATAATGCTCTCAAGGTCCATCCGTGTTGTCACAGATGGTAAGATTTCATTACTTTTTATGGCTGAATGCTATTTCATTGTATGTATATACTGCAGTTTCTTTATCCATTCATCCACCCCTGGACACTTCGGTTGTTTTCATATCTTGGCTATTGTAAATAATGCTGAAGTATACATGGGGGTGCAGATAGCTTTTCAAGTTAGTGTTTTCTTTTCATAAGTACTCCCAAAATGGGATCCTCTGCCCATTTTTAATTGGGATGTTTGTTTTTTTGCTATTAAGTTCTTTGAGTTCCTTATATATTTTAGATATTAACCCCTTGTCAGGTATGTGATTTGCAAACATTTTTTTCCCATTCAGTAGGTTGCCTTTTCATTTTGTTGATGATTGCCTTTGCTCTGCAGAAGCTTTTTAGTTTGAAGTAGTCTCACTTGTTTATTTTTGCTTTTGTTATTTTTGCTTTTGGAGTCAGATCCAAAAATTCAAGGCCAAGACCAATGTCAAGGAATTTACCCCCATCTTTTCTTTTTGGAGCTTTATGGCTTCAGTTCTTACATCCAAGTCTCTAATCCATTTTGAGTTAATTTTTATGTCTGGCATAAGACAGTCGTCCAGTTTCATTCTTTTATGTGTAGCTGTCCACTTTTCCCAACACCATTTGTTGAAGGGACTGTCTTTTTCTCCATTGTATATTCTCGCCTCCTTTGTCGTAAATTAATTGACCATAAATGTGTGGGTTTACTTCTGGGCTCTCTATTCTGTTTCACTGATCTATGTGTCTGTTTCCACCCCCCCAATACCATACTGTTTTAATTACCATAGCTTTGTAATAGTATAGACTGAAATCAGGAAGCACAACGCCTCTGGGTTTGTTCTTCTTTCTCTAGTTGCTTTGGCTGTTTTGGGTCTTTTATGGTTCCATACAAATTTTTTCCTGTGAAAAGTGCCATGGGTATTTTAATAGGGATTGCATTGAATCCATAGATTGCTTTGGGTAGTATGGACATTTTAACAATGTTAATTTTACAATCCATGAACATGGAATATCTTTCCACTTATTTGAGTCTTCTTTAATTTCTTTCATCAATCTCTTATAGTTTTCAGTGTACAGGTGTTTCAACTCCTTGGTTAAATTTATTCTTAGGGTAAGTCAGAAAGAGGAAAACAAATACCGTATGCTAACGCATATATATGGAATTTAAAAAAGCAGTACTGATGAACCTAGTGGCAGGGCAGGAATAAAGACACAGACGTAGAGAACAGACTTGAGGGCATGGTGGGGGGGAAGGGGAAGCTGGGCTGAAGTGAGAGAGTGGCACTGACATATATACACTACCATATGTAAAATGGATGGCTAGTGAGAAGCAGCCACATAGCACAGGGAGACCAGCTTGGTGCTTTGTGTCCACCTAGAGGGATGGGATAGGGAGGGTGGGAGGGAGGCTCAAGAGAAGGGGATAGGAGGATATATGTGTCTTCTTGGACTTCTCTCCAATAGCTGATTCACTTTGTTGTACAGCAGAAACTAACACAACATTATAAAGCATTTATACTCCAATAAAGATGTGGAAAAAAATTATTCTTAGGTATTTTTATTCTTTTTGATGCAATTTTAAGTGAACTGTTTTCTTAGTTTCTCTTTCTCATAGTTTGTTATTAGTGTACAAAAACACAGTAGATTTCTGTATGTTGACTTTTGTATACTGCTACCATACAGAATTTATTTATTAGTTTTAATAGTTTTGGGGGAGTCTATAAGGTTTTCTACATATAGTACCATGTAATATGCCAATAGTGACATTTCACGTCTTCCTTTCCAACTTGGATGCCTTTTATTTCTTTTGTCTTACCTAATTACTGTGGCTAGAGCTTCCAATATTATGTTAACTGGAATTGGCAAGAGGGAGCATCCTTGTCTACTTCCTGATCTTAAAAGAAAAGTTTTCACCTTTTCGTTGTTGAGTGTGATGTTAGCTGTGGGTTTGTCATATATGGCCTTTATTAAATTTGAGGTATGTTCCCTTTATACCCACTTTGTTGAGAGTTTTTCTCATAAATGGATGTTGAATTTTGTCAATAAATGCTTTTTATGCATCTTCTGAGATGATTATATGATTGCTCTCCTTCAATTTGTTAATGTGGTGTATTACATTAATTGATTTACAAGTGTTGAACCATCCTTGCATCCATGGAATAAATCCCGTTTGATTACAGTGTATGATCCTTTTAATTTATTGTTGAATTTGGTTTTCTAATACTTTGTTGGGGATTTTGCATCTACGTTCATCAAGGATATTGGCTTGCAGTTTTCTTTTTTGTGGTATCCTGTCTGGTTTTGGTATCAGGGTAATGCTGGCCTCATAAAATGAGTTTGGCAACATTCCCTCCACTTCAATTTTTTGGAAGCATTGAGAAGGATAGGTATTAAATCTTCTGTGGCCTATTTCTTAGGCCAAACACTCTTAGTTCCCTGAATTTAATACACTCTGCTCACTGACAAGTTCATTTATGACTTGGTGCCACTGCTTTTATCTGTCCTAACGCTTTTGCATTTCACTCCTTTCTTCAGAATCCTTCACTGTTCCTTAATTACTTCAAATCAGTAGTTTCCAAATTTTGACAGTAAAGTTAAAAAAAATCCTGTGGGAGAGACCACCCTAGGGATACCAAATACTTATTTGCCCAGATACGGACAAGAGGGCTGGGATGAGTTGGGATGCTGGAAACATAAAAAAATAACAAAAATATCATCTGCTGTTGCCATCAGTTCAAAAAAATGGGCCACTTTCACACCATAAGGGCATTAAGCAGAGAACATTCTTTTAAAAAGAATAACTTTAACTGTTGACACATTCACCGCTTTTATTCTAATTTCTTTAACTTTGGTTTTTTTTGTTTTTTTTTTTTTTGCTGTACACGGGCCTCTCACCGTTGTGGCCTCTCCCACTGCGGAGCACAGGCTCCGGACGCGCAGGCTCAGCAGCCATGGCTCACGGGCCCAGCCGCTCCGTGGCACATGGGATCTTCCCAGACAGGGGCATGAACCCAGGTCCCCTGCATCGGCAGGCGGACTCCCAACCACTGCGCCACCAGGGAAGCCCCTGAGAATTTTTATATTCTTTGTTTCTTGTAAATATTCACCTCTACTCCTGCCCAACAGGAGAACAGAATGTGGACTTCTCTCCAAGAGTTGCTGATGTACCCTGGCCTTCCTAAAACGAGATGGTGACATTTCCTAGCGCTCCTATAACAAAGTGCCACAGACTGGGTGGCTTAAAACCACAGAAATGTATTCGCTCATAGTCCTGGAGGCTGGAAGCCCGAAACCAAGGTGTTGGCAGGGCCATTCTCCCTCTGAAACCTCTAGAGAGGATGCTCCTTCCTTGCCTCTTCCAGCTTCTAGTGGCCACAGGTGTTCCTTGGCTGTGGCAGCATCACTCCAATCTTTGCCTGTCTTCCTATGGCCTTCTTCCTGTGTGTGTCTATGTCCGAATTCCCTCTTCCTAGAGAGGCAGTAGTCATATTGATTTAGGGGCCACCCTAACGACCTCATCTAACTTGATTACTTTCACAAAGACTGTGTTTCCCCATAAGATCACATTCACACATTCCAGAGGTTAGAGCTTCAGCGTATCTTTTCGGCGGACATGACTCAGCCCACAATACCAGGCGACTTATTACATCCTTATTCGGCAGCCTACAAGGTGAGCACATGCTGCTGAATTTTCACAATCATCAGGGACCTTTGTTTGTGCTTTGGCTGTACTGGACAGCTCCCAGGACACTACTCTTAGCTTCCTGAGAGCACATTTGGTGGGGGATCCCCTGGTCTTAACTGACTGGTTTTTATTTGCACAAAAGCAAGTATCATGTTCGTGGAGATAAAGTACTCTAGTGTGTACATGCTTTTCACAGAAGCTTCTAGAATATCAGACTGTGTTTTGAAAACCTATTTTGTTTTAAATGTTATTTATATATTTATTGGCCACGCGGCTTGGGGGATCTTAGTTCCCTGACTCGGGATTGAACCCCGGCCCTCAGCAGTGAAAGTGCAGGGTCCTAACCACTGGACTGCCAGGGAAGTCCCATTAAATTTTACAATATTATATATTTATTGTGGAAAATGTGATGTAACAGCAGAAAACAAACCTAGTTCATAGCAAATATTGTTACTGCTAAAAAAAAACTGTTCTGTGTGCTCTATTTTATGTATTGATTGATTGAGTCATTAATTGGTTGGGGAATGGATTTTCTGTCATAAATAAAATATGGGAGATGGCATTGGATTCAAAAGAAGTGATCATTCAAGGTTAGCGTCATGGTCAGAGGGTGAAAACTTGGCTTGCATTTGTATTTCCTACTCCTGATTTTTGGCTCTAAGCTCATCAAACATGAGGTTGGTATTGATACAGCTTCTGGTTTCTCTAAAAATGGCGATTCCAGGGATTCCCTTTGTGGGTGATATAGAAACTGGTGAAGGCTGAAGTCTTTGGGGGCAGAGCTTTCCTGGCCTCTGCAGGACATGCTGCTGATGGGGGTGCGGGTGTGAGAGGGGTCCAGTCCCTGGAGGGAGAGCTGCAGAGACCGGCATGGATGTCCCACTGTTAGAGTCCCAGGACCACACATGGATGTCACCCCTTCTTTTTTTTTTTTTTTTAATAGGAGCTCTGCGTTATTGAAGTGGCATTACTTTTTCTGGTGTTGAGGAGGCCCACACTGCACAGCTTGCATGATCTTAGTTCCCTGTCCAGGGACGGAACCCGGGGCCCTGGCAGCAGAAGCTTGGAGTCCTAACCACTGGACCGCCAGGGAAGTCACCACTTCTGTTCAACCAACCTTAGGTGTTCCAGTCCCACAATACGTGAGGAGACTGAGTAGGAAATGGCCTGTGACCTTGGCCACACATCCTCTCTGGAGCCAGGCAGGGTAAAGAGAATCCTGTGCTGGCCTCGTCTGAAGCATAGTGTTAATTTTGGGTTCTCTTGGGGGAGCTCAGCAATCGGACTCATTAGGGAATTAGGGACATTTTAAATTTTTTCAGCAAAGAGCACTATGAAAAACAAGGCATGATGCGAATTAAAAATGGCAGAATGGTAGAGACCCTAAATTGACATAGCACTTTCCAGGTCACAGGCATTTTTATATGCAGTATCTCAGTTTGGTTTGGATTCCGGAAATGACCTGTGGTTGGATACAGCAGGTTTTAGACCTGAGAAAGTGGATGTTCAAAGAAATGGGATCATCTGTGTAACTTATCCCTGGAGATGTCCTCAGAGCTCCTTGCTGTCGGTTCCACTGGTCGGTACACCAGGAAGCAGCAAAGAATGGATCGCCTCCCAAATTCCATAGGGGAGGAAATGGGGACTCGGAAACCTCCAGAGGGAGGGCTCCAAAGGTCCTAAATCAGTAAGTGGTTGAAATGGGGCTGACACTTAGGGCTTCTTTTTCCATTATTATGGGTCTCTCTTTAGTATATTCTAGAGACAGAGAGATGGCGGGGGGCAGGGGTGAACTTTTTTTATTCTTTCTTTTTTTATTGAAGTATAATTGATGTACAGTGATTCAGGTGTACAACAAAGTGATTCAGTTTTATTTATATATATGTGTATATACATAGTATATATATATAATATATATGCACATTCTTTTTCAGATTCTTTTCCATTATAGGTTATTACAAGATATTGAATATAGCTCCTGTGCTATAAGTAGGCTCTTGTTGTTTATTTTATATATAGTAGTGTATATTCTATGTATAGAATTAATCTCAAATTCCCAATTTATCCCTCCCCCCTCTTTCTCCTTTGGTAACCATAAGTTTATTTTCTATGTCAGTTAGTCTATTTTTGTTTTATAAATAAGTTCATTTGTATCATCTTTAAAAATTCCACATGTAAGTGATATCATATGATATTTGTCTTTGTCTGCTTACTTCACTTAGTATGATCATCCATCCATGTTGCCACAATGGCATTATTTCACTCTTTTTTATGGCCGAATAATATTCCATTGTATATATGTACCACATCTTCTTTATCCATTCATCTGTCAATGGAGTGACCTTTCTTGTCTTTGAATTCGGGTTGGTTAAATGTGTGTGGACGTGAAGCCTGCCTTCCCTCCAGCTTTCTGATGGGCACTCAGCATACTTCTTCCTTTCTCTTTGGATAGCAGCAACAGGATACAGTGGAAAACAGATAGGCCTTAGAGCCCTGAAGTTTTGGGTTTGGATCTTAACTCCTCTGCTTGTCAGCTGTGAGGCTGGGAGCCTTGTGCTTAGTCTCTCTGAGGAGGAACCTCCTTACCTGAGAAGATGATATCCTGTGCTTCCTAGGATTGTCATGGGAATTGAATAAGGTAAATAAAGATGATTTTCCTTCCCTTGTGTGTCAAGTATAGAGCATCCCATGCATCTGTTCTGTAGGGTGTCACTGGGGTATCCTGGAAGAACAAGGCAGGAACAGAACTGAGATGTTTTCCTCAAAGATGTCATGGAAAGGAACCGAGGGTCATAAAGACAAGTTCCATGCAGTCATGTCAGTACTCACTTCAGGATGGAGAAAATGGCATGATAATTTTTTTTTTTTTTTTGCGGTGCACGGGCCTCTCACTGTTGTGGCCTCTCCCGTTGTGGAGCACAGGCTCCGGACGCACAGGCCCAGTGGCCATGGCTCACGGGCCCAGCCTCTCCACGGCATGTGGTATCTTCCCGGACCGGGGCACGAACCCGCGTCCCCTGCATCGGCAGGCGGACTCTCAACCACTGCGCCACCAGGGAAGCCCTGGCATGATAATTTTTAAGAAGCAATCTTTTTCTCTTTCAAACCTGCCTGGAGGTAGAAGGCTTGGGAGAGATATTTGGTTAAAATTTAGATCAGTACATGGAGTTTGCCAAACAGTCTCACCCAGTAACGTGTAGGAGAGGAGATCCTGGCCATTTCCTTGGTCGTGGAAGCCGCGGGTGGGGTGGGCTTCGTGCTTCTGGCTGTGGAGGGCTAGGAGGGCTGCTGATGCCCAGGGGAGGGACATGGCCTGGGCCTCCCCCGCCTCCCCCTCCAGCGTCCTCTCCTGTCTAATCGGAGCCTGGGTGAGGGCCTGTGGGGCTGGGACCGTCTGGGGTCTGATGCCTGCTGTTCTAAGTCTCACATCTTCCCCTCACGCCTCTCCATCCTCCAGGGGGAGTGACTGTCTCTAATAGGGTGGCTCTGACAGATGCTGTGGGGATTCTGAGTTTGGGATAATGAGCTGTCATATGTCATTTCCCTTAAACACAATAGTACAAATATTTTGATCAAACATTTTCTCCAGCTGTTGAGCGAAAGCAATAAAAGCAGCAGGGAGTACCAGTGAATTCACTGGTTTTTGAAATGTTTGAGCCTCAAAAATCTGTTGCCTGTTAACTCTTTCTATCTCTGCCTCTCTTCACGCCTCTTTTCCTGGCCCCTCTGATTCCCCACAGCATGTGTAGGGCTGTAAATAAAGAGACCAAATTTAGGGCCCTGAAAGGGCTGAAATTGACCACAGCTTTTAGAGCTCCTGGTACTTGGTTCTTCCTCCTGGTTGGAATCAGGTTCCTCGGTTGATTTCCCTTGTAGATTTCTCCGTCTCATCCTGTTTGCTCTTTGCTGCCCTGACCTGGCTGCTGGAATCTCTTCCTTGCTTCTCTTTAGAAAGAAAGGGATGTGGCCCCATCATGAGCCTTTCAGGGGGCAAAGGAGGTACCGTGAGGGATCTGGGGGGACCCTGGGGCACAAGCTCCTGGCTGATCACAGCAGTTCTGCTTGACAGTAGGAAGGAGGCAAGGGGTCTGACCATTCTGAATGCATCCTCTTAGCAGAAATTCCTGGAAGGAATAGGCTGTACCCCATCTTTTTTTGTTAAACTCTGACCGCAGTTTTAAAAGAGCCCTCTCTGTCACTACTCTGTAATAACCTATATGGGTAAAGAATCTGAAAAAGAATAAATATGTGTATGTGTACAACGGAATCACTTTGCTGTACACCAGAAACCAACACAACATTCTAAATCAACTGTATACTCCAATAAAATTAAAAAATAGATAAATGAAAGAGCCATCTCTGACTCTGCATTGCCACTGGGTCTGACGTTTCTCACGTGAGCCTGGAGCGGAACAGATCGGGGTTTTTTACTTGACGCTTTTTAAAGTGTCTTTAGGGACCTCGCTGGCAGTCCAGTGGTTAAGACTCGGCACTTCCAGTGCAGGGGGCAAGGGTTTGATCCCTGGTCAGGGAACTAAGATCCCACATGCCTCGGGTGCAGCGAAAATAAATAAATAAAGTGTCTTGAAAGCCCCTTCCCATTCTCTCCCTTCCTTGAAGGGGGGCTAACCTGCTTCCTGTTCTGGGTTCTAGGAAAGCTGACCCATCAGTGCTGTCATCTGACTTCTGTCTTCCAGCCCAGGCTGTGACTGCGGTCATTCCCCTCCGCTTACAGTATGCTCAGATGCCTCTCAACTGTAAAAACGCCCACACCCAACTCCTCCCTGACTCTCGATTTTCTCTAGCTGCTGCCCTGTCTCCGGCCCTCTCTTCTCCCTCTGCAGCCACACTTCCAGGGCGTGTCACGGTCTCCATGTCCCCAGCTCCCACAACTGCATTATCCGCCGCAGTGCGAGTCCTCTTGCTCTCGGGAGGTACCCCTTCACGTCCCCTCACTGCTGGCTCCCCAGGGGCTCTGGTGTTCCCTGATCGCAGCTTAGCTTCATTCATCCTCTTCCTCTTCTCATCCTTGAACCGTTGGCCTCCCTCCGGACGTCCTCTGATCTCGTCCGGTACCCTCCCCCTGTCCGATTTCGCTCACTCCGTTGGCATCCACTGCCCCTGCGATGGCATCTCCTACTCCAGGGCAGACTTGGCTCTGGGATTCCAGACCTGGATCCACCTCCCTCCACATCCTCAAACCCCACCTGTCCCAGCCTGAACCCGTTCCTGCCCGCTGGTTCTTCCCAGGCCTCTGCCTCCCTTTTCTCTTGGTTCCCACCACTGTCGACAGGGACCCTAGAAGTCAGCCCAGCCTTCCTTTTTTCTGTTCTTACCCATGTCCATTCATCCTTCTTCACTGGAGTCTCCAACCATTCATCTGTAGTCCCACTGCCCGACCTCAGTGTCGGGGCTTTTGTATCTCTTACTTCCCCACATAATTTCATCCACTCCAACCCGTTCTCCACCTTTCCACCAAAATAATATTTGCAGAATGCACGTCTGATCATTTCAGTCTCCTGTGTCAGCCCTCGCAGCTCACGGGCACAGCATGCAAGACCCTCCGTGGTCTGGCCTTGTTTTCTTCCACACGGCTCTAGAACAGTGGTTCTCAGAGTGCGGTCCCCCAGACCGGCAGCTTCAGCATCATCTGGGAACTTGTTAGAAAGGCAAATTCTCACTCTCCTCCCCTCCCCAGGCCTACTGAATCAGAGACTCGTGAGGGTGGGCCCAGCCAATTTGCCTTTTAAGGAGCCCTCCGGGTGATGAGAGGCACACTGCCGTTTGAGGACCAGTGCTCTAAAGCGCTTCTGGGTCCTTAGGGTCACCAGACACACCCTGCTGCTTCACGGCCTCTCTCTGTGGGTTCTCTCAGCTTGCTGTCACTCACCTTTCTGAACAAGGCTTTTCCTCAAGGAGAGGAGGTTTCTCTGACCTTCCCTCCCCACCGGCCCCCCATACTCACTGCTCACCTGAGTGCCATCTTTTCACCAGGACTCTTGGAGCTGGTGTCCTTGTTCCTGGCTTTGTGACCAGTGGGTCCCCAAGCTTCTCTTGGGCAGAATGGCCTATTATTAGCCTCCCCGTGTTTCCAGGGCCGCCATGGTGCCTGGGACCCAGCAGTGCTGGTTAGGTTTGTATGTGAATCCATCTTTACTTATTCATGTATGGATTTATCAACCAGTGATTGAATCCTGAGCTGGTATTTTTAGGGAACGGGTGACGGAAACCGCCCACCTTGGCCAGGCACGATAATAACTGCTTGCCTGAGTTGTCTCCCACCAGGAGGTCCCCATAAGGGACACAGTGCTGCTGCTGAAGACTAACTGGGAGAATTCAGGAGTGGCCAAAAGGCGGGAGAGGTCACAGCCCATAATATGTCCTGCCAACCTCCCAGAATCCCTCATGCAGGAATCCCTCTTGGCTGAGAGATGCGCGTGCCACCAGGAAGGACCCTGAGTCAGGCCAAATATGGGCCAAGCAAGATGATGGGCCAGAGACAACCTGGAAGGCTAACCCCATCACCACAAAACCTGAGACCGCGAGCCACATGGCAGAGCGGTTCTCCTGGGTTCCCTTACGCTGCTGCTCTCTGCCCGGGGTGGGTCCCTTCCCAATAAAGTCTTTTGCTTTGTCAGCACGTGTGTCACCTCAGACAATTCATTTTCGAATGTTAGACAAGAGCCCACTCTTGGGCCCTGGAAGGGGTCCCCCTTCTGATAACAGTATGACTGAAGCAGCCTAGGAAAGAATTCCGGGTTCTAGCTATCCTAGCTCAAATGGAAAGATCCAGAGTAGTTGAAGAGCTGAGAACAGATGATTTCTCAAGGAAGCAGTTATTTGAAGGACAGCACGAGTGAGCTACGACCGTGACTCTCTCCTATAACTTTCCTTCAACCCAAGATGCTTCTTGGACAGAGTCACTGTTCCTTGTCCCTGACATTACTTCTCCTTCGTTCCTTTCTCTTTTCCTTCATAGGATAGCACAGAACTATGGCAGATTTTCAGTGTTGTTTTTCCGCTTTGAAGAAGGGCGTTATGGCATAGGCTCTCAGTCCTGAGTTTATTTGGTCGTGTGGCCCTTTAATGATTTTTTTTTTTTGCGGTACGCGGGCCTCTCACTGTTGTGGTCTCTCCCGTTGCGGAGCACAGGCTCCGGACGCGCAGGCTCAGCGACCATGGCTCACGGGCCCAGCCGCTCCGCGGCATGTAGGATCTTCCTGGACCGGGGCACGAACCCGTGTCCCCTGCATCGGCAGGCGGACTCTCAACCACTGCGCCACCAGGGAAGCCCCCTTTAATGATTTTTTTTTACCCCCCGCCGAGGACCACTGGATGTGGAGAGGGAAACAGGGAGACTTCCTTTTGGGGGCACAAAGATTTGTCTTAAAGCTCTAAGACATAAGCATTCCCCTGCTCTTTAGATTCCGCATTGTTGTGTGTGTGTGTGTTTTTCTTTTGTAGATTTATTACATTAGCACTTAATTACTCTTCATGACAGTATTAAATTTCATGAGTGATTTATAGTTTTAATAGAGACCTGTATGATTTATTGCAGTTGGCATTTGAGGTTTACCAACTTCTTAAAAGCCATAAGTACTGGAATTGCTTACTCTGATCCTTTTCAGCACAATTAGGACATGGGTGAAACCACAAATTCAAGTATAATAGGGATGCCTGCCCGGCCTGGACCATTTTTGTTTGATGTTACCGTCTCCTATTGTGATATGTGTGTATGTGTGGGGCAGTGGCGGCAGGTACGTGTGTTCTTAGAGAAAAAAGAAAGTGGATCCCTTCTGTTTTTTATTTATTTTTATTTTTTATTTAGTTTTTTAAACTTTTTATTTTATGTTGGAGTATAGTTGATTAACAATGTTGTGTGAGTTTCAGGTGTACAGCAAAGACATTCAGTTATACACATACATATATCTATTCTTTTTCAAATTCTTTTCACATTTAGTTTGTTACATAATATTGAGCAGAGTTTCCTGTGTTACACAGTAGGTCCTTGTTCATTATCCATCTTAAACATAGCAGTATGTATATGTCAGTCCCTAATTCTCTAATATGAGACCCAGATGGTTTCCTGTGCCCTGGATGGGTGGGTGTGACATGAAGGCCTGAGATACAGTGGCCTGGAGGAAGCTGGGGACAGGTGTGGGTCAATCCCATCTGCCAAGGGGTTCCCAGCTCAGGCCTGCAGGGCCCAGCTGGAGCAGTCACGACCAGCCTGCTGTCCACAGGTGCTGCATGCTTCAGTGGGCCGCCGACCTACCCCGTTCTGGGCTCTCACAGCTACCGGAGAAGCACCAGTTTAACTTGCACGTGACCTGTCCCCCAGTTTACCCCAAGTTTTTGTTGGGAGAGTGTTGACTCCTGCTTCTGAGCTGGAATCCTGAGAACACACCCAGCATGGTCTTTGCTCTTGTGTCCTGGTCCTTTCCTGCAGTTTCTATCAAGTGCCATCCCTGGCTGCCCTGGCCCTGGTGTTTTGCCCAGGCCTGACTTTGCAGCTGTGTCTCAGATGAATATTATTTCCATGGGATGTGGGTTCGTTGTTTTAAACTGGGGATAGGTAGCTGCTGGCTTGGGCGTTTTCCTAGAAGACTTGATCCACTCGTACTCCTAGAGAAAAAGGGTGTGCCTTCCAGGCTCTGCCTTCTCCAGAGAGAGGCCCAGTTGGATAATCCTCTAAGGGCCCTCAGCCTCTGGGCCGATAATCTCTTCGGGGTTATCTGTTAATTACCAGTGAATGTGTGAAGTATTTGTGAAAAGGCTTTTGAAGTGAGCTGCACGCGTTGCCCTCCCTCCAGGGCTGCAGCCCAGGCCTCCTTCCCAGGGCAGAGGGTTTCTGGGCCCAGTGCGGGTCCCCCTCAAGTGCTGGTATTCTCTTGCTAAATTGTTTGCCTTTCTAATGAAGTGAACTGTTTGTTTGACTCTGCTTGGAGGAAGGTATTTAACTGGGGGACTAAAGTAAACGTTGGAGACATTCAAATAAGCCATGCATCTCTGCTTTGTGAAGTGAAGGAAAACAGTTTGGCCTCATTCACCTCCGGGAAGAGTCGTTAAGTTACTGTTTAAATAATAAACGGAGCCCAGCCAGCGGATATTGCCCGGCCAGTCTGGGGCTTTTCGGCTTGCCCCAGCGGGACTGGGAATTTCTCTGCAAAGGCCACAGTGGAGGAGAGAGCTGCTCCAGTCTAGCAGTTAGTAATTGTGATTTATTTATGTGTAGAGGGACTTCTGCTTCGTTCAGTCTCGATGAAAACAAGCCAGTTAGCCCTCTGGATGGCTGGGGGATGGCGGGGTGATTTTGCTAGCCATGGGGAAGGCTAGAGAGAGAGTGTCATAGGGGATCCAGCCTGGGGCCACCTGGCCAAGCAAGCTGGGGACCTGCTATATGTGATCCGGGTCCCCGGTATCTGGGAGAAGTGTCTGAGATGATGCGGGGATGATGGACCTCAGAGGATGTACGGCTGAGACAGGGCCCCCAGAAGGAAGGCCCACCCTTCTCCTGCCTCAGGACCTGGGGTGAAGGTGTCTGTGAGTGATGACCTTTAGCTGCTTGTGGCTTTTGTTATGGGGAAGCGTGAAGTGGGGGGAGTACCCAGGAGGGGAAGTGTAGCTGTATGCAGGGCAGGCTACGTCCCTGGTGGGATCCAGTGTCGAAAGAAGATTCCGGTCCTTGCTCAAAAATTATGAAGACTTTCAAGAGGGTGACAGCAGAGCATTAAGCCAAGCATGGGGCCTTCTGAATGGGGGCCTGGGCTGCATGTCCAAGAAGCTGGCTCTGGAGAAGGCTTGGCAGTCAGGCTGGACCTGAGGTCCAGCTTTGTCAGTTCCTACCTGAGGCCTGTTCAAAAAGCAATATTCAACTGAGTACATTTTAAAGATCTTAGTGACGTTTTTCATCGATTTATGAATAGGCAGCATCCCACCTAGCAGAGAGGAGGGGGGTCTGAGGAGTGGTACGAAGTAAGAGACTTTTATAGGCAGAAGGGAGCGGGGACAGGGAGTTACACTAGCAGAAAGTGGAATGGTTGCGACAGAGGTCATTTTCCTTGAGGGGACGGGATTACATCACCAGTGCCGACAAGGTGATTTCTGATTGACTAGGTTAAGATTGCATTTCTGGGGAGGCCAAAACTATAATTTTCGGTCTCAGCTTGGTGGGTTTGGTGATGTGGAACTTAGCATAAGCGACTCCATGTTGGGCATGTTGTCTTGTTTTTTTAATAGTGCCTTTCACTTCCTGTCTTCTCTGATGACTGTTTGCTCATTCTGAAGTAGGGGTAGTTATACCTACTTCATTGGGTTGTCTTGTAATGTAAATAAAAATTATCTGGGGCTTCCCTGGTGGCGCAGTGGTTGAGAGTCCGCCTGCCGATGCAGGGGACACGGGTTCGTGCCCCGGTCCAGGAAGATCCCACATGCTGCGGAGCGGCTGGGCCCGTGAGCCATGGCCACTGAGCCTGCGCGTCCGGAGCCTGTGCTCCGCAACGGGAGAGGCCACAACAGTGAGAGGCCCGCGTACTGCAAAAAAAAAAAAAAATCTGAACAGCGTTTAGGGTAACCCTGCGCACAAAGTGAATGCTCAAAAAATGATAGCTATTTATTATTTGAATGTCTCTGTGGCTGTCATTTTTTTCTCTCCCCTAATGGTTGAGCTGACAACAGTGTATGGCTGATCTGGAATTTGGCGGACAGAGTTGAGTATTTGCCACAGAAATTACTTAAAGACAAGGGACGAAGAACCTTCACATGCCTCGTGATCAGTGAAGGCCTGAGTGCAAGGGAGGAACATGGGTGGAGCAATCAGATCAGGTCCAAAGCTGAAGATGCTCATGTAAAGATGTTGACTATCAGTGTCCATTTGGGTGTCTGGATTGAAGATGAAGGACTTAGAAATAACAGTAACCCCTTAAACGTGAGGACTTCCGATTTTATGAACAACCTTCACCTTTGTCACTTGGCCTCTTGGACAAATTTGTGGAGTAAATAGGGCTGAATCTTATTGGCTTTATTTTATGGGGGAAAAAAATCTATATTATGATGATAGTCATTTGTTTCTATGTAATTCTATAAAATATGGTTTAAAATGGGAAGCCTTTTCAGCTGCACGTGCAGATGGAGAACAGACATGCCCTATAAGGGCTGCAACATGCGTTGTTCGGTGTGCTGCGTGTTTGGCTTTCTCCTGATTTCTGAGAAGGTGAAACGGAAGGATGGGTTTTCTAAGGTTTCCTACTGAGAGGGTGATGAATGTGCAAATATATATTGGCTCCGAGATGACCAGTAGGGCATCATCAGTTTTGCCTATTGAGTGGTATTAGTTATTAAACCCATGCTCTGTTTTACATACATTGGGGTTCTCATATTATCACTCTTTGAGTCTTTGTTAATACTTGCAAACAGCAAAGTGTGAGAAGCATCCTTGCTCCTTAGAAATGTGTCTGGGCTCCACTCTCGACAAGTGGAAGCTCACTGAGAAGGTGCAGGATGGGGTCCTCTCTGTAAGGATCTGCCCATTAGTACCGGGGTAGGTGTATACCCATGTATCGGGGCTATAGTCGCTGGGACTGTAGGTGGACTTGGGTACCAGAAGTAGGTATGGACTCCAGAAGTAGACCATGTTGTCTGTCCTCAGGGGCCCATAGGCACAGATGGACATCACTGAGTTTAGATACTTACCAAGTATAGTTTGTAAAGACTGGGTCCCATGTAGTTGATCTGGAAACCAGGGTCACTTTGGGGAGAGGAAGGAGAGGACCCACATGGAGATCACATTGAAAACATATAGAGCCTGGGTCTTTTGAGACAAGGTAAGAAGCTGTCAAGTCCTGATGGAGGGCCTTGGGGAGAACCACCAGTTAGGTCACCCTCTGAGGCAGTGTAACTGTCAAGCATCACAGCAGAGGTAGGGGGTAGCATGGAAGCAGAAGGGGCATAGGCTGTCCTGGTGGCAATAGGGGAAGAGGGCAGGAGAGCTTGGGCCTTAGGGAAACACAGGCAGCAGATGACCCAGACAAAGCCCTGCTCAGTGAAAGCAGTCTCGAGACCACTGACCTCTCCAGGAAGGAGTGCCCACCTGAACACACTAGAAGGTTTGTTGACACCCCCCAGATCTCCATTCCTCCCTGTCCTGAAGTGGAATGCTGACAATGTGGATTCCTCTTGGAGGTTTTTGAGCAGTTCAGCTCGTCCGGACTGTAGGAAACATGAGAGGAAGAGGGACAGGAATGGCCTCTGTCCTCTGTGGAAAGGGCTGGGGTTGTACCAGAAGCCCAGGGAGGCCAGTGCCTCTTGTCTGTAGTGTAGCTTCACTGTCCAAGGGCATTGCCATGCCAGCAGGTGCTCTCAGGGACAGTGAGTCAGAGAAATCCTGAAACTCATCCGGCATCCCGAAAGGAATGGGACTAAAAAAATCAAGATAAGAAGTCCAGTGAGGGAGGGTAGAAGGGAAGGTAGCCAGCAAGAAAGGAAGTCCCAGGTGTGAACTCTGGGGAGTGGAGCTCGGTGGTAGTTGTGGACCCCCGTGCATGCAGCTCTGGGCTTTCTGTCCACACACCCAGGAGCGTGCACAGGGCAACATCAGGGTGGAAGAAAGGGTCCCAAGTGCAGCTCGGGGGGCTGTGCGTGGACAGGGAAGGAGGGAGGTGGTCAGGTAAGTCACATGACAGCGGCCATTGAAGGACTGACAGTCAAATGGGCCTCACGTTCCAATAAAGGTGGACAGAGAGTTCAGGTGTGGTATTGTGATGAACTTGAAATAGGTTTTGATTTTATTTTTCCTTTGAATTTTCTCCTTTCTTGGTCCATGCTATCAGTGTAATAATTCTTTCTTAATTAATTGTTTAATAATTAATTCAATTAATTAGACAATTAAATAATTGTTTAATTAATTAAATTAATTATTGGAGTACAGCTGCTTTACAATGTTGTGTTAGTCTCTGCTGTAAGGCAAAGTGAATCAGCTACACGTATACATATATTCCCTCTGTTTTGGATTTCCTTCCCATTTAGGTCACCACAGAGCATTGGGTAGAGTTCCCTGTGCTATACAGTAGGTTCTCATCAGTTATCTGTTTTATACATAGTAGTGTATATATGTCAATCCCAATCTCCCAATTCATCCCACTCCCCCTCAGTGTAATAATTCTATAAACTCAGCCTTTATTCATGGACCAGAGGAAGCCTCAGGTATTGAGAGCTTCCAAATTTTGACTATCTAGTCATTAACAATGGGGATGCCAAAAACAGAGGTGCAAATACCATAGCTGGCACTCAGAGCACCATCCTTAAGCAGAAACTTATTTCCCTCATATGATACCATCTGATACATGCTCACATAGCCGACGTCTTTGAGGGTGTGTGTACAATGTATGCCTAGTGGCTAATGTAAGATTGCAGGGAAAAGAGACATCTAAGAAAAATCGGGAATGTTTTGGTACTTGCATTCTTTCCCCCTTAGAAATGGGAGATTCTTTCCCTTTTCTCCCATTTCCTTGCTCATCCGTACAAGGGAATCACTTCACGTCGAGTGCTTTATTATTTTACAATCCTGGTGAAAGAAGCACTTAAATAAACTCTTTGCTTAAAAGCTTTGTGTGTTCCTGCTTCATGGTGCTTCAGCGGCAGTGAGAATTCAGGGTTTAAGGGGCAGGCAAGTGGAGCCTTTCAGGGCTCCCAGTGTGCAATCAACGTGCTGGAATTTCAATGGATTCCAAAGGCGTAACAATAATAGCATTAAGAACAGACCAGGGCCTTTGATGTTATTGACAATAAAAGGGGGAGAGGGGTCGAAGGGGCCCCTGTCATTTCTGTCATGAGCTTTTAAACTTTTGACCTCTAACCTTTTGTGTCAAAGAGCTTTTTCCATATGGGTGTTAGCAGCCTGCTCAAGTCTCCTGAATTCACTGGAGCGTCCACGTTTCCTTGGTGGGAAAGGACATTCAGCGTCTTGGAAAAGACCCAACGTGGGGCGGTTATTGCTGAGTGCCCACCATTGTCTGCTCCATCTTAGGGGGATGGCAGGGTGGGATGGGGTGAGGACACCACACGTCCACATGAGGTGACTCCAGCCTGGCGGGGAGCGGGCAGCCTTGCAGGGATAGAAGGTGAACTTCAGAGCTATGATTTAGCTCAGGGTATGCAGGCATCTGCCTGGAGTTGGCTCTGAGCATGGGGAGGATTTGGAAAGATGGTGGGGCCTTTGGTTTGGCCTGTTATTGAGGCCTGTTAGGTAGATGGAAGGGTCCTGCAGTGCCAGACGGGCCTGGTTCACTGCTGCTATTATTTGACCTCAGTTTCCTTTCTTGTCTTTCCTTCCTCCTTCGCCTTTCTGATAAGAAACATTAATTGAGTTCCTGCTGGGTGTGCAATACAGTGAGCCTCTTCTGCCCTCGAACCCCAGACAGCCTGCGAGGGAACGCAGATGGTTCTGGTCTGACAGCAGTGCCAGGGCAGGGCCTCATCCCCAGGTGGCCTGGCATGGTCCAGGAACACAGTGAGTGCCCCTCCTGTGTGTGTGTTTTTCCGCCACAGCTGTGCGTACAGCGTGGGCCTCAGTGTGAGGGAGAGCTTCTGAGTAGGAACACAGGGCCTTCAGCGGGCTTAGCATCAGGGAGAGAGGAGATGTGGGTAAATAGAGTTTGTCCAAGGCGGTCCCCAATAACCTGAAGAATGAAGAAGGGAAGGAGCAAGTGGTTCCCACAGGGACTCAGGGAGGCTTGACTGAAGGGGTGACATTTGCACTGAGTCTCGAAGAGAAAGTTGGATTCGGAGAAGGGGGAGAACTTCTCAAGCAAGGCACAGCATAAGCCATAACAATGAAGGCAGCAGTGCATCTCGGACGGGGAAGTACCCTGAATGTAGCTGGGGTGTTGGGGGCCTTGAATGCCGTGGTAAAGGGTTGGGCTGGGCTGGGAAGGCTCTCCTGGACCACTGCAGATCTGGGGAGCAGGAAGGACCATGGTCCAGTCTAAGGCTTAGGGCTGTAAGTCTGGAGAATATAGTTTAGAGAAGAGATGATAAGAAGCCTGAGCTCTGACCGTGTCATGGTAAGAAGCAGAGTGGCTAAGAGTAGGGGCTTTGGAGTAAAAAGGACACCAACTCTGCCACTCTCTCCCTGCATGTCATTTCTTTGGATAAGGCCCTTAGCCGGTTCCCTTGTCTGGAAGAACGGGCATACTCATTCCTGCTCTCCAGGGTCAAAGGAAGAAATAGATGAGCTCACGAGTGTAAAAGGCTTATTTAGCACAGCACCTGACATATATTAAAGTATTCACCAATTGTCCTTATACTCATGATTGTTTTAGTATTATTGATTTCTATTAATGGGGCAAACCTTCGAAGACCTTTAGTTGTTGGTGGACAGGAATTAAAATGGGGTGGGTGGTGGAGGTTCTATGAGGAAGAGTCTATAATCTACTCTGCGACAGCTTCTCGCCTGATTTTGAGCGGAATGAACGTGGACCTCATTCATTATTTAATGGCTACGCAGACTCTAACCAACACACCCTGAAGGTCACTGCTGGTTTTCCAGTGCCTTCAAAATATTTCTCAGGGTGGACTTGGATGGGTGGTTTCTCTTTGACTTAGCGGCATTGTTCTCTGCTGTGGAACTCTGGAGAGAAAGGTAAAGGTGAGCTCTCTCTGATGCTCTGAGCCTCAGCCCAGGCAGTTACCATGCAGGAGGCCGGGGTTTGTGTGCCTGCGAGCTCTTCCTGATTCCTGTCCATTTGGGTGTCTGGATTGAAGATGAAGGACTTAGAAATAACAATAACCCCTTAAACATGAGGACTTTAGATTTTATGAACAACCTTCACCTTTGTCACTTGGCCTCTTGGACAAATTTGTGGAGTAAATAGGGCTGAATCTTATTGGCTTTATTTTATGGGGGAAAAAAATCTATATTATGATGATAGTCATTTGTTTCTATGTAATTCTATAAAATATGGTTTAAAATGGGAAGCCTTTTCAGCTGCACGTGCAGATGGAGAACAGACATGCCCTGTAAGGGCTGCAGCATGCATTGTTCAGTGTGCTGTGTGTTTGGCTTTCTCCTGATTTCTGAGAAGGTGAAACGGAAGGATGGGTTTTCTAAGGTTTCCTACTGAGAGGGTGATAAGTGTGCAAATATATATTGGCTCCGAGATGACCAGTAGGGCATCATCAGTTTTGCCTATTGCGTGGTATACGGAGCAGGATTTGAGCATCGAGATGGGGCTCCACGACGATGTCTGGGGCAGGATTTGAGCATCGAGATGGGGCTCCACGACGGTGTCTGGGGCTGTGTTGGGAGTGCGGAATAGAAAAAGCACCAACTTGCATCACAAGGCTCTGGTTTCTGTGACTTTGGGTACATCCTTTAGCTTTTCTGAGCAAATAGTGGAATATTCCCTTCGTAGCCCTCAGGATCATGTGAAAAGAGAAACAAGACTTCGGGGGATAATAATAAAGCCTTGGAAATGATGATTTTAGGGTTGTCAGGAGGATCCCATGAAGAAACGGACATGCGTTTTATGAAATGTAAAGCATTGTATTCCTTTGCTTTTACATTTTGCTACCTGCTTCTGCTAATTTTGCAACATTGAAAAAAAACATTCGGAAGCTCTTTTCTGAGTTGATTTATTTTAGATAGGACACAGCTTCTAGATCTCATCATCATTGTTAATTGTTGGTTTGCTAGCTAAACCAGGCAACTTCTGAATTCGTTGTGTCTCTAAGGCTTCTGTAGTTAGAGCTGAGATACCAGATGTTTTCCTGGAAACGTTTCATTCTCTGCCTTCACTTCATCAGCGTTAAGAATCCCAGTGTATATTTTTGAAACTATGAATTTGGCTTTTAAATTGTGCTATACAAAAAAATGGTCATTCACATAAGAATTTGTCACTGGTAAGAATTTCCATCTTAATTTCCATGCTTTCATAAGAAAATACACCATTAGCATAGTTGAAGTAAATGGATTTGTCACTTTTAAATATAGTGACTCCTTATATGTTTTCATGTGATTTCCCTTGGACAGTTTTGCAGTTTCAGTATAATGGCTGTAAACCTTCTCTTATTTCTCTTTGCTGCTTTTCCCTCTGTTTGTTTTTTTCTCTGATCTTGGCAGGAAAGCTGGAAACAACAAAAATATGATGGCTGCATATATATGGGATCATAGGCAAGGCACATTCCAGAGGCTCTGGATGGAAGGATTTTATTGGTCGGTCAGTAGGCAGATGTGGTCTATTTCTGCCATTGGGAATCCAATGGATGTGATTTTTAGTTGAGAAACTTGCAAAGACTAGTGGATAAAAGAAATTAAAAGGGACCAGGAAGGGGAAAGCTCAACTGTTTGTTCACTACCCAGGATACATTTGAGGTGGTAAAGGCAGATTTCTTGTTAATTTACTTGCAGAGGGCTATTTATCATTTTCTTGTAGAAACACATAATTATGTTTGTAAAAGGATCATGGCCTGGATGGATTGTGATATGACCAGAGTATAGTGCTGGGTAGCACTTAGATCTATTTAAAATGTTAGATTAATTTAATATAGCTGCATGCTGGCACAGAAGAAATAATAGATCGCTATCTGAAAAGTGGGGAATGCCCATGGATATTTATACAAGAGGAGTCCAGGACTTCCCTGGTGGTCCAGTGGTTAGGACTCCGCACTTCCACTGCAGGGGGCACGGGTTCGATCCCTGGTCAGGGAACTAAGATCCCACATGCCGTGCGGTGAGGCCAAAAAAAAGAGGAGTCAGGAATGTTGGGTGGTTGCCAGAAGTAAAAATTGCTTGGGTTTTATACATAACACAGTTTTGTTAATCAGCTTTCTACGTAACTTTGTGTATGTGTTACTTATAAGGAAACTTAAATTTGCAAATGTTAAGTGTTTATTGCCATCATTTGCTAGATTTACAGTTCAATTTCATCCATTATCATTTTTATCTTAGAATTTATTTATGATAAATAAAATCACAGGATAAGTATCCTTTTTCTGGATAATTGTCAGATTGGACACTTCTACTGTAAAGTTGTTTTTGTTTGTTTGTTTGTTTGTTGTTTTTTTCAGTAGGCGGGCCTCTCACTGTTGTGGCCTCTCCCGTTGCGGAGCACAGGCTCCGGACGCGCAGGCTCAGCGGCCATCGCTCACGGGCCCAGCCACTCTGCGGCACGTGGGATCCTCCCGGATCAGGGCATGAACCCGCGTCCCCTGCATCGGCAGGCGGACTCTTAACCACTGTGCCACCAGGGAAGCCCTACTGTAAAGATTTTTTAAGTCACACAAATAGGCATATCGGTATTTCACACATACAGTGTTATCACTCAGAAACTATGTACACATGAAGAAAAAAAATAGTGTGTGGTTTTTCTGAGTTGTAAACATTTCTGAGAATTACTTTCTTGGGGTATGCTAAGGACAGGGTTTGTCAAACCGTTTTCTGTAGGGCCAAAAGAAATATAATAGGTTTTGTGGGCCATGTGTTTCTCTGTCGCAGCTCTCCAGCTGTGTCTCTGCAGTTTGCAGTTTGAAGGCAGCCAGATGCAGTATGCAAACGAAATGGCACCTGTATTCCAATAAAACTTTATTTATGAAAACTGCCCAGGGGCTTCCCTGGTGGTGCAGTGGTTAAGAATCCTCCTGCCAATGCAGGGGAAACGGGTTTGAGCCCTGGTCCGGGAAGATCCCACATGCTGCGGAGCAACTAAGCCCATGCACCACAACTACTGAGCCTGTGCTCTGGAGCCCGCGAGACACAACTACTGAGCCCATGTGCCACAACTGCTGAGCCCATGTGCCACAACTATTGAAACCCATGCGCCTAGAGCCCTGCTCCGCAACAAGAGAAGCCACCGCAGTGAGAAGCCCGCATATCGCAACGAAGAGTAGCCCCCGCTCGCCGCAACTAGAGAAAACCCGCGTGCGGCAACAAAGACCCAACACAGCCAAAAATAAATAAATAAAGTAAATAGATTAATTTTAAAAAAAGAAATTTAAAAACTGCTCGGTGCAGGAGTTTGCCCCCCATAGCGTATGCTCCACAAGTTAAGGTTCCTGCCATGGTATAAAGAGACAAAATAATAGATCTTTTTTTATGCAAGGCATCTATCAGATGTCTCGAGTTTACTATACCTGCATTTCCTTAAAACTTGCACCGCATTACAGAGGGTCTTATAAACAAGATGATCGACACAAACGACTCTGGAGATGCTTCCAGCTGCACACAACATGCATGTAGGACTGGAAAGAAGATTGCTGATGCCCCATGAAGCGCTTGCTTCATGGGATGATGCCACCTGGATGTCCAGCAAGTCCACAGCTGGTCCCTTTGGGGTTCCACGCCTTAGATTCTGCTCATAGCAGACCAGCAGGGCCACATGCTTTAGACATTCCCAGTCAGGCATCCGGGGCTGTCCTCAGAGGGGCAGATGAGCCCCTTGCTGGCGCTGTGTTATCCACAGGCATATTCCCGTCCACGGTATAATCCTGTCCACAGGCAGGAACACAAGGATGTCTGAATGGGGAGTCAGTCCGGGTGTGGAGACCGTCCACATGGTGATGTGTTCCTTAGGCCACTGAGCCCTGGAAAAGGTCTTGCAGGTGTCAGGTAATGATTGGAGACACTCAGCAGGGGGAAGAGGCAGAGATGGCACTTGGGTGCCACTCCGCCATCTCATCGGAGTGTGAGGGCCCTTCTCTCCCCCTCTTGAGACCTCTCCTTTGATAGATGCTGGATGATTCCTTTGGTTTGGGCATAGTGGATGCTGCCCACATTGGGTTTTAACATTTCTGCTGATGGCAGACGATTGAGTGAATTGGAGGGGACTGGACATTCCTACAGGCAGGGCTGACCCCAGTGACAAGAAAAATCATCTCTAGTGCAGGTCTAGAATAAATTCCAAAGTCAGTGAACAGATGACTTCAGGATTTAAATAAGCCAGGAGAATTTATGCCCTGGGCGGTTTACTCTTGTGGGTCCTCCTGTACTGTTTCCTGGGCACTTTCAGGCCACTCAAATATCATTTGGTGAATTACTCCTTCAGGGCACAAACAGAGCAGCCCTTGATCTCTCTTTTTTAATCTACAATTTTTATATGTAAATTTCAAACCTTAAAAGACAGTTTCCCAGAATGGCATCCGAGAGATCTCATAGCCTGAGGATATTAAAACTATTTCTTGGGAGAAGGATGCAACAACTGAAGATAAACCTCCAAGTGTCTTTTCCTGGCTACAGGTTTTATGATCAACCCAGGCTGTTGTGAGGAGACCTAAAAAGCAATGCCTCTCATTCCTAATGAGAGGCTCGCCGCACAGCCTGATGACAGCCAGCATGAAATCGAATACTGACAACTATACCCAGCACAAATATTGTTACTATGCATTTCAGTTTAAACATGTGTCAAGCCAGTTACATATTTATGGGGTTTAAAGACTCTTCCACTCGTGCCTAGGATAATAGACACTCTGCAAATCTCCGTTTAGTCTAAGAGGAATTTGGTCCAATAGTCAAACCTCTTGTGAGTCTGTAATAAATCATCTTTGCAACCCAAAGCATGGACAGTTGACTGCTTCCCACTGCTCCCCAGACTTCCCCCACCTGGTAGAGTTTTAATTCCTTCAGTAAAATTGATTCCCCCAGTTCTGCACATTATTCTGCCTGTCTTCCATTTAGCCCGTTAGTTTGCTGACAGCAGAGTACACAGCACTTAGCAGCTGGTTTGTGGAACCATCAGTCAGGAAATTGTATGATAAATAGGAGGGAACCAGGTTTAGTGGCACTTCCTTCTGCTTCAGCAGTTTTTGCCCGACTTTGGAAAAGTCATCATGTGGTGTTTTGTCAAGGGCCAGAGCAGGAGATGGCTGCGGTGCGGTGACTTATTACACATACCCCTGAGTTACGATGCTCTGCAGCTGTGCTGCTCATGTGTAAATAATAAACCGGGAGGTGGGTAATTATGGCGGCTGCTGGCGACACGGGCCTGTTCTCGTCCTGTGGGTTTTCTTGGACAGCTTCTTGGGCTCGTGATGGAATATACTGCGATCTTCCACAGAGAAGCGACCAGCTGAGATGCAAGGGTAGCACTCCATGTTTTAGGAGTCGCAAGCATTTTCTTTTTTTGAGAGGTGTGTTGGGATTAATGTCATGCGATGCCACATATGTTAAAGGACATGCTCGTCCTGCTTTTTATTCTTCGTTTTTACTGTTAAGCTGTGGTCAAGCGTGTCTTGAATTGGAAGAGGGCTGTTCCATTGCGTTTACCAGAAAGCGGCTTCAGAGGTGAGATTTCCACTGATAACTGACATGAGGTATAATTGTTCGCACAGACTTTATTGGTCCAGGAGACCAATAGTAATTTTAGTTATTTTCAACTAAATCGAGAAGGAAACAAATAGAAATAAAAATGCTTAAACTAAAATCAGATGTCTTTGATGAAATCAGATCATATCCATATTTTTTGGCTCTTTATTTAACCTGATTCCAGAATATGGAATTCATAAATTTCCTTGGGACATAAATAAACACTTCGAGTAAACAGTGCTGCAAGATGTGTCCCATACTTTCATTCAGAATTAACTTTTAAACTCCCAAAACACACTCAACAGTGAGAAATGACTACTAAATGCCCCAGTAATTCCTAACCCTCACCCTAACCCTTTTCTCTTAACTATGTTTTCAATGCTTGGTCATTTTCTCTCTCATTCTGAAAGAAAGAGAGAGGGTGAGAGAGAGTGAGAGAGACAGTGAATCCTGTTAATTTCTTAAAAATAAAAGGATGGCAATGCCTTTAAATATCTGTAATAGTCTTATAGTTTTCCTTGGGGTAAAGATTTATACTGCTTGGGTACATGCTTTTGATTTTATTGAATTATGTGCCTGGTTTTCACCCCCTATGCATATAATCTTTGCAATGTTATTATAAATACTCATATAAAAAATAATGACTGTTACTTCCTGGATATATGAGGCATATATTGAATGTAGAATAAATTCACACATTTTGAGCCCTTGTGTCTATGAAAAATCTGGATTTGTGCTTCTTCTTAATTCACAGCTGCACCCACATAGAGAAAAGCAGATACAGTTAACACCCACTTATCTGTTGCAGAGAATTTAATCACACAGCACACAGCCAAGAGCCAGGAAGTAAATAAGTGAAAGTATCTTCCAACTCTGACATGGTTGTCACAAAGTCCCTCAAAACGCCATATAGGGCTTCCCTGGTGGCGCAGTGGCTGAGAGTCCGCCTGCCGATGCAGGGGACATGGGTTCGTGCCCCGCTCCAGGAAGATCCCACACGTTGCGGAGCGGCTGGGCCCGTGAGCCATGGCCGCTGAGCCTGCGCGTCCGGAGCCTGTGCTCCGCAACGGGAGAGGCCACAGCAGTGAGAGGCCCGCGCGCCGCAAAAAAAAAAAAAAAAAAAAAAGTGTGTGTGTGTGTGTGTACACGTGCCATGGATTCTAGCAGGGACTTCTGTTTTTTTAACATCTTTATTGGAGTATAATTGCTTTACAGTGGTGTGTTAGTTTCTGCTTTATAACAAAGTGAATCAGCTATACATATACATATATCCCCATATCTCCTCCGTCTTGCGTCTCCCTCCCACCCTCCCTATCCCACCCCTCTAGGTGGTCACAAAGCACCGAGCTGATCTCCCTGTGCTATGCGGCTGCTTCCCACTAGCTATCTATTTTACATTTGGTAGTGTGTATACATCCATGCCACTCTCTCACTTCGTCCTAGCTTACCCTTCCCCCTCCCCGTGTCCTCAAGTCCATTTTCTACATCTGCGTCTTTACTCCTGTCCTAGCAGGGACTTTTGAACATGACTCTTTTCCTTACAAAACATCATGGGTATGGGAGAAATGAAAGCTAGTAGTGATATTACGTCTTTGTCTAAAACTCACTTGACAGTATCATCTTAAAATTAAAAAGTGGGGTATTCCCTGGCGGTCCAGTGGTTAGGACTCTGTGCTTTCACTGCCAAGGGCCCGGGGTTCAGTCCCTGGCTGGGGAACTAAGATCCTGCAAGCCGCGTGGCAAGGACAAAAATAAAAATTAAAAATTAAAAAGTGTCTTGGAGTCTGTTCCTCTTGGCTTTGTGGCAGCCCTTACCCTCTGGCCGGCCCCTTGCAGGGTAGGAGCACGTGTTGTTTCTCTTTCTTGCTTTCCTGCCTGCGTTCAGTTATTGTTGCATTCAGAGGCTTTACTGCCTCAGGTGCTGGTATTAGTATCTGCTTGGTTCTGAACTGTAAAGAATTCTTCCACAAATTCTTCAGGTAGATTCGGCATCAGTTGTGAAGACTGTGTTAGCAGTGTGGTTTCATGGATTGGCATTCCATTTCAGAGTGTTCCGTTTATACAGGCTGTACTTTCTTTCTTTTTCAGACCCTCCTCATCTCTTTCCTGCATTCCATCCTCCTGTACCAATCGATGCAAGACACCATGAGGGCCGTTACCATTACGATCCGTCTCCGATCCCCCCTTTGCATGTGTAAGTATTACAACTTTACCCGTCAAAGAAACAGCACAAAATACTGGCTTTCACCATCTCAGGATTTTTGTTACCAGCACAGCTACTGGGCTTTGAAGATGTGATAGAAGTCTAAGATTTACTTTTGAAATACAGCAAGCCTATATGTTCCTGGCCTCACTGAAGCAAATCCCTGCTGCTTCCTGAAGAATGCCTGTCACACTAGGTGGCTGGCAAGTATTTTTTATATAGTTTTGCTGACATGTGTTCCGTGGGCTGTAAATACTAAATTAAAAAATTGGGCCTAATGGAAGGTTACCACTCAGGATATGTATTTGGTCGAGAGGGGGTGTGAAGTTTTTCATGTTCCAATTTCTGTTACGGGAAGGTCCTGTTCCAGGGATCAGGATGCGTCGTAATGAAATTTTCATGGTAAATTTTCATAGCCCCTGTGGTGTGTACACCAACGGTCACTTGATTGATGGGAATGTCACCCAAACAAAATGACAAATGTGATCAAGCACATAGTTTACACAAAGATAAAAGGAGAGAATGGGGGTGATAACATACATTAGAAAAGGAAGAAGAAAAGCCAAATATCATATATGAGGCTAAAAACAATGATACAAATGAACTTATTTACAAAACAGAAACAGACTCACAGACCTAGAAAACAAACTTATGCTTACCAAAGGGGAAAGGAGTGGGGGAGGGAGAAATTGGGAGTTTGGGATTGACATATACACGCTCCTATATTTAAAACAGATAACCAGCGAGGACCTACTGTATAGCACAGAGAACTCTGCTCAATATTCTGTAATAACCTAAATGGGAAAAGAATTTGAAAAAGAATAGGTACATGTATAGCTGAATCACTTTGCTGTACTCCTGAAGCTAACACAACATTGTTCATTAACTATACTCCAATATAAAATAAAAATTAAAAAAGAAAAAAAGGAAGAAGAAAATCTCCTGGAAATTAATGTGATCTTACTCAGGTTAGGGGGGAAAGAAGATCAGGTAGTCAGGATAACCCTCACCTAAACTAACATGGTCTTCGTTTGCAGAATTGTCCAGAAGACTGATATATACTCTAACAAGGGGAGTCAATCTTTGGGAGCCGCTGACCCTTAGGAGTGGCCTTGATTTTACATTGAGTCCTATCTGGTAATCACCCTTCATTCTGAGACAGTAAAGTTAGAAAAGCCTAAATAATACTTTGAAGAATCCTGCTAGTTATTTGGATGGTAGATTGCACCTCCATGGCTATTAGTTACAGCTATGTAATTACACATACGCCAAAGAAAAATGAAGTTGTTTTAAAACAAGTCCTCCTCTGTGAACAGAATTAATTGATATTAACAACCCTAACTCTATGCCCAAGTACACATATAATATTTTACCCACAGTTTTTTGGATCCATCTCCCATTACTGAATTGTAATTTCAGAGCAGATTTGCCTGGAGGTAAGTCATAAATCTGTGTTCAGATTTCTATAAGCATTAAAGGAGAAGTGGATATTTAGGGAGAGGGAATGCAGAAACCTGTGACTTATTCTTCAGCTTTTCACTAGAACACAAGTAAGTATTTACAGGCTTCTAAAGCCTGCTAAAAATACACTCAAAACCAAGACGCCAATTTAAAGCCCCCTAATACAAAGGGAAGGAAATTACAAGTTCAGGCCGAAACCTGCTATGGAATTCCTCATGTTCTACCAAAGTTTTGCAGTACAGATGGGACCACAAGGGTCTCAGACGAGGATCTGCCCTGTGGTACAGAGCCAGCAAGGGCCCACCGGGCCTGGGAGATGCAGATAGCTGAGTTCTCCCAGACTCCAGTCTCTGAAGTGATGAAGTAATTTTTTTTTTTTTTTAATTATTTTTTTTTTTTTGCGGTAGGCGGGCCTCTCACTGTTGTGGCCTCTCCCCTTGCGGAGCACAGGCTCCGGAGCACAGGCTCAGTGGCCATGGCTCACGGGCCTAGCCGCTCTGCGGCATGTGGGATCTTCCCAGACCAGGGCACGAACCCGTGTCCCCTGCATCGGCAGGCGGACTCTCAACCACTGCGCCACCAGGGAAGCCCAGTGATGAAGTAATTTAAATCAGATTTTCTATGGGATTTCAGAGTGCTTCACTCTTAAAAAAAATCATCTTATAGAGAAATTTCAAAAGATGAGTTTATATGATAGAATAAACTAGTTCCTCTGCGTTCATTATGGTTTGCCTTGTAATTAAATTCAAATATGAATTTATCAGTAAAAATCGCAAGTCTTGGTTCTTTGGCAGAATGTAAGAACAGCAAGCCCTCGTATAGATCACACTGTATGTTCTAGGCCCTAATTGCTGTATCTAAAGAATTAGCTCTCTAGAGATAAAAACACCACAGGATAAGGCAGGTCAAGTTTGGAGAATCCTAGGAGAGAGGGCTGCATTATCTACAGGACTGCTGAGCAGGGATTTTTATAGATTTTAATATAGTCAACCCTTTGTGTCTTCCGGTTCTGCATCTGAGGGTTCAACCAACCTTGGATTGAAAATATTGGAGAAGAAAATTCCAGAAAGTTCCAAAAAGCAGAACACGAATTTGCAGCACACTGGCAACTATTTACAGAGCATTTCCATTGTATGAGGTATTATAAGTAATCTGGAGGTGATTTAAAGTATCCAGGAGGATGTTCATAAGTTATACGCAAATACTATGCCATTTAATATAAGGGATTTGAGGATCCACGGATTTTGGTATCCATGAGGGTTGTGGAACCAGTGCCCTTCAGATACCGAGGGATGGTCATCCTTCCTGCTTTTTTTTTTTTTTTTTTTTTTTGCCATACGCGGGCCTTTCACTGTTGTGGCCTCTCTCGTTGCGGAGCACAGGCTCCGGACGTGCAGGCCCAACGGCCATGGCTCACGGGCCCAGCCGCTCCGCGGCATGCGGGATCCTCCCAGACCGGCGCATGAACCCGTGTCCCCTGCATCGGCAGGCGGACTCTCAACCACTGCGCCACCAGGGAAGCCCGTCCTTCCTGCTTTTTCAGCCAAACTTTAGGATAATTTTTCAGCAGTTGACTAAATGGTTCTCTAGCTGCGTAAATGTTTAGTTACCAAAGGTTCATGATGTAAGGCGTGTAGATAATCCTGAGCCTCCCAACACACGCTCTGGAGGTGCTAGGGGAATGTCATGGCAGGGCACAGAGCGTGCTGAGCACGTGCTTTGTGGTCTCCTGGGACTGCTCGGCATAGCGGGGTCCTGGGTGGAGACACTGAGCTTTTGGAGTAGGCTCTGGGAAGCTCGGGTCAGTCTCACCTCTGTGCCTTATAATGTGACATTCTGTCTGTATTACCTTCAGTGGTCTTCCCTCCCTGCATGGCAAACATTGGTCAAACTCCTCACCCTCAAGGCCTAATTCAAAATCACCTCTGCTGGCTGTCCCAGAGGCTGTTCCTCAGAGAACCTTGTGTGCCTTTAATCTCAGCCGCATCCTCTTGCCTGGTCAATTACTGTTTAGCGGTCACTGCCCCTGCTAGATTTGCAGGCATTGCCTACCCCTCGGCCAGGCACTTAGTAAAACATGCTCAGTAGGCCTTCAAGGTGTCCAGTCTGGGAAACAGTGGACCAGCACTCAGAGAGCTTGACTCCCAATCTTGCTTTGCCTGTGCTGGGAACCGGCAACTTAAAATTTCCATATATTGGTTTCATTCTGTGGAAATGAAGTTACCTGCCTTACCCGACTCTCCAAATCGCAAATCCAAGAGTTCAATGAAATCGCGTTCTTGTGAGCACCCTTGAAAGCAGGGTGCTCTAAGCAAACGCGGAAAGTTAGCACGGCGACAGTTGGGGGCATGACAAATATTGAGATTCTGTTCTGGCCTGGCTCAATCCCGAATCCCTGGGATGCTTTGGCACCTTCTGTGATGCAAATGTAGATGCTTGTGATCAGATCATTTTAGGCGTGGAGGGTAATCTAGGCAAATACAGCTTGGTTACTAAAATCTTAAGAACACATCTTTGCCAAGGGGCTAAAGCAGTAGCCTGGAAAAATAAAATGATTTTATCTAGAAGTTGAATTCCAAAATGCTTGTTTTATAATTAGCTTCTAGAAAATGAGATCAAGTGAGTTTACAGAGTTTTTAGAATAAATATTTTTAATTATAAGTCGACAACATTTGGGGATATTCTCATTGTTTCGTACACATGATTGTTCTTCTGGTGCCAACTTCAGAAATGAAATTGTAAGTCTTGAAACAGGATGTGTGTTGATGATGGAAATGCCAACAGGTCTCTGTTTAGAAGGATGGCAGATACTGCGATAATTATGCTATCGTATCCTATCATTAATGATTCTATTGAAAGAGGTTTGTAAATTGCTCCTCGTTTTAGATAAACCACCCTATATTAAGGCGTCAATGATATGGTGCAGAATTAAATTAGAATCTCAGAAAATGAAATATGCTCTGTATTAGCTGTTTGACACTTAATTTGCCTCTGAATGAGTACAGGAAATCACAAATTAACCTGTCTTTGTTTTTCCAACCATGGCTTATTAGGTGTTAGAACAACTGCAATTACAGCCTAATAATAACCACCAAGCCTTATAAATATGTACGGAAATGCGTCAGTTTGTGTTAAAGAGCCCAGTTTGTTAAATGGAATGCCTTTAGCTTACCTGATTTACTCTCACAGTGTTCTCCAGAGTTTATGGTTAGGCAATGTAGACAGAGTATAGCCATTTAAATTGTTACAAATACAGTACTGGAAATAATGTTAGAATTTATTAGTGTTTCCTTTCTTAACTCGAAATCATGAATTCAGATGTGGGATTTCTAAGTGGGACATGGAATGTCAGTGTCATCATTCCCTGAGTTGTCATGTAAAGGTTGTTAGAAAAATGTATGATTCCTGCATTATATTTATTTAATTCAAGTAGCTTGAAAATTAAGAAACACTGGATATGGGGAATTTTCCCTTTTCTTCTGAAAGTTATTCTCCACTGAATTCACCAGAACTTATGTTCAATAGCAAATTGGAGTTTCTTGTTCTCTCTCAAATCATTTGCTTTGACCACAGAGTCCATGTTTTATTAAGCCATGTAGAAAAAAGTACAATATTTTAGAAAAATATCAATGAGTATATTTTATTATGTTGCTGAGATCGTTTGGAGCGTTAATGATAGAACCTGAATCTGTAGCCACATGGTCAAGGCAGAAATTTCATGTGATTATTTCTACTTCTTGGTCTTCTCTCTGCTTCCTGCTCTGCATTGTTTCCATCAGGGCTGTGGGGTTGCATAACTCCAGGAGCTATCGTTGTAACCTACGGGAATTGATGGTGTTCTCTAGGCTAAGGATTACTACTTTTTTTAAAATTCCACTTGGAGACGCAGACATAGAGAATGGACTTGAGGACACGGGGAGGGGGAAGGGTAAGCTGGGACGAAGTGAGAGAGTGGCTTGGACATATATACACTACTGAATGTAAAACAGATAGCTAGTGGGAAGCAGCTGCATAGCACAGGGAGATCAGCTCGGTGCTTTGTGACCACCTAGAGGAGTGGGATAGGGAGGGTGGAATAGGCAAGAGGGAGGAGATATGGGAATGTATGTGTACGTATAGCTGATTCACCTTGTTATAAAGCAGGAACTCACACAATTGTAAAGCAATTATACTTCAATAAAGATGTTGAAAACAATAAAATAACTAAATTTTAAAAATAAAATAAAATAAAATTCTACTTGGAAATTTAGACAATGGGAATATTACATCCCTCTCCCCTAGAAACAGTTGTATTTTCAAGTGACTACTTTCACGTTGATGAAGAAAGCGCTCTTTCTCTAGCATTTTGAGTGTGTGCATTTTTTTCCTTGCTTTAGTGTTAGAATGCATTTAAGCACGCTTACTTTTGAAAGTAATTTTTTGTTTGTTTGTTTTGTTTTGTCTTTTGGCCACACCGCACGGCACGCAGGATCTTAGTTCCCTGACCAGGGATCGAGCCCGTGCCCCCGTGCAGTGGAAGCACAGAGTCTTAACCACTGGACCGCGAGGAAAGTCCCCAAAATATCGATCTTTTACATACAGGTTTTTTGAGCCAAAGTTTCCTCATTTATGGACCAATATGAATTTCGGACTGTCCATCTGCTTCTGCTGAGCTTGGCAATTCATTTTTAAAAGCAGGATCAGCCTCAGTTACTAATTTATTACAATAATTCGAGCCCCACAGATCTTGACAGTGGAGCTGAGAGCTACCCTTGTCTCGTGCTATGGATGTGAGCAGCACTGCATCCCAAGCTGCATCCCAAGCCAGCACTCTTGACAGTCTGTCGCACTTCACCATCCACTTAACTAATTCATTTTACAAAATCAGCTTCATCTCTTCTCTCCTGGGGGAAATGAGCATTCATGTTCTCTTCTACTCGGCAGCTCTTTCTTCTCTTAGTTGAGTCAACGTGCCTCTTTCCAAGGCTGCCTGACTCACTGGAATTATTTCACCGAAGTATGAAGAGCTGCTCCTCTCACTAAAAGTGGTCCACTTCCTGGCGCCTGGGGAGAGGACAGGACACGGTAGATCATTAAAATGAGCTGGGAAAGAGAGGGATTTGGAAATAAACGAGGCTTCCCCCGTCGCCACCATGGTTATGACTGCCTTTTAAGGTTCCGAGCGGGGAGACCAGTAGCAAGCTTGGAGTAAGAATAAATACATTTCTTTCCAGACAGAGGAAGCTCTAAGAAAAGATAGAGTATAATGGTAAAAGCTTAGAGAAAGAAAGAGGAAGTGGATGACCAGAACTACTACTCAGTTTCCCTCCCTCCTATCCTCCCTCCCTCCCTGGATTCAGCACCTTGTGTGAGTTGCTTAGTGGGAATTCATCTAATAATTATTCAAAAGCAGCCTTCAATCTAGCCATCTACTTAAAACTTGGTGATGGGCTCATAATACGTAATGGTGATTTCATTATTTTCATTCACAGGGAAAGCCTCCAGTAAAATGTAGAGATTGAGCAAGACCTTGTATTTGTATTTGGGGGCATAACTTGTTTGGAATATTTTAATAGTACAATTTAAAATTAACACAGGCAAGTCCTTTCCCCCCCACCCGTGTTTGTGCTCTACCGTAAACATTATTGAGACTGATAAAGTGTGATGACATATCAGATTTCAGGCATACCTTGTTTTATTGTGCTTTGCAGATATTTAATTTTTTTACACATTGAAGGTTTCTGGAAACCCTGTATTGAGCAAGTCTATGGATACATCTTTCCAACGGCATTTGCTCACTGATAGTTAGCATTTTTTAGCAATGAATTTTTTTTTTTTTTTGCGGTACACGGGCCTCTCACTGTTGTGGCCTCTTCCGTCGCGGAGCACAGGCTCTGGACGCCCAGGCTCAGCGGTCATGGCTCACGGGACCAGCATGTGGGATCCTCCCGGACCGGGGCCCGAACCCGTGTCCCCTGCATCGGCAGGCGGACTCCCAAGCACTGCGCACCAGGGAAGCCCTAGCAATAAAATATTTTTTAATGAAGCCATGCACATTGGCTTTTTCTTAGACATAATGCTATTGCACACGTAATAGACTACATTATATTGTAAACATAACTTTTATGTGCACTAGGAAACCAAAAATTCATGTGATGCGCTTTATTTGCTTTATTATGATCTGGAACCGAACCCATAATATCTCCCAGGTAGGCCTATACATCAAATACTGTAGCTAACATTTTGTAACTCTCACCTCCACCCTCCAAAATAAGAAAAGAAAAAAGAACAGAAAAGAGAAGAAAAGAAAATGAACTAGGTTATAATCACATCTCTTGGGGGCAAAGACCACCTGTGTATGTCTTTGCATTTGCTAGGCTGAGCCCGTGCCTTTGCAGAGTGGCTCCTGGATAAATATTGTTTTCCATGGTGATAATGGGCTGTCCTTTTTTAGGCCAGTGCAGGATGACTGCCATCCTCTTTCTTTTGTTTTTGTTGGTTTACTTTGGTAGAGTGTGTCACCTCATGCCAACAAAGCTAGCACACTGAGGACTCAAAATCAAAAGCTCGATTCCTTCTGAAGATGATGTTAATATAAATACCTACTGCAGTGTCAGATGCTCTCCACTGCCAAGTGAATTCCCTGATATTAAATTAGTTACTGGTTGTGAAGGCCTGAGGTCACCTTATGTGACTAGGTACCATTGAACGTAATAGCTGCTTCTCAGGCCCCTCACGTGGAAATAAAATTAATGAAATTAGCAATCTTTAATTGATAATGTAATATGAATACCAAAATTCCAAATATAAGGGGGAAAAAATGACTAGACCATTCACATAAAAAATATAATAATGGCCATAACTGACTTTTTTTTTTTTTTTTTTTTTTTTTTGCGGTACACGGGCCTCTCACCACTGTGGCCTCTCCCGTTGTGGAGCACAGGCTCCGGACGCGCAGGCCCAGCAGCCATGGCTCACGGGCCCAGCCGATCTGTGGCATGTGGGATCCTCCCAGACCGGGGCACGAACCCGTGTCCTCCGCATCGGCAGGTGGACCCTCAACCACTGCGCCACCAGGGAAGCCCCCATAACTGACATTTTTGACTACTTACTGTAGGCACAATTTTAGAAACTTTACAAAACTATCTCATGTAGTACTTAGAATATTCAGCCCTAGGATGGAGTTATTATCACTAGCCTCCTTTCCAAGATATGGAAACCTTGACACAGAGAAGTTAATGGTTGTGCCATTATTTAAACCTAGATATCAAACACTACACTCCTTGCACTTGACTTTCATCCTCTGCTCATGAAAACGAACACTGGGGCCTTTGGTGCTCTAGTTTATACTTACTGGATGAGCCCAAATAATTCTAACAATACCCTGATAGGAAATTTTCAGTGTCACTGGCTGTCATTGTCTTCTGCAAAATTCTAAGATAGGAACATGGCAGTGAGGAGAAGAGCTGGAAAAAGCCTTGTCTGTAGCAAAACAAAACAAAATTAGATACACATCAAGGTTTGCTACTGTAGAACTTGTAACCTCCAACAGCTGGACATTTATATATCCAGCTACATGGAGTATTGGGTGAATTGTGATTCATCCACTTGGTAGAATATTGAAAAAAACAGTAGCATTTGAGAAGACCATATGAAAACATGGATAAATAATGGTCAGTGATTACAGCTGTGTACCCTATAAAATGTAAGCCATGTTCGATGAGATCATAACATGTATCTGCCTGGAACCTTCTTCCCTAAGATGTCCATCGCTTGCTCCCTTACTTCATACATTTCCCTGCACAGGCATCTCCTTATCAGAGAGGTCTTCAATGAAGAACCATCTAATGAACAGGGATTGACAAACTATGGCCTGTAAGCCAAATTCAGCCCATGGCTTGTTTTATTGGAATCTAGTGACTGCCACTTACTTACTATTGTCTATGGCAGCTTTAGCAATCAAGGGCAGAGATGAGTAGCTGAGATAAAGGACATGGCCCGCAAAGTCTAAACTACAAAATTTCCCAAGGCCTGATCTAAAATAACACCCCCTTTCTAGCCTCACTACCCCCTTTCTCTGCCTTATTTTTCTTTTTTTTATAAGTGATACCATGCACCATATTTTCGACTTTCAGGCTTTCCCACAGCTATTCCCAACATTTCTTGGTGCATATCGTATCAGTTCACAAAAAAGAAAATAAGTCTTATTGTTTGGGTATCATTTCTTATGATCAACTGAAAAAAATGTAAAGTCTGCCTCATTTTCAAGCACTGCCGTAGACCACCTACATCCACAGTTCCCAGTCTAAGGATGAAAATATTGGTGAGTTTCAATTCCTAAACTTTAAAAATTTTGATGAGCTGGCAGTATCAATCCAGATGAAACCCCACACACTTTACTTTGCATTAAGAAATGAACATGAGGAAAATAAATGGTACTCCAAGGGCATACTACTTTTTTCTGTTTTGCAATATTCCTTTCTTTAAAAAAAATTATTGAAGTATAGTTGATGTACAGTGTGTTCACTTCTGCTGTACAGCGAAGTGGTTCAGTTGTACATATATATGCGTTCTTTTTCATGTTCTTTTCCATTATGGTTTATCTCAGGATATTGAATATAGTTCCCTGTGCTCTACAGTAGGACCTTGTTGTTTATCCATCCTATGTAGACTAGTTTTGTCTTACAATATTTCTAATGACTGAAAGATTGAATTCGGTCATTGGTTACAGAGAAAGCAGGCCCTAATTATACTGCATATTCAGAGAGTCTGAGAGCCAGCTTCTTGGATAAATTCCTGTGTTCTTTGTGCTGGGCTCAGCAGTCCGGCCGGGAGCAGATATTGACTGAAGGTATTCACAGCCACTGAACCAGAAGCTGCCAGCTCTATAGAGCCTGCCGTCCAGCCTGTTGCAGGGGCCTGGGGGGCACTGGACTGTAACAGACTTTTTTCTTTGTGTACAATGCTTCCACTCATGTTAAGCCTGGCTTCAAAGAAAACAGAAATTTACTGCCATCGTTGTATTTAGTTTTCAAAGTATGCATTGGAGAAAATTGAACTTTCACAGGATCTGTCCCAACGGGAAGGCACTTTCCGGTTAGTTTTTAGGTGATAAATACCACCCAAACCCAAGCTGCCTGCAGCTCTTCCTCTGTGGCCATCCCTCCCTCACTTAGGTAACAGAACCTGCTTTTCCCAAACCTAAACAAAGACATGCCATTTCCTATAGCCGCTCAGCAGGCTGAGTTCATTTCAGACCCTTCCCCAGGGGAACAAAGGCTGGGGACACAGGGCCGCCTGTCACTCATTTCTTTTTGTTATTGCTGCATCCCCACCCCTGCCCCCAGCGAAATTCATACAGGAAAAAAAAAAAAAACACCCAAAAAACCAATGTTCGCAGATTTGTTTCCAGGAACCTGCCTGCTAACTTTTTGAATCCTAAGTAACAAATTAGCTAGATTTTTGCATCTTTGGTGATCCGAGCCAACTAAGCATACTGAAAGGAAAGAGCAAGAGGAAGGTCTGTTTTCAAACTCATCCTCTGAGTCCAAGGGTAGTGATGTGTTGCAGAACATGCATTAGATAACTGTATTGAAAAGAAATTTGAAATAAATATATGGACCATTTTTAGTTCTGATGTGATCTTTGTAAGAGGCATATCAGAACAGTAATGGGCATCGTGACATTGCAGCTGGGTAAAAATTAACCAGTTAAATGGCGCATTGGTCCCATGTTTACCTCCTGATTTAACCCAGCTGAACTGGTGACACTGTATCAATGTTTGTAACATTGTTGTAACAATGTTGTAACACTGGTGTTGAAAAATGTCAAGTGTAATGAGAGATCTATACCCTTCACCTGCATCTCTCCTCTCCCACTGTCTCTGTCTGTCTCCCTGTCTCTCTCTCTCTTTCTCCCTCCACACAGCTAGGGAAATTGAACTCAGAAGGGTAGGAAGTGGCAGGAACTGCCTTAGGGCATGAGAGTACAGTCCTCCCTTTGTATCCGTGGGGAATTGATTCCAGGACCCCCACTGGATACCAAAATCTAAGGATGCTCAAGTTCCTTATATAAAATGACATGGTATTAGCATATAACCTATGCACATCCTCCCATAAACTTCAAATCATCTCTAGATTACTTATAATACCTAATACAATGTAAGTGTTACACAAATAGTTGCCAGCATGCTGCAACTTCCAAGTTTTGCTTTTTGGAACTTTCCAGAAATTTTTTTCCCCAAATATTTTCTATCCATGGTTGGTTGAAACCTATGGATGTGAAACCCCAGATACAGAGGGCTGACTGTACATTTCCAGTAAAGAAAAAAAAAAATAAGGATCTCGAATCCAAAGCTATAGATTTTCTAACATTCAACCACTAATATTCTGGGTAATGAAACGTCCCACATGTTTATGAGTTATAGATATTTAAAACTTTCTAATCCAACTACAGAGAGATTATAATTTCATTAAAAATTTTGCCATTGGGACTGTTATAGGGAATAGGAACTTAGCCTCCATCTGAAAATCTAATTCATTAATACCAAAATGAATGAGCGGCAGTTGAAGGCATTCTTTCACAAGTTCACCTGTGAGGGTCCCTCAGCGCTGGTTGCTAGTGGGTACCTGTGAATAGTTCCTAAGGAACCTGACACCGCCCCACCCCCAGGCCCCAGTCATTTCTAAGTAGTAAGAGCTTCTGCCTGAGGGAGTTATATTAACTCAGTGCATTAAATAATTCCCAGGGCCTGACTAGGTTCATGTGTTTCTTCTACTACCTAGAATGAGTTTAGCACTAACCAGAGAGAATCACCATCTTCCAAATACATTCAAATAGTATTCAAATATTGCCAAGTTCACCAGAAGTGAACAGTATCTTTATTATGTAAGGTGGGAAAAGAGATGTACTGACCGTTAAATGACCTGCCAAATGATTTGCAAAACAAATCACCAAACCCTGTTGCTTGAATGTGATTTACATTTTGAAGACAGGGTCCAAAGAAAGCATTCCTAGCTTCCTAAAATGCTTCTTGCCTCTATTCAAAGAGATCTCTGACTCCCCCGTGAACAAAATCCCCATCTTCCTAGCATACATGGTTTTCAACATAAACTGTGCACACCCGTGAAAGTTTTCAGAAACAGATTCGAAGGTTAAATCAGGAAAAAGGCAATCAGACTTCTAAAGAGTTTTCTGATTTTTAAAGGTTTTTCCTACTGTATTTGCCTGGGATATAACACATGAAAATTAGGATTATATGAGATCGTGTTAATATTAACATTTTCGGTTTCTTTATTTAACGTAAGCATTTTCTGTTATTTCACTATGCACACACACACATATATATACTCATATACATATATAAACACACACACACATACACCCCCAAAACACACATATATATATTCATATACATATATACACACACACACTATATATATATATATATTTACATGCTCAAATACATATATAAGCACACACGCACACATGTATACTCACATACATATATACACACACACACTATATATATATATATATATATACACACTCACATACATATATAAACACACACACACATACACCCCCAAAACACATATATATATTCATATACATATATACACACACACTATATATATATATATTTACATGCTCACATACATATATAAGCACACACGCACACATGTATACTCACATACATATATACACACACACACACTATATATATATATATATATATATATTTACATGCTCACATACATATATAAGCACACACACACACATACACGGTGCTCACGTCTGTCCATTTTCCTCGTGGTCATCTCAGCCTGTCCTGGAGCTTAGCCGATAAAAGACTGCATGATGCTCTTCTTCATGGAAGTAGTCAAGAGGAGAAAAGAAGGTCAGCCTGAAGTATTTTAATCTTGTTTTAATGATCAAAATCTGGTCACTCAGACTTTGGATTTCAGGGCTGCTGAGATACATGTATCAATAGTTACTGGATGGAGTGACGAAGAGTCCAATTCAAGAGTTTGCCAGATGTCAGGGAATTGGGGGTATGGGGGTTGCTGAAAACAGAGGCCCAACCTCAGGCCTAAGGCTGCACTGAGCTCTAGGGAGGGATTCTCTCCAAGTCGACAGGCACCCGGTTGGTGATGTCACGTGCTGTTTGTGAGACTTTTCAAAGCGAAAGTCCTTGAGCCCTTCATGAGTCTCTCTCCATCTCTGGGGTGTGCAGAGCAGGCTGTGTGTCTCTGACCAAGACGGGTCGTACACTGGTGAGGGCCTTCCCGTGACCTGAACCACAGTCAGAAACTACACTGCACCGTTCTTAATTTGGCTGGACTTCCCCACCTCCCCCCATCTTTGGACCCAGACAAACATAGGACTGTTCAGTTATTTTGATTATTGTTGTTTGGTGTTTCTTTGTTTGCTGGGAGGAGGCAGGTAAGAGGAAGTTGAACTGGAAAGACAGAAAACTAGAGTCTGGTCCCTTCTCCCCCAGTGCAGGAGGGAAACGTCCTTCAGGGTCTGTTTGCTTTGCAAGGGTGTTCTTTGATGAGGTCTTTGTCTGGGGGACCCCACTGAAGTCTCAGTGTACTCAAGCTTTAGAAAAGGCTATTGGCCTGTCTTTGTTTTCTTTGTTGAACTGTTTATTTTGCTTTCTTCCCACGAGGTTCCCTGGCCTCGCTCTGATAGCGCTTTTCTGCATGAATTACATTCCTCGGAGCCAAGTCTCCGAATTCTTCCAGCCCATTTGATTCCGGCCTGGGTGATTAGTCCACAGCTTCGAAGTGCCGTGGACCTCTGCTAAGCAGAGTGCTTGTAAGTGCCCCTAACACGGAGACCTAAAGACATTTTGTAACCTCATTAGTGAGAGGGTAGTGCTTCATTCTGGTTTAAAAACATAGCTGATGTTGAATCATCATCGCTAGCTTGAAACTCACGGAAGGAGGGTACTAGTCCTTTCAACGTGAATCAAGCTCTTGAAAGAGGACAGTTCAGGTTATTATACTCATGCTCAATTCAGTAACACAAATTGTCCTGGGCCGGGTGGGAGGGGAGCCCGCTAGCTCCATTCAACTTAAATCTACATCTGGAATTTCATAATTATTTTGTACAAAATGCATGTCTGTGTAGAAATAATGAACAATAATGAAAATTATGCAGATATCCTAATCATAGCCGTTATATTTTCTTGTGAGTATATGTTTTCTGAAGTACAATTTATGACTGAGACAGAGATGGACAGTGAACAGACTTATGAATTATGGTTTTTTTAACCTCTACTAATATAGATTAAATATTTGATTCTTTAATGAATTATGCCTTCATTATAGGTATTGTGAAAGCATTGTGATACCGCCAGAAAAAATTCAGCTGTCTTAAGAACAAAATTCTCTAAGGGGTCTGTTCACCTGTTTTTAACCATTTTTTAACACATGAGAAACTTGACTCTGACAGGCAGGTAGGGTGTGCTATACCTAACAGGGAACCTCCATTTGTTGACAGTGTGCCTGGAAGTGGTTTTGACTTGAAACTTCCCCAAAGAGGACCAAAGAGTTTTTCAGAAATGATTGAACACGCAATCTGTGATGAAAATTATATGCAGTGTAAATGCCCATATAGACACAGAAGCTCTTCCTTAAGGAACTGGCGAAGGTCCCGAGCCGTGTGGCCAGGGCCTGGTTCTGGTTTCTTGGGATCCTTTATCTTCTTGCTGGTCCTGGTTCGAACTGAGCTCTTGGTGTCTGATCTTTATGAGCCCTTGGAATGGCTGCGTACTGCGGGGCCCAGTCTTTCTGTGAGAGTCTGTGTTCTCTTCGGCAAATAAATGCATCCACTCTGGGGGATCACGGTGCTTCTTTACATGGGGAGGATTTGTTTGGAAGATGGGAATTAAACCTCTTTTGGCTATAAGAGGCCCTTCCTCCTTGGAGTGGGCTCTGAAAACAGATCTGCCAGGGAGCCAAAACACAGCTGTTGGAATACTTCCTGTGTAACACAATTAAACATCCCTTACAAGTAGGACTGGATTACAGCTTTGCTGAGTAATCGCCTCTGAGCATTCCTCCTCTCCACCCAATAGAATGTTGGTGACATTAGCCCATGATAATGCTTTTTTTCCGGGTTTCAAAGTGTAATTCCTGAAAATTCCAACCTAACTCTATTGGCACCTGGCTTCGGATGAGCCTCTTCTTGAAGCCACTGTATAAGCTGTTTTCACAATAAATGTGGGCCTCACTCATTTCCATCTCGGCTGTGCCACAAATCCACTGGGTCCTTGAACACGGGCCCTGACCTCTCTGGGTCTCCTTGTTTTCATCTGTGAAGTAAAGCCATTGGATTAAATGATCTTTCAGATGCCTTCTAACATCCCACGGTTATGGAAAGTTTAGGTTTGTTCATGGTTTTTTTCCTTAGAAGAGGAATCTATGAAAACATCATGGCCCTGATATGTACATGCCCACATGCCAGTTTTTTCTCCTGCCCTCTTTCCTCCTGTAAAGATCTGCTGGGAGAGTCTTGCACAAACTCTGGTTGTACCTCCTGCTTTTTTCCGCACACTCTCTAGTGATGCCTTACACATCCCTGGGCCACCAGTGCACAGGGCCACTGGGTGCCTTGTGCGCCCCGTGAATATGTGAGTGTTCAAATCAATTCCCTTTGGAGTGAAAAGGTCACTGGAAAACCATACTGTCCTGGTTGTTGAAAAGCCTCAATAATGCTAAAATATAAGTGCATTTAAGCATGGATGCACATATTTGTATTTGTCTTGGAGTAATTTTCCTTTGTGTTTAAAATTATAGACTTGATTTGAATCCAGCTTGGGTATTTACTATCAGATTACCTACTCTATCCAAGCCCAGTTTAATTATTCAGTCTCATGTGAATCAAGAATTCAATGAAGGAGCAAACAGATAGCACGTAACACAGTCTCTGGCACGTCCTAAGTGTTTGAGAAATGGCAGAGTGACCGAATACGTGTCTATTACCATATTTAAGCCATCTATTCTGAGTTGTCCATCTTTTCTTCACCTTTTAACATCTCTGAAATTGGAATGTATCTTACAGTCTGTTGTGTTTTACGATTGCTACTGGGAAGTGGCAGTCATGAGGAAGTTTTAAGTATCTCTTTTTTAAATTTAATTTAGTAATTTAGTTAGTTTCAGGTGTACAGCAACAGGTATCTCAGTAAAATTACTTTGCCTTAGATTTTCCTTTCTGTGCAAGTACTACAGTGATACATGAGAAAGCCTCTGTCTGAATAAGCCTGAAAGAGCTCTTTTCATAAGTATAAAGTAAAAATTGAAGGTGATAAGGAAGAACCATCCTTCTGAGTGGTTCCTAAAATAATGCTGGGCCTTTAGATCAATAGCATCTTAGCTTTGATGAAATACAGTATAGATCATATATATATATTGACTGTGTAGGTTTGTAATCAACAAAAAAATTATTTCATCATCAAGGATTTTTTTCCCCCAAGAACCCAGCTGATTTTTCCTCAGTGTTGTAATAAAGGACCCAGTTGCAGACTGTAAAGTTAAAATGTAAAGAGAGTGTTTTCAAAATGCTCCTGCTGCCTGAATCTTACAGAATGAAAAAGGAGGCCAACTTCAGCCTGAAAGGGTATAAAGCAGGGAAGTATATGTTGCCTGCTGGTTGTGTTGGTGTATTTGTGCAGATGCATAGCACAGGCTCTCAGAGGGTAAGACTTCATGATTAATGGTGTTTATTCTTGACAGAAGCCTCCTTTATTTATCTGCAATACAGTTCAGCGATTTTATCAGACACCTGAATGAGAAATATTCAGTCATACCAATATTGCAGTGTAAATTGAGTAGAGTCACTTTTTATTATATCTTTCTGCCTTATCATCTGCACAGTAATTTTCTAGCAGAGGTTTGATATGGAAAGGCTGGATTTAGCTGTACTTGACACAAAGCCTCTTCAATTTCCCCTAAAAGTTCAGGCTGCTCTTAGAAATGTGTGTGTGTGTGTGTGTGTGTGTGTGTGTGTGTGTGTGTGTATAATATATAAACCCTCTCTGTTATCCAAGCAATTTCAGGATGTGAAAGAATAAAGATAAAATGCACAAACCTGGATGGGAAAAGTGTTGTTAATATAAAAACATCTAATAGCCATGAACTGTCTGGTAAAAGCTCCTTTAGGGTTTAAGCTGAGGCTCAGTACCGAACCGTTTGCATGGCTACATGGTTGCAATTTTTGCTCATCCATCATCATCCAAATCCAATCAACATAAAGCCAGACCCTTTCATTTCTCCAGGGAGAAATATCAAAGTTGAAGACCAGAGTGGCCAGGGGCAGGGGGACATCAGTCGCAATGATGATGGCAATGCCATTCAAAAGAGGGAGACGCAAGAGGGAGGAGATATGGGGATGTATGTATATGTATAGCTGATTCACTTTGTTATACAGCAGAAACTAACACACCATTGTAAAGCAATTCTACTCCGATAAAGATGTTAAAAAAATAAAAAATAGAATGTGGAAAAAAAAAAAAAAGGGAGCAAAAGACATAGAAAACAAACTTATGGTGACCAAAGGGGAGCAGGGGGAGGGATAAATTAGGAGTTTGGGCTTAACATATATACACTACTATATATAAAATAAATAAATAACAAGGACCTACCATATATAGCACAGGGAACTATACTCAATATCTTATAATAACCTATAATGGAAAAGAATCTGATAAAGAATATATATATATATATATATATATATATATATATATAAACTGACTCAGCTGTACACCTGAGACTAACACAACATTGTAAATCAACTACGTTTCAATAAAAAAAAATTTTTTTTAATGAACAAAAAGAGGGAACAAAGAAGGAAAATGAGACTCAAGTGAAGTGTCACTAAATGTTCAAAGTAAACTTTATTCAAGTTACAGACTTGGTAACATGAATTGTCAAAGCTGCTCAAAGGCAGACGGAAACAAATGGTTTGAATCATAGAAAACACTGGATTTTAGGACCAAAAGATACTTTAACCCTGGTGGGTGGAGTGGAGATCATGTCATCCAAATCCTCACATTTTACAGGTGAGAAAAGTAAAGCCCAAAAAGCTGTCTTCAGAAAGGCTGTGGTCCCATGCAGGTTCTCTGAGGGTAATCTGAACAGGTGATTTCCACACATCATATAGATATTCCCAGTAAGTTCAATCCATCCTTACTTGTGGTGTCAGAAGACTCGCTTTCATTGGGAAGAACAGAGTGCAGCAAGAGGCTGTGTGGTTCCTTTTCCAGTGGCCAGACGGGTCTTCAGCCTCTCCTGATGATATTCCCTTTGCCTGGAGCAAAGTTCTCCGAAACCAGGATGACAAGACCCCTAAGGACATTGCTGTCTCCTTATGTAGAGCTTAATGCTTCTTTCCTATGGAATAATATAGACAGATTGTTCCCCCAGGACATTAGATCATTAGATATACACCTTTCATATTTAACTTATTTTGGAAAAGTTTGACACCCTCAGTAGGTAACTGAAAGTGGGGTCTGGCTGCTCACCTCTCAAAAGCCAATAAAGAGACAAGCCTGGTGGAAAGTAAAGTTTGCTTTATTTTATAGCCCTTGAGAAGGAACTAAAAGTCCTTGACTATGCTTAACGACTAAATTATCTGGTCTCCTTTGACTGCTTTCCTTTGTTTCTCCATTTTCTCACTTCTCTGATTAAACTTATTTTTTGGCTAAAGTTCTCCACAGACAAAAGGCAGGCAGAGGACACGGGTTAGGGGGCGGAGCAAGGACCATAGGGTCCTGTTCCATTTCAAGAAGGGTTAAAAGTCTAGAATATCAAGAAGTGTGCCTGGGATATAAAGTCTTGATCAACGTGAAGTAGAGTCTTACAAGATCTAATTCCAGTTAAATCTAAAGCGCATGGCACTTTAAAAGGGCCTCTTATTTTCACCTTTACTAAGCCAGAGGCCCCTAGCAAAACCTGGGGGATTTTCTTCTGGAGGAGAGCTATTTAGATAATAATAGTTCCTTGATGGACATCTCTGTTATCACTTAAAATAGGGGTGATTTAAAGCATGAGGGAAAGTGTGAGTCAGATGCATCTTGCCAAGGATGATAAGAGACAACCCAGTAAACACTCTAGTCTGTAGTTAACAGTCATCAAAATAATTACAAGGATTATGATGATGATGGTCCCAGAGAAGAAGTCCACACCAGCTCCTGTCCTGGAAGACACACCTAAGCTCAGCGTGCCAGACTGCTGTTGATAAAGGATTTATTCGAGCTGGTTCTTGAAGTAACGTTTGCAAAATATCAGTTAAAACAGAAGCCTCATCTCTCCTTGGGTCAGCATTCCAGATGCACCCTGTCTTTGTTATAAATGTCCTCCATACCATCTGTAAGAGGACTCAACGTGAAGCAAGGATTAAACTGTGGAACCTAACTTCCTGTTTCTAATTAATTATGTCCACTCAGGATCTGAAGCCTCCAGCTGGGAGGCTTCTCACTTAAATCCTGGCTTGGGGCTCTTGAGATGTTTTAAGTATCTGTTGACCTTAAATGGTGGAAATTTCCAGGTAAATGATACAAGCACAGGCTTGTTTGTTTAGTTAATTAAATCAGAGGTTCTAATTGAATCTTGTGTACTACTTTACTGTCCTTTTTCCTTATACCTGGTGCGTATTGTGGCTCAAATCCTACCAGAGGGGGTCATGGTTGATAGAATTCTACATTATCAGAAAACGTTAATACCTGAAAGAAAGAAAGAAAGGAAGAAAGGAAGAAAGAAGGAAAGAAAAGGAAGGAAAGAAAGAAAGAAAAGAAAGAAAGGAAGGAAAGAAGAAGAGAAAGAAAGAAAAAGAGAGAAGGAGAGGAGAGTGAGAGAGAAAGAAAGAAAGAAAGAAAGAACAAATGTAACACTGAGGAACAAACGCCATAGGACCCAGGGATTTTCTAGATGCTGTTAGTTCATGAGACTCAGTCCTTGGTCACTCCACACTGTTGTGTTTCAACATCTTTCTGTTTTGCAGTGTGTTTTCTTCTTGGAAAAGGACATTAGTTTGCCATTTTGCCTGCTGTTTGGGGGGTATTGGTAATTCATCAAATTCCAAAAAATTCCGATCTATTAGAATCAGTGGAAAGTTGGCAGGAATGTCAGAGAAATCAGACTTTGAAATGTTCGTCCCCGCACCACCACTTTTTCTTTTTTCATGGCAGTGAAGTTACAGAATAATCATGCCCTTGAATTTACTTTCGGGGAAAAAAAAAATGCCATCCATTTTACTTTGGTCAGGTAGAGTCACTAATCTCTTTGCTTTGTCCAAAGAGGTTCGGGGGGACCCTCCTAGATGACACCAGGGGTGTCAGGAGAGCTGAACCCAGGCCAGCTCCAGAACTGAGGAAAGGAATGCACAAGGATGCAATGAAAGCAGCATGGCTTTAGCCTTGACCACCCAGAGCTCTAGTAGCAACAGCAGCAGTAGGAATGAGTGTGTTGGTCATAGGGGCCAACATTTACTGAGAATTTACCACGTGACAGGTCTCCGGCTAAATGCTTTATGTATATTTTCTTATTAAACATTAAATAGTACAGCTCTGCTTTTCCATCTAGGCCTAAAGAGCCTTGGAGCAAAGCAGACTTTTAATGATCTTGTTGACCCAGCACTAAATCTAAACCTGAGACCTTGCCACTCTGATGGTACAGAACAGCTGATTAAAGCCACTGTCCCCACTGCAGGGAGAAAAAAAGGAGGAGGCTGAGACAGGACAGCCCCCTGGTCCTGTGGGCCTGGCTGGATTGGCCTCCCTGGTGGCCTGCCTCACTAGAGGAAGACAGAGCATCCAAAGGAAAAAGGGAACAACTTATTATCTTAGGGAAAGAAGGGAGAAAAGGACAGTGTCTGTTCACTTTGTTACCGCAGAACAGTTGGGAAGGGCTTCAGAAAATAGGCCCCATCAACTGTCCCAGAAGCTGACCACTGAGACCTGCTCTCCGTCCCCCCCATCTGCCAGGCATCGGCTTAGGAAAGCATCACAGCTGGACATCTCTCTCCTGCAACCACAGCTGTTTCCTCGTCAAGGTGGTATCTTCGTTGTGGCGTGCGGGTTTTACTCTCTCTTGTTGTGGTGCACGGGCTTAGTTGCCCCGTGGCATGTGGGAACTTAGTTCCCCAACCAGGGATCGAACCTGCATCCCCTGCATTGGAAAGTGGATTCTTTACCACTGGACCACCAGGGAAGTCCCAAGGCACTTTCTTTATACAAGGGTGAGTTGGGACACGAAGCCCCATGCTATGAGATGTGGTTATTTATATCCAAGTGCTTATTTGAACCAATAGTATGTTTAAGAACTCTTGTTAATAACAATGCACTGCACATTGTAGTTGTTTGAATGGACCTTCTTTTACAGTTTTTTGACTCTTTTCCTGACCTTGGAATCCTAGCCTATTAGTATAGAGTTCTATTAAAGTACAGAGTAGAGACCAATTTTAGCAAATTATTTTTTGCAGTCTTCTCACGAAGGAATAAAATCACTTTTAGCCATAAACAATTGCATTGTTCTTGTATAAAACATAACATTGCTCCAGTTGTCGAAGGACCTGACTGACATGAGTTGTGAATATTTGCTTGGCTTCTCCTTTCGATTGGCTTCGCTGGACCTTTCCTCCCCCGAAATGAATATACAGAAGCCTATCTTCCACAGTTTACTTTGAACTGAGACTAATGTGTCAACTAGACCATCTTTGTTTAATAGTGGTAAATATCATGTTATTATTGATGGTATTTTTTTAAGCACTATTTTTCAAATTTTGAAAAATACAAGTGCACATCTATTGGATTTTCTGAACTTGATAGGAGCAGTTTGAAATCACTGTGGAAACTCTTGTTATAGTGGAAACAAATCAAATGCATATATTCTTTTCTTAAAAATTGGTAATAAATAGTACACATACAGAAGAGTATACAGAGTATACACAAATAGCTCAATGAATTATTGTGAGTTATCCCAGAGTGAAAACCTCTCACCACTAACCAAGTCTAGAACTATAGTAATCACTGGCATCCAGAAACCCTCCACAGGCACCACCCCCCAAGAACCTACCAAAAGGTAAACATTATCCCGAGCATCCCAATGCTAATGTTTAGGTCTGTCTGTTATTGATCTTTATATAAATGGAATAATACAGTATATTATATTCTTATGTACCAGGCTTCTTCTCCTCAACATTATGTTTGTGAGATTTTTCCACATTATAGTTTGTTCATTTTCATAGCTAGTCACTATTTCATTGTATGAATTATTTACCCAGTCTACTGTTGATAGATATTCGGTTGTTTCCAATTTTAACATGAATGAATAATGCCGCTCTGAATATTCTAGTATATTGTGGCACATGTGTACACAGTATTGTACAGTATACACCAAGGAGAGGAATTACTGGATCATAAGGTGTGCATCTGTTTGAATAGATAATGCCTAACGGTTTTCCAGTGAGGTTGCACCAGCTTATACTCAGGTCGTTTGAGAGTTCCTGTTGCTCCAAATTGTCATCAACACTTGGTGCTGTCAGTCTTTTTAAGTTTAACAATTCTAGTGGTTTTTTTTTTTAATTAATTAATTTAAGCATAGTTAATTTACAGTATTGTGTTAGTTTCCTGTATACAGCAATGTGATTCAGTTATCTATTATATTTTTTCTGATTATTTTAAGTCATAGAAAGATAAATATTATATGATATCACTTATATGTGGAGTCTAAGAAATAATACAAGTGAATTTATGTACAAAACAGAAACAGACTCACAGACATAGAAAACAAACTTGTGGTTACCAACGGGGAAAGGGGTGGGAGATAAATTAGGAGTATGGGATTAACAGATATAAACTAGTAACATAAAATAGATAAGCAATAAGGATTTATTGTATAGCACAGGGAACTATATTCAATATCTTGTAATAACATTCTAGTGGGTTTTTAATGATAACTCATTATGGCTTTAATTTGAACAGCAAATTAAGATTAAAAAAATAATTTGCCAAAAAAAATAAAATAGTGGAGTATATAGGTTAAAATATTGACGTTGGTGGGCTTCCCTGCTGGCGCAGTAGTTGAGAGTCTGCCTGCCGATGCAGGGGACACGGGTTCGTGCCCTGGTCCGGGAAGATCCCACATGCCGCGGAGCGGCTGGGCCCGTGAGCCATGGCCGCTGAGCCTGCGCGTCCAGAGCCTGTGATCCGCAACAGGAGAGGCCACAGCAGTGAGAGGCCTGCGTACCGCAAAAAAAATAAAATAAAATATTGACGTTGGCTAGATTTGAATAGCTTGGATATAGGGAACAACTGTTGTTTTTTAAAATAATCTTTTTTAAAAATAGTCTCAACTTTTCAGTTCATGGATATAAATTCCTTTTATAATTAGACATAAATAGGAAATAAAAATAAGAAGGTCATTCTCAAATCCCTTGAAATGATGTTTCCCCATTTAAACAAATATTTCTCTCCCTTTCTCTTTTTTTTTTTTTTTTTTGTTAAAGAAATCAACCTTAGCCCTTGAATTCTCCCTCTAAGAAAATATTCAGCCTCTTAGCATTAATGTGTACATTAAGTGATGTCCCTTCACCTTCAGTGGCTACTTCTATCCAAATCTTATCTACTCTTGGTAGCACAGTTCATGCTGCATATTTTACATAACCAGACTGCATCCTGGAAGGCTCCTGTTGATGCATTTTGACCCATCAGATAAGACTTGTTCTCTATACACTTTATGTGTGTGTGCCTTCGCCTCCCCCCATTTGACTATAAACTCTTAGAGAGCAGGGACCAAATGACCATATATTATGTTTCTTGAAATCCCCCAAAGTGCTAAAATCATAATGGATTCTTAGTAAATGTATTTTCAATAAAATGTATATCGAATGAACATCTCCTTGAAATATTCATCTGTGTGGTTATACATGGAGCTTTTCAAAATTGAAATCCAATATGGTAAATTTGTAAAAGGCCTAGGTCAGTTAAAAATTCATGGGAAATATTCTTTAGCTGCAGAGAAGATGAAAATGAGATTTGAAACTGAACCATCTTATCAGCTAGCAGTTTCCTGGCAGTTCCATGGAGCAGATATTTACAGAGGTGTGGACAAGGTTAAGGGCTTGGAAAGTGATAGTAAAGCCTCCAGGACTAGCAAAAGTTTGAGGAGGTTACCAGCCCTAGCCTGAAGGTGCAGTCAGAGGGCAAGGGTAGTGAGGGCTAGAGCCAAGGAAGAAAGGTCACACTTGGGGAGCGGGGGCCTTGCGGGGAAGAGTGCCACCAGCAGGACTGTAACTAATGAAAGGAAGTGAGGGGAATTCGTACCCTGACTTCTCTCCCCTCTGCCGCCAGTTCCTGCCAGTGCATCTGCTTAGTGGAATCCAGAGGGAAAGTGAGCCTGCTGATTCAGACCACAGAGTCCAGCCTTCAGGGCATGCAGAGGTTCCGGGGTGAAGGCTGGCAAGTGGGAAATAACCAGCACACCCATGTGTACATTGCAGGGGCATGTCATGATTCTGGGGCAGCAGTTATCTGAAAACTCACCTTTGAACAGAGAAAAAGACCAAGTTCAGGACTATGCAAATTTCCAACGATGTCTAGGGTAGGAGCCATGGACATTTTAGTTATTTGTTTCTGTCGCTGTATGGAAAGCAACATTTTTTATTACAAATTTTGGTTTATTAAAACTGTGCTTATTGAGTAATTAATTAGTTGATTAAAAATACATTATAAGGCGTAGCTCCCCTTTGTTGTCTGTTAAGCCACTACTTGAATGTGAAGAGTGTGTACTTTTTATGGAAAGAACAAAATTAAACAAAAATTAACTTGTTATGTAGGAAAAAAAAACCCAGCATCTCAGTCTTCTGGTAGTTGAAGCTCTCATGCATACCGCAGAATGCAAGGGATATGTATACATTTCCAGTGTTCCAAGCAACATGAAAGCGAATTGTAATAATCCAGCCTATAAACCTTGTTTAATGCTCTCATAATGGGTAATGCAAGTGATGGAATACTGTGATTTTAATCTTGGCATTTTAGTAACACAGTAAGATAGATGAAAAGGCAGTAACAAATTAGATTATATAATGATATTTCATTTTAGCTAAGAAGTCCAGTTATTCTCTGCAATACATGTGTTTTTGTTTTTAAGTTTATCATAGTATAATGTTTAAAAGGCTCTAATAAGAATCCTCTCTCTTTTCATTGTAATTTATTTTCATGACCTTATAAAAGGATTAATCCAAAGTTAAATTATTTCCACAAACAAACACAAACTTTATATTACTTTATTGTCTTTGGGGAGAACATAAAAATAATCCCCATCTGCTTTCTTGTCTGAAGCTATACTTCATTTATCCATTGGGTGATATGGAAACAAAATGGCAGCAACGCATTGGGTCTTCATGGCCTTGGGAAGACAGAGAGGTGGAAGCAGTATAGGGGACGTTACCCCTGGGTGGGCAGGCCGGGGTCTTAAATGCATAAGCCAAGATGCAGAGGTCATGGAACCATAGCTCCTCCCCTCAGTGATGCTCTGGCCACCCAGACAACCCTCTACAGCTTGGGCATCTTTTTCCTAGACAGCAGTTTTATGATTTAGTTTGAGGGGGTCACAGGCCTATTTCTATACTCTTTGGCTACAACATAAATAGCATGGGATCCCTGTTCTTGGAGCAGTTCTAAATTTCAGTGTTCTTCCTGGAATGTTTGTTTGTTGTTTGGTTTTTTTTTCCTCCATGGTTTGTGTTTGCCTTCCAACCACAGAGCCACGTACAGCCCCAGAAAAGAGAGAACCGAAAGCTACAAAGGCAGAGAAGGTCATGACAGGCCAACAGTAATCTTCAATTCAATCTCTGTGTGTATCTACTAAAAATATAAACCGAGAAAATGACACCTATAATTTTTTTTCCTCATGCTCCTGTAATCCACAAATGAAGATGTTTAGCAAGCTTGACAAATATTTACCAGGTCAACTTTAGGGTAGTTTGTGAAATGATGTATGTCATTTATATGGAAAACTTGGTGACTGCCTTCCTCACATTTCCCACCTCTTCTTTCTTCAATAGAATTCACCCCTCTGGCCGTCGACTTGAATGGTTCTTTCTTCCAGCGGTGAATACACATCTGCCTATTAAATATAAAGTCTTCCCTTTCAGATTTGCTTTACAGTTAAAAGCAAAATAAATAACAAATGATCTAGATGCCAAGAATTTGGAAATGACTCTGTTAGGTAAGGTTAAAAGCAGCTTTATTGAAAAATTGTAGTTTATGTATGTTTACATCCATGTCAGGTGGCTGCCACGGCCATTGTATATCAAGGCTGGGTGCTCAGCTTTGATGACTTAGAAAGCCATGTTTGTCAGTCTTCAGTACTAGAGAAGGGTCATGCTAGCCCAACTCACAAGAGCCTGACTTGGAGACAGAACGAATAAGTCATCAACTTTCAGTGAGAAATTGAACAGCAAGGAAATGGGAACACCAGTCTCCAAAAGTCTTGCTCTTTGGACATTTGTTTGCTGAACTGAAAACAGGTGACACACAAAAAAGTTGTTGGATGGTTCTTACAACCACCGAGAACATCAGCGGCCACCACCGTTTACTGAGTGCCCTGTGCCGGTGGTGACAGCAGCCCTGGCAGAGAACTGTCATTGTTCCATGCTGTGTATAAGGAAACACGCCTCAGTGACAGAGTCAGGGGTGAGCCTGAGTTCAAGTCCAGTTCCTTCAGAGCCCTTGCATTTAATGATAACTGAGTTCATTTTCTTAACCACCTTGTGTGGTTTTATGATTTTGAGTGGAGGTCCTGGGAAACCCAAGGAGATGCTCCCGGGATACTGATAGGTTGGGGGACAAAGCAGACAGGTGTGTTTCCACCATACGATTTACTTTGAAAAAAGGGTTCCAATATTTCAGTGTTTGAAAATCACATAGTATGCCATATTTGCCATCCCTAATATGCGTGTGTGTGTGTTTATGTGTATGTATGAGTATATATGTACATATATACATTTGTCTCTGTTGTATATGTGTATATATTAGGAGTGGAATATATTAGTATAGTTTGTGAAATAGGTTGTATGCACATATTCAGCATTTATTAGATACTAGGCTCAGTACATGAGGCTTTAGTTATATTCACTTGCCAAGACCCCCAAGAGGTAGGTAGGTATCCTCCCCATTGGACTATTTAGGACAAAAAGGGTGTGAGTATCAAGGCCAAGGTCACACAGCTGCTGTCCCATCCACATCGATTCCCCTTCAACCCTGAGCCCTCCCATCGTACCCCTGCTCTGATGGTCTGACTCAACTGTCCCCAGAATTCCTGATGATCCTTCCCTGAATGACCCTCGTTAAACATTTTCCTGTTGTATCCTGGGGATGGCTGGCCTTTGACTACTAGATGGTGCTTTTCTTTAGGGCAGTTGATATCTTGCAGCTTTCTTAGTTGCATTCCTGTCTGAAAGCATGTCCCACCATCTCGTTGAGAACTAGGTGATTCCGTATCTTCCCAGCATCATCTCTGGAGGGGAGGGACAGGCATGGGTATGACATTCACCAGAGTGCGTGGAGTTTCCTGACGTCGTCTCCAAATCCTGGAGGGACCAACCCTCTTCTCTGCTGTTGCTCCTCATGGGTGTGGAAGGGAGAATGGAGCCTGGGCATTCCTGCTGGGGAAGATGTGTCCGGATCTTGATTCCTTACTCAACGAATAGTTACCCTCAGTCTTCCTGTGAGAACAGGTCAAATGAAAGTGAAAGCGGGGAGGCAGACATCAGGCATCCACAGATTTGTGAAGAGAGAAAAGCATCAGCCGTCTCCTGGCTTCCCTGTTTCTTTGGGGCTGGTGAGCACCCCAGCCCGATATCTGTAATCTTCATGTTGTTCTAAGTGCTGATTTTTTTCCATCCATGATTCTTCAATGGAATCTAGGCTTCTGGGAATATTCTTACTACCATTCTCGATTCTAGCATTTGAGACAAATTACAGGTTCCAATTTTTTGCCTAACGAAGAAACCAATTAGCAATGTCATTGCTTCACTGATTTTTAGTTTATAGTGTTCAGACTGAGTTTCTCGTGGATCCTAAGAAAAGCTTGTCTAGGAGGCATCATCTCATGGATCTCTCGAAATGTCTGCTTTTTTATATTTCTGCGGCACCTGTCTCTCATCATACATCTACAAATGAGCCTGTTACTTGATAATAATCACTTTCAAATCGGATTGGAAGGATTGATTTTCCTTTGTGGTAGAAAATGAATGAATGAATTCGAGCGTCTGGTGTGCTCTAAGGTAGTGACAGGTCTAAATGGAGCATCAGATTTAACCAGTGACACAGAGCTAACTTATTTTGTAGCAAAGAGCTAAAATAGGATAGCCTCATAGGTCTTGCCAATTTCTATTTAAGAACAAGGAATTTTTACTAATTTTTGAGTGGGGTATGGAGAGCCTCAAGTTGTTTGGAAAAGAAATAGCTATTTTCAGGTGGTGACTTCTCAATCTGCCCACATGTAAATTTAGAAAACTTATTTTGTTTCACCCAAAGTGACATCTGAAGAACAAATAAAAAGCCTCATATTTTTTTTTTAAGTTCAAAATGAAAAAAAAACGAGTAAGAAGGAACACGTAAGAAAATCCTCTCCCTCCCGTGTGTTTTAACCTCTTTGATTTTCTACTGAGAAGATTCACGATCTGAGCTGTGGGCTCATTTAACTCAGTGCCCTTCAAGGAGCTGGCTTCTCCCAGGACTCTGTTCTGACGGGGCTGGGGACCAGAGCCCAGCTGCAGCTGCATGTGCCTTTGCTTGGGAGGCGGGATGAGAAAATGTGTTTCTCCTCCCTTTCCTTTCACTCCTAAAGCCAGCGCCGCAAGAGGAGCTTGCAGTTCTCAGAACATCCCTCCCTATCACGGTCTCGCCTTTTTATGGCCATATTCTCTGTGAATGAAAAAAAGGAAAGTACAAGTGTTCAGCCTGTCAGAGCCAGTTCACTGGATTATCCACACAAAACGTTTTCTATTAGAGGAGGAACAGGGCGGCGGGGGGTGGGGGGGCGTTCCACAGACTGGCCGTTCTAGAAATGCCTGTCCCTGGGGCTTGGGGGTGGCTCTGGGGAGGGAATTCCCTGGAGTGGATGAGGTATGGTGGCAACAAGGTGTGCCTTAGAATTTATTTTCATCCGCCAAAAGCTTACATTCTACCTTGGCTCATTATAAGTAAGGCATGAGCTTGATCAAAACCCTGACCTTTTCCAACTTTCTAACCCCAGGAGCACTTCATTAGGGATTGTTCACTGAACATGGCTGATCAGGAAGCCACATGCAGAACGGGTATGAGAGGAAGCTGCCTCCCAGGGCTGCTGCTCACGGAGAAGGGGGGCTGCCTTCAAAACAGGGAAACCCATATCTGTGAAACTGGTTTTGCTCACAACCTCAAGACCCAGAACACTAAAGCTGGAGCACCTATGTATAGAGTGTCAATTTCATGTTTCTTACAGACTTTTGCAATTAGTCTCTTTTCTTATGTGTAGGCATCTCTGCCATGTGCATGCTCAGACTCCCAGACCAGAAGAATCTCCCTTCCTTTCTTTCTTTCTCCCTCCCTCCCTCCCTCCCTCCTTCCTTCCTTTCTTTTTCTTTCTTTTCCTTTCTTTTCTTTTTTTTTTTTTTAATGCAGTACCATGATGGTGAGAGGGAAGTTCAAGGGTAAAATTAACATTCAGGTCACATGGAAAATAGAATCGCAGCAACTACTTTAAGCTCAGATGCCTGTTTAGAATTTCTTCTCATGAGGAAAACCAGAGGCTTTATTCTCCTATATTCTGAGTGCCAGGAAATTTCTCAGAGGTCCATTTTCTTTGCCCAAATAATTGCCTAGCAGCATTCTACCTACGTGAGGTCACCATGATCTTAAGGTCCTAGTACTGGAAAGGTATATGCCTGATCTTCTTTCCCCCAAGACACCTTGAGTTCACGTAAAATCTTACTCATTTTCTTTCACAGACAGCCTCTGCCTCCAGAGCTCTTGGTCTCATGCGTACCTCTTGTGTCTGCTTTTCTTTTTACCTAGGCCTTCTGCCTTATCTAGCAGCCCCACGTACTCCGACCTGCCTTTCATCAGGATCTCCCCGCATCGGAATCCCGCCGCAGCTTCTGAGTCCCCGTTCAGCCCTCCGCATCCCTACATCAACCCCTACATGGACTACATCCGGTCCCTGCACAGCAGCCCGTCCCTCTCCATGATTTCGGCCGCCCGCGGGCTGAGCCCCACAGATGGTGAGTCTCAGACCAGCCTATTCTGCTTCCATACATCATGCCTCTCCTGGAACGTGGCAGAGAGTAACTGATGCTTCTTGAGTCCCGTGTGCCAGGCGCTGTGCTAAGTGATGTGATTACGTGCTTTCATTTCAGCCTTATGACACCTCCATGAGGGTGGGATATTATGTCCATTTTCAGGTGAGGATAAGGGCGGAGGGTCCAAGTAACTTGAAACCTGGTGTTCACTAGCCAGTAAGTGGCAGAGGTGGCACTCAAGAGCCAGAATGCACTGATGCCCCAATCCTTGCGTTCATTCACTGCTCTGTTCTGTGGCTTCACATGTATTTAGACTGGCCCTGTTGCCATTCCCACACTGTGCATGTGTAACCAGCACACTTTGCTCACCTTCTGATGAACACTTTTCTGTGCTGCATGTCTGAAGGACACATGTATACAGATGTGTCCGTTGGAGCAGCACTTTTCAAACTCCAGTGCGCATAGGTATCACCTGGGGATGGTGATTCTGTTTGGGGTGGGTCCAGGTGCGGCCTGAGGTTCTGCACTTCTGAGAAGCTCCCAGGTGATGTCAGTGCTGCTGGTCCAGGGACCACGCTCTGAGCTGCAAGGTCTTAGAGAACATGATGGGCTGGCTCTGTTGTATGTGCCCTCTGTCCTTGACCAAATGAACACTGCAAAAGGGATGCGGTGGGACAAGAAACAAACTTTGACTTTAATTCTCTTGTACTTGATGTTCATCTCAAGCTCCAAAGCACCAGATTCCTGTTGTTCTGTTGGCCTCCCAGTGACTTGTCACCTGACTCTTTTAAATTGGACCTGCGCATTACACAAGTGCCCAATGATAAAAGGCTCCTTTGGTTCAGGAAGGGCCTTTCCCATCTCACGCACACATATACAAACTCATTTGCCCACACTTGCTAGCATCTGAGTTAAGGTCCAGGATGGCATAAGCTGTATTGATGACAGGTAGAGGATTATGAGCGCTCTGCAGCAAACCACAAATCACTGATGCTTGTGTTGGGGCCCAGAGACACACTATGCAGTCCGTCTCACCGAGCAGCACGGTCCACATTCTCCACTCAGACGCTTCCCGAGGCTGGCTGTGCATGGCGGGGATAGTAGACAGAAGCTTCCTGAGGTTTTTCAGTAAATATCCACTCATTCATGCAAGAAGCTGTGCTCCACCAGTAGCTGCTGGCTCACTTTTTTCCCTCTGATTCAATGCAGTGAATATACTTGTAAGGTACCTAATGAAGAAGTTTTGCCATTTCGACAAGATTCACACTTTAAAAATAAAACTGTAAAAGAGTGAGATTGGAGTTCGTTCTGCTTTGGATTTGGTTTTCTAGTGGGAAAAATGGAAAGTCACCTCCATGGAATACTTGGGGGTTCATGGAAGTGACTAATAAGAACAGAGGGAGAGAGCTCGAGAGGTCAGCTGACGATGGGCTTGAAATGATGCCTGGCTTCTGGACATTTAGTGGGGCCACCGAAGTTGGGACCTCTAGTTAAAACATCTTGTCATCTGCTTTCCATAGTATTTGATGGTGAATATGACTAAAACATTCTTTGATTGGTTGTCCTGCCTCTCAGGAGTCCAGTTAATACCCAAGTCAAGTCACTAGTATTTGTCTCTTGTGGTCTATGATTTTTGTATATATCTCTCTATCTTTATGATGTATGAGAAGTATGTGGACACATATAAAAAAGAATGAAATAATGCCATTTGCAGCAACATGGGCGGACCTAGAGGTGATCATACTAAGTGAAGTAAGTCAGAAAGAGAAAGACAAGTATCATATGATATCGCTTATATGTAGACTCTAAAAAATAATGACACAAATGAACTTATTTACAAGACAGAAATAGACTCACAGACATAGAAACCAAATATATGGTTTGGGAATGGGGGTGGGAGGGATAAATTAGGAGTTTGGGATTAACAGATTCACACGACTATACATAAAATAAACAAGGACCTACTGTATAGCACAAGGAACTATATTCAATACCTTGTAATACTTATAATGGAAAAGAATATGAAAAAGAATATATATGTTTGTGTGTATAACTGAATCACTTTGCTGTACACCTGAAACTAACACAACATTGTAAATCAGCTATACTTCAGTAAAAAACTTAAAAAGTATATGGACACAAATGTAAAGCCTACACAGACCTATCACTAGAATGCTAGTGTTTCTACATCATAATGATAAAGTTAGCTTGTATTGATCGAATGCTATGTGCTAAGCACTCTCCATGCACCATTGCCTTCACTGCTTCCAGCAGCTTCCTGTGAAGCTGTAAGAGGTGGAGTTGGGATTTGCATCCACATCTTAGTGTATTTGGAGACCACCCTCAGAACTGCTACAGCGTCCTGCAGCTTTGGCACATAAATTGGCGTGCAGAAACCGATCATTATCCCACTGCTATAGAGCTGACGCTTGCCAGTAAATTGCTCCAGATTAATAGGTGTGTTTCTTTTTGATTTTGTAATGGAAAAAAGAGAAAAAAAAAGAGCTTTAAAATTATGGAACACAAAATTGCAGCTTGCCACCGTCATGTGTTAGTAAAGCCAGCTGTGCTGCCTTTTCCACTCGTGACCCAGGGTCCTCCAGTCCCTGAGAGCTGACTCAGACCATCCTGCCAGAAGGCTTAGGGATGTATGTTAAGTATGTCGTGAAGGACGTCATGGTTATCTAAGTTGTTTACTACTGTAAGAAATGTGGAAAAATAACTGTGCGCATACAGTGATTTGATATGACACCTTTTTTAAAAAAGATTATTTATTTATTTATTTATTTATTTTTGGCTGCGTTGGGTCTTCATTGCTGCGTGCGGGCTTTCTCTAGTTGCGGCAAGCAGGGGCTACTATTCATTGCAGTGCACGGGCTTCTCATTGCAGTGGCTTCTCTTGTTGCAGAGCACGGGCTCTAGGCGCGCAGGCTTCAATAGTTGTGGCACGCAGGCTCGGTAGTTGTGGCGCACGGGCTTAGTTGCTCCGCGGCATGTGGGATCTTCCCAAGACACTTCTATTTTGGGGAGCAACATAGGGGAATGAGTGTACAGATACATGCACACATATATTGGGTTGGCCAAAAAGTTCGTTTGGTTAATGAATACGTTGTTCAATAAAGTTCTTGGTGAAAATGAAGAATGTCTTTTATTTTTACTTAAACCCGAATGAACTTTTTGGCCAACTCAATACAATTTAATCATTTGGAATTACTGGTGATTCTTAAAACTCACCTCGAAAGTTTTATCATGTATTTTATTTTTTCTGTTCTTTTCCTTCAGTTTTCTTTTCGAATCAGTGATATCTGGGAGACTTCAGTGAAAGCACGATTTGAGTTCAGGAAGTTTTCCTAGAAAGAACCATAAAAGGAATGGCTGATGTGAGCTGCATGGCGAATTGACTTTGGGATGTCTCAGGAAAAGCTTCTTTTTGGCCTTCTTTCAACTAGTAACCATGTTTTCTTGTCTCCTCTTCCATCCAGCCCCCCACGCTGGAGTCAGCCCAGCGGAATACTATCATCAGATGGCTCTGTTAGCCGGCCAGCGCAGTCCCTATGCAGACATCATCCCCTCCGCTGCCACCGCCGGCGCAGGGGCCATCCACATGGAGTATCTTCATGCCATGGACAGTAAGTGGCGGGTCCCTCTTCTGTAGTCCTGGGCGTGGCCAAGCTAACTCATGAAAGGGAGAGGAAGATACAAAGATGGGTTGATGACCTAACTTTTCAAACCAGAGGAGGAGGAGGAACCACCAATATTTGGGACTCTGGTTGCCTTGGTTTCCCAGGAAGCTTCCACAGATGTAGCCATCCTGAGACTCCCGCTTGGAAGATACAGGCGATGGTAATTTGGCAGATACACAAAAAGCTAGTCAGCCCTGATTGTCTTGGTAGCAGAATAAGGGAACGTGTTTGATTAGATGAATGTGCTTCATCCAGTCATTCCTTGGTTTTATAAATTTTATGCTTTATAAATTAACTAAAAAAGAGACCTATACTTGGTTTTACATTTTTCATTGATTTATTTTTTTTCTTATTTTCCATATGTTTTCTTTACATTAAAAAAATCTGTCTCACTGAGACCTTTTACATAGGAAAAAGGAAAACATTTCCACATCGGGAAGGGCTACTTTTAGCCCTCTACCTAGCAGTGGAAGAAAATGGGATCATTGGTTGTACTTTATATCACTTTCTTTTGGGTCCCTTAAGGCTTATGACGAGTCCTTTGTGTCACTTCTCTAGACATATAAACAAGAGCCTATGATTATCATTTTTCAGAACATCCAAGAGTTCTTATTTATTTGGATTCTTTAAGTCCACATCCATTTGCCAGGTGCCAGGAATTGAACCTGAAACATCATACAAGGTGTACATAACGAAACCCTTTGAATACAACGACAATATGAGTTTGAGTAGGACATATGCTCGAGGTTTTGTTTGTTTCTTCTAGTAGCAGTGATTAATTTGTGATTTTCCATGTAGGGTCTATTTGGATTCTTCTGTGACAATGGGTGGACCTTGGTCTACTCTCTATTAGTGGTTGATAATTCAGTTCTCAGATTTAGAATAGAGAGAAAATGATTGGTCCACAGGGCATAAAATCTACAGCCTTGGTCCCCTTAGTGTCATGAACTAACTTAGCTGTGTTACATACGAACACAGCTTGGGTGGGTTTCCAATGGGGAGCTCATTACCACACACAGAGTAAGAGAAATGTGTTACATCTTCCGCAGGGATCTTGTTTTCCGCTTTGTAGAAGAGAGAGTTTCCATTTCAGATTCATCATAACCACGTTTCAATTAGGGATTATTGGGAAAAAAAGTTGAGTGTTATTATGCAAATTAGTTATTTAAAAATCTGCAAATAAAGAATTAAAATAAGAGGGACTCCTTGAAAGGTCAGCCCATATTACCTTCTCTGTTTGATGAGAATGTGTTTAGTCAGGCAATGGCAGTTTTTATCTAAATAAAGGATGAAGCTACCCTTTTACTTTGTAAAAACTAATTAAAGGCATTTTAATTTGCCAGAGTATGTGGTAAATTGATTGTCATTAACTAGGAATTTAGATGTCCTATCATTCATCACATAAAACGAAATCTCCTTTTTCTTTGTCAGAATCTTTTATTAGAATAGAGAAACAAAACAATTAACAGAAAGCCAGATAGGAGAGATCTGTGTTGGAACAGTAAGAATGCTCGGGCTTAGATTTAAGAAGGAAGCCGTATGATCCGTGAAGAACTGGGCCACTTCTCTTTCAGCAGTTTTGAAATCCACACCTCGTAGTTTAGCTGTTGCTTTCAACAGGTGACCCCAAATCACTGCCCCAGATGCTGACAACTTTCTCCTTCTATGCTTCGTTGTTAGGGGGTTGGGAAGAGCATAATAAAGGGTTGGAAAGTGTGTAAAGTACTATATCCCTGCGCTCTAAAATAGCTGAAATAGCATTTAGTTTAATAGAACATAACCAGAATGTTATGTTTTAAATTTAAATCATAGGAGACTTTTTCAAGGGAGGAGTGAAATGACTGTAAATTCCTACATGGGCTCTGCAGTAGCAAAACCAGAGGCAAACTGGGATCGAGCTGGTCATTCTGATCCACTGTTACAGCTCTTCAGGACTCTTCCATTAGCAGAAACGGCAAACAACTGGATTCAGATGAGCACCTGACTTTTAAATGTGCCAACAATGGGCCTACCTGGGTTTCAGCCAGCTTCAGGATAGAGTATTTATGTGTTGCACGTTAGAACGAACAAGTCTGTTTTATGGCTCTAATTCTATCTACCTTTTGGGATTCTAGTGACCTTTAAAGACAGGAGAGCAAATAATCCCTATAAGGAATATCCTAGAGAAATCCTAGACACTCATGAAAACCATGCTCTTTATACTGGTGGAAACTGACTTAAATAAGTACCCATCTTGGAGGGAAAAGCAGAAGAGCCGGACCATCCAGGCCCTGGGCAACCTGGAGGCTTCCATGGAAGGGATGAAGCCAGGCCCTGGGCTCTGTCTTTGGATGATGTGATGGGGATATAGGCCTCTGGTGTTTTATAGCCCTCAGACGGCCTCCTTATCTATTTAGTGTTTTTTTAAAAATCAGGAAATCAGCTCTATCTGGAATGTCCTGTTACTTCTAACTCTGCCAGGGATCACTGAACCCCACTGAGAATGATTACTCTCGAGGATGATATGGAAACTGACCAGAAGTCTGGTTTGTCCTTGGAATCCTTTGGAAGTGGAATGCATTTCTTCATTGAAAAACTTTTATGATGAAATTAGCCTCTCATAGTGAGTAAAAATGAGACATTTATGTGTAAGGCAGATGCCATAATAAAAGTAAGATGCTGGTTTAAATACTAAGAGCTGTGAACATAGTGGGATTGTTATTTTTGTACAAACATGGCCTAAATCAGGTTGGTAATGAAACTATTCTAAATGAAGAAATTCAATTTTCAATGCGCCTGAAAGAAAGCTTTGAGTAGGTACTACATTTGTCATTCAGGTTGGTTTTCCAGTTTCATATACATGGATGGTACTAAGTTCCAGTTTGTGATTTATTTTTTATTCACTATAAAGTATATCTATTCATCTCTACAATATTATCTATAGAGTCTTTCATATTCATCTATTACACTTCATCAAATTATCTCAAAGCATATGTTGGATTGTTACCTTGTATCAAGGTCCGTCTCTGGTGAAGAAAATATTCCCAGTGAGTTTTCTGGAGACCAAGTGCCTAGACTTTTTTCTATAAAGAAGGCTTACCTTCTACTTCAGTTTCCTGGGGACCCCAAAATAGCCATGTCCCTGTAAGCAGGTGTACACATGCTTTGAAATAGAAACCCTCCGTTATCTCTTAAAAGTATCATGTTTGATTTTCCTCTTACCTAGTGGTATTATATTCTCATTCTGTCATTAAACTTTAGTTTGATGACTCTGTAATATAAATGTGACCTTAGAAAAGGCAGGAGTGGGCCTGTGGGCCACATTCATAGCTCTGCCCTAATTCAAATCTCTACCATCTACCTAATTGAAGGCAAATGGACATTTAATTTTTAACTCTCCATGTAAAAAGCATTGTATTAATTTGGCAGGTGTTTAAGTGTGAGTTACTAACCTCCAGAATAGAACTTCATCAGTGGAATCTTCTTGAAGTCTCAAAACTCTTATAAATGCAGAGAATTAATTAATCAATTGATTGATTGATCTAATAAGCAGAGGCTTAAAATTGACTCATGTTATCTTATTATAATGCTTGCAGGGTTTTTCTCCCCCAACCTTGGAAAATCTGTAAACAAACCACGTCCCAAGCTTTTAAATGTTTCTTGGGACTTAGGCTGTATAGATTATGGGGAATTGAGGGCAGCGTTCCTCCATCTCGGCGCTACGGGTGCCAGACGATTCTTCATGGCGGGGGGCCGCCCTGCCCATTCCCGGGTGTGCAGCAGCTTCCCTGGCCTCTAGATGTTTCTAGCACCCCGTGAGTTGTGATAACCAAAATATCTCCAGATGTTGTCACATGTCCCCTGGGGGCAACATTGCCCCCCGCCCCCATCGAGAACCATTAATTTAGGATAACGTATTTATCAGTTTTGTCAGTAAAGCCGTAAGTATTCCGTGGATCAGATAACTACAGAAATCATGGGGAAATGCGGGCATAACTAAGCTGGATTTTTTAAATCTTAGGATACTTTAATTCATTTTTTTCCTTCGGCTCATTGCCTTAAAACGGTGTGCATTGCGTTGGGGAGGGTGGAGTGCGGTGCGACTGTGGGAACCACTGTCTTTGTCGCTGGCGGTGAATTAATGATGAGCATATCTAAGCAGCTGTCAGATTCATAAATCACTGAAAATGAGAGGGAGAACACATAAAAAGTCTCTCCCTTTTGTTTAGCAATTTATCATTTTGTCTGCACATTAATAAACAGAGCTCCCCTGAGGTAGGCCCCTGGAAGATACATATTTCTCCCTAATTTCCTCAATTGTACCCAGTAGATCACAAGTGGGAGGAGAGAGGTACTTGTCAACGCCAGTCGCCGGCTTCTTATCCTTCACTTCTTCCGCGCGGGGTAGTCGGAACAGATAATGGGTACGGAGTCCAGCCACAGGTAATCAGGTTCTGTTTTGTTTATACAACAGGCACCAGATTCCCCAGCCCCCGGCTGTCAGCCAGGCCAAGCCGAAAACGTACACTGTCCATATCACCACTGTCCGATCATAGCTTTGACCTTCAGACCATGATTAGGACGTCTCCCAACTCCTTGGTCACCATTCTCAATAATTCCCGCAGCAGCTCTTCAGCAAGTGGCTCCTACGGTCACTTATCTGCAAGTGCAATCAGGTATGTATCTTCCCCAAATCCATGATGTGTTTCTTTAATAACACGTCGCTGGTCACGTGCGCCTTGCGTTTGCAGTACTGACCACCTACAAGGAAGCATTGCAACAGGACACCGGGGAGGACCCGGGATGCGGATGCAGGTCACATTTCACTACGACGAGTTCCAGAGCCAGTTATTGGGCCGAAAAGAATTATTTTGCAGACATCAGTTAGCAGCCCATTTAGAGAAATAGTAGTTATACAGGAATGAAATCCCCTTCCTGGAGACAGTGAGTATGGCGATCTTTTTAGCTTCTTACTAGTTATAGCTCCCGAGAGGGAAAACCACCTTTGTACCTGATTTGGGCACACTTGCAAGGACAGGGACAGAAATTAAAAAAAACAGACGTGGGACTTCCCTGGCGGTCCAGTGGTTAGGACTCCACACTTCCACTGCAGGGGGTGTGGGTTCGATCCCTGGTCAGAGAACTAAGGTCCCACAGACCGTGAGACATGACCAAAAAAAGAGAAAAAAGACCAGACGTGAGTCTTGTCTCACGGGGGAAAAGTGTGCATTGGGAAGAAGAAAGAAAAGGCGACAGAAGGGTTTTTAGTCTAAAGGAATTGATGGGTCTTCCATGATGAATATACGTATTAGGGAAACCCTAACAGTCCAGAAAAAAAAAAAATGTGTTAGCAATAGTCACATACCATATTTACTAGAAATGATGAATACCATTATTTTTTGTCCTTAATGTTTCCATTACGGTTTTAATTCTTTGCTTGTTCAGTTATGAGCAATCCTCCTTGGCAGGCAAGTTAACGTTTAAATATTATAAATAATATTATAAATATTATAAATCCCCATTTTGATACGATGTCATTTTCTGCAGTATCTGTCTTTTAATATGTCCAGAAAAGTGTGGAAGCACGGAACAGAACAAATAACTCTGCTTGTATGATAGCAGTCCGTACTTATAGAGGGGATTGTTTCAGGATTAGCCGATGTAGTCACGAAGGTAGGCTTTAGAGTCGGGCAAAACTGTAGTCAGATTCCAGCTTTGCCACCAGCTGTGCAGACCTTACTTGCCTGTAGGCTCTGAAATTCAGTCTTCACATTTGTAAACTACAGACAAGACAGCCACTGTAGAGGAAAGGGGTACCTTTTATTAAAGCTGGTGTGTATGGGCAGGGCCTGGATGAAGACCCCTGCCCACGGGCAGAGCCGCAGGAGAACTGCCCCTGATGGTCCATCCAGAGGATGAGCTACCAGGGCCTGGCCATGCTACCCCCAACGTGATCACCCCAATCTGGCTCCGAGGAAGTACGCCCATCTCCAAACCATGGCCTGGCTGTTCGGCACTCCTGGCAAATTTCCCTGGGCTCATAGATTGCCATAGACCTTATCTCAATTTGCTGAAATCATATCATTATTATGTGGCTCGACTAGAAGTCATAGCATCAAAGTGGTGGAAATGAGGTACACAGTGAAAGTCACAGGAATGATATTCACACGGAATCACTTTGTGAGCGTTCCTTTCTCTTTTGTTTTTTCTTCCCTTCTGCTCTCTGCCCAGCTACCATGACTTTTCACAGCCTCTACAGGACTTAGATTAGAAAGCGGTACACAGATAGTCTCAGTGCTATCTTTATTCTTACCCTAGCATCTTCACCTGTTTCCTCATCTCCTCACCTTTCCCAGGTAATCTAGTACCAGTCCTTGAGAGACTGTCAGTATCCTGACTTGGAATAATCATTGTCCCCTGCCTCCGAGGAGCTACCACAGATCTGATTATTCTCATTTGAGCTGGAAGCAGAGATTCCTAAGTCCAGTCAGGCCCCAGGAGACCCATTTGCAGTCAGGTGGCCAGGGCCGTTGGGCACACAGGTCTTTCTTGCCTTCAGCGCCTCACCGGTCTGTCTTCTCTCTTGCAATCTGACCTCTCATTCTTCAATACACAGCCCCTGTGTGCTAGGATAAGATGTAGCTTCTGATGCATATAAAGCAATACAGATAACCCAAGATGAGATCGGCTTGCTGGAACAATACAATAATTAGAAGAATTACGACCGGCACCACCTGCCAGTCCTTTAGCTGGAGTAGCGTTAGTGCTTCACTTGCTCGGTTCCAAGTTTCACTTTGTGAAATCTAAAGACCGACTGGAGGACTCCTCAGTAAGTGGTAGGACCGGTGGCTGACGGGAAAGGAAGCAGCATGAAGAAATCTACAAAGGGTAACTTTCTCAAGAGGGAAGGATACAGGAGTGCATCTCATCTCTGCTTTGTACCCAGGGACACAGTAGGCACAAGATGCGCTCACTGTTTTCATCTGACAGCAGTTTTGGAAAGCGTAGTGTTATTCTCGTTTTATGCATCATCACGGAGGGTCTTTGCAAGAGGACCAGCCCTCCAATTCCTTGCTTTTTAATTTGCCCCAAACACGTTTGACTTGCACACTTGCATGTTTTCTAATCCTAATCTGCTTCTCGTGTTGTCAGTGCATATAGTCATGGGGTCAGTTTCTAAAGATGTTTTTCAGTGTGTAATGACTCACATTCAGTTTTCTAAAAAAATCTCCTTCACACGTGTATCCCAGTTCAAATGCTATTCTCTGAGAGGCTGGTAATAGTGGGGACCACTGTTTGAAGTTCTCCTATTTACTTGCTCATCTGGTAGTTGCTATATGTCTCCCTCTACTAGAATACAAATGCCAGAAGATCTAGGACTGTGTATGTTTTGTTCATGGCCACACTTCCCACCTCACGGCATCTGGGCCCTGTCACCTTGGTACCACTCAACAAATATTTCTGGAGTGGATAAATGAAGGAGCTCTTTAATGAGCCATTAGAATTCTAATCGCCCTCCTTATTAAAAGGAAGTTTCCGTGTGGTGGATGAATAATGCTGGCTTTCAGAAGGTTATAGTGTATATGGATAGTATATGTATATCCATAGGTTGATAGATATATGGAGATACAGAGGGATGGACACACAATAAAGGGATAGAAAAGCAAATGTCCATCTTCAGTCTATATATGGTTCTTATGTTTATATATTTACTTAATAATTCAGACTGCTATAAGAATTCCATGTAAAGCACATATTTATTGACAAAAGCCTAGCTACATCTTAAAACATAGTACTTGATTATGGCTAACTTATTAAAACATGTTGTCCAAATGTATAGCAAAAGTCTTTTTTATATCATAACTGAGAACATCATTCAAAAAAATAACTCCATGCACTTAAAAGGATGTTGTGAAATAGTTAACGGTCTCAAAAAGTTTTAACTTCTCCATCACCCTGAAGACCCCTGTCTAAGACTAGCTGAGTCACATTTATCAAATACAGCCTGTAAGCCCCACCCTCTCTGGTTAAGGCTAGTATTATAAATATCCAGTTAATGGCGTTAAATTAGAAATAGTTTGACCTCTGCTAATACCTTCCCCTAGAAATCGAGCGCCCATGGGAGGAGAAAGTGTTTCAACTGACCCTCATCTTCCATCTTCTGGCAAAAGTAAAGGGAATGAAGAAATGAATAATCTATTCATTTCTAACCCACCAGTTACAGCTTTCTCACTTTGGGTTTAGCGGCGAAAATGAAGATGGCTTCATATCCTTAGTAGTTTCAGGTCTGGTTCGGCCAGGACAGACATCTCAATGAAGATGAGAGCTGAGTGCCCAGAGCACAGCTTCACAAATCAGTGCGTGTTTTCTGTGGCTAGCACTGACCAGCTCTGCCCGGTGACCAGAGAGCAGGGGTCTTTCCTTCTGCACAGCATCAGCCCTCCCAGACATCAGGCCCTGGAGTCAGGATGCATCTGGCAGGTCCAGTGCCACTTCCTGAGGATGGTAGGAATCACCTCAGCCTCCACAGCAGCTTGACTCTGCGCTGTTACCTGCCATGAGTCAACTCATTCATGTCAGACAAACAACACGAGATGACTTGGGTGGGAAACATCAAAGAATAGATGAACCCACAGCCAAATGACCAGGGTCCTTGAAACTCTCTGACTGCATCTTCTAAAAACTACGAGACAACCTTCTCTTCCCCTAGAATCAGTGAAAATAATGAATCCTCACTAAAAAGGATAGTTTTCATTTACTGCCAGGTGTGGCCATTGGTTTGAGGTGGTCTTCCATTTAATCTGTTACTCCTTCATTTCCCAAATATTTGACTGCCCACTCAGCTGTGTGCTGGTTGCTGTGCAGGACGTGAGGGCTGCAAAGATGAATGAGAGACACGATTCCTGTCCTCACGGAACTCACGGAAGGGAAAGGCCTCCAATCAGCACAAGGTTGGAGGTGGGCAGGGCCAGACCGTGAGCAGGGTGGACCGCTGATCCCAGAACCATAGGAAGCCTTCAAGGCCCCGGTGAGGCTGCATTGTTTTAAGGACCAGGGAGTTTCACGGGCTGAATCAAAGGCGCTCACCTGCTTACGAGGGGGAAACTGCCAGATCTAACTGAATTTCCTCTTCTGTTCCCCTTATTTCCTTCTCTCTTAAAAATCCTCCAGTGGGAGGTACGACTAAAAGGATCGGAAGGAAATGCTATTTATAAGAGGCATAGAATAATGTCTGGCGATGTTTTTAAAACGTTGGTGATGCTTTTTCTGACCATGTCTACATGACTGACCAGTTACATGATTTGGGTGCTTCAGGCCAAATCTCACTGGAGACTGTGTTACTGCTATTTATGTTCTTGGAGGTTTTGGCTGTTTAGTGGCAGCCCAGCTTTTAAAGCCTTTTAGGACTCTTGCATCCTATAAAGCCTCATGTATTTTTGTCCAAAGCAATATTGACAGAGTGCCTATGCCTCGGTGTAAACATTGGGATGATACTTAACTCATTTTGTGAGTGTGTGGGTCTTTATGTGTGTGCTCATTACTTCTTCCGAGGCTGCTGGGTTTTCCAATGAACTTGCCCCGGGGGGCTTTTATGGATGGACGTGGAAGCTTTCCTTTTTTACTTTCAAATAGAAGCACGTGCATGCGTGTGTGTCCCTCTACCGACATGTATACAGATGATAATGGCTGTTGGCCTGTTCTCTGCAAAACTGGGAAGAATTGTTCTTCCTCTGAATGGCAGCTGTTGTACAGTAAATTCCACAGCTGGAACCAGCAAGTGGACGACCTCGTTAGGATGACAACCACAAAGTAACCACAAAGTTGGTTTTGATTAGATGCCTCCTGCTCCCCCTTCCTCTCTCTTTTCTTGAAGCCAGTTTCTGAAATTTGGGGGCCCCTGTGTTACAGTGTGGACTGTGGCCTGACTTCACCTCCAGTACTGGTTTCGTGAACAAGAAATAGGAGAGATGGGACACTGAAAAGGAAATAGCGTCATTGGATTCGTCAGCCTATAGAAAACTGGGTTAATCGTAACATGAAGTTTTTTTTTTCTCTTTTATCAAAGTATAGTTAATTTACGATGTTGTGCTAGTTTCAAGTATACAGCAAAGTGATTCAGTTATACATTTGTGTATATATATTCTTTTTCAGATTCTTTTCCATTATAGGTTATTACAAGATATTGAGTAGAGTTCCCTGGGTTATGTAGTAGTAGGTCCTTGTTGTTTACCTATTTTATATATAGTAGTGTGTATATGTTAATCCCAAACTCCTAATTTATCTCTTCTCTCCCTCTTTCCCCTTTGGCAACCATAAATTTGTTCTCTATGCCTATGAGTCTGTTTCTGTTTCGTAGATAAGTTCATTTGTGTCAGCATGTTTTATATTCCACATATAAGTGATATCAGATGATATTTGTCTTTCTCTGGCTTACTTCACCTAGTATGATAATCTGTAGGTCCATCCATGTTGCTGCACATGGTAGTATTTCATTCTTTTTCATTGCTGAGTAGTGTTCCGTTGTGTATATATACCACATATTCTTTATTTATTCATTTGTTGATGGACATTTAGACTGCAGCATGAAGTTTCTTAATCCCAATGCCCGACCTGAAGAAATACATTATAAAAGCATCACATGAGTTTCTTTTAAGGAAGTCTTAAAAATTCACTTCTGAAGAAAACTGCCCAACTAGAGCAGTTGAAAAAAAAATGTGTTCATAGGTCGTTAGCATTGATTTTACATTTAAAACATTTCCTAAGAATCTATAGCTGCCACATACTCTTCACTCCTTTTCACTTTGGGTGAGAGATGGTGCCTTTGTGACTCAGGCCTTCCTGTGACCACCCATGTCTGGGCTCTGCTCTGGTTTAATTCTCTCATCCGTCTCAGGCCAGCCCAGCTCCATGCCTGGTCCTCCAGGTCAGGGAGGGGTTCCGGAGATGAACCTGGAAACTGATGATGAGCCTTTCGGCTGAGTTCCCGGCAACGTCCCTCATCCTTCCCCACATTAGCACAGAGGAACCCCAGCACTGAGGCTCAGTGGAAGGAGATGTTACATGCAGCTCTAAGGAAAAGCTATGATTTCTTTTTTTTTTTTTTTTTAGAAAATGGGTAAATGCCATGTGGATTGACGTCATTAAACAATAAAATAGAAACTTTTACCTGTAAGCATTCGGTGGCTGGGTGATCCATCCTCTCACCATCTTTCTTTTTTTTTTTTTTTTTTTTTTTGTGGTACGCGGGCCTCTCACTGCTGTGGCCTCTCCCGCCGCAGAGCACAGGCTCCGGACGCGCAGGCTCAGCGGCCATGGCTCACGGGCCCAGCCGCTCCGCGGCATGCGGGATCCTCCCGGACCGGGGCACGAGCCCGTGTCCCCTGCACCGGCAGGCGGACTCTCAACCACTGCGCCACCAGGGAAGCCCTCGCCATCTTTCTTATACTTCCGATTTATTTTTTTCTTTTTTGGCCATGCTGAACGGCATGTGGGATCTTAGTTCCCTGACCAGGGATGGAACCCGTGCCCCCTGCAGTGGAAGCGCAGAGTCCTAACTGCTGGACCGCCAGGGAATTCCCCCGAGTTTTTTTACATTCACTTTTAGTTAGAAACAGATCTCTTCGATATTGTAATTGGCTCTATCTGCCCTCCCAATATGAAGGACTACAGAAGCCCACATCATGCTGCTTTATTTATTGTACTGGTATTAAGTTATCCAGCCCATCCCCCATCCTCTTACCCTCCGCCATATGCAGAGTTCCTGAAGTGTTTTTAAAATACATTTCAGGTTTGTCTCGCATGCTATTTTAATTGCTTTTTATCTTTTTGACTTGAATATTAATGACTTTGAAATGCCTGTATGTATAGTAGGGTTGAATACATCTTAACAAATGATCTTCTTCAGTATGAACTTTTAGTGTCCCCCACTAATATAGCATTTCTCTAATTAAATGTGAATTTACAGATTGATCAGAGAGGTTCTGTACAAATATTGACGCACATCACTTCCTTGGTGTGAAAAAAATAATGTTGTGAAAGTCAAGCATGATTATAGATCTCAAAGTTGTATGTATTGATTATAATTAATATGTAACTTTCCGGTTACAAATAATTATTTTATTCTTTGGATATATAAAAGGTATCTGTAGAAAGTACTCAGCTAAAACTCGTTGAATTAATGAATGAGTGTGTGGATTTTACGATATTTATTTTTTATTTAAAAAAAATTTTTTAATGAAGTATATTTGATTTACAATGTTGTGTTAATTACTGCTGTATAGCAAATTGATTCACTTATTCAGTTAAACATATTATGATGTTTATTTTAGTTGTTTAACATCCTGTCTTTCTAATTACACCCCAGTTTTCAACCAGATTGCGCATAGTTGTTGAGATTCCCAGACAGAAAAGTTCCAGATAAGGGAGGGGTTACTGGGCTATTTACTGCAATATTCAGAAATAAGACCCGGTTTGCAAAATTTGACCCCAGTTTGAAAAGTGTATTGACAAAACATTACTTCGGATTTGTGATGGAGAATAAATACATCAAAACTTTCTTGGGCTTCCCTGGTGGCGCAGTGGTTGAGAGTCTGCCTGTCGATGCAGGGGACACGGGTTTGTGCCCCGGGTCTGGGAAGATCCCACATGCCGCGGAGCGGCTGGGCCCGCGTACCGCAAGACAACAACAACAACAAAAAAAAAACTTTCTTAACGATTCAGACTTTGGGAATTTTAACATTAAATTCTTGGAAACTAGAAGAAATAGTTCCCACTCAGACAGCGATTTGCTGATCACTTTTAACTCAGCTCAGAGCAAAGAATAAAAGGGAAATTGACCTCAGTAGTTATCCTTATTTAGAGTTCTGTCCCCAAGTCACTGCCTACCATGTAACGAGTGCTCCTTTAAGGTATTTTATAAAACTAAGACTTCAGTAGCCATAAATCGGTTTTGATGGGTAAAAATTATACTTGGTGGTTGAGGACACCACACACACTATAGTCAGAGATCGAAAATCCACATTTTTCTCATTTTCTGCTTTTTAGAAAAATACAGGACAGATTAACATTTGAATTAATTTATTCTGGCTTTCTTTTTTCTTCCTTTTATAATTTTTCAAAAATTTTATTGGAGTATAGTTGATTTACAATGTTGTTAGTTTCAGGTGTACAGCACAGTGATTCAGTTATACATATACATATATTCATTTTTAGATTTTTTTCCCATATAGGTTATTGCAGACTGTTCTAACTGTTGTCCTAGAAGACTGTTTCTCCAAGTGTTCTGTGAGGAACACTAGTCTCTAAAAACTCCTCCAAACGTTGCTACAAACCATATCAGGGGTGGGACATTTGGAACACACATTCAAGTATTAAACAGTTCCAGGGAACCCCGGGGCTGTATTCCTCAGACTTTATCACCTTGGCACTTCTTTTTCCTTTCCTCCCTAACACTTACTTTTGGGTGACTGTGTTAGCACCTTGCTTGGGAAGATCTGGGCCATCTGACACTTTCTAGCGATCTTATCGATTAAATATAGATTAACAGTTGCAAGTCACATTCTTATAAACGTGTGTTTTTACTTATCCCATCTCTCATGTAGTCATCTAGAAGAGAAGTAAATGCTATAACATTTTTTAAAATTATACTTGATTAAATGTTGAGTGAAGAGAATTCAAAAATCAGAACATAAACTTAATTGCTCTTCAACTGATCCAGAGGAAAGAACAGGGTGAGCAGAAATGTAAAGGCTTTGAGGTCATAAAGCTCAGGTGGACCATGTTTTAGACTAGACTGTGTCCTTCTTGAGAGGAGACAGAAGCGATGCATGAAATTTTTCAACAATGTCAATACTTCGTATTTCTAGGAAATTATGGAACGAATACATGAACTGTTTAGGAATATATTTTTTCAGGGCTTCTAAAAAGAGAATTTACTTTTCAAAAAAAATTCTGACCTCTGTAATCCAGCAGTCTGTCCTCAGCTGCTGAAGTTCTATAAAAATGCACAGAGGACGACCTTTGTACTGTTACTACCTTTATACTGTTTTATAAACACGTTGTCAAATTGCTTTTCTTTGAAGTGACTGTTCTGAGCTTGGTATGCAGAATAATGGCCCCCAAAGATGTCCACATCTTACTCCCTGGAACCTGTGAATATATCACCTTACAGGGCAAAAAGAATTGTGTAGCTGTGATTCAGTTAAGAGTTTTTGTTTGTTTATTTGTTTTTTTAATAGTCTTCGTAGCAGCTTTGTGTGTAATAGCAAACCACAACAACCTGAGACGCAGCAAAAGAGCGTGCATAGAACATATAAGGAGCGTACATAGCAAGCGTGCTATACTTAGACTCTAAGATACTATTCAGCAAAGGAAATGATTGGAGATCAACTAAATGCAGCAACATGAAAAGATATCACAAATACAATTTTGACCAAAGAAGCTAGACACCAAAGGTTACCTCCAAAGGTTACCATGTAGACTTTAACACATCTGAACTTACAGTGTGTGGCCCAGTTTTCCCCAGTTTTCAACTTGCCAGTGGAATCATGCAGTAGGTAATCGTTGGTGTCCAGTTAAGGGTCTTGAGATGAGGAGATGATCAGGTGGCCCTAGTATAATCACAAGGGTCCTTATAAAAGGGAGGCAGGAGGGTGTCGGAGTTACAGGGAATCAGAGGAGGAGGTCGGGTTGAGGTGGGACCATGAGCCGCGGATGGAAGCAGCCTCTAGAAGTGGGAAGAGGCCAGGTGCCAGGGATTTCCAGAGAAACGCAGTCCTGCCCACCCATCTGAGAATTCTGACCTCTGGAGCTATAAGATGGCAAGCGGATTTTGTTTTAAAACAACTAAGTTTGTGGTGATGTGTTGCAGCAGCAGCAAGAGACTCATACCTAATGGGGGTGGTTCGGTCACTCGCTGACTCATCTCAAGGGGCTGCCCCGTGCCAGGCAGTGTTCCGGGCACTAGGGGTCAGTGGGGGACAAGACAGACCAGAGCCCAGATCCCCTAGACCTTCCATTGCAGAGGGAGGGAGAGAATATGGTTTCAGAGAGCCTCATCCTGCAGTGAGAATACAAGTGTCAAACCACAGAGCATCATGCGGGGGGAGCTGCAGAGGGGGCTTGTTTTGATGGGGGCCTCGGGCTCAGGAGGCCCCTGTGTCTGAGGAGGTGACATTTAAGCTGGAATTTGAGGGGCCAAAAGGAAGCAGCTAGGCTGGCCTCTGGAAAGACATAGCAAGTACCGGGATGCAGAGCTTAGGAAGACAGCTCACTTGGGGTCAGAGAGCAGGGGGTGGTGGTCCTGATCCCCTGCCCGCCCCCCCCCCACACCGGTGGGAAGTCCTCGGAGGTTCTTTCCACGCTCCTGGGAGGACGGCACTGTTTTCTGTTCTATTTGACATCACCTGCGGTAACTGGTCATCACCCATCCTCTGCTGCTTCCTTACACAGCTGCGTGGACAGCCCCGCAGGCTGTCGGCCTGACTTCCAGTCCCTTCACCGACGCTGTGACAGAGCCAAAAACATCAACTTCTGTCATCAGATCCTAAATAGGCTTTGTAATCCGGAGCAAGCAGCCTTCCTTCCAGGAGCTGACGGCAGCGCCCACTCTTGTGGGGTGACACGAGGTCTTCCCCTGTGTCCACTGTTGCCCGGCTCTTTGCACGCAGAGGAGAGAGGGTTTCCCTTATGAATAATCAGGGACTGCTAAAAATCGCTGGTCCATCCCGTATGTTCTCATCTCCTTTGGAATCTGATAGTTGACATGGATTTTAGGGAAGGTTTATTCCTGTCCCCTGGTTTGACCAGCAAAAACGCAGCCCCAAAAGGGCATGTTACCCACGTGGGTTGAAAGCTGTCACAACCTCTCCTGCATCTGAGGTCAGAGACTTTGCAGCTGGGAACAGGGGCTACAGCACCAATGCTGGTCCTTCCTTTTGTCTTCTACATAATTTTAAAAGTAAAAATCGACCTGCTCCGTCTGGCTATTAACATTTCTATATTGCATTACATACAAAACTGAGGGCATTTTCTGCCTTGTGAAACGTTTTCTCGAATGGTCTGGATTCTTAATTGAGTCCTGACTCTTTTGAGCCCCCCAATATTGGGCCCCCCAGAATGAGAGGTGTACATGACCCAAGGGGCCCCCTTCCCAAGCCCACCTGCTCGTTCAAGCTCATGAAACTCAGGAAAGGTGCATGGAGTTTTGTGCAAAGTCCATACCACATTATAAATACGTGTGTAATGGGGTCTTTTAGTTTTCCTTTGTTTTTTTAATGAACGGAATAAGGTAGTTACACTTAGTAATACCCATTCACCAAAAGGAAAGGGGGAGGGTGGTTAAATCATTGTGTTTTTTGATGAATGGCTTGTACACCAAAAAATAAATTGGACAAACTGGCATAGAGCTCAGTGAACATGAAATCAGCTATTAGAAGAAAGCTTGTGAACAAATTCTGAGGCAGATATGCATCTTTTGATTAACGCCCTATCAATCATCCACACAGCTACCTTAGCTAAGTCTTGCTGTAATCATTCATGGTTGCTTTCCGAAACACTGGCAGAAACTATAGCGCTGCAGAAACAGAATATTATTAGTGATTTCTCCCTAACTTACTGTGAACAATGACTGTTTTCACCAGGTTTCTGCTCTCCTTTATTAAAGAAATACAATACAGAATGAAAGGAGAGTTCCTCCAAGCCCTGTGAAATTCTCCTAGGGTATTCTTAATGATATTCAGTCTTAAATGGGCAAGCTATTGTAATGCAGGGTTCTCTGAGGGAATAATAGTCATGTAAACCCATTGAAACCACCTTTTTATGGATTGTAGTCAAATGGGCAAAACGTGGAGTCACATTAATGAAGGGAGGATGTCTTCGGCGTTATTACTTAAAGTTGTTGAAATGATTTGAATTTTGTTATTGTAATTATTATAGTCTCAGTTAATGCGCTTAACAGCAAGAGTAATTAACCCACCAGATTGGGAAATTTGCATGAATTCTACCTTTGACTTTGCAAGAAACCCTGATTCTTTCTGGACCTTACACAGCAGGATGGAGAGAATATCTACGCATATATATATTTTTTTTCCCACTGAGTATTTTTTAAGGAAGAAATTTTCACAAATGCCATTACAGTGTTTCATGCATTTTTTTAAAGCCATCGGCAAATTCCTCGAGTGCGCTTCATTCTTTTAAGAGGATTGGATTCCTAAACTATGGTGGTGCAGAGAACGATTTGGCACTGCCTACTAGTCCAGAAATCTTTAGGTGATGGTGTGACTTCCTCAGAACTTCCTGTAGCCTGGGAAATACTCTGGCATAATGAAGTGGTGACAGGCATTAGCATGTATAATGGGCATTAATAGACACTTAATGCTCCTTAGCTGGCAGAGGGAGCGGATGCTTTCCCATTGGAATATTCCTCAATCAAAGCCCATTGATCACCGATTTCAGCCAGGAGAGGTTAATCCATCAGCTCCTGTAACCAGACGGCACTGATGGAAATTCTTTAGGTGGCATTCAGGATGAACCAAGCTTTCCATCTTTACAAACAAATGAGTGATATGACAAGCATGGTGTTCAAAACACATTTAACCAATTGATTTTCTTTCTTCTTGTAATAAGATCTGGAGACATATGAAAGCGTGCAGGGTAAGCATAGATGAAAAGAATTGCTCCATGCGCGGGAACATATGGGATGGGGAGCTGAGAAAAGTACTATAAAGCATGTAGTCACCCATCCTCTTTGTTATATAAAGTTTGTTATTGCAATAAATAGTTGTTATTGAGCCAATGCCTTTTGCTTCCGTTCTGCTGAATTTTATCTCAGGTCTGCGTGTCTGTGCCAACGCCCATGCATGTCCTGTCTAAGCCATCAGCTTTCTCTAGGAAGTTTCGAAATGTTCGTCCATCATTTTTACCTTCTAATTTAAATGCACAGCCCTGATACGATTTGGGGACAAAAAACTAGGTATAAAGGTGCGCTGGTCTCTGTGTCCCGTGTAAATGATGGTTTTCCCTTTATTTCCCCCCCGCAGCCCTGCCCTGAGCTTCACCTACCCTTCTGCACCCGTGTCTCTCCATATGCATCAGCAGATCTTAAGCCGACAGCAGAGCTTAGGCTCGGCCTTTGGACACAGCCCTCCGCTCATCCACCCTGCCCCAACTTTCCCGACACAGAGGCCTATCCCCGGCATCCCTACGGTTCTGAATCCTGTCCAGGTCACCTCCGGCCCTTCCGAGTCCTCACAGGTGAGAGAGACAGCTCGATGACCTGGTCTGTCTTGGGAATCGTAGAGGAAAGCCACGGGGCCACATCAGCTATGAATACGCACAGGCCAGTGGCATCATCACCGCTTCCGTCCTGCAGCCTGTGGTCCCAACCCAGGGCTGTCATCTTAAGATTTTGTGCCGTGTGTATGCTTCTCAAGAAACGAGAGCTTCTTCCACTAGAGTCATTTCATCCTTGGTGGAAAAGCAGGCTGCTTGATCGGGCTTCCCTCTGACCCTGTGCTGTCTGTAGCCCATTCAGTCAAAATACATCCCGTGAGCGGGTTGCTGCCATTCGGTCCCTTTCCCCTGCACTATTAGAGTTCGTTAAAGCCTGGATCCCAGCTCTTTTCCTCTAGCTTTAAAAAGCCCCAGGGAGTTGCTACTTACGAGTTAAACACAAAGAGCTGTCTCACGAATGTATATCCTGGCTTTGAAAATATATATGTATATTGGAGTATGATTGATTTTCAGTGCTGTGTTACTTTCTGGTGTACAGCAGAGTGAATCAGTTATACATATACACATATCCACTCCTTTTTAGATCCTTTTCCCATGTAGGTCATTACAGAGTATTGAGTAGAGTTCCCTGTGCTATACAGCAGGTTCTTCTTAGTTATCTATTTTATATATATGAGTGTGTATATGTCAGTCCCAATCTCCCCTTTATCCCTCCCTCCCCCTCTTTTCCCCTGGTAGCTATAAGATTGTTTTCTACATCTGTAACTATTTCTGTTTTGTAAATAAGTTCATTTGTACCGTTTCTTCAGTATATCCTGGCTTTGAACACATTTTCTGAACTCTGCTACCTGGAAATAGGAACCATATCTGTCATCATTCTAGTGCCAAAGAAGCTTGCTATTCTCGAATTGTGTGTGTGTTTTAGCTGTGGTCCTGCTCATTGATCAGAACTTAATTTTTGTCTCTGTCCCTGCCAATGTGACCCGCAGAACAAGCCCACGAGTGAATCCGCTGTGAGCAGCACCGGCGACCTAGTACATAATAAACGCTCCAAGATCAAACCCGATGAAGATCTCCCCAGCCCGGGGCCTCGGGGCCAGCAGGTGAGGGAGGCGCCCGGCTCTGGCTCCCTCCAGCCTGGCGTCTTTTCACAGCATTGGCTTGTCTACTGCGTTCTTGGCCTTGGGCGTACCCACACATGTAACAAAAGGCCAGGGCTGGGGTACAACTAGGTTCGTTTCTCCAGCTCAGAAGCAGACACACAAAAATGCAGGCAGCTTTGTAGGGTATAAACTGGAGTAAGTGGGTGGATGTGTTTATTGTTGACCAGGGATGTGAACAGGCTTCAGTCCTTGGCCTTGATCTTGGGCCTGACTTACAAGCTCCTGGCTCTCAGCCTGAACTGGGCAGACCAGGGATATTCCTTATAATGATCATGTTCTTATTTTTTCTTATTTTGCCACTTCTACTGGCCAGGAGACCCTGCATAGCCAGGAGGGATCCAGCGACAACTAACCTAACCTAGGGCTACTTAGATCCTTGTTCTTTACCCCAAGTCCTGAAAGGACAAGTTTAAAAATTCCAATCTTGTCTCTGCTGTTACTTAGATCCTGAGCCTCAATTTTAAAAATGTGTAGATTCGGACTTCCCTGCTGGCGCAGTGGTTAAGAATCCACCTGCCAATGCAGGCGACACGGGTCCAATCCCTGGACCGGGGAGATCCCACGGGCAACTAAGCCCGTGCACCACAACTGCTGAGCCTGTGCTCTAGAGCCCGCAAGCCACAACTACTGAGCCCGCATGCCACAACTACAGAAGCCCGGGCGCCTAGAGCCTGTGCTCTGCAACAAGAGAAGCCAACACAATGAGAAGCCCGCACACCACAACGAAGATTAGCCCCCGCTTGCCACAATTAGAGAAGCCCACGTGCAGCAACGAAGACCCAACGCAGCCATAAATTAATTAATTTAAAAAAAAAGAATGTATAGATTCTGCTCATAATCCTATCTTGTAGGTTCCCTGGGCCTGATATGGAGCTCAATGAGTATAACTCCCAGAGATAGGGGTTGGACGAGAGTCTGGATGTCCACAGAATCTGGACCTTGCAATGTTCAGGCTGCTTCAGCCCAAACCTGAGGGTGCTTAAGCCCACGTTTCCTTTTTAGGGAGCGCTTGGAAGATGGAATGAATGGGTGTCATGGGCTCTGAGAGCCATCCTTCTTCTTGCATATTGCTGGTTATGCCTAAACACTTGTATACAGCTTTTGCCATCTAACCCCAGATTAGATCCCGAATTTACACACTTAATCATCTCCCAGAATTCTGGAAATTCTTTGTCTTTTCATTTCTGCAAAGCTGCCTTAGAAGACTAGAAAAGACTTTACCGCCAAGCTTTAGATGCTGTGTTTCTTGGGCAGGGAGTGTATGCTTGGAGACCAGAAGGTGAGCCCAGAAGACATCATCCCTGTAAAAATCCACACAGTGCCTCTCATAGCCTCCAGTGGCAGGGCGAACAGAGTTAGAATTAGCAGTAAACCATTTCCCTGGATTCCAAAATAGGAGAATAAACCAATTAATATGCTGAAAAGAATTTAACCGAAAGACCAGTCTTTTGGATAAAGACTACATCACCTAGTTTAATTGCTTTTCTTAGGACATGACATCTTAGGTTGTTCTCTCCTTGGTATTCAGGACAGCAAAGTTTGGCCTCAATATCTTACCGACATTCTGGTTTGGACCATTGCCTTTAATCACAAGTTAACAACCTTCAGAGGTATATTGAGTAAATCTGAAAAAAATGCACACAAATGATTCCATCTTTGGTTTCTTCAATTCACAAAACCCAGTTGATAGACTTGGGCTCTATTTTATTTTCCCCCCAAAAAATTGCATCCGGAGGAAGACAAGCCTACATCAGGTTTTTCATTTCTCTTCTTTTTTTTTTTTTTTTTTTTTTTTTGCGGTACGCAGGCCTCTCACCGTTGTGGCCTCTCCCCGTTGTGGTCTCTCCCGCTGTGGAGCACAGGCTCTGGACGCGCAGGCTCAGCGGCCATGGCTCACGGGCCCAGCCGCTGCGCAGCATGTGGGATTTTCCCGGACCGGGGCATGAACCCGCGTCCCCTGCATCGGCAGACGGACTCGCAACCACTGCGCCACCAGGGAAGCCCCCCTTTTTTTTTTTAACTTTTTATTTTATATTGGAGTACAGTTGATTAACAATGTTGTGATAGCTTCAGGTGTCCAGCAAAGTGATTCGTTTACACATGTTCCCCTTTAGGTTGTTACATAATAGTGAGCAGAGTTCCCTTTCTCTTCTATCTGCCGTCCCGTTGTGTCTGATTTTGTCCCTCTTTTTCCTCCCTTCCCCACCCCTGCCTTTCAGGAACAGCCTGAAGGGACAACCCTGGTGAAGGAGGAAGGGGACAAAGATGAAAGCAAACAGGAGCCTGAAGTCATCTACGAGACAAACTGCCACTGGGAGGGCTGTTCTCGGGAGTTCGACACCCAGGAGCAGCTGGTGCATGTGAGTGAAGGGGGCTTTACAGCTACGTGACCTTTCCTGCGGGGTCAGCTCCCCTGACCCCATGCTGAGTCAAGTTTCTCAGCTAGCGGCCTAGCAAACTGGAGGGGGCTCGATGACTTTCTGAGAATAAAGAAAACTCGGAGGCACGGTGCTTGACCTGTTCAGTCAGCTAAAGCTGAGTGTAAAATTCAATAAAGTCTTCAAGAGAGAGTGTAATGACTCTGATCCCATAAGCGAGAAAACACTATTTTGAGTTAGCGACTTTGATGGTTATTGAGTAATAGTAAGCTGGACATGAATTATTATTAACCTTTTAACCAGGACCCAGTAACAATCGAAAAAAATCATAGAGGCGGGGGAGGTCCTTTTTCTCCCTCCTCCCTTCCTCTCCCCGACCCTCACCAGCTGAGGAGTCACCCATGATTTTAGGCGGCAGTTGGTACTTGCTGTGAGAAGTGGGTAATGGTTTGCGATAAGCCATTAGCACAATTTCTTGACTGGAAGCCAATCCTTGCGGGCCTCACAGTTCCATGGAAAAAGCAATATATATTTTAAAATGTGTCTAATGATGTATGTTTTTGAAAACTGCAATGTGGTCCGACTGAGAACCTCACCCCGCCTTCCCACACCAGATTCAGAACTCTTTCCCTTGCTCCCTTGCCAGTTATTTCAAATAATGCAGGGTACCCCCATCTACATACCTGATTAGCCCTGTTTCCTTGGCCCGTGCTTCATCTTTGTTTGGTACTTTCTCAGGCCAGTAGAGTCTCCCTGGCACATGGGGCCAGGAGCAGTTGAGATGGAAGGGCATTCGCATAATCAAGGATGAAACGATGTCAAAGCACAGGGTTGCATTAAGGCATTGGATGGTTTGCTATGTGTAGCCCTTTCATAAGCTTTAAATACGACAGCAAATCGGACAGAGTAACTTCCTCGTGACGCCCCCTGCCCCGTCACCTACACACACCATACACACCCCCATTCCATTCTCTTTACTTTTACAGTCACTTTTTATTTTTAGATGATCCATATTGCTTGATAACCCTCCTCCGTTTAAACACTAAGATTATACAATTCCTATTGGTTCTTATCCTCTAATATATGCCACATGCTGCAGTTACATTATAGTGTCAAATATATGGTTTGCCAGGTTTTGAGATCCATCATATACAGAATGTTTTGAGGGCTTAACATGACCTCAGGGTTTCCCCCCCATTTCTTTTTTGATCATGTCTCCTTGTAATAGTATAGAGAGAATTCTAGATTTCTCTGCACAGCAAGAAACTAAAAAGTCAAATGTTTTAAATTAAGGTACATTTCCAGATTTTTCCATGAACTTAATTTGATTCTTTCTCTTTAATTTGATGCAAGTGTTATTTTTAAGCCAAGCCTGATTTAACAGCCTTTTATTCTTGCTGATTGTTTTAATGGAAACCACAGACATTGTAACACTAAAGGGAAAAAAAAAAAAAGCTTGGAATTTTTCTTTTAATGTGGGGAAATAAACTCAAAGAGGAAAGAATGCCAAGAATACCCTCAGTGATAGAGTGAGTGAACACCGTACATGAAAAGAAGTGGTTGTACAAAACCTGCTGTCATAAACGAGATGCTGCTAGGCACTGCTGCTTGCCTTTTAAAACATCCTTCTGAGAGAGGACACGGTCTCATGGTGCCTTTTCTGTGGATAAGTCATTGCAGTTTCCAAGGAGTGCTGTGATTTTTGTTCAGCTGTTATCAAATGAGGAAGGAAATTCTAAGTCTACGTTTAAAAGAAATTGTGTTCCTCATCAGAGGCCAGTTTTGAGATAACATTTTTGGGGGTTGTGGTTATACCTTCACATTTTCCCTGCCTTATACGTCACATGAAAGCTTTTAAAAGACAGTGGATATTGCAGGTATTTGTATTTAATCTCAGTGGCAAAAGGTTTTAGGTAGGGATGATGCTTTAATAGAGAGATCTGAGTAGTTTTAAGGCAAGGCTGCTTAACCTGTCAACTAAATGGCCACCATGTTGTCTGCTTTATTATAAAAACTAGGAAACGAATTACATATACACCAGAATTTTTTTATTCCAAATTGGCAAGAAGAAATTTGTGTCAGGATTAGGAGAAAATCCCATGTATTATCTTTATGATATTAGTTTTAGTCTGAGATAAATTATATGAGTTAAGTAAACTTAGCTAAGTGAATTAAAACTTTTAACTTACAATAACATAAATAAAGATGCTGGTTTATATCACTTATTCTCTACCTTTTTACTCATCTGACGTGTAGAAATTCCAAATTTGTACGTGTAAATTGATTTTACTTCGCATGACAGACATATAAGTGCCTTTCTACTCACGGTGAATCTGGTGGCTTCAGCAGTGGCCTGGTATATTATTTTTTGTAGACTGAATGAATAGCTAGTTGAAATCCACCTAATTACTTGGGTGGCAGATGGAAAAAAGACCAGTGGCAAAAACCAGTTTTTTAAGAACAGAGGAAGCATGAACTATTTGCATTCCTATGACTCTCCTTGGAGAGAGGACATTTTGTGAATTAGTTGAATTTTCATGCTACAGACGACCAAGAGGCAAGGTGTTAAACCATTCTGATGCTCTGCCTTATTTATAGCCATGACCCATTCTTTTTCCCCCTCTTACAGTTAATAGAAAGATTCATGATTCTTCATGGTTGTCTATCTAGTGTCTGACAGTCCCGACTGCCTGCGAAAGCAAGTCACTATCTATAATTGATATCCTCCCGTGGAATAGGGTGCTGGCTGCAATTGAAGGGCTTTGCTGAAAGCTCTTAAATCCTGACAAGTTCTCCCCTTGTTCTGGTTCAGTCGCTGAGCTGCACGGTTGGAATTCCAGAGTCATTTGAACTTGGTGCAGAAGGGAGACATGTGTTTCGCATTAGCAAATCAGAGTTGAAGAGGAGAATTAGGGACCCGGCCGACTTTGCCCGCCAGGTAGTCTCATTTTCAGCGTAATGCACTCCGTGTTCTCTTGAAAAGATGACCCCATCCCATTACTGTCCGACAGATGGGCTAAATATTGCCTTTGCCTTCTCTTCTCCTCTATTTCAAGCCCCTGTCCTTCTCCCGTGGTGTGTTGATTCCAGGTTTTCTGTGGGGTCTTTATCACTGGGATGTTTAATTAATTTCTCTTCCCAGCAAGATAATTATAATTGGGCTTCATGACTCTCCAGCTAGTATTAAATTTGCCATAAATTTACTTCTATGCCCAGGAGCTAAGAAGACAGATGTATATTTTTGTTAGCTGGTTTTTTGTTGTACTTTGTCCCCTTTCTTAGTAGCAGTTAAAATAAGAGAGTAAGAAGGATATAGAGTACAAAAATTAATTAAAGTGCTTTCGATTAAGATGGAATTTATTATTGATTTGTCAAGATGCCAGCCATTTCTCTTCCCTTGACAGCTGGAAAGCGCATAGTCTAACATCTCAAAATAATTTGAAAAGTCCACACTTCCCCTTCAATTCCAAATGAATTAGATTCTCTTTTTTGCTGTCGTGCATTATATATATTCCAAAACGCACGACTCTTATATCTGATTCTGAAAGTCGTAGAATATCGGTTCGCCCAGTGTGGTTTCTGTTTTTGTTTTGTTTTGTTGGTTTAGCTTTTTTACTATGTAAAACAACTCAAATTCTGTCTGCTGGCCTTGCTTCTCACAGAGATGAGAAAGGTTTCCAAACCTTCCTGAGACCCATTTCCCTCTTGCATTCATTCTGTCCTGGAAGACAGTTCCAGCTTTGGCTCTTGGATGATTGAAAAATATCCAACATGCATTGCCTGCAGCCCAAGTTAGTCTCAGGTTCTTTGCTTCTGAATGGCATTGTGTGTACCACTGGTGTTCTGAGAGGCTTTTTAAGAAGAGGAGAAAGGAATACATGTGAAGAAAGAGGAATGTGTACCTCGGTGTGGGTCACCACTGCCAGGCGTGTAGTTATGCTTGAAAACATAACTGCTGGTATCCGAAAGAGTAAAAATAGTATAATCACCATAGCTAATGCCCACCTGTTTGCTCTGTCACTGTAATTCACTTAACTTCTATTACACCAACCCAACCCTTTCTTTCCGTTTAAGGAATAACACATATAATATTCTTTCCAAAGGTCTTTAAAAGATCAAATTATTTTTTACCAGTTTTATTCCCCATCCTGATCCCAGCAGAATAACCTTATCTGCAGGGAGGGCCTTGGCAGTTACACTGTGCGGGCTCTCGTCTCCTGCCTGTAGGGCCGAATGGCAGACAACATGAGAGGTGTTTATATTATCCCCCAGCTTCAACTGGGTGGCATGTACGTCGGTGTACTCCTTCATTTGTATCTTTTAAACGTGGTGTCAAAAATTCACCTTTTTGTACAATGATTAGCCACCTCCTTGGATTTTAAATGCTTTCATATGCTGCAAATTTTGATCTTTAAAAGCATGCTGAAGTTTCTTTTATCAGAAGAACACAGTTATAATCACCTTTGCTGCCATTTGAACACAAGTTCTATACATCGGCAGCATGAAAATGAAAGGCTTTCTTCTTAATATCATAGAGATTTAGATATAAAGGAAGCACATCTAATCTGCAAAGAACTGATGCATCCGTAGAAACACGGGAAAGTGTTAGGATGTGGTGAAGGCATTATTTTCATATTACTACCGTGTTCCCAAATTTGCATTTTAAATGTTTTCCAGCCAATTTTGATCCCTTTGCTAAAGTTGCATTGTATATCTTTACCTAAGAGAAAATGGAGTTTAAGATGTGATTTCTGCCTCCGATAAGAGGCAGAAATAGATTTGTGTGCACATAAAACCTAAAATGAATGAGTGAAGATTTTGATCTCATTTTCCCTACATCGAGTTGCTAGTTAATTTAGTGACTCTAATTATTTGGAAATAACTGCATGGAAAATGTAGACGAAGAACCACCAACTTCAAAGCCATCCTTTGACAATCGTGCCCCAAGGGTCACGTTCTTTTTCAAGTTACTGGCTAAATTGCACCTGCAGAAATTGTTCCCATAAAGACACTCGGGAGATTAGACTGAGTGGGGGGCACGGAGGGCTGTGTGGTCCACCAGTGAGAGCCTCCCGGCACCAGCGGAATTCTGAGTGGCAGCGCCATCTCTGCCCTGACCCTTGGGATGACCTCTCTGGAACCATTTGACCCTTTAGAACGTTATTTTCTCACTTATCATACTGTGAAACAGCCGTGAAAATAAGTGCCGTCCCTCACGTCCAAGGCCAAACAGAGATCACATGCAGGAGGCCTAATGAGAAACAGACAGAGGGTCTCAAAGAGGTTACTCGTCTCTTTGTTTTATGTATTTGTGTTTTGCAGGGCGGAGTGGGGGAGGGGTGGGGAGTGGCGCTGTTGGGTTTTGTGGCCTCTGTGTATTAGCTCTAAGGCTTATTTTATATTCATTGTTGCTGAACTGGGGTGTGCATTTGACCGAAGCTGGAGATCCCATTCTCTTCCCCCAGTGTGGTTCTAATGGATGGGACTTGGCTGAGACATTTCACCTCCTCCACCCTTGGTTTTAGTAAAAGCAAGGGAAGGGTTCAAAGTGGATCGTCCTTAGGCTAAGGATGGCAGGCAGGTTTCATTTCGGGTACAAACTTACTGGCTGGCAGTCACTTGGGGTGCTGAGCTGCGCTCTTCCCCACTTTCAGCTGCAGAGGCAGGGGGGTCAGGATGATGCGAAGCCTGCCATGGGCGAGGTTTCGCAGCAGACAGGTACTCACTATATGTTTTCCAAAGTCCTCCAACTCTGTAGATTAAGTGCACTTCAGAACAATGGTGGTTAATTTTTCTAGGGGGTGGTATGTTAATTACTTGAGCGATGATTGAATTATTAAAATTCTCTCTTTACTAATGCTCCTTAACCCATGAATGAAGAACAACAAATCAGTATTTTAAATAAGATATAATGGGTATCGAATCATATCTTAGTTACTTTCTTAAATTTGTTCAGCCGTTTTAGACCCCATGAAATATTTCATCAAAACCTTCATCCAAATAACTGTTTACTGCCTTTTGGGGAGGATTTTTCTATCAAAAGCTTTTTGATTGGTTCTGAATGATACTCTAGGTGAGATTCTGGATTCCGCTAATAATTAGTCCCCTGGAATATTCTGTATGGACGCAGTTTATACAAGAGAAGATGATGTCACTTCGGGCTGGGCTGCCTACCTCACTAAAGTTTACTTGCCAATAGCAGATCTTGCTGATACCATGTATCCTCTTGTTTGTCAGCAAAAGTATGAGCTGACAAACAGCAACTCACTAGAAGAGGGCCTGGGTGCAGCCTTCATGCTACCCACTGCCCCAGCTTTGCGGTGGGCACATGCTAGCGCGACTTAGACCAGAGCCTCCTGGAGTGGTCCTTCTCATTGGGAGGGGGAGACAAGGAAACATAAAAGCAGAGTAAACAATGAAAAGTTGGACCTAATGAAGCCATAGAGTGTAGTTGTGATTTTAGGGGCTCAGAAGAGGAAGAAGTGTATGAGGTGTACCCAGAAAGCCTTCTGGGAAACGTGGGAAATATGGTTAAGGTCAAAGCAAAGCAGACCAAATATGCAGGTCAGCTTTTGAGATATGATGACGATGGTGATGGTGATGATGATGGTGATGGTGATGGTGATGATGGTGATGGTGATGGTAATGATGATGGTGATGACAATGGTGGTAATGGTGATAATGATGGTGATGGCAATGAGGATGAGGATGGTGACAATGAGGATGATGGTGATGATTTTGTAAGAAGAAATAGCACCTTATCTGAATGAAAACTTTGGCTTACCACTGTTCTCCTGCTATGGTACAATGCACTGCGTTTCAAAGCTGACAGACCTGGGTTCAAAACCTGCTTTCCACACTAGGCATGTTACATTCCTTCTCGTGAAACAAGAATAATAATAGTATTTACTTCATAAAACAGTTGGGGGAATTAGCTTAAAAATTATGCTCAATAAAGTGTTAGTGATTCTCCATATAAAAGTGAAAAGTGTAAAGGTATTTACCAGCTGCTAAGTTCATGCGTGTTGCCTATGAAAACATGGTTTAGTCTGGTATTCGGGCAGTGTTTGCGTTGGCATGTCACCATGAAATGAATAACTGCATAAAGATGCTGACCGGGCCCCCAGTTCACGAAACCTAGGAGAGAAGGGCTGGAGAAGTCCCTGGGTCCCTTCCTTGTACTCCAGATCCCTCACTGGACTTGCTTGTGCTGTGTTGAGATTCAGAGCCTCATCCTGTTATGAGTTCAATTGTGCTGACATCCTTCTGAAAGTTCTCCTTAGTGGTTGCCCTAAAACGAGGCTCCCCAACCTGGGTACACGGGGGCAGGGGGTTCTTTGGTGTGTGGACACTCCTCTTCCTTGTAGGACTGTTAGCAGCGTTGCTGACCTCTGGCCACTAGATGCCGGGAGCGCCCCTCCTCCTTTTGACAACCAAAAGTCTCCAGACATTGCCAAATATCCCCTGGGAAGGGAGAATTACCCCCAGTTCTGCTCTAATCTTTCCTCTTGCAGTGTGGGAAGAAAAAAGCAGCAAAAATTTAAAAAGTATATTTGTGATTAAAGATAAATTTTCTCCTGCTTAAATGTACTTTAGAATGTTCAGATTAAAAAGAAAACATAACCTCATTAAACAGTCTCCAGCAAAAGACTATATGTATTATATATATATTTATAAAATATATATATATACACATTCTATATTACATTTATAGATATTTTGGGTGTGCATGTGCACGCATGCATGTGTGTGCATGTACATGGGGTGTGTGTGTGTGTGTGTGGTGTGCATTAATTAGCAGAACTTAATTTTAAAACCACATTTGCTAAGGTTAGGCACACACAGTAGTTCTCAGGAAGTCCCATAACCAGCCAAGCCCTTTGTCTTGGTGGAGAAATTCCATCACTGTTTTTCTTTTTTTTGCAGACCGAGGGAAGTCACTCAGACTTCAGCTTCTGAGACCATGGCAAGCAGGGTTGGAGATCAGGCTCCTGCTTTGACATAAAACAGAGCTCAAAGAACAGAAAGCAATTTTCTAGTGCAAGGACTTTTTGAAGATTCAGAGACATTTAGGCTTTTCTAAGATTAGCTAAATACTGCCATAGATGGATTTTTTTTTTTCGTTTCTAGAACGATTAGTGTTGGCAAGAGAAGAGAACTGTAAGTGGCATATTCTCAAAAGACTATGTATAGGCCAAGGCCTTAAACTTAAGCCATCCCCAGCCCCCTAGTTGACAGTAAAACTAGCATTAATCAGTGAGTGAGGGTGTGGAGAGAATATTGGATGGTGTGTTGGAGATTTATCTTTTATCCCTACATCTGCCAAAAGTTATTTCTGACTTTGAGTAAGTCACCCTACAACTTCCATCATTAGTTTCTCATCAAAAATGGAGATAATATATCTATCTTATTTTCCTCACAAGTTTTTTTAATTTTTTGTTTGTTTGTAAGGATAGAATGAGATCATGTAATGGAAGTGCTTTGTAAACTCTGAAGCATTATGCAAGTATAAGGAAGGATAGAATCCATGAGAAGTAGCATTAATAAACCTAACTAATTGAAGAATGGAGAGATTAAGGAGACTTTTCACCAGAATAAAAAAGTTTATAAGTATGTTGGTAATTCAGTTGTGCCCTCTCACCTCTGTAGGCTGTTGATCTTACCTGCTACAATACATCATCACCACCTAGTGGCTGCTACACAAATTGCAGTCATAGTGTTGAGAAGAATAAAGCCTCATTCACGTCAGACCTATGGACTTCAGGTTGAGGTTGATACACCTTTTTATGTTTATCCCTTTGAGTAAGGAGAACATACAGGGCAGGATGTTCAGGAAGAGGTAGAGCAGGCTATTGGGAAGACGATAGATGTACAGGCAGAGCAGTGGGAAGACAAGTCAAGTGAAGGTGCAGAAGAAGGACTGAGAGGGCTTCCCTGATGGCACAGTGGTTGAGAGTCCGCCTGCCGATGCAGGGGACACGGGTTCGTGCCCCGGTCCGGGAAGATCCCACATGCCGCGGAGCGGCTGGGCCCGTGAGCCATGGCCACTGAGCTTGTGCGTCCGGAGCCTGTGCTCCGCAACAGGAGAGGCCACAACAGTGAGAGGCCCGCATACCGCAAAAAAAAAAAAAAAGAAGGACTGAGAGAAAGGTCTTGTGGAGATCAGATCTGAACATGGTCTTGAAAAGGAAAGTGGATTTAAATAGGGAAAGACCATTGCAGGGAGGAGCTGGAGCTTCCATGTGGAAAAGACAGTAGGAAGAGGTTAATGGATGCAGAATATATGGGAGAATTTTATCTATGAGTGGGTTATACAAGGCTGGGGTTTTGGACACTTCTTGGGGTCAGAAATATAATTACAAAAGGATTCGTTCTGTGCCTTTGGACTGAAAAGTGGTAAGTAATGCAGTTGTGTTAGAACCACGTGTATCTGGAAGGCAGAGGGTAGTGGGAAGTAAGGTTATGGAACAGAGAAGCACCATTTCATGGGTGCCCTGACTGCTAGATTAGCAGTCTGACTTATATTCCAGATGGAGTAAGGAGACTCGATGCTTCTGATGAGAAAGTCTGAGCCCGCGTGAGCTTTAATGAGGGCTGAGCTTTGCACAGCTGTATCTGAAGAGGGCAAGGGTATGAGTCGGGCAGGGCCGGAAGTGAGACTCAGAAGTGGGAATTGTTTTAACTTATTTTTTTTAAACCTGAGAGTAGAGTTCGGAGATGTTTCACAGTTATGGTTTTCGTAGCTACTGTGGGCGTGTAGACGTTGTTCAGAGATCAGTTCGAAGTTTCCAGTTGCTGACTGGGCACCTGGGAGGTGGTTTTGCCCATGAAACGCCTGTCTCTTATGTGAGTGGACCAGGTTCATTACTTAAACCTCCCAAAATCCTGCTGTCTCTCTTAGAAGTAGATTGACCAGGGTTGTTGGGAGAGTGACCTCTGATGACTTTTGGAAGATGCCTCCTGTGGTGTTAGTCAAGTTTTTAGCACCCAGGTAGTGATGGTTTTATTGCTACTATTATCAGTCTTCTTTCTTTGCTGTATTGTTTTTCTCTGTGCCTTATTTTCTGGTTATGGGTACATGATCTCAAGTTCTGAAAATGTCTTTCAAGTCAGGAAAAGGAAACTCTGCCAGCCCTCTTCTGTCAGCTTCAAAGGATTTGGGGGTGGGAGATCTCTTTACACACCTGGTCCAGCCCTGTCGCACCTGCTCCCTCCATTCCACCTTGAGGGACCTCGGTTTCTTGGGTGTTACCTTCAGCAAGTGTGATGTGTCCCAAGGAACCAAGCTGTCTCTCCAGGATGAGCAGGAGAACCCTGGCTCAGGAAGAGCAGGTCTTCCCCAGCATCCTTCCCTGGGGGTAGTAAAAGTGTTCACCCTTCCCTCTCCTGGACCACTTGGCCAGAGATGGTGCAGTTCCTACCGGCCAGATAAAGCAGTCAAACTGCAAAGAAAACACAGCTCTCCTTGTATTCTCCTTGTGTTCAGCAGAGATAACTTTGCTGGAGTTTCAGTACTGAGTCATTTGGCTTGTGGCAGGAGCTTTAATTGCTAAAGTGCAGATTTTTTTTTTTTTTTCTTGATCAAGAAGGGATTATTCTTGTTATCAGTCCAGAGCATCTTATTTCAAGATGAAAAGCCTTTACTGAATTACAGATGTACGTTTGTACAAAGCTTTTCGGCGATTGACAACTCAAAGAGAAACTATGATTTATTAGCCTATAATGGCTAACCCTGAGCTATGGTCTAGGTCCTCCCGATTTGTGAAATTGCCTAATATGAACTGCCTTTTATGCCGTTCAAGCCTCAGGTGACTCAAATAAATGTAGAGTCTCCATTACAGGATCTGTTACGGAAGAGGGAAAAAGAAAAGCAGGGGAGGGAGGCAAAAGGAGAGAAGTGGCTTCTAAAATTCATCTTGGTGGTGCCTTTTACAGTAGTTTGGCTGATAAGCTGACAGAGGAAAGATTAATAACGAGGCTTGTCGCTATCAGTACCTGCTTGTCGATTCTCTGTAACAGGGCTGTCTGTTCAGCATGGAAATTATTGATTAAATAAAAATTGCTATTAGATTGTGATGTGATCCATAATCACAAACAATGGTGGACATTCCTCTTTTAGATCCTCAGCCATGCATCAAGTTGTTTCTTTTTTTCCCTTGCTGTAATTTGTATCGCACTGACACTTGAGCTCATTAGGACTAGTCTTTCTGCTCGGAGGCAGGAAAGCACAGGCATGTGCATACCGGCCAGAGCGGGCCGGAGGATGGAAGGACCATTCTGGTCAGGGGCCTGGCCAGTTCATCCACTGGGCAGCAGCAGGGTTTTTGTTTGTTTGTTTGTTTAACTCTCTTTTTTAATTGTGTTAAAATGCACGTAACATAAAATTTACCATTTGACCATTTTAATTTAACTTTTTTCTAGTTTTCCTGAGGTATAATTGAAGTACAAAATTGTATATGTTTAAAGTGTACAACATGATAACTTGCTATACATATGCGATGTGAAATGATGAACACAGTCAAGTTAATTAACACATCTGTCACCTCACAGAGTTACCTTTTATTGTGCTGTGATGAGAACACTTAAGATCTACTGTCTCAGCAAATTTCAAGTATACAATAGGGTATTCCTAACTCTAGTCACCATGCTGTATATAGATCCTCAACTTACTCATCTTATAAATGAAAGTTTGTACCCTTTGACCAGCATCTATTCATTTCCTCCACCCACCCCCAGACCCTGGCAACCATGACTAATACTGTTTCTATGAGTTTCACTTTATTTTTTATTTTTTTAAGATTCCACATGTAAGTGACACCATACAGTATTTGTCTTTCTCTGTCTGACTTATTTCACTTAGCATAATGCCCTCCAGGTTCATCCATGTTGTCTCAAATGGCAGGGTTTTCTTTTTTTAATGGCTGAGTAATACTCGTTTTTGGAGGAAGCTCCTTACCGTTTTCCATGATGGCTGTACCAATTTATATTTCCACCAATAGTGCACAAAGTTTCCTTTTTCTCCATTTCCTCACCAACATTTGTCATCTCTTGCCTTTTTGATAATAGCTATTCTAACAGGTGTACGAGTATATCTCACTGTGGTTTTGATTTGCATTTCCCAACGATTAGTGATGCTGAACACCTCTTAATGTACCTGTTGGCCATTCGTATGTCTTCTTTGGAAAAATGTCTAATCAGATCTTTTTAAATTGGATTATTTGGGGTTTTGGGGTTGGTTTTTTTTTTTTGCTGTCAAGTTGGATGACTTCTTATTTTGGATATTAATCCCTTATCAGATATGTGGTTTGCAGTTTTTTTCTCCCATTATTTAGGTTGTGTTTTCATTTCGTTTCCTTTGCTGTGCAGAGCTTTTTAGTTTGATATGCTCCCACTTGTTTATTTTTGCTTTTGTTGTCTGTGTTTTTGGTGTCATATCCAAAAAAATCATTGCCAAGACCAATGTTAAGGAGGTCTTTCTTTCTGTTTACTTCAAGGAGCTTTACAGTTTGGGATCTTGAATCCATTTCAAGTTTTTTTTTTTTTTTTTTCTATTTCTGTGGGAAATGCCATTGGAATTTTGATAGGGATTGCATTGAATCTGTAGGTCACTTTGGGTACTATGGCTGTTTTAGCAATAGTAATTCTTCCAATCCAAGAACAGACTCTCTTTCCATTTATTTGTGTCTTGTTTAACTTTTTTCATCAAAATCTTACAGTTTTCAGTGTACAGATCTTTAACTTCCCCCTTTAACCCCTTTTAAATTTATTCCTAGCTATTTTATTGTTTTTGAAACTCTTGTAAACGGGATTGCTTTTTAAATTTCTCTTTCAGGTGGTTCATTGTTAGTGTGTTAAAACACAACTGATGTTTGTATGTTGATTTTGTTTCCTGAAACTTTGCTAAACTTGTTTATTAGTTCTCACAGTTTTTTGGGTGGACTTTTAGGGTTTTCTATACATAAAATCATGTCCTCTGTAAACAGAGACAGTTTTCCTTCATTCCTTCCGATTTTGATGGTTTTTATTTCTTTTTCTTGCCTGATTTCTCTGTCTGGGGCTTCCAGTACCATATTGAAGAGAAGTGGTGAGAGTGGGTGTCCTGATTGTGACCATTTTAAAGTGTGCAATTCAGTGCCATTCAGCACATTCACAGTTTTGTGCAGCCATCGCCACTACCTAGGTCCAGAACATTCTCCTCACTGCAAAAGGGAACTATACCCATTAAGCAATCACTGCTCCTTCTTCTTCCTCCACAGCCCCTGAAAACCACAAATCTACTTTTTGTTTCTGGATTATTTGCTTATGCTGAACACTTTGTATAAATGAAATCGTATAATATATGATCTTTTGTGTCTTCGTTTTACCACTTAGCAGTGTTTTCAAGGTTCATCCACGTTGTAGCACGCGTTAGTGCTTCACCCCTTTTTATGGCCGAATCACGTTCCATTGTCTGACTATACTACCTTTTGTTTATCATCCTTTTATCTGTGGAAACAATTTGGATGTTTTCCACCTGGTGACTACTGTGTTCTTAGGAGCATTCGTTTTTCATTTCAACCTTTATTTTCACATCTTTCAGGTGTATTTCTGCGATTGAGACTGCTGGCTCATATGGTAATTCTATGTTGAATTTATTTGAGAAACCGCCAAGCCTACGGCAGGTTTTACGCTGTCTTGCACAAGCTCTGCCTTCTCGGGGGGTTTGACCTCTGACCTCTAACCTCATGAGCCCCTTGGATGTACTCATTATCCTGTCCTCACCCCCACCTCCCCACCTTGCCTGGGGGCTCTGCCTACCCTCCCTGGGCTGCAGGCTCAAGCTGGCTGTCTGGGTGCTTCTCTCCAGAGCGACTGGTGGCTCTACCCTCTGTGGGCACGTGGGCATCACTCAGCAAAAAGGACCATACATCTACTGTCACCACTTTTCCCCCCAAAGGGGTGGGACTGTTTTGGACAAATGCATAGACTAAATATTCAGAGCATTAGGTCATGTGGGCTTGGCCAAACAAAATAGACGGACAGGTTGGCCAAATTTTATATTTAAAGGGGGATTCAGATGAGGTTCTGTTCAGGGGGAATGACCATAGTCCTTTCACAGTAGCTTGTTTGCAGGTTCATAGCTGGATATTAACTTTATTTGTTTTTTGTGGATATTAATTTTATGATCACTTCTAAATGTAGAATCTTAAAAACGACCTAACCCACTCCCTGCCTTTTTTTTTTTAACCAAGTACAGTGAAGTCTAGAAAGGGTAAGGACCTTATCTAAGGCCACGAAACTGGTTAGTGAGTGGCTTTGCTACCAACTCATTTGTTCACTCATACACGAATTCGCTTGTTTTAAATGGTTGCTTGGCACATATAATGAAGGTCTGGCCTTTAGACTTCCTAAGCTATTAAATTTATGCATTCTACCATCCCCCACTTCACTCACCTCACCCCTGCCCCCAACACACAGTCCACCTCTGTCTGTCTGTCTATCTGTCTGTCTCTCTCTCCATTTTCCTCTTGCAGGGGAAAGCTACCCCCAACACACACACATTTACTGCAAGTTGGAAACCACTGAAAGTAAATATAACTCTTCATCACAAACATCAGACCCCTTTAATCGAAACAGAGGTGAAAGTCAGATGCCCATCTAGGGCTGATCATCTTGACTCGAGATAAAACTCATGCACTCATCCAAAACATGCATTTGTCTTTTGCTTGAGAGAGAATATGTGTGATTGATTATATTAAGCTTAGGACTGGAAACAACACTGCCAGAAGGCAGAACTTTTGGAACATGAAACCCCAAGCTGTCTGTCAGCACTCCCACCCCGCATTTCTGCTGTTGTTTCCTAGTTTTGCTTTAAGCTGTGGCCCTTCACATGGACAGAGGCAAGGATGGGACTTCTCCAGGGTGGAAACAGCCAGCAGGACAGTCCCTTGGTACCAAGGCTCAGTACCAGCTACAGAGGTGCTACTCAGACTGGACAGCCAAGCTTCCTGATGGGCCTGAATAAAGAGAATGAGGCCCTGGAGGGGAAGCGAATACAAGACAGTTGGGGGTCACCCAAGAAAGCCCTTCTGACTGAGTAACCACAACTTCTCAAAGAAAGCAGGCACCAAGTGTGCAAAGTATAGATCCCAATGGAATTCTTTGATAAAGTTAGACTTTAAGTCATCCATACAAAAGCTAGAAAGACAGTGCATACGTGGAGACAAGAAAGAGGTTTGGCATAGACATATCTGACCCACCTCCAATCCAGTGGCTGGTGGGCAGGTTGAGGGCCTCAAAAGGGCTTCTGTGGAATCTGGGGAAGAGGAGGCGTATTCCTTGGAACTCATGGTTTAGAGGTGACACAGGGCTGTGAAAGCAAAACAGCTCATTTTCTAGTTTGCTCTTGCCTTTGTGTTCATTTGAATGAACATGCACTTGGGACCGGGAACTAAGGGTACATCAGCGATTCCCACGAGGCCTGTCCTCTGGGGCTTCCCATCCGAAATGGGGGACAGCAGGAAAAAGAAGAAGAGTGCCCATCCAGCTGAAAAGGGATGAAGATCATGATTGGCAAAGGGGATCAGAAGCCGGCTGAGTGACAAAATCTCTCAAGCAGAGAGGTTTCTCCGATGCCAGGGGACTGAAGTTCATTACACATGGAACCAGGAACCAATATGAGACATTTTTGAGCAGCCACAAAAAAGTGGGTGACGGGCTGGGAGATTGAAGTTGGTGATATCATTCTGTACTTTCAAAGAGGGCAAGAGAATGAATTCTGAAAATGACAGGCGGAGGATGTCGAGTCAGTGCTAGAGGAAACTATATTTTTATTGTTAAAAGTTTTTTGTCTTATCACAAGATGAAATAGTAATCACTGGGACCCTCTGGGATCACCAAGAAAAACATTGCACTGGACTGGGCTGATGTTTTCTTTGGCAATTTTGTTAGGCTGGTTGGCCACGAAAATGCAGTAAATACATGTTGGGACCTCAGCAAAACATTTAATAAGCACCTTTGGCCAAGACAGAGAGTGATGGTTGCACTAAGCAGCAGTTAAGAGATGTAGTCACTGGGCTTGCCCCCAGCCCTGTTTTGCTTAACAGTTTGATGTTTGTTTCCAGGACGAAGTCATAGAAGGCAATTATCATCAAAGTTGTTGATGAGGAATTTTCAAATCCAGTTACTGACTGAATCAAGATCCTCAAAGATCCTCAAAACACTGAAATCACTCCAAGGAGATTTAAAATGATGATAATAAGATAGGTCCTTTAATGAACTCTAAGTTCACTTTTACTAGACACTGAGATTTGCCCCCAAAACTAGCTCATGGGATTCTCAACTACAGAAACAGAAGTACACTTTATTAGAATCACGCTCAAATTGTTTCAGGAAAATACCACTTAGCTCAGCATTCCGATTTCTAAAGATAATACTGATTGGATCAAGCAGAAATAGACCCAAACATGCCCTGTTAATAGTGGTTGATAGAATCAAGGAAGAGAGATTTGGGGGTTTCAGGTGGACAGAGAGAGCTGGGGGCATGGTAACCGCCTTCAAGTATTGGTGGGTGGGTTGCCATCCTGTAGAAGGTGGATCTGATTTTTCCCTGATGCATAGAAACCATAGGGACACAGATTTAGGGTTCATATAAGGAAAACTAATTTGACAATAAGAGCTGGCCAGAATGCTACCCCAGGAAAGAGAGAGCTCCTGAACTCAACCTTAGGTATTTAAATTGGACACCATTGGGTGTGGAGTGTTAGGAAGGTCATTCAGAGCTTCCCTGGGTTCTGGACTAGATGAATTATTCGTCCTTTTAAAGCCTGAGAGAAATTGTTTTATTTTTTTAGACATTTCCTGAAGCCAGTCATGTGCTGTGTTCAGAGGAGGAATGGGTTGGTATTTGTTCTTAACTAAGAATTAATGAAATCATCTCAGTTTTAGACCAGTTCTAACAGTCTTCCCTCTCTATTTATTCCAAGCTTTTCCTTTCCTTACTTAAAAATATTTTGTTATAAAACATATTGCTAAGTAGTAAAATGAATTAGCTGGACAAAGCACTTGAAAGCTGAACCTTTGAGTTCCTCAGATAACAAACTCAGGATAAGAATTTGTGGAGTCGTCAGGCCAGAGAGTTCCCTTGTATTCCAGAACTACCTCTAATCCAAAACTTCTTGGAATTTTGGGGTTTTTTCTCATTGTGTTTTAGTATGACTAGTCCTGCTGTGATTATTATTTATGAAAACTTCCCGTAGAATTTTCTTTAGAAATCAGTCTTGTGTGCTGCGTACTTTTAGATCACATCCATTTTTTTTTTCTGAGATACTTTCAGATAAAAGCGTTAGTGCTAAGGCCATTAACATGGAAAATCATCAAATGTGTTTTGAATACTAGAAAAGGAATTTTTTTTCCTCAAAAAATACCTCGATTCCCTCTCGGATTTGGACTGTGCCTCTGTGGCCTGAGTCTTTTGCAACATGAAGGATATAAAACTTAGCCTGATCGTTCAGTGTTGGCATCCTTTTTTTTTTGTCCAGACTGCAGTCCGTATCAGAGTAAGTCCCAGTTTTGTCTTTGTGTTTTTTGCAAGCACGCAAGAGATTACATAACACACTTGAAATTTTCTGCTCTTTCTCATCCTTTCTGTTGTGTAGCAACAAACAGCTCTTGCTGGGTTCTGCTTTTCTCCTTTTTTTCCTCTTTTTTTTTTTTTTCTTTAATTTCCTTCCTGCACCTCATTATCTTGATGATTTATTTCACCCATCACCTGTGTTCTGGGCAGAGCTAAGGCATCTGCGGGGATGTTGATTGCTCCTCAGTAGCTAACCGGCCCTTCGTTTTCCTCCTTTCTTTGTGAATCAAGAGATATGGATGACCCCTTCATTTTGAGGGGCTGAGCTCAGAACATCTGGACGATTCCCATTAGTGTGTTTTTTATTTATTTATTTATTTATTTATTTATGGCTGTGTTGTGTCTTTGTTGAGGTGTGCGGGCTTCTCACTGTGGTGGCTCCTCTTTTTGCGGAGCACGGGCTCTAGGCACGCGGAGCACGGGCTCTAGGCTGTGGCATGCGGGCTCAGTAGTTGTGGCTCGCGGGCTCTAGACCGCAGGCTCAGTAGTTGTGGTGCACGGGCTTAGTTGCTCCGCGGCATGTGGGATCTTCCCGGACCAGGGCTCGAGCCCGTGTCCCCTGCATTGGCAGGTGGATTCTTAACCACTGTGCCACCAGGGAAGTCCCCATCAGTGTGTTTTTAATCATCAGAAATTCCTGAAAAACCTTAAGAAATTAAGAAATTAGTAAAAAGAACCAAATCAAAATGAACCGTTTTTTACCTAAAGTACTAAGAAAATATGAAATGCACTTACCAACCACTGTTTTCATGGCCTTCCCCTTTAGGGGTCCAAGCATCAGTAATTTCTCCCCTGAGGAACTTGGGGGCCATCTGTTTGGTCCACTTGAAGGGACGGATGTTTTCTTTGGAATCGTGTGTTCCAACTTGGGAATAAACTGAAATGACCCTGGCTGCCAAAATCTGGAGGTTCAGTCCCTGTCGGGGCTTTTTAGGCCCGCCCTCTAATATCTGCAGGAGTACAAATAGGGGCTCACATGCTGTGTACCTCAATACTTAGCAGCTGTAAGTCAAACTAAGAAACAGTTCAGTAAAATATTTTATACTTTGACCTGGTCTAACATGTCGTCCGAACAACTGGGAAGGCCAGATTTAAGAGAGGATTCTGAGTCCTGTGCCAGGACGTGGTGGCCCAGGGATGACTGTCTCCCACCCCCACTTCTTCCCCCCTCTGGCTCTGGAGAGGCATGGATACTTCCACCTGCTGGTCCAGACCCCATCCCTATCCCCCCCAATAGCTAGCCTTTGGTCCGGGGACACACATACTTGGGAAGATGGCATGGTTTGTCTTCCGAAGGAGGGACCCCAAGAAGGGTCCTGTCCAGATGTGAGAATCAGGCTCAGAGTCTGTTTGTGTAGGGAATTCCAGAATCCCAGGATCTAGAGTGTGGTCCAGAAGAGGCACTGGGCTCCATTCAGGCCTCTCTGACTCTTCTTCCTGGGGGATAGGTGTTCGGCCGGAACAGGCTGGAACCAGACCCTCTGAAGAAGGGTTGCTGAGTCTGGTCTGCAGACCAGCGGCCAGTTCATGGACTGTCCCTGGTCTGTAGGGAGATGAAGAAACTGGGTGCCAGGTGGAAATCAGAGCACCTCTTCCTCCATGGACAGCATATTGCTTCAGGGCTTCCCTGGTGGTGCAGTGGTTAAGAATCTGCCTGCCAATGCAGGGGACATGGGTTCGGGCCCTGGTCTGGGAAGATCCCACATGCCACAGAGCAACGAAGCCCGTGCGCCACAACTACTGAGCTCACATGCCACAACTGCTGAGACCCCGGCACCTAGAGCCCGTGCTCCACAACAGGAGAGGCCACTGCAATGAGAGGCCCACGCGCCACGGCGAGGAGTGGCCCCCACTCCCCTCAACGGGAGAAAGCCCACACGCAGCAACGAAGACACAACTCAGCCAAAAACAAACAAATAAATAAATAAATATTTTTTAAAAAGAGCATCTTGCTTCCAAAAAATGTTAGTCGAACTGAGCAGCATGCTTCGCCAGTCTACTCTCAGACACACACACTTTGTCTTCATCCTTGAGGAGTTCTCCTGAAAGCCCTGGGCCCCCTAGGGCCTTTCTTGGCTGAGTCTAACGCCAGCCCTGCTCAGTGATCTTGGCTTCTTCTGGTCCCTCAGGTCGTTTCTGGGCTAAGAGTCTATGATATCTCCTGTATTTTCATCTCCCTGGATGCCTTACATCTTCCCTTCTTTCCCTAGTAAAACTCTGTAAGTAGGTAGAACTTCTCCCACCCTCGTGAGTCCGGAGCCTCACTAGAGCTGGTAGGGGACTTGGGAACCTGCATTTCTAACCAGCTCCTGGACAAGCCCTGCTCTGCCCTGCCGCCTCTGGCTCTGGAGCAGGTGTGCCACCGGGGCTGGGGGCTTGGGGGGCAGGAGAGCCTGGCCCCCTGGGCTGTGTGGCTTAGAGCTCTGGTCCCTTACACACTTTTAAGTACAGGAGAATCTGTATTTTAGTGTAGAACCTGCTTAATTTATTAAGTTCGTTTTGCGATTGACATATACACACTACTTACTATATTTAAAACGGATAGCAACAAGGACCGACTGTATAGCAGAGGGAACTCTGCTCAGTAATCTATAATCACCTAAATGGGAAAAGAATTTGAAAAAGAATAGATACGTGTATATGTATAGCTGAATCACTTTGCTGGACACCTGAAACTAACCCAACATTGTTAAGCAACTATACTCCAATATAAAAGAAACACTAAAAAAAAAAAAAAAAACAACACCTCATTTTGTTCTCTTTTGAGGGGTGACACATTCAAATGAGATGTTAGTGGTAAAACAATTAGCTTCTTTATGGTAGAAAAGTGCATGAGATTTGATTCTAAGAGCTGTAGCATCCTTTGGCCATGCTGAACTCGGGGCTCCGAGAAGGAAGTGATTTGAAGTATCTGCTTCCTCCTGCCAAAATTGCCTAATCCCCCTCTCTTCTGCACCCCCGTCCCTTCATCAACTCTTTTCACCAACTGGAGCCTCCCAGCTGACTCGACTTTGGAGACTAGAGATGAGCAGCCAAAGGGAGAAAGAGAAATTGAACAGGAAGCTGGAGAGGTAATAAAATAAATGTCCTTGCCTTCAACCCACATCCTCCCTTCCCACCCTGGTCAGTGGTTTGTTGGGCCAGAGCCTAGGTGGATGGCGTCTCCATGACAGACACGAGGAAGCCCCTGGGGAGTAAGCAGCCCTTTTCTAGAGCCGGGTGTCGGCTGCTTCCTGCCAAGTGTGCAAAAGACCAGCCCTGTCCTTGCCCCGCGGGCCCAGTGGAAGTTTAAAGTGCTTCTCCTGGGGTGAGTTCTTGGTCCTTAGGCACCATCCATCCATGTGTATAGGCCAAAGAAATAACCAGGGCAGTGCAGGCATACGATGGTGTCCATTCGAGTCTTGTTAATGCAGCGAACAATTACAGAGGATGATGATGGCTTAGGTCTCCAGCATTTTATTTTGTTCTCAAAGTTCCCAGCTTCACTGGAAGTCTTCATTCCAATACACTCATGACTTTTGCAGACCTGTCATTTGGATCTTGGGATTAAGGCCTTTGTCTGTACTCGTAAAACGCTATAAAGCTGCTGGCCTCTATAGATGCATTTAAACTCAAAGAATTCATCAGTTCCAACATGCTGGAAGTTTCTTTCCAAATGTTTTAATTGCAATGCAGTGTAAAATGTAAGAGAGTTTGGGGAGGTAATTAAACATATACAATTAATGTAGTGTCTAATGGCTCTTCTTATTAATTTTCACAGCCCAAATACTGTTTTTCCTTCATATCCTTCCTTCATATCCAGCCCTGTGCACTCCTTTGCTATTAATCATACACCAGGGCCACAACATCCACAGGACCTTTGCACCTGCCATTCCCACAGCTGGGATTAGTCTTCTCATAGAATCCACAGACCTTCCTCCAAGCCTCTGCTGAAGTTCTCATAGTATCGAACAGGTCTCCCCTGACCAGCTTGTAGAAAATGACTCATATGACCCCTCCATCACTCCCTTAACCTGCTTTGTAACTTTTTACATATTTCATAATCTGAAACATTACTTTTTTAAATTAAAAAATAAAATTATTGAAGTATAGTTCATTTACAATGTTGTGTTAGTTTCAAGTGTACAGCAAAGTGATTCAGTTATACATATATATATATATATTATTTTTCAAACTCTTTTCCATTATAGGTTATTACAAGATTTTGAATATAGCTCCCTGTACTATACAGTAGGTCCTTGTTGTTTACCTATTTTATATTTAGTAGTGTATATCTGTTAATCCCAAACTCCTAATTTATCTCTCCCCTGCCTGCCCACTAACCCCTTTGGTAACCATAAGTTTGTTTTCTATGTCTGTGAGTCTATTTCTGTTTTGTACATAAGTTCATTTGTATCATTTTTTTTTAGATTCCACATATAAGTGATATCATGATATTTGTCTTTCTCTGTCTGACTTACTTCACTTAGCATGATAATCTCTAGGCCCATCTGTGTTGCTGCAAATAGCATTGTTTCATTCTTTCTTATGGCTGAGTAATATTCCATTATATGTATATATACCACATCTTCTTGAAACATTCTTTTTTAATCAGTGTACTGTCTGCCTTCCACCACAAGGCTATAAGCACCATGAAAGTAGAACATTTTTTTACTAATTCCCAAGACTGGCCTGGCATATAGTAGGTATTCTGTACATATTATTAAATGAATGCATTAATGAATACTGATTTTCTCCTTAACACCATGGCTTAGAAAATTGTGTGTGTTTGAATTCGGGGTGAAGAATACTTTTTCAATCAGATAAACACTTTGCTATCCATTCTTAAACTTTAATAGTTCTAGAATATGGTGAATGTTATACTGATGATATACAGAGGAGAGCCCTTGAAGAGAAGACTATATTCACCTAAGTATTAAATAAGGTTTGGTATTACTAAAGCAACATGGAAACATTAAAGTTCAGATGACTGTTAAAAAAAATACCAAAATAATCCATAATGCCTTCAAAATCAACAAAACCAAAGGCAACTTTTATTAAAAATTTTATAGATTTTCTCTCTTCTTAATCTATTTCTTAAAAGTTGAGAATATACTGAGTGTATTGGTATGTGAATTTATATTTTGTACCCTGATTTCATCATATAGATAACCATAATCACCTAATCATTGCTGTTTGACATCTAGGATTTTTCCAACATTTTTTCACTATTAGAAATAATAAACATCTTTGTGTAAAATTCTTTGCTCCTAATTAGGATTGTTCCCTTCAGATAAAATCTTTAAAACAAAGGAACTGAGTTCAACAGATGAACTTAAGGATGATTTTTGACTAAATTTAGAAGAATATACCATTGGGATTTTGCCTGGAATTTTGTTAAAATCTCAAATGAAAAGAATCTATATCCTCTAAAAATTCAGTTTTCTCATGTAGAAATGGGATATATTTTTTTTATTTCTGAGCCTTCTAACTTGATATTTTTCTTCTCCTTTTCTTACCCATTCCTAGGCATGAAATTCCCCCCCCCCCAATTCGTTATTGCTTTTAATAGAAAAGGGACTGGGTTTGTTTATTTTTATTGTGTGTACACTCAGCCTCGTGAATCGTCTTGATGTTCCTAATGGTTCTGTATTTTATCGTCCCAGGTTTTCTAATAATACACTTCTATCATCTGCAAATAATAATAATATCTTCTTTCTAATAGGTATATATTTTGTTTCTGTCTCATTGCATAGGTTATATTTCTTGGAATAGTGTTGGATAATCCTGATGGTAGCCATAACTGCTGTTTGGTACCTGGCTTTAATGGGAATGTCCCTCTAGTTTTCAGTCTTTATATAATCTGTTCATTTAAGATGGACACAATTGGGGCATATGAATGAAGTATCCTTCTTTCTGTTCCTAAATGTATACAGATTTTATCTTGAATGGTTATAGTTACTTTATTAACTTTTTGCCACCTAAAGAGATTACCATGTAGTAGGATATAGTTCTTTGTCACTCCAGAATATGCCAGATGGGTTATTCTTCTGATATGTTACTGGATTTAGTTTGTTCTTTTTATTTATGATTTCCCCACTTGTATGACTGAGATTTATATCTTTCTTTTCTTTCTTGTGCTACTTTGGTATCAAAGTCACTCTAGATTTTTTTTTTAATGTTCATAGTCATTTTCATCTTTTCCATCTCCAGAGAGCATTACATAGCATAATAATCTGGTCCTTGAATGTTTGAAATGACATTCCCGTAAAACTGTTTGGGTCTAGAGTCTTTTGAGAATAAAATCATTTGGTAACTAAAAGTTTTTTTCTTATGGTTTGAGGAACTTTGCAGTTTTTTACCACTGAGTCAATTTGAATTATGTTTATTTTTCCAGAAAGTCACCCATTTCATTGAGATTTTCAGCTTTACTGTTTTCACGCTGTGGTTATTTAAACTCTTTTATAAATGCCCTCTGTGTGCTTCATTGTACCACCTTTATTTATTTGTTTATTTGTTTGTTTGTTTTTGTGGTTTGTATTTTCTCCCACTTGCTTGGGTATGTCATTGGTTTCATCTTGTATTTTTACTTTTCCCCCCCAAATCCGTTTCTGGGATTAGTTACTAATTCTACTGTTTAAATTTTAATTTGTATCTTTGTATTTGTTTTTATTTTTTAATTATTCTCTATCATGCCTTCTTGGGCTGATTTTTGCTTTCTCCTTATAATTTCTAAAATGAAATATTTTTTTCTTTTTAAATAATAGATGCACTTAAAGATGTTAACTTTCACTTTAATTCACTTTGACTCTCATAAAGTTTGACAGTCCTGCTATTTCAAAATCGTCTGTAGTTACTTTTATGGGTTATTTCTTTCAGTAGATAAGAAGTCACTTAATTGTCAAATATTTTTGAGCCCCTGCTATAAACTAGGCACTGTTCTAGGTTCTGGAGATACATTTGTGACCAAAACAGTCAAAAATCCTTGTCTTTACGGACCCTGCATTTCAGTAATAATATAGCTTCTACTACTACTAGCAGCCAGCTAATACTTAGTTTTCAGTCAGGTATTATGTGCCAAGCACTGTACTAAGAGCATGCTGTGTTAACTCATTTCATCCACTCATAACCTAAAATCTCCATTTTATACATGAAGGACCCAAGTCATAGAGTTTCGGTAGCTCGTCCACTGTCACATTGCCAGTACATGGCAGAGCCAAATGGCTTCTTAATAACTATGCCAACAAGGACACTATGGTTTGTGTGTTCCCTGGACCTAAGATTTTGTTTGTTTATTAGCACATTTAAACTTGTGTTATTATTTTGAAATTTTATCTAGTCAGTAGAGATTTGGGTGTGTGCAATTTCTGTTTTTAATATTTTATGGAGATTATTTTCACTGTGTGATACACATTCAGTTCTTTTTTTTTAAATTAATTAATTAATTAATTTTTGCTGTGTTGTGTCTTCATTTCTGTGTGAGGGCTTTCTCCAGTTGTGGCAAGCGGGGGCCACTCTTCATCACGGTGCACGGGCCTCTCACTATGGCGGCCTCTCTTGTTGCAGAGCACAGGCTCCAGACGCGCAGGCTCAGTAGTTGTGGCTCACGGGCCTAGTTGCTCCGTGGCATGTGGGATCCTCCCAGACCAGGGCTCGAACCCGTGTCCCCTGCATTAGCAGGCAGATTCTCAACCACTGCGCCACCAGGGAAGCCCAACACATTCAGTTCTTTGAACATTCTTTTGGACAAGTACAAATAGTCTGAGACAATATTCATTCATTCAGCTGTCTTAATGGTGTTAGTCAAAATCTTTTTGTCACTCCTATTTCTTTGTCTGCTTATTCTAAAACTGGTACTGCTGTATTAAATCTCATGTGATTATGTTTCTAGCTAATTCTTTATAATTTTAACAGATTTTGCTTTTTATATTTTGGTGCTTGGTTATTTGGTAGAGAAAAGTGTTGCTTTCCTTTAAGGATTGTACTTTTATCAGTACAACTTTGTTGTTTAATTTGTTTAATATTAAGATTAATATCACACCCACCTGTTTATTTTTTAACAATTTCTATAATTTTGTTTTCAGTGACTCCCTGACGTTTATAGTTATGTTTATTACCATTTGAGAGAGTTTGCCTATAGTGGGTAGATTTGAGACATTTATTTTGAATGTGAATTTTCATGTGCTTTTTCAAGTTTTCTCTGTATGTGTGTGTGGATGTGTGTCTGTATGTCTGTTGCCATATTTTCTTTATTTTTACCATGGCCAATTTGAAAGTTAATAGAGTGCTTTAAATATTGGTATGCTTGCCTATACATTTATTAAATATACAATTAAATGCATAATTTCTAATTACTGAAAAACAGATATCAAAAAATCCCCTACCTGCACATTATTTTGCAGGACAAATAATTTATTATTTAAACAATTCTTTCTCTCCTTTTTCTATTCTTCCTTGCATTTGCCTATTTAATTAGGGCTTATGGACTCAATAATTATACATGTATTAATTTTACTATGCAAGTCACCTCGCTTATGGTTTTATATGTTTACTTTTTATAAAATCAGTTTTATTTATTTATTTATTTTTGGCTGCGTTGGGTCTTCGTTGCTACACGCGGGCTTTCTCTAGTTGCAGTGAGCGGGGGTTACTCTTCATTGAGGTGTGCAGGCTTCTCATTGCGGTGGCTTCTCTTGTTGCGGAGCATGGGCTCTAGGCACGTGGGCTTCAGTAGTTGTGGCTCGCGGGCTCAGTAGTTTTGGCCCGCAGGCTCAGTAGTTGTGGCGCATAGGCTTAGTTGCTCCACGGCATGTGGGATCTTCCTGGAGCAGGGCTCGAACCTGTGTCCCCTGAATTGGCAGGCGGATTCTTAACTGCTGTGCCACCAGGGAAGTCCCTGTATGTTTACGTTTATAACAGTCTTTTCAACAATCTTTATACTTTGCCCTGTGTGTTCATTTGACTTCTGCTCTTCATCCTTTCATGTAATGGCTTCTTTCTTGAGATCTTTTTTTTTCTCCATCTTTTTGTCAAGAGGGAAAACTTTTTAAAAAATTTCCTTCCTACATTAGTAACAATTTAGATGAGTCAAGTTTTGGGGAGGGGAATTTTATTTTCTCTTATACCCCTGTAGTTCAACATTTTCCAATGATGGGTGGCCAGTGAAAAGCTGGATTAAACATTCAATCATTCCTTGCCACTGGATTATCCAGTCCTTTAATATGTGAGCAGGGCCTCCAGTCCTATTTCTGACCAGCATGTAGCAAAATTATGTTAACCTGTGTTTTCCTCTTGGAAGGATACTGCTATATCTTGTTTCTGTTTGTTTCTTGAATTTTTTTTTAATGATGCCAAGTATATCTAGGTCTTTCTACACTAATTTCAGGTCTGGTTTATGCTTAGGCCATTTCATTTGCAATGATTTGGTTTACCTCTACTTTCTTTCTTCTACTATTATCTTTGGGGATGTATATGTGTTCGTGCTCCACTCCTTGATTTGAGTTGATGTGGTTTCTCTGTTCCCCGTCCAGTTCCCTGCTACGTCCATAGTGGATGCCACAGGATGCTTAAACATCTTCCTTCCTGCCAGCTTCCCACCTACTTGTTTCTCCACTTGGGTGCTTCTTGTGTGCAGGCATCCTGGCTTCTTTTATCCTATTTGGGAACAGCAAGCAGCTATTTCTAGTTTTCTTTCCCGATTGTTTTTCAGTTCATTCTTTATAAACTCTGTTCTCACTCCGAGTCTTTCATAGTCCTTCGCTTTTTGCTGGTAAGAGAAAAATGTTCATGGCCCTCCTGTGATGGTGGATGTTGTTGGCATCTACCTGAATGTAAGGTGTGCTATTCGTCCCCTAGGGTGGTGGCAGATTTCCCATCTCCGCCCATGCCTTTGTTTTAGGTTTTTTTTAATTACTTTGTGTTTTCTGGGTTTTTTTAATATTATTTGTAGAGTTTCAAATTGAAATACATTCATGTAGTTAAAAAGCCACAAGTTGTAACAGGTATACATCAAAAAGTCTCCATCTCTTTTTTATTTTAGCAATTGATATGATAATTACACATCATTTTTATTTATCCATTAAAACTGGGATCCCCTAGAGTGCCCTGGTAGGAAATAATGTGGTTAGACTAGTATTTTGTTTGTTTGTTTGTTTGTTTCGTTTGTTTTGGCTGAGCCTGGGGACTTGGGGGATCTTAGTTCCTCAACCATGGATGGAACTCAGTGCCCCCTGCAGTGGAAGTGTGGAATCCTAACCACTGGACCACCAGGGAAGTCCCAGTCTCCATCTTTTCTTGGTCTCCCAATTCTCAGCTCCCTCTACAAGTAATAACTGTTCTTAATTTTTGTATCTGTCCAGAATTTCTTTATGGGCACATTAGCAAACACACAAATAAATTCTTACTCTCCCTCCATGCTGTCCGTCTCTTAACACTATAAACAGAGGGTGTGCTTGGATCAGGCCGTCCCCTCTGTGAACAGGTGGACTGTCCCTTCTGTCTGTCCAGGTGAGAGACTACTGTTGGGTCTTCTCTTGTGGGTACAACGTGTCAGTTGTGGACCCCCATGCATAGCCCTCGGGTCCACGGCAGCTCAGCAAGGAGGCATAGACCACGATGCTTTCAACGTGTGGTTGACCTCCTCCTACTTCTGGTTCTGTAGAGCAACGTGACTCAGTGTATCCAGTGATGGCATAGACAGTCTGCATTCAGAGACTTTCGTGGCATTTTGTCACTGTCACCAGTTTGGCATCCGATAGTGTGATCAGTGGCTTCTCTCATTAAACAGCGTGTAGCCCGGTTGGGTGTGGTCGAACTGGTAGGCGTGCGTGCTAGCATAGTGGAGCCTAGAACTGCCCATCCCTCTGCTACAGATGGGAGGGGGCGAGACAGTCCTTCACCCCAAGAGTCTGAGAACCGCTGATGTAGAATTCTTGGAGATATAGCGTGTGAAGATTATAAAAGAGGGGAATTGATGAGAGAGCAAGAACCACGCTGTATGGCTTGAAAGTTGCTGTGGTTTATGGGAGAGTGATGGGTAATTCTGTCGTCCATACAGCCTCAGGAGCCCAGGGCCAATGGAATGCAGTCAAATCAACGAAAACTTTTTTCTGCCTTTTTGGGTATTTGTGAGGTCTGGTTCAGAAGATGTATCCAAAGAACCACATTACTTAAGTCAAGACTCTGCTGCTTTAGTAACAGGTCTATGGCGTGAGTCTTCAGTGCTACTGTTGTTCTGTATACAGTGATGGAAGCAGGCATTCTCAGTCATTTTTGTGTGTCTCCCATGTTAATCCAGTTGGTTTCCTTTTTTCTTATGCCAGCTGAAGTTAGACCTTTTTTTTTTTTTTTGGCCATACCACGCGGCATGTGGGATCTTAGTTCCCCGACCACGGATCAAACCCTCGCCCCTGCATTAGAAGCGCAGAGTCTTAACCACTGGACCACCTGGGAGGTCCCTGAACTTGACTTTTATTGATAGTAACTTCCTATCATGCAATTATGTCCAATGGAAAGTGAAGAAAATGGTATGGTACTCTCTTTTCAACAAGAAACTCCACTCATCTGAATCATCTAATTTATAAACTAAATCAACTTGCAACTTTTTAGGTCACTTGACACTAAATATAGAAAACCGTGGATACACTTCAAGGAGAGTTAAATCATTGTGCCCATGATACTCCGTAGAAGCTGAAAACCCATGTGGGAGGAAATGCAGGAAAGGGAAGGGCCATTGAAGTAGATTTGGAGAGAAAAAGAATACTTTCAGGCAGAAAAGAAAGAAACAAAATAATTAAAGTTGTTAGTCCATATTCACCTCAAAGCTTTACTTAACAAAAAGGCGATTTGATGGTTGATGTCCGAAGTTGAAGGATAATTTGGTGAGTAATGTAGAAGGTGAGACTATCCATGGCCTGAGCATTAAGTCAGCTCTGTCAGTGTAATTTGTATGGAGCCAATATTATGTTAACACCATTTAGAACCTCTGCCAATAAAATTAAGTGCTCTATTGAAATGCTGTAATTCATTATTTTACTTCCTTGCTAAAAGTCATGCATTTTGTATTTCATAGTCTGGTGAGAGGTGTTAAAGGTGAGAAATGGAATTTATTTTTGAGGCACTAAAGAAGGGAAAAGTTATGTAATGGATGGTTGTGGAATAGGCCCATTCAGGTTTCATTACCAGTTTGTTTGACATAACCCACATCCTGCTGGGGTGAGAAGCAGTTGTTGCATCCAATCTTGGGCATCCTTTGAATGGTTTTTTCTTTCTTTTTTTTTTTTTTTTTTTTTGCTGTACACGGGCCTCTCACTGTTGTGGCCTCTCCCGTTGCGGAGCACAGGCTCTGGACGCGCAAGCTCAGCAGCCATGGCTCACGGGCCCAGCCACTCTGCGGCATGTGGGATCTTCCCGGACCGGGGCACGAACCTGTGTCCCCTGCATCGGCAGGCGGACTCTCAACCACTGCGCCACCAGGGAAGCCCCTTTGAATGGTTTTTATAAGCTTTCTGGGCACTTCAGATAAGATGCAGTAAAGGAGCTGGTTTTTAAAATATGTATAAAGAAAATACAGTGTTCTCTGTCACATGCTTAGAATTTGAGCCCGTGGTGAGACTCCTTTAGAAGAGGTGCCATATATTGATTACTTCTGCTGTCTCAGTTTACTTATAAAATAAATGAAGTCAGCCCTTCACCCAAGCCAAGCCCCTAATGACCACTTCCATCATTTACCTCCTCTTTCCAAGCATTACCCTGAGATGACCTGGTGGACCAGCTTAATGACAACATCTGAACCAAAAAGAATGCCTCATCCTTGACTCTTGCCAAAAAAAGGGAAGAAAAAAAAAAAAGAGTCTGGGCAGCAGGCACCTAGGAGCTGTCTTGTGCCCTAGAGCCTGTTTCCGTCCAAAGCACAGCAAGAAAAACATGGATATGAGAGTTAGATTGAGAAAATCTTTTTAGTGCATCTAGCCAACTCCAGCTACAATGAAATATGAGGAAACTGAGATTATGGGATCGTATCTTGGATTCATGTCGTTCAGCTGAGCACCGTTTCCTGAGCACCTGCCGTGCGGAAGTCACAGTAAAGGCCAGTGGGGCACCAAGATGAATGAGATCCAGTCCTTCGACTCAGGAAGCAGCCTGGAAGGGGGGAAAACCACGCTCGTGCAAAATAAACCCATCCCCAATGTAAAGCAGAAGGTTCCATTAGAGAAATCTCAGAGTTAGGGCATACTTAACCCTAACGTCCAGCTGGGACACCAGCTCATCCTTTTCCGCCTCTTTCTTTCTCGCTGAATTTCCATTGTGTTGTACCCTTTCTTCTCTTTGGCTCATCTAATCCTAGGACTGCTGAGAGCAGCAGTGGCTCTGATACTCCGTGATCTAGAATGATCGTGGGCTCCACCAGGGAACGTCAATAACATTTCACTTTAATAAAATGTGAACATTGCCAACCCCTCTGTCACAGGCAGCCTGGCGTAAAGAAGTTGACCTGCAAAGTTGGCAGCCCAGCCATCACATAGCCGCTTTTAAGGATGCTGTAAAATCCTTTCCATAAATAACGTTGAAGAGGCGGGGGGGCAGGGAGCTGAACTTCTCCAAATGTCCCCTTTCTTTATCAACCTCCCAACCAGTAAGGCAAGGATGCAGTTCTTTCCTGGGAGATGGCAATTGAGGTTTAGATTATGTCGTGTATGGAAACATCAGAGGGGGAAAAAGCCCAAACCTAAACCCCCGTTTAAAAAAAAACAAAACTTTTTATATAGCCATAAAAGGGAAATGGGAACCGCTCTCAGCACTCACACCTGAGATGCCGCGTCCCTCCCAGCAGCTTTGCAATATGAATAAAAATCCCAGTCTTCTGCACATCATTTCATGGCCCGTGGACTTGCACAGGAAATCAGGGAAGACTTGTAAAACACTGCATTCACGGAGCTCAAAGTTTTGCTTGACCACACTTACCGCATACAGATGCATCGACTCAAATCGGAACAAGATGTGATCTTACTGAGAAAGAATCCTTATAATATCACGTTACCTCCCCCTGAAAATTCCCCTAAGCATGTACAAAATGCAGAAGACCTAAAGGAGGGTATCGAAGAAAGCCTTTAAGGCTGAGAAGCAAACTGCATTTGCTTTCCTTGTATCATATTATACATACATATTACAATTATGTCAGCGATTAAAAGCATTGTCATGCCACATTATGAACTGTTTTTATGTTTAGGATTAAATAACTCTCCCCACACCCCTATGGATTCCTTTTATGTCCTCAGGGCAAATCCTTTCTCTCGGGTCAGGAATGTAATAAGGTAGGTTTTCCTCTCTCTGGGATATTGTGTCTGTCTCACTGTGTTTAAATTGATGCAGAAAGCTCTTCAGAGCAAAATACAGTATTTTCTTTGTATATGAGCCAGCAGTTGACTAACCCACGGGGAATTCTCTGTGTTGAGCATTTTAAAGGTACAGGTTGGGAATGTTTGAACTGCTGACGTTCAGTGAAAACCACTGGGGAAGTGTCTTGGCCATGATGACAGGAAGAGACGCTTTCTCAGGCGGTCATGAGGGGAAAACCATCATTATTCTAAACCAATAATGTTTAAGTGATAAATTAACGTAGGAAAATTACCCAGCTCATTTTAATAATAATGGTTCAAGACAGAAATAAAGAGGAATTGCAGTTTGTATACATGTGTATACATGTAATTTAAAGGCATTTAGCTTCTGAAAATGAATTTCCTAAAAATAGCCATCCTTCCTCCATCAGATGTATGAAGTGTTAACACATCCCTTCTGGGAGTTGAACCACAGACCCTGGGATCCAAAAACAGCAAACGTAGCATTTGAAGTAAAGGGAAATTTCTTTTTGATTTGATAGCTCCTTCCAGACCACCAGTGGCTAGAGGTTGAGGCCATTTCCAACCAAAGATAACTTATTTAACCCTTGTAATGCTAGTTATTGGTTTTGATAGTACCCTGGGTTCTAGGATCTTGGAATACACACAAAGTATAAGCAGGATAGACTGTGTGTGTGTGTGTGTGTGTGTCTGTCTGTCTGTCTGCAGGAACGCATGTGTTTTCTTCTTTCCCTTCTTTAAGGATACAGGTCACTCTCTCTTGTCAGTGTACTTTCTGTAGCATTTCATTGAAAGAAAAACAACTCTGGGAAATCCCCCCTCTGGTAAGCTTTTGGCCCTTTATTTCTGACACATGATCCAACCCTTTTTCGGCTGTGAATTCACCACTTTTTTTCTAAGTTCCGTCCACGTGTAGGTGGAAAGTTTAGCCCTGCGTTCTGTTCTTACTACCTATGCCAGGAATTCGTGGCACACTCTTTGGTAAGTTACTGAACCTCTCCCAGTGTCAAGAAAAGCCTCCTGAGGGAGATAAAGGATGGGGAGGAATGAGCCAAACAGAGAGATGTTGGACAAGCAGGCCAGGCACGAGCATTTGTGTGAACAAACGTACTGCACATATAGCCTGCAGGCCATGTGCCCAGAAACAGACAAGATGGATGACAAAGCAAGAATGGCCATGATGCTTGTGCCACCTCCCATGGCCCTGTGCAATGGACTTGATGCCGAAAACTCGACCCCTGTGCACCTGTGCCAAATCAAATCTTAGAGACAAAGTTTCGGGTGAGGTAGAAAAGAATAGCATTATTGCTTTGCCAGGCAAAGGGGGACGCCATGGGCTCGTGCCCTCATACACTGTGTGTCCCCAAACTGAGGGGACTTGATGAGAAGTTTTATAGCAGTGGTTCGAGGGTTGGGTTGCTGATAAGGATCAGGGCCTGCGCTCCTTTAATCTGGCCTCCGGTAGTTTCCTGATGAGCTTCTGTGGTTCTTGATGTTATCAAACTGTGACCTTCTCTCTGGAATGAAGAATGCTTCATCAAATAGTTAACATCTTCCACTTGTTGGGGATTTTAGTCCTGCAGAAGAGCTCAAAGATACTGTTATGTGTAGCCCTTGAGTTGGAACCAGGACCCTGCCCCAAGGCTGCACTGTTGTTTTTGACTGCTCTTCCCTTGTCTCTGCATCCCCTCCCTTTTCTGATTAGCAACTGTTTGACCCTGCTGTTTGGAATTCAGGGAGGGTCATGGAGGCTGAAGCCTATTCCCTGCAAACAAGAAATGGGGGGCACAGAAAGGTTCTGTGCCCGGGAGCCTGACAGGGTCCTGCTCGGTTTCAGTACTTGTGGTTGAGTTACCTGAAAAGTGAAATGCATAGAAGTCATTCTGCAGACAATCTAGAAAAGATAACAAACATATAGTACACTGTTACTTTAAATAACCAGGTGACAAAATTTGGACCAAACATTGAGTTTCCATTAGCTTCAGTCTCTGGTTTTTGGGCAAGTGCAATTCACTATTGTTCCCCTATAGAGTGTTAACATTCATAAACTTTTAACCAGTTTCTGTGTGGTTATAATCACACTGTATTAATATTCTGTTCAAATATGCAATGTGGAGACAATTAGGCGAGCCACCTATATGTCAGAGGCACGCATACGCTTGAAGGGGTCAAATGAAACTTTTTAAAAGTTGCATGATTACTCAGTATACACTGGCCACATTTTCCTAGGAAAACGTGCTTATAAAAATATGCTTTATAGAATCAAGCCCTCAAATTAAAAACATATTTTTAGGAATAATTTAGCACTTCTTGAGAAATGAAATTCTTACTTTGGTGGGGAGGTGAAAGGCAAAGCAAAAAAAAAAAAATGCAGAAATGGCTGAAATTCAAGGAAAGTCATCCTCCCCCAGGAGTGATTTCACCATCTGAAAAATAGTGCAAGGAGGGCTGGCTTCCCAGTTCTCTTTTGGAGAGGCCACAAATCACTTCGCACACACACATACACTTAATTTTTAACATGTTTTTAAAAGTTGCCAGGTTGAAACCTGCCTCTCAGTATAATGCCTTCCTCATTTCTTTGTCCAGCCGAAACTCTATAGGAGCCACCTTACTTCCTTGTTTCTTCTCTTCAAGCACTTCAGTCATGGAAGGGGGCAAAATTTCCATTTCATTAATGAGATTTCCACAAGCAGATTAAAGAGGAAATATGCCCTTCAGTCTTCTGTTACTTAACAGCATTACATTAGGAAGAAATCTCAGTGTAAACTAAACACAAAAACAATAGCCACGGGGCCAAATTCCGGTGAGATAGAGTGTAGCTTAATGACAAGGTAACTTGGCCTTTTTCTCTCTCCTTCATGGGAAGCTTTATTGAATTATTTCAAGAGAAACCTATGGGAAAACATAAGATTATTTGCTTTCTGCAAACAGTGGAACATAACATTGAAAGTTAGGATTACCACTTAAATGTGAGAGCCTTTACCCCAAAGTTACGTCAACATTGTCATGGTGGGCAAAAATAAGGCTTAGAATTCCTTTTCTTTAATAATGAACAGGAACCAACTAAGATAACTTTGAATTATGTCATTACTAGTTCAAAATCTCAATTTACCATTGAAATATAAAAGGGGGCTTTGCTTGGTGGACCCTGAAGGCATATGAGATGCTGAGATTTATCCGATCGTTGAGAGTAGAGGAATCACAGGAAATTGCTTCTGTTTCCTGTGGCTTCTGGTTCTTAAAGCACAAACCTAAGAGGGCAGGTTGGGAGTATATTGACGCCTGGGACCGCATCAGTTCTGAACGTGGTATTTCCAATAATGCATTCCTCCAGCAAATATTAATTGAGCATTTACTATATGCTGGGCATGGTTCCAGGCACTTGGGAAACATCGTTGAACAAAATCAATAAAAATCTCTGCCTGTGTGGAATTGACATTCTTGTGGGGAAGGCAGACAATAAATCATACACAATCTCTGTATGTAAATTATAGTATGTTAGGGGTGATAATGGGGGTGGGGATAGAGCAGCAGGAAAAGTGGGGTGGACAGTTCAGGGGGGAGGAGGTTGTGTTATAAATGGGGTGGTCAGTCTCCTGAGGGAAGCAACATTCCAAGAAAGACTTGAAGGAGGTAAAATAATCTTGAATTAGGGGCCCCATCCTAGATGTAACGCAGGTGTCTCCAAGCTGCCTTTCGGGCCAGGTTGTCCAGCCTCTGAAGTGGCATTTTCCTTTAAGGCATTGGGTCTGCACTTCCATCCACGTTCTGTCCAGTGGTACCCCCACCCCGCCCTGCATGGTCTAGGTGGTCTTGGATTCCCTCTCATTCCATCTTTTGTCTTGCTGGGCACTCGGTCCCTGCTGATGCTCCATTTCCTGTTCTCTGTGCACAGGACTGCAAGATGCTGGTGGTCTTTACTTCTTCAGCTCTACGTATCTCCTTGATGAATGCTGTTACACAGAACTGAATTTTATAGACAGCCTTGGGGAAAACCAAAAGGGTTCAAAACAGCAAATAGCTTAAAAAAAGGAGGACTGCCGACTTCTATCAACCATTCTTTAGCCCCTTCCAGCCTGGGAATGACAAAGGAGCCAGCGGTTTCCCTTCTTAAGTTCACGCTCTCCACATGTTCCTAGACATTTTCTCTCTTTCCTATCTGATCTGTTCAGACTTACTGGAACTGAGAAGCTGTCTCTGGAAGAAAACTTACCTTTTAGTGCTTTAACCTCATCTGTCAACATCTGCCCAGGGGTCTTCCAAATCCACCCAACACGGTTGATGTGCCCCAGTCCCCGCCATTTTGTTCTATCTCCTTTGTTTTCTCCTTTATTTCCTTTGTTGTTTCCCTGTCTCTTAAACACCGGTCTCCCATCTTTTCTAAGTGCTGTCCTTCATCCTCTATACAGTCTCCGTAGGTCAGGGATTTTCAAACTGGGCTTTGTGAAATCCTTAAAATTCTGTGTATTGGGGTCACCAGAGACAATATGGGGTAGGGAAGGGAGCTGCCCTCGGTCTTCAGCTACAACCTTTCTTTGTTTCTTAAATCTTCATGTTTAGACTTGTCTTCTCTATTGGAGACGTCCTGGAGGCACTTCCAATGTGTCATGTCTCAAACAGGAAGAGACTCTCTCTCAAATCTGTTTGACCTCCCTTGCCAGTTATTGTCTCAGAATCTTTCAAGCTAGAAACTTTGGTACCACCTATTATACCTCTCTCTAATTCACCCTGCACACATTATTCCAAGGGTCTCTCACATGGAGCCCCTTCCCGCCATCCTCATGGCCTCTGCCCTTAGTTCAGGGCCACAGATCTCTCTTGGATAAGTATAGCAGCTCCCTAAATGGGTTTGCTGTCCAGGTCCTCTATGACACCTACTAGAGTTACCTTTTCTAAACACAAATCTGATCACTGCCCTGCTTAGACCTTCTTTTTGTTGCCTGGGGTCTGGAGCTTTAAGCCATTCACCACCCCCCCCCACCATGGAGGGTAGCATGTGAGTAAGTTACGAGTTGATTGAAACATGGTAAATTGCTCTACATGTTGAAAGCTTGCTAAAGCTGAGAGGTCTAGGGGTTTCCTTTCTATTTTGCTTTGGTAAGACAGGCCTGGAAAAGCTCTGGGCAACGGGCCTGCTAGTTTTCTATGATGTGGGGACTCGTGCATTCTTCTGGGTGGCTTACTTAATTGCAAAGGTGTCCATGATGTGAAAGCTAATTTTTAAGCAGTATTCCTTTCTGCGTTCTGACAGCCAGTCTTGGACAAGATCCAGTGGACGTGTCTTATTCAGTCTTGGCTCTTCAGTGTCTAGCGCGGTAACTGTCATATCATAAATAAGCATTGAGTTAATAGTGAATGAATGAGTCAGCCCAGCAGGACTGTGGGCAGATTTCCAAATGGATAATTTTGCCTGGTTGCCTGCCTCCTTCGTTTCTTCCAATAGTTCTTGAGATTTGCCTGTGTTTGTGCCCTCAACGGTCACCACTGCCTTCTTTGCACACACACGCACACCGAATCTTTTTCTGATTGCTGAGGAACTCTCCTGCCACTTTTCACGCAGGAGGATTCTTCCTTTGCAAGGAGATGGGCAGAAGACCTTCAGGTAGGGTCATGGCCAGGGACGTGGTTTGGACTGGGCTGGACCCAGAATAACTTTTCTATCCCATATCTTCAAAGGATTTCATTAAAACAAAAGATACTTGACTCTTCTCCAGATACTAAAAATAGATTTGAAATCCAAATACGTTTTATTGCATTTGTTATGACTTTCACAAAGATTCTAGCCATTAAAATTATGACATCGAAATGAACAAAACAGGGTGCTGGTTCACGGGCTGATTGCTGGAATGTTCAGAATCAGACCTGAGTGGAGGGAACGCGGTTGCTTTTATAAGGGTTAGTGAAGAGTCAAAGTCAAATCGCATCTTTAATTCACCTTTATTTTTTCTGGAGTTTTGAATTTTCTCATAATCATACTGTATGTTTAGGCTTTTTACGAAGAGTGATGCCTGGATATTCAGGTTCCTGGTGATTGCTGCGATCATAAAAATTAAAAAGTTGGCAACTGTACTCTGTTTGTTATAATCTATAAGCGAAAAGAATCTGAGAAATAATATATACCTGTGTAACCGAATCACTTTGCTGTACACCTGAAACTGACACAACATTGTAAATCAACTATACTTCAATAAAAAAAATTTTTTAAAGAAATTTGATCAGAAAATACATACATACATAAATACATAAATAAATAAAAATTAAGAAGTAATTAAAGGCTAATACTTTGTATGCCTCTAGATAATGGTACTCTTAATATCTTATATCACAAACAGGAAGAGTTTGTAACTACCTTTGCATTCAGGGAGACTTTTAAAAAAATGAGTCTTCCTTCTTCTTCTTACAGCTAGTCACGGGGTGTGTGTGTGTGTGAGAAAACATTAAGCTTCTCACATTAAAAGCGCAAGATGTGCTGTTGTAATTATATGGTTGTACCTATCTAACCTACCTTTCAAAGTTTTATAACAGAAGAATTATTGTGACAATAAGTTGCAGAGTGTAACTAGTATGCAGAGACTAGTTGGAATTCTTAGTACACAGAGACACCACCCATTAACCCTCCTTTCTGTCTGTGGCAGAAATCCAAGCCCACAAGGTGGAAGGATTTTAATGCTCTAGGACACAGTTCGGCTTCTGAAATCTTTTGTTTGGCAATAAATGCCATTGCCATGGATGGTAGTGCTTTCCAGATACAGTGGACTCTTAGAAGTGACTCCTACATGTGAGTGACTGATTTCATTTGGTCCTTGGGAGAGGTTGCATTTTACAGCCACCTTCCCTGGATCCCTTGTCCTTGCCATTCTTCTCAGCCTAGGAGATGGTTGAGGAACAGAAGGTGGGGCCTTTGCCAGAGATTCTAGCCTTTTCTGTTTGGGAGCTACACCTTTGGTCAGAAAGCTTGGCACTTACTGTTTGGTGGATTTGTTCATTGCAAAGAGATGAAATAGAAGATGCTTTTGGAGAGACTGGTTTTCCAAATTGTTTCATTCCATGATTACACAGTTGAAATTGTCTTGCCTGTCTGGAATGAGTAGTAGTCTTATTATTTCTAGAACGGGTACTCCTCAATCCTTAGCTGCTTCACTCTTTGGATTCTTTTTTTTTTTTTTTTTAACCAGGCCCCCAATCAATTTGCTTAGGGAGAGTTTGTATTTTTATTGTCTTTTGGGCTGAAACAAAAGTTGGTATTTAGAAGAATAAGATAAATTATTAAATGTGCCCAGTAACTTGAGAAATGATGTAAACAGAGTCTTAGAAGCTTGGAGGGTGTGATGAAACCACATTACATCTCTATTTAAAATCTCAATGGGATTCTCAGCTCTTCCAAGAAAAGAAATTCTGAGTCCTTCTTCAACAAAAGCCACCTTATTAAACTGTAAGAGAACCCTCTCAAAAGAGAATTACATTCATGTTTTAGGAAAATAACTTAGAATTCAGAGAGCAAAATTGTAAGAGAAAGAGCACTTTAGTTCTCACAAGGAATTGGAGACCCTTAATCCATTTTCAAGAATGAGAATGTTTTCTTTTTACCTAAGTGAAATCAATAACATTAATCAATAATATATACATTTTTCTTTTTAAACATTCTTCTCAAAAACTGAAATCTCCTTAATATTAGATCAGCTTAATCATTAATTAATATACTGGCTTAATATTAAGCCAGTATATTATTCTGTGAACTTGAGTTTGAACCAGTAACACATGCACTTCTTATGGGGGAGGGGGTATCGGCTTACATAGATTATATCACAGATTATCCATTTATACCTAGTTATTTTCTAATTCAATGTAACAACAAAAATAAAAGTGTAGAGATTCTGAATTACCCGTGCTTGAATTTTCCATGAGCATTTAAGTGAATCTTAGCATATAGCATGCATTAGAAAAATACCAGTTTTTCCATCATGTGCTATTTTGCATTAAATTCCTTGAACGTACATATGAATTTACCTATTAGCGTACGATGTTTTCATTTTGTTTTGTTTACAACTCTGCACATAGTTTAATTTTCTCCATCTTTCTACTCATTTCTACAGCTTGAAAGATGAGGAAGGGCTACTCAGAGAAACTCGTCATGTAAGTGAAGCTCTCAGGTTGTTAGCTCTGGGTCTAGTATGAAATCCACCAGGAAGTTTTGTGTATTGTGTCGTAAAAATATGTTCTACTCTCACTCAATCCGTCTGTGGATTGTGTGTGTATGTGAATATAACTTCTGATTAAGATGCACCCTTTGCTTCCATGGGAAGTCATTTACCAGCCCCAAACCCTAGATACAGCCCTGGGGGGAGGAGATCCAACCTGGCTTTTCCTCGACCACTTTTCCTATTTTCCCCAACAATTTCCTCTGTTACCAGAGTAGTCCATCACCAAGCTTACTTCTGTGGTTTTCCGGTTTTTTTTTTTTTTTTTTTTTTTTTTTTGGAGGGGATGGTAACATCTTTATTGGGCTATAATTCATATAGCATGCTATTCACCCGTTTCAGGAATACAACAACTCAGCATGTTTGGATATATTCACAGAGTTGTGTAACCATCACTACAATCAATTTTGCAACCTTTTTGTCATCCCAGAAAGAAACCCATCTTCCAATCTCTCCTCAGCCATAGCCAAGCACTAACTTACTTTCTCTGTGGTTTTTGCTATTCGGGGCATTTTATATCAATGGAATCATACAATATTTGTCCTTTTGTGACTGACTTCTTTCCTTAGCATAAAGTTGCCAAGGTTCTTGCTTGCTTCTAAATGTGAACAATGGATGGAATTCCACTATCCAGCTTACCTTAGTGGGTGGGGATGGGAGTGAGGGCAGTGTTTTAAGTTGGTTTCCACCCTCTAAATTCAACACTGCGAAGCCCTTTGTCCAGACATTAACTTCTTTAAAGAACATTGCCTTTCTTACCCATAAAATAAAATAATTTCGTTACAAATTTATAGATAGAAACAAGATTTTAATAACTGTCAGAGGGGCTCCTTGTTAACGAAGAAGCACATATATTTATGTCTTCTCAACCAAGAAACACATTTTAATTTTTATATCACCCTAATTTCTAATATTCACAGATCAGAAATAGGAAAAAATTCTACTTTTAGGAAGAGAGTGCAGTTCTGTACCCAAACTCTTGAGTCCTTTTGATGTTTTTCTGTATAATTTTATACTCAGATCAAAAAACTGAAAGATACTTGGATATTTTTATTAGCCAGTGTGAAGTGAAACAGTCATTTTTTGAGGTCTTCATGAAGATCTCTCCCACAGCAAGCGATTATAGCTTTTTAAATACTCTGCCAGGAAGAATGGTGGGTGCCACTGAAACCATTTAAATTATTTTATTTATCTAAAATTAAAGTGCCTATTGAGATAAAAGGCCTGTTTCAGTCCTGATAGTCTCTGATTCCTGCCTTTTTCACTTCTGCCTAGTAAAGCCTTAAGGAATCCTATCACAGGTTCTCCCTAATAAAATCCATGTCATGACAGTTGTAAAACTTCTGCACATGTTACGTGTGTCAAAGAATACACAAAACAAGAAGGTATATGCCACCTTTCAGATGCAAAGTTTTGAAGGATTCTTGTAGAGAGTTTTCTTTTAGGCAAAGCATTTCAACCTCTCCCTTGAATCAGTTTGAATGTACTTGATTCTAAATTGTTTTTCCCTCTTTCTCCTTTGCAGAAAAATCTCTGGGCTACTAAGTCAAGAGCTAGTCATAGATTTATATTATAAAGTCAGGAAACCCGTTGAAAATTGAGATTTCTTAAAATTGTTTACTTGTTGATACCCCATCCCGTGCCAAAATAGAAGCCTTTCTTAACATACTTCCTGAGCCAATCCTGAGAAGTTTCAAACGATCTAGTTCTGTTAAACGACATTTGTGTCTGGAGAGAGATCATATTTACCTGAACATTATTTTTCTAAAGACCGTAACTCTTTGCTTTTACATGTACCTTGTGCTGTGAAAATCTTGGCAACTTAACCTTGTAGCAACTCTTTTAAGTTGGTGAAAAAGTTCCGTGTTATTTGAGAAACACTAGATACTGACAGAAAGACTGGTGTGTAATGTATATGCCCAGGGGAGCCGTATGGAAATGATGGTGATGTTTGAGTCTAAAGCTTTACATTTCCTGCCTTCACTGTGTTTAGGTGTGTTTAACTGTAATATTTTCATTACAACGGGTGGGAGGAATTTACCTTCTTGACGTTAAGGAGCCTGGCTTATTTAGAGAATGAATCGCAAGCAACAGCAAGGTGTTTGCTGATTAACCTTAGCCCGGCAGAGTGTGAACGGGGCGCTGCAAACCTTCCACACACACCTTTGAGCCATGCTGTAGCCTCTTCTCCGAGGAAGTCGCTTAGAATGGAGGATGCTCACCCATCCACGGGACAATGCTTTCTGTGTGGGAGTCGGTGGGGAATCAGGCCAAAGGAGAGGGAGCTAGAAAGGAAGCAGAAGCATGCTTCCAAGGTTCACAAACTGCTTGAATTGCAGCTTTATTTGGGGAGCAGTGAACATTCGGGATAGATGGACAGCATGTGTGTGTTTCATCTGAAGGGTTAGGAATAGACTGAGGACGAACTGTCAGCTCTGAACTCAGAGTGCAATAAGAAACAAGAAGAAAGGACCCTGATTAGCCCAGTGAAATCCACTGTGGGCTTCCCTTTTGCTGCTGGTAAAAGAAAAGCTTCAGTTTCGCTCCTGCACCATTGCAGCCTCCGAGGTTGACACCAAGGGCTGGGCTTCCCAGAGAGAAGCCCTGAAAACAAAGATGTCCCTTCCACTTCCCCAGTGGCCAGGCCAACTGGAGTGATTCCCCCCACCTTTCTCCCTGCCCCCAAAGCTCCATGGGGAGTGCAAGAGAAGGAATCCTGGGTCTTAGCTCATCTTGCTACAAACATGATCACGATGGCCAAATACCAGCTTGGTTGGTTGGCTATGGGCTCCTGAGGTGTTTTATTTGTTTCATCAGCCATCAGTTTCCTGGGGCAAATGCTTATGATCCCATTTCATCGGAAAGCTCAGACTCTGGATTCAGCCTTTCTGGGGTTGCCGGGTCCTGGCATCTTCGTCCTGTTTATTCAGACAGGGAGCGTCCGGACTGGCCCCGCGGAGAGGGTTGGCATCCACCGCCGTAATTTGTACCATCTATCTCTTTCTGGCGCTCAGGCCTCTGGCAAATTGCGTGTCTTTGTGTTGGATTAGTTTGGAATTTAATCATGCATTATTTTCCTTCCAATTAAATTATGTATATATTTGATTAACCTTTTCACTGCCAGGAAGGCAAATTTTCAATGAAACCACAAATAAACACAGGCCCATCAAATTTCAGACCGGTGTCCCAGGGGATCGGCCTGTTTGTTGAGTGTTAAGAATTCGCTGTGTACGACTCTTCTTAACTACCTAGGGTTTTGGTGAGCAAAGAAGGGGTGTTTTCTCCATCCAGTCCCAGGACCATGATGCAGAGCGGGACGTCCGTCTGTCTCCCTCCCCTCATGTTATCCCAGGACCCTGACTTTTATTCCTTTTTACTGCCTTCTCTTTGCTCTGGCGCTGAAACATACCTCTTTCTAATTTTACTTCCTCAGGTTTGAGAGCCAGCCTGACCGAGAATGTCAAGGGCTCTGTTAGCCCAGGAAGGAAACTTTGAAGTCATCTAGTTCAGGAAGAGCAAATGAATGGCCCACAGGCCAAATCTGGCTACTGCTTGTGTTTGTACAGCCCATGAGCTAAGAATGATTTTTATAGTCCTAAATAATTAGAAAAAAATGTAACGCATACCCCAGGATACGTGAAATTTTCAGCATCTATAAACAAACAGCGGCACCGTGTGCTGTCTGTGCTGCTCCCCTGATACAGCAGCAGATGAGAGCTGCCCCAACAGAAACCTTTTGGCCTGCAAAGGCCTAAAATATTTACTCTCTGGCAAAAGTTTGTGGACATCTGATGGAGTTCATCACGCTCATTTTACAGACAAGAAAAATTTAGGCCCGAATAGGTGAATTGTGCAAAGGTACACAGCTTATCACAACTTGGTCTGGGGGGCATCTTCCAGTGCACCCCCCCCCCATCTCCAAGCTCATGTTTTATAAGATCTGCCCTAAGATGAGCCCTCCATGAGCACCCCACTGCAGAGGCCAAAGCAGCTTTTTTAGCAGAGAAAATATTTAGGACATTTGGACGTGTAAAATCCATGATTTCTTAGAATTTCACCTGAAATCTAGCTTCGGGAAATATTTTAAGCTCAAAGATGCAAAATGACATATACACACTACTTACTATATTTAAAGTAGATAACCAACAAGGACCTACTGTATAGCACAGGGAACTCTGCTCAATATTCTGGGATAACCTAAATGGGAAAAGAATTTGAAAAAGAATAGATACATGTATGTGTATAACTGAATCACTTTGCTGTACACCTGAAACTCACACAGCACTGTCAATCAACTCTACCCCAATATAAAGTAAATATTTTAATGATTAAATAAATAACCTAAATAAGCAGAAAGATTTCTGTGTTTCTTTGAAGTCATTGATGATGTCTGTGCTCAGTATGTGGACCCTAAAGACGAGGAAGGTGGACCTGTTCCCTGCTGGCTGAGGTCATAGAATCTCATTTAAAGAAAAATAACTTGTAATCTCAATCCAAGTTGGCCCTCAAGAGCGGTTTCAGAAAATTACAAAAGCGTATTAGACAGGCCTTAGGTCTACTCTACGAGGCAGAAAGGAAAAATTCCCAAGGTGCTAACCTTTCTGAAAGTGAGGTTGCTTCCACGGTCCCGAGAAGCTTCTTGTCTGTCCCTCCCCACACGGGGACAAGACGGGGTGCTGTGTTTACTGATGGCCACTGGATTCCCGCCACTGGGATTTTCAGATATCATCCCAGAGGCCAAGGCCGATGCAGCTTGGCCAGGTATTAATCGGAAATGGTTTTCACTTTCCAGTCACTGGCCTCACCAGCCTGTTGTCAGCTCTCTCCTCCCAGCTCAGTGGCAGATACCTCAACACCCTGGTCGGCAGCTTCTACAACGTCTCAGCCACTTTTGGTTACCAAAGTCCCATCCGATTTAAACCTCTAACCTGCTATCCACTCAGAGCCTCCCCTCCCTATACCAGCCAGGCTCACAGCTCCAGGGGGCTGGCAGGCTGTTTCTTCTTCCCCAACCACGCCACCCATCCAGGAGGGGACCCCTTCCCTCTCCTCCTAGAGTCTGGCTCCCTCCAGCATGATGGGGAGGGCAAGAGACAGGGTCCATGGCTTCACTAGCTGCTGGTGGTGCTTCCCTGTCGGTCATCCCCGTTCCCCTGAGTGACTCCAGGTCGCTTGGGGCAGGCGTCCAAGTGCTGGCTTTCTGGTGGGGTGCACTTGAGTTCCATGCAGAGGTCTATCCTACAGTCTCCCTGCTGGACACCTGACCCAGCACTCTGCATTTTAGGTGGGCCCAAGCTTGGCTACCTCACTGGTACCCACTGGACCCCTGGAGACTCGTGCCTTCGTACTACACCAAGCAGTGGCAGTGCTGGAAGCCTCCTGTGTCAGCCTGGCCCATCCTCTCCTGCCCTGTTCCTCAAAGGCACTAGATTCTGTCCTTCTCCAGGGGCTTCCGTCCATCTTTCTCCCCCACCCACACCCTTACCTGCACACCTGCCAAGTCTTCACTCATCCTTCAGGTCCTCCTTTAAATGCCACTTCATTGGAGAAGCCAACCCTGGTCTCTGGTGCTGCCCGTGGATTTGGGACCTCCTGTTACTTGTTTTTCTAAAACCCTCTTATTTCCCTTCAAAACACTGATCACAACTATGATTGTACTATAGTCCTTTAAGCCATTATCCGTGTCCCTCCAGAAATTCCGTGTCCCTGCCCTGTAATTTCCTTAGGGCAGGACTCAGGTCTGTCTGATTCCCCAGCACAGGGCCTGGTGTGGAGTGGTACCCAGTACATACGTGTCCATATGTGGGCGATGAATGAAATGTTGGCAGTCGCTGAGTATTGGTTTTATTCTCCCCGGCAAGACGGGATTCTCACTGGGCTATCATTCGAGTCATTCAAGTCCTTTCGAATTCTTGATGGTATATTATTTTAAAGTAATATAACACCTACATTAACATCTTACTGTACGGATACTGGATGAAATGCATTTGAAGGAAGCTAGGCAAAAGCATCAGGTATAATTTCTCTGGTCCAGGGAGAGTTCAGTTTCTCACGTGAGCCAATCAGTCCAACAGATATTTACGGAGGACCCGCCAGGTACCAGGGTCACTGTCCGTTGCTGAGAATATGAAACCGAAAGGTGTGGACCGCGACTCAAGGAGCAGGTTCAGCCCAAGTTCTCGGACCGTTTTCCAGTTTTAACTTTGCCTCCTGCCTCCTTCTTTCCGACCCCCTTCCCTCCCTCCCTTCCTTCCTTCATTTTCTTTTCATGCCTATTCATCCAGGAAGCTTGATGCCTAATAACTTGGAAAAAAACGGAACCAAGAGCAATTAGTATGGAGTGGACTTGTGTGATCATTCATTGCTTTCCCTGGAAAGGAGAATTCATAGAACCTCTCTGTATCATGTGGGCTTAAAGACTGGGCTCCAGCACCCATCTGGGACAATCCTGGGTGATGTGAACAGAGGCAGACATGTTCTCGAAGCATAAATTTAAAGATGGCATGTTATCCCCTGGCCGGCACATCTGTTCTCTTCCTCCACGTATGTGCCCCTGCACCACGTTTTTAAAACATTTTTATTGGAGTATACTTGCTTTACAATGTTGTGTCCGTTTCTGCTGTACAGCAAAGCGAGTCAGCTATACGTATACATAGATCCCCTCTTTTTTTGGATTTCCTTCCCATTTAGGTCACCACAGAGCACTGAGTAGAGTTCCCTGTGCTCTACAGTAGGTTCTCATCAGTTATCTGTTTTATACATAGTAGTGTATGTATGTCAGTCCCAATCTCCCAATTCATCCCACCCTCCCTTCCCCCCTTGGTATCCATGTTTGTTCTCTATGTCTGTGTCTCTAGGCTGTCGGACAGAGTGAAGTAAGTCAGAAAGAGAAAAACAAATATTGTATAATATCACTTATATGTGGAACCTAGAAAAATGATACAGATGAACTTATTCCCAGCATCACCTTTTTTTTTTTTTTTTTTTTTTTGCGGTACGTGGGCCTCTCACTGCTGTGGCCTCTCCCGTTGCAGAGCACAGGCTCTGGACACGCAGGCTCAGCGGCCATGGCTCACGGGCCCAGCCGCTCCGCGGCATGTGGGATCTTCCCGGACCGGGGCACGAACCCGCGTCCCCTGCATCGGCAGGCGGACTCTCAACCACTGCGCCACCAGGGAAGCCCCCCAGCATCACTTTTAAGAAACAGTCATACTGAGGACAGTTGGCTTTCTATGAGAAACACACATCTGTCTGCCAGGGGTTGGGATGCTGTCGTGAACCTGAGTGATTCTGTGTGGTTTCCTCGTTGTGTTCAGAGCTCCTGAAAGGATCCTACTTGTCTGCCTGCGCCCTGGGCTGTGTCACCCACTCTCCCCTGTTTCTCGGGCTTTCTGACAGCTGTTCTAGGAGAGAAGAGTACACAGCAATTGCTCTTCTCTGCCTGCATCCAGTTTTAAACTCCCCAAACAGCACAACAGACTGCTTTTTTTTTTTTTTTCCTGCGGCAGCCAGCTGCCTAGTAGAATAGCTGAGAAAGGTCGAGTGATGGTGGAATTTTACCACCAGCTCCCCAGAGACCACTCAGTTAGGAACCAGAGCCTACGCAGGAACGTAATTAAACGTCATGTCACTGTTATGGGGCTCAGGGAACCCAGAGGAGGCTTCTCTCATTGCACACATTTTTTAGTGATGTGTTTCCACGTACGTGGGAGAAAGGACTCACAAAGGCTTTGAATTAAGGCAAATAAAGTATGGAGTGGCCAGAGAATGAAAACAACAGGATCAACCTAGGGCACAAACTTCCTCCGTCATCTGTGACTGGACATTAAAATCATAGACTCATCTTACTGGAGTAGACTTGAATTTGGTCCAGATTAAGAACCACCTGTTCCTCTGGCGCTGCTGTAGATTTCACGTGTCTCCTACTTGTAGGACATTTGATGTATGAATCCAAGGAACTCTATTAAAAAATGATCCTAAAACTTTGAATTGGAATTCGGGGAAATTCATCTTCATTTTAAAAACCAAATTAACAGAATTCTAGAGCTGGGAAGAACCTTAGAAACGAGGGAATCCATTCCTTTATTTTGTGTATGAGGACAGCAAAGACCCTCAGACACTAAGCGTTTTGTTGACGATCGCCTGGCCTTCATCTTCAGCATCAAGGACATTTCTCTGTGATTCTTATCAAAGGGGTGAGCCCACTAATTGGAACTAAAGTGTCGTTTGAAAAAGTGCATTGGTTTTTCTTGGTCCTTGTTACAGACTTGTGTGTGTGTGTGTGTGTGTGTGTGTGTGCCCTTTCTGCAGTCTTGAGCCACAGCACTAACCCAAGGTGCTACCCAAGGCCTGGAGGGAGTGAGAGCTGGAGGTCACCTCTGTGTTCAGTTCACCTTGACCCCGACTTGGCCGATGAAAGATAACGGAGGCCCAGAGAGGATGTGGGTGTCTCACCCCGTTTCTGCTCTTCTGATGCCCTTGAAGGACTTTTTCTGGGACACCAGGCTTCTTGCAAACCAGGTCACTCCTACAAGTTAGGAAGTATCCCTCCACAGTCAGTAAGAGCAAATTTACTTAAGAAACATCCTAAATATAGTAAAGGTAGAGTTAAGGTTTGCAGTGTAGTAAAGGTACCATGGAGTCTTTAGGACTTAAGGTTGGGGGATTTGGGGCACTCCGTTCTTTTGCCTTCAGAAAAAAGTAGTACATTTCCATTTCATTTCTTTCTTTCTTTTTCTAAACTCCAGCATATAAATAACGACCATATCCACGGAGAAAAGAAGGAGTTCGTGTGCCGGTGGCTAGATTGCTCGAGAGAACAGAAACCCTTCAAAGCCCAGTACATGTTGGTAGTGCACATGCGCAGGCACACGGGGGAGAAGCCTCACAAATGCACTGTGAGTACCGAAGGGGCGGGGGCCAGCTGTCCACTTAGGGGAGTCTTGCACCTGTGGGTCCTTCCTTGTACTCCAACGGCCATGCGAGGTGATGAGTGGTGGGAGAAGAGGGTTGGAGTGCTGTTTGTGATAAACTCCCGGGGTTTTGAGAGGGCTTTCCGAAACAGAGGGGAGGTGAGAAATGGAGAAAGGATGCTGACAGCTTTGGGGGATGCTGGAAGGAATTGATCTAGACCCGCCCCGTCCAACATGGTGGCCATGAGACACACGTGCATTTGAGATGTGACTAGAGCAACCACAGAACTGATTTCTAAATTTTAACTTAACTTAGAATTTTAAATTTAAATAGCCCCACATGGCTAACAGCAACTGAGTCAGACAGCCCAGCTCTGCAGAGTGGCAGGCAGGCAGGCAGGTGGCAGTGGGGACGTGCCATCCGGCACTGGGGGTGAGCACCAGGCCACTGGGCCTGCCCCAGCACCAGTGCCTGGCACACCAGAGCCTTGGGGAGCACAGGAAGGGGCCAGTTTCGACTTGAAAAACTTAAGTTGACTTTTTAAAACTATAACCCTTATGGCTTTAGAGTTTTTCCTCGCTCTCCTAGTCTGTCCCCATGGCCCAGTACAGACCTATGAGGGGTTGGGATTCCTGCGAGGCTAAGGCTTCTTTCACTAAGGTGCCTGCCAGGCAACGCTCAGCCCTGGTACTTTACATCTTAAAGGCCCTTTACAAACAGGATCAAATTCCGTGCCTTTGTAGGCACACAAAGCCATATTAATGAACTTTGTGCTGAATCTGAAATCAGTGGGAATTCAAGGAGATCCCTGAGCAGATAATGAAACCCATTGTCCACATTGAGTGGCCTATTAAAAAAAAAAAAAGTCCAGGATTTTTACTTAGCCCTGAAAATGCTTTCGAACGGCCCTGAGCCCCATCTGAATCCCAATAAAGGCAGAGTTTGTGGACTTTTGTTCATTGGTTTTGAAAAGCTGCCAACCCTCCAAACGTCCCCGTCTTTTTTTTTTTTTTTTTTAATTAATTAATTAATTTTTGGCTGCGTTGGGTCTTCGTTGCTGCGCGCAGGCTTTCTCTAGTTGTGGCGAGCAGGGGCTACTCTTCGTTGCAGTGCGCGGGCTTCTCATTGCGGTGGCTTCTCTTGTTGCAGAGCATGGGCTCTAGGCACACGGGCTTCAATAGTTGTGTCTCGTGGACTCTAGAGCACAGGCTCAGTAGTTGTGGCGCACGGGCTTAGTTGCTCCACGGCATGTGGGATCTGCCCAGACCAGGGCTCGAACCCGAGTCCCCTGCATTGGCAGGCGGACTCTTAACCACTGCGCCACCAGGGAAGTCCCCCAAACGTCCCTGTCTTTCATCCACGCGGAGCGAGTGGGATACATCAGCCATCGTTGTGTGGGATCATCCAGATTTACCCGTTTTCTCCTCAGTTTGAAGGTTGCACAAAGGCCTACTCGAGACTCGAAAACTTGAAAACACACTTGAGATCTCACACTGGAGAGAAACCGTACGTCTGTGAGCACGAAGGTTGCAACAAGGCTTTCTCGAATGCCTCTGATCGCGCCAAGCACCAGAACAGGACACATTCCAATGAGGTAAGGCCCCTCCAGGAGACACGTGTTGGGTCCAGAGCTTGTGGTGGAAATAAAAAATCCTCTGGGGAATATACTTGGAAACGCAAACCTGTTCCATTGTATTTGCCTCTGGCCACTCCCAGCACGAGTGGGTTTGGGGCCCCAAAGGTAGGGCTGAAACCTAGGCTCGGATGGGAGAGACGTACAGGGTGAAGAGGGAACGAGTTTCACGTTGTTCAGTACTGCCACCTACTGGTCAGACAGCAGGAGCATTTAACTTGGAATTCCATCCACTCGCTCTGCCTGGAAGAGCAGGAATGCATTCAAAGGACGACCCTGTAAGCACCAAGGAGAGATTCAGAAGCAAGGTGTTGACAGCCGACAGCTTACTGCTAAGACAGCCACTTTTATTTGCTTTCTCCACGTGGTATTTTCAAAGGCGCTTATATCAAAAAAGACTTCTGCAGAGTAACCCACCTTGGCTAAATAGGACTTCCAGACATTCTAAATTCCAAAGGATCTTGGAAGCTAGAAACCCAGAATGTTTTCTAGTCAGTTATTTAAGATAATATATTGAGTCAAGCTTCATGGTCGTAGTTGGTTCCTGTTGTGTTGTTGTTATTTTTAGGTATTTATCCCCCCAAATTTCAGAGAAGCGTAAGAATGAACGAAAATGATTTCCAGTTCATTTTGTTTACATTTTAATGCACGTCTGCCTGCAGACCTCCAGTTTTTTCCTTGAAAATCTAGCTTAGATTCTTCCTCCGCTGTGAAGTCTTCTCTTGAATGTACAAGAGATTAACACAAAGGCTCCCCACATTTGTGGTAGAAATAGGCTAGCTACCCAGAAGTTGTTCACATGAGATGTAGCTCGGCCCCACAAAGTAGGTCATCAGTTTGCTTGAAATTGTGTGAGAGAAGGAGCATTTTGACCTTGGCATGACTCTCATCTGACCCCACAAGGTGCCAATCAGGCCCATTCTTGATCTTCCAGTTGGAGAGCTGGGAGAGGGAATTTGGTAAAAGTGGACCATTCAGCTCACTGGCCATTGGCTTGAAGGTGGCAGAGAGGGTCCTCACCAAGTTTCCTTTCAGCCAAACTGACAGAGCAAAAACATCTCTAAGAGGATTAGCCACACTCTAAAAAAAGCACACTCACACATAAACACACACTTGAGTTCACTTATACAGACCCTTTCTGAATGGTTCACAGTAGAATAAGGAAACCTGAGTCCTTTAGGATCTCTTGTTATTGATCCAGTGTTTGCAGATGTTTTAGAGGAGATGCCACATCTCCATCTTTTACGTCAAAAATGCTTTACAATGTGTGATAGTTGCGGTGTAATCCGCTGTACTTGTTTTGTACCAACTTCTAGGGGGTCTAGAATAGGCTGATCCATAGAGACAGAAGGTAGATTGGTAGTTGCCAGAGGCTGGGTGAGGGGGAATAGGGGTGACTGCTAACGTGTGCAGGGTTTCTTCTTGGGATAATGAAGATATTTTGGAATTTGATACTGGGGACGATTGCACAAGATGGTGAATGTACTAAATGCCACTGAATTGTGCAGCTGAAAAGGGTTATTTTTATGGAATATGAATTAAATCTCAATTTAAAATGTTTTAGGGGATTTGATTAACTTAGAATTTAATTACTATGTTTACATTTCGTGTATTTAAATACAATTATGACTAGAAACTTAGAGGGCATTCATTCCTATAGATTCTCTCCTGTTATGTGGATCAATTTGGGCAGTGGGTATGTTAGGACTTTAGCAGTGCATACATATAAACATAGTTACTGAGCTTTTTATCTTTTTATGGACTTCAAATGTGTGCCCATGTCTCTTTGCTTTAATTAAGTGCATTACATTTAAAGATGAATTCTTCTGTGCAATAAAAAGTGCAATGTTGTAGAGAGTTTAATATCCATCATGAGATTCAAACATACCTTGGTCAACCATATCTTTCACCAAGGTTGAGCAATTTACCTAAAATAAATTATTAACATTGGCCATAAACACATAAATATAATTTTATTCACAAACACGTCAATCATTTTTTCTCTATTCCACGTAGAGAAAGCCCTCGTCCTTGCGTATGAATGATGGACGGTTTCAGATACACCAAAATTAAGTGTATCCAGGAAATCCAGACTTGCATCATCAAGCACTTGTAGACAAATCTAGATGTCTTCTTTCATTTCTTTGCTCTCTTCTTTGTATCTTCGTTCTTTCACTGAACAAATATTGATAGCTAGTTATCTGCCGAGCCCTTTGCTATTCTAGATGAGGCAAGCAGGGTGGAATAGAACAGGAAGGGAGCAATACCCATTCGGGTAATCTAGGTCTCCTCCCTGCCCCCATGGCTGCCCTGCCCATTTAGGGTCACTGAACCATCGCAGTGGCCTCTGACTGGGCTCCCTACTCCAGAACATGGAGCTCCCGTTCCTCCCAAACCAGACGAAACCAGTTTCCTGGAGCTCTGATTCGGTTGTATCTTCCTCTCCAGAAAGTTCCAGTGGCTCCGTTTTTCCTATAGGAAATGTTTAGACTCCTTAGGCTTGTACTTCCTCTCACTGGACCCAAGCCTTCCCTTTCACCATTCCCTTGACCTCTCACAATGGTGACCATGAATGGAACCTTCCAGACAGCCATGCCTGCATGCCTGATGTGGTCCTGCTGCTGGACCTTTGCTCTGGATACTTTTTTTTTTTTTTGCATCCTCTTGCCCTCATTTTTATCCTTCAGCATCTTGTGTGTCTTTCAGGACCCAACTACGACGCCTCTTCCTAATCAAAGCTCTGTTTATTGAGCACTTATTTTGTGCCCCACATTACATCGTGGTAAGCACTGCGTGTACATGGTCTGATTTAGCCCGTACCCTGACCCCATGAGCTGGGCATTATACCCAGATACAGAAACTAAATTGATGCCTCCCATGATCATCCCAATGCAAAAATGATTCCCCTCTGTCCACATCCTTCTCTAGCATCCACACTTTGTACTGTAGATAATTCATGCTGTCTTATTTTTCCTACCATATTTTATACCCCTTGAGATTTGATCCTGTCTTATAAAACTTTGTGCTCAGATAAAACTTTGTGCTCAGAGTCTTGCCTATAGTAGGGGCCATTAAATGTTTACCAAAAATTTTATTTGGATACATTCTACACAGTCAAGTAGAATAAGTATCCCCACTTTCACAAAGTACCTTTCAGTTCAGGGAGTCAAGAAGGCAATGACAGTACCAAAAGTTAAGGATCCAGGACAGGAAATACGGGTAACTCAGAATCCTCACAACATTTATCTTTACCTACCATTAGATTGCATTTCAGTCATTCATCACAACAGAACTTGGGGGCCAGGATACGTAACTGAGTTAATGTGTTTTCTTGTGAAGTTAAGTTTCCTGACCCTGTGTTCTTGGAGTTTTTTTGTAGGTGGCTGTTGTATATGTCCACATGCAAGGGCACATGGGCACACATGTACGTGTATGTTCTGTTGGTCCTGGAAATGCAGGAGCTGATGAACATGAGCAGATTCATTCCACCTCTAGCTGTGTTCTCATTTCCAAGCTAACCCATGATACATACATGCAGATATGTATGGGAAGAGTAGCTCTTCAAACATGTAACAGGGGCCTGACTTTGTGTTCCCTCTCCCTACCCCATACATTCCTGTCTGTCTGTCACAGCAGCAGAGTGAGCAAGCACAGGGCCGAGGTCAGATGCTATACGGTAATAGCACTAATCATCAGAGCCATTCTCCTGTCCCTAATGCATAGAATTTGATGTGCTCGTTTCATTATATATATATATATATATATATATATATATATATATATATATATATGTGCTGCAAATCACACAAGCTCCTGAATAGAAGCAATTTGTAGTTAATGGGAATCAAATCTACTGAAAAGAATCTCAAATTTGGAGGTGAGGTCTCTCAAGGTCATTTCTGGAATCTTTATTTCACTACATTAGGACATTTCATCATTTTAGGTAGCTCTCAGTCTGTTCTTGGGCTTTCAGGGAAAAAGCATCATTCTATAAGACAGGGAATCTTTTTAATATAACTGTAATGGATGCATTATATGAAGCATGACTTTTATGACTATTGTTTACTGAATAGCTCATATTCTGGTACACACAGAGGTAAATATAGACTCATATAAGTATCCTTGAATATATTAGATTTCAAGGGAAGTAAACGAAATCACAGTTCTGATGTCGATCATGAATACAATGCCATGAGTTCTGTGATGTGAGTAAATATTCAGCTATAAGGGTCCATATAATTTTTATGCCTGTATCTGTAGGCTTGATCACTGGCCCACATAGAAAATAAAAGTAGCATGAAGTAATTTCTAGATCTTAGTACTCGCGAGCAGAGCCTCATGCAGGAATCCTCGTCTCCAGGACGACATCCATCCGCCCTCATCGGTTTACGAGTAAGCATTCGTGGACACTCCGACAGGGCTTACAACTTCGAAGATCAGAAAGGTTCTGGATATTCTGAGCCCTGAACAACCCCCGCAGTTGTAATACAACCCAAAGGAAAGTATTTTAGTGATAGCTAACCCGGGAGAGGCTGCAGGCAAATTTTTTTTTTTTACTGTGTCAATGTGTAAAGAGCTCATTTTCAAAGGAGGTAGAGTGATATTAGGTCTGAGAACCAGGATATTTGTAAGAAAGGTCTTCACACCAATTCTCCCCAAAGCATTCTTCTCATTAAAGGATGGGTGTCTTTTAGCCTTCTTCTGTTATCATCAGCAGTATCATCACCACCATCCTCATCATCAGATTATCTCTTGAGGGGCTTCCCTGGTGGCCCAGTGGTTGAGAGTCCGCCTGCCAATGCAGGGGACACGGGTTTGTGCCCCGGTCTGGGAAGATCCCACATGCCGCGGAGCGGCTGGGCCCGTGAGCCATGGCCGCTGAGCCTGCGCATCCGGAGCCTGTGCTCCGCAACGGGAGAGGCCACAACAGTGAGAGGCCCGCGTACCGCAAAAATAAAAAAATAAATAAATAAAAATAATAATCTCTTGAGCACCACGTGACACCATGATACTTCTTCCTACTCACAGGATAAATGCTTCCAAGAACATAAGTGCAATTTACACGTTCTTCACTCACCCTGAGCACTCTCTAAAATAATAATGTATTCAAGCTGGATTCCGTTTATTAAACCTTTGCACCATTTAGAGGGTTTTGAACACCTCACAGCCTTGTGATCGTGCTTTGAAAGAATTAAAAATATAATGAGTAGCCACAAAAGACCGTCGGGCTGGGGGGATAATCGCTTTGATAACAACCTATTCTTTCATCCTTGGGGCATTTGGCAGAAACCGTACGTGTGCAAAATCCCCGGCTGCACCAAGCGCTACACAGACCCCAGCTCCCTCCGGAAACACGTGAAGACCGTGCACGGCCCAGAGGCTCACGTCACCAAGAAGCAGCGTGGGGACGTGCATCCCAGGCCCCCGGCGCCACGAGATTCCAGCGGCCACTCACAGTCTAGGTCACCCGGCCGGCAGACTCAGGGAGCCCTCGGGGAGCAGAAGGACCTCAGCAACACTACCTCAAAGCGGGAAGAATGCCTCCAAGTGAAAACGGTCAAGGCGGAGAAGCCCATGGTATGTCATTCGCTTTCCTTCTGGTTTTCCCCAAAGTTCTCCCAGGTCTTTAAAGGGGCCAGGTGGGGCGCTGAGGGCAGGGGTGAGAGGCGGACTTCACTGCCCCGTTCTCACTGCATCCCACTGTTTGATTTACGGAGGTCAGAGCTCCCTGATCCGGATTGCCTACCCCAGGTTGATCTGCACAGCAGAGCTCAGCTCAGGAAAGAGTTCCAGGGTTCCCTAACTGGTTTTTGAAATCGATCTGGAAGCATCCCACCTTGTGGCAGGTCGACAGACACCACAGTGCACATTTTCAGCAGGTCTCTAATGTAGAGAATCATCCACTCAGACCTTCTGTAAACATATTTTCTGACTTCTTTGCCCTGGTGACCCCAAGATAAATAAGCCACGGCCCCTATTCTTTATGGGTCTGTAGTCCAGTGGGACAGGGAGACCAAGAAACAAACACAACTCAGTGTGATGGGGCTTTAAGACAAGTCTGGGTCAGAGGGTTCGGAGCCAGTGCACTTGAGGACACGATGGGAAGGCAGAGGGCGGGTGGCCGCCAAGTTCAGCGCTCAGAGAGGGGAAGAACCGCATGCTGGTGCAGCCAAGCCCCAGCCTTGGGGCCCCGGGGGAATGTGCCAGAGTAAAAAGAGGGGGAGGACATAAAGGGATTTTTTTTTAGGTTTTCTAAGTTGTTAGAAACAACAACTCCAGTGCCAATCTAGAGGTTGGTTGATAGACTTGGAGACTGTATCTGCAGTGGTGCCTGAACTGAGGAGGTGGAAAGCAAGGGAGGGATTTGAAAGATGTCACCAGCAAAAATCATATGGTTTGATGACAAATAGGATATATGGATTAAGCTACTGTTGCAGCTTCTTTCAAACTTCACTTGGTGATTTTGCCTTCTGCATGGGCCAGAATAAACTATCTAAAATTTTTCCAAAGACAACGAGAAAAATGAAGAGAGTAGCAATCAGAGGAGATTTAGTACATTTGTATTTGGCATATGTATAATGCAGTCAGCTCTGCGCTTTGGGCTCTAGTCTGTCAATCTCGGGATATGCAAGAAACGTACTAGGTAGAAGTCACAGGCTTAGACTTCCAGATGCATGGAAATGACCAGACAGGCAGATTTCTACTCAGTTCAAGGAAGCATTTCCTTAAAATGAGGAAAGTCCAAGAATTGTATGGACATCCTATGAACTCCCAAGTTATGTCACCATGTAGCGGTATGTCTGGGCGGGAATTAATGCACATAAAATTTCAGAATCGATAGAGTGGAATTTAATGACTTACTGAGTTTGTCTTTGAACTCTTAACGAGTCTTAGAAAGTGACACTAAGCCAAAAATCATGCAAATAAGCTGTCCAGATGTATCATTATTTCCCAGTGGGTAGCCGTACTTTGCTTTCAAAAAACACCTTAGTAAGAAGTTTATATACGTGTTATGACTGATCACTATACTTTTAAATTAATCAATTCGTAAACTGTGTTTTATATACTGTTTTTGGGGGGGAGCATTTATCAATTTCCTAAAATCAAGTCCACCTATATAATAATTGTGCAAAAGATTCAACCGTTTATCCTCAAGTGTTTAATGAAACAAGGAAAGTGAATTTGTGGTCTCCTAGATTATGTCATTGAAAGACAATGATTTATGTTTTTAGGACATCCTAGGAACCCAGAATCCCTTGTACTTTTAATGTACATCCATAGCAAAAAAAGTTTAAAAAAAAAAGAAAGAAAAGAAAAGAAAACTTATTTCTTCTCCAAACACCCATTCTTTAGAAAGAAAATTGGTAGAAATAAAAATTTACAGTGGGGCTTCCCTGGTGGCGCACTGGTTGAGAGTCCGCCTGCCAGTGCAGGGGACACAGGTTCGTGCCCCGGTCCGGGAAGATCCCACATGCTGCAGAGCGGCTGGGTCCGTGAGCCATGGCCGCTGGGCCTGCACGTCTGGAGCCTGTGCCCCGCAATGGGAGAGGCCACGACAGTGAGAGGCCCGCGTACCGCAAAAAAAAAAAAAAAAATTTACAGTGATTTTGCTCAGTGACATCTGAGGTTCTCCAAGATGTGAAATATTTTATAAAATAATTAAATCATAGAAACAAAGCACTGGAAAGAGTTCACAGAGACTGAGACTAGACCCCTTATATTACCGGTGTGGAAACTGAGGCTTAGTGAGGTTAATAACTTAATCAAATTTCCACAGGAGACTATTTTATGAATATGTACACACACATGTAAATATAAGTAGGTATCTTCATAGGCATTTACTAAGGCACAGGAGATTTACATTTCTAATATTCTTTCTTCAAAAACTTGTCTTTGATTTGCTCATCATGCTATAAATTAAATTCTTTCTTCTTTTTTTCTTATTACTCCAACTTCTCTTCTGTGTAATGCTCCTAAATGTCTTCTTCTCACTTCCTAAGGACAGTGGGTAATAAGGTGAGGGAATTTTGGCTTCTCTGCTCTCTTTGTTTTGTTTTCATTTTAACGTTTAACTTTTATTTGTTTCACTTTTCTTTCATCTGTGTCCTTTGTGATATTTTTAGTAGTGGACATTACTCAGATATGTTTCCGACATAGAAGTGATGTGTTTTGAACATTCAGCATGTGGAAATGTGGAGTTAGATGTTGAAATTCATCATTCTATTTGTCTAGGTTTTCATAATAAATCACACTGGGGCCGACCAAGCAGATGTTCTCAAAGACTATTTAATTGTCATATTGACTAGTGTAAATTTATTCTTGGACCAGACGTGCACCACCATCTTAGAGCAAGATCTGAATACACTTGTTGTTGGCAATTTAATCTATATTGAAATGTCTGCGCTCCTTTAAGCATTTTCTAATTGTAGGTGCATGTGAGCCTTCTTCCGGGCCCTGTGGAAGTGTGAGCCTGCATGTGCGTGTGTACATACACACAGATTCACATACGCACACACACATGCTGATTTGACAATCCAAGCATAAAAGACATCCAAAGCCCTGGAGGATGTAAGTTCTCTGCAAAGGAGCAGGTGGTCTGGCTCTTCAGGACTCTGCAGAAGCAAAAACTTAAGACAGGTTTCATGCATTCACGATCACATTTGTGTATCTTATTTTTCTCTGCTTGGTTGCCCAGGACACATTTAGTATACCATGTGGTGCTCGCTTAGAAAGTGTTCATTTGCTTGGGTGTATGTACTGTGTTCTCAGAAAAACGGTAATGGGTTCCACGGAAAATGACTGTGTCCAGACCCCTTGCTGACAACACTGTGGTTCCACCAGAGACCACAGCCGTCTATACTGGAGTGTGTGTAGTTATCTCTCCCTGCTCTTGGGCTGCTGTCAGGCTTTAGTTTTTAGGTAACACCGGAGAGGGTGCTACAGAAGAATGGAAGTGAGGCTGGTCTGGGAGTCTAGGTCATCACAATGTTCGCTTTGTGACTTTGGGCAGTCACTGAACTTCTCTGAACATCACTTTTCTTATCACTGCATAAAGGATTAGAGTGTTTATCCACCAGGGCACCACTGGAATTTTAGATGGGCCAGTTCCAGGTTGTGTGGACTGCTCAGTGCAGGCCATTCTTATAGAGGGCTGCCAAATGTGGAGACAGTGAGCTTTACAGGCCCCATGGCCAGGGGCCCATGGACGGCATTCTTTCCCTGAGAACCAGTGGACCAGATTAAGTTCCCATCGAGTTGCAGAATTGGCTTACCCAGTCCACTTGGTTGGGGTTAGGGAAACCTGGCCCAATTCTCCTAGTGCAATGCGGATCCTCTCTGGCTATAGCAGAAGCTAAGTGATTGAAGTTTTCCCTCTTACAACTGCTTTTACCCTACACCCTGCTTGGAGTTCTACAAAGCAAGAAAATGTAGAAGGAAAGTAGAGAGGTTACAAGAGCTTGGGGAACCAGCCTGGAATAGTATAGAGGGGCTGGTTGGAGGGGAGTTAACATGTGCTCTTGGAACATATATTCCGAGGACTACAGCAATTATAATAACAACCACTAATGCTCTCCGAGCCAATTAATTACTGTCCTCCAGGTCTTTTTGAACTTTGTGTGTTTTAAGGGCTTTACACCTAATTCCCACAACAATCCCTAGGATAAATAAGTTGTCCCCATTTTCTGGATAAGTAAAGTGCCGTTTAGAGTGGCTAAGTAATTTGCCCAAAGGATAAAGTCATGGAAGTGGGGTGGGAACCAACAAGGAAGTGTGATGCAGAGTTGGCATTTGGGACAGGGTTCCATGGCTGATACATCATATCCGGCACCCCCGCTGTCCGTTCTCTCTGCTGCACATCCGCCTGCGGGTTGAGGTTGAGGGAGGCCACCTCCACTCACCAGAACATAGTTCTTCTCACCCCACCCACTGAGAACCCCGCAGGACTTGATCTGCGTGATCTCTCATCATCCGCTCCCTGGCCTTTATCATTCGGCTGACATTTCTTTCCTTTCCTCTTGACCGCACAGACATCTCAGCCAAGCCCTGGTGGTCAGTCTTCATGCAGCAGCCAACAGTCCCCCATCAGCAACTATTCCAACAGTGGGCTCGAGCTTCCTCTAACCGATGGAGGTGGTATGGGCGACCTCAGTGCCATCGACGAAACCCCAATCATGGACTCGACCATTTCCACTGCAACCACAGCCCTCGCTTTGCAAGCCCGGAGGAACCCGGCAGGGACCAAATGGATGGAGCACGTCAAGCTAGAAAGACTCAAACAAGTGAATGGAATGCTTCCACGACTGCATCCCATTCTACCCCCCAAAGCCCCTGCGGTCTCTCCTCTCATAGGAAACGGTGAGTTCTGGCCAGTCCTTGTGTCCACGTGGGGTTTTCTGTTCTTTCAAGGGCAGCCGGAGCACTAAGCAGACCCGGGCCCTTGGTTTTCCGTTTGCTTGTTTCCCCACCAGCCCTAAAATGATGCTGGAGCCATAAATATTAGTGTTGCCTTTCTGGAGAGTCCATATTTTAAAAGCAGGCAGTAAGAGGATAATCCTGAAATGAAAAGTAAGACTGTGCATGACTCATATTCTGATGGTGAAATCATACCTCTTAGACCAGGGGAAGGAAATCCCAGCCGCAGAGGCATCCCGGGTTAGCACCTGTTTCTGGCTTCCATAGTCTGCACCCAGGAGGTAAGCAGCCACTTTGACTGGTGGCCCAATTCAGAGAAAGGCAAGCCATCTCTGTCACTGTCGGCCCCCAGTCAGTTTGTGTTTCTGAAATTACACTCAAAATCTGCAGCATAACCCAAGGGTGAACCTCCTCCACCCTACCTACTCAGGTGCGCTACACCCGCATAGGATGTCATGGGGAAGCCCTGAGCTTACATATATGCTTTCTGCCCTGGTACTTCCTGTAACTTGACACTGTATATACTTCAGGGACCCTTCACTTGGCCCTTACACTGCACCAGTGAAGGAGCTTAACTCATCCAGGGAGTTGTTACTGTTTTCTTTAAACCAGTCATGGGCCATGTACAGCTCCCACCTGCTCTTTTTTTTTTTTTTTTTTTTGTGGTACACGGGCCCCTCACTGTTGCAGCCTCTCCCGTTGCGGAGCACAGGCTCCGGACACGCAGGCTCAGCGGCCATGGCTCACGGGCCCAGCCGCTCCGCGGCATGTGGGATCCTCCCGGACCGGGGCACGAACCCATGTCCCCTGCATCGGCAGGCGGACTCTCAACCACTGCGCCACCAGGGAAGCCCCCCACCTGCTCTTGTAAATAAAGTTTTATTGGCACCCAGCCTCACCCACCCCTTTACTCCTGTGCCCAGGCCGTTTGGTGCTGCAGGGCAGCGATGGGTAACCATGGCCGAGGCCGCCCGGCCCCGGAAACTGAAAAGAGTCACAGTTCGCCGACACCTGTGTTAAGTCATCCTGAAATGAACCCCTGTCTCCCCGGCTTTCTGTGCAGGCACGCAGCCCAGTACCAGCTGCAGTCTGGGCGGGCCCCCGCCCCTTCTCCCGAGCAGAAGCGACCTTTCTGGGGTGGACATCACCATGTTGAACCTGCTCAACCGGAGAGACAGCAGCGCCAGCACCATCAGTTCCGCCTACCTGAGCAGCCGCCGCTCCTCCGGCATCTCGCCCTGCTTCTCCAGCCGCCGGTCCAGCGAGGCGTCCCAGGCCGAGGGGCGGCCCCAGAACGTGAGCGTGGCCGACTCCTACGACCCCATCTCCACCGACGCCTCGCGCAGGTCCAGCGAGGCCAGCCAGGGCGACGGCCTGCCCAGCCTGCTCAGCCTCACGCCCGCCCAGCAGTACCGCCTGAAGGCCAAGTACGCCGCTGCCACGGGCGGCCCGCCGCCCACCCCGCTGCCCAACATGGAGAGGATGAGCCTCAAGACCCGGATGGCCCTGCTGGGCGATGGCAGGGAGCCCACGGGCACTCTGCCTCCCGTACATCCTCCCCGGAGATGCAGCGACGGCGGGGCCCACGGGTACGGCCGGCGCCCGCTGCTGCCCCAGGATGCGCTGGGCAACGGCGTGAGAAGAGCCAGCGACCCGGTGCGGACGGCCTCCGAGAGCCTCTCCCTGCCCCGGGTGCAGCGATTCAACAGCCTTAACAGCTTCAGCCCTCCGGTGTTGCCTCCATCCCTGGAGAAGCGTAATCTAGTGCTTCAGAACTACACGCGGCCAGACGGGAGCCAGTCCCGACACTTCCACGCGTCTCCCTGTCCCCCGAGCATTTCTGAGAACGTCACCCTGGAGTCCCTGGCCATGGACGCCGATGTGAGCCTGAACGACGAGGATCTCCTGCCCGACGACGTGGTGCAGTATTTAAATTCCCAGAACCCAGTCGGGTATGAGCAGCACTTCCCGGGCACCGTCTCTGATGACAGCAAAGCGCCCCACGGGCCAGGCTTGGGGAGCGGGCCCGGCGACTTTGACCCACTTGGGCTGCCCGGCAGCCACACCAGCCAGCAGTATCGCGGGCTGGAACCGCCCTGCACTGATGCCAGTAAATCCGACCTGCCCATTCAGTGGAACGAAGTCAGCTCAGGCAGCGCCGACCTGTCCTCCTCCAAGCTGAAGTGCGGCCAGCGGCCCACAGCGCAGCAGGCCCGCGCCTTCGGGTTGTACAGCCACGTGGGCGTCCACCCACAGAATCCCTTGAGGAGCGGGGCTGGCCCGGCTGGGGGGTATCCGACCCCCGGGGAGCACGGCAGCTCCTTCGGGGGCCCGGAGCACTTGGTGAGCCACAGCGGCGGCGGAGCTGCGGGCACCAACGGGAACGCCTTCCACGAACAGCCCTATAAGGCCCAGCAGTATGGAAACTGCCTGGCCCGGCAGCCCGGCTTGCTCGACGGGGCCTGCGGTGCCGGGATCCAGGCAGCAAAGCTGAAAAGCATCCCCATGCAAGGGAGCGGGAGCCAGCCAGATCTTGGCCTGTCGGTGGCACCGAACGAGTCAGCGGGCAGCACGGTGAATGGCATGCCCAGCCCAGACCCGGTGGGACAGGGGTACCTGGCGCATCAGCTCCTTAGTGACAGCATGCACCCCCAGGGGGCAGGCCGCCCCGGGCAGCACATGCTGGGGCACGGTAGCGCTACCTCACATATCCATGTCTATCAAGGGCCAGAAAGCGGCCTGCCAGGGCCTCCCAGCACCGGCATCCAGCTGTCAAGCCTGGCAGCCGTCAGGGGCTACCAGCCATGTGCCAGCTACGGGGGCAGCCGGCGCCAGGCTGGGCCGAGGGGCGGCCTCGCTCTGCAGCCAGGACAGCCCAGTGACCCAAGTCAGACCTGCAGGGTGAACGGCATCAAGATGGAGATGCCAGGGCAGCCCCATCAGCTCTATTCGTATGTGCAGAGTTACTCTGGTCAGTTCTATGACCAAACCATTGGCTTCGGTCAGCAAGACGTGAAAACTGGGTCCTTCTCTGTGTCAGAAGCCAACTGCCTGCTCCAGGGGGCGAGCGCCGAAAACTCTGAATTACTCTCCCCAGGTGCTAACCAGGTGACGAGCACAGTGGACAGCCTCGACAGCCATGACCTGGAAGGGGTGCAGATTGATTTCGACGCTATCATAGACGACGCGGACCACGCCAGCCTGATGTCAGGAGCCCTGAGCCCAAGTATCATTCAGAACCTTTCTCATAGCTCGTCCCGCCTCACGACGCCACGCGCTGCCCTCCCGTTGCCAGCCCTGTCTCTGAGCACCACCAACATGGCAATCGGGGACATGAGTTCCCTGCTGACCTCCCTCGCGGAAGAAAGCAAATTCCTTGCAGTTATGCAGTAGGCATTAGGCGAAAAAAAAATAAAAATAAAAAGACTGCCAAGAGACCTGAAACTTTAGGAGTTTAAAAGTTTAAATTGACCCTTTTTTTTCTTTGGCTGTTTCGTTTTTATTTTTTCTAGTTCTGTATATGTTTTAGCAATCTCATCTCACCTAACTGGGATGTGTTTCAAGTATATTCCTTTTATGGAAAAGGACTCTGAAAAACCCTAAAGTATTCTAGGGAGAAACTGTCTTCCATTTCAGTTTTGAATCAGTATTGTTACACTCGAAACACCCTCTTTTTTTAAAAACTGTAAGCCCGCCCCCCCCCGCTTTTTTTAGTAAACCGGTGTAAATGTGTGATGTGCATGTTCTTTCTTTCTTTTTGGAGAGAGGGCAAATGAAAGGATTTGACATGTTTCTCTGTTACTCCAAGGAAATAGGAACTGGTGTGCTTGTGACCAAGGGGTTACACTTCCAGCTTTTTTCCATTTTCCTTTACATGCGTTCAACGTTTGTTTTTGTTTCTTTTGTTTTTTAATTCCCACACTGGGCACGAGAATCAGAACATGGAGAGTGAGTTTGGGAATCCATGGAGAGTGAGTTTGGGAATCTCTTGTGAGTGTACTGTATCAGAGGTCACAGGTTTTTGAGATGCTCCTTGCCCGCAGTTCAGTTCAGAGCATGCTTGAGGCAGATTCACACAGGTCGAAATTTGGGACTCTTGCACATGAAATGGTGTGCCCACCACTGGGGTTTAAAATTCTTCCTGTCCATACATGAGCTTAGGGTGGGTACGTCTGTACGACAGTTCTCAGTTACCGACCTTGCCTCCTGTCTCTCTTTCTGTCCATGAATGTTCAGTGCTCTTCCAGGGAGACGGGAAAGGGCGCTGGGTGACACTCAGACATGTGCTGTTACTTTCATCTGTTCTGGTAAGAAGGTACATGGATTGCGGATTCAAGCTACTGTGGAGAATTTGGGGAATATTTGTGGGTTTGCATATTTGTTGATAGTTCCATCTCTTGCCCCGTTTTCATAGATAACTGAGAATTGATGATATCTAGTTCTGAGAATATAGATACTTAACCCCACAGCTGGCTATGTCATTAACATATGTTAATTCCACTATAGCGAAGGAGTATTTCTATTCTAAGTGCCCTATTTTAGGGGATTGATAAAACTTGGTTGTAAAAGAAAAAAGCTCACAGACAAAGATATTTGGAATAAATCGCTTCAAATATTTTTAGTATTTAAAAGCACTAGGGAAGAAGTTTTGTAGCTGTGTGGATACCTTTTTTTTGCACCCTATCTATTAAGTGATGCATCCATTTAAGAAGTTAAGTGTTCTATGCAGTTTGTCTTTAATGTGGACTTAATCTGGACTTTTGTTTTGGATTAAAACATTTCAAGATTTAAAAAGTGCAGCTACTCCCCAGGTGCAGTTGCTACACATAAAAGACATACTATGTGTGCACAGAGTACGTGGATTATCCAGCATTCTACTTTTAAAAATACGTAAGCTATGAAAATAAAACATCGACATCTCAGGCTACCTGCCGTATTCTGTCCCCTTGACCCTGGAGTTGGATTTTTCCAAAGTGATTCATGAGTCCATTATGTGGCTTTTCCCTTTATTCCTGCCATTTAAACTATATTAGACAAAATCAAATAAAAGTATTAAATAGAAAGAATATTAGGACCAGCCCATTTGTCTCATGTTTATGTTCTCTCATTTGGACCAAGCATCTCAGTGTGGAAGTAAAATTGCCCTTTGGGACTTTGGCTAAGACAGTTGGTTTGCTTTCAACTAAATGAAAGCAGAGAGATGCTGAGGTTCTCCGGCCATTCCCACCCATCCCCCTGTGCAACACCTACATTTAAATCAAAGGAAGCATCCGCTTCAGAACAGAGTCCAAAATCAAAAGACAAGTAATGATCTGAGCTAGGAGAGTTGAGTTTCTACCACTTTTCAATGGAAAGATCAAGGCATTTTCTGTGTTCTTCAAACAGGTCATGATCTGGTTACAAAATCAGTAATCCATTCCATGAATCTTGTTTTTGCCATGAACTCAAAATCTCCAGGTCCTGGTCTGAGCTTGCATGCCCTTGTGGCTTAATCCAATCCCTGTCTTCCTTCTCCTGCATCTGAAGCCTTTCCCCACTAGCATTCCTAGATGTGTCCTGCATTTATCAATTGCCATAATTTCCCATGTCACCTTTGCCCTACATGGAAGGATGGATGAAGCCTGGGATGAGCACGGCTGTCACCTTGTGCCTCTGTTTTTCCTTTGGTTTCTGGTGATTCTCCGGGTCACCCCCTATCTTTTTCTCTTCATACTTTGTTTTCTTGGCTCCCGCCTTCAGATTTGCAGGAGACACTCATGCTTCAGCTCAGTATTTGGCTTCTCTCAGTATGGAAATCTCAGAAGGATGGAGGAAAGGAGAGGTGGAAGAGGAAAGTGTATTTTTTCAATCTGTTGTGATAATGTAAGGAAGATCTTTTGGGGCCACTTACAAGTGTCCCGTCTGGACATGGATCTCTAGACTTGGCATCTCCTGTGATGGAGCCCATCCCCAGCCTCCAATCTTCTCTCCACTTCCCTGTCCCTTGCATTTAGGGAGATAACACCAACTCTTTAGGGTCATGGCTACTTTTTAATGCAGGCTCATACACGGTACCGCTGTTTGGCATCCATGTTAAACATGTTCAATCCATTTTGTTTTCTAAACAGCTGATTAGACTTCCCCTGCTCCTTACGCACTGGCTCACCCTCTTGAGCTGCAGAGTTTCGATTCTTGCGATGTATGTGCCTTATTTTATGTTAATGTCGTTGAAGCGAGGGACCAGTTGGTGTTGCCCAGTCAGGGCTCAAGGCTGCGTGCTCCCCAGACGAGAGCGCACGATTGTAGCAGAGTCTGAGCTGTCTTGTAACCTGGCTTCCCATGTTGTTTTGAACTGATAGGAGGATGTCCTCTTCTGACAAGTTACTGTTGTGTATCCTGCAAACGTGTAAGATAAAATACGAGTTCATTGTTTTCACCTTTTTTAGATTTTTTAAAAAATAAAATGTGTAATCCTTTTTTTAAAAGAAACACGTGTAAATACATTTAAGTATTGTAGGCATAGTGTTTGGACGTGGCCGGCCCCGGGCCTTCCTCAGATCAGCCCACAGCCCGTGCAATGCCCACCCGCGCCCACCTCTAGCCCGGGGCTGCAGCCCCGCCACAGATGGACTCTACTTTTGCTTTCAGAACCACTTAGTCTTTTTATAACAAAGAGAAAGAACAATGTTTCTTACAATGTCAATAAAAAACTCTTTGTACTGAAATTTCTTGTAGGTGGTTTATTTAATTCACAGTTGAATGGGAAAAGGACTTTCTTTGGAAAAATCCAGAACCTGTGTTTAGACCCAGGCCCCCGACCCCCGACACACACACACACACACACACACACACACACACAGAGGGAACTTTTGCTCTGAGACCCAGATTCCTTATCCCAAAGATGGAGAATGGGGCAGTACACCCTGCTAGTGGTGTGTGAGGAGGGGGACCTGGGAGGCACACCAGTTGTAACCTGGACTGTTTTTCTTAATTTTATCTCTGCCAAACTCTAGGAAGAAAGACATGAATAGGTTTAATGTCTAACAACTTGTCCCTCTTTTATATATTATCCTCTCATTTCAGAGATACCCTACCACATGTCAAGAGAAAATCTGACATGGTAGAAGCCTACCTTTATGTGGCTTTTAATAACTGACATCAGACAGAAATATAAGCTATTTCTCTCATTTGTCTTTTCTTGTCAGCTTGCAGTAGTTTTCTCCAGATCACTATAAAAGACTCCAAAAGAGTTCCCTTCCTCTTCCTGAGTAGTATTAGGTGTCTTTTGAGCCACCAGCTGAAGGCATTGGTTGTTGCTGGGAAGGACAGGTGGTCCTGGTTGTCAGTATCACAGGGTTACAAAGATGGGTGCAGCCCTCACACACAGGTGCACACACAGGCACAGGTGCATTAGCACTGTCTCAGGGAACCTCCTGTCCCGTGGGTGGCAAATGTTTCTCTCCTTGTCCTATAGCAGAGATTGTCCAGTCATAGGGATGCTTCATGCTTTTCTCATTCACAAAGGAGAATTTCCTCCCATAAATCCAAAATTCTTTGCTTTCATAACTAGATCCTTCACATAAGGTGTCCAAATGCGTTGAGAAAAAAATAGGAACTTATGCCCTGTCTTAGGTATAAATTGTCAGCTTACAAAGAAGCATACGAGGTAGCAAGTTAAGTTAAATAAGACAAATGAGGCTAATAGAAGGAAAAAGTAGGAAATGGGACACTCCTGGGAATGAGGCGTATGACAGACTCCTGTAAGTTCATGTGAGCAGAACGCAGGTACCACTCACAGCTTTGTTTAAAAAATGCCTCCGGTAAAGGAGATGTGAAGGAGGCAGAGTCAGGTAAAATGGCAAAGCTGCAATCCATTTGGTATTTCATAAAGATTTATATTAAGTAATTTTGGTTCAAAGATGTTATGTGTTACCTAGAGAAGAATATGACAGGAGAATTCTAGTATTAAGATGGAAAATTTTAACCAAGTGCCAAAATGTCTTATTCATCCCTTTTTCCTCCATGGCTTTCTCTTTATTTTCTTGGCAGTTTTCCCCCTTTGGTTTGTTAAAAAAAAAATTCAACTGAGTAAATCTGAAGATCTAATTGGCTCTATTAAACTGTTCATGAGTGGCGCAGCATATCCTCTAGGAAGTAGAGAGAGACTCCTAGGTTTGTGCAAAATGGAAGGCTTTTATGGAAAAGAGAGTGGGACAAGAAAGTCATTAACAAGAGAAAAATGAAAGTTCACTGGAGGAAAGTGAGAGTTGGGGTGATGACGGCCCCTTGTTGGCTGAGCTGCATTTCCATCAGCTGCGTTTGTTCACGGTCAGGAAGAAAATCTTCCTTCTTCCTACTGGAGTAGGAAAGTTATTGTACTTCCTGTTTGGGAGTACAAGGTTGTCTCTTCCTGTGGGGGTCTGTAATTGACATCTTCCTGTTTGGAGTAATTGACAAGGAGTAGTAGTCTTCCCTACTCCAATTTTCTTTGAGGTTTCCCTTTTATTAATTTTCACAGGTTTTACTTTATAGTATATTCACTATTCCAAATACAACCTGAGCTAATCTCTCCTTTAATGTTAGCTTTCTTAAAATTTCATTTTACCAACATAAACCTGGTTTATGCCTTCTCTACCTAGTTATTCAAACTCTTTACTATTTTTAGGAATAGTAATAGAATCTAGAATAGAATCTGGTTTTAGGCTTTTTTTTTTTCTTTCCATATAGTTTGTGGCCCATACTCACCCAGCACAGGCATGGAATCTTAGGTTCTCCAAATGTTCTCACCCTTCCCTGAATCTTCCACACCCTCCCTTACAGCTTCCAACCTTCCTCAATGCCCAGTGGTAGGTTATGATGGTCTCTGCCTTCAGAGAACTCACAATTTATCTGGGGATACTAGACAGACAAGAATTACACATTCCGTTCATTCAACAGCACTGCCTTGATGTCTAATATCCCATTCAGATTCCTTGCTACGGACTGGAGACGGGAAGATGAATAAAGCAGTGGATCCGTAGGCTTGTATCCCAGTGGGAGGGACAGACATGTAACCACAGAATACAACGGCGTGCCATAACAAGAAGACATTCAAGGGCAGGTTCAGTTTGGGGCGTTATCCATCTGAGGTGCATATGGCAGGGCTTCTCAACCTCGGTATTATTGACATTTGGGGCCAGAGAATTCTTTGTGGTGGGGGACTGTCCCACGTACTGCAGGATGTTTAGTGGCATCCCTAGCCAATACGCACTAGATGTCAATACCACCCCTACCCCCAAGTTGTAACATCCAAAAATGTCTCTGGACATAGCTACATGTCCCTTGGAGAGAAAATAATTCCAGAATGAGAAGCTCTGGCTTAAGGAGTGAAAATACAAGGAGACACATACTGTAGGCAAGTGCCCAGAAGACAGATTTAAGTACCAACCCAGACTTGGGAGCCTGTGGTATACAGGTGAGAGATGAAGCAAAGGGTAAGAGCACCATTAACAGGCACAGGTATTGAACAACAGGAAGACTGAGGGGCTTCCCTGGTGGTGCAGTGGTTAAGAGTCCACCTGCTGATGCAGGGGACACGGGTTCATGCCCTGGTCCAGGAAGATCCCACATGCTGCGGAGCAGCTGGGCCTGTGGGCTGTGGCCGCTGAGCCTGTGCTCCACAGCGGGAGAGGCCAGAGCGGTGAGAGGCCCATGTACCGCAAAAAAAAAAAAAAAAAAAAAGAGGAAGACTGAGAAATGAACCCTAAGGAACGGTGGTCCCATGGACCAAGAGGCAGGGAGGGCACAGGTGAGCCGGGCTGGACAGAGGGGGAGAGGGAGTTCAGAAGCCAGGAGAGACTGCGTGCTCTGGAAGCAAGGAGGCATACTTCAGGAGGCCAGTACTTTCATAACAACATGTAGGTCCAGGGAAACATGGGCTGAAAAATACCAGTTTTAAGAGTCAGGAGACCCCGGGAGACTATGGGGAAACATTTATCAGTGGGGTGGTGAGAACAGAAATGGGCTCACAATAATTGAGGATCCAATGACACATGACACCAAGGGGAACTTGGTGGCCTCTTTCAAGCAGCCTGTGCCATGTCATCATCCCAGAGGCCATCAGGACTAAGACACATGTTGCTCCATGTTCTCACTAAGAAAGCAAGCAAGCATGCAATTAAGCTGTGACATCATGCTTCCTATCCTCTAAGAGACAGATGACAATTTCAGTGGCATCATGGGCACTTCGGAGAGTAGGAAATACATGATCTCCAAGGGAAAGAGACTGGAGAGGTGGAAAGTGGGATTCTTCTTGTTCCCCTTCTTTTCTTCCATCATTTTTCCTTTCTTTCTTCCCTCCCTTTTTCTCTCCCTTCCTTCCTTCTTTTTTTTTTTTTTTTTTTTTTTTTTTTGCGGTACACAGGCCTCTCACTGCTGTGGCCTCTCCCGTTGCGGAGCACAGGCTCCGGACACGCAGGCTCAGCGGCCATGGCTCACGGGCCCAGCCACTCCGCGGCACGTGGGATCTTCCCGGACCAGGGCATGAACCCGTGTCCCCTGCATCGGCAGGCAGACTCTCAACCACTGCGCCACCAGGGAAGCCCTTCCTTCCTTCTTTAATGCAAAAGGCTTGACCGTGTCAATCATCCAGTAGGAAAGAGGCAGAGGAGAGGAGGTGCTTGATGTTGCAGTGGACAAAGCAAGCATCATTGGAGCTACCTGGACCACAGGATGGAGGCTTCTGCAGGGAAATGAGGGAAGGAGAGAAGGATGCAGGCAGGTGTAGACAGAAGCGAGGTGTGGGTACAGGAGACCGAGAGGCTGAGGGAATGCAACGGTCACTGAGACCTGTGAAGACACAGGCTGCTCTGGCACACGTCAGGGAGGCCAGTGACCTTGAACTGGGCCTTCAGGACGAGTGGACAGTGAGGAAGGGAGTGGAAGCTAGGAGGGAACAGCATGAAGTCACGTGAGGCTCACAAGTTCATACCTGCAGCTCCATCCCTACAGGATCCAGATCGGATCGACCGGGGGACAAGACTCAGGTGGGAGATTATTGTGATCTTTGGGGGGAAAATAACTTAAATACCTTTTGGCAGTGATGGTGGGTGGTATGTGGAAGGGAGGGGGAGTGGAGGTAACGCCCTTGGACTCAGACAGGAAGAGCCCAGAGCTGCTGTGCCTTAGGGAGGCAGGAGAGTGGGCAAGTGAGGGCCCCTCACCATTTTCTTCCCATTCCCCAGGAGGTGGGGTCCAGCCCAGCCCTGCAAAAGCAGAGCAAGCCCAAGGAGCGGGAGTGCTGGGGAGAACAGGGACCCACAGAGCTCTCCATCACTGGCTCTCCACCAAGTGAGCAAGAAACTTTATGTGGTATTTCCAGTTAATAGTGCATAGAGGGTTTTGGTTGTTTTTTTTAATTTTTCATATTAGGAGACTCTTTTAACAAAGTAACAGGCGTGCCTCCCCACTCTTATCTCTGCTTCCCACCTGCCACAGCAGCTCTGCAGGGCTCAGCTCACACCTCCTTCTTGCTCCTGATTTCCCTTTTGCTGGAGCTTTCCCAGGCCCCGGCTCAGTGAGTACGTGTGAGGTGGCCTGGAAAGCCGGCCAAGCAAGCTGGAAGAAGCACTGGCAGACCCGGAGAGCCGGCCAGCCTCGCCCCAGCGCCGGCCCCTCGGGAGAGAGGCCCGCTGCTGCCTGGGGCCGCAGCCACTTACCGGGCCAGGGCAGGGAAACGGGGTGGATTGGCTGTGCTGTCTTCCCGAGATGCTTCTGTCTGATCAGCCTTCTTAGTCAAGCTCTAGCTGAAGAAAGATTCCCCAGCCACCCCAGTGAGAAGCAGCTAAACCCCTAGCCTGCCCTGCTTTTAAAAAAGCTCTGGAGTTGGCATGAGTGCTTCTGATGCCAGTGGTAAAGGGATATCACAGGTTCTCTGTGCCTGAACCATTGAAATAAAACCCCCCAAAGACGTGTTTGGTAATATTTTTGACCCAGTGCATCAGTGGTGTCTACTAATTGCCCTGACTACCAGCTGGAGGGCTTATGAAACAGTGGCTTATCTTCTCTGAGATCAGGGGGAGGGGAGACAGGAGAGAACCCCACAGACTAATCCTTCTTTGCTGGGCCTGCCTTCGAGCCCCTGCACTCCTGCAAGGACCCCTAAGGAGATGGGAAAGGGACGGCTTGCCCCTGGAGCAGCCCCGCGGGCCTCCAGATCAGTGATCTTCCCCCGCAGCTGGGAATCCTCCTGTGCTCAGTCTCAGCCCATGTGATCCGTGCTCAGCAGTTGGACCCTGGCTCCTCCCATTTGGCAGGCGCAGGCCTGCAGCCCTCAGGGCTTGCAAGGGCCAAATGCACTGCAGAGGTGTGATTCATTGAGTTCCCAGAGGAAAGAGAGGCAGCCAGCTGGCAGAGGATTACTGAACAGCCAGTCCAAGGAATTCCGTTGCTGTTTGGATGGAGATGAGCAACCAGCTACCTCACTTCTCTTCCTCCCCCGCGGAGGCGAGGAGGTGGAGGCCTGCCAGGGCTTGGGGGGCAGAGGAAAGGAACCAGGCTGCTTCACTGACCACCAAGATAAGGGTCTGTGGCCGCGTCCCCAGGGAGTCAAGGCAAGAAATCCTTGCATTTTCATTTGAAGATGCTTCTGGGCGCCCCCAAATATTTATCCAAAACACCCCAAGATGCATTGCCCAGAGGTAATTTTTTAATAAGCATCAAACTTGTTAGGCAAGAAAAATAATATTGGCTAACAAACAAAACAAGCCCAGTGTGTACGTTACAGATCAGTGATTGTCTAGTCTCCCGGACAGGAGATTTCTTTCCCCTGCACGTTGGCTATCTCAGGCTCTCCGGGTGTCTACCAGTTACAAATCCATTGTACAGTCATTCTTAACCCCGTGACACTTAAGAAACTGGCTGCTCCTTGAACCCAGGCCCCTGGACACCTCCCATTTGATCCACACCCTACACAGATGAAGTCATGAACCATCACAGTAAAGATTTCTCCTGAAGTTCATGCAAAGAACCAACCCCGAGGACCCCATCCAAGCTCCCTCCCCTTCCAGCTTAGCTTCCTGTATCCCTTGAATTGAGGTAACAGGTAACAGGGTGATCCTTTTTCAACTACCTCTGCCCTACCTGCAGGGCAAACAAACAACTCTCTCCGAGTCCCAAAGCAGTTGGGAGAAGAACAGAATGTTCCATTGGCTTTCAAGACAGAAGGTCAAGGAACAGCCTTTCCTTGGGTTGCCTTGACCCGGGCTGTCTTCACTTGCTGTGCAGTTTTAGACGATTTAGTATCACTTTCCACTGTTCTGACTGAAAGGCCGACAGCTTCCAACACGGCGGCCTTCCAGCTGGTTGGAAAGGCGTTCTGAGGCTCTCTTAAATCAAGTGGGCTTAACATTCAGCCAAAAGGAAGGTTTTCAAAAATAAGCTGATTTCAGTCCCTCCTTACTGGCCTTGTGCACCAGGATTCCAGCTTCATTCAAACACAGGGTTTCCCTTTCAAAGAAGAAATACAAAAGGGGTACAGGCAAGGGGGTTGCTCCGATCCCATCCCCAGCTGGTGGCTTGCAAGTTCTGGCTCCTCCCCATGGATGGTGATTTTAGCACAGATCCCATAAGTTAAGACCTCAGTCTTCCACAAAATTGCTCCCATTTCAGAAAGCCCGCCATAGGTTCAAGGGGGTCCCCAGGTCACTTGCACTTCTGACTGACTAGCTACAAATTTAGGGGTTCCCATGAGCCCTCAGGTCAATAATTCTCCAGAATGACTCACAACTCAGGAAAGTGCTGTACTTACGTTTACAGTTTTATGATAAAGGATGCAACTCAGGAAGAGCCGAAGGAGGGGATGTATAGCTTGAGGTCTCTGGGGGTACCCTGAATGCAGAGCTTCTGCGCTCCTCCACATGTGAAGTCAGCGCCTGTCACCTTCTGGGCACATCAGTGTGGCCCCCATGGAGAAGCTCCACTGAGCCTTGGAGCCCAGAGGTTTTATCAGGGTTTCATCATGTAGGCACAATTGATCAAATCACTGGCCACGTGATTAAAAGCAATCTCCAGCCCCCATCCCCTGCCCAGAAGCCAGGCCAGCTCAAAGTCCCAACCCTCTAATTTCATGGTTGGTTTCTCTGGTGACCAGCCCCCAGCCCTGAAGTCATCTTGGAGACACCAAGAGTCACTTCATGAACATAAACTCAAGTGGGATCCCATGGGCTCGTGAATAACAAAAGCACTGTTATCATTGGGGAGATCCCAAGGGCTTAAATCTCCCCAAATTCTTTATTACACAACAGAGAGCTCCTTGGAAATGCCTAGAAAGGAAGCTCTGAGGTCCCAGCTCACCAGAGAAGAGCCAGCCCTGGCTGGTATGGGGACAGAGTGCTGGCACCTCCTCCGCTAGCTAGATGTCATGCTCTGAGCATCAGTGGTGTCATCGGCAAATGCGGCTTCATTATTTATGTCTACCCCAGAGTTACCATGAGGAGGGCTTCAGATGGTGGATAGAAAAATGCCTGGCACGTGTAGGAGCCAGCGAGCATTCAATGCACATGTTTATCCCTCACCCGGGCAATGATCCCACATGACTGAAGTGCAGGAAAGGAGACCCACAATGTGCAAGAAGGTGGAGGCCCCCAGAGCCGGGGATCTTACAAAGGGATGCATTTACGCCTTTACCCGCCAACTTGCCAACTCTTGACTCACAAAGCCAACAGACGTGTGCACCTGGGTCAGAGTTCTCAGACTGAGAACAGAACACTAAAAAGATATTTCCATCTAGACCGACCTCAGAGGAATCAACAAGTCCAAAGAAGCAAATACTGAAGCTGGTATTTTACCCAAAGGTCTGAGATGTAACAGGTTCCTGGTAAACAGTAGTGCTAGAATTTAGATCTTTTCATCCTGGAAGAGCAAAAGAATATGACTTATTTACAAGTCCTCTACATACGAACGAGTTTCGTTCCTAGAGCATGTTCATAAGTTCAATTTGTCCGGAGGTCCAACAAAGTTAGCCTAGGTACCCAACTAACACAATCGGCTACATGCTGCTGCTTTTACACTTAATCTGGATATCCTGGGCTTGAAATAAAGATCCTGTACTATGGTACTCTCTACAGTACTGTACAGTAAAGTACACAAAAGCACAACTACTTGTAGAGGATGCACGCACGTGACAATGTACGCCAGACATGTGAACTAACTTACGTGATTGGGCGTGTAAATGCACGTTAGCATCTTTGAAAGTTCGCACCTTACTGTATTTATTTATTTGTTTGTTTTCTTTTGGTCATGCCACGAGGCTTGGGGGATCTTAGTTCCCTGACTAGGGATTGCACCCGGGCCCATGGCAGTGAAAGTGCCAAGTCCCAACCACTGGACGGCCAGGGAATTCCCCAAGTATGACTTTTTAAAAAGACATTTTATTATCATGTATACGCACACACACACACAAATACATTTACACGATCCAGATCCACCCTGCTGCCCTTTCCGTCTCTGCCCTCCACCACAGCAGGGCAGCAGGATCCATACTTCTTTGTCCGGTCTCAGGATCAGAGCTCAGAGAATATCCCCATGGAACCTCACCAAACACTATTCCAACGTCATCCTCAGCTAGTTCATTGCAGTAGTTTTGAAAGCGGAGATCATTTCTTCACACTTATTTTATCACTAATTTTGTTCTTTGGATGCTTCAAGTATTTATAATTTAAGATAAATTATCTTCTGTAGAATCAAGAATAAGACCCAGTAGTAAGTCTGATGATTAGAAACATATCCCTGTTCTGTGCAAAGACAGCCACTCAATACTTTGGTGTGTCTTCTCCCAGGCTTTTTGGTGATGTATTTCTTTGTTCCAAATAACATGTGTTTTCTTATTATAAAATGAATACATACTCTTTGTGGAAAACAGAAAAAATAAATCAGAAACAAAATGTCAACTGTCATTCAACCACCCAGAAATCACTGCTGTCAACTTTCTGTGATCTAGTTCTGGGTCTTCCTTATACAGGTAACATTCAATGATGAACATTTTTCCATGTCACTAAAAATTATAGTAAAACATGTGGCTATGGGCAAGGGAATGGAAAGACCAGTGACGGGGGGTCAGGAGATGGGACCATCGCTTCTGTGCCAGGGTCCTCCTACCCCTTAGATGCAGGTTGGCCACATTCTTTCTTTCTTTGAGCTTGTGTGTCTGTAATACCATCGCGATTTTCACACGCAGCCTAAGATACAGAAGAGGTAGACAAAAGCTGCTCTGTGCCTGGTGGCTACTGGAAAAATGGGTGATAAATGGGCGAGAATGAGGCACACTCATGAAAGGTGGAGTCACAAGAGCAGAGGCTCTGGCACTGAGACCCAGTCAAGCTCTCCAGCTGCTACAGCAGTTCAGTCCCTGAGCTCCCCAGGAGGCAGACAAGAGGGGTCAGAAGATAAAGGAACGTACGCTACAGGCTGCTGAGGACGAGATGGGTAACCCGTGCCTCTCCACTTACCCCAGATCCTACAACACTCAAGGCTGGAAAATGCTCACCAAGTTTCCAGGGGACCTCGATAATCTTTCCGAACCTCGGCTCACTCCTGCAGGCCACGTGCGCATATACAAAACCGCAGCGGAAACCTGATTGGCTGCTGGCAGCATCCGCAGGAAAGGCTAGGGATGCACTGAGGGCCAAGGACCCCGGTATCTCAGCGGCTGGAAACAGTCACCTGCAGTCCTGCCCGCTCTGCCTGCCCTCTTGTCACTGTCATGGGCACCACCCTACACATGCTTCCACAGGCACTGGCAGGACAGGGGTCTGCACCCCTGGATATGGCTGAAGTAGAGGAATGGGGGTGTGGGGGAGCTGGCGGCCGAGGTTTTGGGGGAGAGCAGACTGGCTGGGGGGCCTACAGTCTAGGTCGCTCAGGGCAGCGTGTTGGATTCTCCTGGAGCCTCCATATCGCCCTCTGGCTGGAGCTTGGACCAGAGGCAGCTGACAAGAACCACGGCCAAACTTTAACACGCTGGTGCAGAGGTGGTGCCCGGCCACACCTCCCCCACGTTCCCGTGTCTTCCTGTGCAATTCAGCATTGCCGTCTCCCACCCAGTCCCTCCCCGCTGCCCCCCTCCATGACATCCATGCCACCCGCTGCTTTCTTTACTTGGAATCATGCACAGTGTCTGCTTGTTAACCCCGCAGTGTCCAACAGCTGCCTGAGTGGCCCTTGGTCCAACACACTAACCCACAGGGGCTATTGGTTCAGTGCCCGGCTTGGCTTCCTTGTACTTCTCCCCGGACAGTGGAACAGACAAGCAGAGGCCTCGGGACTTCCAGAGAGTCAAGGACAGAGTCTACTGAGTACTTACTACCGGTGTGTCCAAAAAGAACATAATGAGTTCTTGTCTTAAGGACCTCACAGTCCAGATGGGAAGAAAGAAAAGCATGCAATAATTCCTGGAGTGGGGCTTCCCTGGTGGCACAGTGGTTGAGAGTCCGCCTGCCGATGCAGAGGACGCGGGTTCGTGCCCCGGTCCCGGAAGATCCCACATGCCGCAGGGCGGAGCGGCTGGGCCCGTGAGCCATGGCCGCTGAGCCTGCGCGTCCGGAGCCTGTGCTCCGCAATGGGAGAGGCCACAACAGTGAGAGGCCCGCGTACGGAAAAAAAAAAAAAAAAAAAAAAAAGATATCATCAGTAAATACTTAATACTCTGATGTTACCATTAACAAGGGAATTGATTAAACAAATTATGTGACATAAATACAGTGGAGCACTAGGCACCTCTCAGGATGTAGATCTATGTGTTGATGTGAACTGATGTCCATAATAGGTTATTGGGTGGAAAAAAATACCTTTAAAAAAGTAATAATAATAATTCCTGGAGAGAATGAGACGTGTTCTGAGAGCTGAGGCCCGGGGTGTCAAGGAGGGACTGAGCTGCCAGCGTCCGTGAAACAAGGCGAGCGGAGCCTTGTATGATGCTGGTGGCACCAGGCAAGCAGTGCATGTGAATACTCTGGACGTCAGGGAAGGGCTGTAAGGATACGAGCGAAGGTTGGGATGGGTAGGTGTCTTTCAGAAGATGCAGTGGTGGAGGAAGGTATAGGAATTGGTGTGAGACGGCAAAGTGGACCCCGCGGCTGGGGGCAGGAAACAGACTAAGTCTGGCCGGAGAAGAGAGGGGATTGACAAGAGCAGAGACTCAGGGCTACGACCCCCGATGAAGGAACCTGGGCTTGGTCCTGAGGACCAGAACTGAAGGAAAACAGCAGGTAAAGTAGGGGGTGTGCTTTGGGAGAGCATTTAGAAGGCAGAGCAAGTCAGTGGTCCCCAGTCTAGAAGCCATCACTTTGGGAGTAAGGGAGCCCCAATACAATGAGAACAGGCTGGTCTTTGGGAGTTTCGGATCCAAAGGCAGGGTCTGTTGCACCACGATGGCAAGAGAAAAATTCCTGATCCTCTGCTGCCATCTCTAGCTCCTGGGTCGATGAGAGAAAAGAAGGCAAAGTGCATGTGCAGAAGAACATTCAGCCATCAGACACAGTCTCTAAAATTTGACCGCCACTTTTCTCCCTCCCTGCACACTCCCCTCATCCCACATTCGGAGAGCTCCCCGGGGGCACAGCCAACCTAGAGGGCCTTCCAGAGTGGCTTCTCAGGGGCCAAAACTGATATGTCTCAGCCCCTACATTCTGAGCTGCTATTGCCACCCCGTGGTGGAATCAGGAATTACACCCACTCCTCCTCCCCAGTTAAGAGCCCCCAAGCCCACCTCCGCCTCTACCTCTGCCCTCTGGCTGATGGAAAAAGAACAGGTGGACCCAACGCATAGGAGATGTTTCCCTGTCGGAAAGTGTAATGGAAAGGTTGAACATTAGGTAAAAAATAGTATCTTTAGAGATGGGGGTCTTAGTTCAAATGCACTTGGGGATTCTAAATTTTATGAAATGAAACTTATTTAATATAAAATAGATGACCAACAAGGACCTGCTGTATAGCACAGGGAATTATACTCAATATTTGGTAATAACTTATAAGGGAAAAGAATCTGAAAAAGAGTATATATATCTATATATCTATATCTATATCTATATCTATATCTATATCTATATATATATCTGAATCACTTTGCTGTCCACCTGAAACTAACACAACATTGTAAATCAACTATACTTCAATGTAAAAAATAAGAAATAAAAAAATAACTTATTTAGAGAAACATCTCTTTTACTGATACTGTGATTTCCCTTCATCAGAACCAAAGACACTGTCTTTGTTTTTTACTAAATACAAACAGGAGGGCTTCCCTGGGCTGCCTGGGATGGAGAGGCGGGTGTGGGGTGGCAGTAGCCCCACTGCTGACCACACCTGCGTACAGTCTGGATAGAGCCATCCAGTCAAGTGGACTGGGACAGCTCTCAGCCTCTCTGTTGATTCTGTTTGCCCCGTCCCTGGAGTAATCAAATCCAGTATTTCCTAGAGTGTCCTCATGTATTTATCATTTCCCTTCTCTTTTTAGAGCTGTGGCTCCCTTTTTGGGAAGGCATAAACAAGACGCCCTCGGTCGGTGCCTCCATGGAACAGGGTGTGAGCAGATTTGCAAGGAACCACGAGTTACAACAGGATGAGGATGAATTCTGGAACCACAGCTATGAGGTCAAGTTGCACCCCTGGAGGTGCAGGTGACTCTGAGTGAGTTATTTAACCTCCTGTGAGCCTCTGTTTTCCTCATCTGTAAAATGGGGTTGCTCTCTATCTAGCAGATGGGTGGTAAGGATCAAATGAGGTGTTTTCTCTCTAGTGCACTCACTCCAGACCATTTGACAAGGTCCTCTTCCCCTTATTCCCTGGACTGTTTAAACTAATGGGCTGTGACCCCTATAGTCACGTCCAGGTAATCTTTTCCAACACGGATGTAAGAGAAGTCTGTACAGCCGGAACTATGTGGCAACCCTGCCCTCCCAAAGGAAAGGACAGGTACAGGTCGTGGTGACAATCACAGGTCATGGTGACGACCGTGGGTGCCCTAGAGGAAGCCCACGGATGAGGCAATTAAGGAATTTGAAGAGCAGAAGGTAAGAGAGATTAAGGCAAGTGCCCAAGGTTCCCTACCTGGTCTTACAGAGCGAGGCCGGGTGCTCAGCCAGGGTGAGGGCAGGGCTCACGCATCCGCCAGCTCACTGGGCTGCCTCCCTGTGGACAGCAGATGAGGGGAGAGGGCTACAGACTCAGAGGCAGGACGGTCTTTTGACCCTGGACGTGCAGGGCAAGCTGGATCTGTGGGTGAGAGGCAGGTGGGGTTTCAGGTGAGGTGGAGCAGCAAAGGCCAGGGAGAGGAGATGAGAGAACAAGGTCATGGGCAGTCGGGGTGAGATGGGGGCTGCCAGACCCAGGGCGCTGGGGAAGGGAGCCCGTGGGTGGGCGGGAGTGGCACGAGGATGACCAGCTTTCCTGGGGCCATGCTGAGGGCAAGGAGACATCGTGTGTAAACGTCCTGGAGGTCAGGGAGTCGGAGCGCCTGTGCGTGGGCATCTCATACTCAGAGCTCATCTCTGATGGCCTTGTTCATTTCTCAAAACAGAAATGATTTACTTCTAGGTGAAAGGAAGGAGAAAGACAGAAAAGAAACATAATAGACTGTCCCAGACAGGACCCAGCACCTTCCGGACAGAGGTCAGCCACCCTTCCTTGCCCATTGACGGTTAACAATCGATCTATGATTCTTTGCCTTTATACCCTTCTCCGAGTTGTCTGGGCAACCAAGGAGACATTTTCCTGCCACTAAGAATGCCTCAGTATTATGTAACAACCTAAATGGGAAAACAACTTGAAAAAAGAATAGATACGTGTATATGTATAACTGAACCACTTTGCTGTACACCTGAAACTAACACAGCATTGTGAATCAACCATACTCAGTGTAAAATGAAAAGTTTTTTAAAAAAGAATTACTCAGACTGCAGCTGTTGTGGACTTTTTTTGTCACGACGTTTAGTTTTATCACTCTGGGGAAATTCTGTCAAGAGAGTCTGTGAGGTCCATGACTTAGAACCAGCGAAGTGGAGGCCTGTTTTTTTGGAATAAAACTGCTTTGAGGTGTGGAAGAAGGGAGCCCGGGGAGAAACGGTGGTCACACATCGCCCCCTGGTGTCCGCAGCGTTTATTGCATGTCAGCTGCCTCTAAAGGCCGGGAAGGACGGCAGGACGTCCAGGCTCATCTACCTAACAAAACTCCTTCTTCCTAGGTCTTTTGTGTTTCTTACAAGTGTTCATCCAAGCAGCCAATGATGAGAACCAGTTTCTGTTTACCACTTATTTGCACACTACCCCACGTGGGAGGTGGTCTGTGTGATAGTTGAAAAGCACGCACTTGTGTGAGTCAGCGTGAAGGAGTCAAACTTCAAACCATGTGGAATTAGTACCAAGCAAATGAAATACCAATGAGAGGCAAAATTACGGTGAATCAGAAATTGACAGCCTTGCAAAGGAAGTCAATCTGCAAAGAAGTGAACGGAGCAAAAGTGCAGAGAGAAACACCAGTGAGACACTACATGGAGAGAGACTGAGAGAAGATACAGAGAAATACCAGATGACTTTCTCTTTTCCACTGGATGTGGAGTTACTTCTTACATGCAGGTTCCATAAGTTTTCCTATATGTTTGCAAAAAAGGTATTTTGAGGAAAAAAAAAGATGCACTTTATAGACAGATTGGGATTCAAATGCTGGTGCTGCTGAGACAGGCTGGGACCTGGGACCTTTACTGCAGTGCTTGCACCTGGACAAATGTCTCCTCGAGCAACAGAATACAAAGTAACTCTAAGAGACTAAAAATAACTGCGCGCTGTGTGCGGGTGCGGTCAATTATGAACAGTAAGATACAAAAAAGCCAAAACCCAGCTGCCACTTCTGAAGCGCTGGGAGAAAAAGCGGCGGACTGCGCATGATCCCTGCACATAACACCACCAGGTGGATGGGCGGACTACACAAGCCACCCCTCCAGCCCCACGCATGGATTCACTCCCACCCTCACACCATTTAAGGGACCAATTCACTGCCCCCTCCGGGAGTGAGCAAGGGAACCTGTTACTTGTTTTCACTCCCTCGTGCTGCAGCATGAGTCCCAATACAGCCTTGCCTGGAATTCTCCTCTGACCTCTTATCAATTTCTATTGATTAAAAAGTCCTGGGGGGCTTTCCTGGTGGCGCAGTGGTTAAGAAGCCGCCTGCCAATGCAGGGGTCACGGGTTTGAGCCCTGGTCTGGGAAGATCCCACGTGCCTCGGAGCAACTAAGCCTGTGCGCCACAACTACTGAGCCTGCGCTCTAGAGCCCGTGAGCCACAACTACTGAGCCCACACGCCACAACTACTGAAGACCGCGCACTTAGAGCTCGTGCTCTGCAACAAGAGAAGCCACCGCAGTGAGAAGCCCGCGCACTGCAACGAAGACCCAACGCAGCCAAAAAATAAATAAATAAAATTAATAAATTTATTTTTAAAAAGTCCTGGGACTTCCCTGGCAGTCCAGGGGTTAAGACTCCGCGCTTCCACTGCAGGTGGCACGAGTTCAATCCCTGGTCGGAGAACTAAGATCCCGCATGCTGTGCGGTGTGGCCAAAAAAAAAAAAAAAAAAAAAGTCCAAGAAGCCCGGTTGGTAACACTGTCATGGAGCATCTGTGTGACCCAGAGAGTGGCAAGTCCCTTAACCTCACCACTTCTTCTTTATTCAGTGCACTGAGTTCTGCACCTCACACACCGCTTTGCTAGGAAGTGGGAGTTAAACAGGAAACGCACCCTAATCTCCAAGAGCTTGCAGCTGGCAGAGCACATAGGTGACAGGAGGACATGATAAACTTCAGGACAGGCTGGTCTTGGGGACATTTCATCTGAGGACTAGAGACTGTGATAACTGTATCATTACATGCGATAACATGGGAAGCATTTAGTGTGGTGTCTGGCACACAAGAAGCAATAAGAGATAGTTATTAGGGTTCCAAAGGGATCTTATCAGTTGGGGGCAGCCATAGGTGTGGGGAAAAGGTGGAGGTGGTATTGTCTAGACCAGCACCATCCAATAGAAATAGACTGACAACCGCCAATACAGTGTCAAATTGAAAGTGAAAAAAGTTCTTTAAAAGTGAAATTAACTTTGTCATAATTTTCTTTAATCTTATAGATCCAAAATATTGTCAATTCAACATGTAATCAATGTCAAAAATTATTATTGAGATCTTTTACCTTTTTTCTATTTGTACCGAGTCTTCATGATCCAGCGTCTGTACTGTATTTGCAGCCCATCTCCATGTGGGCCCGTCACATTTCACAGGCCCCACGGCTAACATGTTGGACAGAATGCGTAAGTGGGCCCTGGAGGGCTATGGAGGCACAGAAGGGGACAAGACACTGACTTATAACCCTGTGGTTGAGCTGCAGGCACGTCCTATGGTGGCTGCTGCCTGTCTAGGAGACAGCAAATCAGTGCTTGTTAAAGGGCCTCTCAAAGTCATTCGTATTAGAATCCCTTGGACTGCTGCTTGAACAGAAAAATTCCTGGGCCCTGGCCCATCCAAATGGCTGGCCGCTAGGGGTCGACATTTTTGAGCGGCTCCCCAAATGATTTAGGGGTCCAGACTCTCTAGTGCAGAGCATGCATGGCTTTGGAGTACAAGATGATAAGTTTTCCTACTTCTCGTGCTTCTCCTTTTGGATTACGTGTCTGGAACAGGGTGGAGGTGGTCATTACGGCCCATAATTTGAGAGGTGGCCATGACTCGTTTGCCTGTGTCCTCACTCCTTCTTAGTGATTCCCTTCACCTGGAGTTTAAACTGGGCCGTGTTCAATCACCTCCTCCAACAGCAAGCATTCTCTCTGGCCCGTAGACTTGGTGCAGGCACATGCAGTGAATTTCCCACAGTATCTGAGGAGGCATCGCTTACCTCCAGTGGAACACCCAGCCATGTCCACCAACATCCCCATCCTGTACCCTGGAATGTTCCCTCACCCTGCCCTAACTTCCCCACCCAGAAGAGCCAGAGGTAGGAATTTCTAGGTATCTAGTCCCCTCTCTGATTTCTCTCTCTCCTCCATAGAACCCCCTGCCATAAAAGCTTCTGTGTATGGAAGCAGAAGGGCAAGAGATAGAATAGTGCTATGAAGGAAAAGCTGATAGAAATCAAGGCATTTCGTATTTAAAAATAGTAGCTCCACATTTAGGGTGTCCTGTATCTTGGATATTATATGTTAAGCTATTGACTCTGCAAATGTCTCCAAGTGCACCAGGTTATCTATGTCTTCCAACACCCTGAGAGATAGCTACTAGATTTCATTTTACAGATGAGGAGAGTGAACCTCAGAGAGGTTTAGTAACTTGCTCAAGATCACACAGCAAGTAAGTAGTGGAAACAGTGTCAGAGCCCACAAAGACAGGAGAGAAAAACTCAGTGAGCTGAGTCATGAAACTGGAGTCCTATTCCACCCCTTTTGAAATCACTAACCATGTAGCTTAATGTAAATCTTTTACTGTTTCTGAACTTCACTTTCTTTCCATGAAATGTGATGGTCGAGCTAGACAGACTTGATCATTCTTTTCTGAATATTCATTTCCCCACTTGTCCTAAGTCAGGTTTCTCTGCTGGTCTTGTGTCTTACTGGTCAGTGACTCAGACCCACATTCTTGAAGGATCTGAGCCCTTAGTACCATGACATTCTCCAACCATGGCTGCTTCTCTGTTTCTTGTCAAATTTGGTCTGGGAGTCATGAGAGATGGCTGGATCACGTGGGGTCAACTCTTTCTTGCCCTCATTGCATAACAGCAAATGTATCTCCTTCTAAATGTCAGGGCTAATGAAACCTGCAAGTCTGGTGATTCCTTTCTGAACTGATGGACTCCTGACACAAGAAGTGTACAGGTATCAGGCTTCAGACAGCGCTCAACGTTGAATGGGGTCCTTCCAATGTTCCTTGTGATCCTCATCTGGGAATCAAGATTTCTACTTATGTAGAGCCTAAAGCTTCAGAAATGGAAAGCTCAGTTTCCCCAAGTGGATCTTTGGGAATAATGGTAAGCAAGACACTGCCTATTTCAATCTCTTCGTTCTTGGACTCTGTATTCTACTTGTCGGGGTAAGAACATAGTGTATGATTTAGTGTGTACACTTCACATGGAGGACATGTCCCATTCCTACATGGCATCATCTCCAAGGTAGCGCTAAGGCTGATCATTCCATTGCTCTATCAGGCTGGCAACTTCTGGTGGTATGATATGCCATAGGATCATAGGTCCTGAGACCTCCTGATACAGCTCCTTTGTCACACTTGGTTTGAAGCAATGCTCTATGGAATCCCATGTTGGTGGGTCAAATACTCTGCAAGCCTTTGGATAGGACCCTACAAGCAAGAAAAACCAACCTGTACTCAGAATATCTACTTATCCAATCAAGATGTCTTTCTTCCCCTTCAAGGATGGAAATAGTCTAGTGTAATCACCTTGCAACCAAGTAGGCATTGGAGAAATGGTGCCATATTCGATGGCTCAGCATTGGCATCTATTGCTGGTATGTATGGCAGGAGCAGTAGCTAATCAGACTTGCTGGGTGGGAACCTGGCTGTGGGACCCACACATAAGCTCCTTCTGAATACACTGGCCATGAGCTCATTGCACCAGATCTGAGGTGGCCAGTGACAGAAGGTGGCTGTTGTTGAGTCTTATGGTCATTCTGTCTACCTAGCTGTCTACAGGCTCTTTAGTGGTGGCTGCTTTCTGGCGGGTATTAAAATGTGATACAAAATCTTCATGTATGGTACCCGCTGCATAGGCTGATGCACACGCCTCTTCCCCAGACCTCCTTATTCCTGATCTGCTCATATCTTTTTTCTCATGGCCATGACCAACAGCCAAACCATTCACTACTGCCCAGGAGTCTGTATATAGTCTCACCTCAGATCACTTTTCTTTCCACACAATGTGAATGACCGCGTGCATTACCCAAGCTCTGCCCATCAGGAGGATTCACCTTCACCACTGGGTTTCAGGGTCGTCCTCTGAGTCTGGCCGTATTTCAGAAGAGTCCATTTTCACCTTGCACCCACATACATAGCCAACCCTTTGTGAACCAAACTTGGTCTGCCTCCTCTTCTGACAATCATAATTGCTGAAGAGGAGATTCCAGTACAGCAGTGGTGATTGACATGGGGGTCTGGGCCATGTGCTCCGGCAATTACTTGTGCTCTCTTCCCATCCCTGTTTGTTCTGGTCTTGGATATGCCACATCTAACGTAAAGTGAATTGTTGATGAGCCCACCTGACCTTCCGGCCTAATGGATCTAACCCAGCTCATGATGGGCGGTTCTGGCTCCATAGTTGATCACATGATGTCCTATTGTTCTGCCCTCTAAGATATCCCAGTAACAGGAGCTACTTTCCAAACAGTGTATAATTCTCTACTGCAGATGAGATGGCCTTGTGCCAGAACCTTAGGGATGCATGCTGGGATATTCCCATCAGGGCTTGCCAACAACTCTACACCAGATACCACTGAAGCCATAGGTTCTTTGATGTCACATAGCCCATGTGGAAAGATGGTTTTCACTGCAGCCTGAACGTGTTCTGGAGTTCTGATCTGCTCATGGCCCTGCTCAGAGAACAATGTGATACTCTGAAGAACTGTTACAAAAACGAGCCAAAGATGGCCTCTGTATGCGAACCCCTGGATTGTTTATTCTCCACAGCAAGCTGAGACTGATAAGCTCAAAACCCACTGGAGTCAAACTCAAAATTTTACATGTTCAATTGTATTAAACATAGCTCAAATAATTTTAGCCACTTAGAGCCTGCTTGCTTTGTATACCCTGCCAAACTACACCCAACCTCTGATAGCACAGATAAGCCTCAGGGCTATAAAAAATCCCAAGCCTTGCTGTTCTTTGGAGCTCTCTGACCCAGAGATTCCCTGCTGTCCTGCTGGGTGACTTAGATCCATAAATCCCCTCCTGCCCGTGAAACATATTTGAAAATGTTCCACAGTTGATTGTTGTGATGGCTGACCAACTCTGAATATACAACCACCATTGAATTATGTAGTTTAAATAGGTGAAGTGTATGGTGTATGAATGATATTGCAATAAAGATACAAAAACTATATAAAAAAAGGCAGGGTCAATTCTATGACTGAGTATCTACATAAATCTTATCTATAGAGAGGGAAGAACAGAACAAGGATAAAACTGGGCTTGATAAAGAAGTAATTGGTAAAGTCACTCATTTTTGTCAAGAGGGGGACTTGCAGTGTTTTGTCATTTACATAGCAAACTTGGCTTTGTCTGTGCTTAGACAGAAGTATGGAGCAGCCTGACTTTGTCTCACTTTATCAAGTTCTCAAACTGACCTTGCCTGACACTGATGCTGGCTGACATTGGTGAGACTGCTGGGGACCCGCCCCTCGGGGGAATAATGCAGACCAGCTGTGAGTGCCAGCAAGCCTCTACCAGCTCTTAAGTGCTGGACCAGTCCTTGGATGTCAGGGGCTGATTTTCTCCTTTCCCACACGGATGCTGGGGAGGTTCTGGGGATGCTTCGGTGGGCTTGTGATCCCCTGAAATTATGTGCCACATTTCAGAGTGAGAGCGTGAATTTTTACCATGAGAAAATCCATAGAATTTATTCGATTCTTCAAAGTGGTCTGTAACCAGGAAAGATTAAAAAACACTGGCCCAGGTTAAAATGTGAAAAACAGCAAATATGAAACCCTGATGCTCCAGACATTTTAGGGGCAGCTAGAGTAAGAGGATAGAGGATGTCGTAGGGGCTGAGGAGCCCTGATGAGACAAAAAGGAAACTGACCAAGCAGATGAGTGCTTGAAGCCCCGGGACGGGGGGTGGGGAGGACACTCAAGATGCCGCCTATGCCTGTATCAGCAAGGACCACAGAGAAGTCGGGAGAGGTCAAAACTAGACCAAGTTAATTACACAGTTACGTCTTGGGGCTGAGCCATCAGTGTGGGATACTATCCCAAGAGATACTTTTGTAAGAAAAATCGGTATTCATTTTCCCTGAATGGTTTAGTCATTGACCTGCACGAAATACCTTCTGGTTTTCGGTTGCTTTGGGTCTGTGAATTTGAGGCGCCACATTTCCTTCTCCAGAAGCAGGGTCAGGATACAAAGGTCATGGGTCTCTGTGAGTTACTGAGAAAGCCAGGCAGGCTGTGAGCCTCCTGGAGCTGTCTCTCTCCCAGACCAGCTCCCTGACTCACCCCATCCATCCTTCAGTGAGCTATGGAGGGTGACAATACATGGAAACTATAAAAATTCCCAACTGAATGCTTCTGAAGCAGCCACCAGGGAAACAGGAAGCGGCACACCTCATAGGTCTGTGTCTCCAACTTATGAATGTGCTCCCTTCATTTGGCCAGGAAGAATTTGCTCAGAGTTCTGCTCCATCTGGAAGAAAAAAAAAAAAGCCAGAGATGGGTTTTCCTGAAATATAGTGGTCTCTCCTCATCCCTCCTCATCGACGACGTGGTTCCCAGCCTCCACTTCACACGGGAAGAAGTGGAGGGGGAGAGGGTAGTTCCCCTTCTGACTGTATTGGGAATATTTCTCAACCCACTCAAGGACTCTGATGATGACCCATGATCAAGGTTCCAAGTGGGAATCTGCTACTTGCCCTCCAATTTTGGTCCTCTTAAGCCCAGAATATTAGAAAGATTCTGTAGCTAATATTTACTGAATACTTACTGTTTACCAAATAAATACTTGACACACATCAGCTCATTTAATCCACACAACTCTGTTCTATAAGTGTTATCGTTATTGTGATTCCGCAGATGAGAAAGTGAGGCATGGAGAATTTAGCTCTAAGTCCTACGATTACCTATTCCATACATACTGTATCACTCTATTCCATAAGGATGCTATTATTATAAATATTCCCCCTATTATTGATTCAATAAATAACAGTATGATTACCAGTTTATAGAAGAGAAGATGAGACACAGAGCATGTTACTCACTTGCCCAAAGTCACACAGCTAAAGCTCTAAGGAGGATGTCACTGTTGTATAGGGGGGTCTCTACCTTTCTTCTCATGAGCAGCATATTGCTGACTAGTACTCACCTTTCCGGCAAATGCCAGAGGCTCAGAACAGCTCAGGTGGCTGTGATGGGGGTGCTTGGTCAGGCACATGTGGATGTAGCCTCGGTCTTTCACAGCAGGACCTTGGGCATCAGAAGTGGGCAGTGGTACCCACTTGGGGGTGGGAGGACAGCTCTCAAATCAGGGTGTCTATGAAGCAGCCTCCACTGGGGGCTGTTATCTTTTCCTTATTCTGCAGATCACATCCTTGCCTGAGTGGGAGGAGGATGGTTACCATTCCAGTGAATTTTCTATTCTATTAGTTAAGCTGTTGAGTGTTTCAATTATGTAAACTTTCACTCAACATCTAAGAGCTGTGTGAATAAACCTGCCAGACGCAATGATAATACTGAGAGTCGAAAAATACATATCGTAATGCCCAAATACCAGTGGATCCAGTCTTGGATCTGAAAGTCTTGAGAAATGAGTCCTGGAATGGAAGGGTCTGAGTTATCAGGATGTGTGCATAGATGCCCTGAACAGATAAATGCCCTTTGGAGATAGAGGACTTGGAAGAAAAAAAAATCTATATCTATATCTATATCTATCTATATCTTTGTATACATATGTATGTATATATATACACACATATTTTATATATAGGCTGATATAAAAATATATAAAGAAGGGAAAGTACCTCCCATATGAGCAGACTGGAACATGAAGATGTTTCCTGAGCACATCGGCATTACAGAACTTCCATAAACTCCTTGACCTTGCCAAACTGGCAAAAACCAAGCATTATGAGCACTTATCCATGAAGTTGATTTTTTTTTTTTTTTTTTGCTGTACACGGGCCTCTCACCGCTGCGGCCTCTCCCATTGTGGAGCACAGGCTCCGGACGCGCAGGCCCAGCGGCCACGGCCCACGGGCCCAGCAGCTCCGCGGCACGTGGGATCCCCCCCGGACTGGGGCACGAACCCACGCCCCCTGAATCAGCAGGCGGACTCTCAACCACTGCGCCACCAGGGAAGCCCCCCATGAAGTTGATTTTTTTTTCAAACTTTTTAATCTTATATTAGAGTCTAGTTGATTAACAATGTTGTGTTAGTTTCAGACGTATAGCAAAGTGATTCAGTGATACATATACATGTATCCTTTTTCAAATTCTTTTCCCATTTAGGCTGTTACATAATATTGAGCAGAGTTCCCTGTGGTATACAGTAGGTCCTTGCTGGTTATCCATTTTAAATACAGCAGTGTGTACATGTCTTTGCAGTGTACATGGCTATAGCATGGACTTCTGTAAGGCAATCTGGAGTGGCTGATGGGATGTGGCGGCAGAATATTTCGATGGCAAAATGTAGGTAGAGAGAAAAGAGAGGATTCTCCATAAATCTGAGTCCCTGGTTTGAAATGGAGACCTAACTAAATATAACATTAGCTATAAATCAGAGCAAATATGATACTATATCTATCATGAGGCTTCTATTTCTTCCCCAATACACTTACTTTAAAGAAGTATTAGCCCAAAATGTGATGTTTAATTGAAATGTACTTACATTTAATTTGCCTGTCACCAATTATATTTTCCTTAGAAATTAAGGCTTGAGAATGTGTGGTTATAATCTTCAGATATATTAGAGAGCTGAACTGAAAACTCTCTGGAGTGGTGTAAGCAGATAGGTTAGGGCATCCCCGGAGAAAGAGAACCAAGCATGGCTTTCTTGACATAAGAGAAGCCATTTTGGCCTAAGACATTTTGTGATCTAAGCCTGGCCACAGTACTTGCCCTGGAACAGTTCTCAGTAATTAACCATCTTAAGGGAACAAAGGAATGCAGGAACAGAAAAAAAGGCAGTCAAACAATAGTGCGGCGATAAAGCAGAGTTTTAGTTCCTCCTCAAGGGATACACATAATAATATATCTTGGAGTTCTTCAGGAACTAAGACCCCCATCCAAGTGGAGGATGGAAGGATGGTGTTGACCCTCCAGACTTCAAGCCACTAAGGCTTGGACTCTGTTGTCCTTTGCCCCAATTCTATGCTGAATTCTCCTCTGCTCAAGCCCCTTCATGAATATGCATGTGGCCTTAGCTTAAAATTTCCCCAATTTTGCTGTTCGGATAGACACTGCTTTGGGGAAAAACCCCAGTGTCCTCCTTACTTGCTGCAAGTAATAAATCCTTCCTTCTCCAGCACTTTAGTTTGGCTGTGTCTATGGGCTCGATACCCACCAAGAGGTGAACCCAGTTTCTGAGTAACAATGGTACATCCCTTGGCTGATGTACAAAGTGAGAGGGGTGGGCTATCTGCACACCTGAACTTCATGGACAGCCAAGGATGATACGTCCTCAAACACACGCCACAAACTGATGGGTAAACAACCCCTTGACAGCCAAATAATTTTGCTTGAATAGGGTAAATTTGGCCTCCTGTTATTTTGCATATCGTGGGAAGGGGCAAGTTGACTTTTCATGGTGAGAGCAGATGGCATTGTCAGGATGATGTGCGGTGACACACCGGGTGATGCCGAATCAGGCTTTGCTTTTGCAAGGCCAGGTGGAGGTATGTCTCTGGAATGGAGTGCGAAATAGTACAAGTGAGGAAGTGGACCAGATAGGATATGCAGGTCCAAAGTCCAAGATCAGAGATGTGCACTCTCTAAGGAAGGGCAGGGAAAGTCAAATGCAGAAAGCCAGCAGCTCAGGGACTGTTAGCAGAGCCTAGGAGCATCGGCTGGAGAGAGAACAAAGAGTTAGGATTCTTAAAAGGAGGAGAATGAGGTTATGGGGGGAGGTGCCTGGAGGGCAGGTAGTTCTGATGAGAAACCACAAGAATTATTCACAGAACCCAAGAAGTGAAGGATCTGCTTCCTTGACAGTCTAATTGCAGGCCAGTGGCAAAAACTGACTCTGGCTGGAGGATTCAGGTATCCTATAAGAGCAGAGGGGGGAACTTTCAGGTTACAAAAGGGGAGTGGAGACAAGGGAAGAGCAGAAAGGGATGTTTGGCAATAAAAATCGTTCCCAGACCATCGAGAAAGTCCAAACTATCCAGGGTTTCCTGTTGGCTTTATGTGACTTCCGTCCGCACATGGCGGCACCCTTGAGTTTTGCACTTGGATCAGAGACTGTTCTGCACTGAAATGACCCAGGTGATGGAAAGGCAGGGAGCCTATACAGGCCACAGGGGCTTGATCTTTGACTTCCTTCATCAGCAGGGCGGGGCTCTCAGCTTCAGGTACTTTCGTTCAGTCTTTCCACTACGAATCCAAAATGGCTGGGGCTGGGGGGCACCAAGGCACGTGGAAGTAGGGAGGGACGAGATTAGTAGGATGAAAAAAAGATCTAATACGGAGAAAAATCACCCTGACTGCAGTGGCGAACTTAGAGTCTGAGGACGTGGCAACTCTAAGACGACCCTGTGGGCCTGTCTAACCCTTTGATCTATGAAAACCCCCCTTTATTTAGTTCTTTTGCTACACAAGCTTCTCAGTGTCATCAACAGAGCAATTGTTTCCCTTTAAGCCCGCCGTCTATCAGGACATGTTTGAGGAGTTTAGGTCACAGCGCCTAAACACGGAGCTCATTGCCTGAGCCTAACAGCCCTGATGCTCTAATAACAGCACCACTAACATCACACTAATAACAATAATAATAACCTCACGACAGCAAACACCTATCGAGCCCTTGTTACTTGCCGGGCACTACTCTGTGCACTTTGAATGTACTATTACCTCATGAATCCTGCAGAAACCTTAGGAAGTTTCTATCAGAAACCTTAAGTAACCTTCTGGAAGTAACCTTAGAAGGTTTCTCATTTTCAGTAAAATGAGAAAAAAATCTTCATTTTACTGTTGAAGAAACAGGTTCAGAGAGGTTAAGAAACTTGCCCAAGGCCACACACCTTAGACTATTTGCTGGAGTTAGAATTTGGGACTAAGCAGTCTGGCCCCAGAGTAGGTGCTCTTAACCCAATACATGATCTGAGTATAGTCAGGTGTGATCAAGCCCACCTGGTAAATGGAATATGTTCCTGGACAGCAGTGTACACTGTACTCTACCCCCAAGAAGCCAGCTTGCAATGTACCTCAGAGGCCAAGAAGAGAATAAGAGTAAAATTTGAGTTACACCATCTAGGTCTTAATCTTTTCATCTTCCCAAAGCCGTGGGAAATTCTGGATATTATTTTTATTTCTCTTAATTTCAAATTCCTCAAATAGTGATAACAATACCTCTCTTGCCTACATCGTCAGGTTTTGGGTTATAGCACGTGAAATCAGTTTAGGGAAGGGCTTGGTAAATTGTGAAGGAGTGTGAGGATGCAAGTGGTTGTTATGGCTCCATGGAAACTTCTTATCACAGCACAGTGAATGGCCAGACTAGCGTAAGACCGTATGATCACTGTCCCTCACAAAAGGCAGCATATTCATTCTTATATGTCACTGGGAAAGTAAAAACAGGAAGCATCCCAGCTTCTGGAGTGATGGGCTTGAGTCAGAAGACACTACCCTGACCCATTATGATAACTTAATTATGTTCTCTTTGGGAAAGACCATAAAAGGCTAAGTACTCTGGGTAGTGATGACATTACTAGGGGCACTGGTGAATATCCATCATCTTTGGGGTTATTACACTACATTCCTTGCACTATCTCTCAGGAAGATTTCCAAAGAGCACAAAGAATCTTGCTCTTTGACTTGTGAATCTTACTCCAAAAGTAGGCATGATCCTAGATAGAAACTTTCTTCTTCCAAAAACTAATGTGAGCGCCTCAGAACTCAAGGCCACAAGTTTAATTTCAATTCACATCTGGGTGACGAAATTTTCTACTAATGACTGTTCAAAGGCTGAAGAGGAAAACATTGGTCAAGTTGGGAAGCTCCCAGGAGACACATCAGTCTCAAATCACAGCCACAGCAGACACCATCTAACAGCCTTGATGACTCTTCAGTAGACACATGGAAGATATACATCATAGAGAGTAAATTTGAGTGAAAAATAGGAAAAAACACATGTTCAGAAGAAGAAATATCCTGAGGAACATTCATTTAAAACTATGTCATTTAAAAGTTCAAGTATTGCTGATAAAATACACATATTCTATATTTGTTGGATAGAATGCTCCATATTAGATCAATTAGGGCTACCAGATCTCCAAGACCCATTAATTCATTTAGTAATTTTTCATTTAAAAGATAATAATCACAATAAATTGATATTAACAACAAAATAAAACAAAGAAAAAATAATAAACATAAAACGTTTAAAGATAAATATATAAGAAAATATGTGATCACTCATTTGTTAAATTTTTTTTTTTTTTTTTTTGCAGTACGCAGGCCTCTCACTGTTGTGGCCTCTCCCGTTGCGGAGCACAGGCTCCGGATGCGCAGGCTCAGCGGCCATGGCTCACAGGCCCAGCCTCTCCACGCGGCATGTGGGATCCTCCCGGACTGGGGCACGAACCAGTGTCCCCTGCATCGGCAGGCAGACTCTCAACCACTGTGCCGCGAGGGAAGCCCTCATTTGTTAAATTTTATTCTGTATCTCTACCCTTACTTTTCTTCTTTCAAAAGCATATTCCCTGGAATTTCTTTTGAGGAACTCTTTGGATGGTAAACGTCCACAATCTTTACAAGTTTGAAAATTCCATCATTTTCCTCCCACTCTTCAATAATAGTTTAGCTGGGTATAAACTCCAAGCTTAATGGTTATTTTTCCTCTACTCTTGAAAGACATCTTTGAGAAGGCTGCTGTCTAATTTTCATTCCTTTCTAGGAACTATTTTATCATTTATTTTATCAGTCTCAAAGACTTTAAGATTTTCTCGTTATCTGATTTTATTTCCTTTATCGGTTTTATTTTATTTTATATGTTATAATGATATTGATATTTCTGGGTGTGAGTCCATATTTATTCTTGGTATTTGGTATCTATTTTCAATCTCAAGACTTTCTTATTCCTCATTTCTGTAAAATTCTTTTCTAATGTTGCTGCCTTCCTACCATTTCTTTCATTCTTTTTCGTGGAACTCCTTTCAGACATAAGCTGAGTATTTAAATGATCCTCCATGTCTCTGAACTGGACTTTCTTTCTTGCTCTGTTTTTTAAATCTTTGTGTCTTTCTGTGATGTGTTCTAGTCTTAATCCTGTTAGATGCAGAGGGCAATGTTCTTGTCCCCCTATATGGCAATAGCAACCTAAGATTGTGGTGTTTTTCATGTGAAAATAAAACACATGTGTCTGTTGAACAAATAAAGTTGTAAACTGAAGACTGAAACTCTTATTTAAGCAAGTATCGCACTACCTTATGGGCTCCAGTAACTCTTTAGCATGCCATGCAGGAACCATTCCAATCTGACCTAAGGCCTCCAGACACACCTCCTGCAACTTGCACACACTTTCGCATTTTTTACTGTGTAGACACAATGTTCCTTCATGACTTCAAGTCTTTGTATATGCTATTTCCTTCTCCTGGGATGCATGAACACCTTTTGAGACCCACTTCAAAACCAACATTTCTGTGAGATCATTCCCAAGTTCATCAGAATCAGCACTTTTTTCCTTGCTCCACGAAGTCTATAAAATCACAACATACTGTAATTTTCCACTTACAAGTCTATTTCTCTAAGGAGACTTAAAGAGCTATTTGAGGGCAAAAAATAATAGTCTCTGTATATCCAGCAGATCATTGCCTGTCAAAGTTGTCATGAAATGTTTTTTGGATAAGTTTTCAATGACAAAGAGAATTCATTATGGTTTAAAATGAATCTCCTTCTTCTTCTAAATTTTCTTCTGGACCACCCTCCACTGACAGTTGGAGCTGCTTTTGATTTGGTAGTGTTCATTTTTTTTCTCCCAGGAGGTTGTAATCACATCCTGCAAAGAGGAACCAGCAAACCCAGCTCTGTCCTCTCATTATATGGACTCCTGATGCTCTTTTGCAAATGTTTGAGTTCAGCAAGTTCCCAGTCATATTCAGCAATGGCACTTCCCCTGTTGCATTTTGAAGCCAACACGAGAAAGACAATCTGTCTGGTTTTGATTGGTTAACACTCAACTGGTCAAAAATGTGTTTTGTAACACATAGTTCATGTCCAAGAGGTCTTGCGAGATTTCCAAAGCTTTTCCCACACCATTTTTCTTCTCACCCTCAAAAAAAGAAGCAATATTTTGCCAAAAACAGATTACCCCAATTCTCAAAAAGGACTGCTCTTGACTAGGAATCTTCAACCCACGAGAGATCATTCGGGGCCTCATCTCAGCCAAAACTCACATCCATGTTGCCTGTTGCATATCTAATTGGCCTCCGGCTCAAGAAGCCAAGCTGAGTAGCATCATCACCTCTGCATCCATCCATCAAGGCTGCCGGCCCTGAGTCAGCGTGGACTGGAGATAAACAGGACACTGAGCGGGAAAGTGGACCTGGGAAACGCCTGAGGATCTACATACTGGAAATGTTCCCTGATGGCCACCTGTGGTCACAAACACTATTGGCCACAGGGCAGCCTAAGATTCTTTTCTTTTTTAAGCCAAATGAGGACTGGTTGGACTTCATTTCAAATTGTATCTTGTCACCAGGTAGAACTGGCCTGGAGGAAAAGACAGAAGAAAAATTCCAGAATAAAGAACTCCCTGTTTATTCACAACAGGAGCAACTTCATGTAAAGCCTGGGGTCCTCAATCATTAAAATGCCTTTAAAAGGGTTTTGTAGAAAGGAAACAAGAATTAATGTAAAATTGTGTCAAAGCAAAAAAAAAAGTATAGGGGAGGAATATATTAGGAGGTTGGTATTAACATAAACACACTACTATATATAAAATAGATCATCAACAAGGACCTATTGCATAACACAGGGAACTCTACTCAATACTCTGTAATATTACAGTGTAATATTCTGAGAAAAGAATCTGAAAAAGAATAGATATATGAATATGTATAACTGAATCACTTAGCTGTGCACCTGAAACTAACACAACATTGTAAATCAACTATACTCGAATATAAAATAAAAATTTAAAAAAATTGCTATGGAGAAAAAGAAAGAAAGAAAGAGTTGGAAATGTATATAACCTGTAGAAATCAAAAAAGTGACTTAGTTATATTAGTTAGTCATAGTTGAACTGTTATAAACAGGATGCTGAATGATTCTTTTTCTCAAGGAAGGTCAAACTGAGAGACATAGAGTATCTTTCCCACCATGCTAACCTCATTGACAACTGCCAGAGATATGTCTTTTCTGGAACAACACAAGAGCCTCCCAGAATCTGACCTCTGCCTCCCCAGAGCCATCATACCTACTACTGTCAGAGAACTTTATCTGAAGTGCATATCTGGTCATTCCAGTCTGCTACTAAAACCCCACTTAAAATATCTTACCTTGACCTCTGGAGTCCACCATGACCCACTATATCTCACAGAGCTCCCCACATGCAGCCAACCTACAGTCTGGCCAAAGCAGGCTAAGGGACATAGGTTATACACATGATTATTAATAAATCTAGTGAGTGTTACTAAAGAAATAAAGGAAGGAATACAAATATATTTAAAAACCCGACACTAAAAAAATAAAGTATGTGTATAGTACTAGATATGAAAAGTATGGTCATTGAACTGAAGCCCTTAAGAGGCAGTTGAAATGGTAGAGATTGTAGAAAGAATTAGTGAATTGAAGCACAGAGCAGGAGAAATCACCGAGGAAATGGCACAAAAAGGTGAAGAAATAAGATGTTAAGAGTTATGGAAAAGAGAGGATTCAATATTTGTTTAGTAGCAATTCTCAAAAGAAATAAACTAGAGAGTCAGATAGGAGCAAATTTGAAGAGGCTATGATTGATAATTTCCCAGGATTGAAGGAATACATAAATCTAGGATTGAAGAGCCACAGCTTGAAGAAGTAAACCCAAAATTGAAAAAAAAAAAATCCGCACATCCACACATTATATCAAAACTTCAGAATTACCAAAGAGAAAAATTCTAATAACAATCAGAAGGAAACGACAGATTCTCTTGAAAGGAACAAAAATTAGACCAGCAGAAGGGTTCTCAACAGCAAAATGAAACAAATTAATGAGAAAATATCTTCAAAGTGTGGAGGCAAAAAACCCATCATTTTAGAATTCTACACACTATGATATTATAATTTAACAGTGAAGGTGAAATAGAGACATTTTTGGACAAAGCCTGAGAGAATTTACTACTCACAGGTCTATTATTGGATGTAGTTCAGTAAGAAGTGAATTTAATTCAAAGGAAGGAGTGATATGTGGAGATGAACTTGAATGCTATCTTGGAGGCAAAATTTACTTTACCTAACTCCCAGACCAGGGCTCCTGATAAAGTGGAGAGAGGCAAAATATGCTCTTGGGAGAGTTTATTACAAGTTCTGCTTTCAATTTCTACTGTCATTTCAACATTTTCTCAATGTTGATGAGAACTAAGGGTATATTTATTTAGCCCTTAGTTCACTGGGTTACTGATTTCTAGCAGCTGGGTGCCTCCAATAAGGTTTGGGAATTTAACTAGTTATTTTGTGTCAGGGTAAAAGTTGGAGTCACTCCAATTAAATTCTGGAAACATCTTAGCAGGATCTATTTATGGCAAAAACACTGGTTCTTCATTTTCATTTCTGTGTTCTAAATTTACAATCTACTTGTAAGTTTTGTAAGGATTCCTGTAGGGACCATTTTTATCATTAACAGGATGTAGAAAGAGCACGACACAGAATAAGCAAGGGTATTTCCAGTCTCTCCATATTGGCATTATAAACTTCTACAAGTTACATAACTTCTATGAACTATAATTTTCCTCATCTGTATTATGGAGATAATAATCATTTCCTCTCTGAGTTATTATGACAATTAAGGAGACTATTGTATGTGTACTCCTCCCAGCTACATGTCATATCAGAAAGTCCAGCACTGGTGACCAGGAAAATTGTTCCCTGGGACGCAGGAGTGTAGGAGTGTAGGCATCACCTCGCCTTGACTCTTGTGTGAGTGCACAGCTGACAGTAATCCCCCCAGCACTACGCCCACCCCATCCACCTCTTTAGTAATCTGAGATTTCAGGTCATGGGAACTGTGTCCAAAGCCACTTCCTTTGACTCTGTGGAATCTAGATCAGTTGTGGTCACTGAGTGTACAAGAAGGGGGTCCTCATCTGGGATGAGTGTTGTCAGACAATTTCTGGTCATGGGCATCACGCATCCTAACCTACTGAGTTTCCCCCAAAATGTATCATAGACGTGTGGCTTTCCTTCTGTTTCGGGTCAGTATCCCCCATAGCGTCTGTGACTCATGAGTAACACACGTTCTTCTCATGGGAACTGATGTTTATTCACAGTCCTGAGCAACACTTTGCCTAACCCAATGGTGTAAGGATTTTAGCTTTCTGAACAGAAGCAACTTACATAACTAATGTAGTTTAGGAGAAAGAAATTCTCAGCATCATCTGGCGGTACCATACCCTGTACTATGGAAAAATGACTTGGAATCGACTATTTGGGTCCAGTGGCTGATATATGAATGGGACTTGAGTGGTCCCTTTGCCTCTCTTCCCCAGCTTAGTGGTGAAAAAGAATATTTGTTTATATGATGTGAAAGGACATAAAGGAAAAGGGGAGAGAAGGAAGGAACTGAAGGAACCTAGCATGTGCCTTGCATAGAATCTGTGCCAGGTTGTGGAAGGTTCTGGGCAGGTGTTACCCTATGATGCTCCCATTTTATAGATGATGAATCAAGGAGGTCGAGTAACTATAAATCCAGTGCTTTTTCTATTATACCATCTTGGGATATTATAGTTCACCCAGCTTTGAATTTCGATTGTAGAGGAAGCTCTGTGTGAGTGACACTTTAGGATACTCAAAGGACTTAGTCCCTGCCCTTTAGGGACTTATAATCTAGTAGGGGTCAAAGATCATAAGTGCTGATTGACAAACAGATGCTGATTGACAAATGGATGCAACATTTCCCAAGAGCAAGCAACCTGCCTGACCTTCCTAGAGGGCATTTGGAAATTAGGATGACCTGGGCTGCCACTGTGACTGGCAGGAGCTTTAGGATGAGTGGGCAGGGGCTGGTGATGCTAAAGATCTCTACTGTGTGGGACAGTTGAACAGAAGGGAACTTTTCCCCTCAGCAAATGCCAAGCTTTGCCTGTGGAGGAAATTCTTGTTTAGATAGAACCTTAAAAAACTAAAAGTAGAACTACCATATGACCCAGCAATCCCACTACTCAGCATATACCCTGAGAAAAACATAATTCAAAAAGAGTCCTGTACCACAATGTTCATTGCAGCTCTATTTACAACAGCCAGGACATGGAAGCAACCTAAGTGTCCATCGACAGAGGAATGGATAAAAAAGATGTGGCACATATCTACAATGGAATATTACTCAGCCATGAAAAGAAACGAAATTGAGTTATTTGTAGTGAGGTGGATGGACCTAGAGTCTGTCGTACAGAGTGAAGTAAGTCAGAAAGAGAAAAACAAATACCATATGCTAACACATATGCATGGAATCTAAAAAAAAAAAAAGGTTCTGAAGAACCTAGGGGCAGGACGGGAATAAAGACGCAGGCCTACTAGAGCATGGACTTGAGGACATGGGGAGGGGGAAGGGTAAGCTGGGACGAAGTGAGAGAGTGGCATGGACTTATATATACTACCGAATGTAAAATAGATAGCTAGTGGGAAGCAGCTGCTTAGCACAAGGAGGTCAGCTCGGTGCTTTGTGACCACCTAGAGGGGTGGGATAGGGAGGGTGGGAGGGAGGAAGATGCAAGAGGGAGGAGATATGGGGATATATGTATATGTATAGTTGATTCACTTTGTTATAAAGCAGAAACTAACACATCATTGTAAAACAATTCTACTCCAATAAAGATGTTAAAAAAAAAAAAGGAAATGCTGTAAGAATTTGGAACAAAAACAATTCTAGATTCATGGAAGAAAAAGTCTGCATCCAGGAGGAACTCTCAACTGTACTTTTAAGGAGAGATTGGATTTAGACGTTAGATATGTGGCAAGGAGACTTTCTAAGTAGGCAATACTTGCATCATTTTTCCTGATACAACATACCAGTGATAATGATTGACGAGCTCTGAAGCAAGGAATGGAAGGGCAGGACGGTTAAGGAAATGTCTGGCAGCTTGGTGAAAATGCATGGAGAAGAAGGCCATTGACATGGTTCAGGCAAAGTCCAGTCTGGGCCTGGAGAAGGAAAAAGTGAATCAGAGGTTTAGAATTTAGAGCTGGAAAGGATCTTGGGTGTTATCTAGCCTTGTATTTCATAAAATATTTCTCAGAACTCTTGTCTCAAAAAATGCTCAATGATGAAAAAAAAAAAAAAAACCTCCCATCAATGATATTTGAGAAATATAGAAAACCACATTCCCCTGGGTAACGCATCTGGGAAATCCTACGGTAAAGACACCTGCTACCTGAGGTTTTCCAAACATAATTTTACCTTTAAACACTACTTATATCTAACAGTACTAATGTTCTGGAAAATTCATTCTGGGAACCAATGATCTAGTCTTATCCTTACGTATCACAAATAGTCAACTGAAGCTTGTGAAAGCTAAGTGACTTATCCGAGGAGAGACCCAGAGCTAAAGAACTGATTTCAGTGGCTCTTATCACTTTATAAATTTTAAAAATATACATTAATGTCTATTCTGCACATAATGGAAATGAAAATTACATATCTAATTACTGTTTACTCAACAAAGCATTAAACCCATACACTTGAGAAAAATTATCAACCGAAGAAGGATTTTTAGAGACTAACATTCCATCAAGTAGCAACTCCCATTCCTGCACGCATCCTGGTCCTGGATTTTATACTTTACAAGAGTTTCGTTTTTGCTCTCAATCTGTGTTTTTTGCTAACAATAGTGAGGCACAGAGGGTGTTCCAGGCACTGTGTGAAGGGCTTTGTACGCATTGTCTCTGTTAATCCTAACAACAGTTCTACAAGCTAGTTGACAGTATCTTCCCATTCGAAGCTGAGACTCAGAGAAGTAAGGAACTCGCCAAAGTTACAGAACTCATAGGTGAAGGAGCTGAGTATCTGACCCAGGTCTGGCTGACTCCAAAGCTTATAGGCTTAACCACTATATCTTCATAATATTCAGGAAGCTCTGTGGATTTAGAAGATTCCACACTGACATCTCAAACTGCTCCATATCATCAAGCCCCATTAGGAAAAGCAAGTGACTCAACAGCTAAAGAATTCATACTAAGGCACTGACATGTTGAGCAAGGCTCCAGCCTGCTATTTATTCTATGGCCTTCTATAAATCATGAGGAAAAGAGGTGGGGCTTTGTGTCATCAACTTTGAAAAAGACAGCAGAGGCCAGAATTGCATCATCAGGTTAGGTCTGTGACTGACCATCTACTTTGTCATCACTTGACCAGTTGAGTAAAATAGTCAGCCCATGAGAGGAAACATCAAGGACTCACATGCACACATACAGGCATGCTATATTTTTGCCTTCCCTTTTATTGGTGACCTCTTATGGAATGCTGTGGGAAAACACTCAATTCCTGAAGTTCCATTGACTACAAATGAAGATGTCTAAACGAACTCTTGCTAAGAAACCATAGTTCAGAAAGATACAGACCCTGCCACAATTGTACTTGTGAATCTCATTTTGTTTTACTTTTTTCTAAGTGAAATTGCCTCAGCAAATTGGAGGGCTATCTTACTTTCCATGTGTAGAACTGATTAGATATGAAAATAATTCATCTCCTTATAGGTAGACATTGCGATTTACCTTTAAGGAAAACTAATATCAGAGTAATAAAATCTTCCATGTGCAGAGTGTGTACGTTCAAAAACTATGGTCACATCCATTTCCTCTCTCTGATCCTCACGAGAGCGTTTGAACGCTGGCAGGGCTGCTAGTATGAGTCTTTTTCCTAGCCATTCATTCATCCATCAACTATGTATTGAGTGACTATTTTGTGCCAGGCACTGGCAATGCACTACCAAACGAGGTAGGTAGGTTCTTTGCTCTTAGGAAACTTGTATTCTACCAGGGGTGGCAGTCAATGAAAGAATGAATACATAATAAGGAAATAAGATGGAAGAGTCATAGGTGCTACTTAAATGGAAGGATCACGTAGGTGTTGTGAGAAACAGAGCCTGGGCAGATACCTCAGATGGGGTGGTCAAGGAAGAATCTCAGAGCAGGGACATTTTAGCTTGAGACCTAAATGATAAGGAGCTAGATCTGCAAGGATGGGGCCACCCATTCTGCATAGATAGGAAAATTGAGACTCAAATAGATTCAGTGACTAAAGATTATATAGTTAGCCCATGATGGACTTCGACTTCAACCTTAAGTTTCTGAGTCCAAGACCAGTGCTATTTCTGTCCACGATCTCCCTCAACAGTAAACATGGCAAAATATATAAATAATGCTCATCACTGCTTTTGTGTGCTAGGAGCGCCAGGTTAAATAATATAAATGGTCATTTTGATAATTTAATACTTATATGTTGATTATTAAATTTCTTCTAAATGAGTAAGGCAATTGTAGTTTGAACTTTTAAGAAATATGTAGTTAAACTGGACCCCTGCCTGGATGATGGCTTATTTTCTGATCAAAAGGAATTTATACAACAGTATTTCCAAGAGGTTCTTTCTTCTTTCTGCCTCCTTCCCTCTCATATTTAAGTATCTCTTGGTTTCAGGCAGGAAAAGGCACAATGCATAACAGCCCTGACTATCCTGCCCAATCCCTAGGACTTATAATTTCTCGTTTCCTCTCTACTAGTAGCATGCTGGATGATGCAAAATATTTGAGCCTCTCTTTGCAAATATATTAACAGGATTATAAGGCAAGCCTTTTTGGTGGAATAATATTGCTATTACAGCTTGAAAAATTACCTTGGAGTTCATGACCATAGGTGATTAAGGAATCTTTTAAGATTCCTTAAGTGAGTTTAAGTGTTGACAAGAATCCTTCCAGGATGGGTTAAATATAAATTCAAGAAGGGGGAAAACATATATATATATATATATATATATATATGTATAATATATAACACATGTATAAATGTGTATACATATATAATATGTATATTATATATGTATATTACACATATGTTTATAAAGACAAGAGCTCTTAGAGGCTCTTTCTGATTCTTTGTAGGAAAAAGAGGCAATTAATACACGTACAGTTAACAAAATCATTTGGTATTGGGACTTAAAATTTTCATTCAAATTGCGAAAGACACAAAAATATCATGTCTAATAAACACCTAATTAAATGATAGTCATAATTGACCAAAAAACTTGTTTAATTAGTTTTTGTTGGTATTACTTCATATAAGTATACAATTTTAAAGTAAATTAATTTTAGTTATTTATTTTTATTGAAGTATAGTTGATTTACAATAGAGTATTCATTTCAGGTGTACAATATAGTGATTCAGTGTTTGTATAGATTACACTCCATTAAAAGTTATTATAAAATAATGGCTATAATTCCCTATGCTGTACAACCTATCCTTGCTGCTTATCTATTTTATACACAGTAGTCTGTATCTCTTAGTCCCATACCCCTATCTGGCCCCTACAGCTTCCCTTACCCCACTGGTAACCACTAATTTGTTTTCTATCTCTGTGAGTCTGTTTCTGTTTTGCTATATACATTGGTTTGTTTTATTTTTTGGATTCCACATATAAGTGATATCATGCAGTATTTATGTTTCTTTGTCTGACTTATTTCACTTAGCATAATATTCATAGGTCCATCCATGTTGCTGCAAATTGCAGAATTTCATCTTTTTTAAGACTAATATACCTTATACCATATATATATATATACAAAAATAAACTCAAAATGAATGAAAGACCTAAATGTAAAAGCTGAAATCATAAAAATCCTAGAAGAAAGATAGACAGAACACTCTTTGATATGATTCGTAGCAATATTTATTTTTGGATCTGTCTCCTAAGGCAAAAGAAATAAAAGCAAAAAGAAACAATGGGATATAATTAAACTTAAAAGCTTTTGCACAGCAAAGGAAACCATCGAGAAAACAAAAAGGCAACCTGCTGAAAGGTAGAAAATATTTATAAATGATATGACCACAAGGGCTCAATATCTAAAACATATAAACATCTCATACAACTTAATATCAAAAACATAAACAACCTGATTTAAAAAATGAGCAGAAGGGCCTTCTCTGGTGGTGCAGTGGTTAAGAATCCGCCTGCCAATGCAGGGGACACGGGTTTGAGCCCTGATCTGGGAAGATCCTACATGCCGTGGAGCAACAAAGCCCGTGCGCCACAACTACTGAGCCTGTGAGCCACAACTACTGAAACACATGTGCCTAGAGTCTGTGCTCCGCAACAAGAGAAGCCACTGCAATGAGAAGCCCGCGCACCACAACAAAGACCCAATGCAGCCAAAAATAAATAAATAAATTAATTAATTTAAAAAAATGAGCAGAAGACCTGAACAGACATTTTTCCAAAGAAGTCATATGGATGGCTAACAGGCACGTGAAAAGATGCTCAACATTGCTAATCATCAGAGAAATGCAAATCAAAACCACGAGATACCACTTCACACCTGTCAGAATGGTCATCATCAAAAAGTCTACATATAACAAATGTTGGTGAGGCTGTAAAGAAAAGGGAACACTTGTAAACTGTTGGTGGGAATGTAAGCTGGTGCAGCAACTATAGAAAACAGTATGGAGGTTCCTCAAAAAACTGAAAATAGAACTACCATAGATCCAGCAATTCCACTCCTGAGTATATCAATATATCCATAAAAAATGAAAACATTAATTTGAAAAGATACAAGCACCCTAAAATTCATATTTTAATGTGAATTAATTCATATACTATATACTTAACCTTTTTGTTAATATTAATTCATGAACTATTCAATTAACTATTTTAACATGAATTGCTTCCATAGTTTTTAATGTATTCACAAAGTTACATAACCATCACCAGTATCTAATTCTACAACACTGTTATCATCTCAAAAAGAAGGCCTCTGGCAACTAGTAATTGCTTCTCTTTCTTTATGGATTTGTCTATTCTGGACATCTCATGGGAATGAAACCAAACAATATGTGGTCTTTTGTGTCTGTCATTTTTTATTTAGCATATTTTCAAGATTCATCCTTGTTGTAGCATGTATCAATACTTCAACCATTTTACGGCTGAATCGTATTCCATTATGTTGGATATACCACATTTATTTATCCCTTCATTGGTTGATGGACATTTGGTTTGCTCCCATTTTTTGGCTATTAAGAATAATGCTGCTATGAACATTTGTGTACTAGTTTTTGTGTGGACATATGTTTTCACTACTCTTGGGTATATACCTAGGAGTAGAATTGCTAGGTCACCTGGTAACACTCTGTTTAACTTTTTGAAAAACTGCCAAACTGTCTGGCACAGCAGCTATACTATTTTACATTCCCATCAGCAGTGTATGAAGATTCCAATTTCTCCACTTCTTCATCAGCACTTATTATTATTTTTTTGCTTGTGGTTATTTCCTTGTGCTACCTCATGAGTGGTATCTCATTTGGTTACACTTCCTTAGTGACTAATGATATTGAATATCTTTTTGTGTACTTATTGGCCAGTCGTATATTTTCTTTGGAGAAACCTCTATTTCAGTCATTTGCCCATTTTTAAATTGGGTTCTGTTCCTTTTTATTTTCAATTATAAGATTTTTGTGTGTATTCTGGATACTAGACCCTTGTCAGATATAGATTTTGCAAATATTTTCCCTAATTCTGTGGATGTTTAGTTCATTGTTATAGATTCTGTATGGTTATGGATCTGGACTACAATTGTTAGTATAGCATTTATGTATTATTTTTGTCTGCATATCAGTCCTTCCTTCCCTCCCCAGTACCTGATCCCCTCATGTCCAGGACCCAGGCTAAGCCAATTAAAACCCAACACCAGAATTTTTCTCTTTGGTGGGAGGTTATTTAAAGGTCCTTTTCCCCTCTACTCGAAAACCTGTATGTAACAGAACTGCTTTCTTCATGTTCCCCGCATGGCAAAAAGCCCTTTGGTAGTAAGAGAGTGAAATCCACAAGCAGAGAAGCAAAGCAGAGAAAGACAGAGCTGTGGCTGTCGATTTGTCCCCACCTATACCCTTGACCTTCTTTGTTGTGTGAGCAATGAAAGTCCTTTTTAGGCTTGACTGAGCTGAAGTTAGTTATCTGTCACTTGTAGTGTAATACTCACTGACTAATGGAGTATATATATGGCTTATCAAAGATATTACCAGCAACTCTTGCATAGCGAGAGTTTGTAATCATTAGTCTGTGGGAAGAAATGCAAGGAAAATATAACTGGGTAGAATTTGGGAAAACACAGACTAACACATCTGGGGAAACAGGATAAAATGTTTGAGTTTATGGGAAAGAGACTTGCAGGGAAAAGAGTCATTCCAAAGTAGTTGCAATGAATGGCAGTTGACAGTGAATCATACTGTATGAATCGATGATATGAAAGGACAAGTAAAACAGCCTTTGAGGTATGGAAGAGATGACAGGCAAAGGTACTGTGAGTCACAGACATTGGTGTTAAGCATCCTTTGCAGAGGCCTCCATGGAGACCAGTTGTCAGAACCAGCTAGCATGTCTCACATATGAATGTGGCTGTTTTTTCTCCATCTCCCTTCTGTGTCATCTCTCTGTATTTTTCTGTATTCTTCCTCTATTCTCCCCTAACAATCTATCCTTTGGTCCTTTTTTTTTTTTTTTAAAGATTGAAAAGACCAGGTAGGTATTATGAATAAACAGAACCAACAAGTAGTCCTTCTCTCTTTCTTTGTTAGTAATTTTCTTTTTTTAAATTAATTTTCATTGAAGTATAGTTGATTTACAATGTCATGTTAGTTTCTGCTGTACAACAAAGGGAATCAGTTATACGCATACATATATCCACTCTTTTTTAGATTCTATTCCCATATAGGTCATTACAGAGTACTGAATAGAGTTGCCTTGCTATACAGCAGGTTCTTATTAGTTATCCTTTCTTTTTTTTTTTTTTTTTTTTTTTGCGGTACATGGGCCTCTCACTGTTGTGGCCTCTCCCATTGTGGAGCACAGGCTCTGGACGCACAGGCTCAGCAGCCATGGCTCACGGGCCCAGCCACTCCGCGGCATGTGGGATCTTCCCGGACCGGGGCACGAACCCGTGTCCCCTGCATCGGCAGGCGGACTCTCAACCACTGCACCACCAGGGAAGCCCTGGTTATCCTTTTTATATATAGTAGTGTGTATAGGTCAATCCCAATCTCCCAATGTATCCCTCCCCCCCACCATTAGTAATTTTCTTTAGCTTCAGTGTGAGCTCACATCAGAGTCTCCATTACATGCCTAAACAGTTAAAATATCAGGGGATGGGGCTCAAATCGCCCCATTCCAGGGACTATGATGGTTACTTTTTATTCTGTTGTCGGTGTGAAGCTTGTTAAGAATGATGGAGGATTTATGGAGTGTTTCTGTGATCTAAAATGCACAGGCCTGGATATGGTACACAAAATCCTGCCTATGGCAAACAGCAAAGTGCATCCTCTTAGAAGACTGTCTCTGCATTTTTGGATGGGTTCTTTCCTCTCTGGAAATCAAGGAATGCATTGGACTCAATGGGAGGGTAGGTGAGTGGTCACTTCAAGATACTGGAGCCAGTGTACTGCAGGAATAAAACAGTACTGGGTTAATATCTCAAAAATATCACCCACATCACACATGGATCTATGCATAGTTGAGAAGGAGATGGAAGAGCTAAACCTACACAAGAATAGTTGCCCACGTCTTTGTCCTTTAAGTGTGAAATTAAAAATTATAGAGTCTAAGTAATAGTAGATTTCCTAAGACACCACCCAAGAAATGCACCATTGTATAATGTAGAGTACTATGACGATACAAGAGGATGCAGGCTCAGGAAGAGGGGGAGAAATATCTGACACAGCCTTCTCAGTCATAACTCATCTAACTAAGATAGAAAGGCTCTAATAGTTTAATATATTTTCCCTATAAGTTGCTTAGATTAAATATTTAAGATCCTTCATATATTTTTGACTCACAAGTGTCCATGTTTCCTGTTCAAAAGGACAAGTTTCAAACCATCTAGAGCATTGTTTGGTTGAGTTACAACCCCGGGGTCAGGTGGAGCCCATCAACCATTGTAGTTGAGATTCTGGGGTTGAGAGTGAGCAAAGGAGAGTTAACAGTGCCCCCTACGACCTGGAATATTGTCAAGTATATTTCTGTCTGGGAAACAGCATATACTTGCTTCAGGAAAGGAGTATCTGAAGCTTGGGTCTTGAATGAATGACTTTTCTTTTGGTCTAGATGATTTATCCATTGCTGAAGGTGGGGTATTGACATCCCCCACTATTACTGTATTGCTTTTTTCTCCCTTCAGATCTGTTAGTATTTGCTTAATATATTTAGATGCTCCAAGTGCTCCAGTGTTGGGTGCACATAGGTACATGAATGTTATATTTTCTTGGTGAATTGAGCTTTTCATCATGATATATTGACCTTCTTTGTTTTTTGTTACAATCTTTGGCTTAAAGTCTATGTTATCTGACGTAAGTATAACTACCTCTACTCTCTTTTGGTTTGCCCTTGCATGGATAAGTTTTTTCTATCTTTGCACTTTGAGCCTATATGTACCCTTAAAGCTAAAGTGAGTCTCTTGTAAGAAGCATATAAGTGGCTCTTGGTTTTGTTGTTGTTGTTTTTTGTTTGTTTGTTTGTTTTCATCCATCCATAGACTTCTTGTCTTTTGACTGGAGAATTCAATGTATTTACATTTAGAGGAATTGATAGGTAAAGACTTACTAATGCCCTCTTATTATTATATTTCTCTTATTCTTTTCTTCCTCCCTTGCTGTCTTCCTTTGTGAACTGATGATTTTCTATAGTGGTATGCTTTGATTCTCTTCTCTTTATCTTTTGTGAATCTACTGTAGGTTTTGGCTTTGTGGTTACCATGACGCCTGTATCTCATAGATATAACATCTAAGATATAACAGTCTATTTTATGTTGATAACAATTTAACTTCAATCACATTGAAAAACTCAACCCTTTTACTCCCTTCTTTTATGTTTTTATGTCACAGTTTACATCTTTTTATACTGCATATCCATGAACAATTATTGTACCTTAGCTATTTTTAATACTTTTATCCTTTAACCTTTATGCTTGAGTTAAGTGGTTAGCACATAACCACATTACAGTTTTAGAGTATATGCTTACTTTTAACAGGGTGTTGTATATTTTCATGTTACTAGTTAGCATCCCTTTATTTAAGCTTGGAGAAATCATTACATCATTTCTTATAAGGCATGTGTAGTGGTGATGAATGGTGCATGGAGCCTGGTGATGGATGTCAGGTTAGCAATATGCAGGTGCACAGCTGGAGGAATCAGCCCTGAGTGCATGCACAGCAGTGAGGGTCAGCTGCAGGGGCCTGGGCTGGTGTTTTTCATTCATGTAGCCATGAAGGTCTTGGCTGGTTGCAAGTGCAGCTCCCAGGATCCGGCAGGTAGGGGAGGAAATGGAAAGGGACTCAGGTGACTGGCGCCTGTAAACGCAAATACCTGTGTGGGGCAAAAGCTGGTGAAATCTGCAGGGGTCCATGGTGGCTGTTCTGGCCATTGATTTCTTCAGTGGCGAAAGCTGATGAGGTCATCCACAGAGCAGATCACTGGGAACTGGGGTTGGTCCTGCTTCTTGACTGATGTTAGTAACCCTTTCCCTTTTTTCCTTGTCCCTAGTCATCTCTATACTTCTCAGCTTTGCTGGTTTCTCCAGAGGGACTGAGGTAGACACAAAGCTACTCATGGAAGTATTGTTTGAATAGCAAGAGACTAGATACAAGAAAATGCTCAAAAGCAGGCCTAGTTAAAGAAACCATGGGGCATTCATGCAATGGAATCACACTATGCAGCCATAAAGGAGAATAGGGGCTCCTTTGTGTATCAGTATGAAATATATTCAAGACACATTCTTAAATGGAAAAAGTACAGTGCAGAATTTTGTGTAAATATGTTACCATTTGTGTAAAAAAAGGAAAAAACATACATGTAAGCATTTTCCTTTGGCCTTGGTGTTTTCTTTTTCCCCCGCAGGGAAAAAAAAACTGAAAAGAAGGAGAACTTTGGGAAGGAGGATTATTTGTTGTTTCCGGAAAATAGCACAGTGAGTTTTCTCAGCTTAGCTACTTATAACAACAGGTGATCCATGACACTTTGTATATTAATTCCAGATGTTATGACAGCAATCTCAAGTTCAGGGAAGCTAACAAAAGAAACTTTCCCTTGCCTCTTCCAGACTTTCATCCCCCCATCAATGGCTCAGAAGAGGTGCATCATCCACCAGAAGCCCTGACGTTAGAAATGGAGATAACCAAGCCCTTGGCAACATATATTCTATTCTGAGTGTGAAATATGTGTGAGGATATTGTGATATGGGGAAGATAATAAATCATGGGATCCGTACCCACAGCATGTTCAGAATATTGTTGGAGAGACAAGACGAACATTCCTTGAGAACACTAAAGAGAGGAGGAATCCACTAATGGGACTAATGTGAGTTTTCTTAAATCCACCCACATATCTGGATTGATCGGGAAGAGCCAATAAAGATCCCAAGAGATTGTGTATAGAAAGCACTTTGTAAACTGTAAGGTCCTATGTAGTGTGAAATGAAAAATATTGCCTGCTATGTCAGTAAACAAATGATGTTGTAGGCATCAAGCAATCCCGGAGGGTGAGCCCTGCGGGAACTCAGGATGGGGACAAATGGGCTGCCCACTGCCAAGCTCTCAGCCACTGCAGTCACCCCCAACTATACACCCTGAGGGGATTCAGGATGGGGAAAATCAGGATACTGCTCCTAGATAGTTAAGCTGCATATCAAAGGAATGACTTCAATAAGCCCAGAGTCTTGCATCTTCCCATATATAGAAAACTGGTAAATTCTTTAACTTGAGATATCTGATTTTCTTTAATTAACAGTAGTCTTTTGAAGTTCTGATTAACTGATCTTTGTTGCAAAAAGTCCTGTATATCCTGGCTTCTCCCTTTACCTCTTGGGAGCAGTCCCTCAGAGGCTGTGTTCCAGGAATAAGTCCTCAGTTTCGTCCACCAAATAAAACATAACTCTCAACTTTTAGGTTGTGCTTTTTTCTTTTTTCAGTCGACAGTAGATACTGTAATTTACTTTGGTTGTGCTTTTTTTTTTTAGTCGACAGTAGATACTGTAATTTACTTTGGTTAGAGAAGACTTCACAAAGGAGGTATATACATAAGCCTGAGCTGGAAGCATGGGTGGCAGGTGGCAGAGGGGTGAGGAAGGGCCTTGCAGGTGGAGAGATACAGGTGTTGCTGGGAAGCAGGAGTAGGCGTGGTCAGGAGAGGTGGGTGAGCTCTCCTCACAGCCAACTTGAAAGGTTGGTGTTGGTCTCCATTTTACAGCTGAGGATGTCAGGGAGCCAAGGTAGTGAAACTGCGCAGGACCCTGTGGGTCTCCTGGGCACTTAAGCCTTTCTGTGTCCCCTGTTTCTTGTTTGTAGGGAATAGGCTTCAGCCTCCATGACCTTCCCTGAGTTCCAAAGGGCAGGTTCAAACAGTTGCTGATCAGGGAAGGGAGGGAATGTAGACACAAGGGAGGAGCAGCCCGGAAACAATAGTACAGCCTTGGGGCAGGGTCCTGGTTCTGACTCAGGGGCTACACATAACGGTATCTTTGAGCTCTTCTGCAGGGCTAAAATCCTCAACAAGTGGAAGGTGTTAACTACTTCATGAAGCATTCTTCATTCCAGAGAGAAGGTCACAGTTCAATAACCTCCAAAACAGCAAAATCTCATCAGGATACCACCTGAGGCCAGGTTGAGGGAATGCAGGCCCTGCACACAACCCTGCCCTTGAACCATTGCTATAAAACTCCTCAACAAATCCTTCCCAGCTGCTCCCCCCGGGTAAGGACACACAATTTCTGAGGACACAAGCCCATGGTTTCCCCCTTTGCCTGATAAAGCAGTAAAGCTAACACTTCTACTTCACCCAAACTCTTGTCTCTGAGATTTGATTCGGCACGGGTGCACAAAGGTTGAGTTTTCAGCATTAGTGAGAAGCTTGGCAAAAGACATGGTTAATGACAGGCCAGGTCTGTAGCTCTTTCCACTTAGGCTATGAGAATCTCATCTGAGGTTTCAAGCTCAAAGTCACAGCTCAAGGTCAACCAGTTCCAGGCTTCAAAGTTTTCTTCTGAAACTCAACCTTGTACTTTCAGCTGGTGTCAGCAGAGTGTACGGCATGGAGACGTGAGGTTGGAGGAGACAGATCTTGTAGGTCTTGTCATGCTTTATAGAAGCTTCTGGGAGTGCAGGAAGCATGGAGGCCCACAGACCAGACTGCCTGATGACCTGGAGGGCTGATTTCTGGTCTTGTTGTTAAAGAGAATTTAGGGAAGCCAAAAAGACACAACGCAGCAAGAAAAAAATTAAATTAAAGCAACAGAAGAAATAAGGCAAAGGGAAGATAGGAGAGAAAGATGAATCTGGAAGCATGGTTACTCCACACAATACATGCTGTAGTTTCCGTGCATTTGCTAGAGCGGACCCTGCATTTGGTTCTACACTGCGTGAACAGGGAAACAAAACCAGTCAGATGATCTGTGGCTTCTCTGGCCACACAAAGGTGGATGGAGACCTTGCTTTGTCGCCTTACACCCAGGAGAAGGCAGAGGAAGTAAGGGAGCCTGGCCTCCTGCCCTAAAGACATTGGCGGGCAGCATAGGCTTACAGAGGGGTGGGGCAGGGTCTGGGGCAGAAGCTGGCCTGCAGTGACAGTGAACCAGTGTTGCTGAGGAGCTGTCAGAGGTGGAGCAGCCCAGCCCCCCTGGTTCTTCTAAGCCTGAGACAGCTGGCCAGGCTGCTGGGGAATCACAACACCGCTGGGGAGCCTATTCCTGGCAGGCCCCACTTGCAGGCCTGCGGGTGAGCCTTCCGGGTGCTGCTCTTGGGAATCCGCCCCATGTGTCTTGCCCTGCAATCCCCATTCCTGGGTGCTTAGCTGTTCAGGCAGCCGCCTCGCTGGCCAAGAGGCTGCGCCCCGGAGAGAGAGCCAGGGAAAGGGAGGCCCCCACTCAGAAGCTAAGGCCAACAGATCAGGAGCAATCTGGATTCTGCACCTGCCACATGGATGAACTGTTCTGTGTCCAGGGTTTTGCGATTAGAAAAACATGACTCTGCTGCCTGGAAGCTCTCTGAACGCAGCGCTGAGATGCAAAGTAGAGGGGAGAGAAGAGGAAATGACTCCCTTCCTCTCTCTAGTTTTTTCTTACTTTATACTCACCACCCTCCTCCCCCCAGATCTGTAAAAGGCACACATGCACACACACACACCCTGATGGGTTAAGTGAAAACAGTGCCCCAGGAGGGTTGAAATGCTGTGTTTGTGGGGTCCGCCAGGAAGCTGGTGCTCTTTTCCTAAGGAGCTGTAGCTTCTGACTCCGGCCTGCAGCCGCAGCTTCCCTTTGGTGTTGCCAAAAGCACTTAGCCAGCCTCCGACAGGGCCCAGCCCCCGGCTTGCACAAAGGAGCTGAGTCATCCTTTATGGGTACATTGGCTCAGCGGTACCCTAAGCCTCTCTCAGGTGGTCAGGAGGGAGCCTGGAGTTTCTGGGAGCACAGTGCAGACTCCAGGGGTGAAGCTCCCTGCTCCATGGTGGGCTGAGGCTGGCAGGGCGGCTACAGGAATACTCATTCTCTCTGAGCTCTGAGCTCTCTGGGCCTTGCGGGATCCATTTACTTATCTGTGCTGCAGGTGGTGGCTTTCTTAGTCCTGACCTTCAACCACGCCCAGGAAGGAACTGAGTGTGCTTAGGGCCTGTTTGGGGCCATTCTTGGTCACGCTGAGGAAGGGAGATCCTGTTTGTGTATTTCTGTGCAATATATGTGTCCTCAGCTGAATAAATCTTCCGCAGAAGCAAAGGCTGATGATTTGGGAGATGCGTTCGTTTCCACTTAGCAGGTGGCTATTTAGGACTTGGTATACAGTTGTTCTGCTTATTCTCTGGCCCAAGGAGATTAAGTCCACACCCCATGCCCCTCATGTGTGTCGGAGTGCTCTCCCGCTGGCAGCTGGGTGGTTCTTGAAGCAGGACTGAGAAGTCAAGGAGAGAGAAGTGGGGACCAAGGATAGGTGGACATCTCTCTCCTGATATCAAACAGAAATCTCTAACTCAACAAACCCAAATTTCACTTACATCTCTATCCCCCAAACTGCTCCCCCTTCCCTATGACCCCTCCTTCTTGTCCCCAAGCCCCATAATCCAACCACCGGGTCTGGCCAAGTCTACTGGTCCGTCTCCTCCTGCATCCACCCTCACCTCCCATCCCCACCACCAGCTTGGTGTCCCTTCCCCCAATCTTATCTTTCACTGTGACTCCACAGGAAGTGCCGCCATGTTTCCCCTCGCCTCCGGAGCCCTAATAGGCTTTCAAAAGTCACAGAAGGAGAGCCTCCGGCTCACTAGGCTACCTCATTTCTCACCATCTCTCACTTCTGAACCTTTCTTTTTTTTTTTTTAATTTATTTATTTTTGGCTGCATTGGGTCTTCGTTGCTGTGCGCAGGCTTTCTCTAGTTGCGGAGAGAGGGGGCTACTCTTCGTTTTGGTGTGCGGGCTTCTCATTGCAGTGGCTTCTCTTGTTGTGGAGCACGGGCTCTAGAGAGCAGGCTCAGTAGTTGTGGCTCATGGGCTCTAGAGCACAGGCTCAGTAGTTGTTGCGGATGGGCTTAGTTGCTCCGCGGCATGTGGGATCTTCCCGGACCAGGGCTCGAACCCGTGGCCCCTGTATTGGCAGGTGGATTCTTAACCACTGAGCCACCAGGGAAGCCCCTCACCTCTGAATCTTTGTAACACAGTTCCTTCTGCCTGAACAACCTTCCCTGTTCTCAGTTGGCTACTTCAAATTCATTTTCCAGATCCCAGCTTAAATATCTCTTTCTTCTAAAAGGCCTTTCATAATCCCCCAACTGTCGATTTGTTGCCCTTTTACCCTGTTCCTTTGGGACCCACTACTCCTGCTGTTCCTTGTATTGCACCACTTGGTGGTGGTTTCTAAATGCTTATACAGTTTTGTGGGATTTCTGGAATCCAGTACAGGACCAAACACATAGTAGGTGCTTTATAATTTGTTCTGAATGAGAGAGTGGATTGAATGCTGTGTCTATAAGCCTTCTGGTGATGGGGTGTCATGAAAGAGTAAGATCCCTTTACTTGAATCATTGGTCCAGTGGTGGCAGAATGTATTAGTCAGAGAGACAGAACCAATAGCAGATATATACAGTGAAGGAGAGGGAGAGGTTGAGATTTATTTTAAGGAATTGGCTCACATGATTGTGGAGGCTGCCATGTCTGAATTTTGTGGGATAGACTGGCAGGCTAGAGACCCAGGGAAGAACTAATATTGCAGCTTGAGCCCAAAGACAGTCTGGAGGCAGGATTTCCTCTTCCTCTGAGACTTCAGTCTTCTTTCTCTTAAGCCCTTCAGCTGGTTGGATGAGGCCCACCCACAATCTGGAAGGTCATCTGTTTACTCAAAGTCTACTGATTTAGAAGTTAATCACTGGGACTCCCCTGGTGGCGCAGTGGTTAAGAATCTGCCTGCCGATGCAGGGGACACAGGTTCAAGCCCTGGTCTGGGAAGATCCCACATGCCGCGGATCAACTAAGCCTGTGAGTCGCAACTACTGAGCCTGCACTTTAGAGCCCATGAGCCACAACTACTGAGCCCGCATACCACAACTACTGAAGCCCACGCACCTAGAGCCCATGCTCCGCAATGAGAGAAGCCACCACAATGAGAAGCCTGAGCACCACAATGAAGAGTAGCCCCCGCTCGCCACAACTAGAGAAAGCCTGCACACAGCAACGAAGACCCAACACAGCCAAAAATAAACATGAAATAAATAAATAAAAATACATAATTTAAAAAAAGAAGTTAATCACATCTAACAAATACCTTCACTGCAAAAACTTGACTGGTGTTTGACCAAATATCTGGATACCTTGGCCTGGTTAAGTCGACACATCAAATGAACCATCACACAGGTAATTTAATGCCTCCTAGCCTTTGTGTGCTTCCCATTAATGGGGATAATGTAGCACCCACCACACAGGGATTTAGATAGAATTAAAGGAGACAGTGTCTGATGAGCAACCTTGACATTGCCCCGCTGACAATCTTGCCTTCAAGCCTCACCCTTATTCCAACCATGTTTTGCCCCAAAGGAAGGGCCGTGTGACAAAAGAGAGTCCTAGTGCCCGGCCTTTCCTGCTCTTTCCACACCCATCTCAGTGGAGAGGAGGCGCCACTCTCTTTTCCCTGTTCCTAGAGGCTGACCGAGTGTGATTCCTTCATTCCATTTCCATACCCTCTGGAAAAGGGGGTTGAAGGGATGGAAATTGCTGAGGTCAAAGTCACATAGAGACTCCTTAAAGGAAGGATGGGTGAAAGCTAGATTGGAATTGGAATTCTGCTCCTAGTAGATTTTGTACTCCAGTCCCCCTTCCAGACTCTGGCTCCACACAAGCTCTGGAATCACAAAGGCCGGAACCCAAGATTTTATTTCTACCAAGGGGCCTCTGAGTCTGAAGACACCGCTAGTGTATGTGCACATATGCTGCTGTGCCTTTGGCTTTGGTTCTCATTTCCTTGAAATAGAGATAATTCTGTGTGATTAAAAAAAAGTGCTTAAATGTAAGACCCATAGACCTCCTTCTATTTTAAGCAAAATTAGCTTTCTTTTTCTGTAAAAAAAGGAAGAAAAAATATTGCCCATCATGTGTGTGGCCTGAACACAACCCTCAAAACATCTTAAAGGTTATCCATCAAGGTTTTTAAAAGGAAATATATTATTCTTAATTGTTCTTATCTTATTATTATGTAATACTTTATGGATTTATTTTTTAACTTATCATCTTATGCCAGAAAGGGCCATTTGGCTTATTTTTATTGGTAGACTGAAACAAAACTAAATATATGAGACTATGTTTACTATTTTAGACTTTATTCTCTATTACTTTGCCTTTCAACTTGAAAAGGAATTTTGTGCTACGGCTCAACGTTTGGCCCCAGTCAACGGTGCTCCCTTCAGGCCAGGAGGGAATGCCTAAGAGAATTCTGGACCAGCAGGCGGCCATATATTTCTTGCTTAATCCTGTGTGCGTGGGCGAAGTATCAGGCAAAGGTATAAATAAAATGTTCTAACTCCGCATATGGTATTTGGGGTTGAACAATCCTTCATAAACTTTTTCCATTCCTATCAGCAGTTTTATTCATTATGGGACATCCAGTAACTCTCCTTTTGGGATTATCCGAGAAGCAGCAACAACTTATGACAAGAGCATACTGACTGTAAGATTCAGTGTAAAGACTGACTGCCTGTGGGCGAATAATCCCCATATAGCTGATCTAGAATGTTCAGTGTGGTTTCCCCCTTTCGTCGGCTTTCCTGTCCTCAGGTGCATGGATTCTTCAGTAGCGTAGCCATAATGACGGGAAAATGCCTTCTCCTTTCCCTCCATCACACCAGGATCAGGTCCATGGGCGAGCAGATGGGTTTTCTCCCTTCTGTCTGTACCCAGCTTGTGTTTTTACTAACATGGGGGTCCAGAGCAGGAAATCAGGCCCAAAGGATATCATTTCAATTTTTTTTTTTTTTGCGGTATGTGGGCCTCTCACTGTTGTGGCCTCTCCTGTTACGGAGCACAGGCTCTGGACGTGCAAACTCAGCGTCCATGGCTCACGGGCCCAGCCACTCTGTGGCATGTGGGATCTTCCCGGACCGGGGCACGAACCCGTGTGCCCTGCATTGGCAGGCGGACTCTCAACCACTGCGCCACCAGGGAAGCCCTCATTTCAAAATTTTAACACTGCATCCCTCTGGCGAGCTCCCCGTCTGGCATATCACCACTGGGTGTTGGATGTTTGGACAAATCAAGAGGAGTGAGCATCAGACCAGATGGTCCCACACCCTCCTCTCTGTCATCTTCCATCTCTAAGCATCACCAATCACCTGTCCTTTCGCTACAGGGACACTGCCTCTGCTTAGGTCATTGCTATTACTCCAGACAGGCGTCCTCAGCTACAGTCAGCCCACATTCAACATCCTTAGAGAAGGATCTTGTAGCTAATAAACTAGTAAGCTTCAGCCTCAGGGCCTCTCCCTACACAGGCCCCCTTCCAAGAGCCAGAGGAGCCCTAGCAATGTGTTCACATAGTCACTTACATATTTTAAGTGTACTAACAGTAAGATAAATGTACTCACAATTGGTTGAGACTGTCTTCTGTTTCCATTCCAACTTCCCCAACCTAGCTACTGTTGTGGGGTTTGTGTAGTCACAGGCATTTGGAGGCTCCAGCTAAAAAGAAGTGGAGTTGGGGATACATTTGGTTTGGGTTTAGTAGGGGATATTTTTGTGGTTGGTGGTAGTTTCCAATTGCAGCCAAGTTATGGCTAGCCATCCTGGTGTAGAACTGACCTCTAAGAATACTCCTTTGGCTTCCTGGGCTGAGGTACCCAGCTCTGGGACACGAGGTAAATTGAGTGTGTCCTAGAGCATCTGACACCAAAACTTAGTGCAGCTTCAAAGAGAAGCAAAATTTAAGATGCACAAAGCAGAAGGCCAGTCTGTAAAGATTCTTACAAACATCAGTTCCATAAAACTGTAAGCAGAGGACTTCGTTTTCAGTAACAACCAGTCAAAACAGAAGCTCTCTCCTTTCTGGAATAGAATACATCATGTTATGTATACAGTTATAAAGACACCCTACCATGTTTTTCTCTTTTAATGCAAAAGAGATTTCTTGGAATTGCCATGTTTTAACCCATGTGTGTAGTGTGTTTATTCACAGTCTAAAATTTGTATTTTGTTGTGGTTTATTCTCAATCTAAATAGGTGTTTGCTTTTATACCTAATTATATCGCCTCAGTTTTGAATCCTTTGGCTTTACGAGGGCTCCCCGATTGTATAAACTTCAGGCTCCAGAAAACGTTCATAAGCCACTGACTGTCCTCCAGACTGTGGTCAGGTTGGTCCTCTTGCAGTAGAAGTGTGCCCCGGTGATGACTGCGTAATGTGAACTCTTGGGTGCCTTTCATCTTTTCATAACCTGCACAAGCTGCCCTCCCCTCCTGGGCACCAGAGATCCCTCACACCCAGGGCTCCTGGAACGCGCTGCCCCGCTTGGCCCTCACCTCCTTTGACCACGTGGGTCCCCCTAATGACAACAACTCCTTCACTATTGGTTTGTCCGATAAACTTCCATTCGTCGTTCACCAAGCAGCAAGGCAGAAGATCACTCAGGTGAGTCGGAAACCTGCCAGGACTCGAGTTGGCTGGCGTGGCTGGAAGGGCTGTAAGTGTTCACAGATGGCTTTTTCACAGAAGCTGGGCTTGGTCTGTTTGAAGGGCAAGAGCACAGCGGCCAGTGGGAAGCGTACCTCACATCCCTGGGGGCTGGCTCCTTGCTTGGCCTCGAGCAGGAGCTAACCCCTGGTGCTGATGAGAGTTGGACCACTATCGTATGCTGCTAATCATTGACAGTAGTTCCCCCAAAAAAACCTTGTGAAAATGTCAAGCCTTATGTGACAGCAGAGTAACGTAACATATAATACAGTTACATTTCATAAACCATTTACTATGGCTTTGTAGCAATTGCATACTCATGTTTTAAGGGACAGGTGAATATACTACTTCCTGAAGTTTATTGATGCTTCCCTTTTGTCTTACGTAAAATGGAGTAGTGATACCCATTTTTCGGCATCGTAATACACTCGTCTAGGGATGCCTAGACAATTAGAAAACTGGACTACGTTTCTTAAGAGTTAGTGTTTTACTAACTCAGATCAGATTTGTGGACCCTCTCTTCCTTAGATGTAAATGATATTAGCTCACTGTTAAATGAAATAAAGTGGACATTTTAAAACTAGGGCCATCAGAAGGTGGCCCAACACTGGGATGGGACTTCCTCCCTTTCTGACCTTCTGGGCTCCCTTTAGGCTACATCCCAGCGGCAGTGGCCATCTGGTCTGGGTACAGGCACCTTCAGAGCCCCTCCTGCCTCTCTCACCCTCTCACCCACACTTCCTGACACTCCCGTTTTGTTCCTCCTTTCGAAGCCAGAGCTGGGGAAACACCCCAGAGAGAGTCATTTATTTCTCCTTTCTTCTTCATTTATCAAGGTTGTCTCACTATTTTCCCCACTTTTGATTAGTCTGTGGGGAAAATGGTTTCTACAAATAGACTTCAGCTCATATTTGTGACTCAAGGGTCCACATCACATGTGACAAAACACAGCCGGAAGTGCAGTTGTAGACGCTCTTTGATTTCCGGAGGCAGTATTATTAGCAGAAACACTGATGAGGATAAAGCAAAGGCCGATTATTGTTTACACAGTAACTAAAGCCTTTTCAGGCAAGCACTTCTTCCCTCTTCAGTGGGCGCTTTAATTAATCACAGAACTGTTATACTAAATTAAGCCATTTACAGGTGATTTTCTCCTCTTCATTTCCTTTCCCGTCTTCTGTCTGAGTGTATCATCCAATCTTCCCTTTAGTTTAGGGATTTACATATAAGGAAGATTAGGCCAAGTTACAATCCCCACCCTCAACCCCTTAGAAGGCACGCTAGGTATCAAGAAAAGACATAAGGAGACTCTGGGAAACTTCCAGGCCAAAGAAAGCAAATGTTAAATCTATCATTCTTTAAGTGTGTCCTTGGACAACTTTGCAAAGCTCTCCTGTGATGAGCTTTTGGGGGAAAAATGAAAACACATTCCTTTCCATCCCCAAATCCATGCACTTTTATCTCTTCTTCCAGATGTCCAACTGGCCTGTTTGAAGCCCACCCCCAACCCCAGTCTCTCTACCTGATCTGGGAAACAAAACGCTACACCTCTCCTCACTCCCAAGAGCTGTGGCTCTGTGTGGATAAATCTGCTCTTCAGATTTGCTGTTTCTGATGTTACCTTACTTAGTTAAGCTGCAGAAGGAGTCCTAAAAACATAGTCTGGTATGGTATGTACCTGTTCTCAAGGCAAGCAGAAGTTCACCACTGCTCTGTCAACTTGACCGTGAGCAATGAATCAGGTAGGAATGCTGTCCCTGGCTTCTCCTGTCCAGGTTCAGAGTTTTATAAGTGAGATCAGGTTGGGAGCTGGAACCCCTAAAGTGTACTTGCTCAGTCAGGGCTGAGAAGTTGCCAGGACTCCTACCGGGTGATGGGGGCTTTCAGGCCACTGGAGGACTGACATGAGATCAATGACAATTTCCCAAATACAGCATCACCCAGCTGGACGTGAAACCAAATGTTAAACACCAGAGAATCATAATCACCCAGTAATCAAGAGTGAAATGCTTTCAAGGACATTGACTGTTATTCCAACAAAACAGCCATCCAATGTTCAGCTCTAGAAAATTCTGATCTTGCTTTCATCTCTTGTAAGTAATAAGGGTTACAGTAGGATCAAGGGTGCAGGCTAGGAGTGTAAGATAAATGACAACCTACCACGCCTTCTAGAGAACACAGAAAGGAGACTATTTATTTCATGCAAAAATAGTTATAACTCTTAGATATGCTCAACAGATCTATTTTGCCCCCAGAGATAAGTAGCCTTTCTTTCTCTTTCACATAATTAATAGTTTCTTATCTATAGTTCCCTTGTTTAAGCTCTGCAGCAAGGCAGAGTAGAAGAAAAGAAAGGGAATATTTGATATGTTAATTATGAGGTTATGACATTTTTAAGTGTACCCCGAATACAAGTGGCCTCAAAGATTCTGCAATCTGTGCCAAAAATGAAGCATAGAGCTGCTGCAAAACATTCAAGAAGTGACCATTTCTATAAGTTTCTTATTTATCCATCACTCCTTTGAATAGAGCTGAGGCGGTTCTTTTACCTTCTTCTATCTGGCCACACTTTAAATTTACATATTCAGTAACTGTCTCTGGGAGATGGAGGGAATGGGCCCACCACCATGGCAGGGATGCTGTGAGGTTAAGATGGGAGGGATGCTTTAACCTAGCGAGAGATATGCTGAACACACAGGGCTACTTGTCGGCATATGGTTTCATTGGGTCCCCAGAAGCCCACATCAGTTGAGAGCCAGTAACAAGCCAAGAGGAGGGTGCCCGAGAGAAGCAGGCAGGCTGGCCTTAGCCTGAGAATTTCTTTCTGTGGTACCTGCACGGGGAAGGAGGGGCCTGACCAAGAGGCAAAGGGAAGTTTTTGCTGCTTCCAAATTCTGCGGTAACCTGGCTTGGAATTTAAGCCACTTCTTTCTAGAGGTGGAGCGAGCTCCTCCTGTTTTTCTTTCTCTTGGGCTAAACCACTCAGTGCCAAAGTCTTCAGTCAAATCGATGATTTCATCTTCCTTTAAATCTTGTTACTTGCTACAAATTGTGTTTTTTTATTTTGAACTTGAAGGAGAGAAGTTTGAAACAAAACATTTTTTTCATATTGTACATCAGATATTCATTTTATCTGAATTCAAAAATGAATCCAGTGAGTAAAAATAAAAATTCTGCCCACTTTCTAGGGCAAGCCACATCTTATAATCAGCCACTGTGTTTTTATTTTTTTTTAACATCTTTATTGGAGTATAATTGCTTTACAATGGTGTGTTAGTTTCTGCTTTATAACAGTGAATCAGTTATACATATGCATATATCCCCATATCTCTTCCCTCTTGCATCTCCCTCCCTCCCACCCTCCCTATCCCACCCCTCTAGGTGGTCACAAACCACCGATCAGCCACTGTGTTTTACACACACATCTGTATGCCCAGCCTGCCTCTAGTCCAGGGCGCCTTTCAAAGACCAATCTGATTTTCTCACACCTGGCAGGCAGGGGGCGCTGTGGCCAGGGGGAGGTGGGAACTTCTACTCTCCGAATGCTTCTGCAAATTCAGCTGCCTCTGGGACCTTCTCCAAAGCATTTCCCTGCTCTACCCCACCCTCTCCACGTCTTTCCACTCCATCCTCCCTTCTTAGTTTCCAGCGGTGTTCTAGAATCTCTCCACCAGGGCCCAAGCCCCACCTGCATCTGTCATCCAACACTGGACTTCCACAGAGCCTCTTACTAGCTGACCTGGCGACACTCTGCACATGCTACATGCGATTTTTCCAAATGGCTGGCCTTTGACAAGCCCCAATTATATTTTGTCAATCACTTTTTTTTCTCCAATTTTTCAATCCCTTGCATATTTTTTTTTTTTTTTTTTTTTTTTTTTTTTTTTTTTTTGCTGTACGTGGGCCTCTCACTGTTGTGGCCTCTCCCATTGCGGAGCACAGGCTCCGGACGCGCAGGCTCAACGGCCATGGCTCACGGGCCCAACCGCTCCGCGGCATGTGGGATCTTCCCGGACCGGGGCACGAACCCGTGTCCCCTGCATCGGCAGGCGGACTCTCAACCACTGCGCCACCAGGGAAGCCCCTCCCTTGCATATTTTAAGAGGAAATTTAATCTGCTTCTGGTTCATTTGCAACTACAGTAACTCATCAGAACCTTGTGTGGTAAGACTTATTTGATGTTCAAGAAGTCTTCTGAACTTTCTCAGAGTACTTTAAAGACATTCTTCCTAGAAGCTGGAAGTAGCCTTTGGCCAGCTATAAACAAACTTCAACATAACATGGGGTGCGTTCAAGAGCTAGATGAACTCCATCCCCATTGGGAGTTTTTTTTCTCCCACCTGCAACATTTTACCCAAATAAGGATGCAGATCAGCAACAAGGTGGGTGTTGGGCTTTATTCTCATCCCCTTTCTCTCTCTCATGCAGAATAAACACAAGTGACCCCAAGGAGGGATACTATTATAATTAGCATCACTATCATTTAACTCAAACTCTACTTAATTATACATTTTTATGAAATGAGATTTGCCCAATCTCAAGTCTAGTATCATTTTCGGTCACTACCTGAGACCCACTATTTATATATAATGCCACTTTATTTTTAATTTATTCTTTTCTTTAATTTTTATTGTACCCGTAACTCCACATATTTTATCTACATCGGGGATTATCTATGCCCGGCAAAGTGGGCCAAAAGGGAACACGCTGCGAAAGAGAGGAAAGCAGAGACGTCAGGCGAGAAAGATTTGCAGAAAGTGTGAGCAGCCAAGTGCCTTGTTAACTTCCCAGTTCTACTAAGAGTCAAATCAAATGGCACAAACATTGATGCTGGGTTTGAAGATATGGATGTAGTTGTTCATCTGGACAAGGGCAAGGTCACAGATGTCTTTGGGGAGGAAGCGAGATTGGAGTTCTTTGAAGAGTGAGTTGGAGGTGAGAAAGTAGACACCGGTGAGGACAACTTAATACAACAAACTAGTGAATGCAACCAAAAAGAAGCAGACTCACAGATACAGAGAACAAACTAGTGGCTACCAGTGGCGAGGCGGGGAGGGACAATACAGGGGTGTGTGAGTGGGAGGTAGGAACTATTGGGTGTAAGACAGGCTCCAGGATGTATTGTGCAACACGGGGAATAGAGCCAGTGTTTTGTAATAACTGTAAATGGAAAGTAACCTTTAAAAAGTGCATAAAATTTTTTTTTAATTTACACCAAAAAAAAAAAAAAAGAATGCTTAGCTATGAAAGAGAGAAGATGAATGAGTTAGGAAGGAGTTTGCTTTGCTTTGTGGCCTTTTCTCCTTAGCTTTCCACTATGTTGCAGGACTTGTTCACTCTCTTCTCCTCTCACCCAGATTCTGGTCTATTCCTCCAAAATATCTGTTCGTTTATAACGCTAAGGACTTTTGTTCTCCATACCAAATCAGACTCCAAGCCCCCCTCTGCATTGCCTCTCCCCAGTGGGATCACCACGCTCCACCCTGGTGTCATACTCCTTATAGCCTGATCTGCTAAACCTGGAAAGGCTCCATCCTTAAAAATAAGAAAATCTAGATGAAGCTTAAAAATTAGCTTTTTTTCTCTCTCTTAAAATAGTTCCAGTCAAAAACAATTACTTAGGCAGGTCTCTACCTCCACCCTCCTCCATAAGTAAAAAAAAAAAAAAAAAAAAAAAAAAAAGTAGAAAAATTTACTCTATTCTTCTCTTTAGCTATTTAGCAGATGGCCAAGGGCTGTGTGTGTGTGTGTGTGTGTGTGTGTGTGTGTGTGACAGAGAGAGAGAGAGAGAGAGAGAAGGGAAGGCACAGGCTAGGAAGAAGTTGAGAATCAGTCAGAGGCACCTCTTTATGTAATTATTCTGCCTCCAACTACATTTTTGGCAGGTGTGTATGGAAGCATCTTGCATCACCAAATTCCAATCCAGGCCTGAAAGTTACAAGACAGGATATAACAGCTGTTTGTACTTTCTCTTCTTATACATTTGTTCTAGTAGATTTTCCATTAATCTTAGGGTATTCTGGGTGCACACTTAAGTACAAGGAATTTTTTCTTCTTCCTTCTCAAGAGTTAATGTTAACTTTTATTTCATGTCTAATTTGCATGGCTGGGACTTCAGAACAATGTTAAATAAAATAAGAAAAAATGGACATTTTTGTCTTCTTCCTGAATTCTCATGTTTCAGCATGAATTTTGATATTGGCTTAGTATCCATATTCTTTTTTATGTTATGAAAACATCCACTTATTCTTAGTAGAGTTTTTGTTTGTTTTGTTTTAACATGAAGAATGGGGATTGAATGCTGGAGAATGCATTTTCAGGATCTACTTTAACATTAATATGATTTTTTCCTTGCACCCACTGAGATAAACTTTGGAGTTTCTAATCCTAAACCAATCTTGCATTCTTATAATAAATTCAACTTGCTCACAAACACTTATTTGTTGGTTGTCCTTGGACTAACTGGGTTTTGTTTAAAATGTTTAGGATTGTGCAAGACAATTATTTAGTGTCCATGTTTACAAAGGAATGTTTATGTGATCTTCTATTACATTGTCAAATTTTAATATAGCAGCTACATTAAAATGAAGTAGATTGCTTCTTATAGTTTTCTAAGTACTAGATTACTTATATAGCATATTAGTTAGAATAATAATAGCTAGTTGCTACAACAAACACCAGTTTCAGAGCTTTAACCCAGCATGTTCATATCCAGTGTGGGTACAGTTAGATGTGGGCAGGTGTGGTGTGTCCGGGAGCTAGCTCACGTGGGCTCATGAGAACTGACTACAAGCATCTCCTCCTGACAATGTGTCTAAAATCAGCCATACTCGGAACATTTACAATAAGAGAGAGCATGGAAGGTCCTATAGGTCCTTTTATACATCAGGCCTGGGAGTGACATCCTTCATTTCCGCTGACATCCCATTGGCCAGAACTTGTCACAGGGGCCCCCTTAGATGCAAAGAACATGAAACAGCTGAATGTCATCCTTCTATGTGTACGAGTAGGTCTCCTTTGGGACATGCAGTTCGGTCCCATGGACTGTCTATTATGGTACCAGGACCAACTATTCTTATTACTATAACATCACACTTGTACAAGTTCTTCCTTACTTATTTTTTTCCCCAATATTTTATTTGCTATCTTTGGCCATTTGTGTTTCCAGATTGATTTTAGAATTCATTTGTCAAATTCCAAGAAAAATGATTGCATTTATATTTTATTTAAATTGCATTTAGTTTATAGATTATTTGGGGGTAAAACTAACAAATTGATGCAGATATTACACTAATATGTTAACTAATATTAAATAACTTTGTAATTCCTGAAATGAAACCTCCTAGGTCACTTTGTATTATTTTTTTAATAGACACTCAAATTGAATGGATACTATTTGATTTAGAATTTTTACATGTAATTGACAAACAGGATTGGCCTCATGTCTGTCTGTCTGTCTCTCCTTCCCATCCCTTTTCATACCATTGTCAGATTTTACTATTAACTTGGGAAAACTAATTGAGAATGGTCTCATCATCCTTTCTTCTTCTTTATAATGACCAGGAAATTATTCGTTCCTTGAAGCCATCTGATATTGTTTGCCAATTTTTATTTATTTTATTTTATTTTATTTTTTAATTTTTGGCTGCTCTGCGTGGCAGGCAGGATATAATTTTTGGCTGTGCTGCGTGGCAGGCAGGATCTTAGTTCCCCGACCAATTAAGCAGTATCAACTGATCTCCCTGATGAACAAAGTAAATATTTTAACTTCTTCTGACCCTCTCCCTCATCTCTTTCTTATTTTAATGTACAGTTTGCCCAGAGCATGCACTCAGTACATGTTTAAGTCAATGAATAATTAGAAAATAGACAAATGTGATTAATCAGCCCTTCTCCAACACCAGCTATAGAATGTATACATTCATAAAGCACCATCTTCGGATGGATAGTGGGTTTCTCCTCATTCAAATGGCAAGTTCACCGAGGGCAACATCCACTATGGTGCCAGGCATTTAAAATGCCCCATGTGTGCTTATGAAATGAATGCAAATTATTCATGAGAAAAGAAGTCTTCCATTGTATTGGTAGGACATCAGAAGTAAGAAACATAGGATTGCCTTGATCTCCATCTGTTGCTTGTTCTCTAGTACTAATGGTGAATGGAAACTTTCATCCAGCCTAACATTGACTGAATAGTGTGTCAGTTTCACAAAGTGTGCAAATGAGGGAAATTTAGGAAACACAAAAAACTGTTATATTCAATGTCAAAGAGGAATTACACCCCTTCTCTGGAAGTGGACGCTTTAGTACACTTCGTGTACCACCATCTTTTCCCCACAAATTATAATTTGCAATGTAATGTGTAATAAGGCTACCACTATCCTGGTTTGCCAGGGACTGAAGGATTTCCCAGATGAGGGGTTTTCAGTGCTAAAACCAGGAAAGTCTTAGGCAAATCTGAAAAGTCCCAGACAAATCAGGAGGAGCTGGTTACCCTAAGTATAGAGCTGAACACATATAGCATGCTTCATATCATAGATAGTAAACAGCATATTATATAGCAATGAAGATGTAATGAGACCCAGCATTAAGCTGAAATTTTTGAAATGCAGGTTATGAACTGACTATAGCATCGTTTCCACAGCAGGTAGAATTCACGCACCAAGTGAGTTTTTAAAATGGTGTAAGAGTGTTTTGATCAGTGGTCTAATTCTGAATCACTGGTGGTATTTATAGACTTTGAGGGCAAGGATGCCCATGTCGATCAGTTTGCCATGGTGATTAACCATCATCACCCAGGTTTATGAGACTATGTTGGAACCTACGGACTCTTTCTGACTCTGGTTTGCTGCCATCAGAAATGCCACAAATTTACCAAAAGTGCCGAGTCACCGGACCAATGGGGTTAGTTCATTTAGAAAACAGAACTGGATTTCCTACCAAGATCCAGAAAAACATTGAAAACATAAAACAGCAAAAATCGGTGGTGTGTTTGTAAAAAATGAAAACTCTAACCCTGATCTAAACCAGACTGTTTTCCTCCTGGCTCCCTCCCTTTTTCCCTTAATTAAGCTAACTGGAAAGGAAAGGCTTTCATCAGACCAAAACGGCAATCTCCCTACCCTAATCTCTAGGACAAAACAGAGAATCTGGTCTGGAATTGAATTTGAAATATTAAAGAAAAATGACTACCAGCTTAATGCTGTCACTGTTCTGTGTTTATTTTTCTTTCTTTTATGTCTGAGGTCAAGGAGAAAATAATGTCATCTGCTGGAAATGTGAGCATGTTTGCATTTTGAGATAATTAGAATTAATGTTGGAGGGCCAAACTAACACCAAACAATCCTGTGCTTCCCATGTGTGTAAAACATTTTGTAATGACTTTCACTTAATCTGGGAGCCTGGCAGGCTGCCGCAAACCACCTAGATCCAAACAGCAGAGTTTCTTTCTCAAAAAGAAAAAAACTTATATGCTGGAAGTTAGAAATCAGAACATCAGGAAAACAGAGCTCTACAAATCCCTTTATCCATTTGGGTTTTTCCTCCATCTCTTTCCTTCTTTTCCAGCTTGGATGCCAGTGCTTCTAGCGCTTTTAGCGATGATCATTCATCTCACAGCTAGTGTAAAGGCAGGACTTTTAGAGGAAGAGGCAGAAATGAATTTTCCTTCAGGAGCTGTAAACTCTGGGAACCTGGTGCTGAGCCTTCATCTGGGAGATTCATTGAGAGAGGCCCAAACACAATGGTCATTTGTGTGGGGCAGACAGTAGTTGACAGGATGTTTGACTTTTCAATAGACTGTTTTGCCAACTGTACACACAATGTGAATCATGCATAAAAAAATCTCTTGCTTAAAATCTTTCAGTAGCCTCTCAACACTCAGAGGGTAATTCCAGACTCCTAACCCCCTTGGCATGAGGCCCAAGGCTTTTCTTGCAATAGGTCATCTTTCATGCCCTTTCATTTCCCTGCTGCCCATTCCACATATCACAGGTCACAGATATCAAATGCTTTGCAGTGCCCTCTTCTCATTGTGCTGGTCCACGGACACACACTTCCCTCCATTTGGAAACTCCTATTATCCTTCATGCATAACCAAACACTTAGCATCTAGTGTTGGTGTTCAATATTTTTATGGAATGAATTCCAAAATTCAGCTCCAATGTCATTTCCTCTGACTCCCCAGGATGGAATAAGGAGTCTATTCTCTGTGGGTCCACAATTCCTTGAATGTGCTTTTGGTACAGTGGTTCACAGCCAGGTGTGATTTTGCCTCCCAGGAACAGTTGATAACATCTGGAGACACTTTTGGTCAGTACACTGGGGGGGACACTACTGGCATCTACTGGGTGGAAGTTAGGGATATTGGTGAACCTTCCATGCTACACAGGTCGGTCCTCTACAACAAAGAAATATCTGACGCAAGATATTAATAATGCCAAGGTTGAGAAGCCCTGTTTAGCATCTCATCTTTTGGGATAGTCACCTTAGGGACATCTGTTTACTCTATGAGACAGTAAGCTCCTTGACGTCAAGGACTATATCTTAATTATCTTTGCATCTTCATTATCCTTCACAATGCTGGGCATGTACAGATGCTCAATGAGAGTTGAATGAAATGGATAATAGAAGAAAGGAATGATGCATTGCAGACGTATTCAGTAGTGATCATTCTCTAAGGAATTATGAAAACTAAAGATATGGCTTGTTCCTAGACATGACAAACTGAAAGATAAGCTCAAAGAAGTTGCCCAGTTTCCAGGATGTGGCACCTTTCCACTTTTTCCACTTCAAAGGGATTTCTTTCTAATGATGCGTAACCAGCAGTGCCATGTTGGAAAGTACCTTCTGCCTTGGGAGAAGTAGCTTCTACCTCACTGTCCTTTTCTTAGCTCCTAAAATTCATACCAAAAGTTGATTTCTATTTTTATGCCAGCTCTCAAAATCATGGTCTCTTTCTAATTGGTATAGCTACAGCATTTCAGAATGCCCCATAAATAGGCCCCATTTGGGAGCTTTTGGAAGTGCTATTTTGATACCTCCTCCGCATATTCACTTGGACTCCAGCCATTTGTCAGGGAAACCATTTGAAAAGGCAATTTGGAAGCCCACCCACATGATCCCAGTAGCTTTTTCTTCTTGCTGATGGTATTAGGCTAAAATTGGTCTGGTTTTGACCTTACCCACCCCTCTGACTAAATAAGTAGATTATGCTTAGAATAAGAATTGGAAGCAAAATGGTCCAACTGTGAAGTCTTTGCTCCTCAGAAAATTCCACAGGGACCTCCTCTTCACTCTGCAATTCCTCCACAGAATTGTGTTTTGCTTGGAAACACTACAAGCAAATTATGTTCAAAGTTGGTGTCTGCCATAATGGAAATGTGAGGGGTACAATTTTCATCTAAAGTTTGTCTTCCCAGGAGGAATACCCTGTTTTGCTGAAAATTTGAGTTGGGATTATCCTTACCAACCAAATAAAAGCAGGCACAATTCTGTTTAGATTCCCACAAGAATTAAGTTCACTCCACATGGGCGAAACTTTTCTATCTTTCCTTTAGAGAACTCTACCCAATTGTCTTCTTGAAATGTGAATTTATTACATTGAAGAATATGCATTTAACTTAATAAAACAATTTGCGAAACTCAATGAATATGTTTCACAATAGCCCTTTGTTTATTTGAAAGCATAACAAACAATTATTACACATTACGATGTGCAAACAAGAGATGGGGATTCAGAGAAGGATAACATAGGAAATTTACATTATCGCCAAGAAACTTTGATTGGGACCAGGAAGCGTAGAGGCAAAAGGCCTTCAGAGAGAATATGACAGTGAATGGTTGACAGATGTTATTTCAGCGGTAGAGAAACGGGGAATTTGGAAAATGAGGAAAAGAGAAATGTAAATTTCTTATAGATGCTTCATTAAAGAAGAGGAAGAGATCAATGTTTCTTCATACCTTCTTCCAGACCCTCATGTAGCTTTGTTTCTCTAGTTTGGTATCCTCAAAGCTGGACTGGTTTATCATGTGTCATCTCCGTTCTCTGACATCATCATCTTCTGGGGGACAGAAGACATGTATTGTTCAATTCCGGATCTCTGTAGTGGATATCACAGCATCTGCTACAGAGATTTCAGTGGACCTTACTTGAAGAGAAAGTGATAGCTATCCATGATGTCTTACACACACGGGGCAGAAGTGCTCACATTAATCACATAAAAAAGGAAACAAGACATCAGAGAGTGTGCTATGCAGGTCCCCCCCGGTATCTGAAAGTAGAGTGTTCCTGTGAAACCTGCCATAAGCCGAAATGATAAAGCGAAGAAGCAATTACTTTAGGACACATCTTGCTAAGGGCTGCACAAAATAAATTGAGATAAAGCACAGATGCTCACAGACACAGGTCAAGGTGAAGGCGGCTTGATGCTGAGATGCTGAGTGTAGTTCCCGGGGAAGGAGCCTGACAGGGCCGCTCTCACTGCTCAGAGCCTCTGCTGCCTCTGTAACGACTAGATGCAGAACAAACCCTGATGCTATTTTTGCTTTTTGCCTTTTTGCGTAGAAGTGAACATCCTCTTCAGATTTCTTTCGGTTAGTGAAAGCAGGTACTAACGTGGGTCTTTCGTAAAAAGAGAGTGCAAGGAGGTGGCACAGTGGATCGTAGGTTTGCAAGCGTCACCCCCCCACCACCATCTGATGCTTCCTTGCACTGTGCCGAAGTCCAATTGCTTTTGTCCCCTTCTGGGCTTATAGAGGATAAAAATGTGCCATGTGTCCCCACTTAAGGTAGTTTATTCCGTTTTATTCTCCCATGAACATTCCTGAAATGACTAAATTCAAACTAATTTGAAAGCCACATTAAAAATAAGATTGAAATCCACAAGTCAATGCCTTCATCCCTTTCTTCATGGCCTAATTCACAACTTCTTTAGAGTCTGGAATTTACTCCACGGCAATTCTGCAAATATTCTGTGCTTAATTGCAGCTTGGAGTTTGAGATCATTTTTCATGCTCATGAACTGCATTGAATTTACACATAAATTTTACTTGTCCCATTTACTAATTACTGAGAAGGAGTAATGTGGCGGCATCTTAATCTAGGAAAAACATCTCAAGCGCTTTTGCACACGTTTTACATTTAGCATAACCTAAAACACATTTCCCCACAAAACTCTTCCCCTTAACTCTTAAGCCCCTGAGTATTTCAATGGAAACGCAATACTTTTTATCTGGATTCATTTACACTCTCATTTACTCATCAGCATGGTGTTTTGTAAGAGATATTTAATATTCTCTAAGAGCCCTTTTTACTTCTGCACATTTCAAAGTTTTTCCTGTAGGAAACACTGTGTTCCAAGCCATAAATTGAGCCTGAATCCAGAAAACAGGAGTTGGGGGAAGCCGTAAATTCTAAATGAATTCCAAGTGGTACTGAGCTCAGTTGCCCATTATCCATATGATGTGGTTTCCACAACGGGAAGTGAGTAGCAAGGGTGAAGGAGACTGAGTCCGGTGACATTAACTGGGGTTCAGCGCTCATGCTTAGCAAGGGGTAACTTGCTGTCTCACTCTCACTTTGTTGATTCTAGGACAGCTTCATTTTCAAGAAACAGGTGTCACGACTGATGAGTCCTCTCTTGTCCAGAGTGACTTTCTCCTACTGGAAGGAAAGGGCCAGCATGGTGAGTAAGCTGCCTGTCACAGTGGCCAAAGGACACACCCACCCATGACCATCTGCAGCATCATAGCTGACTTTACCCTTCCTGAAACGGATCCAGGCTTAGAGCTGACTCTCCTGTCACATTTCTTTTGATCAAAAGTGCTCGAAATCAATTCTAGTGAGCTCTTTTAAAAATAAGTGGATTGGAAAGATACCAGGCCTCCCTTGAAATTCAAGGACAAGTTGAAAATGCAGCTCCTTCAGATGTGGCCAAAGGGACAGTGTAAGGAAACTGCTAGGAGCCCAGGTGTGGGGCTGAACCCCGCAGGCCTGCAAGCCCTGCACTTGCCCAGCCTCAAGATCGAAGAAAGAGCCTAGGGACGGCAGAGACAGAGACATCAATGGTTTAATTCATATGGGGATCTTACATGTGTGAAGCAAGGTCCTGGAGGGATGCCCCACCCGTGTGGCAGATATTGGGCAGGACATGGTATCAGTCTTCACTACCTGGGGGAGGGAGGAGTTACCAGGTACAGAGAGAATTGATGCCAGGTGGGCTCATCGGTTACCAGGGAAACCAGCAGAGGGACAAACCCCTTTGATAAACCATCATAGTAGCACTAGTTCTGATCTAAGGATGAGAAGGATCACTAGCTGGGGTCAGGGGCAAGTCTGTAGACATTTACTGATTAGGCTCTATTAACAAGAGGGAAGGTCAGTCACGTGAGTAGGGTGTGGGTGAGGCAGGGACTGGTCCAGCAGCGCATGTACAGAGAGCAAGAGAACAGCCACCCTGAGTGGCCTGACCGTACGCCAAGGCTAAGGTGGATGGGGCAAATCACACAACATGAAATACAGCTGAGCAGATGCCCAGATGGTGTCTAGTGGTACTATTCTAAACTAATCATTCCGCAAGTGACCACCCTTCCGGCTGACTAATCTCTGGTTTGCTCCTTTTCTTCTTCTTTTCTTCAATATGGAGATTGTGGCCTCCCTATGTTCTTTGGTTTAAAAAATTATGTTATTCTTATAATTGATGATTTTTCTGTAGAATTGACTATATTATTATCACCTTCAGATTTAACATTAAAAATTTGCTATCGTGGGGTCTTCCCTGGTGGCGCAGTGGTTGAGAGTCCGCCTGCCGATGCAGGGGACACGGGTTCGTGGCCCGGTCCGGGAGGATCCCACGTGCCGCGGAGCAGCTGGGCCCGTGAGCCATGGCTGCTGAGCCTGCACGTCCGGAGCCTGTGCTCCGCAACGGGAGAGGCCACAACAGTGAGAGGTCCGCGTACCGCAAAAAAAAAAAAAAAAAAAAATTTGCTCTTGCTTTCTGTATATAATCTGTTCATGGCTTCTCCTGAGACTTTGGGTTCCTAATATGATGAAACTATTTCTGTAACTGATTCACACTGTCCATTAAGAACAAGCCTCAGTATAGCACAATTTGAGTCTCCAAATTCCCTCCCAGTCCAAATGCTTGTAATTGTTGGACTTTTCTTGGTGACAAGCACGCCCCAATGCCTGAGAAGCCTGGTTCAAAGCAGATCAGTTAGTTTTTCTCTTTTAATTATTGACTTTTCAGTCAAAACCAACTATTGAATTATTGGATCAATCAGTATACTTCCCCAAATGTATGCACATGAAGCTAGCACATCATTATTAGATAATTAGATAGAGCCATACATTTATATTTTTATAAAATTAATGAGAGCCACTAAAAATTCGATGATAGAAAATTGATAGTCTGTTTTGAATGACTTAAATCCATGCGTTTTAAGTGTGATAAATTTCTGCTGGGATTTCCAGGTGGCCAGTGATGCTGAAGGCTCAGATTCAAGGGTTGGCAATGAGTGAATGCAGAGACTCTAAAAGGCTCCCTGACTATAAGACAAGAGAATCCACACATCTGCTCATCAGTCACATTGGCTTCCCAGCCTCCCTAGGTAACGTTTACTCCTAGCAACCTCAATCCTTGTAAAAAATCTTATCCTCCATCTAAAAAGCAGATCTATTCAAGGGCTGCATATAAAAGACAGCCTTATTAAAGGCATATCCTCTTGCTTTTCTGTTTATTGGTGTGCTTGCTAACAGGACTCCAAAGTGTTCATCCTTGGCAGTCATCTGTCCACGTTCTTAGGGTTGAAAAATCAGAGAAGTAACTAATGTATTCTTTCTCTTCTCTCTGACTTTACTGGGTCAAGATAAAAACCTGTAAACAGAGCTTGCTTTAATCATCTGCCAAACACATGGATCCGAGGTTTTCCCCCAAGGGGAGGAGATCTTATAGGCAGTCCCAGGGAATAACTTTACCCATAAGAAGCAAAACATAGACTTAAGCAAGCACCTTCTCCTTAGGTGGACACAGGTTCAAAATTTTAAATATCTAGGAAGACGATATTCTTAAGGGAATAAGCAATAGGATAAAGATATTTGTTAGCGGCAGAGAGCATCGAGGCAATATAATATAATATAATATAATATAATATAATATAATATAATATAATATAATATAATATAATATGATATAATATAATATAATATAATATTTCATCTATTCTCACTATGGGACCACACATTTCCACAAATTAACCTGGGTCTGAAAGAAAGTGATCTCTGTGGTCAAATGAGAATTTGAATTTAAAATGCTTTAAAATGTGTTTCTCACCAATTACAGCTTTTTGCACAGAAGGTCAAGAAATATATTATGGTTCAAAAATATCTATTGTAAAACTATCTTAAAAAAAAACTATCTTAAAACCATAAGGTGAAAAGCTCTTTCAAGATATAGCTGCACAACACTGGTTTCACAAATGAGAGAGATAAGGACTTAAAGAATGAATTTTTCAAAATGGCATAACCGTTATATGGCAGATTTCAGAGCAGAATTGGATTTCATGACTTCCCATATTCTTTTAATTTTATTTTTTATTGAAATACAGTTGATTTACAATGTTGCATTAGTTTCCCGTATACAGTAAAGTGATTCATTCATATATATATATATATATATATATATATATATATATATATATATATATATTCTTTTTCAGATTCTTTTCCCTTATAGGTTATTACAAAATATTGAGTATACTTCCCTGTGCTATACAGTAGGCCCTGTTGGTTTTTTTATACATAGTAGTGTGTATATGTTAATCCCAAACTCCTAATTTATTCCCCCCCCGCCAATAGTCTTCTCCAGTTTGATTGAGGTTAATATATGTATGAATTCTGATTTAAGGACTTATAAAAATTATTTACAATTCCACCATCAAGTGCTGTCTGTACTCTCTTTGTACTGAGATCTCACGGAGGTTAGGAAGAAGAGTAACAGAATTTATGCCCTAAATAATGTGTGACCTAAATAACAATATGAATATCAGAATCCATCACCCTTTGAAAATGTCAATTCAAATAATATTTTTCATAAAATGTTACCAATGACTTTTTTTTTTTTTTTTGCGGTACGCGGGCTTCTCTCGTTGCAGAGCACAGGCTCTGGATGCTCAGGCTTAGCGGCCACGGCTCACGGGCCCAGCCGCTCTGCGGCATGTGGGATCTTCCCGGACCAGGGCATGAACCCGCGTCCCCCACATCAGCGGGCAGACTCTCAACCACTGTGCCACCAGGGAAGCCCTCAATCACTTTTTAAAAATAGAGTTTTATGTTTACTTCCACTTGAATACAAAGAATAGTTCAACATTTGTGGGTTTAACGTTGAAAAAAAGAAGCCCTTTGTTCAGTCTCAGTTTCTTTACCTGTATTATGGGGAAAATAATTCTTAATTTGTCATGAGCAATATGGGAGTTCCATGAGATAATGTGTGCAAGGAATCTAGAATCGTGCCAGGCACATAGTATGTATTCAGCGAATGCTGGTTTCCTTGAGGAATATTAAAATCCTTCTAATATCTATGACTTGACTACTTCAAATCTTTTTTGAATAAAACAGGGCATAAATTCATTGATACAAAAAGAGTGCTGGAATGAATTCTACGGTTGTTGGTTGAAAATATGCATTTAGTTACTTTTACTTGTCTTTGGCTGTGTCAAAATGGCCACCCGACTTCAGATCTCTGGCCCTTTGTGTGCTGGCCTTTTACGAGACTGGCTTGCAGGTATGTTGGGGAACAAAGAGCCCAAATTCACCTCTCTGTACGTCAGTTGGTCCTTCATATACCCACTGTGCCAGGTTGAATGGTGTCTTCCACTCAAGATCTTATTTGGAAATAGGGTCTTTGCAGATGTCAAGTTAAGATGAGGTCATACTGCATTAGTTTTGGGCCTAAATCCAATATGACTCTGTCCGCATAAGAAGAGAAGACAGAGACACAGAAGGAGGATTGCCCATGTGAAGGTGGAGACAGAGATTGGAGTTATGATGCCATAAGCCAAGGAATGAATGACAAGGATGGCTGGCAACCACCAGGCAGGGCAAGAAAGATTCCTCCCCTACTGTCTTCAGAGAGAGCATGGCCTTGCGGACTCCTCGATTTCAGATATGAGTCTCCAGAACCATGAAATAATGCATTTCTATGGTTTTAAACCATCCAATTTGTGGTAATTTGTTTCGGCAGGGAAATGAACACACTTGCTCATACAAGTTCATGGATGTTTGGCAACGATTATGCAGACCATTCTCTGCACTGGACCAGTGAGATTTGTATTCCCTTAGTAATCCTCATTTGTGTCCAAATATAGGACTTGGATTTGTGTCATCTACACCATTCCTGTTATTTCCTTCAGAGAGAGAATGTTGAGAGATGAGGTCACCTCTGGTGTCTTTTCCAAGGAGTCCAGACTAATTTTCTCCCTTTGAGTCTCACCACTCAGGCTTTCCCTGAGATAAGTTTCCAGTTCTCATGAAGCAGAGAACTGCAAAATCCAGAAGGCCTTGGAGAGATATCATTAGTGTGCAAACCTCTGACAACTGACAAGTTCAGGCAAGAAAATATTTTTGGTGAATTGACCTTGTGGATATTAAAGTGGGCTTCAGGATTTGGAACTTCCCTATCTGAGTTTCCCCCTTGACCATCTTCTATAGCAATTGCACAAGACTTGACATGAAAAGCAGGCTTCTTTTCACCCAAACATTTTTTTTTTTTTTATTGCGGTATGTGGGCTTCTCACTGTTGTGGCCTCTCCCGTTGCAGAGCACAGGCTCCGGACACGCAGGCTCAGTGGCCATGGCTCACGGGCCCAGCCACTCCGCGGCATGTGGGATCCTCCCAGACCGGGGCACGAACCCGTGTCCCCTGCATTGGCAGGTGGACTCTCAACCACTACGCCACCAGGGAAGCCCCATCCAAGCATTTTGTTTCCACAGGATTTTTCAGTTCATGTCAAATTAAGCATGTGTGTTCAGACTTAGGTAAGGGTCTAACTTCATTCAGACAGTGTTACATGGGAACACAAAGGGCGGGGTATGAAAATATAAATAAATCTCCTCAGAACTTACTGGAAGCAAAGGAAGGATACATACAAACATACATAAATTCAAATCCATGTTTTCTCATTGGACTCTTTTATTCCAGTTTTCACTGTATTAATAGACTATTGCAATAATCTTCAAATTGGGCCTCTATAGCTTTTCTCAGCCAAACTCTCCTTTTGACAAACAATCTGCATACAGCCCAGGGCTGGAATGGAAGATAGGAAAATGAAGAAGGCCAGACTTCTGTCTCTGAGAACTCATGTTTCTGCAAAAGACAGGCACACACAACTTAGGATAAACTATAAATGTAAAAGGACTATGGCTATAGAGAAAAAGATCACATAATTTTTCTTGAGAGGGTCAGTCTTCAAGGACAAATGAAAGAATATTTGAACTGGTCTTAGGAAGTGAGCAGGTGTGAGAAAGAGAAAGAAAGAGGGGGAGAGAGAGAGAGAGAGAATCAAGCCTTTTAAATCCATGTACCTTCCTGGAAGCTCTGTGTCAGACTAGATTAATCTACCTGCTGCTGCATGGCTCGACCCATGTAATCCCCCAGCTTGTATAATATCACTGTCTTCCCTGACTCTGACTCGCCACCCATTGCTTCTGCAGTGCAGTCCTGACACCTCAGCTGGAATTTAAGACCTCGCACCATCACATCTCAGTTGTATTCTTGTTACACCCATACCCCACCCTCTCCTTTGCTGCATCAGCAGAGTGGTGCTCAGGACTTTGCCTCTATGGCTCCAGGCTCACCCGTTCCTTCCCCATTCTCATCCCCACTGCTAGTGTTTCAAAACACAGCTGGGCATCACCTCCTTCAGGAAGTCTCCCTTCTTTCCTGCCGGTAGAGGTGTTCTTCAGGTTTCCAGATTCCCGAAGCACTTCATCTAACCCTCTCCCACGATGTGTGTGATAGGTTGTGTTCTATTTCCCACATATTCGCTGCTCTCACAACCACGCCCATCCCTGTGTCCCCTCCCTGGTGCCCCATTGACATAAGATACGGCTCGTGACTTCCTCAGACCCTTGGAATGTGAGAGGGAGTTGATCTCAGGAGGTCTTGGCCTGCAGCGGCTTGAAGCAGGATTTTGGTGTCCGGCCAGAGATTGAAGTCAGGCCATGGCAGTGAGAGTGCTGAATCCTAGCCATTAGACCACCAGGGACCAGTGGCCAGTGACAAGGCCCCTGGCCCATTGACTTTGTAGAAATGAATTCCCACAAAGAAACGGAAAGTAGTGAAACAAGTAAAGTGTTTATTAGGAGGAAAAAGTACATGTGAACAGGCACACGTGGGCCAGCTCAGAGAGAGAGAGAGAGCTGCGCCCTTGTGGTAGTTTGAATCACTTATACGGGACATTACTTCTGGGTTTCCTCTGGCCAATCATCTTGCTTTGCCTGGTTCTGAGTCCGTATTCGGTTTATCTCAGCGTCCTCCCACGTGTGCATGCACATCTCTTAGCCAAGATGGATTCCTGCAAAGAGGCCTGTGGGTAGGTTGACATCACTCCCTTTTGACCTCCAAGGAGCATTTCTGTGCATATGTAGTCGGGAAGGTCTCCTTGACCTCAAGAGTGAGGACTATGTGGTCTCTATCTTTTATCTGGGAGGGGCCAGCCTCTCCTGTTATCCCCCTGCTATTATCTTCATCTTGGGACATCTGTCCACAGGGGACAAACACCAGCGTCTCAGCCTGGGACCCATCTATCTCCTGCCTCAGAGTGACATGTCACTTCTGTGCAGAAGCTTTACAGGCATCCACATGGTGTGTCCAGGGGACCATGTCTCAGAAGGGGCTGTTCCTTCTGCCTGATTCCAGGAATGTTGGCGGCATATGAAGCCCAAACGTGGCAGATCCATAAAGGACTTCCCCACACAGGAACGGCTGAGAGCCACTGAGAGCTTGTGGTTATATTATCACAGCACAGTCTCTCAAAAGATGACTTCTACAACAGGTTTCATATTCTGACTTACATGACCAACGTTTGTATATGTGTCTTTTCTTCCCTATTAGAGCGTGAGCTCCCTGTAGAATCCGTGTGTGATCCATCTTTGGGTTATATCGCTCTCATCACGGTGCCTGCCATTCAGTAGTTGCTCATTGACTCATTTAGCAGACGAGTGAGTGACTGTAGGAAGGATGTGTGTGTGATGCATGAGCGTGCAGGGCTAGGGGTGGGAGGGCTGTGATGATGAGAGGAAGAACCGGCCCATTTTCTAGTTCAAGTTAGTCCTGACTCTTTCTCATTAAGGCTTCCTGCCCTGCTGGGCTATATTATCAATTAGTCAGTTGGAAGTTTAGTTTTCATTTAGAGATTTGGTTTATAGTCTTCAAGACAAAGAGCAGAATTTATTTTGAGAGGATAGACTCTGAAAAGGGTATAACCAAAACATTAGATGAACAAAGTGATATTTTAGGATAAAGGTATGGTAATATCATAACCTGATATGATAAAAATAACAGATGTGGTGAAGATTACAGGGTGTAGCCCACCTTTCAGGTCTCTTTGATGACACCTGGGAAGTTACAAGAGGCAGATGTGATAGAAGTCTCACTAGGTCTCCTTGGAGGAAGAGCATGGAGCAGTGCATCTTCAATTTTGATGTGTTTGATAAAATGCAGATTCTCATAGGGCAGGTTAGTGGGGAGGCATTGAGGTAACACATTTCTAATAGGCTCTCAGATACTGATCCTTGGATCACCCTTTGAGTAGCAAAGTGTTGAAGGCTTTGGGATTGAGTCAGCCATGGAACACTATGCTTGGTACCTTCTAGCAAAAAGAAAAGTAGTCAAAGTCAGTCCCAATGCCTGATGGGAGTTTGGGACACAACTAACCTTTACAGCATTTGGGAAAGTCTGTACTTTCCTCAAAGTTAGAAAGGAAGCATTTTTCATGTGCCCCACAGTGGACGTCATAGCCAAGAAGTTTAAAGTACCAGGACTGGAGACAGTGCCTTGGGTTCAAAGTTCAGCTTTTCAATCTAATGGCTGGGTGACCTTGAGCAGTTTCTTAACCTCTCTGAGCCTCCATTTCCTAGTTTATAAAAAGAGAGAATGTCAGAATGTAGCCCAGGTACTGGAGGGGAGTGAGCCCTCCATGGTAGCAGGATTAAGATATTAAAAGAGGACTCTTCTCACCACAGTTTTGACTTGGGTGTGAATTCTAGAGATATCATATACCAAAGGGGATATTGGGGTGAGTCCCATTTGCAAAATTTACAGAAACTTTTTGTAAAAAGTTTACATGATATTTAAATTCTTTCACTGACTTCAAATAAAATAAGAATTGAGAAGAAGGAAGGATTTGAGAAAAGATTTCTTTGTAAAGAGCTGCTGCAGTGTCCCTTCCTGGAGGGTATGGGGTATAGGGATGGGTGCTGACTCTTCATCAGCCCAGTGAGAGACTTTCATGGACCAGCTGGAGAGCTTGCATCTGGGAAACATGGAGGATTTGAGTTTGATAACTAGAACACTGTCAGCCTGTCATGACAAGAGGTACGTTGCTGTAGTGAAATTTGCTGGTGATCCTAGCACTTGTTGGGTCAAGGGACACTTGATCATTTCTTATGCAGCAGAGCAGGGAGAGAGAAAGAGAGAGACAGAGACAGAGAGAGCGCAAGGCCAGGCATGTATCTGTCTTGGGAGCCATCCATAAGAAAGTGAAGGAACCCAACAGTAGGAAGCTGAAGGTTAACATGAGATCCATAGGGGTTTTCCATTTGGAATAGAATGTTTCTTTCAAGATCAAGGTAACAGCATAAATAAAGTCCTTGGTGGTGGAAACTCCAAAGAACAAGGAAGGTGTCAACAAGGGAAAGCATAATCCTTATTCATCTGCCAGACCCAAGGGTACAAGGTCAATAAGGCTTTCATTTCTTCTTTCCATTCAATCCTCTGCCTGTTCTGACCTGATCAGAAAACATCTAGCAAGTGCAGGGTCAGTGGAGAGGCAAATGTCAGTAAGAAAAGAAAGAAATGCTTACCATTTTCCTTAAGACTGCAGCTCTCAAGACTAAGGAGGACATAGAGGACATTGACAAATTTGGTGTTTTGATTAATTCTTGGTCTGGACATTCTGACTTCAGAATCAAGACTTTTATAGTTATCAGTTAAGATCTACTGCATGTCTATTTTCTAAGCAGAAAATTCTTGGGCCGCCTCAAGTTTTCATCTAGGGGCAATGGAGGGTAACCTCTTTAAATAATTGTAATGAAATAATGTCAGATGAATAACAATATTAACATAATATTAAATTGTATGTCAAGTCCATGACAGTTGTGCTTATTCAAATACAAGTTAAATCCATTTTGGCAGCAGAATTAAAGACCCACTCACGACAACAGCAAGGCTTACCACGTGGAGAGGAGCACCTGGTGAAGGAAGAGGGAAACTAGAAAACCTACTGAAGTGGGGGTTTGAACCACCTGGTGCCCCTTGGAAGCAGGTGTCTTGAGGGACTGGGAAGTCTCTGGATTTCTGGAACACCAGCTCAGGAAAAAAGCAGATTGCTTTCACCCAAAGAAGGACCTCAAGGCAGCACCAGTGATAGTCTCATTACCACTGTAAATGTTAGCTAAGCCTCAGCTGTCTGTCTTCCTGCTCCCCCTTCCAACGTTAGGATACGGAATGAGGAAGAAGGAAGTCTTGCCAAAATCTGAGAGAGTAAAGCATTGTCTGAATTCCAAATTGGTGATGCAATTTCAACAGTAGTTTTAATTGCTGGTTCAGGTAACATTGGGCAACTCAACGAGGGAATGATTGAAGTACAGAGGAAAGGTTTCCCGAGTTACCAGGAAAATCCTAATCCGAATTCCTTCCATCCTCACTCTGCCCAGAGTGGCAGCAGGTAAGACAGGCTTCCTTCCCAACTTCCTGCCTCACTTCCTGTCATTTCCAGAGAGCTGCTCCATTCTGATGTCTTTCTTAGAATGATCTTACTTCCTGGCTCTATTCTCCCCAGACAACTGTTTCTTCTGACTTTGATTAGGGTGAACAAGAAGTAGGGTTTTATGGGGCCCCAAAATGCAGGGAGTTCTGACCTGACACAAGAGGAAAGAGAAAATAACTCTGGTGAAGTGGCTAAGAGTAAGGCACTTCAGATTCTTTCACACTCTTCCTGACCACTGAAGGGGGTGGTAGAATCTTACACTTTAAAATGCGTGACCATTGCAAATCTATTGCATCTGTGTGTCCCAGCACCAGTGTCATGTGAAGCCTTTCTCCTCAGAGAGCACATTGTGGTAGGAAGAACACAAGTTTTGGGGTAGGACAAGCTCATGCTCGAATTCCAGCTCTGACAGCTGTTGGAGTTTGCACATTCACACACTCAGTCATTGATTACTACAGTACACTTTCCTAAAGCCCCTTCCATGTGTGGGGTGCTGGGGAGATGCTGGGGCCACATGGCTCCAGGAGATGAGTGCCTGCCCTCTAGCAATCCTTAGCATAGTAGGGGAGATGGCCATTGCGACAGATAGAGGGCAGTGTGACTAGCACACAGATGGAGATACATGGAGGTCTTCCTGCTACCCACTTGGGGACAGAACACCATTCACTGAAGCAGAAGTAGAGAATGAATGAGAATTTAATGGCTGGACCTTGGGCTGAGTGGAGGATACTAGGTGTGTGTGTTAATTCCCAGAGGATTGGAAAGACAGGGTGCACTGTACACCCTTGGCACAGAGTGGTAGTGGGAAGAGGTTGGATGTAGGGATGGAAAGGCAAACCTGGGCAAGGTCATGGGATCATGGAAGGCCCTCTAAACCATGCTAAAGAGTTTATATTTTATCCTATATACAATAAGAACCACTAAAGAGTTTTATGCCAGGGAAGACCGTGATCATATTTATATTTTAGAAATATTTATCTGAAGGAAGTATTTGAAGGGAGAGATTGAAGCCATGAGGAAAGTTAGGATATTATTGCAACTGTTCAGGTGACAAAAAAATTTCTGAACTAAAGTGGGAATGGAGAGGAAATGTCTGAAGTTGGGTTCCCAAAGGAGCAGACCTGAAGATAAGGCTTTGAGTGCATGTGGTTTATTTTGGAAGAGTACAGAAATAGAGGGGTAAAGCCTGGGAAGTGGCAGAAAGAAGGAAGCCAAGAAAGGCTGCCAAAATGATCAGATTACCTCTCTGGGCTTGAGGCTAAATTTACCTGGGAATCTGTACAGAGTGTACTAATAGTTGCCCCATCCGAGAGGTGGGGAAGAGGGGGTATTTATCCACTAACTTCTGTCCATCATTGGTTAGGAACCTCTCCTAAGGGCATTAGCTCTTTGACGCACTAAGCCTGCTTTACACATACGCAGAGAAGTAGGAAACAAACTTGACATTCTATCCCAAATGACAGCAAAACGAAACTAGTATTTATCTAGAAAAATAAATAAGTAAAAGAATAGTCAAGAAAATGTTGAAAAAGAAAGAGAACTGTTTAGGAATTTACCTACCAGTTACAATCTGCATTGTGCTTTCAAAAATTACAGTGAAAATAGTGTGATTCTCATGCATAAGGTGATAGTTGGAAGAATGAAATGGAAGCATGGGAGTTAACAACATGGGAAAATGTCCTTAAAATGCAATTAAATTTTTAAAAAATTGGTCTTCTCAGACTATCATCAAAAAGAACACAAATAACAAATGTTGGTGAGGATGTGGAGAAAGGGGAACCCCAGTACATTGTTGGTGGGAATGTAAATTGGTGCAGCCACTGTGGAAAACAGTATGGAGGTTTCTAAAAAAAATGAAAACTACAACTACCATATGATCCAGCAATTCCACTCCTGGGTATTTATCCAAAAAACACTAATTTGAAAAGATACATGCACCCCCATTTCATAGCAGCGTTATTTACAATAGCCAACACATGGAATCAACCGGAGTGTCCATCAACAGATGAATGGATGATGTGGTATATATATATACAATGGAATATTACTCAGCCATAAAAAGTATTAAATTTTGCCATTTGCAGCAATGGATAGACTTGGAAGACATTATGCTTAATGGAATAATTCAGACAGAGAATGACAAATACTGTATAATATCACTTATACGTGGAATCTAAAAAATACAACAAACTAGTGAATAAAACAAAAAAGAAGTGGACCCACAAATATAGAGAACAAACTGGTGTTGCCAGTGGGGAGAGAGGTGGAAAGGGGCAGTATACAGGTAGGGGATTAAGAGGTAGAAGCTATAATGTATACAGTAATCTACAAGGATATATTGTACAACATGGGGACTATAGCCAATATTTTATAGTAACTCTCAATGGAGTATAACCTTGAAAAATTGTGAATCACTCTATTGTACACCTGTAACTTGTATAATATGGTACAGCAACTATACTTTAATAAAAAATAATCTGTCTATTCAAAGGAAAGAAAGAAAACATAAAAAATATTAACAGAAATATCTGTAGTTTGTGGATCGCCCATGCGTTTTCATATTCATCTGCTTATTTCTATTTTGTAAGTTTTCAGCAATGATCGACATGGATTTTAAAATCAAGAAAAGGTCTCATTTTCAAAAGAAAAAAAAAGAAAAGACAAAGAATCCTGCCAGCTCCAGGAGAACATCCGTCTGCCTTTTGGAAAGGCCCTTCCATGAGCTGCCTCAAGCAGCTTTGTGCTCTTTTCTCTGTGTGGGCAGAAACAGAATAAAATGCTGATCTTGAGGAAACTCTGGGAGATGCTATCAGAGAGAAATTAAGAAGTAATTTTGAATGGAGATTGGAGGATTTGTCAACAAACTGGAGGGAATCCAGAGAGGAACCGAGGAATAACTGAAGACCTGGGGCTGAAGGCTGGACTTGCGAGTAGAGATGAAAAGAATATGTGTTTAGCTTGGCTAGATTCTAAGGAGAGACTTAGAAACAGCATTGGAGTCCAATCAAACCGCCATTAACTACTGCCAGGCAGATCCTCATCCTAAGTGACCCTGAAAGGTCAAAACAACCCCTTAAAATTTCCAGTGCTTTTTAGTTCAACCTGAGGTTAGAGACCATATCTTCCACACAGCACAGATTGCTTTTGCATGGATGCCAAGAGCTTGTCTTCGAAGTGCATTAAGGATGCAAATACTGTGGAGAGGAAGTGAGTCTCTAAGGGCAGCTCGAAAGCATCCCCATGACAGAGGATGCTGACGGGGCCAGAATGAACAGGGGTTTTCCCCAGGTTTGTATGGCACGATGCTCTAATAAAATGGTTTATTCTTCCTGTGCTTCGCTTTTCATGCTTGTTTTGTGTTTATCTGGGGAAACAGAGGGCCACTTAGAGTGATGGCAAAAGAGAGAAGCAGAAAGAAACAGAAAAGGGAGGCCAAGTGAGTTCCTGGGAGAGACCCAGGGAGGTACCCAGAGGGAGAGAGGGGTTGATAACCAGCCAGAAAAATAGCAATTAGATTGGGATAAAGCCTGGAGCGGAGAGAAGCGGAACAGGCAGCCAGAAGGGAGGGGAAGGACAGAGAGGGCCCAGTGATCTGTCCTGGGTTGGCGAACAGTAGGAGGTCTGACTCACCGGTACTAGTCAGACCATTTAAAGGAGAACAGAGATTCATGGCAAGGCAGCACTGTTTATTTTTAATATGGACTTGTATTTTGGTAACAGAAAGGGAAAAAAAAAAAGCAAAAGGGAATTTAGAATGGAGCTTGGGAACTCTGCACTGAATCTTGAGAACCTCTCAAAGAAAGGCTGTGATAATGGCCTGTGGCTGAGCTGGGGCTGCTCTGTCTTGCTCCTATGGATGAACCTTGACCACAGGGAAGGACATTGTCAGGCGTTATCAGCCACATTTAGGAAATTTTTGCTTTGGTTGCTGCACTCTGAGGCACTCAAACCCTGACACAAGGGCACGTACTTAGGAGGCTTTTTCGACGGAAGCTTCGCAAGCTTGCCTGGCCAATGATATAGACCTCTCCAGCATTGCACAAAAGCATGCCTTCGTGGTTTCTCTTGCTTCATTCTTGTCCTGCTTGTTTAGGAAACTGTCACTAAGTAATAAAAAAGTAAACATTTGTACTTATCATTCTCTGGTTTGATTACAGATATTAGAACAACCTCTTAAGGAAGAGGTTTAAAAATTCTCAAACTTAAATTGCTTTTTTTCACTTAAATAGCAATATTGACATTCACTAAGAAATACTGCCATTTCAAAATAACAAAGATGCACAGTACAAGAAAACAATGTGTCCTGTCCTAGAAAAATACATATGTGTAATATTGGCTCTAAGCCTGGTGGTATACCTAGTCTCTTCATTGGCGATGCCCACATCTGGAGATCAGCTGAATGACTTGCTTGCCCTTGGAGGTAAGCTCTTCTGGATTTAAACATGATTCTTTTGAAATACGATGCACTTATAAATTTGTAATTAAATAAATATACCCAAATCAGGGATGTGCACTCAGTGATAGGAGTGAAAGACCCAAAACATTTGGGTACCACTCCTGTAGACTACAGTGTATGGTGGGGTTTCTTTGAGCACAGCACTAAGGAAAAGGAAAGTTACAGAGAAACCTGGGTTAAGGTTAAGAAGCCTGGGTTAAATTCATTAGAATCACCTTAGGAACGTTTAAAAAATACAGGCTGTTGGGATTTATCCCGGCACTATTAAGTAGGAACTTCATACTGAGACCTAGGAATCTGTATTTTTGAAATCCTTTTAACGTCTAGACTAGGATTGTGAATAGTGGGCTAGAGCACATTCTGTTTCTTGCCTTTAGTTACTGAATATGTTCTAAGTGTGATTACCAATTTAACATAAAAAACTACCTCCGTCAGAGCTCATCATGTCTTTTAGAGGCAACTAAAATGACCTCTTCCATAATGAATGAGATGATTTCTCCTGACATTTGGATCACCAATTCTGTCTAATAACTTTGGAATTTACACAGTTGGTTGTACAGTAGATGCAATTCAGAGGTCTTCTTCTTTTTTTTTTTTACAACTTTATTGGAGTATAATTGCTTCACAATGGTGTGTTAGTTTCTGCTTTATAACAAAGTGAATCAGCTATACATATACATATGTCCCCATATCTCTTCCCTCTTGCATCTCCCTCCCTCCCACCCTCGCTATCCCACCCCTCCAGTTGAGGATATGGGGAGGCAGAGGTCTTCTTGAATAAAGATGCCACAGAGATTCTACTGGCATTTTTCACCGTGTCAAGTTTATTAGGGTGAGTTAATATGCAAATACCTCCGTTTTTTCGGGTGAACATTACTCTAAATATTTACAAAACATAGCACTTCAGCAGCTCTCTTGGGGCCCCAAGCCTGTCGGTTTTCATGGCAGTTGTTTACTGCATGAAAACGTAGTTGCTGACTTTTCCTGAGTAAATGAATTTTAGGGTATCCTGAGATGTTCTGCGATATGGAAGAAAGGAAGAGAAAGAATGGGGGGCAAGGTGGTGGGGGAATGCTGGCCATTGACTCACTGTCACCAACACTGAGTAAGACCCTTGACCTTTAGGTGTCTCAGTGAATGAACCCACATGGAAAGAAGCAGTGGGAAAACGTAACATGGTCAAAATGGCCCTGAGGTCTCCTAGGTAAATACATGATGATATTAGAGTTGAGAGTTCTTGTGACCTTTTGTGGCTTCTTTAGTCTGGGGAGTCACTATCATTGCAGGAACCAGCCTTGTCATTTTCACTTTGTGGTGAGGAGGGAACGCTTTGATGTGTAACTCTGGGATCACTGTGGGAGCTAAGAAAAGAGTAACCCCTCGTCATCCACCCACAGCTCCAGTTGTCTCCGGAATAAGTGGCGGAGAGGCTTCATGCAGTCAGTTTTTGAAAAATCAGTTCTCTTGTACCCATTTTAAAGGGTGCAGTTGGAAAAGTTTTGACACATGTACACACCTGTGTAACAACCACCTCAGTCAAGATATAGAATCTTCTCTTCACCCCCAAAAGATTATTTGTGCCCCTTCTCAGGAAGTCTCCCTCTACTCCCAGCTCCAGGCAAGCACTGATTTTTATCACTATAGATTAGATTTATCTTTTCTAGAGTTTTGTATAGATGCAACCACACAGTATGTATTCTTTTTTTTGTGTGTGGTATACTTTTTTTTAACATCTTTATTGGAGTATAATTGCTTTACAATGGTGCGTTAGTTTCTGCTTTATAACAAAGTGAATCAGTTATACATATACATATATCCCCATATCTCTTCCTTCTTGCATCTCCCTCCCTCCCACCCTCCCTATCCCACCCCTCTAGGTGATCACAAAGCACCGAGCTGATCTCCCTGTGTTATGCTATCCAGTCAACTGTTGATGGACGTTTGAGTTATTTCCTGTTTGAGGCTGTTATGAGAACAGCTGCTACAAACATTTGCATTCAGCTCTTTGTGTGGGCATAGGTTTTCATTTTTCTTGAGTAAATATCTTGGAAAGGAACTGCTGCATCATGTATAGGTGTTTGGTTAAGTTTAGAAGAGTCTGACGAACAGTTTTCCAAAGTGACTGCAGTATTCCCACTAGAAGTGTATGAAGGTTCTGATTTCTCCATATCTTTTCCAGCACTTATTATTATCTTTTTATTATAGACACCCTAGCTGGTGTGTGGTGGTATCACATCATAGTTTTCCTTTGTATTTTCTTGATGGCTAACGTGGTTGAGCATCTTTTCTCGTGCTTATTGGACATTTGATTCCCCATGTTGTCAGTTTTAGAAACAGAAGTTTTTATTAAGAAGGTAAAAGCTGCCTACTCTGTGACATCCGTGGCCCCTTCCGTGTCAACAGAAGTAGACGAAGTTCCACGAACTGGTGCTGAGAATGACCAGGACTTACTCCGTAGAATCAGTCATAAACCTGCCACCTCATCTTCCGTGAGCCCTCATCTTGGCTACACCCTTTGCTCACAATTCGACTCTTTCCTATCAGATCCCTTGTGGCCTTTCAGCAACCTCTTTCCTCCTTCAAGTCTTCCCTTAGTGTTTTGTCTTGGGTCCAACGGGTGAAAACATTTGTTTTTGTAAAAGCAACTCACTAAGATCTGCTCTGCTTGGTCCATTCCCCATGGCCCCCAACTTTGAGATGGTTCTTACTCTGATAATCACAGCCTCCTGTAGTAGCTGCTGAGAAGTGCCACCCAGATTCCCTCTTTTGGATTGAGGCTTTCATTTCCCCAGCTGCCAGGTGTGTACCCCGCTGACAGTCCACAGTTAAGTCCATGCCCTGGAATTGCCCTCGGATGAAAGGAGCTGCCTTGTCTTTGAGGATCGCTGCGTGTTGTGCAGGGAATGAAAAGTCAATACAGGGACTAAAAGGTTCTGCTCCTCTTTCCTCAATTCAAGAAATATTGGAAGGGCTGTATCTGCTTCAAACTTCCTATGGGGTCAGCTGAGGCCAATGTTACAAATGTATTGGAGTTCATCTTTTCTCTCTGCCCCATCCTGCATGCAAATCTCTGCCTCAGAGTGTGTTTTCCTGGGTGTATTAGCTTCCTGTGGCTGCAATAACAAATTAGTACAAACTGGGTGGCTTAAAGCAACAGAAATTTATTCTCTTACAGTTCAGAAATCTAGACGTCCCAAGTCGAGATGTTGGCAGGGTTGGTTCCTTCTGGAGGCTCTGAGGCCAAACCCCTTCCATGCCTCTCTCCTACCTTTCGGTGTTTGCCGGAAATCCCTGGCCTTCCTTGAATTGTAGACAAATCACTCTGATCTCTGACTCTGTCCTCACATCACCTTCACCTCTCTGTGTTTTTAGAAGAACACTTGTCATCGGATTTAGGGCCTACATGGGTAATCTAGGGTGATTTAATCTCAAGATTCTTAATTATATCTGTAAAGACCCTTTTCCCAAACAAGGCCATATTCAGAAATTTTGGGTGGACAGATCTTTTGATGAGGGGCCACTGTTCAACCAACTACTCTGGAAACTGACCTAGTTGCTGACAGGGGCCTAGTGAGCATATTTGAAGTGGGATTTGGGAGCTGGATCCACCACTAGCTGGCTAGCAAGGAGGTGGCTAGCTGGCTAGCTACCACCACTCACTGAGGGTGAGTGGAGTGCTCACCGCGCCTGATGTGCAGTAGGGGGGTGATCAGTGTTTAAATTTTCACTGGTTGTGAGCTGGAATAGGAAGGAAATATACTGGCAGATGCCTCCAAAATTTAAGGAAAGTGGTAAGCAAAAGGACTATGGAACGACATGGATATTATTACATTGGGGAAAGACAATGGAATCCTACAAGTGGTTAATCACCAGTTTAAAGTGGAGTATGAGAAAAATAGGGCCTCATTGGTAGGATAAAAAGACTCATCTACTGTAGATGGAGGGCAGGAAATACTGAGGATAAGTCCTAGGACTTAATTAAAAGAGTAATAGAGCTCCAGAGAAGACTGACTTCTTAACCTTGACAAGCTGGCTATGCCCAGGGCAGAGCCCTGTTTGGAAAGGAGTAAGGCCCTGAGGTTTGGGAAGGCACATGCAAGTTGATGCACTCAAAATCTTGAATTATCCCAGATTCCCCTGACACTCTGGGCCTACAGAAATGGCCACTTCTCCCCGTAAGGGTCCTTGCCTGAAGGTTCTATAGAAGACTCTGCCTAAAACGTCATGCTTTCCTCCTTTGAGACCAGCCCCATCTCCATTCCTGGCCACCAAGCCAATCTCTCGTGGTCAAAATCGCTCTTCAAAATGTAACGAGGCTGGGGAAGTGCTGGATCCTCTAAAGAAACAGAGGGACTATACCTCCCAGAATAGCTTACGTGTGCCAGCAAGAAGCTGAAGGGTGTGTACAGGTTGCATGCTGAGGGTGTTGGCTCCAAGAGGGTGCAGCATAAATTTGGATAAGGTGAGAGTGTCTCAGTATGGAAGCACTCTCCTGTGATACAGGGTCTTTGCCCCAGAAAGGACCCTAAGAGAAAGTACTAACACACAGCTACGATGGCTCCTGAGGCTTGGAGAAAGCAGTGGTCACACCAAGTGAAGTGGAAACCATGGTCCTCTTGTCATATACATGGACAGAAGGATCAAAAAGTTCAGAGAAATGGACATGCTGGAATAAGGCCAGAAAACCCAGCCACCCACTCTGTTCCTCAGGACAACTTGGAGATTCATTCCCCAAAGTGATAAGGAATCTGATGGTGAGAGAAGTGAGACATCGTTAAGAAGCACCAGTGGGACATGCAGTTACAGAACTGATAGCAATGGGACGACAGGATCTTTTTTTTTTTATGATAAAACTCTTTTTTATTTCTCAGGCAGTATTAGAAGTACTTTTTAAAAATTTTTATTGGAATATTGTTGCTTTATAATGTTGGTTAGTTTCTACTGCATAGCAAAGTGAATCAGCTATATGTATACATAGATCCCCTCTTTTTTGGATTTCCTTCCCATTTAGGTCACCAAAGAACACTGAGTACAGTTCCCTGTGCTCTTCAGTAGGTTCTCATTAGTTATATATTTTATACAGAGTATTAAGAGTGTATATATGTCGATCCCAATCTCCCAATCCATCCCACGCCCCCTTCCCCCTTGGTATCCATAAGTTTGTTCTCTACGTCTTTGTCTCTATTTCTGCTTTGTAAATAAGATCGTCTATACCAATTTTTTCAGCCATAAAAAGGAACGAAATTGGGTCATTTGTAGAGACATGATGGACCTAGAGACTGTCATACAGAGTGAAGTAAGTCAGAAAGAGAAAAACAAATATCGTAGAGTAACACATATATGTGGAATCTGAAAATATTGGGATGGCAGGATCCTGAGTTAATAGAGAAGTAGATTTGTCAGAAGCAAAGTGGCTGCTTGAGCATCCTCATGACATGGCGGCTGGCTTTCCATAGAGAGTGAGATAAGGTATGGCAACAGTAAGCTATGCTTTTAATAACCTAGCCTCCGATGTCACTTCTGCAACATTCCATTTGTTAGGAGTGAGTCACCAAGTCTATATCAAGGGGAGGGAAAATTAGGTTCACCTTTTTGAAGGGATGAATATCAAAAAATTTGCAAACATCTTTTAAAACAAGCTAAGGGACATTTCTAAAAGAACTTGGCGCTTTTTATAACTGCAAACTCAAGAACCTGTGGGTGTAGAAGTCATGGTTCCCAAATGGGAATGTTTTCATGAAGAGACATTAAGCTTTAAGCTACAGCTGTTGCCCACTGTTGGCCTTTGCGTCAACTGACCAGCAGGCAAGGGAAGAAGTCAGCACTCTGGCCAGGGAAGTTAGCCCATTATGGGTGGAGAAAGGGCTGCTGTTACTGAACTGGGGTAAGAGTGAGTAAGCACATGCCCCACTGGGGCATTTCTTGATAGTCTTCTGCCCAATTGTGTTAGTCAATGGACAAGTGCAGCAACCTGGCCTGGGGGTCTGGGAAAAACTACTGGAATAGAAGGTGCTCTCCAGGGGTCGAGGGAACGTAGGTAGGCATAGAGAAGGGAGCAACGAGCACCAGTGTAGATCCCAAGACTAGATACTGAAGCAACGTTGTCTTCCATCCCACTAACTTTCCTGGTGTAATTTTCCCTGGAAAAGCAGCCTTGCAGGATGTTGGAGGAGACTTACCAAGTTGGAGTAAACATAATCACATGAAGGAAGTGCACCAATCGCATAGTGGTGGACTGTGGGTGGAGCTGGGTTGGACCCCAGACACACAGCCCCTACTGGACTGAGGCACGCATTCCTCCAGCTGCTGGAGTGCTGCCTGGCTTGGCCCACAGCCACGTCTCTCTCTAGGAACAGCTCTGGGCTGAGAGAGCAGCCCTGGGGACAGCCTCCAGGTGAGGACTGGTCTGATGTGGAGGTACAGCCTCACTCTCTTGCCTCAGTTTGGGACCTCTTGGGAGGGCCATCCCAGCTCCCATGCTCACTGTGGAATCATCTGTGGTCTTGATGCAACTTCACTGTCCTTCACCTACTTTCTCTGCCCATCCCCTTTGTCCTCACTCCCTTACAGCTGATGCTCGGAGTGCATTCACCCATGTATCATTAATACTGCTCTCAGATCCTATTTCTGAAGACTCTCAACAATGACACTTGTGTTTATGCAGTGGTCACTGGGCTAGCCCTAGCTTTCCAGAGATCATCTCTCTAAACCTGCTCAGTAAGTCTACAACATAGTTACCCTTAGGATCTGCATTGTAAGGTGAGATATCTGAAATCATCTGTCAAAGTTCACAAATATTAAACCTGCAGTGGAAATGGGGCATGGCAAAGAGGAGTGCTTTGGAGCTCTACCAGACCAGACTTTGTGAGTTTGCAGGATTTAGGTCCTCCAGGTTGGGGACCCTTTTTGTGGCCACAGGAAATACCCTCCTTCCCCAGCCAGTCTTTGGGAAGGTGTAAGTGAAGGCGGGATACCTAGGTTTGCCATCATAGAAGAATGGCAAAGAAGCATAGTCTAGTTTTGCATTCTGCAAGGGAGATTTTTGGTCTTGTATGTTTGATGCGAAAGTAGTGATTTGAAAATACCTTTTCCCCGCTGTGCTTTGCTTTCTGTCAAGTTCAGTACCACCAAGACCCAAATGAACATTACTTGGCAAGCTGCCAAACGAAACACATCCCAGCCAAGCGCCTAATAATGGAAAGGAGCATGTGGTGGGAAAGCTTCTTATGGACGTTTTGTGGAAATAAACTGATGAAGCTGCAAAAACAATCATTTCTTCCTTGCTCCTTAAATCTCAATAAATGAGATTAAATCTACAAGCTCGCTTTTGTTGTCGAGTTGGAAATTTTAATTCCAAATGGTTAGCTTTGACTAGTAACATCTTAAAGGAGTTCAGAAAAGTTTGTATCTTTCTTAGGGAAGCTCCTGTATTACAAAAAAAATTTCCAAAATACAGGATTTTTTTCAAAAGTGCATTATAACTAGCTTCATATCTATTTGTTGGGGCTTATAAGATATCTGGGTGCTGTTGTATGAAAATTATAAATAATTTAAATATTATTCATTCGTACATTTAAAAAAAGTAAAGCCACCCACTTTACCATAAAAACTTCAGGAACCTGGAGTAAAGTTAGTGATATTTGCAAATTCTCTATTCCTTTGACTTAAATGAATCATGTCCTTATTTAAGTCCTCAGAAATGAACGTTTCCAATTCTATATACACATCTATATTTCTCTGTACTGATGTCTCAGACAGACCTTCCTTACTTGGAAGACACATATTTGTGATTATTTACATGAATATCATCTGCATTTAGGTTTTGACAAAACCAGGAGCATGGTTCATGCCAGCCACCTCCTTTTTCTTTCTGTAGAAATAACGTCTGTTTTACACCCGTCTGTGGACTGACTGGAAATGCATTTATTTTGAAATTAATTAAAGGCAAGGAAATATTTTCAGAAACCTGTCACAAAGGCCTAAAAATTTTAGCCTTTTGCCTTAAAAATAAATAAAAATAAAAATGGACTTTAGGGCTTCCCTGGTGGCGCAGTGGTTGAGAGTCCGCCTGCCAATGCTGGGGACATGGGTTCGTGCCCCGGTCCGGGAAGATCTCACATGCCGTGGAGCGGCTGGGCCCGTGAGCCATGGCCGCTGAGCCTGCGTGTCCGGAGCCTGTGCTCCACAACGGGAGAGGCCACGACAGTGAGAGGCCCGCGTACCGCAAAAAAAAAACAACAAAAAAAAGGACTTTAAAAAGGATATTTTCTGGGCTTCCCTGGAGGTGCAGTGGTTGAGAGTCCACCTGCCGATGCATGGGACATGGGTTCGTGCCCCGGTCTGGGAAGATCCCACATGCCGCGGAGTGGCTAGGCCCGTGAGCCATGGCTGCTGAGCCTGCGCATCCAGAGCCTGTGCTCCGCAACAGGAGAGGCCACAACAGTGAGAGGCCCATGTACCGCAAAAAAAAAAAAAGGACATTTTCTGAAGACTGCTTTGTTAAAAAGAAAATGGTCAGAAGAAATGAATTTCCAAAGTTTTGCAAGCGCGGTCACTGGTGGAGGGGAAATCCTGTCTACTGGACAGACTTCTACTTTTCTCATAACTAAGACGTTTTTCCATTCGAGGAAGGGTGAGGCCAACTCCTTGGAGCTACGTGGAACTTTCATTTATGCACCATGTTGAGTTCAAGGTGCAAAGTCATGAAGGGTAATTCATATTCATAGCGACCTCTTTGCTCAGATGGACCTACTGGGGGAAGTCATTAGATATTTGCTGGTGAAAATTTTGCTTAGCTCAATGTTTACATGTAACGTTAATTAAAAAAGCACTTCAGATCTGGGTGGGGATGAGTCAGATTCAGAACTAAGAAATCTGTAATCTGTGAGTTTCTAAAGAAATCTTTTGGAGCCAAATGACAAGGAAGTATCACAATGGTCTCGTTTTCTAGGATTTCACACAATGCCTCTTTTTAAATATTCCAGACTGCATGATGCTTGAATAATACTTATACTCTTTGGTTTTATTTCAGAATTCAGCTTTACCCTTGTTTTTCCCCAGGCCATACTGGCCTAATATAATTTAATTCATTTCTTTCAGTCCCCATTCATCATGTATTCATTCAAGAGATGTTTGTTGATTTTCTACTATGTATCAGCCAATGGGGATTCAGTAACAAACTCTTTGGACTTAAGAGCTAAATCAAGCAAATAATTTTTGGTTGTGAGAAGGGCTAGTTAGGAATAAATAATGGTATTAGAGGGAGTAAGAGGTGGCAGTTGAAGTAGGAAAGGTTTCTGTTATAGGGTGACAAGGGGTGGCCATATCTAAAACACAGGAAGGAACCAGCTGTGCAGAAAGCCCAGGGATGCCCGGCATCCCAGCATGCAGAGGGGACCAGGTGGGAGAGCTCTGAGATGCTTAGGGGTTTGGCATGTTCTGAGAAGGGAGTGGATCCATTTTAACTTGAGTGTAGGGAGTGAGATGAGATTGGTAAGAGGCGTAGATTCTCTTCCAAATGCAATGGACACCCTGAAGAGGAGGAGTGATGAGATCCTAGGGGAGTGATGAGATCTGACTTTCATTAAATCAGAGTAAGAATAACAACCAAAAACCCCAACCGTTAAGGGCTTCACATACATCCCTGAAATTTTTGGTCTTCTACTGCTTACAATTTTCTCTTGGTATCAGAGAACTCCTAGATATCCTTATATGTGCTCCTAAGTTTCCAGTTTGTGGCATCTGCTTTCCTCCATCCTGACATTCTCAACACTCACAGAAACCTCCCTGATCACGTTATGGCTTCATCCCACTTAGCTCAAGATGCTCTTGTCACTGGGTTGATAGCATACTTCCTGGAAGAAGCTGTTGCCCTATCATTTTTTTCATGATATCAGCTCTGTAATTGGCTTTATCAGTGTTCCTTTGCTACCTTCCATCAGTGCCCACAAGCAAGATAAAGGACATACACTCCTTTCACTTGTGTTCAAGTGTGCGAGGGTATGGGAGACAGGTAGGACCGGCTGGCCTGGGAGCCAGCCATGGATGGGGAATTATGATGGGGCACTATGGCAGCAAGTGTTGAAGAACCCTATCCACAGCAGATTCAATGGTGGCACACACTTCCCAGAATGCAGGAGAGGTAGAATCCAAGAGCACCTGTTTGAGTTCTTGCAATTCCAAAACTGGCTGTTGAGGATACTCTCAATTTAACTCTTAAGATTTCTGAATCAAAAACTACATCTGAGAAACAGTTTATTCGTTTATGTTCCTGGAGTATATTGGGGGAGGGATTTGCAAGTGGTGCTAATCAAAGATGTCACCCGGCATGTAGTGATGGTGATGTCATGGGTTTCCATCTGGGAAGATGGAAGTCCAAGGAAAAGGTGTCAGTTGCATTTGATGGAAGTTCTCAGAATTTGTTGCATTTTGTGGGGTGGGTGAGTCCTATGACTCACCCTTCCTCTCAGGAGTGGGAATCTTTGAATAGTGTCCATCCACACATCATGAATTTAGTCCTGGGTTTGACCAGACTAGAGCTGCCCTGCTTGGCAATCTCCCCCACCCTTCTAAGGGCGGATCTAATTGTAGCAGGAGAAACTCTGTGATTCTCTGTAGCCTTGGAAAAATAGAATGAATAGGCAGTGCTTTGGTTAGAGTTTCCTTAGGAAAAATTATTGTAGGGAATTTGTGGAAAAACACTGCTTTGCAATTTCAGAGCTACGCAAAATATCGGGTAACTAAATACAGAACAGTGTTCACAATCTTGCAAGTCCTGAAGTCTGGCTAAAAGTGAGTTCTGGGAGGGGGTGATGTCTTCTCTCTCTCTTTCTTTTCTTCTCTCTCTCTTTTTAATTTTTCTTCCTTGGTCAGCCTTGTAAGCTTAACCACGGATGATTATCCAACAAGAATCTTAATTGTTGTTCTAACACAAGTTCTTACTTAATTTGAAAAAATGTCTGGTGTTAATGAAATTTCCCTCTGAAAAAAATAATAGCTGACATGAAAAAGGGGCTGTTTCACAGACTAAAAGAACTCACAGATGCATCTTTCATGAAATGTTTTACAAAGTTTGTCAAGGTCAAAGGAATGTCACAATCACCCAATGTTCTCAGTATGAATTGTAGAGTAAGTCAGCTCAAGGCTTTTGTGTGGTGGGTTGGAAAATCTTGTTCTTTGTGCCCCCTGAAAGAGAGCTTTATCAATATAAGGAAACTGAAATGGATGTAAAATAAAACTTCTCAACTGTAAGATGTGTAAGGCTTGAAATTCACTTCTAAGTAGAATCATTAAAATATATTCTTTGGTGATACAACTTTTCTTCCATTTTTTAACCTTTCTTCCCTAAGGCAATTAAAAATAATAAAAATTTGTAGAAAAAAGTGGGAAGGGATACCTGTAATCATTCTCTTTCTTCTTTCTTCTTTTCTTTATATGTATGTATAGTTGATTCTCCTTATCTGTGGCTGTTACGTTCTATAAAGTACTGAAAACACTGAATTAGGGAATATTGACCCATTGCTCCTAGGAGAAATGCAAGGTTAGGTTCCTGCAAGTTTCTGGGTACAATACTTTCATCAACTGATCAATATGTAACCCTGTTTTAAATGTGTTTCTGTTTAAAGACATCTTATTTCATATACTTTATTGGTTTCTGAACATGGAACTCATGGCTAACAACTATAACTTATGACTAAATGAATCTTAATTAACATACATACTAATGCAATTTGGAAGAAAGTTCAGAACCCTGTCACGAAGATTTTATGAAATATGCTGGCACTTGGCATAGGTTGGTCCTCAAGACTCCTTGGATTCCAAGAAATCTGAAACTCTTTGTAGGCTGGTCAAGCCAACAGAAGTCTTATCTAGTAGAAATCCCTTTTCTTGGAAATTCTTCAGGACTCAGACAGAGGTTGACTAGGATCCTAGCTTCTGGGAATTATTAGATTATTTGCCTTTGAGAAAGATTGAAAAATAGGAATTTCCCCTTTATGAAAGAATTGTCATGAGGAATCAAGCAACATGCTCTCAGTTTGAGGGGTGTTGATATAGATTTGCTAAATTTCCTAATTTTACACTTCCTAGAATGTTTCAATTTCCATGAAGACAGATGACATTTGTATTTCACTCTAGCATTTATGGCTACTTTAAGGAACTAGAAACTGGGAGACAGGGGACTCAGAAAAAACTCTTCTCTCCTTTTGACTAGTTTACTTCTGCTTGCTTCCCCCTGCCCCTAATTATAATTTTCATCATCATTTTTCATCCTCTTAACTCAAAAGGGAACGACTCTTGGCCTTCCTGACAGTGACTCAAAATGAAATGAAATAAAAACGCATAACTGACTTTATGTAATCAAGCATAAGATCTTTTCAGCTGAATTTATTTCACCTGTAATTCATTTCTAAGATAAGCAAGTCCAGAAGATACAGGGTGGTCTGGTTGGTGTAAATTACTTGATACCTTTGTTCTGTTTTCCTCATTAGAATGATCATGATAATGGTAACTATTCTCCCTGATTTATTGGAAAGATGCTGCATTCAGGCAAGCTGTTTTTAAGAGGCTGCAGAGCTAATAAAGGGGTCACATGGCTCATTTACCTAGAGTACATTGTTGATGCCCTGAGTTGCTGGAGGGACAGCTTGCACTGAATTGATTTGTAACCAGAGTTTCCCTAGACCTCATAAGATTTTGGCAGCAAATGCTTTTGTTACCAAACCAAACTTGGGTCCACTCACTCTTCTTCCTCCCACTTTGAATAAATAGAAGTCAGCAGGACTTTCGTCCCCTCTCACTTCTGCTCAGTTCAAGTTTCTGTCTGCACATGTGTGCACATGTCATTTGGAGGCAAACGGAAAGGCTGGGTTAGATCAGTCACTGTGCCAGAGTGTTTCTTCATTTCCTAGACTGGGAGTGGCAACCTAGTGCAGTTTTCCATATGGACCAAAGCATTGTTCTCTCTAAATTCATCTACAGTGCATCCTTATCCCACAACCTGTCACTGTGCAGCTCCTGCCTTCAGTCTGGGCTCTAACTGTTGGACGCTGGCTGCTGAAGACATACACTGTACAAAAAGCCCACGGTCATGTTCATGAGCTGTGACGATGGTTCATCCATTTACTTACTTTCTCATTACACACCCATCTACTTCCAGATGATCTTTTGTTTCTATGAACACAGAGACACACACGCACACGCACGCACACACGTATCAGCTTTCTCTGTTTATTTCCTCTGAAGTCACATTGCACAAGCATGAAAGCTGAAAAACATCCCACTTCCTTACCAGCCCGTTGAAACTTTCCTGACTACAGTCCCAAGTAACCACAATAGGCAATGAGTTAACATTTCAGTTTGGGAGAATTTCCCCACCCTCCTCTCCTGTCAATGAGGCATAAAGTTCCCAGCCAATTTCTCCATCGGACCCTACCATTCCTGGAAACCTGTTTCCAAAGAAGTCAATGGAAAGATGTGAAAGAGGGGCTTGCCTGAGCATGGAGACAGGGATCTGATATGATCTAGTGGCTCTCCCATGGGACCAGGAGTGACAGCTTGCTGCCTAGTTTTGAACTTTGTCACTAGCTTCATATAAGGATGCAAGCCCCTGAGTTCTCAAAATAAAATAAAAATAAAACATAAAGAGAAGTTACAGTTCTTTTTTGGAAATATTTTGAGCATGAAAATTTCAAGAATTGGCCTTGTACATAAAAATCCCAGTTGACTTGAGATAAAATTATAAGCCACAATTTCAATAGGAAGAGCTTTTTTAAACACACTCATATACATACACAATATAGCCAACAGCCAGAGCAAGATCTAATCTCTTAAGTGTTAAAGGGCAGACACCTTTCCCTGCTCCCTACTCTTTCTCAGCCTTGAGTCAAGAGGATGGGCTGCATGTTATGAGTTAGATATAGATTTAGAATTTTTTCAAACTGGGTGAGAAAAATTCTTAGAATTATACTTTCTTGTGAGTCAGGTTGCCATACCACATGTAATAGTATTGTGCAAAGCCAACTGCCTCTGTAAGATGCAGGGAGTTAAGACTCTAATAGTGATGTGGTATGCAGGTAGAAAATGGTCAAGGCTTCCCCATGATCTTTTATGGGGCAGAAATTATTCACTATGGCATAGAAACTCAGGAATTCAAGGGAATGCAGATTCTCAGATCACACACCCCCAACACAAACTTTGAACCAGGATGGGTGCCCTCTTTGAACTATTACACCAGGCACATGACATTGCTTAAGCAATGTCTATCACAAGGGGATAATTATTTCCTTTACTTTGTAGCCTTGTTAACCACAGAATTTCAACCCCATGACATTTTCTACAGAATGAGAACAAATAATCCTAAAATTTATATGGAACCAGAAAAGACCCTGAATAGTCAAAGCAATCTTGAGAAAAATGAACATGGAAATATCATGCTCCCTGACTTCAGACTATGCTATAAAGCCAAGTAATCAAAATAACATGGTACTGACACAAACACTGACGCATAGATCAATGGAACAGAATGGAAAACCCAGAAATAAACCCATGCACTTATGGTCAATTAATCTATGACAGAGGATGCAAGAATATGCAATGGAGAAAAGAGGGTTTCTTCAATAAGTGATGCTGAGAAAACTGGACAGCTATGTGTAAAAGAATGAAATTAGAATATTTTCTCACACCATATACAAAACTAAATCTAAAATGGATTAAAGACCTAAATATAAGACTGGAAACCATAAAACTCCTCGAAGAAAACATAGGCAAAACTCTCCTTGACATAAATCCTAGCAATATTTTTCTAAAATCTGTCTCCTCGGGCAAAGGAAACAAAAGCAAAAATAAACAAATGGGACCTAATTGAACTTGAAAGTTTTTGTACAGCAAGGGAAACCATTCACTTAAATTCAAAAACTCTGTGGTTGAAAAAAATTCTGGAACATCCACACTTTATAGTACAATATATAACTAACACTTAGGACAAGAAATGGGACAATCACAGAGCCATAGAAACTTCTCTGTGTGTTCCCAAACAGAATTCCTCATTCCCTAGGAGAAATAACCATGATCCTGACTTTTGTGATAATCATTTTCTCTTTTTTCTTTACAGATTTACTACCCGTGTAGGCATTTCTAAACAAGAGTTTTGTTTTGAATTATATATAAACTGAATTATATGTATGGTTTCTTTTGTCTTGCTTCTTTTGTACAAATTATGCTTCTAAAATGCATCCACATTATTGTATAGTCTAATGCAGTCCTTTTCTCTGCTGTATAATATGCCACTATCTAAATAGATCACAATTTAGTCACCCATTCTCCTTTTGATGAACATACAGATTTTTCCCCAGGGTTTAGATATTATTAGCAATTTGTAATTGATGTTCTTGTTCTTTATCTTGGTGCACATATGCATAATTTTCCTTTGAATTTATACACGTGAGTGCACACACACACACACAAATGTACACATATTGGAGGTCCTTGCTTTGCACAGAACCATGTTAACTAAAACATGTACATATCAGAACTGTGTCCTTACTTTGCAGGTTCTGCATTACTTCAGTTGCCATGGAAGTATGCAAAGTGAGGACACAGTTTTAATATGCAAAAGTATCACAATACAGTATTATGCCATGCAAGAACTATCTGTAAATACACACATACCCCTGGGAGTGGAATTCTTGGATCATAGGAATTCACATCCTCAACTCATTAAATAGTACCCACCTGTTTTCCAATGTGGTTGTATTAATTTACTTTTCTGTCAGCATAAGAGTACACTTTTCCCCACATCCTTACACAATCTTGGCATTTCCCTGATTAGTTGTGAAGGTGAGCACTTTGTTAGGTGTTTTGTTAGCTGTCTATATTTCACTTAGATGAAATGCCAGCTTAACTATTTTTATATCTTTCTTTTAGGTTGTTTTTCTTCCCTTATTTACTTATAGTAGTTCTTTATATATTCTGATATGTTCTTTGCTCATGTGTTGTAAATATCTTTTTCAATTTTATGGTATTATTTGATGAACAAAAGGTCTCAATTTTAAATGGAGTTAGATTTAATAATATTTTCTTTTATAGTTATGCTTTTGTGATTACTTAAGAAAGTCTACCCTACCCTAAAGTCTAGAAGATTTTTATTTAAATATCTTCCTAAGAATTTTAAGACCTTTATTTTGAGATTTAGGCACTTAATTCATGTGGAGTTGATTTTTGTTTATAGTTGAGGTATAAATTATGCAGACAATTTTTCCATATTCATTTGTAAGAAACCTTTCTTTCCATAATAATCTGCCGTGACACACTCTGTCATATTTCAAAAGCCCTTGAATATCAAGTGCAGCTGTTTCTGGATTCTTTATTCTCTTCCACTGGCTAATTTATTTACTCCTGGACAAACTCTAGGTTGCCCAGTTACTACAGCTTTATAATGAGTCTTCCATAATCACTCTCTTCAGAAGTGTTTTTGCCATTTGTAGGCCTTTTTTCTCTCAGTGACACTTTAAAATCAGCCTATCAAGTTTCATGAGATTTTAATCAAGGTTGTAAGAAATCTACAGATCAAGTAGGGTCAAATTGACCTTTTCAGGGAACTAAATCTTCCTGACCATGAACATAGTATTCCTTTCAATTTATTCAGATTTTCTTTAATACCCTTGAGTAAGGATTATTTTGTGTACAGGTCTTATACATATTTTGCTACATTTATTCTCAGAAATTTGACAGATTTTTCTATTTTAATTTTCTGTTGTAAATGTTACCTTTTTAAAATTATGTTTTTGAAGTGTTTATTGCATAACTGCTGGTAGGAAACCATTCTCTTTAAAATTAGGTAGTAGATAATGTTGCTCCCTATCACTTCTATAGTCAACTTCTATAGTCAAGTCTATATTATATTGGAGACCTTAGCTAGCACAATGATACAAGAAAAGATATTAAAAGCATTACGTTTGGAGAAGAGGGTCATGATTTACAAACAATATCATTGTACACATAAAACACAGATGTATCTATAGATAAATTACTTTAAAAAATAGATGAATCATCAAGTTGACCAGATATAAGACTGATATATTGTACCTCTTAGTAGTATTTAGATTCCATATGACCAAAATGTAATATCTAGGAGACATAGGGAAACATGTCCTGGTACAATAGCATTCTATGAAAATGTGTTCTGTTTTATGGGTTTGCTTTACCATTTAACCAATTCATTGTACATAAACCAGAATCCTTACATTTTCAGATGGGATTCACACAAGTTAGTATCTATCTATACCAGTATACAAAGGGGATTATTTAGCACAGAACTTTATAAAGACCACAAAAAATTAGTTGAGAATGACCGAATCCACGCTATGGAATGAGACTATATGCAAACTACTCAATTATAGTAAGAATAGTCATTATATTAATACAACACACTGCAAGTAACAAAGTTTTATTCTGACTACAACTTCTAATTCCTTCTAGTAAAATTGATGAGACATGTAAGGATGGTAGAGTTAAGGGTCTTAGTCTAAATTCCATTCATTTTGCTGTTGTCATTGACCAGATTCTGGATTTTCTGCTGATCCCTTTCTTAGTGTCTGATATGAATTTGCATTGGGATAGTCACCTCTTTGCAACTCTTAATATCAAGCTAGATATTAGGGGGCTTTTATTTTGCTTTGTTTTCAATTTCTTAGCATTATTTTAATAAAGAGCCTATATCATGCTCTACCCCAGATCCATGCACTTGTGGACTTTAAGAGCTTCTCTCCTTCTTTTCTTCCTGGAAAATGCCAGCAGCTGCTGCTTATTATAAAGGAAATCGTTAGTCTGTCTATTTGTGTAAGAGTTCATCCTTCTGTTCTAGCTCACTGTTTCCTCCTCTTCCCCTTTCAGGTTGGATAAAAGCAGTTTCCAGATTCCTAATAGTTCTGATTCTACATGGAAAACTGCCCAAATTCATAGTGGCCAGGGGAGTCCATGGTATCTCTTTATCCCATTTGCAAACTTCTTAGTACAGTGGGCCCTCCATATCTGCAGGGTTCCCAATTCACAGAATTTTATATAAGGGGCTTGAGCAGCCACAGATTTTTGTATCTCCAGGTGTCATGGAACCAATGCCCCACAGGTACAGAGGGATGACTCTAATGACTTTATCTCACCATTTTACATTTTAAACTTTTCCATGCCTACTGTTGGGTGAGTTGCAAACCCCCTCCATATCTCTATTTCAAAAGTTGCTGAGCTCTGTTTACATGGCTTTGATTAAAGCCACATTTAAAAAATACATCTCCCTTTTGTTCATTGCAACACTATTACAATAGCCAGGACATGGAAGCAACCTAAATATCCATCAACAGAGAAAAGAATAAAGAAGATGTGGTACATATAAACAATGGAATATTACTCAACCATAAAAAGGAATGAAATTGGGTCATTTGTAGAGAGACATGGATGGACTTAGAGACGGTCATAGAGAGTGAAGTAAGTCAGAAAGAGAAAAAAAAATATTGTATATTAACGTATATATGTGGAATCTGAAAAAATTGGTATAGACGATCTTATTTACAAAGCAGAAATAGAGACACAGACATAGGGAACAAATGTATGGATACCAAGGGGGAAAGGGATGGTTACCAAGGTATGAATTGGGAGATTGGGATTGACATATATACACTATTGATACTATGTATAAAGTAGATAACTAGTGAGAACCTACTGTATAGCACAGGGCACTCTACTCAGTGCTCCATGGTGACCTAAATGAGAAGGAAATCCAAAAAAGAGGGGATATATGTATACTTATAGCTGATTCACTTTGCTGTACAGTATACAGTAACACAATATTGTAATGCAACTATACTCTCTTAAAAATTAAAAATATATAAAAATTAAAAATATAAAAAAATTAAAAAATAAAAAATTACAATCTCAAATTACTTGCATCAAGGTATGGACACAGTTCTAATAGGACTACTTTTAAAATTAAGAGATATATTTTAGACCAAAAAAAAATCAACAGAAAAAAAACTGCAGTGGTAATGAGAAAGATAAAATGCCTGGGAATAAAATTAAAAATTTTGATGTTCTCAAGATAGTGGATTTTAAGTCTCCCGCAGACTCCATCTAGAAAACACCTTCAGTAATTACTGACCTAGCAACTACTACACATCTGTTCTGGACTTCAATTTGTAAGACCCAAATGCCCAGGAAGCTTGGCTAACTTACACTGTGTTGATGTAATTGGTTGCTGTTTCAGTACTCCTGTTTGCCAACAAATATCATCGGAACATTCCCACTGTCACAGTTGGGCCATCAGAGGATGATGGAATGTTATTCCCCTAAGTCACAGGATGGCTCAGGTAAGAACTATTCTAAGCACACAAGCGCTGAACAGTGCATTTCCTGAGAGGATTATCTGGATAAGCATAGGTTATCCAGATAAGCCTGTTTCTGCTTTTATCTCTAAGAAATACAGTTTTTCCTCCTTCAGCTTAAAGAGGACACTGACAACTCTATTATTTCTATATATTAAAAGTGGCATAAATGAAAGCAGTTTCAAGCAGTTTAAAAACCATCACAGAAAGAGCATGAAAGTATGGAGGAATCATTCAACCCTAAATTGCAAGAACTTCATATTTTAAAACATTGATGATAAAGCTGAGCGTATGCTCCCTTAGTGGAAAGAAGCCCAGTGAGGCTCATGTCAGATGAAAAATTGGTATAGTTCTCATAGGCATAGTTGACTGATGATTTAAACTAATGAGGAGGTGGCAAAACTTCACTTTGCATTGCAAATGGAGCAGAGAAACACATGATTTAGTAGGAATATGGATTTAATAGCTGTGAACATAAACTATACCACGATAAAGGTCAGAATTGTGTTTTCTCTTCCCATAGGAAATAGAATCAAAATATCAGTAAAGGCATCCCTTTGAAATTCCTAGATCATACCATAAATAGGAAGAAACCATGGCAATAAACATTATCTTTTTAAAAAGTCATCCTCTTTGCAGTGGTGTGCTGGTTTCTGCTTTGCAGCAGGGTAAATCAGCTATGCATGTGCATATGTCCCTGTGTCTCCTCCCTCTTGAGTCTCCCTCCCATTATACTCTAATAAAGATGTTAAAAAAATAATAATAATTTAACTTCTATATGTTTAGGTTTGTTTGTTGTTGCTTTGGAAATTGTTGCTTTGATTGTTGTTCTCTTTTTTTTTTAATTTGGGAGAAGTATAAGAGTGGTTTGGCTATTTATCATAAAAAAAATTTGATTCTTCTAAAAAAAAAAAGGTCATTCTCTCTCCTGACTCTAGAACTAAGAAAGGAATAATGTTATTTATATGATACCTAGTTTACATGTGAAGAGAACTTTAGGCCTGTAAAAGTTTTTCTTTAACCTTGTCAGCATGTATTATATGAAAATAATGTAAAATTTAAAAAGAAAACACATTCAAATTTGTCTTGGTTTATTTGTATTAACCAATTTGTTAAGTGTTTCTACACATTCTCTGCTGAATGTGTTATAAAGAGAAGTCTTCGGAACCTAGAAGGTTGGGATGACATAAAATAAAACTACAATCTGTAGAACTCCTAAAAAAAATTTTTTTGCAAAATCTATGTGAAAAATATTTTAAATCACTGACAGACAAAAAGGGCATATCATATTCTTGGGTAGGAAAATTCAATATCTTAATGAGGTCAGTTCTCCCTCAATCAATCTATAAATTTACCGTGAGCCCAACAGAAATACTACTGGGATAATTTTTACAACTAGATAAACTGATTTTCAAGTTCATGGGTAAAATAACTGTGAAAGGATAGGCCAGAAATATCTGAAGAGAAAAATTAATTGGAGGATATTAGGTATATTTATGATGTAAATCTACAGTAATTAAAACATCATGGTATGAGAGTATAAATAAGCAGACAGATAAATATTATTGTTCAGATCAGTTGATCCAAAGACATATGGGGACTTAGTATGTGAAAAAGTCATCACTGAATATTAGTGAGAAAATATGGGTTATTAAATTAGTAATGTTGAACATTTGGATATTTATTAGGGAAAAATACCATACTGGATTCTTATCTCTCTCCTTACATTAAAATAAATACAAAATAAGGAAACTACAAAAATACTGGAAGAGAATTTTCAACAAATCTTGGTAGGAGGAAAGCCTTTTTCAGCATGGCAGAAAAATCAGATAAGAAACTTCTGATAAATTTATAAATTTAATTAAAAAACAATACAATAGTTCTGTCAAGATTTCTTATGCTATTTGAATATAATTATGAATTCTAATGCTTAAATATTACTCTATCTGAATAAGTATTTCTATACTTGTTAAAATAAAAATGTGGTTGGATAGAAGAAAGATTTTATTACTCTCTCAATTAAATGCTGGCTACTTGAACCACAAGACCATCTTCATATTTTGAGTTTTATTTTAGTTTTTGTTTTTCTCTCTCTCTCTCTTTTTTTTTTTAAAGACAAAGTAGTCAGAAGGAATAGGCTCGTGAATGCTGGTATCTTAAATCCAAGCCTATGACGCAGGTCCTATAAGATCATAGCACCACGTTACCCTGAAGGTAAACGGCATCCTTGTGTTTCGTTGGAGTGATGCTTCGTAAACTTGTCAAAGTTTCTGTAGTTATTAAGGAGAGAGAGAGAGACAGAAACAGAGGGAGAGACAGAGGGAACTCTTGGGCACTTTCAGTCTGATGCTCACTCATTCATTCTGTCATGTCTTCAACAAATATTTATTGCATAGCTATTGTGTAGGTGTTGCTGAGTGTGGGGAAGATTGTCGCGATCCCTGCCCTCATGGAACCAGCAGACTCTCAGAAAGAGAGGAGAGGTTTCCTTTTTGAGTCAAAGACAAATATGTAAGTTGATACTTAGTAGACTTGACATGATGTATATTGCCTGGGTCTGTTTCAGATCAGCTTGGTCTTTCTAAAGTATGACTGGGACCCAGAGCTTGTGCCATTAGGCATTTTTTGAAGAATTGGCAGTTGAAAGTGATCAACGAATTCATGTTATTGTTTAATCACGTTCTTATAAGCATTTTCTTAAATTCCAGACTTGGTAATAATTTTATGAGTTGCTAAAGACACTTTTTCTATTCACTGCTTATAGTGATGACAACAGTAACGTGTGTGTTTAGAGTGACAAATTTAATCTAACCTATTATCAAATTCATCTCTCCATCTATTTTTGTGGGGCTATGACTAAATGAGGAGAAGAAAATGATTGTCTATTCATTTTGGGGTTCTAGGGGTTTTTTTTAGCATCATACATGAGTTTCTTGTTATTTGATTAAAGAATTTATTAGGGTTACTTAGGTGAGATACCCCTAAAACTATATAACTGTGTATGCCTGAGTTTTCTTCTTTATATTAACTGCCTGTTAATTTTTTGGCTGTTAATAGATATCCAACTAACTTTGCAAAGACCATTCAAAGGTCTTTCCTAGTTCCTTGAACTCTATTTGCTTTCTCAGTATCTTCTCCCTTTTGGAGCCCTAAAGTAACCTAATAAGTAATTCAAAGGTGAGTCAGGTACTGGGTAGCATTTTCAGAGCAGAATGCTAGCCTGGTGAGGTGTCCTGGTTTCCATACAAAAAACATCCACCATAGATCATAAAACTAGACCTGTAGTAACAATCACTAATATTTAATAAATCACCAAATGGTTTGAAAACCTGTTCAAATATTTGGTACCACCCACAAAAGCAGTCATAATAAACTGTTTGGTTATAAAAATCATATAACATAATTATTGGCATTATCATGTTCATTTGTTTTCTTATTCTCTCTTTTTGGAAACAAAATTCTTGGTTTAAAAAACAACTTTCAGTGACATTTCCTATTCTGAGTTGTGATGTGAATTTTAAGTAAAAAATAAACTTGGGGCAGTGATAAAAATGACATTGGACCTTTTCTAAAAATAAGATATCACAAACTATAATTTTAAATGAGTCACTGCTGATTAATATAATAATAATTTCATAGGGAATTTAGTGCAATGTGTACAGAAAAGCCACTATGGAAACTCATAAAAGTGCTGTGGTTTATCAAAGTTTTAGATTAATTTTTTTGTAAGAGAAATGACTTGGAAACTATAAACATGTGCCTGGGTTTAGCAAGGGGAATTTTGGATTTTAAAAGAAGTAGCCAAGGTCCTGACTTATTTATACTGGCCAGGACTTTAGTTTCTAATGTCCTAAGAAATATTGAGTTTATGTGCTTCAAATAATGTTAGAAATGGATATTCCAGCACCTGCCAAGAATGTTGCCATTGTGCCTGTCCATATAATGGGTGTTTGGATGTTAAAAGCCTTGAACTTAATATGGAATCTGCTCTGGCCCACATGTCAGGGTCAACAATTTTGTCAGCCCAGCCAAGTATTAGAAATATATAGGAAAAATAGCCTCCCAATTTTAAAGCAGCTTTATCCAACATTAGTTGGTTATATATTCCACGGGAATTCTATAATATAACAGGGGGCTTTGCCCTTGTGATAGCCACTGGCCACAGGGATCCAACTGCCAGTGAAAAGTAACTTCCAAGATCCTAATTGAAATCGGCATTCAGAGCACCTCTGCTCAATATCTCAACATCTGGGAACAATACGTAAGTTATTTTGTTGACAGTTTCCTGTATAAACTAGATTCAAATCTCAGGCTGTTTCTGGATAGGATGAAGGTTAGGATTAGGTCAGTGGTAACAGAGTGCTCCTGATGAATTGGGAAATCTTAATGGAGGCAAGTTTTAAGTTGCCTTGAAATGTCTATGTAAAACTCATCAATCAGGGACCAAAAGGAGATTTCACCAATGGGACCCAACACCTACTAGGTGCAGGTAAAGGTGTGAAAAACACCTCACACCTCCTAAAATGCCTTCAAATTAATTTCAGCTATTAAAGCCTCTGAACCCACTTTATGTAATTTCTCTTTCTGTGGGGTTGCAACCATCATATATCTTAATTATGTAGAAGGAAGTTAAGCCACAAAGGATGGGTGATTTCCCAAAGACTTGGCAGGAAATTTAATTAGAACGTTAATTAGACCTGGTAACTTTCTCTTTTCCGGTAAGTTCTCTTTTGATTGGAGACAAGATGGTGGAGTAGAAGGACATGAGTTCACCTCCTATCACCAAAATCACAACTAACTGCTGAGCAACCATCAACAAAAACAGACTGGAACCTACCAAGAAAGATATTTCCATAAGTTTTTTTCTGGTTTTTCTGGTTGGATAAGGAAATACCTACTTGGGTAAGCAGGTACCCAGTATAAACTACCCCATTGCCAGAAGGAGCCTCCTGTGTCAGATGAAGATCTGGGCAGCAAATACCTGCAGACGAAGAGATGAAGACAGAGGAGACACACCTGAAAGAAGATAATCATCATATCTTAATAGTAGACTTCGTGGTTGGCACTCTCTCCCTCCCCCATCCGTTCTATCCTTCAGATGATCAGTCTAACCACTGAAGGTAATTTCCCCCCTGGCCAGTATTTGGTTCAGGAATTGTTGAACCTAAGCCAACCAGGGCCAATGACATGTCAGGAGAGCTCAGGATAGCTTAAAAAATCTAGTTGAGAGAGGAGAGCAAGAAAGGGAAAGAGAATACATATACACATACGGTTATGTGCACAAACATAGCTGGTGGATATGGAGAGGAAACACCTCCAACACCACGGAATACCTCCTCATCTCCACATCCCTGGGCAACCCCAGACATGAACAGAGAGGGATGTTTTCTTCATTGCTACTGGGAAACCAGCCTTAGAATAAATCGACCTTGTTGAGACAAGTAGAGCAGGGAGATGCAACTCCTTAGATCTCCTGGATGATGACCAAGAGCTACTAAATCAACCCGCCCTGAAGCCCTTTAACTTCTGCTCTTCCTGTAATGTGAGTTAAAACATTTTCTCCTTATATAAACCAGTTTGAGTTGGGTTTCTACACTTGTAATAGAAACCCTAATCAACATCCCCTAATACTTATTAATTTGCTTCGCATCATATTGTTTCTTGGGGTCTGGGTGCTGGTCAGTCACCTTCCCCCCACACACCCCAATCTCTTTTTTTTTTAACACTCCAATCTCTTGTCTGCCCTTCTCTGCAGCCCGGCAGTTGACCACTTTGGGCTGCCTCCCTAGTTCTGATGCTCTCTGGCTTCCAGGTGGGTTCAGCCAGTGGGAAGCACCAGCAGGATACGAGAGGACACAGGAAGACACTGGGGTAACATTCCAACCAACTTAGAAGCTGCCTTTCTGTTGGCAGCTGTGCCCTCCATGACCATAGCTCCCAGAGGGGGATTCTCCTCCTTGGGCCTAGTCACTCTTTCCTGTCTTGTTTCTTCATCCCCAGGTGGTAACAGCTTCCCTCTCTTGTCTGCCTCTGGCTGTCTCAGCATCTCTTGTCCGTTCCTTTAAGTTTGTTCATTCCTCTGCAGGTCTCCTTTCGTGAAGTCTCTCCATTCAGACTATCTGTGGGGAATTCTGTTTTCTTCCAAAAATATGATGGGTGTAGTCTGCCTTCTGCCTGACATTTTGGTTTCATTCATTAGAAGGTATAAAACCCTCCAACCCTGAACTATAAATGGCCGCTATTCAGGGCAGAAATTGGGGTTTGGTGGGGAATTTGCAGGCTTTCTCCTTCTGCTAATTGGTTGACTTTGGATGAGAGAGGGAGTGGCAATTTTTTAAATGCAATTATTTGAGGTTTTGTGGATCATGCAGTTTCTGGTGTAACTGTCAACTCTGCTGATCTTAAAATAAATGGGTGTGGATGGGTCCTAGTGAAACTTTATCTACACCAACAGGTGGTGGGCCAGATTTGGTCCCTGGGTTACAGTTTGTCAGTCTCTGAGTTAGTTCATTTGATTTATGACCTAAAGTATGGGAATAAGATGTTAGTCTCCTTGATAGTTTCAAAGCAAAATGCTTTGGGAGGCATATTTGTTTTTTATTAAAAAGTGACTTGTATATGATGTCATTCTAGGCAGATAAGTTTTATGTCAAATATAGCATGGAAGAAAACTTTCTTTTCTCTACCAGCAGAAAGCCACTTCATGGATGCCGTGCTGTCACCAGGATGTGAGCTCTCACCATTGGCTGGCCCTTCCCAACTCCCCTCTGGAGCCTGAGCTAGACTATTAGGTCCAGGGAAAGGCACTGGGTTTTGGAAGCCACTTTATACTGCTTACTAGGTTTTGTCAAGCATGGACAGGAATGAGGCATTCGCCCACGGTTGTTTCTGAGGCCAAAGGAAAATTTAGATTGGTAAGCTCCTGAAATCTCAGGTCTTCCTAGAAGCCTTCTTAGATTTTTCAAGGTCAAGACTGCCTCTCCCTCTGTGGTGCTCCCATAGGACTCTCCCTGTACACATCTTGGAGCTGTTATTACATTTTGGTGCATGCTAAGTAAGCAGTACACATATCAGCCTTCAGGTCCTAGGTGGTATGGGTCTTGAGGACAAAGCTAGACTCAATCATCCTTCCAAGTGCCAAGCACTGGGCCTCACACATGGTGGCGGCTCATGGCTTAAGTAATTGAGCTCTGTTCAATTTCTCAATAATTCTATTTAATCTTAGGCATACCTTCAACATTGCCTAGGACAAGAACATAAAGGGAGGCTCATATACCACATGGCTAAGTATTTAAAAGTTACAAATATCATACAATATCACTTATATGTGAATCTAAAAAAAATAAAAAGGTACAAATGAACTTATTTACAAAAAAAAGTAGAGTCACAGATGTAGAAAACAAATTTATGGTTACCAGGGGGGAAAGTAGGGGTAGAGATAAATTGGGAGATTAGGACTGACATATGTACACTACTATGTATAAAATAGATAACTAACAAGAACCTGCTGTATAGCACAGGGAACTCTACTCAATACTCTGTAATGACCTATATGGGAAAAGAATTAAAAAAAAAAAAGAAAGAGTCGATATATGTATATGTATAATTGATTCACTTTGTTGTATACCTGAAACTAATACAACATTGTAAATCAACTATACTCCAATAAAAATTAAAAAAAATAAAGTTACAAATTGAACCATGTCTATGGCCTGGCTTATTCCACCCCTGGACCCACTGCCTGCTCGCTGGGAGTCACCCTTGTGTTTTTGGGCAATGCTCTCTCCCAGGCCAGCCCTGCTGTCCTCAGCCTGAGAGGTTGCATGGACCTCCCAGGGCAGAGCAAGGGGGAAGCTGGGCCCAAACTCAAGAGTGCTGGGCTGTCCTGGGGGAACCTGGGGTAAGCACTACCCTAGCTTCCTCGGTAGACAGGCTGCACTGGGTCATTTCCCTTAGGCTACACTAGTCTGACTCAGGTCTTACAGGTTGTTCCAAGGGGCTTCTAGAGCCACACAATCTTAAGAATAGGTCAGCAAGAGAACAGATATCTGGGGAATTGGTCTGCTAGACATCTACTTTGGGTGATGGAGGGTAGCCAACTTAAATAAAAGCACATACTCTGCTCTCCTGGGGCAGCGGCTGCGATCATAGCCAGCCCTTCCCACCCCTACACCCTCTCCTCCCTCCCTCTCTCTCTCTCTCTCTCTCTCTCTCTCTCTCACTCACACACACACACACACACACACACACACAAGCATTTTCAACCCTGCTTCCTCTGCCCCGGGAGTTCATTTCAGCTCACACTATTCTCTCCCATAATCCATATTTGTCCAAATAGGGACCAAACTTTCTAAAATCTCTTGGCAAAGGCAAAGAAAATGAAGGAGCTTTTATTGTAGAGTTTGTGATCTCTGGTGCACAGTGGGCAGGGACCATCTTAACCAGGTCCAAGGGCAGCACCAGAACCCAGAAAGTGCCCTTGGAGGATATCACATGCATCTTCCCAGTGAATCTGCCCACTGAACAAATCATTCCCGTTAAAGCTTTGTGCTATGGTTGGTGTACACCGGTGGTCAGATCCACCAGCAGGGCTTGCTAAAGTCCAGTCTGCTGGGGCCCACCTTCAGAGTTTCTCATTCAGTAGGTAGGTCTTGGGTAAAACCCCCAAATTCACACATCTAACAAGTTTCCAGTGGATGCTACTTGTCTGGGGCCCACACTTTGAGAACCACTGGTGTAAATGATTGTGTAGTCAGTGGAGAACCCAAAATAGCCATGGCACTCATTCTGCAGACAGGCAATGGGTTACCCTAGCTGGCACTGACCCTAAGATATTGTTAGAAACTTGATCTTTAGTAGCTGGGAAAAGAAGGAAAACATTTAAAGCTGCGAGCAATTTCCAGTCTCTAAGGGTAGGGACATGCATTTACCTCAGAGACAAATTGTTGCTTTTGGTCTGGGAAAACCACTTGAGTCTGCCATTTATTTACAAAAATATAAATCAAATATTCACCCACCGTTCTAGAGGGAAATGTGAAGTCAGGATTAACCCAAACACAGCTGTTTGAGACTGAGAAGTTAAGTGTTCTATATGATATAAATTTGGGGGGAGCATTGGGTCAAACTTCTGTCTGGGAGACATAGTTGTCTGGCGGGGCGGGGGTGAGGTGGATGGGGAGGGGTGCATGTTCCAGCATTTCTAGGCCTGCCTCATTCTAAGGGCGCTTGGCTTCAAGCTGTGACGTATTCTTGCAGCTTTGTGTGTGTGGTGGTTGTTTTCCAGAATTTCAGCTGAGACCCAAGGACTAAGAAAAGAGGGGCAACTCCACCAGGCAGGTGGTGTGTCTCACACAGGGTTATTTCTGTCAGAATAATCCACCATGTAATGAAGCTTAACTGTGATTTTCTGTTGCAGTTTTTTTTGCTGGGGTTTTCCTCTGGAGGAAATAAATATTTCTAATGTTAGTCTAATAGGTGGTTCAGCCTGGGAAAATAAAGATAAGAAGGGGGGAGATGTACATCTTCTGAGTGAGGGAAGGGATGCTCCCCTCTGGGCCTAAGGGTACTTGGGTCTGGATTGTGAGGCCAGCTAGTCCTATTGGTGATGGTGGGAAGGGGACACAGGCAGACTGCTTATAAGGGTCCTTGAAGACAGTTCAGGACTGTGGACGCTGAAAGTCACCAAGTCCAGTCCAGGGTTGCACTTTCCTTCTCTAATACCTGAGTTGTTGGTGAGATATTGTTCAAAGTTGGGGTTTAATCTTTGTTGGGACATGAGGGTTGTTACCATGGAGCTAATTGGCCAAGAGGTCAGGGCTCCTGTCCGTGGTCACTTCTCAAGGAGAGTGGACCTCCTTGAGAGGGTAGGGGTTATCCAAAGATTACTGCAGGGTAGAGCAGAGAAAAAAAGGGTCCAGCTATGCACAAAATGACACCATGGTGAGAAGGGACAAAGTTCTTTCAGGTTGGAGCTCCAGATCAACCATAATTTTGAAGTCATGGCATGATAAAACTGAATATTTGAGCAACAAGTGGAATATAGTTGGTCAGTTTGGTTAATAACTAGACATAATTTAGAAACAGGCATTGTATGTGAACACCCATCCTAAAGATCAGGGACAAGGAGAAAGTGTTCCCTTTCTTTAATAGGATAAGGTAATTCAAGTCCTCCTGACAAGTGAATATATCCAAATAGCTGTCTCAGCAAGAAATGGAATTTTTTATCTGGAGATCTTAGATAGGAAATGAAGTTTCATTGTATAAGCTTCAAAAACTCCCTCTAATTAGGCAATATGATTTCCATCAATTCTATTAATCTTTCATGGCACATAGATAAAAACCTAAACATAGAAGGAAATAAAACTATGTAAGAGCAACAGAAGGGGTTGAGTAGGTGCAGAAGGTCATGAAAGAAAATCAATTTTCTTGTAATTTACTTGAGAGCTCCAAAAATAACAAACAAATATCAATTTGGAACCAGATTCTTTCCTTCTTCATCATGGCTTCGAGGGACCAGAAGACCGGACAAGGCCATCCAGAAGGTGGGATGTCTTGATTTTAGCCAAAGTAAGCATACTTGTGCAGAAAACCAAAACAATTTGGGAAGAAGAAGCCAACAAGTAACACATGCTGATTCAGTGAAAAAGTGAATTTATATCTAGTACATCAAAGAGTTGGATCAAGGACAGCATAGCGAGGGTGCAGGAGCCTTGGAGACCATCACCAGTTACTCACGCTGGGAGGCAAGTGGCTTATGTAGAACACAGTCACCTACTGCTTAACAAGAGGGAGTAATTATTTTCTACTGAAGGAGTTTTGTACGTCCATTGGTTTCTTGATCTTAAAAATCGCAAAAGAAATGAGTATATTCCACAACTGTTTTCAGGAAGATGGAAGCTATTATTTTCTTTAATAATCGCCCTTTCCTGCTGTACACCTGAAACTAATGCAACATTGTAAATCAACTATACTCCAATAAAATTAAAATCACAAAAATTCCATGAAAAGAGGAAAAAGATTATCATGCATTAAGCTAATAATCAGATAGTCTCTTTATAGGGTAGAAAAGGGGGGCAACCAGGATGACCATCTGTGGTTGAGCAGGAAGTGTGGTTATGTTGGGGGAAGAGGTCATTGATACTCCTCCTTGACTCACCATGACCTCATCCTTTTACCCTGTCTGCTGACAATGGTGTTTATAACACATGACCTTCCACTTAAGAGTAATAAATCTAGACCTATTTAAGTAAAAAAAAAACCTCTTTCCTCTAAGAATTACAGTAACATTACATGGGAAGTTTCGTACAACTAAGTCCAGACCTTATGTACAGAACAAGGTGCAATCTTCATTGAGTTGTTTCTTGACCTATGCCTCAGTGTCTCCTTTTGCAAAAGATTTATATTGCATTGAGACTGGGAAACATTTTTTTAAAATTTCTTTACCCCATTAATGTGAAAATTTGAGGGACATTGTTTTCCACTTAGAATATGTTATAGACTCACTGACATTAGATGGTGTTTCTTGACCATACTATTTTGCCCTGCTAACACAATTTCCTTGGGAAAACCTACTGATGTGTCACTATCATTTAATCATCCTTTTCTCCTAGAGACTTCAGAGCGTCTTTCCAGTATTTTCCTATCCGTGTCCAGGACCTCCATCTGAAGCAGTGATGATTCTTCTCCTTTGAACAATGGAGATAGTGTAGGACACATGAGTGAAATTTGCCCAGGGTCCCGCTGTGGGTCAGGGTGGAGTCAGCCTCTGACCTTTGGGCTTTAGACTCTCAACCAGGGCTTCCTGCCTCGGCAAGAAGAATGTCCCACTTCTGATGGTCACGGACCTTTGGTGGAGTTGACCATGTGTCACTATTTGTTATGGGGGAGATACTGTTTCTATAGCATCGAACAGTGACATGTAATAGAAGCATTACAGGAATGTTCAAGAATTGAAAAGACGAGGACATTCTACTTTGCTGGAATTTTTCAAACTAAGTTTTTGTCACACTGCAAATGTTTCTCCTTAGTTTGTAAGACCCTTGTATTCCAGAGGCTACCAAACAGTTCTGATTAGCTGATCCTTCACTCATCAGAATAGTTGTTTTACAAGATCCGTTTTGCTGCCAAAGTATTTGGGGTGACGTTTAAAAGAATATTTTGAAAGAATGTTCTTCTGAAGTTCTGAAATTGTCTTTTTGGAAAATATGGATGGAATTTACATTCTAATTCAACTCTTCACAGATAATTCATTAAGTTTTTTGTGGACTCTCATCTTGGATACCTTATTATCCATCTGGCAATATGATCTTTTATAATATTAATCAAAATATAAGCTGTTGAATCTACTGTCTGAGAAGAAAGCAGTAGAAAAGTGTGCCCAGGATCCCCAAAGCATGAAGTATAATACGTTTGTACATGTGCCACTGAGTGCCGACTTTTCAATGCACCACAATCCATGTTTGGAAGAATAGAAAGCATGACCTTTATTTCAAAGAGTTTAACTTTGAATGAGGAGAAGAAAACTCACAAAAAGCTAATACACACTGTACTGGGGACAAAGTACCACAAAAGTAGAGAGGAGGAAAGATCATTTCATGGGAGACAAGAAATTCTTCGTGGCTAAGATTCCCTTTGAACTACCAGTGATTGGGGGTGTCAAACCAGGGGAAGAGGCCCAGGGCTCTCACTGCAGGGGGACTAAAAGAAACAGGAGCTAATTCAGGAAACAGTTATTGGTCTGATGAGACTGAAGCACAGGTTTTCCCTCTTTGTTGCACTCTCCAAAAATTCTCATAAAGCATTAAGGGGAGAGAATCCATCACAGTGTACCAACTATAAAGATCTGTGTGGTCTTTTTACAGCCCCCATTTTATAGCTAGTGGATTGAAAAGCCTGTCACACGCCACGTGCAAAGGACAGAGTGGCTGGTTGCAATTTAGAGCATGATGGCCTAATGGGCCCTGGGGATGCTGGTTGGCATGTAGGTTACCGGCAGACGGGGGCACACCCTTGACCTCCACACCATGCCCCTGGATCCGTGCCTGCTTTTCAGGTCTAGAAATTTGCCTTTGCCTCTGGGAATACTTTACTGTAAAAGAGAGACCTAACTATCACTTTGCCCAGATTATTTGCAATTCCCAATCAGCATGTTCTCTTCCGGTGCAGATTTATTAACTGACTATAGGGGATCTATCATTATGGTGAATGAGATACTTACGTTTGTTATTAAAAGGATGTGCCTCCTGATAAGTATGCAAGACTTACCATTGAGGGTTGGGAAGACAGGACTGGAGATATGTTTCCATTTCCATGTAAAAGTAAGAAAGAAATAAGCTTTACTAACTTATAACATTAAGCTTCTGGGCGTGCCTGTCAGATTCTCATGGCACTCTCTACAAGTGTGGGTATGAGGCCACAGGGACAGCAGGCAGGGCCTCAGTCTTTTGCGGTCATTGAGACTTACATTTATAATCTTATTCTATTGCATTTTTTAATGATATTATTGAGTTTAAACTAAATAGCAAGTATCTTTAAAAAATTCTGCAAAATCGTGAATGGAAGATATTTCTAATAATGCAAATGCAAACAAAATCCTAAAAACGGATAGGGCAATGACCTTTCCTCCAAGCCCTTCTGTCACATAATGAAGTTAAAAACACGACAGCATATTGTAATCTGTTAAGAAAGTGGCCAAAATAATTATAATTACCAAGAAAACTTTTTAGATAGAAATTTACAAGACCTGTTGCTGAGGATAATCTGGCTCTAAGAATATATTGTGCCTGGAGATATTATTAATAACAGTAGTAAGTAAATGTGATTCATAAATAAATACATATGTATTGAGATATATACTTAAAATGTTACAGACACTGACTAAGGGCATCCTCTTGTCTGTGTTAGACGCCCAAGAAGATTAAAAGCATCCCACAACAAGGACCTACTGTATAGCACAGGGAACTATAGTCAATGTCTTGTAATAACCTATAATGGAATAGGATCTGAAAAAATAATATATATATTATATTTATCAATCTATATAATATAAACTATTTTATATAAATATAGGATATATATTATTTCTGTGGACACACTTTTAACCCATTATATTTTGATTTTGTTGAGCCTTAAGTGAGAGAGATTCCTGTCACCACACTGTTCCCAGGGTAGAAGTGAAAGTCATAATCCAAGATAACGCTATCAAATAAGACGGCAATAGCTACAGCAGCCTGGAGATGTGTTCCCATCCTGAACTTCTCACCTTTGATTTGGAGTAGTGATTTAGTGGTTAAGAAAACAAATATGAGAAGGGCATGGAGTATACCATTTCATAATGAAATGAGTGCTTCAATCTGTGATGACAAACATGCTTGTCACCAGTCGGAGTCCTTCAGTAGATTACCTGGTACATCAAGGCAAAGTGGGCTTAATTGTTTCCTGCAAGTGGTGGCAAGCAGGTTCTCTGAATGAGCTAGCTTAGTTTACCAAACACCTTACTTTTCAGGGAGCAAGTATGCCCCCGAGAAGGTGGCTCACTGTCCCTCTGCAATTGATGTCACTCTACAAGAACTGTTACCTTCCCTTTAGTGCCTTGCCTGTCTCCTTTAAGGAAGCTTGCCTCTCCCTCTGCCTTTGACATTCAAGGTCTCTGGATGGAACTCTACTTGGGCAGGTTGGCTAATGGGATCTCTCTCTGCATTCTACGGAGGATTTTAATCTAACTCTTGGCTTCTCTGCAGGATATAGCAGGTCCTAACTGAAGCCCAATAACTCAGAAATCACTTTAGAGGCCAGAGCCCTGCTTCTGGCAAGTCTTGGAGGATTGAGCCTCTTAGCTTGATGAATATAGCTCTTTTTCATTCCTGTAAGCATCGTAGAGCAAGACCAAATAGGTCCCTGCCAGCTCGCCTGTTAGCTCTCCCTCATAGGACAGTGGAAGCAGGAAAGTGTCTCACCGTATGTGGGAGGGTGTTGAAATACATGGAAGAGTGGCAGAAAGGAGGCTGAACACCAAGACTACACATTTTGGTAAGATTGAGGAGTTGGCTTTTGGGAGGGAGGTACTTTAATGGAATTAGGATTGGTTGCTGCATTATCGCCATCAACAAGGTTAGGGATGAAAGAGTGAGCGCAATAGCATGGAATTCAAAAGAACAATCCTGCATATACCATCCAAATAGTCAAAGTTGGTGCCAAGAAGCAGCTCTTAATGGTCTCCACGTGCTTTACACTGTCTTAAAACATTCTGAAAATTTCCCTTTTCTTTTCTTCATGAGAGAATAGGGGATAGGAGTGTTGGGGGGGGTGGATGTGTGTGTGTGTGCATGCGTGCACGCGTCCACACGCATGCACGTGTGCAAGTGTTCATGTTCTCATAAGTACACCCTCGTCTTGGCCCATGTGTGTTTGTCATAAAACTTGAAAGGAGTACAAGTTTTAGCTGGAAGGAAAGCTTTTTATAGCAACGTTATAAATCACTTCAAGGAGTGATTCTCAGTTAAGAGCTGACAGCTCCCTCGTGAAGTGACCATGCCAGGCCTGCCATTCAAAGAAGCTTGGAGACCAGTCTCGTTTGTCATCTAAAATGAAAGTGATATGTGCTTGGGGATGTCACATGAGAAGGCAAGATGGAATGTTCCTGCCATTTGCGCTATCTTTGGGTGAAACAAGAAGGAGGTGTTAGTATGATGTAATATGTAATATTGAGCAGGAAGTGATGGAGCAGTTGTACACTGGGCTACTGTCGGAGGCCGAGTGGAAACAGAAATGCTGTTTATTGTAACACAATGGATGCCTGGCTACCATGTTTCTCTTCAGTAAAGGATCCCTTTGCAGTAGGGACTCCAAGCAGTAAGCTGCTGCACCTGGGTGGCACACTACATTTTTCCCATCCTATAGTGAGAACTCCAAGCACAGAGAAACATTTAGACTCAGATGTCTCAAGCTATGGGTGGAAATCCATAGCACAGCTGTTGTTAAACTTGACAAAGTATCATGGAAGTCAACAAAGACAGTCATAGCAGCCCATTGAGAAAGACTCCTCTTTAAGCAAGAGATTAAGTCATCCGGTCTTTGAAGCAGGAAGTGGACCTCCCAGAATACCAGGCCCAACAGTTATGAATAATGGAGGACACACAATGTCTAGACCAGATAAGAATTCATCCTGAGTCTCTCTTTCTGTAAAGGAACTGGAGACATATCAGAAACCACTGTCATCTCCATTAGAGTTTATGGATATAACTGTGAAAACTTAACTGCAGTGAAAATTAGAATGAAAACAGAAAAGTAGTGGATTTTTTTTAAAAAGCTTTAAAATAATTTTTTAAATAAAAAATAAATATTGATTGCCAAAAAGCTGTTGTCTTTTTCTTGCCATGTTCGTTATTTTATGGAGAGTCAAATATTAAAAAGAGCTTATTAATAGAGTAAACAAGTCATAAACAATGTCAGTTAGAGGCACAGGCAGTTCCAGGAAAAAGGATTTGGATGCTGTTCTCCACCCATTATTAGAAATCCTTGCTGAAGAAGCCTCTGTTACCTCCAGGGCTAGCAAAGACACTGTCACATATTGCTGTTCTTGTGCCTTCTCTATGGTCGGGCATGTGTGTGTTCACCATTTTCAGTGTAGCTAAGAATCTTCCTTCTAACTGGAGCTGTGATACTCTCATGCTTCTTTTCATCTGCAATCCTCCCAACAAGGTTAACCAGTGCCTTCCTTGCTTGATTTCATGTAAGATCTAGAAAATAAAAAAAACACTGGGAAAATACACACATTCAGAGAGGAAAATGTCAGAAACGACTGCATTCTTATTTCTGAAAAGTACTAATCTCTTCCTCACTTGACTCCTTTATATGGATGAATTTATACACATGTAATTTACATATAGCTTTAATGGATCTGTATCAATCTTGAATAGCTTGAGAAATGCCTGTGATTCTCATGACAGAGCGCAGGATCTATTTTCTGAGTCTGGTCATCTACACAACCTGAATCGGTAGGCTTTCCCTGAGTTTTCGCAGCCGGGATCCTATTGCACATAGCAGACGAGACCAAGGTAAGAAGCATCTTTGCACCCGTCTGCTTAGTGAGGCTTATTTCCTTCTGGGCAGGCAGTGTGTTCAATGGCTCCACCAGATGGGACGCTGAGCTCTGTCAGCAACTCTTTCACCCCAATGTGCCTCCTGTGTGGGAGAGGAAGCCACGCAGGAGATGCGGACGATAGAGGAGGGCAGGGTCCTCTTTGAACTAAAAGTGTGGCACTCGTGAAAGCAACAGGGAGAAGTTTGAGTTCAAGAATTTGGAGATGGGGATGCAATGCCTCATTAATCAGGGGAGGTGGACCTGGGACACCTGGGGTCGTTTCCTTTTCCTGGACTAGACGGCAACGTTGCAGATGTTCCCACCACCCCGCTCCCTCGCCACCCCCCGCTCTGTTAATTTCACTGACTTAACGCTTTTGCAAAATGAAAAACAAAATCAAGGCTCTTGTTATTAGAGTCTCGCTCTTCACTCTTCCAGCCCGATATGGAGATGCCCAGAATGGTCCCCCCCACCCCGCCATCCGGTGTCCTCAGTCTCCTTCCCACGTTCCCCTCTCTGACAAGGCATCTTAAATCTGTTAATAAATGAAGGGAGACATTCCTTAGTCCCCAGCCTTGCATCCTTTCTCTGTGTCTTCCATCAGCTTTTAGTAACACGAAGCTTAAAGTGCCTGTTTGATGGCAAAGCTGGGGAAAAGGCTGTCTCTCTCATCCCTGTTACATGTACCTTTCTGTAATCTAGTGATTCTTCCTGAATAACTGGTCTCCCTTTTCTTTTTAAGGTCCTGTTTAACCCCCCTTTTCCACTTGATTCTTGGGTCTGCACTTTCAGTGACGTTGCCATACAAACACCCCAGCGTTCTTCTTCCCTTGAGCAAAACTTCTCAGGAACTGGCCAAAATGTGAGCTGGAGCTACCTGGGGGTACCGGTCATATGTTCAACACATGTAGAGGCTGCAAAAAGCATTTTCGCAGTGCATTTCTTTACGTGAATACACTTCAAAATCTAATAATATTTCATTTAGGGGAAAAGTAAATTGTTCTCTGCCGATGAGACAGGTCATTACTTTCCCATTTGCTGACGTGAGCTTGCGTGCTCTCCCTCATAACTCAGATGCCACAAACACACCAATCAGTGCCACACGATGTGAATTCTTTTTCTAATAAACAGCACCCGATATTGTGCTGACCCAGGTATGGTACATCATCCAGACCTCTAGTAAGCAATAACGCGTATTTGTAAAGTTCCTGGCTGGTTGGGAAATATGGTTTATAATATTTCTTTCCCTCTGTGGAGCTAAATTATTTATTTCAGTCAAACTCCTGGGCATTTCGTGTTTAGACTCTTTGTGAAGGAGCGGCAAAACATTGTGGTTAAGAGTTTAGGCTTTGGAGTCAGAAAGATCTAGATCAGAATCCAGGCTCTGTTGTGACCAGCTGAATGGCTTTTTGCAACTTGTATGCTCTTGGAACGCCTCTGAAAGTGAGCGATTGTCAAACTGGCCTGGCAGAAGCTGTTTGTCTTTTAGAATGTTGGATTAAGTAATGCAGATGACATCAGCTGTGTAGCACCTGGCATCTATAAAGATAACTTATTGATATATCCAGTTAATTTAATCCTAGGGCATGGTGGCGAGGCACCATCCACAGGGTATTCAGGAAGTAGTCACCTTCTTAATATCATCATAACCTCCTAGGAGAATATTCCATCTCTACCTTGGACTTCTATAGGCATCACACCCTGTGGTTGTCCCCCTTTATCTCTCACATCTCAGTGCACACCTTTCTCTCCCAGGCATTCAGTGTCATCCTTGACACCATCTTCTCCCACTTCCCTAAGCCAGTCCATCAGCTAGCCTTATGGATTTGTCCTCTGAAATTCACACTTCTCTCTGTTATCTACAGCCACCAATGCCTCATGCCCAGGGTACCGCACAAGCCTCCCAGCTTCTCTTATTATGTTCAGCCTCCCTCCTTACGTTCAGCCTCCCTCCTCAGCTGCTTCTCTACAGAGCAGAGATCTCTGAAAAAAAAATGCAATTTGAAAAAACTTTCCCCCATCAAGCCTCTGCTTAAATCTCTTCCTTAGCCTTGTCCTACGACCAAGGCTGCTAAGCTCCAGGCCCTGTGGATACTGCTCTGCCTATCCGCCTGGCTTCATCTGCATCCCTCTCCCTCTGCATCCAAACACATCAGTCTCCTCCTCCCAGCAACAGGAAGCCTTGACCGAGCAATGGTTTCTTTTCCCTTTCCGCAGCTACTTTTATACTTATAATCAGGAGAGAAGAATTCAAAACTTCCCTTTCCCCCCCACCCACCAAGGGCATGGAGACGTTTAGTGAATTCATATTTTCCAAAGACATTTTTTGGAGAGTCTCAGATGAAATGTCAAAAACAAGCCCAGGGTATTATTATGATTTGAACTAGGTCCAAACAACATTGGGATTTCTAGTAGGACTGAAATGATTAAACCAACAGCCATTCCCTTAGCATGTGTGAACTTCAATCTCAAGGCCAAAGTCTAGCTAGAAAAGTGCTGACGTTTTGAAATGTTATACAGCAGAAAAAGGTAGTGGAATGTTTTGGTAACCTCAAAAAATGTTTAGTTTGGGATTTAATCCCAGGTGTCAAGGCAAGTTTGTCAGGTGTTGGTGATGTATCCAAAGGTGGATACATAACTCACCAGGGACCAGGAGTTTCAAATCCCCCTTAGACGCGAGGATCCCAGGGTCTAGAGCAGAAAGCAGTTCTATAGTAATTTCTGCTTGGTACCCCAACAGAGCCCTCCTCCTCTGTTGCTGCTGCCGTTCTGATACCTCCATGTTATCCTCATTCACTCCTGGCAAGTGCCTGGAGGTAAGCCCAGAGGGAGCCAGGTAACTAATGAGAGCATGGCTGGACTTAAGCTTCAGAGGGTAGTGAGACCAGGCACTGGAGGGTGCTCAGCTATCCACAAAAGTCTCTATACCTGATAGCCACCTAGGATGCGAACTCCCAATTCTTCTGATGTACACAGGTAGCTTCTGGCTGATATGCAGATGTCATATCCCTGCCACCCCATGGGTGGACAGTTGGTAGGGACATGGCCAGGGATGGTTGGCGTGTGTGATGCTGGAGTTTTCTCATCAATTCCCTCTCTATCTGCATCTAAATTTCACCAGCAAGAGTATTGGAATTGTTAACTGTTTTTGATTTGGGTCGATTTATTTCAACTACGGAAGACTTCAAGCTTCAAAGGTAAGCTTTTCTACTTCTACCAAAATCCATTGGCCATTTATGTCAAGGGAATTTTATGATGCTTTTTTTTTTAAACATCTTTATTGGAGTATAATTGCTCTACAATGGTGTGTTAGTTTCTGCTTTTTTTTAAACTTTTTTTTTTATTAGTTTCTGCTTTATAACAAAGTGAATCAGCTATACATATACATGTATCCCCATATCTCCTCCCTCTTGTGTCTCCCTCCCACCCTCCCTATCCCACCCCTCTAGGTGGTCACAAAGCACTGAGCTGATCTCCCTGTGCTATGTGGCTTTATGATGCTTTTTGAAGGTTAAAGGAGGTCTTCCCAGATCCTTTAGATTAGGTTAGGTCCCTCGGATTTGCCCTGCATAGCACTTGCTGTTTGTTCACCACAGTTAGCCCACTTGTGATAATTAGTTTAATATCCTTATTCCCTGTCAGACTGGATGCACCATGTCTGCACATGAGCCCTGCCCACCTTATCCACTGTTGTTGTTTCCCCACATGGTGTACCTATAGTAGGCACTAAATATGTATATGTGATATAAAAAGATAGATAGATTATAGATAGATAGATAGATAGATAGACATTTGATCTATCCATCTATCTATAGCATGGATGAATAAAATAAGCCAAAACCAGATTATATGCCATCAAATGAGACATCCTACAATATTAGTATATTAGTATGGGGTTTTAAATGATGAAATTTACTGTTGCATTTTAACAATGGAATCTTAGAACCTACTTATACCAATGTAATAATAATAATTTATAATAATAAAAATACAGCTAATGTGTAAATGATGCTCCCAGTATGCTAGAGTAATGTTCTAGTACTTTACTTATATTCATTCATATCATTCTCATCACAGCCATAGGAAGTAGGTATTATTATCCCCAATTTACAGATGAGGAAACTGAGGCTCAGAGAAGTTGGAGATTTGTCAACTGGTAAGTGGAAGAGTGGGGTTTCCACCCAGCTCTGTTCTCTCAACCCTATTGCTTTAGATTGGATAAGATTCCATCCCAGTCCGGAAGGAGTTCCCAGCAGTTACGTAGCATTTGAAAAGCTAAATAAAAACACAAGGCAATAAGATCTCTGTGGAGATAGGGCATGAGTAATTGTTACATGAATTGTACCCCATCCTAAATGCCACAGTGCAGAGGAAGTGGGGAGAGAGGGCCAGGGCCTGGAACAGCCTGGGAAGGTTCCATGGAGAGCAGCTGACCCTGAACTTCGTCCAGAAGGATGGGTGCAGTGTGGATGAGGGGAAGGGTAAGGAGAGTCAGAAAGGATAAAGTGAACAAATATGCCACGTTGAAAGTTTTTTTTTTAAATATGGATTCAATATAATAAACGAAGTCCTGTCCCCAAACCCAGATTTTTCTCTGCCTCTGAGAAGACCGTGGGATTTAGAGTTGCATAAGTAGCGACGTTTTTCCCCACGTTTGTTTTCTCCAGCTATAAAACGGAATTATTACTTGCCATATTCCTCCCCTTTAGAGATGGTGAAAGGGTTAAAGGATTCCATAAAGCGTTGAGGGCTTCTTTCTTAAAGGAGTTATGCAAGAACAAATTATCATCATCATCACTGTTTTTGCTGTTGGTTTTTATTATCATTATTGTAAAACTGTTCCTGGGGAAGCGTAACTTTTAGGCTGGTCACAGCCTGCTCAAACAATCAACTGTCTGCATCGTGATCCACCTGCTGGAAGAGGCCGGACAGAACCTTGGCCTTTACAGGTCCTTCTTCCAGCAATTCCTGCCACTCCAGAAGGTTCCCTGGGGCCAGAATCTGCTCCCCATCTCTCTTTGACCAGGACTAGCTCATCGCTTATGCGTTTTTCCCCCCAGCGCATACACTGTTTTAAAAAATTAATTAGTTACTGATATTTAAATATCAGTACATTTCAGATATGAATCTAGAATTCCAGCTTCCCATCTGCAGAAGAACTGGCAACAATGGGCCCACATTTAACACCCACCACAGCAAGAATCAGCGGGTCCGTTGAAGGTACATCCATGCCCTTACCAGGCCCCACGTGGCCTTTGTTGTCATGGGGGTGATTGCCAGTCCTGCGGGCAGCTGGGTCTTTTGGCTACACCTGTCTATTTTCCACCCAAAGGACTGCCAGGTCTAGGGTGAGCTGCCAATGGGGGCCACACTAGGTGAGGAAGGTGGCAGGGCTGGGCCCAACAGGACAGATGTGGCATTACTGATAGTCAGTCCAAAGGGACTGAGCCAAAGAGAGAAAGAAAGGATCTGAATTTAGAACCTGGAGCCAAAGACCAGAGTCAGGAAGTGGAGGTGCTAGGCACCTCCCATGGGATAATGGATGCCCACAGCATCAGTTCTGGAGAACATTCTAGGAGCCAGAGTGTCTGCTGGGGCATGCCCTTTTATAACACTGCTTATTTTTTTATTTTAATTATTTTTTTTGCTATCTACAAGAGACACATTTTAGTTTATTTTTTATTTTTATTTATTTATTTATTTAATTGACGTAGAGTTGATTTACAGTGCTGTGTTAGTTTCAGGTGTACAGCAAAGTGATTCAGTTATATAGATATAAACTTTTTCAGATTCTTTCCCATTATAGGGTATTATAAGATATTGAATACAGTTCCCTGTGCTATACAGTAGGTCCCTGATGCTTACCTAACACCATTTATTTTGATTAGATAGTTCATACTTGTACATTATAGACACTGGGAAATTACATACATTTGTGGTTTTGGATACGTGCACACCTACACTCACCCCCAAGCCCCCACCAGTGATCCTGACTTAATAACTGGGGTGGGAGCAGGGTGACAGCCTTGTCTGAAAGCTCCCGGCCCAGCACTTCCAACATGTGATGAAAACCACCACTCCAGGTGAGCTAAGCTTCCTCCTGACCCCCTATTTCCATTCAGTGATCTCAGTCTGACCCCAGAAGCTGAACATTCTCTAAATAACTCAGTTCCTTTTGCATAAAACTCCTTTCACTTTCAGTTCCCTGATATGGTATCTGGATGGATGAAAGCAGTTTTCTGTGTCTCTGGTCTGGCTGGTTTCTCTTTGGAGCCTACAGATGACATCTTTTGTCCTCCTGGTCACTTGCTGCATGAGCTGGTCCCTGGTGGAACGTGACCTGGCCACGGTTGATGTGGTCAGGGTCTGACAGATTCCCTGGCTGACATAGCCCCAGCCTGCCTCATGTAAGTGCATAAACCCCTCAGGGCCAGCGCCACTTGTGAAGCCGAATCTGTCCTCTGTACCCCAACACTGAATTAAATCTCAGAGACAGAGTTTTGGGTCAAGTAGAAAAGAATAACTTTATTGCTTTGCCAGGCAAAGGGGGCCACAGCAGGCCCTCAAAACTCTGTGTCCCAACTTGGAGGGCTTAGTGAGGAGTTTTATTGTAATGTTTCAACGAGGGTGTAATCAGCTCATGGACATACTTCTGATAGGTTAGTGGTGAGGCAATTGGGAGTCGGCATCATCAACCTTCTGGCTCCAACCGTTCTGGGGTCTTCATGCTTGTGGGCAGCATGCAGTTAACTTCTCCCTCCTGGTGTGGGTTTCAGTATCTGCAAAACAGCTCAAAGATATTGTTCTGTGTATCCCTTGATACACAGAACCAGGACCCTGCCCCAAGGCTGCACTATTGTTTCTTGACTGCTCCTCCCTTGTCTCCGCATGACCTCCCTTCCCTAATTAGCAACCGTTTGAACCTGACCATTGGAACTCAGGGAAGGTCACGGAGGCTGAAAAAAGCCTGTTTCCTGTAACCAAGAAATGGGGGGGTACAGAAAAGTTTTTGTGCCCAGGAACCCTACAGGGTCCTGCCAAGGCAGCTTTCAAGGGGATTTCCTCCAAGGTCTAATACAATTGAAACCAACACACCCTGACCTCAGTTTTCCCCATGATCTTCACAGATCCCCTCTGGTTTCCGAACTCCTGCCTCTCCTGCCTTTTTCTCCATTTCTCATCCCAGAATTTCTGTGGTTCTTAGGGGGAAATTTCCCTCTACTTCCCCTCCGTGTATGTCTGGGATCCCCATGTCACATCTTCTTGCCTGACTCTGGCTTCACTAGGACTCAGCCAATAGGAATCTCACAGTTAAGGAGACCTAACTCAGGAAGGATTCGTATGATTGTCTTCATTACAGATTAATTTTCACTCATTCTTTTCTCAAATGTTCTTCACTCTTCTTCTCCCACTTGCCCTTTAAGATGAAGGAACTGGAACATTTATCTTATCAGATATGGTAACTTTTGTGGGTAAGGTGTCTCTTTGGTCCAACTCTGTAAGACAAATTCCCATGTAAGCAGTATCCGGGACATTTGTAAGAGTTCCTTGAAGGTCATAGCCGCTATACATAATAGAATTTTGTGTTTGAATTGGAAGAAAAGGATATGGTATTCATTGGAGCTGTTCACAGGTATTCTGACCCTCCTTCTGGGTGCAAGGAACCTCCTTCATCTGCGGGAAGACAGGTTTGTCCATAGGATTTCCTTTGGACAATGAGATGTGAAAGCCAATTCTGGCCAGCCCTTTAACAGCCAATTTGAGCTTCACCATGGCCTTGGTGTCCTCTGACAACGTGTTGGGCAATGTTCTAGGGGTGGCCGCACCATCAGCTGAGGTCCTGGATTGAGAACATGGGGCAGCAGAAAACTACCCAACTCTCACTGGACATGTGGACGAGCAAGAAACAAACCTTTGTTGTTTTGAGCCTCTGAGATTTGAGGTCGTCTGTTGCCACATCAAAAAGGAGCCCTGGGCTTCCCTGGTGGCGCAGTGGTTGGGAGTCCTCCTGCCGATGCAGGGGGCGCGGGTTCATGCCCCAGTCCATGAGGATCCCACATATTGCGGAGTGGCTGGGCCCGTGAGCCATGGCCGCTTAGCCTGCACGTCCGGAGCCTGTGCTCCGCAACGGGAGAGACCACGAGAGTGAGAGGCCCGCGTACCGCAAAAAAAAAAAAAAAAAAAAAACCCAAACTGAAATGTTACACCATTTAAATACCATTAATTATCCCAGATTGATAACCCCCTTCTCCAAGGTGCCATCTATCTGCATATCTTCCTAGAAACAGGTGCCTGCTACCTGAGCTCCACTTTTCTTATTTTTAGTGGATTTACCTTTTTGCCATTTTATATTATTATCCATTCTAAACTTCCTTAAAAGAAAACTCAAAGGGGACAAGAAGGATGTGTTTCTATTTCAAGATAAGAAATAAAATACCTAAGAGGCTAAGCAAAGTAGCCCAGAGCCAGAATGAAATAGTTGTACCTTGAAATCTTTTCCTCTTGCTAAATGTAGGCTAACATCTGACTTTTCTAGAAAGGTCTTTAAATTTCAGTGTCCACAGGGTTAACTCAAATCAGTTCAGGAAAAGAGCAATAGTTTCCTATAGTGACACTAAAACAACTTCCCCCCAGGACTCCCCATAGAAAGGAGACTGTACGAAGTAATGACAACATCCTCTCTGTAAACAGGGGACAGATTTCACAGAGTTGTCACTTCTAATTTCCTTTAGTATAGGATGATGACATACTATCCTATACTATACTATACAGATTAGACTTGGCCAAACAATCCATGGGCGTGGGGTGAAACTGAGCGGTAGAATTATGCTATCCAGGAACTCAGCTCTCTAATCAGCTGGCTGATCCAAGGATGTGTTTCAAACTACCTAGAAGGAAAAGATCAGCCCTCTGTGAATTGTTGTTTATCTGGTCAAGCTTCTGAAAGACATAGGGTAGCAGTGAGCTTGAGAATATCTCCCTAACCAGACATGGAGTGCAGGTATTTTATGTGGCTAGTTAAGTGCAAAGCCATAGATTCTTTGCAGTCAGCAGCTTACTTAATGCAAACAGTGCAATGAAATAAGGTCAAAGGACAATTCAGTAAGAAGTCTAGACAGTCAAAAAATAAACAAGGTCAGGCTCTCTTAGTCCTGGTCGTCACATAAATGAATACACTACTAGGTAGGCATTTTAGGAACAGACAAACGTAGGTACACACTTGGACCCAGCTAATCTATTTCTAGATTGCTTCCTGAGGGACTATTTAAGAATGTGTGCAACTATTAATAGAAAATGTTATTTGTTCTATAACTGTGTAAATTAATGAGAAAAGAATGAAAACACTCTAAGTCTCCAACGCTAAACTGTGCTACCTGCATGGAACAGAATAATATTCCACTATTTAAAATGATGTCTTAGACAAATATTTATGGACAGGGTCAGTGTACATTATATACTGCTAAATTCCATATAGAGTATGAGGTGTGATCTCACTTTTATGAAAACTAGTATCAATGTGTTATAAGCATGTGTAATCGTTACTTTTAATATGAAACATTTTGTTCCCTCCCCATACTTCTTTCCACTAAGCCCTTTGCATCGCCATTTCCTTTTCAGATTCCATACATTTCTAGTCACTTTCAGTTATTACAAGTACTCTCCAATTTAAAATTTCAATCTTAAATTCAGGTCCAATTTCATCACCTGGTTCTTAGCTGTCAGCTTGAAGAAGGTGGCAGGTGACAACTCTGCCCCTCTAGGGGGATCAGGCCATGGCCAGTCCTCTCCTTGTTGGAGCCTTTGTTGCCATGGCTAACACCAACTGACAGCACTGCCCTCTGCGGGGTGGACATCCAGATGCAGACTCTTCAGAGTTCCCAGAAGAGCCTCACAAAACCTCCCAACTGCACACTTTCCTTATGTAGTGAATCAATGCTCAGTGAGTCAATACTCATTGTCAGTTGCCACCATGCACAGCCACGTGCATTTTCCTCCTGGGATCCCCTTGCTAAGTGGGAAGCAGGGCAAGACAGGCTTGACCCAGGTATCTTCTGTGGTTTCCACTTCACCCCACAGGAGACACATGCCTCCAGGACATGCCAAATTGTGCAGGTGCAAGCTGCCCCACTGACACCCCCTCTTGCCAGACTGCCCTCCCTCTTATGTTCATTTCTTTTGCTAATTAGGCAGAATCTGTTAAGCAATTTCACCACCTAAGTAGACAGCCAACTGGAGAGTTTATGCCAGTTACGCCATGTTGCAAGCACCCCCAATCTGCTTCAGTGACTCTCTTGGAACTGTCCTCACTTAACTTTGAAGAGAGAAGAGCATGACCATCCTCATTAGAGGAAATAAAAACAACAACAGCAAAACAACCAAACAAAATCCTTCTTACCCTAAATCTAAACACTCTACAAGGCCAATTGCACTTCATCAAAATTAAAAATTTTGTGCCTCAAAGAACACTATCAATAGAGTGAAAAGACAACCTATAGAACTGAAGGAAATATTTGCAAATCATATATCTGGTAGGGATTTTTATCCAGAATATATAAAGAACTATTTACAACTTAACAACAAAAAGATAATCTGAGTAAAAACGGCCAAAGGACTTGAATAGACATTTCTCCAAAGAAGATATCCAAATGGCCAAAAAGCACATGAAAATATGCTTAACATCATTAGTTATTAGGGAAATGTAAATCAAAATCACAAGATACTATTTCATACCCACTAGGATGGCTATAACAAAAAGAAAGAAAGAGAGAGAAAAGAAAGAAAGAAAGAAAGAAGAAGGAAGGAAGGAAGGAAGGAAGGAAGAAAGAAAGGACACAACAAGTTTGGGGAGGATGTGGAAAACTGGAACCCTTTATTTACATTGCTGGTAGGAGTGTAAAATCATGCAGCTGCTCCGGAAAACAGTTTTGTGATTTTTCGAAAAGATAAATATAGAATTACTATATTGCCCAGTAATTCCACTCTATATACACAAAAGAGCTGAAAGCAGGTATTCAAACAAAAACCTGGACACAAATGTGCATAGCGCTATTATTTATAGTAGGCAAAAGACGGAAACAATTCAAACATCCATCAACAGATGAATGAATAAATAAAATGTGGTATAGCCATACAATGGAGTATTAATCAGCCATAAAAAGGAATTAAGTACTGATATGTATTACAACAAGAGTGAACCTTGAAGACATTATGCTCAGTGAAAAAGGCCAGACACAAAATGCCACGTATTATATGATTCCATTTATATGAAATATCCAGAATAGACAAATCCACAGAGACAGAACATAGATTGGTGGTTGCTAGGGGCTGGGCCGGGAGGGGATGATTGGGGGTGATTGCTTAAGGGTACGGGATTTCCTTTTGGGGGGATGAAAATATTCGGGTGATGGTGATGATGGTTGCTCAACTGTGTGAATGCACTTAATGCCACTGAATTATGCACTTTAAAATAAAGTGATGAGGCTTCCCTCGTGGCGCAGTGGTTGAGAGTCCACCTGCCGATGCAGGGGACACGGGTTCGTGCCCCCGTCCGGGAGGATCCCACATGCCACGGAGCGGCTGGGCCCATGAGCCATGGCCGCTGAGCCTGTGTGTCCGGAGCCTGTGCTCCACAACGGGAGAGGCCACAGCAGTGAGAGACCCGCGTACGGCAAAATAAATAAATAAATAAACAAATAAATAAATAAATAAAATAAAGTGATGAATTTTATGTTATGTGTATTTTACCACAATTAAAAATAACCAGAAAGCCAAATGTTGTGATAAAATAATTACACATATTTTCCACCTCTCTTATCATATGAAGGAATTTCCTGAGTTATACTTCTGGCCTCTCAGTCTTGGTTCAGTCCCTTCCTCCTTCTCTCTTTGGCATCAACCTGTCCTAAGGACGATGCTCATCAGAATGGGTTGCCCTGATGGAGACCTGCTCTTACCCAGCATGGCCTGTGATCGGCTAAGTTGGCCTCATTCAGGGAAGAGGTCTTAGCAAGAGCACTTGACTGTATCTAAATCATGTCGTCCAGACAAACTTACAGATAAGAAACCTGCCGTTTGCTCTCATCTGACTTCTTCATCTGTCTCTCCAGATTTCATATTTTAAGTTGGGTAGAAAGAAGGATACCTCCCCCAAAACTCTTCCCCCAAGACCCCAACAGATCCATAGTTATTAAGCAGAATTCATGGCCACAACTAACCTCTAAACATCTTAAAGTATGTGCAAGCAAACACCTTGACAATTGAAAAGAGAAATCGAGCCAGAAAAATACCAAAGAACATCTGTCTTTGAGCAACAAGACTTCCTGATGCAGCCTGCAAGTTAACTTGTAAATTGTGCTTTATATAATCAAATAGGATGGCCTATTCCATATGATTTATTAATTATACACTAATTAAAATTAGAGAGACGTTTAGGAAAAAAAAACATTTCAACCTTTTTATCACTGCTTGTGTTTCTTCATTCCTCTCTCCACTTTCCCTCTACTGTGTGTCATGTCACCCTTTTTTGGAGAGCATGACTTAACAGGAGGTAGTATAGGACTGGGAAGGCAAAATACCACCTAGAACCGAAATAAGTTTTCAATAAGTCAATAAGTATGGTATCACATTTTTCATTTTAAAAGTTTGCTGTTGGAATCCCCCAAAGTATTCCAAAGCAAAAAACACAACATTTTTATAAAACTGCTCTCTGATTGGATGCTTTAAAAAGCCTTAGTCGCACACCAAAAGGGATACAAGAAAACTTGGAAAGAAATTGTATAGAGTGTAAAGAAGAGTTGAGGAGTTTAAAACATGAAAAGATGACAACATTTAGAGATGGAAAATCTGATTGGCAATAAAATATGTATCTTTACAGATTCCGAGGGCTTTTACTTAGGGAATAACGTGTCATGGTTTTTGTCTCTTTGGTCATAGCAATTGAATTCTCTTCTAGAAAAGGAATGGCTTCCTTCCACTGAGAACTACTGAAAATAAGAATGAGTTCTCAGCAGAGGCTGGAGAGTTTGTACGTAGATGTTGGTGTTTGAGGGACGTTCTCACTGCACTGGCTTGGTGCAAGCTCATGTGTGAAAGGCATGCAGGAAAGGATGGCTTGTGTTCACTTCTGTCCCCAGTTCTGTTAAGAATGTTATTCGTTGCTGAACTGCAGAGTGGGTAGAAGAAGGGGACAAGAAGGCAGCCCAAGTGCTCCCAGCAGATTTTGTTCTGTTTTCTTATAATAACAACACTGATTGCTATGAATATGTCCTCTACACCTGGGAATTTGTAGGAATCCTCTCAACAATCCACGTGATCTCCAATTTTATATTCTATACGGAACTGTGCCCTCTTTCTGAGACAGAGAATCTTGGAGGGGCCAACACCTATGGCTCCAAAGAGGAAGGAATGTGACCCCACGTAACTGTTGTAAATGCAGTAGTGTGGGTGAGAGTCTCAGTGACAAATGGGCCATACACACTGTCACTAGTTAGGTTTGCATGCTTCATGTTAAATTTTACAAGCTCAATTCTTAGATCTGACCAAAGTGGAAAGACTCAAGTTCATATAATTGGGAAAGATATATTTTGTTCCTATACAAATTAAATCCATTTTTTAAAAAGACACTGCAATATCTACTAAAATTAGTATTGGCTATAGCCTGCCATATAGGAATTTTTCTTGTGGGTATCTATCCTGGAGAAGAATCCACATGTTTACACAACAGGGTTCATTGAAGTATTATCTCTCACCGTGACTAATTGATAGCAACCTTAACACAATGGTGTTAAGCAACCTTAAGGCAACCTTAACACAGCCTTAAACAGCAATGGTGAATTTATCTGTGATGTATTCATTCCATGAAATATTACACAATAGTTATAATGAAGGAGGTAGAATCATATATTTAGACACAGAAGAAGTCTTAGCTATCTTGCTAAATGAGAAAGTTTCATAAAGATACATAAAGTATGATTCTATTTGTGTAAATAAAAATACATAAAACCAAACTGTATATAGAGATAGGGATATAAGAATGTTTGAAAACTTCCCATGTGCCAATCACTGTACTAATGGCTTTGTATATACTATCTCATTTAAAACTCAGAATAGTTCCATAAGATGTATAGTATTATTATCTACACTACAGATGAGGAAACTGTAGCCCAGAGGTTAAGTAACATGCCCCAAGGTCACTATGTAAGCATATGAAAATACATAGAAAAAGTCCAAGAAGGGTATACAGAAAAGTGATAATAGGATTATTTTCTGGAAGGGGAATAAGATTGGATAGGAGTCAATGGTGGCTGTAGTTTTTTACAAAAAAATAATTCATTTGTATATCTTAGTTCTGGCTGCAATAACAAAATACTATAGACGGGGGGAGGGGGCTTAAACAGCAAAGCATTTATTTCTCACAGCACTGGAGGCTGGAAAGTCCAAGATAAAGGTGCCACAGATTTCGTGTTTGGTGACAGCTCTCTCTGGGCTTGTAGACAGCCACCTCTCTCTGTGCTCACATGTCTTTCCTCCCTGTGTGAAGGTGGAAAGAGAGGGGGCTCTGGTCTCTTTCTCTTCTTGTAATGGCACTAATCCCATCATAGGAGATCCATGCTCATGATCTCACCTAAATCTAATTACCTGCCAAGGTCCCCACCTCCAAATACCATCACATTGTGGACTAGGGCTTCAACATATGAATTTTGGAAAACCACAGCCATTCATCCCTAGCGAGGGGTGTGAGTGTGTGTGTATACACATAAACATACACAGATAAAGTATTTACTTTCTTTAAGGTAAGAAAAAGTAAAAATAGAAAGGAAAAAGAAAAGTGACTGTTCTTTCATCGTTTCTTTGTGTTAGATCTTTATTGGAGTATAATTGCTTCACAGTACTGTGTTAGTTTCTGTTGCACAACAAAGCAAATCAGCCATATGCATACACATGTCCCCATATCCCCTCCCTCTTGAACCTCCCTCCCACCCTCTCTACCCCACCCCTCTAAGTCCTCGGAAAGCACTGGGCTGATCTCCCTGTGCTATGCTGCTGCTTCCCACCAGCCAATTATTTTACATTCTGTAGTGTATATATGTCAAGGTTACTCTCACTTTGCCCAAGCTTCACCCTCCCACCCCCTATGGAGAACAGTATGGAGGTTCCTTAAAAAACTAAAACTAGAACTACCCTATGACCCAGCAATCCCATTACTGGGCATGTACCCTGAGAAAACCACAATTCTTCTTTCTTTCTAAACCTTAATGGAATAAGTAAGAAATTTCCCACTGACCTAAAATCTGTCCTTTGATTCATGTCTGTGTAATGCTACCCTGACTCTCTGCCAGAATCCCTTGGCAATGTATTCGTAACTCTTGCTTCATCAGGCAACCCCAGCTTTGGTGAAAGTGAGAAAAAAGGACTAGCCAATGGTCACAGAGTAACGTGAACATCACTGATGCTCCTCAAGCCTCAGGCCCTAAAAAGGAGGGAGTTCAAAGACCAGGGAGTAATCTCATTGATTTGGTGTTTCCAGGCTCCACCTTGCAGAGTCACTGGGACTCCCCATATGTCTGCCATTTCCCTAGCAGGGTCTTGGTGAGTTCACAGAGACTCTCCTTTATGGCTGTTCATGGTTCCCTATATGGACAAACCCATGATACCCTCTATTTCATGACTTCATTCAACACTCATCTATATGCTAAAACCTGTTCCAAGCCTATAAGTCTTTTCAATGAAATAATTCTCTGTCACCAGTGTTGACATTTGAAATTTGTTCAGTACATGCATGCAGGCTCTTCAGAGGGAATTGTAACCCTTTCTATTGTAATAGCCCTACTCTGGAACAAATTGTGGCAAATTCTCTCCAGGACAGCCAGAGGACATTCGAATGAAACCAACTCAAGTCTCTCCTTTACCCTCACCCTTAATGGGAGTCTCCTTTACCTTCACCTCTAATGGGACCCAAAGATAGTATCCAGGAAATTTGGGGTTCTCTTCCCTTGAGGTGTGGTCCCTGTCTACTTGGGCACCCCACTCCAAAGTTGGGGGAAGACTTGATTTACTCTTTCTATTTAGGAATCTACATTTTAGTGACAAAGAATCTGACTTTATTTATTTTTATTAATTCTCCAATAAAACCTATCAGAGTTATATACAGACATTACTTCCAATACCATACTTTGGTTCCCATGTTTCCTGAGTTGGACATGCTGATCATGATTCCTGCTCTTCTTTGTCTCTGGGCACTTGAGTGAAGTAAGTCAGTCAGAGAAAGACAAACATCATATAATATCACTTATATGTGGAATCTAAAAATGATGGTACAAATGAACTTATTTACAAAACAGAAATAGAGTCACAGATGTAAAAAACAAACTTATGGTTACCAAGGAGGAAGGTGAGGGATAAACTGGGCGATTGGGTTTGACATATACATTTTACTATATATAAAATAGATAACTAATAAGAACCTACTGTATAGCACAGGGAACTCTACTCAAGACATGTTCAAAAAAATATTGCCAAGACCAGTGTCAAAGAGTGTGCTGCCTATGTTTTCTTCTAGGATTTTTATGGCTTCAGGTCTTACATTTAGGTCTTTAATCCATTTTTATTTTATTTTTGTATATGGTGTGAGAAAATGTTCTAGGTTCATTCTTTTGTTTTTAGCTCTCCAGTTTTCCCAGCATTACTTATTGAAGAGACTGTCTTTTCCCCGTTGCATATTCTTGCCTCCTTTGTCATAGATTAATTGACCATATGTTGGTGGGTTTATTTCCGGGCTCTCTATTCTGTTCCATTGATCTATGTGTCTGTTTTTTTGTGCCAATACCATACCATTTTGATTACTGTAGTTTTGTATATAGTCTGAAGTCAGGGAGCATGATAACTTTAGCTTTGTTCCTTTTTTCTCAGGATCTGTAGATTGCTTTGGGTAGCATGAATATTTTAACATTATTAATTCTTCCAATTCATGAGTACAGTATATTTTTCCATTTATTTGTATTGTCTTCAACTTCTTTCATTGATGTCTTAGAGTTTTCAGAGTACAGGTCTCTCACTTTTTTGGTTAAATTTATTCCTAGGTATTTCATTCTTTTTGATGTCATTGCAAATGGGATTATTTTCTTGATTTCTCTTTCTGATAGTTCATTATTAGTGTATAGAAATGCAACAGATTTCTGTAAATTAATCTTGTAACCTTCAACTTTACTGAATTCACCAATGACATTATTTAATTCACTAATTAATGAGGAAACCAGTAAGATGTTGCAACCTCTCTGAGAGATAACTGAGAATCTGGAAAATCTACTAGCCTATTTTCTGCTGTTCTTTCTTCTGTCACTATGATTTAGTATCATTGTTGAACACAAATGGTCCTGCTTGGTCTGATGTGATTCCTTGCTATCCTTGAGATGCCACTGTTGGTTTTGCAGTAATCACTCAGTGTGTAGTGAGAGTGAGGAAGGGAGAAGAGGTTCTGGCTCTTGGTGTTACAGTTCCTCAGATGCAGTGCTGCTGCAGAGTAGCGTCTGAATGGGTCACAATGGTTCTTCAAGTGAGGACCACTCCACTCCCTGCAAACCAGACTCCAAAAGAAAACTTTTGTCAAAGGAAAATGGGGGTCTGGCTCCCTCAGAGAAAAGGTTTTGGAGCATGTTCCTAAACAGATCTTCTGGAAGTAGGTCAGTGTTCTGTAGAGGTGGCTGTTTGTGTGAATCTAAAGTGTAGCAAATTGAATGCTTGGGACTGTTCTCTCTTAACACCTCTAACAACTAGGACATCTATTGGCTGCATCATTTTATTCATAATTCCATCTGGAAATTTGCAACTTGTCAATATCAGTCTTCAGTCTCCTCCCTTCTCAGCTCAAGTTGGCTTTCTGCATGAGAATAAAGAGCTTAGATAAACTTCATGTTCAGGTCTCAGTTAAGTACTTTCATCCTAAAGAAGGATTTCAGTACGTGTTCTTCCATGACCACAGTCAATGGAAGGGAATTCCTGATTCCGTTAAAAAAAGACTTCATTAATGTTTCTCTCATTTAAAAAAAATTTTATTTTTATTTATTTATTTTTGACTGCATTGGGTCTTCATTGCTGCGCTCAGGCTTTCTTTAGTTGTGGCGAGTGGGGCCTACTCTTCCTTGTGGTGCGCGGGCTTCTCACTGCCGTGGCTTCTCTGCACAGCCTCTAGGCACGTGGCCTTCAGTAGTTGTGGTGCATGGGCTCAGTAGTTGTGGTGCACAGGCTTAGTTGCTCTGCGGTATGTGGGGTCTTCCCAGACTAGGGCTCGAACCCGTGTCCCCTGCATTGGCAGGCAGATTCTTAACCACTGCGCCACCAGGGAAGCCCCTCTCCTGTTTTAAACATATTTTAAGGAAGCAAATCTTAGGATGATAACTGCCCATTCACATGATTATTTATATTTCCCTTATTTATATCTCTTCTAACGTCATAACTGAACTTGTTTCCCTTTTCTGGTGATTGTCCCCTCCTACTTCTTCGTGGCCCTCAGTCTCATTGCCAGTGTTTCATTTTCCCACCAGTGCTTTCCAATGAAAGGAAACCTTTCTGGTTTATTCCAAATAACAACTCCATCCACAGCCCCCTAGATACTTTCTCTTTACAATTGACCTTTCCTTTTCTTCAGCAATTCTGGAAACCCTCAAAGAATTCTTGGGAGCCTCTCTTTTTGGGGTCATTATCTGCTAATTGATGTCCACATTCTCCACTATGTAAGGGATACATTTTATGGACATAGTTTTAAGTTCCTGATCATTTTGGCAATAAGAAACTACAGCTTCTCATTATCCTCTAAACTGCGCATTTCCTCTTGTAAAAAGAAGTGCCTATAGGATGTTAGATGGATGGATGCTTTGCTTTTCTGACCTGACTGTATTTATCACTCCACTGTGTATTGGAAAACATTTACTGAGTGCTGATTATGTGTCAAACATGGTGGTGGATACTTGGAATAAAAAGGTGAGGAGGATACCACCCCTGGCTGCAGGAGCTCCTGGTCTAGTGGATGCTATAAATACATAAGCAAATGTAACAGAGTGAAAACTACTAATAGAGTAAGAAGTTGCATTCTCTTGGGAGACTGGAGATGAAGGAGGGTGACAGGAAAGAGGAGGGAGTCACGCATTTATCCCACAAGATGTTTGAACAAGGTTTTGGAAGAAGAATAGGGGCTCTCCAGGCAGTGCACACAGATAGGGAGAGCCTACAAGGAAGAAAAAAAGCAGCAAGCAAGCAGGTTAGGAGACTCCAGGAACCATTACATTTTGAGAAAAAGCCACAGTTGGCTGTAGCTGAGCCTGTACTTTGGGGCATAAGAGGGGAATGAGGGTTCTAATGTATACGGGGCCCAGAAGGCAAAACTCCTTATATGTGGTGCTACTGTATTTCCATTTATTTTGCAGGTGAAAATAAGATATTGAAGACTCAAAGTCTCCATAACGTGTATAAACCTGCTTTAGACACTGTAGAACGTCTCTCTCTTGTTTAGGTTAATCTTGGGAAGATTGCCCCCTTGAAATCAGCAGCTTGTTCTGTAGTACCCAAAGTACTCGCTGTGACAATGGTCCCTATCGCTCCTCTTTTCTCAGGGAACTGTGTGTCCTGCTCTAGGCCATCGTTTCTTGGGAGTTTATACGGAGAAAACCCCCACGTCCTCTTAAGGAGGGAGGACGTGACGCCTTACTCATCTGCAGGGTTTCACGCATGCGCTGGGCGTAGCCCTGAGACGAGGCTGCTGAGCAAGTTCCCGCCCCTCAGTGAACCTGGGGTGAGCCCAGGGGAGAACACAGGGGACAGCCTGTGCGAAAGCCCTGCTGCCCAGCAGGCTGCCCAAGTTTGAATGGAAGCTTCAGTCCTCATCTTACGTGATGACTTTGCAAACCCGGCCACTATTGAATTTCTTTCGTAAAAAACAAGGTGTTTCCTGAGGCCAACACATACTCACATGGTTTCTCCCCTCCCTCTCTGGCAGGTCCTCTTCTCTCTCCTTTAAGGCTGTCTTCCTGCCTTTCTTCCAACTCCATCTGGGCAGTATCATGAATTTACTTATCTTCAATCCTGGGGCCCAAGGCAGGAAACTTCCTTGGCTTACGTATTTGGTGAGTTCCTGAAAACGTGAGCCCACAGTTGTTAACATACATGTGATATTGTATCGTCCCTGGGTGTCCATTAAATTTTCAAAGTCTTTCCCGTGGGTGTCTGCAGAGTGTCCCAAATGCTTTCAAGAATACAGATCCACAGTCACGCATAATTTTGCGTCAGGGGCAACTCTGGAAACTTATTATTTGGGGTAAATTATCTGAACTGATTTGAGACTACTTGGTGGTGGTTATTCCACTTAGCTTGAAGCTTTACATGTTTGTTTCACTGTATAAAAGTTAATATGTTCAAGTGCCTCTCCCAGGCCCCAACGGGGGGTGTTACACAATATACAGTACGTGCTCACGTTGCCTTTCTGAAAATATATACAACAAATTCTGAAGTCTGGCCTGCAGGGGTTGTGGTTCAAGAATTGTGATCCAATATTAATACTCACTTTGGGAAGCAATCTGCATTACCCAATGTATAATCAATTATCATCTGATTCATACACAAACTCAGGGAATGAAATTAGATGGATATATAAGCCATCCCTTTCTTTTATATTCAAATAAATGCCAAAAAAATGGTTATATACTTCCAGGTATTTCTATTTCTTTGGGAATATTTAGTGAATGCGTGGAATTTTAATGTTTAAGTCTTAAATCTTTAGCAACCAATTCCTCAGAATTTATTAGAGTTTTATGGAGTCAGTAATCCTACATATAAATATTACAATAAAGAGGTTAAAGAGGTCACTGCTTTAAAAATATGACATTACTCGGTCTACCCTGGTGGCACAGTGGTTGAGAGTCCGCCTGCGGATGCAGGGGACACGGGTACGTGCCCCGGTCCAGGAAGATCCCACATGCCGCGGAGTGGCTGGGCCCGTGAGCCATGGCCACTGAGCCTGCGCGTCCGGAGCTTGTGCTCTGCAACAGGAGTGGCCACAACAGTGAGAGGCCCACGTACCATGAAAAAGAAAATGACATTACTGCAGTAATGAACATTACTTTCAGACGCATTTAATCTATAGGTAAAGTTATTCAGGGACCAATACAAGTATTTTATTCTCTATGGGAAGCTATGTATAATGTGCCTGGTGGGCGTTTATAGTTCTGTAGTTAGTGAGTGAATACTAAGTAATTATAGTTATAAACTGGGCAAAAATATAAATCTCTACTAAGGGAGGCTGATTTGATTGTTACCCCTATTTACCAGATAAACAAACTGAGGCACAAGAATAAAAAAATGTTCTTCTTCGACCTTTAAGTTTACTGTTGGCTCAGATAATAACTCGTTAGTTCCTGTACGACATTCTTCCCCTCCTGTTTTTCCTCCTTCTCATTCGGCACGTTCAATGCCATAAGTCCACTGTTTATTCTTTTTTAAATTAGAGTTTCTCTTATCTTCATTGACCCTAAATGTTTTTCAGTTCCTGTGTGGAACATCCACAATGTCTTTGGGATCAATGATTATCTTCTTGGAGACAGAATGAAGGACTGAAAACTGTATGAGGCAGAGGATGGGTTTTATCGGCCAATGTAAGAAACCTATTACTTGACAGAGCCAGTGCGATTTTAACACGATTAACTCTGAGAAAGATCTAGTCGTCATCATTTTAAAAACATTACTAAAAATGTGTCAGATTTGAAAAACAATGCCATAATTATGTTTGGGGAAATCTCAGTTTATGGAGAGTGAACGTTCACAAAGCATCGCTGTGGTGGAGGGCTGTGGAGGGGCTGGGGGAGGTGCTGATGTCTGGCAGCCTGGAGGGTGATGCAGATGTAGACTCAGCTTCCCAGGGGACTTCACAATAAAATTTGGTGTTCTTTATAATTTGGTAAGGTGAGTTAGAGTTGAATATCATCTTCCAGGAGCCATATGCCTGGAGAAGTTTATAGTATACCTACTACAGAAATGAAGTCAGTGGTAGAGCCAGAATTAAAACTTAGGACATCTGAGGATCCCGGATCTGCTCTCAGCCATTTAGCCATAAAGGGGATGAATTGAGTCACCAGTGCAAACTCTGGGGGAGGGGCCCTAAAATAATTTCTTCTGACTATGCTACATCTTATCTTGCCACATTGTGGGTGACAGAGCCTGTCCTCGTTATCTTATGCCCAAGCATGAGCCCTTGTGTAGGAGAAGTGAGAAAAGTGAAGTCTGGGGTGTGATTTTGATTGTCATGTGGGAAGAGGATGGAAGCGACTCCCTCCCCATGGACCAGGGATCTGAGCGAGCAGCCCTTTCGGGATAGATCCGGGCACCACACTCTTTTCTCTGCCTGAGAGCTGAGAGTGCAACTCCTACTACTTTGGCCACAGACACACATTTTTAATGACATCAGTTGAGCGGCAGACGATTGGATCTGACTTTTAGTTGCATTCTGCTTCCCAGAAACTCTACCTCCTCATTGTCAAAGACAATGTCACCGCCTTTGGGGTCACAGGTATCTTTCTTTGGGGTGATATGCAAATTTTACATAAAAGTTCTTAGGAGGATGTGACCCACTTCCCAGCTTGTGCAAAATAAGGTCTCAATCCTCCTTATGTCCAAATCATATGACTCCCTATCTCTGTTCTACTAAGGCTTGCCCTCTGGAGGTACCCAACCAATGCTTTCTCATTGGAAGGGGATCCGTAGCAATGAATAACCCTTACAGAGGAGGAATGGGAAAGTTTGGCCATTTCCCCTGCGGGAGACTCTTTCTCTAGTGTGGTTGCCAATGCATGGTGTTACCCCCAAGACAGGAAGCCAAGCTTTCCAGGGCAAGACCTCCACTACTCATAAAGCTCCAAGGCACTGAAGTCCACCCCGACCCCACCTCTGCATCCCGGGTGTGAAGGAAATTGCTTCCCCACAGGAAGGATTCTTCTCATCCAGGGTGGCTTCACACCAAGCCAGCCCAAATTGCAAGACATGATCCTATCATGCTGCACTCATGCACAGATGGTTTCTCCAGGGCACACTATGGTACCCAGACACTGGTCCATAGGGGTCATAGAACTTCTGCAGCAAGATGAAGCTCTTCCCATCAACATGGGCCCTGAGTCTGAGTCTAAATCCAACTCTCCTGGGAGCCCCTTCTGTCATCTGTTGGTCTTACTCAGGGCAACCCCAGGCCATCAGACATCCTCTAAGAACTTGGAACCTCAAAGCTTCATTTCTTCCTCTTCAAGATGGCTATTTGGCCTCAGTATGAATCTACTGATGCAGAGAAGAGGGGCAAGCCCAGCTTTATCCATCCATAGAGGGGATGCCTGACAGCTTGCCTTGCCAACAACAAAACCCCTATGTGCTTGTCTCACTTGACATATTTAAAGTGACTGCTTATTTTTTCCTTGAACAAAAAGAGGACTGTTATGCTGCTAAAATGAGAAATGACTAGCGTAATGTTCTGTTTAATGTAAGTTTTCTAAAATAAATAAATAAATAAAACAAAGTAAACAGTCACACAAACCAAAAGATTCACCCCTCTGAACAGTCACTGCTGTGAGTGATGTAGTCACCTCAACAGAAGCAATAGAAGCACTGCTGTTGAGGAAGAAGACGGACTATTTCTGAGAAAACTGAGAAAGTAACCACCAACATAGATGTTCCGAGTATGATAGGGATCAAGAGAAAGTGCATTGACTGAATAGTATTCACTCTGTGTGTGTATATATATTTATATATATATACACACACAGCACATCTTCTTTATCCATTTATCTATCGATGTACATTTAGGTTGCTTCCATGTCTTGGCTATTGTGAATAGTGCTGCTATGAACATTGGGGTGCGTGTATCTTTTCCAATTAGAGTTTCCTCTGGATATATGCCCAGGAGTGGGATTGCAAGATCACATGGCAACCCTATTTTTTGTTTTTTAAGGAAACTCCATACTGTTCTCCATAGTGGCTGCACTAATTTACATTCCCACCAACAGTGTAGGAGGGTTCCCTTTTCTCCACACCCTCTCCAGCATTTATTATTTGTAGAATTTTTGATGATGGTCATTCTGACTGGTATGATAAAAAAGAATGAAACTGCCAGTTGCAGTGACATGGATGGACATACTTAGTGAAGTAAGTCAAACAGAGAAAGACAAATACCATATGATATCACTTACATGTGGAATCTAAAAAAAAAAAAGATACAAATGAACTTATTTACAAAACAGAAATAAATTCACAGATGTAGAAAACAAACTGATGGTTACCAAAGGGGAGAGCGGGGTGAGGGGAGGTAGACATAAATTAAGAGTTTGGGATTAACATATACATACTAATATATATATATATAATAGGTAAACAACAAGGTCCTACCATATAGCACAGGGAACTATATTCAATATCCTGTAATAAACCATAATGGAAGAGAATATGAAAAAGAATATATATATATATATATATATATATATATATATATATATATATATATATATAACTGAATCACTTTGCTGCACACTAGAAACTAACACAACATTGTAAATTAACTGTACTTCAAAAAAAAAAAAAAGAAAAAAAAAGGAAAGTGTGTTGAATCTAACGTAGCCAGGAAACCTGAGTGCTGGATGAAGAAAACTTCACTTCAGTCACACAGAGGATGCCTAATGGCTGCACAATGTAGAGAAGGACATGAGGGTGACCTGCCAGGGCTCAAGCTAAGAATATTCCACACACCTTTTCTGTTGACAGACTTAACCTGGACAGTCTGCACCCCACTCTGGTTCAGGCAGGGCGAGATCACATCGAGCATAGGGCTCATATTATATACAATGAAATTATATTGAAAAATTCCACTGTCCACCCAAAGGTTCATAAAGTATTGCTTTGTGAGTATAACCCCTGAAGAACATCAGAGTCACATCCACTTCCCCTAATCTTGGGCTTATGCATAGAATAGAGTGGCAGGTAGAATCTCCCACAACACTGTTATGTACTCTCTTTCCTTCCACTTCAAGGAATTCAAATCACACGAGTTAAATTTGCATATGATGTGACTGCCCTGTAAGTGGGAAGGGGAGCCATATACATGTGAGGTCTTGAGAAAATAACATCACACAGGGAAAGGCAATTATTTTCTAGGAAGTGCAAGGAAAAGCCTACTTCTAAAATAATTTTGGTATGGAAATAGGAAATTTTTTTTCCCATTCTCAGTAAGCCATTAGCCTGAGATGAAGCCAAGGCTACTAAAGAAGAGATTAATACAATTATTTTCTTTTTTTTAACATCTTTATTGGAGTATAATTGCTTTACAATGGTGTGTTAGTTTCTGTTTTATAACAAAGTGAATCAGCTATACATATACATATATCGCCATATCTCCTCCCTCTTGTGTCTCCCTCCCACCCTACCTATCCTACTCCTCTAGGTGGTCACAAAACACCCAACTGATCTCCCTGTGCCATGCAGCTGCTTCCCACTAGCTATCTATTTCACATTTGGTAGTGTCTATATGTCCATGCCACTCTCTCACTTTGTCCCAGCTTACACTTCCCCCTCCCCATGTCCTCAAGTCCATTCTCTACGTCTGTGTCTTTATTCCTGTCCTGCCCCTAGGTTCTTCAGAACCATTTTTTTCTTAGATTCCATATATATGTGTTAGCATATGGTATTTGTTTTTCTCTTTCTGACAACTTCACTCTGTATGACAGACTCTAGGTCCATCCACCTCACTACAAATAACTCAATTTCATTTCTTTTTATGGCTGAGTAATATTCCATTGTATATATGTGCCACATCTTCTTTACCCATTCATCTGTTGATGGACACTAAGGTTGCTTCCGTGTCCTGGCTATTGTAAATAGAGCTGCAATGAACATTGTGGTACTTGACTCCTTTTGAATTATGGTTTTCTCAGGGTATATGCCCAGTAGTGGGATTGCTGGGTCATATGGTAGTTCTATTTTTAGTTTTTTAAGGAACCTCCATACTCTTCTCCATAGTGGCTGTATCAATTTACATTCCCACCAACAATGCAAGAGGGTTGCCTTTTCTCCACACCCTCTCCAGCATTTATTGTTTGTAGATTTTTTGATGATGGCCACTGGTGAGGTGGTACCGCATTGTAGTTTTTATTTGCATTTCTCTAATGATTAGTGATTGAACACAATTCTTGAAATATACTCTAAAATGTTTCTAACTCTGCTTCAAGGCCACCACCCCAGTTTTCCTGTTGGACTGGTCCTTCCTTCTCAATCTCCTTTGCGTCTTCCTCCTCATCTTCCCAACATCAAAATGCTGGGATCCCACAGGGCTTAGTCTTTGGATCTCTTCTCTCCTAAATATATGCTTGCTTGGTGATTTCTTCCATTCCCATGGCTTTATGTACTATATACATATATATCTGATGGTATCTTTAGCCTTTATATCTATAGCCCAGAGCTCCTCTGGGAACTCCAGACCCACTTATCCAGTTACCCACTTAACATTTCCACTTCAGTGCAATAGGCTTCTTAAGCAAACATGTCTAAAGCTGAATTCTTGATTCCTTATTTTCATCATATTTTCTCTTCCTGTACCGTATCCTCTGTCAATGGCACCTCCATTCATCAATTGCTCAGGTCAAATATATGTAGTCATCCTTCACTCTCTCTTTCTTTCCCACACCATGTCAAGTCCATCAGCACATCCTGTTGTCTGAATATTCAAAATATATGCACAATCTGGAGTCTTCTAAACATCTTTCTGGACACCACCCTGATTTAGGTCATGGGCATGTCTTGCCTGGACCACTGCCATCCTTCCTTAACTGGTCTTCCTTCTTCTACTCGTGCCTCCCACAGACTATTCTCCCCACAGTGGTCAGAGATGCCTTTTAAAGGTATAAATCAGAGCACCTATCTCCTTTGTCCAAAAGTTTCTGATGGTTTCCCACTGAGGCTAGAATAAAATCTCAAGTCTCTTTATGGCTTTCATAATCCTCCAGGATCTGGCCTCTGCCTAGGTCTTCAACCACATCTCATGCCTTTGGACTTTTCTTTGACTAGCCCCAAGTCATTTGGGCCTTTAATAGTTCCTAGAACATATCAAACTCTTTACTTCATGAGAACATGTTAATTTATTTTATCTTATTATTTATTTTATGTGCTAATCCCTTAAGCCTGAGATCACCCTCTGCAGTTTTAGCATAGCTGTCTCCAAGCCTACAAAGCTCTCCATAGAGCAGAAGGGAGAGTGTAATTAAAAAAGATAACCAGATCTTAATTTACACTTCAGATTCTTAGTGTTATGGATCAAACTTATGTTAGGAAGAAGATACAGTTGTTTAAATCAACTTTATGATTGAATCTTTAACCTAGATGCATTTTAGTAATGAAAATATCATGGAATCTGCCCAAGATATTGTTAAGAGATATAGATGGGAAATTTACCACAGTGTAAACTTTGAAGGCACAGTTTAAAGGGAGATTAAGAAAAAATGAATAAAACACATTTCATATTTGTAGTGCTTTAAGTTGACACATCTCAACAAACAAGTTCCTGTGGTTTAGGGAAGGCCACTGATGCACACATATCAGAACCAACCATGTTGCAAAACTTCCGTGTTCGTTCTAATAATATTACAGCTGATTTGTTTAACTTTTCTAGGTAATGTATCTGGGACACATTACGAGAATATCGTACCCCAATTGAGTAGTAGTATGTATGAAGCAATACAAAAATTCTCAAAGTGAACTCATAAAATGGAACTCTGCATGCCTTTACTAACACAAAGCAGAACAAAATAAAGGTAAAGATGTACTTCAAATGATGAAGATGGAGATTTTAAATAAGAGCAACTATTCAAGAATGGAAAAGTTAAACATAAAAAGACTCAAAGTAGACATTAAAACCAATAGAGCATATAGAGTGATTACATTACACATAATTTATACATGTATATATAAATTAGAAACATAATGCACAAGTCAAAACAGTTCTTTAAAATATAATGGCATATCATGAAATTCATCATGTAATAATACAATGGATCTATTATCCCAGGTCAATTAATAGCAGTTAAGAAGTAGCACAAGGGAAGAGTAGATGAAGTGAAATGCACCAAATTCCTTATGAATAGTATCAGGTTCCAAAATTACTGAGAATTAGAGATGTATAAGTTTAAATATGTAACTTGATACTCTACTATGACCAAAGTGGAATTAAAAAAACAAAATTATAGCTTGAAAATTCCTACAGAATAGAAAGTAAAGACCTTACCGTTGATATAATTGTCGAGTCCTTGTGATCTGAAAAAAAAAAAAAATCACTTTCATATTGCAAAAAAAAAAAAAATTCTCAAATATAGGAAAAAAGGTGTGAAAATGTCAGAGTTCTGTAGTCATTAATACAGTGTCTGTTAAAGAAAATTATTTTAAAAAAAACTTTGGCATGTGAAATGTATATAATATCCATAAGGATAAATTAGTATGTATCTATTTTTAATTTAAAAGAATAAAAGCATGTCCTCTTTTTATATATTCATAAAACATTTAGAAAACATGAAACATAGATTAAGATACAAAACTTCACTAATTTTCAAACAATAGAGATTACACAAAATATCAGATCAAAATTCCATGAAGTTAAAAAAAAATAAGTACATTTCTTTGTATTTTTAAGTTCCACTCTCATTAATTTCTTTGTACCTTTGTTTAGCATTTAGTACACAGATTTCAAAATGCCCCAGTATTAGTTTTTTCCTTCTTCCTTAGTCATAGAACCTCCAATTTTAGTTGGATATTTGGCCAACCAGAATACTCCCTTGCATCCAGGTCTAGACGTGTGACTTCATTCAAGCCACTGAATTAAAGTTAAGTTACACTAGTGTGCACAACTTCTGGTAAATGTCCTTCAAGGGAAGGGATGCATCTTTCTGTATCATTTCCTTCTTCCTACTGGCTGAGCAGTGGATTAGAGCATAACCAGTCTTGGGCTCTGGCGCATCAGCTAAGGATGGCTGAGAACAAGGTAGGTAATCCTGGGAACCTCATGTTACAAAGGCCTTTCATTGCCTTTGAGAGAGCAGTTCCTGATTTGTGATAGAAAAATAAAACCAAAGTGGGTTGTATAGAGGAGTGCATGTTTAATGGAAAGTAGAAGCAAGGAATACAAGCTACTCTTTCCAAAAGCTTCACAGTGAAGCCCGGGAAATATGGGGCCGTCATTTGTGGGAGAGTCAAGGTTGGGAAAGGGTCATACATTTTGGGTGGGGGAAGCAGAACGGAGGAGAATCTCGAATGTTTATAGTCTGAGTCTAAGGAAGAAGTACCTTGAAGAGAGAGAAAAACTGAACAGATCATTGCAAAAGTAAAAAAAAGAGAGAGAGAGAGAGAAAAAAGAAAAAGGGGGTTGAGAGGCAGTAGAATCCAAAGCAAATGGAGAAAATGCTAATCTCCCATTGCAGAAGGGAAGGAGAAGGCAGATATAAACAAACCAGGAAATGCAGGCTATGGGAATTTCAGGTTCAGTAGCCTCAGTTTCTTTCTGAAAATTAAGAAGCAAATTGAGTGTTTAGAATGAGGGAAGAAGGCAAGGTTTGAGTGATCCTTAAAGGATTAGAAAAATAAGCAAACTACAGATAAGAAAGAACATGGTTGAGCATTCCTGAGGTCTCACCTGAGATTAGCCCAAAGAATTCATCATCAGCCAATGAACAAAGCAATATGATTTTCTTCAGCAGTGCTTCAAAGCTTAGAAATTGGAGTCAGTTAGAATGAATCATCAGGCTTTTGCAGAATAGATTATTTGCAGAGCTTATACAGCAGACGATCAAAGGGTTGGTGGAAATGAGTGGGTTGATGACAATGTGGTTGAAATAATAAACCATGAAGTCCAGACAAGTTAGGACATAAATTGAAATAGGGAGGGGTGGAGAGTCTGATTAAACAGAGATCAGGGAGGGAGTCCAGGCTTGGTCTTGTTGACAGTGCGCGTGACGATGTTCGTTGGGTGGCGATGAAAAGAGGGAACTTGGTGGTGCACAGGGGGCATTTTGGAGGTCAGAGTGGAGCAGACAGGTCAAGGGGTGACTACAGATGAAAGAAAGAAGAGAGGAGGGAGAAAGTGGGAAGAGCAGAAAGGGTGAAAGGCCTGTGAGGCTGACTTAGGAAATGTGGCATCCAAATGAAGTTGAAATCATGCAAGATTTTGGAAGAAAAAAGTTTAATAAAGAAAACTGGTCCAGGGACTAACTCCACTTCAGAGGCCGCGGCTGTAAACCAAAAACTAATGGCATGGAGACTTGGAGTCACTGGAAATAAGACAGCAGGCCAACCAGCTACCAAGGCGCTTCTTGTCCATACTTTCAGGAGTTTTTGTAAACGTAAAACCCGCAAGATGTGCACCATGAGCTCCATTAAATAAGTCATTTTTAGAAAAAATTTTGATCACAGTCAGGTCACTGTGAATGAGAGAGGTTGAGTTCTCGCAGTTATTATTATTTCCCCAATAATAATATCATTTTAGTCGTTAGGACAAAACCCTACCAAGACCTCTGTGCTATTGATTTTTTACTTTTTTCTTGTTCCAGTAGAGGGCACTCAAAGCTCAAAGAAATGCCTACCATCATTTTTTACAGCAATGGTGGTTTTATATAATTAAAGCTCATATTTAAATGAAAAAGAAATTCTGATTTAATAAGACTTAATTACCAGTCATGCATGTAAACGTCACTAAAATGAGATGAGATCTTATAAGTGACTAAATGAGGACGTGCTTCCCCAGACACGCTTCTTTCCTTTCTACTCAGCACACACTGACATTAGAAAGGAAATTCTCTTGTCAAAGAAACAAGATGGGCTTCCTAAATGCATGTCTGCCATGGTCCCTGATCTTCAGTTCCAATTTCATTCCCATGTGACTTCTTTGAGAGGTTTTTTTTTTTTTTTAAAAGAAATTTATTTATTTATTTATTTTTAGCTGGGTTGGGTCTTCGTTTCTGTGCGAGGGCTTTCTCTAGTTGCAGCAAGCGGGGGCCACTCTTCATTGCGGTGCGCGGGCCTCTCACTATCGCGGCCTCTCTTGCTGCGGAGCACAGGCTCCAGACACGCAGGCTCAGTAGTTGTGGCTCACGGGCCCAGTTGCTCCACGGCATGTGGGATCTTCCCAGACCAGGGCTCGAACCTGTGTCCCCTGCATTGGCAGGCAGATTCTCAACCACTGCGCCACCAAGGAAGCCCTGAGACGGGTCTTTTAAAGTCTAGAAATAAACTGGTGGGCTACTGGAGAAATATCCTTCCATGGAAAAATCTGGGAAACAGCTAATTGGAGGAACAGGACTTTAAAACTAGAGAAAACTCCTGTTGGCAATTCTCTAGGACGAATCAGTGAGGTCTCTAAGACGGAGGTTGCAGCCACTGTGCACGGCCCACAGAGGTCCTTAGGGAAGTTCCCAGAAGACCCTGTGCTCTAGAGAGTTGTGAAAAAGCAAGTATTGCTAGTACTTGAGGAGAGACTATTTTCCAAGCAGAATATTAACTTTGTGTGGCTTTGGTTGCCAATTTGGCAACATTACAGTGGAAGATGTGAGCAGCGATAACGTAGCTGTCCGCATTTCATCAGACATTCTCCTGGATTCTCCAGCTCTCATCTTTGCCACAAAAAGGCTGCCATGATCCAAATACAGCAGCTTTTCCAAACACAGAGGACCTTTCGGTTTGGCTTTCCACATCTTATGTCGGAGGGAGTGTTATTTGCAGGAGGTGAATGGGAATCACTCCCAGCCTCCTATAACGGTGGTGATGCATCAATATACGTTAGCTTCTTAGGTAGAGCTCAGGCTGCTAAAGGAAAGAGAGAATTCTCTCCAAAAAAGTATTTTTGGCAGAGATGGTGGATCTGGCATTATAAAGGATATGTTATGAGTTTGCAACTTATTTATAACATATTTTAAAGCACTTGTTTCTAGACTCTGAAGCTTTACTATTTAAACAACTCCCCTTATCTGCCCCCATTCTCACCAGACACACAGCCCTCCCAGCACTCATAAACTCAGTCCTGTCTCCTTTGGAGTACCTTCGTGCTGGGCGTCTTCAGTTGTATTATAAATGCGTTAATTCCCTTATGCTCAGGATGCAAATGCTAGTGGGGCAAGGGTCTGTGAACCTATGCAAAGTGGAATTTTTTAAAAAACACTTTTCCTTTTTTCTAATACCATGACAGTACAAGATAATGGATTTAGAATGTAAGACCCGGAGGGTGTGCAAACATCAATAATGAAAATCAAACAACTTTTAAGATCGTGGGGTTAAGTATAGAATATATATTTATGGCTTGGTTGTAACTGTTGGGCATGTCTAGCCTTGCCATATATAGGTGACAGATCAGGAGGCAGCTGTCTCACTCTTTATTCTTTTTCTCAGTTTTCTGACATTGGCTTGATTCATAGTGGTAGGCAGTAAATTCTGAGGTTGAGTCTAGTTTCTTTTTTTAAATTTTATTTATTTATTTTAATTTTTGGCTGTGTTGGGTCTTCGTTGCGGTGCACGGGCTTCTCGTTGTGGTGGCTTCTCTTGTTGTGGAGTATGGGCTCTAGGCATGTGAGCTTCAGTAGTTGTGGCGCGTGGGCTCAGTAGTTGTGGCTTGCAGGCTCTAAAGCGCAGGGTCAGTAGTTGTGGTGCATGGACTTAGTTGCTCCACGGCATGTGGGATCTTCCTGCATCAGGGCTTGAATCCATGTCCCCTGCATTGGCAGGTGGATTCTTAACCACTGCAGCACCAGGAAAGTCCCTGAGTCTAGTTTCTAACCCTCTGGCTAAAGATTTTCCATTCCCTGGTTAGGCAAGCTAAATATCTTATTTGAAATGACATCAAAATCATAATAAGAAAATCATTCAAATGAAATTGAATGCCAGTGGATTTAATTTAACAAGCAACTCCCTATATGACAGCATGGTAGAGTGGAAAACACATAGTCCCGTGAGCAAATCTGGCTTCTATAACTAAGGCAAGCCACATCTTCTCTGTGAGTCTGAGTTACTCTTTCTCCACCCCAAACAATCTCAAGATTCTGTGCCTCTAGGGATGATTGTTGTATCACTTAGGACACATTCAGCTGCAAGTAACAAATGACCGAGCTAAAAGTGACTTAACAAATAACGAAGTGTATGATCTTACTTCACAGGAAGTCTGGGCACTGGGTAATCCCAGGGAAGTTCATTCAGTAGCTCAATGATGTCAGCTCTCTTGCAATAATCTGGGATTTTTCTTCTTCAAGGTCACAAGTTGACTGCACCCAGTATCACATCTGAGTGACATTCAGAGATAGGAAAATAGGTATCTTTCATATTTCCATTTTCTTAAGGGCAAAGAAAACTTTTCCAGAAGTTCCAGACTTTACTTACTGGCCAGAATTGTGCACTGGGTCCATCCTTTGGTGAATCAGTGGTCCAGGAAACAGAATAACCCTAGTTAGCTTGGATCAGTCAGCACTGACCCCATGCAGCAGGAGGAAGTCTCAGCCTGTCCTGGAATACAGGGTGAACGTGAACAAAAATCAGGGTTCAGTGGGATAAAGGCGATGGTGACGGGTCTTGTGTAGGTGATGGGCAGTGTCTGTGGATTCCTCTCAAGCTCTGTTTGCATGTAACCGTGTACACAAGATTCACTCGCCTGTATGTTTCAGAGTAACCTGAAAGCACAGTAAATACCCCAAACGACAGATCGTCCTATCCAACTAAATACAATTCCATGAGCTACTACACAGTTTGAAAACCCTTCTCTTTGAACATATTTGGAGTTTGTTCAAAGTACTTAGGAACATATATTACATTTCTCAAGCAGGATCTCCTAAACCTACTGAGTTTAATTGAATCCTTGTAACTAATGACTGAAAACACATGGCACTCCGTGACATAGATTATGGGGGAAAGCTGCTTCCTCATTACTGCCCAAACCTTACTACATGGTGATGGTTGGGGAGGGGAGAAGAGTGCAGTGTTGCTTCTAGAACCCATCATGGTCAAATCGTAAAGTTCACACAATCAGTTTTTACTGCTCTTGGTGTTGGATAATTTCCTTCCAGAAAGATCCAGAAGATTCCCTTCACCAGGGGTTTCCCACTCTTTCCATTTCAGGGAGCCTCTTCAGTTTAAGAGGGTTTTGTTCATGACCGACACGATGGTCTGTCTTCGCTTCTCTTCATGTGGATGATAACACAGATGAAACCAGGGATCACTTATGATGAGGACAAATGTCAGGAGGCTGCCACCCTTTATTTTCATCACTGCCACTCTCCAAACCCCAATAAATTGATGGTGTAAATGATATGGAAGACCATTTTTACCTCTGGCTTTACTCTATTGTCTGAAACTTTCCTGTTCCTGGGCATGGAGGGGAAATGGGGATTTTCTGCTGGAGTGGGGCTGGATTTCCTTCTCGTCCAAGTCCAACTGAGATGGAGGTGCAATGTGAAGTTCTAGGAGATAGTCACGGTACAAGAGCAACTGTACTCATAAATTATTTGAGCGGAGGCCCCAAATTCTAGAAGGAGAATCAGGATGTTCTCAGCAGTCAGAGGATCAGGGTAGAGGTGGATGTCTGTTGAGAAATGGATCCAAAAATTCATAGCCAGGATATTATGAGCAAGAGAAAGCCCACCAGGATCTAAGAGCACAGGTAGAGAGGAGGGGACCCAGCAACTGATGCTCATGCAGGTGAGTCAGCCTGGCTTAACCAGGAGAAGTTTGGATAACAAGAGTCTTCCAGATCATTTACACCATCTATTTATTGGGGTTTTGAGAATGGCAGTGATGAAAATAAGAATGCATTTCAATAAAAAAAAATTTTAGAGGGGTTGCTTTGGGATCCAAAACTATTTACTCTCAGGGTAATCTGAGGCTCTGTCAACTCCTTTTTTTTCTCATATTTTAACCTCATCTTACTCAAGATTCTTTCTAGATTTGGGGATAATTACTCCACAGGCAGTTAAATTATGTCTTCAGGAATAATGAGTTGATGTGGAATTTCTTGTGTTTGCCTACCTATTATTGCTATAGGTTTAGGTGCATATGTCTTGTAGAACATCACAAAGAAACAGTCTGAAGACACTATACATATTTTGAGTTCAGATTACAAATGTAGTCTATAGATTCACATCATATAGAGTGATTAAGCTGTATTTGCTTATATGTACCAGTATCGAAAAGAGTCAGAAGAGTTTTCAAGGGAGATACACACACACACATACACACAGAGTTTAGGTTGGTTTGTGGCTTCAAGTAATAGAACACTTGATTAATAGTGACTTAACCAAATAGAGACTTGTATTTTTCAGTTAACACTTCTCGAGACAGACAGTCCAAGCACTATTTTTTTATCTTTTAGTCTGCCATTCTCAGCATGATGGCTCATTGCCTCAATGTCAAAAGATGGCTGCTCTGGTTCAAACCATCTCTTCTGTGTTTGAGGCATGAGGTAAAGGAAATTGCTGGCACCATCTATCCTTTTATCAGGAAAGGACAGGTTTCATTGACCAGAACAAAGTCACATGGACATTGCTAGCTGCAAAGAAAGCTGGGAAAGTGTGTATATTATTTTTCAGACTTAATGTAGGAGGTGGCTAAGGGAGAATGGGGTTAGGAAGGGACTTGGAATAAACCAGCTGACTATGACTGCCACACCTTGCTACAATAAAGGTCCCACACAGGGAAGCTATTGAGTTCTAAAGGCAAGTTTTTATTTAAACAAAACTTTGTCTGGCATGCTGTAACAGCCCTGAAAAAGAGGAGAAACTTAGAATTTCACAGACTGAATTTAGAAACAGTCTGAGAGCTGATGACTGTGAATGTGCAAACCAGTTTTTAAAGTCTAATTTACTTACTTATTTGACTTCTTATTTTTCTATACCTATACCTATCTCTTCATAAAAGAAGTTCAGGAATCTTATAAAAATACAGAAATTATTACAAAGTAATGCAAGTGAAAAATGGAGCAAAGGAATAAGAAGGAGAACAAATTGGAAGCAAGAATTTGACTAAAAATGCAGTCCTGGTGGAGGTCAACATACACTATGGGTGAACCCAAAATTTGCCTTTAATCTCTCTATCAGAAAGGAAAATCATGGCAGTTGATACATAGTTCACAGGGCACAGAAGGTAAAAACAAACAAATGTTTGGAGGAAGAACTGAAAATAGGGTCCTCAAGCCAACTACTTCATTTACTTGCTTAATTTCTCTTCCTTGTTGTTTGCCCTATGTTTCCTCTAAAAGAGACTCTGTGGCGTTTTCTTCACCTGTAGTGGGCATGAACTCTTGCTGGGGTCTGGAGTAAAATAAGTGCAGAGAGTAAGCATCCATCCAAGGGTGAGCTTCTCCCTCTGAAGTAATTGCAGCCATTTCTTGGGACTGAGGTCTTCACAACTGGTTGGAAACATGGAGTGTTTTTTCAGTGCTTCCTTCATTTAGGGACATTTTATTGTTATTGTTGTTATGCACTTGATAAACAATTTTGCTTTATTTTCTTTCTTAGGAGAAAGGAGACAGATTTACTTTTTTGAGAACTTACACAGTGTCAAGTACTGTAGCTCATTCAATCTTCCTGCTGCCTTGGAAGTAGTCTCTTATGGCAGATGGAGAGGCTGAGGTTTAACAAAGTGAAATTATGTGCTCATGGTTAGACCTCATCAATGACAGAGATAGGATTCGAGCTTGGATTTGACTCTAAAGCCTAGGTTCGCCCATTGGACCACTTTAAAGGAACTGCATTTGTTCATAAAATCAAGGTCCACTGTCAGAGTTGGACATCTGAGGTTATGTCATTTACCCTAATTCTCTGCCCCACAACCAACTTCTCTGAAGGCTGTTCTAGGAAGATTCCTGGACTCGGAATCGGAAGGCTTGCTTACTACTTCCTGATCTTTTACTTGATAGCTAGGGTAATTCACTGAAGCCTCCCAAAGCCTGGTTTACTTATTTGTGGAGTGAGGATGATGCTAGGACCCCACTCACTTCCTGGCAGTGGTGGTGAGAGGGGAGGGATTGGTGTAAAACGCACCCTAGATCCTCTGTGTTGTGCACGTTTTGGAAAAATTCTAAGCTTTAATCACATTCAGTGCATTATTTTTTATTTATTACTGTGATCTCAAGATTTTCAAGGATAAATCATACCACATGGGGAATATAGCCAGTTTTTTACAATAACTATATATGGGGTATAACCTTGAAAACTGTGAATTACTATATTGTACACCTATGATTTATATAATATTACTGTAGATAGGCTATACTTCAATAAAAAATAAAATAAAATAAAAATTCTTTTCACAAATTCTATTAAAAGATATTCTCTCATTTTGTTGAATTTTGCCTTTCTTTGATGATTAATTGGATTAAATAGTTTTTCATAAGTAAAGAAAAAAAGAGATTTGTTATAGAGAAAATCTTACTTATCCTTTAGTTTTCCGGCTTCAGGTAACTTTTTAGGAAGGTCTGACCTTTCTGTCTAGGAAAACACTGACTTTGTGAACACACATCAGCTCTTGTTGTGTGAGAGGGGAGTTTGCCTGCTTTATTTGAAGCTCTGTTCCCTGCACCCACTACACTGGTTAATGGGTATCAACAGGGATTTGATGAATTTTAATGTCAAGGATACTGTCCTGTTGAGGAGTTACTTAGAAAATTCCTAAAAAGTGAAAGAGTGAATTTCTCTTACCCTATATCACCTGTCACTGGGGTCGTTCCTTTGGAAAGGGAAGGCTTTTCAGGTCATGCCAAAGGTAAATGGTTTTTGACTCAGACATCTCGCAAGGCTGATCCTATTCAGCTGTAAGAGGAAGAACTCATGCTGGAGAAGTAAGCACAGGAACTGCTAGATAATAGATCCTAATTGACATTTTAGTGCCCCCTTAAAACATGAATTGCCTGTGTGCTGCATTTATTCACACATAAGCACATGGGCACTCATGCCCCTCTACATGGGCTCACGTGCATGAACATGTACCACTGCACCGGGCACCTCTGAAGAGCCTTCTCTGGGCAGAAGGGTGACTTGGGAAAGCCAGCCCATTCTCCTGTAGACCCCTTTGTTACTAGCAGCGAAGTCAGCCAACATGTAACCACAGAGTCAGGAAGTCTGGATCCAACCCTCTGGATTCCCAGTCTTCTGTCTCAGCATAATTCCCAAAATTTAGAAAAAAAAAAATTAGTGGAAAACAATTTTTTTCTCATAATGAATGGATGCAAACCAAACTCAGCTTATACCTAGAATCCAGGATCATGTTCTTCAACTTGGTTACCTGGAAACAAGGCATTTGAAGCAGGGTCCTCCCAGCATGACTGCCTAACCACCAACACAGTTCGGGTACATGTACAAGACAAGAAACACAGAATATGGAAACATTCAAGGGAGATGGTAGGAAAAATTTCTTTTGACTGTGCAGCCAGTCAAGCAATGGAATAAATTACTTGGGGAAACATTTGTGGCTCCCTAAATAGAGGCGTTCAGGAGAAAAGGGAGGTGGAACACACACCCCCATTGTCACTATTAAGCAGCATTTATTGAGTGTGGACAGGGTATAAGGTAGCTTTCCAAATGTGGAGGCACCCCCAGTTTCTGTGGTAGGTCTGGAGAAGAGCTGCATTTTGGGCAGCTCTGGGCTGCGGTGGAGCCCATGACTCATGAAGACCCTGCTGGCCAAATGTGCAGCTCTGTGGCAAGCTGACAAACTCTGAGATGCCTCCTGCTCAGAAAACCATGTCTCAGGCTGGCTATGAACACAGAAACATCAATTACTATCGTGATCATTAGTGGCAACTCTAACAATTAGTACGCTTAGAATTCTACGTGTCATTTGACTTGTTACCATGTTTTAAAACATTACTAATCCGACAAATCTTTGTCTTTATTTGATAGGGAAAATTATGATTGGGAATAGCACCCAAGTCGTGACATCAACCGCCTCTTTTAGAATAGAAACAGGCTGGTTAACAGAAAATGGCATGAATACAGGGAATCTGCTTTTCCTTAGAACCACTTCACTGATGGAAAATAGAGACATAGTTGAATTGATTCATTGTTTCACTGAAAAAAACATGCTCCTGATTCACTTTTTGGTTACCTTCAATACCAACAGACAACCAAACTGAAAATTTGGGGACCTGTTTCATTAACTCTGATTTCACTGGGGCCTGATTGGCCAAACTGTGCATTGATCCATGAAATAAAGAAGCACTTTTCATTGTATAGAAGAAAGAAAAACATTTATTCCTCCCCAGCATTTGATTCCTGGCTAGTCAACTTAGCATCCCCACTTTCACTGCATAGGTAGGGCTTTCCAACAGGGCTAAAACATTGCTCTTTTCCCTTCTTTCCTCTACTTTTCTGTCCCTTTCACCTTTCTGCATCAATCTTGGGACTGTCACTTCCAGAGAACAAAGGGACAGATACTGACACATTGAATCCTGGAAATATCACCCCCTTGGTAAAGCTCTCCTGGTTAGAAGTGGAAGTAACTCTTCAAGGGTGTTTTGGGAATCATAGGTTTTCATATATGCCATTGGTACAGAATATCACAGAATCAGTCCTCTTAAGAAGAACACTTGCCAGTTTCTAAGAATCACTACAAACTTTCCTTCCAGGGTACTTCACCACATCACAGAAGTCAGAGAACAGAGCCAAAGAATCCACACACTCTGTCTGATTGCAAACATCAAATGTGATAGCTCTCTTTGCAATGGAAGAGGAAAAGGAAAAAAGAAAATACCAACATAAGAACTATGCAGTTGAAAAAAAGAAAAGTGCCCATGATATATAACATTCAATGGAAAAGTATTCTTCCTACAACTATTTACTAACAGAAGAACATTTTAGAAATCTGGCATTCTAAAGCAGTCTAAGAAAAAGTAACCTGGAAAGAGAAGGCGACGTGACAAAAGGCAATAGATTAACTTACAAAGAACTTACAAAGTCTCTGTACTAGAGACTATACAGAACACGATCCATATTAAATAAACTTTAACACTGATGTGAGTGACACACTACAGTAGCTCTTCCAGAAAGAAGAAACATACCAAGAGATGAACACTGAGAGAAGAAAGGTATGTGGCTCATAAGATGAAAAGCCAAGCTAAGAATTAAAGATGTCTCTGGAGAGGAAACCAGACAAATTATAAGAAAACGTTCTTGAGCTAAAAGAAACACCAGAGTATGCAGGTTGAAAAGCTCTAAACAGGCTTCAGGAAATATTAATAAAAGAATCATCTATCATTGCATCATGATGAGTTTTTGAGATATAAAGATAAAGAAAAACAAAATAGAACAGAGCTTATAAACATCCATGAAAATCAAGAAGATAGGAAAAATCTAACCTTGAGAACAACAAAAAAATCAAGTGGGCTTCAAACCTCTCCGGTAGCAAATAGAAGGCTATGAAGTAAGAACATCAGTAGAGTGTTAAGATTAAGAGATTAGTGCCAGAGAATCTGATTCAATCAAGTTTTTATTCACACATGACAACCCAGAAAGACATTCTCTGATATGTGCTATGGTATGACTTATAGGTACAATTATAGGTACATAATTATGGTGCATAGGTACAATTATGGTGCAATTATGAATGAAGGCTGGTGATGAGTATATGTAAAACATATTGTTTTAAAAGTGATTGAAATAGCTTTTTAAGACATTTACTTAAATTCCCACAAAACCCTGGGAAACAAGAATTTGATGAGATTTACGGCCTCTATATTTAGAGAAACTAGGATCTAGCTAGATTAAGTAATGCCAATTAGAATCTCACTAATACAAATGTCATCAGGATTCCTATTTTCTGATTCTTGATGCAGAGGGTACTAGTAATCAGAGTAGCATTACCTCTTTCTATTTTTGATTTAATTTTAGGAAGTTTCTGTAATAAAAACAAGAGAAAAAAGAAAATTGGCTTGAAAGGTTGACCATGCTTAAAATATGGTCCTCTTCTCTTTCCCAGGTTTAGGTTAGTGCCTATGTTTCATTAGATGCTTTCTTTAGATTCCAGTAACAATCTTGTCAACTACAAGAAGGAAACTCCTTCAACAATGATGGGTTCTTATTTTTAGGTCCTAAGTATGTGCCAGGCACTGTTCTGGGCACTAGGGTTTAAGAAACAGAGAGCTAAACCAAACAAAACCACATGTTCATGTCTCTGACCGTCAAGAGTTAGAGGAGAGGCTTTTTGGAGAAACAGACCTGCCTAGACTACAGCCAAGGCACCCATTCCAGTCTGGTAATTAACATGCCAGCTGTGATCATTAACATAGTTCAACTTGAATATGAGGGTGTAACCCAGGATCACGAGGAATGAGGAAAACCAAAGGTATGAAAGATGAACAAACAGAAAAACTGCTGATGGAGAATACAAATTATTCAGGGCACAGAACAGAAAGTGTCTTTTCTAAGGGCGCTTTTAAAAAGTGTCCTTAGGACTATTTTAATAGAAATTAAACCCAAAAACATAAAGGAAGCAGAGACAATACAAAAGCGTTTACAAATTAAAAATATAAGTTAAACAAAAGTAAAGGAAGGGCTGGAAGATGAAGTTGAAGAAATCTCTAAGAACACAGAGCAAAGATATGGAAAATATGAAAGAAAAAAGAAAGAAGGAAACAATAGGAGCATTCACCCAAAAGATCCAACATCGGATTAATTAACAGTCATGGGCTGTGGTGGCACCATTTGCTTCTATTGTGGTGGTAGTGGATGTTATTGTTTATGTATTAATAAAAAAAATAGCTAACATTTGTTGAGGGTTTTCATTGTGCTGGACCCTGGGCTAAGGTCCTAACACACAATGTCTTGTTTCATTATCCTACCAATTTTTTAATGGAACAGTGAGGCTAGAACAGAGAAGCATTTAGAAGGTAAATTATTATGATGAGGTTATTGATTATATTTAGTTGCGGGGAAGAGAAAATAGTCAAGGGGTAACTCTTGGGTGATTGGATGGCAACAACTGAGATCAGAAATGCAAAAGTAGGAACTGGTGTTGAGGACCAAGTAGATGTGTTCAATTTTAACACGTTGAGTTGAAGGCACCTAAAGGATATCCAAATGGGTATGATCTCTAGATGGTTGACTATGTGAGTCTGAGGTTCAGAGAGAGATTTAGGAATCACTTACATAACAGTTAAAACCAGAGTGGATGCAATAACTCAAAGAGAGTCTGAGTGTAGACAGAGAAGAGCCAAAGGTCAAGGAGAAGGGAGCCCAAGAGAGAGACTAGGAAGGAACATTTAGTGAATAGGGATCCTAGGACTAGAGTGTCAAATAACCATGGGATTAGAGAGGTCTGGGGAGGGAGTGTCCAAGGACAGAAACATATGCACAGAAATTTTTGATGTAGAGGATTATTGGTAGGTAGTATTTGTCAGAACAGTTTTGATGGCATTCTGGGAACAAACCAGATCAGAGCTGAAGAATGAATAAGAAATAAGTTCATCAAGTTCTTTATCTTCTTCATGTGTGAATAAGGTCTATGGCAGCAGGTATTGTAGGACTAAGAGATAATGTCTGTAGAGTATTTAGCAAAGTGCCTGGCACATAGTACATGCTCAACAAACGCAGAAGATATGCATATATACATATATATATATTAATTTTTTAACCAGTGTGTTATAGTGATTGAGTGCATGAGTTTGGGATCTGGATAGACATGGGTTTATAGTCTACTCTGCCACTGTACAGTTGTGTAAACTTGGACCAGTCACTTTGTTTCTGTGGATGTCCTTTCTTTCACCTATAACAAGGGGGATGGAGAAGCATCTACCTTCTAAAATGATTTCTAGGTATTATCTATCACATTTTTCCTTTTAGTAGTGATACATTAATTTCTGAATATTTGTATTCTGTCGTCAGGGTGAACTCTCCTATTAGTATGTGAATTGATATAATTAGGGTTTGTCTGGTTATATAAGCATGGATACAGTTTGGTTTAACATTGGTATGGGTTAGTTCTTCCTATCCTTCTCTTTTCCCCACATGAAAGATAGAAAGCCAGGTCTTTTGTACATCTTTGCTCTGGGTACTTCTGCAGGGCAGACACTTCCTAAATTTGGAAAAGGCAGTGATGAGTATCCAGAATAGGAAGGGAAGAGAGGACATGGCAAAGGGCAGAGTAAGAGAGGTGGGTGGAGGCCGGCATTCACATTGCAGGACCAGTGGAGACTCACAGGAGGCTGGGTGGTGCACTGAGAGAGAGCAGCAAAGTCTCAGTCCTTCTGGGACCTTGTGGCCCAGATACTGGTATCTCAGCACTAGCCAGTGGGGACCTAAGGGCTCTTTCCTTTGGCTAAGGAAATAGAGAAAGTCTATATGTAGTGGACTCCAGAGAAGCAGGGCCTGAGGAGGGAGCAGCCGGTCAAGGACTATGTCAGGGCTACTATAGGAGAAGGGACCAACAAGGCAGGAGCAGTGGCCGGAAGAGGGCTGTGGCCCATACCGTGATAACTGCAGATGGAAGGACTCAAAGATGACCTGAAAGCTCCCACAAGGGAATGAGTCAGGGTTAAATATCTGCCAAGCCCAGAGTGCATGAGGCCAGTTTAGTTTTCTCTCACTAAGTTTTATTAGTGGTGGTACAGGCTCATCTCTAGAGATAGGGGGTGGAGGACTTGCCATAGGTGAGAAAAGAAAATAAGGAATAGTGTAACGGATGTGGGGGATGAAGAAGGGTAAAATACAGTAAGAAAGCAGTAAAAAAGATAAAGGCTGCACACTGTGTAGCATCTTTCTAACCCAGTTAATTCCAAAGCCAGGGAACAAACGGAAACCTAAGGGACATTCATCAAACAGAAAGGGATGTGCTTCCAGCTGAGCAGAATGGGCCCTGGCCTCAGGGTCACATTGACAGCTCCTGCCCATAGCTCCAGAAACCATCAGCACCCAGTGCTCCAACTAAATGTCTAAGACTAAGATTGAGATAGTGTTCAGGGAAGTAGAGAGGAGGATAAGTGAAAATTCACCTACTGTTTTGTGAGGAACCATGAAAGCCACGAAAGAGCCGAAGCACTCTTGAAAGAAGAACAAAGGTGGAGGCATCCCACTTCCTGATATCAAGCTATATTGCAAAGCTATAGTAATCAAAACAGTATGCTATTGGCATAAAAACAAACACATAGATCAACGGAACAGAATAGAGAGCCCAGAAATAAACCCACACATATATGGTCAATTAATTTACAACAAAGGAGCCAAAAATATACAATAGGGCAAGGACAGTTTCTTCAATAAATGATGTTGGGAAAACTGGACAGTCACATGCAAAAGAATGAAACCAGACCCCTATCTTACACTATATACAAAAATAAATCCAAAATGGGTTAAAGACTTGAACATAAGACTTGAAACCGTAAAACTCTGAGAAGAAAACATAGGTGGTAAGCTCCTTGACATCGTTCTTGGCAATGATTTCTTGGTATGACACCAAAAGTAAAGGCAACATAAGCAAAAATAAACAAGTAGGACTACATCAAACTAAAAAGCTTCTGCACAGCAAAGGAAGCAGTCAACAAAATGAAAAAGCAACCTATAACATGGGAGAAAATATTTGCAAATTATATATCTGATAAGGGGTTAATATCCAAAATATTTAAAGAACCCATACAACTCAATAACAACAATAAAAATCTGATTTAACATGGGCAGAAGAACTGAATAGATATTTTTCCAAAGAAGACATACAAATGGCCAACAGGTTCATGAAAAGGTACTCAATGTCACTAATCATCAGGGAAATGCAAATCAAAACCACAATGAGATATTACCTCACACCTGTTAGAGTGTCTGTCATCAAACACAAAAACAAAAAAACAAGACATAACAAGCGTTGATGAGGACGTGGAGAAAAGGGAATCCTTGTGTACTGTCGGTGGGAATGTACAGCCACTATGGAATACAGTATGGAGGTTCCTCAAAAAATTAAAAATAAAATTACCATATGATCCAGAAATTCCACTTCTGGAATTTATATATACAAAGGAAACAAAATCACTATCTCAAAAAGATACACGCACCCCATGTTCATTGAAGCATTATTCACAATAGCCAAGACATGGAAACAACTTAAGTGTCTACTAACAGATGAATGGGTAAAGCCAATGTGGTATATATAAACAATGTAAAATTATTTTGCCGTAAAAAAAGGAAATTCTGCCATTTGCAACATATGGATGCCCTTGAGGACAACATGTTAAATGAAATAAGGCAGAGAAAGATAAATATTGTATGATCTCACTTATCTGTAAAATCCAAAAAATCACCCAAACTCATAGATACAGAGAGGAGATTGGTGGCTGCCAGAGGCGGGGTTGGGGATGGGTGAAATGAGTGAAGGGGGTCAAAAGGCACAAACTTCTGGTTATAAGATAAATAAGTTCTGGGGATGTAATATACAGCATGAAAATAAAAATAAAGTTAAAAGAACAACATTAAGTTGGATAAAGATATGAATGGAATAGAAAGCTCAGCAACAGATCACTGGAATTAAGTATAATGTTCATATCTGTACACGTTCAGTACGTGATAAAAATGGCATTCCAAAAGGGCAAATGAATAAATGATACTGGTGAACGCTTTGGAAAAGAAATTTTAAGTTCTAGCTCTTCCTTCTATGTATGCCAAAATATATTCCAGATATTCTGGATTAAAGAATAAAATGCAAAACAAAATTTAGAGAAAAGTGTAGATAAATATCTATTTGATTTTCTGATGGAGAAGAAGCATCACCAAAAAGTAGAAGATTCCTAGATTAGTCTATGTAAAAATGCAAATTCTTTTTCGGTCAGAACACTATACAAAAAATTAAACAGCAAAGAACAAACAGGGAAAAATTAAAACAATGGGTTTAAGACAATGGGTTAGAGTCCTTAATATTGAGTTCTCATGAATACTAAAAATATTTTAAATACATACATATATATAAATTTAATACAATTAATTTTATTTAAAATATAAAACTATTGATATATGAGTTCTTATAGATAAAAAATATAAACAATAGGCAAAGGACATGAACAGCTACTTACTCGAAAGAAAATTGTGAGAATAGACAATAAAATGTTTTATTTTAACTAATAATTTAAAAAATTCAAGTTAAAACAAACCATATACCATATCTGGGCTGGGGGGAAAGACTACAGTAACCTCCAGGCTAGATCATGGGGCAAGAGCTATGCCCTTACACTACTGGTTGTAAATAAGTAAAACCCTTCAGGGGAGAAATTTGGCCATATATATGACGATCTGAAATACATCTGTACTCTTAGATCCAATAACTGAACTTCTAGGAATTTATCCGAAGGAAATAATCAGAGACGCATTCAAAAATGTAAAAATATGTCTGTAATACTATTTATAATTGCAAAATTTTGTAAATGACTTCAATGAACAATAATAGTAGACTGGTTTAAAAATAAAGACACATCTCTGTGCTAGATTATTCCCCAGTCATTAATATTTTTCAAGGACTAATTGGACCATTGAAAATAACAAATGAAAAACATCATTGTGCAAAATTATATTTACAATATATATTTACAATCTGATCTCAATTTTATCTTACACATATTCATGTGCATACTCTTGTGTTTATATATGTATATATGATATATACATATATAAACATATACATGAGTATGTGTAATCATATAGATATAGATATATAGGTATGTATGTATATATAGCAACATTTTAATAATGGTTATTTCTGGTAGGGATGATTATATGTGATTTACATCTCTTAGATTCATCTATCTTTTCCACATTTTATGCAAAGAATCTGTGTTACTTTTAAAATCAGGACCAATGCTATTCAAAAAGCACCAGTTTTGGTATTGGGTTCCCCTTATTGGTACCTTCATGAGCTTTCTTTCTGTCCTGATGCACCAGAAGAGGGCGCCTCAGCCTCTTCCCACTTGCACAACAGCTGCATCACCTGGTAGGTCAGGGATGCTCCAGATTCTAACTTGAGGGGTCTCACTTTCCCTGGAGGTCACATTCCTTTTCTGGGTCTCCCAGAAATTTGTATAGAAGAAGGAGATGTTGATTTGAATGCCCCCTGGTTTGTTACAAACATGACCCAGTGTTGATGACTTGTGCTTGTCACCCCTTTGCCCTAGTTCCACCGTGGCAGCTGCTAGAAATCAGGAGCCCCTCCTCACTAGGAGAAGATGGAGGCAAAGCACGACTCTATTCCATGGCTTTGCCTTCCCGGCCACAAACAGATCCGTGGAAGTGGCCACATTCACACCTACAACCTAATAGACTTAACTCAGTACCTGACCCCTCCTTTCCTTCTTGAAAAGGACCTGCTATTCTTCATGGTATCAGTTAGGGGGCAGCAGATATCCTGGCATATGTGGTCTGGCAGTTCCTTCCTGCAACAGCTGATGGTCTTTGGGAGCCAAACCTCTCATCTATTAGAGTGCTTATAATTCAACACTGAGCAAAGGTGAACCCAAGTAATAAAGTACCCAAGTAATAAAGTGTACTTACTGCACTCCGCTTCATCGAGTCAGTTTCATCACTATCTAAATATTACAGAGCCCCAGCCTTCTCTTTTGGTCTATCATTCTGCCTGTCACACACACCTAAGTCAGCTTTATTTTGACTCCTTAAAATACCCTCATTGGGCTTCCCTGGTGGCGCAGTGGTTGAGAGCCCGCCTGCCGATGCAGGGGACACGGGTTCATGCCCCAGTCCAGGAGGATCCCACATGCCGCGTGGAGCGGCTGGGCCCGTGAGCCATGGCCACTGAGCCTGCGCGTCCGGAGCCTGTGCTCCACAACGGGAGAGGCCACAACAGTGAGAGGCCCGCCTACTGAAAAAAAAAAAAAAAAAAAACCCTCAGGATGGGACTGCAAGTAAAGGGAGGAGTGGAGACATTTATAAAATGCTTCTGCAAGGGCCCAAGTTTAAGAGGATGAAGTATAACGCGGCCCTGATAAAAACTTTTTTTTTCTGATGCATACACATCATGGAGATGCTCCTTTTTAACTTACGCAGAGACAGCGGGCACCACTTCCCAGCTTGACAAGTTTGTCTGTTCAAAACGTTTTAAAGAAACCACAGTATCTTGAGCCTGAGGTCTTGAGCATCTTCAAACCAATGTCTCCTTTTGACTTTAGTCACGTGTCTTTTTCAGTTGTCAGAAGTTCCTTATCGGACAAATAAGACGTGGGGAAACCGGGCCACAGAGAGGCGGACTGACTAGTAATCGTCAAGCCAGTGATATGGCCCAAACGTGCAGTCGGGGCTCACCTGGACCAGTCTACCCACTGCCTTCTCATAGCACATGTGCCCATTTTTCCAGTGGTCTACACGGCAGGATCCAGAAAGGTCAGTTCAGTCAGCAAAGCCTCTTAGAGAAAGGAGAAGTAACACTACTTAGTAGCACCTACTCTCTGCCGGGCACGTTCTCCATGCCTTGCAGGCATTAACTCACTGATTCCTCACAAGAATCCTATGAAGGAGATACTAGTACTACCAGCATTCATTGAGAACTGAGCTAGCGAGAGGTAACTTGTCTAGCATCCCGCGGCTCGAAAGTGTCGAAGGCTGAATTTGAACCCAGTCTGTCTAGCTGCAGGGCCCACACACTTAACCACCACCTTTGAGCGCAGCTTCCAATGGTGCTTTTCACATTTCAGATCCTTGGGGCGCAGAGCCTATGCCCTTGGTTACCATGAGGCCGTGGGGAGCTGCATCCACCCAGATCCTTCTGGTCCTCTTCAGGATGAGCTGTCCTCTGCTGTCAGAGGCTGGAATAAGCCAAGAGTTATTGGGATGCTGTGGTTCTAGAGACCACCCTCATCTGCATCTTAAGACCAGGAAGAGGTGTTTTGAACAGGACCTTCCTCCTTGGGACAAGGACCCTGGGTGAGATCTGGCCTCTCTGTGCCTCCATCTGAGAGCTTAGCTTTTCTATGGGAGTTTGGATTTGAAGGTTAGGGATGATAGCTCAGAGGAGGAACGTGTGAAATGGTAATCACTTTCACATGACACTTGAGAGATGTTATAATAAAGCTGAGTAAATTGGAACATGAGTTAGCCGGCCCTTTGCCTAATGATGTCACCCACTTTCTGCTTCCTCCAGCCTATGATTAATAAAAGGGGGATTATTACAGTAACTCACTCCTAGTGGGCAGTAGTGACTTCAGCACCAGCTGAGCAAACTGACTACATTTAGTCGTGCGTGTGCATGTGGGCATTTTTTTTTCCCTGTGACTAACATGAAACTAACAGCATCTAATAAAACAAAAGCTCCTTGAAAGTTGGGGAACTTACTGGGTGAACTCTTTTCTACAGGGAGCACCATTTTATTTATCCTCATTTTATACTCAAAGGATGCAAAAGTACAGGATTGGCTTCGTGTTCCCATTCATTAAGTGATCACAAAATCACCCCTGGCCTGTTGGGAGAGAGGTGTTCTGAAGCCTTTTTCCTTCCTTTTCCTTCCTTTCCTACAATGGCTCTTCCTTCCTCTATCATTCGATATCGTCTTTAAAGAGGAACTCGATGAATATCAAAAAAAAGGGACAGTGGCCATAAGTTAAATTTTGAAAGTTTAAGGCTAGTTGTAGACTCCAGAGATTTCAGTGAAACTCTCCAAACGCTGTGCTTAATTATAGTTTGCTTTTCCAAGCTGATAAAGACTAACAGAAGTCCTGCCTGCCAAGGCACCTTGCAAACTTGACCTTCCTAAAATTAGAGTGGGGCACCTGTAAATATTTACTAACCAAGCCAAGGCACTGCCAGAGCACACTGCCAGTTTCTATGAAAGAACACTGTGCCCAGAACAAGGGCATTCCCATCCTGCAGGCCTGGATGGGCCTTGGAGGTGCTCTGATAGAGTGGCAGAACCTTTGGACTCTTTCTATTAGCACACGAGGGAGGCAGCAATTCACTGATAAAAAGAAATACACACAGGACTGCCCCCCAGCCTTTTCTGTGTCTTCCCTCCAAAGCTACAACTTGGGAGCAAGTTGTGGGGCATCTTTGTGGAGAGACGACACTGGATTAGGATCAAGATTTCTGCTTTTATCAGTCCGATGGCATCTATAGGCTAAGCCTATATGTCCTCAAGTCAGCAACATGGAACTTTTAACCCAAGGGCATCCAGGTAAGAACCACGATTAGGACAATCTGTTATCCGTTCTCTTGTAAGTACTTTTCGTAGTCTTCTGGGGCAATAGGAAGATCAACCAGATGTTTCCTGATTGGATTAGAACTGAGTTTTGATAAACAATTTGGAAATATATGTTGGTCAGGAGGGCCTTTGAGGGCATGTTTATTCCATTTGCATTAGTGTTGGGGTTTTTTTTTCCCTCTTTTTCAATATCTATTTTTCTCTAGAGGTTAAAAATGCTTATTTCTCTCTCTAGATTGAGTTTTTCACAAGTACTAAATGGGTACTTCTTGGGAAGAAATGCGGGCTTTTCTGAATCATTTGGTTTTTCTGAAGCATTTGGCCTTTGGTTCTAAAATAACCATTTACCTGAGGAGACTGTGATTCAGGCGTTGGAGTTGATGAGGTGGCTTCCGAGTGTCTAAGACATTCCCCTCATGCTTTGTTCATCTCAGCGCAATCTCTTACGGACCCTCTCCTCTCTAGATGATCCAGGTCACTCAGGGACTAAACGATAAGCCTGGGAAATTGGCCTCATCATACGGACACCAGCATTTCACATCTAAGCTAGTTAGATCCAGGCAAATTCCCTTTTGTGGGTTTCACCAACATTTGTTGATGATGATGATTATTTTCCTTGATGTGGGATCCTTCACAACACTTCCCCCAACTCTCACAAGAAAGCAACACCTGAAGGGCCGTGGCCTTCCTAAGGAAGTCTGGAGAATATAATCTTGCTTGGAACATGCATTAGGATTTAGCAAAGCATTCTGTTTTCTCTCTGTGGATATTGATTGTGTGTCATTCCCCTGAGGTATTAAACAAATAAAATCAGCCACATCATATTTGTTTGCTCTGGGAGCAAAGCATGGTAATCTCACTTTTGCGAATTTAACTTCAGGGAATTCACTAGTGCATGGATTTCTCTGATACTGAATTGCTCAAATGAATAACTCATTCCTCATTCACTTTTTGTTTTCCATGATCTGTTGCCTCCTAACGACTTGGGTGGAGGCCAGCTCATCTCATTTTGTTGCTGGTCACCAAGATTCTGCTTTGGACTAGAACACAAAGCCACCAGGGAATACATGGAGGCCACACTGGAAAGTTGGTGAGGACGCCTGAGAGGTACCGTCACTGTGTCAGTATCTGCTGTGTGGTGTGGGCCTCCATTAATCAGGAAGCACAAGACACATGAGGAAGCAGAATCCCTTGAATTATTAGTCTCTTGCCTGGTTGCTAAGGCCCCTTGGGTCATGGATGGGAAGGAAAGTAGGTGAAACTTTTAAATGGTAACTCTAAACAAGGGTGTCTCAACCGCAAAGCAATTAACATTTGGGGCCGGTAATTCCTCTCTTGTGAGGGTTGTCTTGTGCATTGTTAGGATGTTTAGCAGTATCCCTGGCTTCTACCCAGTAGAGGCCAGTAGCATCTCCCTTCCCAGTTAGGCCAAGCAAAAATGTCTTCAGACATGGCCAAATGTCTCCTGGGGAGCAAAATCATCCCAGTTGAGAACCACTGTTGTAGATGGAGAGATAGCAGTTTGTTTACTGGGGTTTTTTGTTTTTGTTTTTGTTTTTGTTTTTGCTTTTCTTTCCTTAGTCATTTTAGTTCTAGCATCTGGGTTCCCTTGGTTCAGATAAGGCACTTCCAAATACTCTTAAAACAGAGCAGTTGCGCATAGCACAAAGCCTTGTGGGATATTCTGGTGGTTCTCAGAGAAGTGGGAGGCTTAGGAATAAGAGTTTTGGATTAACTATTTCTGACCCTGTTGTCTTCTAATGAATTTTGGAGGATTTTTGAAAATTGTATTTTACTGAGGCATAGTTGATTGACAGTTTCTGCTGTACAGCACAGTGATTCACTTACACGTATATATACATTCTTTTTTCATATTCTTTCCATTATAGTTTATCATAGGATATTGAAGTATACGGTTCCCTGTGCTATACAGTAGGACCTTGTTGTTTATCTGTCCTATATATAATAGTCTGCATCTGCTCATCTCAAACTCCCAGTCCATCCCTTGGAGGAATTTTAATGTTTCCCTCTCTCTCTCTGTTTAGCTGTATTCATTCATTGATTTGACATAAAAGCAAACAGCTTCCTAACTCAGTTTGGAATGTGAAATGCTCATCCTTCATTGTCCCAAATCTCTCTACCTAACCTAGATCCCAGGCAATGGGCAGGCTCCAGCTGTCCAGGAAACAGGCAGGGGTTGCCAATCTTGTATTCAACCCAAACCATTTGATGAGACTCCAGAAATCTCGCTGCAGCAAATATCACTCTGGATCCCGCCCACGTTTTCTGGATCCCGAGCTGCCTCTCGAGGGAGTCCACTCCCCATCGGGGCAAGGTTTTCCTGCCTTGAGCCCAGAATAACACGTCAGCTGCTGAGAACACCTCGAGTCCTTTTGATTTCTCCCTCTAGTCACGTTTTATGTTCCGTTTCCCAGACGGGATGAACCAGAAATCATGCTTTTGGGGGAACAGATTTTTCACAGGAAGGAACTAAAACACCCTGAGTCGTCAGCAGCCTAGTCAGTGCTCTGAACCCCCCAGCCTCGTGCCATTTCAATTGAATCAGATGACAACTTCCCAGTCACCTGCTTGGGGCGTTCACGCCTCCTGGTGTTTTATTTTTTTTTAAACAGAATAACAGCAAGGCTAAAACCACAGAGCCATGAAAAACGGGCCCCTTTTCTAGGCCTGTCTCCTTGTTCCAGGAGTAGTGAGTAAAGAGACCAATTAATAGCATGGATGGAAGCCGAAGGACAGACGGTTTGCTTGAGAAGAAAAAATGAACATTCTCGCTCCTTGATCTATGCCAACTTTGTACGGGGACAGCTGTTGCCACGGGTAAACGCCACTATAGGTTAGCCGTGCCCCAAGGTGTGTGTCACCGCGGGCCCCAGGATGGCACCGGGACGCTGGTCTCTCCCCCGCTTACACCACTGAGCCCTTATCCTTAAAGGAACTTTGGTTTTTGACCAGCTCACTAATTGTGACTGAAAACACCAGCTTTCCCAGCAAGGCACAAGCCCTGGAGTTTCGCAGCAGCAAGACAGGCCCTAATTGCTCCATTTACATAAAAGTAGAAACATACAACTTCTAAATATACATCTCTGGCACATCGCGCCTTTTGCAATTACAGTAAAATAAGGTACCACAGTTTCCCTCCCGGCTCCTCGAAGCAAGCTGCTCCACCGGGTTCTCCAGGGGCCGCTCCTCCAGGCGAGAACAGAGCCCTGCAAAAGGCTCCAGCGAGGAGTCGGGGAGCTTTGTGAAGTCGCCAGTAAATCAGGCCGCCTGCACTAGGTGAAAAGCGCGGTGGCAGCGGGCCACCGCGCTCGCGCACTGGCTGGGAGGACCCGGCTCCGCGATCGGAAAGGGGACAGAGCTGGCGGGGCAGGAGCGCTCCCCGCGCGCGTCTGTCCGCCCCGGAGCCAGCCCGCAGGTCCCGGTCCCGGTCCCTGACATTGGCCGCGCTTTCAACCCTGGCCCTGATGGCTGGGTTCAGAGATTCCCAGCCACCCTCACTGATCAGTGATTTTTCACCCCCTTCCTCTCTGAATTCTCTAGCTGCCAAAAGGGGGGAAAAAATCAAGAGCTGCTCTTAAAAGAAGTTGCCCTTGCTGGTGCTCGGGGTAAAAATAGAGGCGGCCGCTTGCGCACTGCTTGGCCCGGACTCCGGCCCCGCGAGCCGGGCCCGAGCAGCGGCCGCGATCCGGCGTGATCCCCGGGAGCTGCCAGCAGGTGTTGCTCAAGGTACAGTAGCAGGCCGAGCAGCGGGACCGCAGGGCCGGGGTCGGGGAGCCGCGGGGGGAGGGGGGCAGGAAGTGAAAGAGAAACCAAGCCGAGGAAGGAATGGGAGATGCGGATCAGGAGCTGGGCGAACCAGCTCCCCCGCCCCTGGGCCCTGGAGTCCGGGACGGAAAAGATCATTCCGCCATCCAGAATAGTCGACAGAAGTTATTTTAACCTGCCAACTTCCCCTCCCACTCCCACCTCATTTCCACTGAGTGAGGAGGCATTTCCAGCGTGGCTCAGCTCTGAGGCTGGGGATTCAGGTGGAGAATGACATCACAGCTGGTGGGCTGACCTAGGCAGGTGGGCCCTTCGGTGGCTTCCGTGGCCAACGCGATCTGAGTCACCCGAGAGAGGGTGTCTCCTCTGGTCGGGGTGCCGCAGATTCCTGTGACACATGTTCAGAGAGAGGCACCGGGGCATCTCAGAAATCGTATCACCTAGTATTTGCTGAGCACCGTGCTGGACCCTGCAGTGGAGTATTGTGGACCCCACTTTATAGATGAGGACACTGAGGCCTGATGTTCTTTGCTTAGTAAGCAGTGGCATCAGGGTCTCATCCGGGTTGGTTTGTGCCCCCAGACTCATAAACATGGTGGTATTTCCAGGACACCAGCGTTCATGTTGGGGGGAGGGGTGCGTTTAGATGCCCGGCCGGCCGGACACTGCTGTGCTGGACTGCTCATGCGAAAAGCATGGGGAAGTTCCTTTCTTATAGAGGGGCTGGGTCCGTCCAGTTTGAAACTGATGGGCAGCTTTGGAGTTAACCAACACTGATCCAGTTTCTATCTTTCCTTCTCAGATTCCCTCTGTTCCTGTACAGCCTAAAGATTTTATTTCCTACTTCATTTCTGCATATGCAATTCTTAGAATACTCCCCCCACCCCAATACCCAGCTCAGCACCCACACTTTCTCTGTGTTTAGCCAAGACAGACCCCCTGAGACAGACTTCTGGTGTCCTAAAGGAACCTGCTTAAACTACACATCAGGAGGCCAGAGTCTCTATATTTTGCTTGTGGGCACAGTGAAAAGTTTATTTTATGCATGTTAAATCCTGCATACAAAACAGCATATCTGGTCATATGGCTTTCATTAGCTCCCAATTTTGCACATTTTATTCAACTTGTCATGAGTGCCCAGCTTAGGCTTCAGCTATACTCCTTCAAACAACCATTCCCCAGCATTCTTGTCTGAGGAGTCCTTTCTCCTGTGCTATTTCCCTGGCTTGCTAACACTGCCTTCTCCCTCCCCCAAAACACCCCGACCAACTTAACTCCTGTTTCAAGAAACGTTCACTTCTTTTCATTAATCTCATGTTATACTTGTAACAATTTAGAAATCATAGGACTTGACGTTCTGGTAAAGAAGAATGATGTAGTATTCTTTTTTTTTTTTTTTTTTTTTTTTTGCTAGTTAGACGGGGATTCTAAAGACTGGGAAGGATACACATAAAGTTCGCTAGCAGAGAATGACTATTTCCAAAGTTCTTGGTGATAAATGATTTATAAAGCAGGCATTCAATTTCAAGATGGAAAATAATAGTGTAAGTCAGCAGAGGGGAGATTATCAGCCTGTAAGTATACATATTTTCCTTTTCTTTTTCTCAATACAGTATCTTATTTTTAAAAATTAAGTTATTCAAGATGGAAAATAATCATGTAACTCAGGGGAGGGGAGATCATCCCATATAGGTATACATATTTTCCTATTTTTTCCCCCTTCCTGAACTATCTTATTTTAAAAAGTAAACTCGGAATCTCTCTGAAGAGCACTGTGAATTTTTCTTCCCTGTTAGGAACAATAAAATACTTTGTAAATAGAGGCAACTTCATGAAGTAACAGATGTTTTATGTGAAGATATAAAACCAAGCCTGAATATAATGAGAAGTGTGTGCATGATTGGTCAAAGAAAAGTTGAAAGTTGGAACCTCAGTGAGATAGAGCTGTTGGATTCCGGGATTTTTCTAAAAGGGAGTCCAGTCAGTCAGAGGCTTTTCACTGCCTCAGTGATCACCCAGTAGTGTCACAGCAGCCAAGAATGGCTTTCCATTAGATAATGAGTTATGAAATATGTCTCACACTGGAAAAACCAGTCATCTGCTGATGTCATGTTGCTCCTAACCAATCCCAAACAAAGCCCCAGCCCTCTTCTGCTTGACTGGTACCCGTGTGTGACTGTACAAATAAGTAGTACAGTATAAAACTGCTCAGTGCCAATAGCATGAAGAGGAACTTGGACAGCTCTTACCACATGAGACAAGAGTCTGCTGGTGAGAGGACCGGAAAGGTAATGCTTTTTCACTCTTACTTCTGAGCTCTTTCCACGTTCATAGTCAGGATGGTGAGCAGGAATTTACAACTTACTGGCACTTCCATGCAGATTGTGATCTGTACCTTTTTACATATTCAAGCCAGTTAGTAGAGCTTTTAATAGTAGAGCATGCAAATAGATTATGTGTTTCTACAACCCAGTTCAGCACCTCTATACAAGGACCTGTGCCAAAGAGAAAGCTGATTTTTAAGTTACATTCACAAACAGCAAATTCAGGGAACACACACAAACTCACATACAGAGAGAGTTCAAATGATGAGTTGCTCTTATCTAAATGTAGCTATTGGGACTCTCAAGTTGTTTGTCGTCATGAAACTTTGAGTTCTAGTTCAGCCTCTCTTGTAAAACTTAATTGGGCTACAAAATGCTTTGGGTATTGCATATGTGACGCCAAATAGGTAGATTATAAGTCTTCTATTTCCAGGGTATTTTATTAAGTGACGATTAACACAAATGCTTCCCCATTCTCTTTCACCATCCCCCAATTAAAAAAAAAAATTAGACTCTTTAGGGAAGGTCAACAAAATCTTAACAATAATAGCAGAGTGTAATTGATGGTAACAGAGAAAGTCTCGAAGGCAGATGCTTCAGCAAAGGGGGGCAGGGTATCCAATTCAGAAAAGCATTGTTACCTGTGCAAACTGTAATTGTAACTTAGTATCACACTGGCCTCACCCTCTTCCCCTTGCTCTCAGCTCTTATGCTTGCAAGTCATGCTGTTTATTAACTTTTCCCACCCAAAGTGCATTGCTTGACTCTAATGCTCTGAACACACTAGGTGTCAGATATAAGCTGACTGTATCTACAGAAACTGAGAGGGCTTATGTGTGGGGAAAAACAAAAAAAAACAAAAAAACCCGAGAGGGAAGGAAAGCTTTAACAGATGGACCTCTTAAAGATACTTCTGCAAGATAAAAGCAATAAGACAGAAAATGAAAAAAAGGGGGGAGCAGGGGGGAGGAGAATTTTAAAAACTCAGAGAGGCATTGTTTAAAAATTCACATTTTTCTTTTTCCGTGAACACTGAAATCCATGATGATTTCATCTGTGCTGTTCCTCTGAGAGAAAAAGAAGCCATCAAGAGGCCAGTCCGTGAACAGACTGGTCCGGGATGGGGGTAGGGGGCAGGCTGAACAAACTACCACATGACAGAGAAAATAATTTGCCAATATATTTTAGAGATTCTTTCCCCCTAGGACCAGTTATTCAAGTCACAGGAGTGCACTATTTGTATAAAATAATGTGGGAAAGGCCAACGGAATTTTGCATTTTGTCTGTGAAGTCAGGGCCAGCGGTGGTGAGCTGTCATCCGGGAGTGTGTGTGCCGGGCAGGAGGGGCGGGGGCTAAAGAGAGGGGGATAGAGCTTCACATGACAAGAGCATGTACCATGCTGCCTGCCTGCCTGTGGACCTTTCAGTGCCCGGCTGCATTTTGCAGTTGGGAAAAGTAGAGTGTATTATGTGACCCCAAACAAAAGTTCTATTGCACTCCCCTCTGATAGCCTGCCAGTGTTGACGGCCCTGAACGTTGAAATATGAATGAATGGGGGAAAAGGAGGGTCTGCAGGATTCCCTCTGGCCAGCACGATCAGCCTGCCCCCCAGTGACCCCTCCTTCCGAGCCCCACCTTCCAGGCTGTGGCCGGGCAGGATGGAGGGGTGCTGGGGGCAGGCTGTTTCCGTCTGGTCCTCCCTGTCGATGGAGACAGGCCATTGATTGGGGCTTTGCTTTCCCCTGCAAAAGAGGAAGAAGGTGAAGCAAGGGGACTGGGCAGAGAAAGAAAGGGGCAAGAAGCAGCAGCAGCAAATCAGGAGAATTTCTTGCAGAAGGGAAAGTGGAACTCCAGAGGAGATCGGTGATATTTGAAGAGAGGTGTGTGTGTGAGGGAGCAGTGAGTAGAAGGCAGGCAGCCTGTCAGAAAGAGCTGTCCCTCCCCTTCCTAATCACAGCCTTTACTCACAGACAAACTCCCTCCCTCTCCCATTCACTCACTCACTTAGGGCCAATCACTCCCTCTCTCTCCCTCTCCCTCTCTCTCCCTCTCTCTCTTTCCCTCCTTCCCTCCCTCCCTCCCTCCCTCTCTCCCTCTCCCTCTCCCCCTCCTCTCCCTCTCTCTTCTTTCCCCCTCTCTCCTCTTTCCCAGTCTCTCTTTCCCTCCCATCCATTCTCTGTCTCTGTCTGTCTCCCCCCCCCACCCTGTCTCTCCCTCCCTCCCTCCATCCCTCCCTCCCTCCCTCCCTCCCTCCCTCCTTCTCTTTTACTGGGAGACAGTCAGAACTCTCCTCCCTGACAGCTACAAACCTACAGCACTGACTGCATTCAGAGAGGGAACCTGCAAACAAAACTTCACAGAAAACTTTTTGTTCTTGTTCCAGAGAATTGACTGAAGAGGAGAAAGAAAAAAAAAAAAAACCCAAAAAGGAAAAAAAAAACAAAAACAAAAACCTGTGCGTGAGTGGGGGGGAGGAAAAGCAGAGCCTTTAAAAAGGGCAATCACAACAACTTTTGCTGCCAGGATGCCCTTGCTTTGGCTGCGAGGATTTTTGTTGGCCAGTTGCTGGATTATAGTGAGGAGTTCCCCCACCCCGGGATCCGAGGGGCACAGCGCAACCCCCGACTGCCCGTCCTGTGCGCTGGCCACCCTCCCAAAGGACGTACCCAACTCTCAGCCGGAGATGGTGGAGGCCGTCAAGAAGCACATTTTAAACATGCTGCACTTGAAGAAGAGACCCGATGTCACCCAGCCGGTACCCAAGGCGGCGCTTCTGAACGCGATCAGAAAGCTTCATGTGGGCAAAGTCGGGGAGAACGGGTACGTGGAGATAGAGGATGACATCGGCAGGAGGGCAGAAATGAATGAACTTATGGAGCAGACCTCGGAGATCATCACGTTCGCGGAGTCAGGTGGGTGCCGGCCCTGGGGGGATGGGGCGGGGGGGTCACGTTGCTCTGACAGTCCTGGGAGCAACTTCTTGCCCTCCAGGGGTACCCTGCCAGGCAAGGTCAGGAGTTATTAGGGGACGGCAGGGGAGGGCGAGAGGACCGCACAGAGCTGGGCTCCTGGGCTGAGCCCCGGCAGGAGGTGGCTAGGTCACACTTGCGTATCTCAGCCCGTCGCCCCGGAGGAAGCTCTCGGCCGGATCTGGAGCAGGAAGCCGCTCTGAGAGAGGCTCCCTCGGCCTGCCGGGGAAACCAGATCAGAGCAGCCCGGAGGAAAGCCGGGGCAATTTTCGGGTGCTGGCCGGGGGGAGGGGGGGCGTCGGGGGGAGCCTGGAGGCTTCCGGACCCCATCCCAAGTTTTTACTGGGGGGAGGGGAGGGGCGGCGAGCGCGGGATCGGGGCGGCATGGCACAGATGAAGTCATTGTCTTACAAACAACCCCTTTTCTTTAAAAAAATCCAATCAGGGGCCACATCCGAGAAGCAGGGCATATTAGTGACAGTCATTTTGACCTTTAGAAATTCTGCCTGTAAGAGCACAAGCATCACAGTCTAGGCAGCGAAAAGCAACTTTGGGGGGCTGGGGGGTTAGGGAACAGATGACATTGAACCAGCAGTCCCTTTCGGAGCACTGACTTTTGCTCTTTGAACCAAAAAAAAAAGAAGAAAGAAAAAAAAGAGTGTTGTTCTCTGTAAAGTTACTAAGAGCTCTCGGCCAAGGAATGCAACCTTGACAAAGTGTTCTCAGATACTAGCTGAGCGCTCCCTCAATCCTTAAGAGGAAGAACTTTAATAAATAGATTCTCATCGTTGGCTCAGGACCGAGCTAACCTGTTGCTGAAGAAAAAAATTACCTGTCAAAAGGGCGGGCTGGAGACCCTGGGGGCCAGGTTATTTTTACAGTTAGGTGACCCAGATCCTTTTGCCAGCCTACAAGCCCCTGCATGCAGCCCAGGCACACAGATGTGTTAATTTCATGTTACTTTCATGGTAATGCCAGGCTAAAGAACGGTCTCCCTTGCCAAATCCATTTGAAAGGAATGCCATTGTTTTGTTTGGTGGAGCATATGGCCAGTAAAGTATGTGCCGGGACTCCCAGCATTGCTGTTTAAAAGTTTGCCGCAGTAGTATAAACAATTAAGGCAACACTCAGAATTTCCAGTCCTGAAAACCTGTTGACTCAGATGTTATATTTCCAAGAAAACCATGAGAGACCTGGGCATCCTTCTGGGGGAGATAGCTTGCAGGCTTGCTGGCTTCCCCTCGTAGGAAAAGCCCTGGTGTCCTGCGGGCAGTTTAGCTGTCTCACCAGAAGCTTCTTTCTTTTCAAGAACGTCTGACTTCCTTCGCTTAAAGCTTTTTTTTTTTTTTTTTTTTTTTTGATGCAGCTGCAAAGGACATAATACTTTTGACTTTACCTTGTGAAGCTTATTGAGTGAAAAAAGGCAGGTTGGAGTTTTTGAGTTGCCACCTAGTTTTTCTCAACCATTCCTGGTGTCCTGAGCAGGGAATGGATTCCAGTGGTCTAGGGACTGCTTCTTCTGCCACAGAGGGACCCTATATATGTTTCTATATACCAGTTGCCACACAGAATGGCCTTAATTGCAGCTCTTCCTCAATTGGCTTTTCCCACATCATATGACTAGGTAGACCTCTGCCTTTGGCCACTTTTAACTCTACGCCTGATGCTAGCAATATGCCCACTTTCTGACTTCTCTGACTTGTGTAGCAAATCACTCTCTTGGCATTGAGAGATTTTGCAGTAAAAGAATTTGACTTTTTACCTCCTTCCTTACTTATGGCCCTCATCTCAGTGCCAATCTTTTTCTCAGTTATATGGAATCTCGTCATTTTTCAAAAGATCTTTTCTGGTAGGTGTTTAGTTTGAAAGAAATTGAGCTACTTTTTGAAAAGGTGGATTCATTTGACTCACATGTTGACTAAAGTTTAAGGTCTGTAATGCAAACGTCCTCCTGGTTGAGTTTACAAGTTGACTTTGGGCGAGCCGCTGGATTCTTAGAAAAGGTTTATGATGCGCTTGCTTGTTCTTCTCGTTTGAGAAGTTTCACGCCTCAACTTTAAGTCGATTTTGTATGATTTCACAAAAACGACTGCTCTGTGGACAATCTACTCTCCAAATAGAGTAAGTACCATGTGAGTATTTTGCTGTTCTTTTGCTGACCCAGGGAAGAGATTTATCTTCGGGATGATTGTAGTGAATATACGAAAATGTCTTGTTACTTTGGGAACAGTTCAACCTTAGCAATGCTCAAACGACGACAAACGTCAAGGTTCTGGGGGTTAGCAAAGGGCATGCATTTTTCTTTTCTTTAGAAACTGTTCTGTACAGCATAGAATCCAGTCAGTCAGTCATCTGTCACCTGCATGCGTGTCACAGATGTTCACCCCTAGATGCATCCTTCAGCCTCAAGATTCCTCATTTGGGGATGCCTGTTTAATTGTGGCCTCTGCTCATCAGGATGGTTGAATAAGGCCAAGACATGGCCACTGCAGTTGAGGAACTCCAAAAACTCAAGTGCCAGGAACTTGTTGAACTGAGTCTGTCCCCTTGTGCTTAGGTGGAAAGCACCCCATCTTGGTAAAGCTGATATGAGTTGTTATTGACTAAGCAGCGGAAGCCTTGCCCTCAGGCTCTCTGACATGTATTCCCACAAACAAAAATGATTTTCAAGTCTGTCACCCCAGATTGCTCACCGAGGTGACTATTCTTTGCAAGGCTGGCAACAGAATCCTTTGCTGTTTACTTTAACACCTTAAAGGAAAGGAGGAAGAGATGGGTAGGGCCAAGCCAACTATCACCATAATTGTCACTGAAGTCAAAATCAGTGGTCTTCTTGACCGCTCTATCTTAATTTCTCTCTCTTTTTTTTTTCATTTGTGACAATAGCTGGTCAAAGTACAATAACACTGTATCCTTGAGTCCTCCTAGGAGGCCAAATTTATACTCTGATTCTGGTAATGAAGTTAGCAATTGATAGCACTTGTTGAAGAACGGATAGGGGAAGAAAGACAAATCAAGCACCAAGAAATAGAAAATGCTTACATAGCCCAGCCATGTGGGTTTGAAAGCAACACATAAAGCTCCTCTCTTGGAAGATAACTAGGTACAAAAGATTTGAGTTAGAAATGTACACAAATGTTCCCAAACAGGGGTCGAAGGCAGCTTGCTGGGATGACTATTTTCCTCCACCCCAAGAAAGCCGTCTCAAGGTGGAGTTGACTCCCATTATCCCATGCCAGTCTTCTGAACTTGCCTGGGAATTCACCCTCACTGGAGGGTGTCTTTAGGGGTTACACACTTTCTTCGCTGAATAATGGGAAATAATCGGCCACAAGAGGGCGCATTCCAAAGACTTTTGCTCCGTAACCAGTTAATCTTTTAGGGAAACACAATTTCACCTACTGGAAGCCCTAGCCTGAATCGCCCTAATCTTGGTGATTATCAGCTACCCTCTCCTACTTATCATTCTGCAGGAAAAGTTAGGATTTTATGGGTTGGGAGGGACATGATTACTACCTGTAACATTTTAAATGAGACAGAAGGAAAGGAAATGGGAATTCTAGTGATACATGTGAACATTCCGGAGCTCTATGGAAGACAGAGGAATGATAAATTTCAGAAGCAAACAAAGCAGAGCGGGGAGAAATGTGACCATGAATCATCAGCAATACTGCTTTGCTCACACATCTCTCCCTAATACGGCCGCCTGGGCTTTTACAAAAAAAAACCTCTTCCATCTCCCCTGATGTGGTTGCCTAGTTGTCCTGTCTTATCAACGGTTTTCAACAGCGACAAATGACAAGTGACTTCGAACAGGGAGGAGAAAGTCTATTTATTTAACACCTTGTGGGAACAGAGCTTACGGCTTTGGAGGATGTGTTTGTTTCTGAACCGGGAGTGTTAGAGAGAAATGGTTAGGAAAAGATGTGAAAAGAGATGTGTTAGTGGTTTGGGCCGGTGGAGGAGGTGCATTGGAGTCTGGTTGTGGGTAGAGCGTCAGGGTAGAAATGCAGTTTTCATAGTTGGAGAAGCCAGGAATCTTACCTTCCCAGGACTTTTCCTGAAAACACGTATTCGTCTTTGCCTCCTCTTCTGCTAAAATATACTCAGGCACGACCTCTTAGCTGTAGTTCAGCATGCTTCCTACCCAACTGATTCCTAGCTCCAAAAGCCATAGTGTAAGAGTTCTCAGGAACTTTGAAAGAAGTCTCTGAAAGACTGTGGGTTGAACCTTCAGAATTTTTTTCTACTTCTTTTAGGAAACTAAAATCCCTTTCTCTCTAAATATTTAAACTTTTTCATCACCCTTTAAATGAAAGATGCAGGAATGTGGCTGAGCATTTACAATTCAATAGCTCATCCTAAGAAAAGATATTCAGGCTAAAAAAATCAAAAGCTAATTTATAACCAAACTTGTAGTTCTGCTACAGGCAAGACCCTCTCCTGTAGGTTAAAGGAGGCATAACCTTTAAGGCCTTACTGGCTGCTTTTTGCAGAAACCCCTGGAAACAGTCCAAATGCAAAATTAGTGCTTCAGGGAACACACATGCTAGCTCTGTATTCTCCCACCAATGACTATACCACGCCTAGGCACAAGGAAACCTTGGTGAAGGACGGAAAATTAAAGTCATAGCCGCGTTTTACGCCGAGGCTTCCCTCCACCCGCCATGCCATGGTGACTTTAACTTTTCCATAAACAACAAGGCTCTTTACATTAACGTTAGGGGTTTAATCATTACCCACATGGAGACGGGCAGCAACTTTGAGCAGGACCCTGGTGAGGAAAAAACCATATCAAAAATGAAACACTGCTGCTTGTTACTATTGCTTATTTCATTGGAGTTGTTCAGGCGCACCCGTGAACCTGAGATGCTGGAGGGGGGCTGTGGGGAGGATGAGCAGCTTTTTGTATCCTGATGTGGGCGGAGGGGAACAGTCAGGAGCTTGGCTGCTTAACCCTTGGCATGCCGGTTCAGTGAGTGAGTTCTTAAAAACACTTGAAAAATTCTGAAAGCACAAAAGCAAAGGAAAAAAATGTGCTTTCAGGTGTTTTCCCTTCCAGCCTTCCAAAGTCTTTCCTCCCGTCCGGCAACATTTCTGAGGTGTTCCCTATGAGGTGCAGTAGTCATCCCTCCTACCCATTTTTAGGCCCTTTTTTTCCTCTCCCTTGGGTATGTGTCCACCTAGCTCAAGAGAGGTTTAAGTGATGAAATATTATCACCCACATGCGTTTGCGTGGGACTTTCTTAGTGAATTACTCAGGCGGATCAGGCTGTGATACAAGCCTTGCTCACAAGCCTCGGGAGAGAAAAAATAGCAGAGGATGAAAAGAATATTATCAGAGAGTAGGTAATGAAAGGTTAGCAAAGCCTCCAGCTATATCTAGATAGGTAGGTAACAGTGTAGGAACCCAGCGCACACCTGTATAAACTGATGCTGTACCACAAAGCACTATGGGAAGACTTCCATTCCGAGATTTTATAGCAGGAGATATTTAAGTCAAACCTGAAACTGACTAGCAATTGATCCTAAACACCTCAGCCTCAGGCAACCTCCTTCCATTTTTCGAGTTGCTGTGCGTAGAGATTTGAGGATTGGAGCATCCTGAAAGCATCACTGCAGTAGAGCCATCTATCTCAGGTAAAACACAGATAAAGCAAATATAATCAAGTGACTACTTCTATTTCTCATGCCTAAGAAATTTGAGGGTTGTAATATCTTTCTGAGACCTACAGCCCTGGTATATATGAATTCCATCCAGCGTCTAGCTGTCCCATTTTCCCCACCCCCTTCTGCAATGAAAGCTAGATGTAAAAGAAAAAAAACTATGCACTGCTGAATAAGTCAGAATACAATAGAACTTTGAAAATGTACCTGCATGTAAGGTAGACATTAGGAAGCCTTGAATCTCTCTTCCCCCCGTTCTCCTGAGCATTATGGCAACAGCATGTTCGTGAAATTGGATCTCAGTTTTATTTTTTTTCCCTGATAAAACCTCATGCAATATACAAATAGCAGTTCCAGAAATGGACACCAGGAGAAGGAGGCGACAGGCATGTCAATTAGTAGGGGGAAAATCCAAATGTCAGAAATATGGGGGAGAGATCCGTAACGCAGGCAGTGGAGGCAAACACAGGGAACCGAGTCTTTCTGCTCAGATCATTAAACCGATGCCTATTTCAGCACGGTGCCTCTTCCCAGTACGCAGGCGATGCCATGCAGTTAATTACCAGCCAGGACCAGGATGAAAGTCATTTTAGGATGACTCTGTGATCCTAATATAACAGCACCTGACACATTGAGCCCCCTCTAATGAGGACTCTCTTTGTACAATCCTCTCTCAGGAACACTAAATCATTTGCTTCCAAGTACGGCTGCCTGTGAAGAAGCAGCGGAGGCATATCTTGCGTTAGAAACCAGCTCTTGTGAAATGAGGGGCCGCCCTGCAGGCTGTTCCTGGAAGCAAGGGGCCTCGGCCTCGCTGACCCTCCAAAGGCCATTTGCACGCGCTGTCGCTGGTACAGGTCGGCCAGTGAGCACCTCACCACCTCCTCCCAGCGTGTGTAGACTTCTCTGGATTTTATTCCAGGAGAGTCCGGTGTGGGTGGGTCCACCCTGCCGCCTGGACCCTCTCTTTACCCGGGGACCATCTCCCTTCACCCTCAGCGCCCCACTGGCAAACATGGGTTACAGCCGAGCAGAGCCTGTGGGAATGAGTTACGTCAAACCCAGAGGGCTCTCCCAGCCTGGGGACGGACAGACTCTTCCGTTTCACACTCTTTCCTAGAAAAACAAAACAGAACCTTGTGGCCTCTGGCTTCTCTAATTTTGCAGCTACTACCTCTTTGTCTTTAGAGTGGCACCCTGTGCGGTTTAGGGTTTCAGAAGCCGGCCGGGGGGTGGGGTGGAGGCGGAAGCAGAAGGGAGAACAGCGGGGAGCTTGTTAACATCCTCCGTGGAGCCGGGCGGATGTGCCGGAGCTGGAGGGGACCACACTCTCCTCCGGGCCGCTTCGCAGAGCCTAGGGCAGCTTCCGGCAGCTTTTTCCTCCGGTCTCGGCAGGACCCTACCACGTTAAGTCTACAGCCGACCGTCTTTTTAGATTTAAATGATGAAGCTCGGTCTCCTGCACTCTCCTCTTTTGCTTTCTTAGAAGACAAACAATAACGACCATCCTCCTCCCCCCAACCCCCCACCCCCACCCCGCCGTTTTTTTAGCAAAGGAGAGTACCGGATTCCCATTTTGGAAAAAAAAAAAAAGTCATCATGCTTCCTAAAAAAAGACAGTTTCCTCCTCTGACTGCTCCCCGCTCTGGTGATCTAGTCATAAACCTAACTTCATGATTCATTTCAACTCCCGCCAGAGATGCGAGGTCTACCCCTCACCACCACCGCCATCAGGGCCAGTGTCCTCGCAGGTTTATACAGAGATGCCGGAGCACCTTTCCTATGCAAACCTTCTCAGCCCCGGCCTCCGTGAATTTACCACTAGCACAATCACACTGTGCAGAGTGTGTTAAATTAAGAACAGAATCTACAGCTCGCCATGCACAGAAGAGCCTGCTTTCTGCCGCAGAGAACTTGAAACCGGGCCTAAAATTTATAGTACCGTAAACATCTCAGGGCTGCGAGTGATAAGTATGGCTGTGTTTCCGTTCGCTATAGAAATCCAGGCAGGGAGACCCCACCACCACCACCACTCCCCAGGGAGCTGTGAGTTCTAAGATGAACTTTCCGATGGTTGTCAGATTTGGACCTCGGGATGCGTGTACTCAGAGTGGGAAGCAGGTACATGCCGGCAGTGGTCTGGGGAATGTCAGGGGTAGGAGATGGATCTCTTCATCTAACTCAATGCTAAGGGCGCCTCCATGTGTTAATAAGGAAGCAAGTAATTGCCTACTTTCTGCTACATTCTGGGCTATGACAGGGAGGGACACAGACAGGACCTCAGACCTGGGGCGTCCTAAGCTTGACTGGCAGGGGGGTGTGGGTGGAGATGGCAGAGGTGGGCTTAGGAAGAGGGTCGTCCCGTCTGAAAACTGAAACCTTATTAAGGGCAGCCACTGAGGATGGTGTTTTGGGGGCAGGGGTCTCCTCGGCAGAAAGAACAGCAAGTGTCACTGCCTGGAGGTGAGAGATTGTATGAGATGCTCATGCTGCGTGGCTGTACCATGAGCATGGGGCAGTGGGAGACAGCTGAACTGGAAGGCAGGAGCCGCTCAGGCAGAGCCCAGAGTTCTGTGCAGTTTCTGTTTTATACTGAGGGCAACACGAACTCAGTAAAGGATTGGAAGGAACAAGTGATGCAAACAGATATACCTTTGGGAAAGATCTCTTTACCTGCTTAATGGAGAAGTGATAGGAGAGGGGCCCTGACTCCATGCCGGCCTGGCTGCTCGCACATAAAAGAAAAGGCTGTTGCAGTGACCCGGGAAAGGAATGATGGGGAGTGGAGTGGGTTGTGGCCGAGGAGGAAGAGTAGGCTAGCTCTGTGGGTACACGCCATGCAGACTTACACAGCGGGGTGGGTGTGTGTGTGTGTGCATATTTGTGTTGGGGAGAATAGTATTTCCACAGCTTGCTAGAGTTTATAGTGTGTCTTCATCTATGTTATCCCACTGGGTCCTTCCAAACCTACGGGATAATGGGTCAAATGTCACTATGTCATTCCCATTTTATAAAAGATGAAACTGAGGTTATGTTAGTTAGTTCACAGACCCAGTCTCCCAGACACACTCCGATCCAGACTCTCTTCTTTCTAGAGCAAGAGTTGACAAACTTTCTCTGGAAAGGGCCAGAGAGTAAATCACTTAAGCTTTGTGGGCCAGACGGACGCTGTCTGTCACGGCTCCTCAAATCCAAGTTCTAGTGCAAAAGCAGCTGTAGACAACCTATAAAGAAATGAGCCTAGCTGTGGGCCAGTAAAACTTTATGGGCACTGAAATTTAAATTTCATATAATTTTCACATGTCACAGCATCCTAGTTTTCTTCAACCGTTTAAAAATGTCAAAACCGTCCTTAAGATCTGTGGGCCTTCATTTCAGGAGCCCGGTTGGAGAGGGTCTGTAGCAGAGGCCCCCATGCTTGCCTGAAATTAGGGAGTGGCCATGAACCCCAGAACTAACCATATCCCTGCTGTCTCTTGTGCTGTTTCGTCCTCAGGCACAGCCAGGAAGACACTGCACTTTGAGATTTCCAAAGAAGGCAGTGACCTGTCCGTGGTGGAGCGTGCAGAAATATGGCTCTTCTTGAAAGTCCCCAAGGCCAACAGGACCCGGACCAAAGTCACCATCCATCTTTTTCAACAGCAGAAGCACCCGCAGGGCGGCTGGGACGCAGGGGAGGAGGCCGAGGAAGTGGGCTTAATGGGGGAGAGGAATGAAGTGTTGATATCAGAGAAGGTGGTGGATGCTCGGAAGAGCACCTGGCACATCTTCCCCGTCTCCAGCTGCATCCAGCGGTTGCTGGACCAGGGCAAGAGCTCCCTGGACATTCGGATTGCCTGTGATCAGTGCCACGAGACCGGCGCCAGCCTGGTGCTCCTGGGCAAGAAGAAGAAGAGAGAAGAGGAGGGGGAAGGGAAGAAGAGGGACGGAGAAGGAGGGGCGGGAGGGGACGAGGAGAAGGAACAGTCGCACAGACCTTTCCTCATGCTGCAGGCCCGCCAGTCTGAAGACCACCCTCACCGGCGCCGGCGGCGGGGCTTGGAGTGTGACGGCAAGGTCAACATCTGCTGTAAGAAACAGTTCTTTGTTAGTTTCAAGGACATTGGCTGGAATGACTGGATCATCGCTCCTTCTGGCTATCACGCCAACTACTGCGAGGGTGAGTGCCCCAGCCACATAGCGGGAACGTCGGGCTCATCCCTCTCCTTTCACTCGACGGTCATCAACCACTACCGCATGCGAGGTCACAGCCCCTTTGCCAACCTCAAGTCGTGCTGTGTGCCCACCAAGCTGAGACCCATGTCCATGTTGTACTATGATGACGGTCAGAACATCATCAAAAAGGACATCCAGAACATGATCGTGGAGGAGTGTGGGTGCTCATAGAGCCCCAGCCCAGGGGGGACGGGAGCAAGATGGTCCGGAGAAGACAGTGGCGACATGAAGACATGTTTAAGGTTTCTGACTGAAACAACCGGAAGAATAGAAATTTAAAAAAAAAAAAAAAACTAAAAACAAAACCTGAAGCAGATGAAGGAAGATGTGGGGAAATTCCTTAGCCAGGGCTCAGAGATGAAACAGTGAAGGAGGTGGGAATGTGGGGGGAGAGGGAAAATGGGGTGCCCATCACTTCTCCCTCCAGCGTTCAAGGGGTGACAGCAGTTGCTCAAATGGGAATATTGTCCTCTCCTTTTCGGTTCCCTTTCGGTATGAGCCTCGAAGTCAACCTGTCCGGTCTGCAGTAATGTGGGCTGACACAACCCAAATAGCATCTAGAAAGCCATGAGTTTGAAAGGGCCAGTTATAGGCACTTTCCCACCCAGTAACCCAGGTCGTAAGGTATGTCTGTGTGACCCTCTCTCTGTGTATATCAGCCCATGCACACACACAAAGACACAACCGCACACAAACACACACAGCCCACCACACACACGGATACACACACAGACACATACATCACACAGCACACACACACACTGCACAAAGACATGCACCCCCCCCCACACACAGACACACACACCATACAGACACCACACACAGAGGCATTTCCACACCACACACACACACACGCACACACACACACATTCTGGTAAAAGAACACTAGTGTGCAGGTGGTCACACCTTTTTCTGCACCACTTCCACAACAAAACAAAAACCAACATGAAAAAAAATTGAGAACAAGAATGGGAAGCGTGAAAGATCAAGGATAAAAGATACCAAGTTACATTTCGTTAAGGTGCTTATGATATTAGAACTATGCAACCTAATAGGTTTGAAACTGTTTACCTGAGAGAGAACAAAAAAGAGAGACTTTTTTGTATTGGAAGTAACCTGATTAATTTTTATTTTCTTCAAGGAGAGATACTTGAAAGGAATATGTTTGTCCATCTGTTGGATCCAAACATTTCTATATTTTGTAAATGTTGTGTTTTTTTTTTAATCGTTTACTATTTGCACTACAATGGTGTTCGACCTGTCTAATCCTTATTTAACAAGTATTTTCTTTGGGTGGGGCGGGGCGGGTTCTGAGCTGCACTTAATGTGAGCTATAAAAGAACTGCTACAGCACACAAAATAGCTATTTTTATTATTATAATTCTAATTATTATTATTATTTTGTACCTTAAAAAATAGACACATACACCAAAGACATTTGTGTGAGCCTTTAAACAGTCTGTCTGTGGTTGGTATCATTCACCGTCGATGAGTCAGGGGTTGGGATCCAAGGTTGAGTAAGGTGGATTGTGTTCAGGCTTGAAAGACCTGAGAAGTTTGGTTTTTTGACTCCTTTTACATCCATGAAACAGGACATTTCATACTGGATGTACAGTAGTTGTACACTGTTGGCTATCAAGTTCAATCAGATTCATGGAACGCTCCATGCTTGTATGTGTATATATACAGTGCTCGGGCACATGCATGTCTGTGTGTATGTATACATGTGGCGCATCGTGTCCATACACATTTTAAGCACTTCAGGCTGTCATTTTTTAATGTTCTTAAAGCAATGAATGTTTGTGTGCAAAACACAGTATTTTTAAGAAGGATAGGCTATCGTTTTTGCTTTTACTCTGAACTAGGTGGGCACATTTCAGAAATTTGGATGGGAAAAAGCCTCGGAATTCCAGTGAATATTCAACAAGACCCTCTTTCAATGTACAGGGATCCAATTCCCTCCTCTTTCTTGTCCTCCACCCCCATTCTACAAGTTATTTACTCCCTGCTGGGAAAACAAAACAGGAAACTCATGTTCAGTCTAGGCTGATTATTTTTGGTTAACATATATATTATCTGTTGGAATCAATCTTAAATCAGAAGCTTTTCAGACAGAAATTAACCTTTAGGTCAGGATAAAAGAGGTGGTTGTGTTTTGGGTTTTTTTTTAATTTTTTTTTTTTTTATGATTAAGGCCTGGTTGTGAGAAATACTACCTGCACAGCTGGGCTCAATTATCATGTTGTAACTAGTAAAATGATAAATAATTTGGGGGAAGGTGTTTAAGAGAGTAGGAGTAAGGAAAAGAATGGAGAGCAGGGATGGGGGGCAGTAGTCAAAATTGCGAATATTTTAATTTACAGCCAAAACTCTTGATGTATAGATAGGTATGCGTTGATTTGGATGCAAGAAGGAAAAAAACCAAAAAACAAAAACCACTTTGTTTTATAAATATCAAAGTACATGCTTAAAGCTAAATTGTTACTAATTTATTCTACAGTATTTAGCTTGCCTAGATCAGAAGTTATTCATTTATGTGCTTTTAAAAATACAGAACCTTATTTGTACTGACTTGTTTGAAGTTTGCAAAAATTGGAAAAACAAAGTCTAATTCAGAAAATTACATTATTAGCATTTTGCAAAATATTGAAGCTTTCAGCCCTATGTCAATTCATAGATTTAAAAAAAATATTAATAGTAGGAAAATAAAATATCCGTGAGAAACCAAATATTACTCAAGGTGGTTTAACTCTTCTTGAGAAATAGACCAGATCAGTCTGCTATCACATTAGGCTGTATGGAGGCAGATTTAATGTTGTTACCTGGCTATATTTACTAAAGTCTAGAGGTTGGAGGGCTTTTTGAACTGCCTCTTTTTTTGGCACTGGAACTAATGGGAACCTGTAAATAGCCTGGGAAACCAAGTCGTAGTTCACTTGGGATAACAGAGCTGGCCAGGCAACGGCCAAAGCAAAAAGAGGTTAAAAAAACAGCTGATCCCCCTTTGTGACTTCCATTCATCTCAAATACGTATGCCATCTACTAAAGCCTTTAAGTCCTGGACGTACTGAAGGTACGATGGAGCTTGATGAGTGGCCACAGTAATTAGAAGCAGAGCTAAATGATATTCCATATGACAATATTTTAATGGGAAGATTTCATTTATATTAAATTACACATCTTTGAACTTTAACCAAAATATTTTATTAAGTGTATACAGTCTTGAAATAAAATGATAAATTACTACTATCTTTAATAATCTTGGAAGTTATGCAGCTCTGCGAACAGCCACACTTTTCATGGAATAACATGAGGTCAAAAGAAAAAGCTTTTAAATTCTACCAGATTGGGTCTTCCTTGTCTGCTTTCCTAAAACAAGTGTGGCTTCATCTGATCTTTGCATCTCTCTACTCGTTCTGTAGGGCCATCTCTAGGCTTTTAAAAATCTACCCACACCAATCTTCAAAGCTCTGAAAAGCCTTTATTACCAAATATTTTTTAAGAATGATAAATATGTTGTAGATTGGATTAACATTTTCTTTTCTTTTCTTTTCCAAAAAGTAAGGTGAATTCTGGCACACTGAGTTGGGATTTTCTTGTCCCTGAAGATCAACCCATTTCATACTTATTTAAGATTGATTCCACACTCTGATTTTAAGGAGAGTACCTACCTTCTCCTCTTAGATAGAGCAAGTGAACTTTTTGTCACCCTCGTGGGATTGGACATCAAGATGACTCTAAAAATCAGAGAAGGTATTAAGCTTAGATTCAAATTATCATGTTCACTTGATAAAATGATTTCCTGTGGGCCTTTTGGCGACTTCCCTTTTCAAGGTAGAGAAAACTTAGTCACCCTGAAAACCTACACAATAAATGGAACTTGTAGAAGTGGGCAGAAGTCTTGGGGGTGGACACTGTGTGTGTTTAAATTAAACCCTTTATCACTGAGAAGCTGTTGTATGGGTCAGAGAAAAATTAATGCTTAGAAGCTGTTCACGTCTTCAAGAGCAGAAGCAAACCACATGTCTCAGCTACATTATTATTTATTTTTTATGCATAAAGTGAATCATTTCTTCTGTATTAATTTCCGATGGGGTTTACCCTCTATTTAAATGCTTTGAAAAACAGTGCATTGACAATGGGTTGATATTTTTCTTTAAAAGAAAAATATAATTATGAAAGCCAAGATAATCTGAAGCCTGTTTTGTTTTAAAACCTTTATGTTCTGTGGTTTATGTTGTTTGTTTGTTTGTTTGTTTTATTTTGATTTTTATTTTGGTTTTTTCTTTTTGGTTTTTTTTTTGGCATACTACATGCAGTTCTTTAACCAATGTCTGTTTGGCTAATGTAATTAAAGTTGTTAATTTATATGAGTGCATTTCAACTATGTCAATGGTTTCTTAATATTTATTGTGTAGAAGTACTGGTAATTTTTTTATTTACAATATGTTTAAAGAGATAACAGTTTGATATGTTTTCATGTGTTTATAGCAGAAGTTATTTATTTCTATGGCATTCCAGCGGATATTTTGGTGTTTGCGAGGCATGCAGTCAATATTTTGTACAGTTAGTGGACAGTATTCAGCAACGCCTGATAGCTTCTTTGGCCTTATGTTAAATAAAAAGACCTGATTGGGATTTATTATTTTTATTTTTTTGTCTTATTGGTTTCCCAAGATCAACCTTGCACACATATTGCCACGTCATTTGCTGGGTGATAATTTCATTTCTACTGTAATTATCTGGAAGAGTATGAGAAAAATCGAATGGGAGAGAGAGAACAAGAGCTGAATTGAGAGAACGCATATAGAAAAAGAATATATATTGCTGTGGCAGAGGTTTGTAATGGGCTGCAGGTACTTGGACCAGCAATATTTATATTCGATTCATTTTTTTTTAATTTCCCATTTCTCAATGGGAAAATTCTTGTAGTGGCAAGTAACATGAAATAAAGAGACATTCCCTCTTTCCCTCCCTCCCTCCCACTTTCCTCCTTCCCTCCATCCCTCCTTCTTCCTTCCCTCTCCTTTTTCTTCCTTCTTTTCTTTCTGGATAAAAAACTGGAATTGCATGGAACAACCAGGGCTCAAGAACTACATACATAGGAAAGAAAAGTACTGGGACCAACCAGACCAATTTGGAATCACACAAGTACAGTCCAGAATGAATTGATTGTACACCCTTTTCTTCTATAGGTTTTTCTTTATTATCTGTGCCCATCCCAGGGGTTATATGGAGAAACTAACTTCCATAAATGCCCATATGAACAAGCATGTCTCCATTCATCATCTTATTTGCTGTTACCACATTGTTGTTTCAGCCAACCAGCACAGTAGATATTGACAACCCTGCTTTTACAGATGAACCTAAGGCATGATTAAGTAACAGTAATTGGAACTAGGATTCCAAGCCAAGTCTGTATTCAAGTCTCAAGTTAATTTCTTTTTTTGCTGTTCCATACTTCCATTTTTTTGTTAGTTTCCTTATGTTCCAAAGAAAAAAAAGGTGGTGGTGGAGGTGAGGGTTGAGTGTTGAACACACTTCTAACTTTTTAACACAGGTACTTTATTTACACTCACCAGACAGTTTACTTATCTCCAAGTGAAATGCCCAGTTTATGTAAGTTCATACCAAATCTTCTTATCTGTTTTAGGTAGGAAAGTTACAATTTTTTAAAATTAGAAAAAGAGAATTGTTATAGTTTTGCTTTATATTTATTAATTTGTCTTTCTTATGCTTATATTTTGCTAGAGGAATCCTTTCGTCTGAAGCTTTTTACTTTATGGGCTCAGTGATGTGTGTGTGTGTGTAATTGTGTGTATGTGCACACATTAGCACATGCATTAGCCTTCATTTCCTGTCAAGTTTAATAATGAATGTATATTAGGAACTAAGTAAAAACCCCACTGAATTACAAATGAGTAACATTATTATGAAATTTATATGGATGTTATCATAAGTAAGAAAAATAACTAAAAGAAAAAAGTCAGTTATAGAAAAAAATATAAATATGTGTACATGTAAAACACATATATGTACATGTAATACATATATTACACATCTAACATATGTGATGTATATATACATATATATGGGGCAGAGAGAGAGAGAGAGAGAATTTGTCATCATTTAAAGGAACCATCTAAATCCATTTCATTTAGAGGTTTGATCCTTTCTCAAAAATCAGTTGTCTGAGTATGTGTTCAAACAAAAGGGAGGAGAGCAGTGCAGTAATTCCTTCCTGCATCAAGTCAAGTGTCTCCTCCCTTAAAAGAATTTTGGTGTTTCTTCTATGATCTGATGTTTTCTTCTCTTTGGTCCATGAAAAGGCAGGATCCAAAGAAATTCTCCATAACTCCCTTTCAGGGTTTCTTTAATTGTCATGTCACCAGTGCCTACAGTAAGAAAAAATAAGGAGGACAAATTGTTTATCCGCAAACAAGGCTCACAGAGTTGTTTCAAGACTTCTTAGATCTAGACGATTGCCCCACTTGACTGTGTCCACTTTTGAGAAGAGCCTGTCATCCTAGGAATCCTACCACGCCTTCAATTCACTAGAGGGATACCAGAGAAGTACTTTTCTTGCAGAAGACTTGGCAGATAAAATCTGAAAGCAGTTTTAGGAAATATTAGGCCAACTGATTGAATAAAAACGATGAAGGATCGTCTTTTTGAGAAACTGATTTCTGCTCGGGAAGCAGTTAGAGGAAGTGTTGAGAGAAGGTCTAATCACTGTCAGAAAAGAGCATTGAAAGAGCCATCCAGGGCAAGAGTTAATTTGCTACTGTCATTCTGACTGTCATGGTGGTGGTGGTGCCCTCATCATTGTCATGTGGGGGACACAGTGTTTTAAGACAAATACAATAATGTGGCAACAAAGATCCCAGGGAACATGCCTTTCATTAATGAAGTTGTCCACACAGTTCAGGACCATAGCTTAAGCTGTTTGAAAAGCTTGGTACTCACATGGGAGAAAAACATTCATTATGGGGAAACTCTTCCATTGTGAAAGAGAGAAAGAAAGAAATAGCAAACACTGCTAATCTATGCCAGAAAGGGCAGGCCTGAGGCAGGGGAATGACAAAGCATTGGGCTTCAAAGTGTTTATTGTCCTAGAGTTGCCAAGCACTTTGAAGACAATCATCAAACCCTTCTAAATGGAACCAGGGAGGCTTCTCACCATTGATCGCAATAACAAATGTTTGTGTTTCATGGTCAATTTTTTTTTAATCCTTCAAAGACTCTTAAGTAAAATTGTCATTAAATAGGCTATTTTAGATGGTAAAACTAATTTTCCATCTGAGTAATCATATCCCAAATATGATCAAATTGCCAACTAGATGAAATGGCTTGAAATGGTATCGCAACAATACACTTAGTAGCTATTTTTATGCCAAATTATTATGGGGGTTCACAATCCTGAAATCACCTAACCCTTATGAAATCAACTAACTAAATCACCCGTCTCCATAAGATCATGGACAGGCCCATGTTGCCAGGAAGTTGCTACTAATGGCCTCAGATTAAAAACATGGAGCAAGCAAATACAGCCTCTTCCTTTTGGACTTGGGGTAAGATTTGAATTACATTGAAGATTCTAGCTAATTTGGTTGATTTAATCATTCCTTTAGCTGCTTTACAAAAGCAGTCTGAGCAGAGGACTCAGAAGAGTTTTCATGTATAACTGATTAAATTTGTTATAAAGCAAAAAATAAAAAATAAAAAAAAATTTTTTAAAAAGAGTTTTCTCCAAGTTAAGTGTTGCCCAGTAGGTAGGATGGCCCTGTGACTCCTTGAAAGCAAATGCTCGATGGCCCCATCAGTGTCCCAGCAAGTCAAGTGTCAACAGGGTACAGAGAATCAGGATAAGCATGGCTTCCCTTTCCCAAGAGAGCTTGTTCTCACAGCTGTACCTGGGGCCCCTCCAGATCACTCCTGCAACCAGGCATCATAGGGTGAAGGTGAGCAGCTTTTATCTTTGGGCTTTAACCACTTCACAAGACAGGAAATGTAATGTGAACCCATTTTGTAAGCAACAAGTACCCAATTATGCTTCTGATTCGATCCATCCATCATTTGGAAAACTGATATTCAAAGTAGTCATCCCAGAACTGGGAGAACATGGATTAAGCCCTGGAAGTACATTCTATGGAAATCCCTGTAAAAAACACCTTTCAGATGATCAAAAAATGGTGGGTGGTAGGTGGGGAAAGGAGATAAAACCCAGGGCTGGTAAGGATGAGGTCAACTGTGACTTAGCCTCACCAGGAAGTGATCTGATCAGTACATGTGCTGACCCCTAGGAATCAGATTGCTTGAGGGTTTTTTTTTGACATTTTCCTGAAGGAGGACTAGGTGCCCAGGGGAAAGTAGGGTGGGGAAAGCTTCACCCTCCACCTGTCAGACTTCCAGGACTTGGGTCTAGACCAGTGGAGAGAAGAGGCTGCAGGCAGAAAAGGAAGAAGCCTTTACATCAATGACTCCATGTAAAGGGGCCATTCCTTTGGTACCCAAGAAACAAACTGTGATACTCTATGGAAAAGAGGACCATATTCCCAAATTATGCATTGAAAATAGCACTATGGGTGATGCATAGAAAATGGTTCAACAGCTTTGGGAGCTGTGAGAGATAGGACATTCACCAGACTTTGGCATTGTCAAAGTGGCCTCTGGAAGCAGTGGCATTATGATGGATCCCCACTGGAGGTATGGAAGAACCTGAGAGAGACCTTGTAGGAACTGAAGCTGACTGGGTGGTTTATGGGCACATGTGAAACACCTGAGCTTTTCTAGGCAGAACTGGATAAAATTTAGGGATGGGCTATGGACTTGACTCAGTTCCATCTTTGAAAAGGTGGGGCAAGAGCTGATGAAATTCAGCCTGTTTTATTCAATGCTACCATCTCTGCTTCTACAGATTTGTAAGGGTGGAGGCAACTGGGTTTACATTGGCATATATGGTGACACAGAAAAGTGTGGTAGGTCCTCAGGAAATATTTTTGAACCCAAATTCAAACAAATCACAAAGGTATTTTTCTTATTAATGAAAGTCTTTAAAAGCAACTCCTTAAAAGAACTCTAGGAGGTGGGACTTCCTTTTCAAAGATGGACCATAGCCACCATTTTGCAGGTGAGAAAACTGTGGCACAGAATAGTTAAATAACCCATTCAAGGTGAAACACCTAGCATGTGACAAGAAGTAGGGTTTCAACCCAAGGAAGCCTCGAACCCACCATTGCACCCTCAACCATATGCTTTATTGCCTTTCCACCAAGGGCATGATTGCTCTTACCCTATGATTCTGCTGATTACACACAACTGCCTTATTCTACTTCTGCTTGTGGATTGTGTATTTATAGCTGATACAACCAACTACTTCTTCAGTTGGTAACCTGCGGAGCAGAGACATTTTAGTGAGGAGAAATAAAATGCTGGAGCATGAGTCAGGAAATCCAAGCTTTAGACAGCCTCTGTCATGAAATAACTCTGTCTTGTTCAGTCCCATTCACATCTTTGGGTTTCAAATTGTACTTGTCTATAAAAAGAACTGAGTTAGAATCTCCTCAAGTGCATTTCAGCCTCAAGATTCTAACATCCAAACTGTCCAGATCTGGGTTAGACACATATCTTTTGGCCAAAGGACCTGCTTCCCCCTTTGTAACAGATATTACCCCCAAGGACCTACCTAATTATGAGATATACTTTTAAATTGATTGTCATTCTGTTTTTGATGTCCCATTCAGTGCTTTTGTTGTAACAGGAACAACAGTGAAACATTTGGCTTAATTACTTCTTGTGGAAAAAAATAATTGTCAGAAACACTCAACCAAATTGGCTAGAAGAGTTGTTTCAGAATTACTCATGTTGCTTTGAAAGAAGAGGTCAAAGCAAAGAGATGAAGTTTGGCTACATGGCAGATGTATTTATGTACAACTTAATGTTCTTTTTAGCCTATCTGGCTGTTTCTTGAATGCATTTATATATTTCTGGACTGTGTTTCACTCTGCACATCACTGGATTTCTACCTCTTTTCTCTTTCACTATAAAGAGAGTGTAAGTTTTTGCTTCTGTGTTTTTATTTTCAATCATTCTTTATTTCTTTAGAGTATTCTTCTGGCTTTTTCTGAAAGCCAAGGTAAGGTCATAAAGAGTAAAACATTTAGGCAGAGAAAATTTCAAATGGGGCTTCATGCCCAAGGCCAGAAATTCTCCAACTTTAATGTACACAATCACCTGGAAACCTTCTTAAAAATACATATTTCCATGCTCCACTCACCAAGATTTTTGAGACCGTGGGTCTGGACTAGGACCCAGGAATCTATTTTATCAAAGTTCTGGAGTAGTAGCTTGCTGCTTTCCACTTTTTTTTGTTTTGTTTTGTTACGCGGGCCTCTCACTGTTGTGGCCTCTCCCGTTGCGGAGCACAGGCTCCGGATGCACAGGCTCAGCGGCCATGTCACGTGCCCAGCCACTGCGTGGCATGTGGGATCCTCCTGGACCGGGGCACGAACCTGTGTCCCCTGCATTGGCAGGCGGACTCTCAACCACTGCGCCACCAGGGAAGCCCCCACTTTTTAAATTATTCAACAAGTCAATACAGGGGAGGGGCTCAGTGAGGATGAAGTTGTATTGGTTTGGTTTTGGCTTTGGTGTGTTTCCAAGTGAATGGAAGTAGCCACAGTAGAAAAGTTGGGACCTGCCATACTGTATTGGTGACCCTGAATTCCTGTCTGGGAGCAAGTAGTAGGTGGTGTGGCTAAACATTATACCTGCCCGGTCTGGGTTTTTTTCTCTGTTCCAACAGTCTTTTCCAGAAATGTGGGTAGGAAATGTGAGCCCATGGTGTAATGACTGAGGAAGTAGACACTTTCTTCAAAAGATTATTAGTAGTTGTTATCTACTTAGAGATGGATAAGGTTTTAAACTGTATATATAGGGCTTAGTGGTATAGTCCTACCTCCTTGTTTTCCCTTTAGATTTAATATGAAGGCAATTTTAATAATCATATACATTCATATCTGAAAAAAATCAACCTGGTTTCACACTGTATTCACCTTGCTGGAAATTGTGTATGCATGGAGAAATGGAAGATCAGTGGATCATGAAGTGAACACTAAATGTATTTGGTCCAGGCTCTCCTTGGACTTGGTGATGTGACCAGACGTTCGCATTCTAGATTTATTCTTCTGTGTGTGGGAGCTGATGATACCTATTCTGCTTATGTTCCTGAGGTGCTAGAAGAGTGAGCTTATGTCAAAGTGCTCTTTCCATTTTCTTTGGTCAATAAATACAATCTCCCAAGGCATCCATTTTTTTCTAACCTTTATTTTTTTTCATTCAATAACTTAATGTCATAACTAAACCACTCAGCACACCACTGTGAGATGAGTGGATGAAAAAGCACAATCTGTTTGAATATAGTTTTTAAAGAATGATAGTGACTAACCTTCATCAAGCTGGAGTTTTGAGAGTAGTTTTTTTCTCAACTTGAAAAGCTATTTCTCCATAAAATAGTAGAACCAGTCTCAGAAGCTCTTTGGACTGATGTGCTATACCTTTACCATCTCACTCCAAGGTAAATTCACTGCAAACGCATTTATTGTACCACTTTCCAGAAACCCACAACAGAAAGCTCTTTTATTTGAAAAGGCAGAAGGACCCCTTTGGCTCATTGAGAGGGTACAAAGGAAGCTGAGTTAACTGTCAGTAAAGGAAAGTGTTGGAAGATATTTCTAATCATTATAGTTATGCATGCCCTGTAATACTTGGCTTCCAAGTTTTTTTTTTCTTTCTTTTTTTTAGCTTTTGAGTTAAAGAAATGAATTCAATTAAACATATAACATAGTGGTGAAGAGAATAACTTCTAGGTTAGGTAACAGAAATTTTAGGTCAGCTATTTAGTGGTACTGTGACGTTGGGCAAATTATTTAACTTCAATAACCATGTTTCTTTCTCCCCTTTACTTTAGGATGAAAGTAATATTAGGTAGATATTTTTCAACTGGAAAGACATCTGGATGGTAGAGCTCAGTGTCTGGTGTGGTGAGTTTACCATTGACCCCTGCTAGAAATATCTAATTATATTTTTTTGACTCCACCCTCCAAGAGTGAGCAGAAACACGTCCTTCAGTTAGACCCTTGGCCTATGCATTCTAGAACGTGAGTTCTGACAGTTTCCCCACAGGATATTTTGAGAGTTGATGTTGTTGCCTGCTATGATGTCAAACATAGAGGGTTATTGCTTTTGACCCAAAGGGCTTTCTTTAATAACCCTGTTATAACTATCTTTTTCAGCTTAGCCTACGTCTTGAGGTAACAAATTCTATTAGTTTAATATATAAATTAAAGTAATACCTAGTTTTGTTGAATTGATAGAAACGGAAGTGCCCCCTATAGAGAATTATTTTTCATAATTGAAGAAGAGTCTTTTAAATACTGAAAAAGAAATTAGGGCAGGTTTGGATATAAGGAGTAGACATGTGACCAAACAAGTTTAAATAATAAGGACATTTGTTGCTCATGTAACTTGGAACCAAGTTGTCTGGCATAGGGTGATCATGGCTCGATTTTTTTATAATTCTCTAATCATTTCTCTCATCGGTATTTTGACTTTGTCATCAGGTTCATGGTCTCAACAAAGCCCTTAGGAAAAACCTGGGCATCATTCATCTTCATTTGCATTCAGCATAGAATGCTTCCCATGGCTTTGTTTTAAAAGCAATGAGGAAATTTCAGAGAAATTAGGGTCAGTAAATCTTTCCTGGTGACTTTCTGGCCCAAGTGGGCACAGGCCAATCACAAGGACAGGAGACTATGATCGACTAAGACAAATCAGAACCAACTTTCTGAGAATGGAACAGTTCCCTAAATTGCATTGCTGCTGTGTATGTTGGGTTCCTAAGGTGAATGGTAGAGACTCACACATCACAGGTACCAAACTTTTATTTCCATGTTCTGGATGGAAATCTTTATACCGTGTCCCCACTCTCCATATCCTGAAATAGACTACACTGATCATAATTTAGCCTTTATTTTTCAGATGAAGAGGTAGAGATTATTATTCAGTGATAATCTCATCAACTACTATTTAGGTGGGCAGAGCTGGTTTGCTCTTTAACTAGTTCATGGTTCTTTTGGAATTTTATGGCTGCTCTTCTGAATATTTTGTCTCTTCAGGTGCTGTGATGCTAACAACTTAAGTTCTTGGGGCAGATGGCCATCCTTTCCCAACTTTACTCTTTTTTTAAATAATTAATTAATTGATTGATTGATTTTTCGCTGCGTTGGGTCTTTGTTGCTGTGCGTGGGCTTTCTCTAGTTGCGGCGAGCGGGGGCTGCTCTTCATTGAGGTGTACGGGCTTCTCATTGCGGTGGCTTCTCTTGTTGCAGAGCAAGAGAGCTGTAGTTGTGGCGCATGGGCTTAGTTGCTCCACGGCATGTAGCATCTTCCCAGACCAGGGATCGAACTCCTGTCCGCGTTGGCAGGCGGATTCTTAACCACTGCACCACCAGGGAAGTCCCTACTTTACTCTTTCTACGAAAAGAAATAACACGGAAAATCTTTTAATGGATTCCACTTAACTGACTCTGGGATTGAAAGATGATTCTGATTTCTTGCATAAAATACATTGTCTGATATCCTCAGAATATTGAGTACTTATAGCTCATGGGTCACTCTGTACATTACCTGTGCAATATTTGCTCTCACTGGTTGAGTTGTATGCTTACAAACTTGTGTTTGTTCCCAAATCTGTTTATGACAGTTGTAGTTGTGATTGTATTACATAAAAACTTGAAATCTTCTATACAGTTAAAGGAAAATCACTAAAAACATGTTGTGGCTAAATTAGCCAGGGGAGAGACAGCTGCAGAAGAATGAAGAAAAATGACAAAATATGAAAAGATTCTACAGTCATAAAATTGTGCAGGGACCTTTAAGTTAAGTTCTTATTCTACTTTAAAGACTCCCAAACTGGAAATGGTAGAAGACGCATTATAAATGCAATTCATACAAGAAGATGATGGCAACCTCCGATCAGCAGATCCACTTGCAAAAAAAAAGACCTTGGCTGTGTATCAAAAGCTTGGGGAATTCAGGTACAATGACATACTTTAAGTTAAAACCAAATGTTAAAAGTACATATCCTTTTGTGTAATTACTCTCTTTAACCAGCTTCTTCTGTTAACTAACCAACTCCACATCAGGCAAGAAGTCTTTTACGGTCTATTGGAGAGATGAAATTGTGGAGGTATGCGTATGTGCACGGTGGGTTAGGAGGGCGGCCGTTGGGTTACGGGGGTAAGAACACTACGTCCTCAGCCAAAGTAGCAAGACAATCTCTAGAGGTAATCACAAATCATATAAATGTATGTTGTGTATCACCTTAGAATAACTACTCAAAAAAAGCTAACAATATTGAAAAGCATGTATCTTTGGACAGTAGGATTGTAACAGTTGGTGAGGAGGGGGCTACCTACAGGGAACTGATGTTTGCGTTATACACTTATTCTGATTTTTTAATGGCATGCAAATTTTACTCTTATGAATATAAAAATATTAACCAGGAACATCTACCCGTCCTGATATTGTTGATGTGGCAGCCAACTTCCAATATTACCCCCAGTGACCCTTGCTTCTTGGTATTCTCACGCTTGTGTAAGACCCTCCCACATGCCACATTGTACCAGGGTTGATCTGTGTGATCAGTAGGATACTGCAGAGGTGATGGTATGTCACTTTGCAGATCAGTTATAAAAGGGCCTTTGGTTTCTATCTCTCTATCTCTGTCTCCCTCTTCCTTTCTGTCTGTCTCAGATCACACACTTTGGGGGAAGCCAGCTGCCATGTCAAGAGAAGCCCCATGGAGAGGCATGGGTTGTCAGGAACCAAAGCCTCCTGCCAACCTCTTTAAGTCTCATTCCTTTTTTTATAAGTTTAGATAATCATACCTTCCTCTTGAGTCATTGTGGAGTTTAGATATAAAATATACAAAGTTCAAAACAAGAAATAGACCCTCAATCATAGCTGACTTTATCATTAATATCACTGATATATTTATTAAACTTACCCAAGTCATTCAGCTTGTATGTGGCAGAGATAGGATTCCAGAACAGTTATATCTGCATCCTCCACCCTGTCCACTGTACACTAGTGTCAACTGATGCCCATAAGAAATTTGGGTACATTTTTCTTTTTTTTTGTTATACATTTGTGTGGATTACAGGTATCCCTATAATTCTCCTCCAGTGACTCCTGCAAAACAGGGACCTCCAGTTGGGTCAAGGGGATGCATGAGAACATAGGAGCAAAGTACTAAAGGACAGGGAAAGTTCTGTGGTTACATACTCATAAGAAGAAAGAGAGAAAAGAAAAGAAATATGGTACATGTCAACTCAGAGCGAAGAGAATGAAGGAAGCACCATGTTAGAAAGCTTTTGAATAAAGAAGCAGGGGGTGGAATGATGGGGGGTAGGTGAACAGTTGCAAGGAGAGAGAAGCTAGATGTGCTGTTCTGGGGGAGTGGTTCTGATTATCAATATGGATAAAGATCTTCTTTAAAAAATTTATTGGATTATAGTTGATTTACAATGTTGTATTAGTTTCAGGTGTACATCAAAGTGATTCAGTTATACATATACATATATTCATTCTTTTTCAGATTTTTTTCTCATATAGTTTATCACAGAATACTGAGTAGCGTTCTCTGTGCTATACAGTAGGTCCTTGTTAGTTATCTATCTTATATATTGTAGTGTCTGTATGTTAATCCCAAGCTCCTGATTGACCCCTCCCTTCCACGTTTCCTCTTTGGTAACCATAAGTTTGTTTCTGATATCTGTAAATCTGTTTCTGCTTTGTAAATAAGTTCATTTTTTAAGATAGATTCCACATATGAGTGATATCATATGATATTTGTCTTTCTCTGTTTGACTTACTTCACTTAGTATGATCATCTCTAGGTCCATCCATGCTGCTGTAAATGGCATTATTTGGTTCTTTTTTATGGCTGAGTAACATTCCATTGTATATATGTACCACATCTTCTTTATCTATTCCTCAGTCAATGGACAAGTTCTTGATGTACATCACTAGGAGAAAGATCAACCAGAGTGGATTCCTTCCTGTGGATTTGAACCCAGAGTGTGGGTGGTGGCCAGGTTTGCAGTGAGGTAGTTAGGGCTAGAAAAGTTGCTAAAATTGAGCCAAAAACACATGACCAGTGTTGATAGGAAGACGGAAGAGCTCATCTTAGCTGGGAGGTGGAAATAAGGTGAGTGGAGCAAATGAGCAGTGCTCCCAACAGGGAGAGATCAGAGGAAAGGCTGAAAGAAACAGAAGGATGAGACAACGTGAAAAGCCCACGAGGAGCTGCTAAATAATTATACTTGGTGTTGTGAGCTGAGTCTCAGGAGACTGGTTGTTTTATTTTGGTTTTAAGGAACATATACCTAAATATGATTTAAAAAAATAAATTAAGTTGTGTGCTTAAACTATTGGTTGAGCTGAATGGGATAAGATACCCCTCAAGACTTGAGGTAGAGGCATCTGATGTCAGTGGTACAGAATCTGGGAGAGGTCCATTTTTTCCTCCCCTGTACTTGGTCAGCAACCACAGTTCACACTGGTGTCCTGAGGGTTAGAAGACAGCCCACAGGGGAAGACAGCTGTACCTGGTGGGAATGGTCCTCTCTGGGAGGACCTGGCAGGATAGGTAACAGGGAGACACTTCGGTGAGATATTGAAGAAGAAGAGAGAGTGCAAAGATTTTCATAAGCCCAACTGAGAAGCAGAAATGACATGCAATAAATGCTGTATCCACTCCAGAGTATGAGCTTCCTGATGACAGGAGCTCTGTCCACCTGGCCCTAACATCGAAGAGTGTCTGACACAAAAAGCCCAATAAATACTTGAATTAATTAATAGCACATTCTATGAATCTGTCCAATATGGAGTTGGATACGTATGTCTAATCACAAGAGAAAGAGATCTTGGTTCAGTGTAGATGTGGGAGTCATTAAATCAAGGCTTTGAAAACAATTCCAAGGACAGACTGAAAGACAGGAAGCTACAGGGCATCAAAATTCAAGGAGTGAGCGGAAAAGAGAGGACATGGAGGGTCTAAGGATTTGGCTGTAGAAGCAGGAATAGTGCTAGGAAAGAATGGTGGAGAAATCATGTGTAGAAGGAAGGAGTGCTCAAAAGGGACAAATGCCCCACTAATAAAAAGACCAAGGAAGATACTGACTGAAAAATATCTGTTGGATTTAGCAACAGGGAGGTCATCTGTAACTTTGGGGAGAGCCATTTCATTGGAGTAATGGAAGCAGAAATCAGATTATTCTGACTTAAGAAGGCAATGGAAAATGAAGAAGTGAATACAGTGAAAGTATTATTTTAATGAGCTTAACTGTAAAGGGAAGGAAAGCCACCAGACAGTCCTAAGAGAGGAGCAGAAAATGAGAGATAGCTTTTTTTTTTTCACCTTTATTGGAGTATAATTGTTTTACAATGGTGTGTTAGTTTCTGCTTTATAACAAAGTGAATCAGTTATACATATACATATGTTCCCATATCTCTTCCCTCTTGTGTCTCCCTCCCTCCCACCCTCCCTATAGCTTTTTCAATGAAAGATTTCAGCCTGTTTGAAATTTTAACCCAAATTTCAAATTGGACTTCCCAGACTCTTTTTTTTCCCCCATGACTCTTGTGTTCAAAACAAGATTGACTTGAAGTCCATCCTCAAGTAGTTGTTGTGGTTACTACTTGGGGTGGGGATTATTGATTGCTTATTTTCTTATGGTCTGACCTCATTTTTTTACTTAGCTTCCTCAGTTATCACTGAATTGACCAGACTGGAAACTTAGCCCCTCCTCAAGTTTGTTAAAATCTATACAAGTTGGCAATTTGGGGGCATTTAAGGGGTATTGCTGAATGTAAGCTATTATCCATTTTATACTTCCAAAATAAGCTTAAGTTCTACTTTCTAAGAGTCTCTTTCTTTCTTTAGCTATTTCTTGGCTCTATGCACTAAAGAAAAATCCTTGCTCAGTCATCTTTGGGTTTGATCATACATGACCTTATTATTATAATAATAATTAATATTATGAACATAAGATCCTTCTCTTCCAATAGCCCCTTGAATAATGGTTCTTCTCAGTTGGCCATGTTTGCCTTCTGTTTTATGCTCCTTACCAGAGACTTGTAAACCATCACCATGTAGATCATATCCAGGTAATACAACATTTTTCTTGACCTGCACAGTATTTTTTAAATTAAAGTTTTAAATTTTAGTTATTCATAGATTCACATGCTGTTGTAAGAAATCGTACAGAGATCTCATGTACCTTTTACCCATGTTCTCCCAAGGGTATGCACAACTCTGGACAATAGCACAATCAGGATATGGACATGGATACAGTCAAGATACAGAACAATTCTCTCACAAAAAGATCCCTTCTGTTGCTCTTTTATAGTGCCACCCACTTCCCTCCCATTCCTGTCCCTCCTTGACCTCTGGCAACCATTAGCCCATTCTCTATTTCTGTAGTTTTGTCATTTCAAGAATGTTATATGAATGGAATCACACAGGATGTAACCCTTTGAGGTTGGCTTTTGTTCACTCAGTATTATTCTCTGAAGTTTCATTCAGATTCTTCTGGGTATCAATAGTTCATCCTTTTTTTTATTGCTGAGGACTATTTCATTGCATAAATGTACCACAATTTGTTTAGTCATTCACCCAGTGAAGCACAACTGAATTGTTGCTAGATTTTGGCTATTATGAATAAAATTGCAATAAATGTTCATTTTGTAGGAATATAAACCTTCATTTCCCTGAAATAAATGACCAAGAGAGCAATTGTGGGTCATATGGTATTTGCTTGTTTAAGTTTATAAGAAATTGCCAAACTGTACCATTTTGCATTTCTACCAGAAGTATATGAGTGATCTAGGTTCCCTGCATCCCCGCTAGCATTTGGTGTTGTCATTTTTCTATTTTAGCCATACTGATAGATTGGTAGTGGTATCTCATTGTAGTTTTAATTTGCTTTTTCTTGATACCTAATGATGTTGAATATCTTTCAATGTGCTTATTTGCTATGGATATACCTGCTTTGATGAAATGTCTCTTTATGTCTTTTGATTGTATTATTAGCTTTTTCACTTTTGAGTTTTGAGGGCCCTTTGCCAGATACATGGTTTGCAAATATTTTCTCCCACTTTGTAGCTTGTCTTTTCATCCTCTTAATGGGTTCTTTCACAGAACAAAAGCTTTTACTTTTGATAAAGCCCAAGATATCAAATTTCCCTTTTATGGATCATGGTTTTAGTGTCAAGTCTAAGAATTCTTTAGCCCTAGATCCTGAAGACTTCCTCTTATATTTTTTTCTAAAAATTTTCTAATTTTGCATTGTACACTTAAGTTCACTATCCATTTGAAATTAATTATAGTATAACACACAATACTTAGGTTGACTAGTGCCTGTGTCCGTGTCCCAGCACCATTTGTTGTAAAGGTTAACTATCCTCCATTGAATTACTTTTGCATCTTTGTCAAAAATCAGTTGGGCATATTTTTGTGGGTCTATTCTGTGTTCTCTGTTATGTTCCATTGGTCTATGTGTCTTTCCTTCTGCAAATACCTCCCAGTCTTCTTTACTGTAGTTACATAGTATATCTTAAGATTGAATTGACTGAGTCACTTTATTCTTTTCTAAAACTGTTTTAGCAATTCTAGTTTCTTTGCGTCTCATATAAGTTTTAGAATAATCTTATTTATATCTACAAAAAATCTTATTTGGATTTTTTAAGTATAACATTAAGCTTGTATATCAATTTGTGGACAATTGGCATCTTTACTCTGTTGAGTCTTCCAATCCATGAACACAATTTGTTTCTCCATTCATTAGATTTTCTTTGATTTCTTTCAGCATACAAGTCCTGTGCAGGTTTTGTTAGATTTTATCTAATATTTTATTTTTTGAGTGACTGTAAGTGGTTTTGTATTTTTAATTTCATTGTCCACATATTTATTGCTACTACATAGAAACACAATTGATTTTTGAATATTTATCTTGTATCCTGTGATGTTGATGAGCATACATTTTAGTTCTAAGAATATTTTGGTAGATTCCTTGGGATTTTCTACATATACAGGCATGTAATCTGCAAATAAAGACAGTTTTCCCCCCTTCCTTTATGATATGTATGCTTTTATTTCCTTTTCTTGCCTATTGCACTGTCAAGAGTGTGCTAGTTGGGGCTTCCCTGGTGGCGCAGTGGTTGAGAGTCCGCCTGACGATGCAGGGGACGCGGGTTCATGCCCCGGTCCAGGAAGATCCCACATGCCGCAGAGCGGCTGGGCCCGTGAGCCATGGTCGCTAAGCCTGCACGTCCGGAGCCCGTGCTCCACAACGGGAGAGGCCACAACAGTGAGAGGCCTGCGTACTGCAAAAAAAAAAAAAAAAAAAAAAAAAAAGAGTATGCTAGTTGAGTTAGAGTCAAATAAAAGCAAACATTTGTATCTTGTTACTGATCTTAGGGGAAAGCATTCACTCACCATTAAAATTATAATGTTAACTATAGGGTTTTTTTTTTCATATGCTTCATCAAGTTAAGAAAGTTCCCCCCCCACTTCTATTTTTTCAGAGAGTTTTTATCCTGAATGAGTATCGAATTTTGTCATATGCTTATCTGACACAGCTTCTTTAAAATCTTTGTCAGATCATTCTAACATGTCTGCCATCTTGATGTTAGCATATATTGATTGCCTTTTTTTCATTGAGTTTGAGCTTTTCCTGGTTCTTGGTTTGATGAGTGGTTTTCAATTGAAATGTGGACATTTTTATATTGTCTTATAAGACTCTGGATATTAAACCTTCTGCTTTTGCTGGCTTCCACGGACACTCGTTCTGCAGGAGAGGAAGGGGAGCCACCTTGTTACTGCCAGGTGGATGTGTGAGTCCAGGTTCTCCAGTCAGCCTGATACCCAAGGTGGAAATTCCTTGTTATTCCTGGGTGGGGTGACAGCTCCATCTCTGCATGTACTCTCCACTAAGACTCTACTGCATGGTGGCCTTATTACTGTTGGGTGACAGTGACAGTCCTCACTCTCTACTAGGCTTCCTATGACACCACCCTATATCAGGGAAGGGGAGGAGTGCCTCATTGCTACCCAGTGGGGTTGGATGTCCAGGATCCCCATGTGATGTCCACTGATACAACAGGACTGGATGGAGCTCATTGTTGGTGGGTGGGGATGAAAGTCCTAGCTCCCTACTTGGCCTTCTCTGATCCCACCCTGTCAAAGGTCTTGAGGCACCTTGTTACAACTTCATGAAAGTAAATGTCTAGGCTCTCCACTTGGCTTTAGCTAGTGTGAGTTGGGGATGGGGCTACAGTTTTTTCTGTGGTACTTTACTAGATGCAGTAGACCAGTCATTGTCTAAAATTTTCTGACTTGATAGGCTTCCCCTTTCCTGCTCCTTTGATTGGAAAGAGCAGGCTTTGTTGGGCTCTTTTGTCTGTGTCTCCTGTTGTTTCCAGGTGGCCAACTTCTTCAGCCCCAAGTCTGAGATATATGAGAACAAAGAAAACCCTGGAAACTTCCCAACATATTTCTCCTCTCATTCTAAGGTCCTGATAGATCTGCCTTCTTCCTTCTACCTCTAAGACTCTTCCTAAGTTTGTTTTATAAATAATGTACAGGGTTTTTAGCTCTACTTAATGTAGGAATAAGGAAACGTATATCTACTCCATCTTCCCAAAAGTGGAACTCTGGTCCCCTTAACAGTGTTTTAAATTCTTGTTGCTATTCCCAAATCTAGATTGCTCAACTAGACCCATCCACTGAGCTCCAGGCAGGTGAGTTCACCTTTCTGAATGTTTTCACCTGTATATCCCATGAGACACCCAAATTCAACATGAATATATGGGCTCCCCCGTGGTTGCTCAATGCTTCTCCTTCTCAATAACTCATCCTGGTTATTATCACCATATGGCCATCCAAGCCAGAAACCAGAAATCATTCCTACATGCCTTTCTTTTCCTCATCTGCCATGTCTTATCCAACCAAATATTTAGCTCACGCCTGCCTTTCTCACCGTGTACTTCTGTGGATGTCTCTTTATTCAGGCTCCAGTAAAACTTAAAATTTATAATGTCCAAAAATGATCAATTCACATCATCTTCTGTTCTAATCATGCTTCTCTTCCTTGTTCAATTTTAATTAATGCTTCCCTCATTTTCCTATTCCCTATAGTTAAAAATTTTACTGCATTTTCTACTCAAGTTTGCCCTGTATCCAATATTTCCAAATTTTGTCAATTCTATGGTGTTGATACCTCTCCCATCGGCACCTTCCTATATATTTCCACTGTCATCATCCAACGCCTAAATTTTAGTGGAACTGTGTTTATGTCCAGTTCTACATCCCATCTCATCTATATTATTGCAGTTGCCTCCTAACTGGTCTCTCCTCCAGTCTTTGGCAATCCTTCAGGTACAATGCAAGTAGGTTAATTTTCCTGAAGCTCTGTTTCTTAACTTGATTCTCTTGCTTCAAGACCTCCAATGACTCTCTATTGAATCATGCCAGGGGTTTTGGTTTGATGTTCAGGATCCACCACGCTCACTTCTTTTATTCTGAGTTTCTTCTCTGGGTTTTGTTTATTTCTCTCCCCTGGACCTGGTAGGTCCCCTGCAGCAAATCCAGGCCGGTTATGAATGATCATCTTAGCCAGTACCATTGCTTTAATTCAACAGCAGCACAGATCACGTTGTTTGGTTTATTACTTCTGGCCTTTGCTACAAGAAATGTGAGGTGAAAGGGGGAAGAAAATATAACAAAGCAAAGATGAGTGACGTGAGAAGATGTGGATAAAAAAGTCAACTCTGTGTTGAAGCGATCCTCATGTAAACAAGAGTGCTGTGTAGTTATTCTTCACAAGAAGAGGAGGAAAGTATAGGCTTACAGTGAGCCATGCATATGACTTCAAAGATAGGAACACATCAGTTGGCAATAAATATTTATAAAATGAGACTTAGGTATTTAGACCATTAGCCTGCCACATACTTCTTTCACACAATGAAATATGAAGCTTGAATCATGATAAAGACAGGCAGAACAAATAATAGAGGACCTAAATTTAGGCTTGGGTAAATATTCAGGTTTATTTTAAAATATGGATCTATGCACACAGGCATTATAGACAAAACCAGATTTTCAAATGGCCGCACTGTTTTTCATTCATTTTCCTTTGTTTTTACTATATTTTTATGAACGGAAAACATTTTCTCTCAATTCATAGTATCTTTTCTTTTGTCTTATCACACTTCATCATATCCATTATGACTAGGACATTCTTGCCTTGTCAAGTCATGAGATTCGTTTGTTAAAATAAAGGAAAGAAGAACTTGAGGCTGATTTCATCCAAACCAAATTTTCAGACTTTCTTCAAAGTCTGTACTAAGTGATGCCCAGCTAAATGTCTAATGTAGAGTCTTCTTTCTCCACTGATCTTCCTATAAATTCATCTATCGCAACCATGAAATAATAAGCTTTAGGAGTGAACGTAGGATCTTGTTTAACAGAAGGGGTTGGGTGAAGTTCAGAACTTATTTAAAATTCTGGCCTTTTTGAACTTCTTACTGATTAAAAACTAAATGTCTCATTTTCTTTCCTTTGAGACAGTAGGAAGCAACCAACTAATGAGACAAACCATTTAAATGAAGCAGCTAAAGAATAGCTAAATTAGCTAAGAGGTTTAATGATGTGCTGTCTGTTCCAAATGAAAGGAATTATTTTTCTGAGACCTTCAAGGTCTCCAACGCTGAGGCCTGGCTGTGGTGGAGGGTGATCTCCCAGTCTGAGGCACTGCCTAAACCCTGTCACTTAAATGAGGATTTCTACTCATAGCTGTGCAGAATAAACCACTATCATCTCCAGTGTTACGGTGTGGAAATCGAGCATATAGTTTAGAGCTAGGTGATACAAGATTGAGTCTCACCTACGTGATCTTGAACCATTTATGTGAGATTTCTGGCCTTTAGTTCTCTCACCTAGAACATGGGAATGATGTCAGGTTCCCTGGTTTTGTGAGGATTAATTGAGGAGGCTCTCTGCACACTTATGATGACTGTTGTTATTGCAGGTAGGAACAGCAAGAGCGATAGGGGACTAACTGACCAAACTCGTCCACTGAAGAGAAGGACAAGTTCAAAACACTGATTTTTGTGCTCTATCAATTCCTACTATGATGTTATTCAGTACATTTATTACCAGGTTTTTGAAAACATTTTCTCATCTCCCATCTCACTGTATCCTTTCAACTGCCTGGTGAGGCCAGGTAAAAGTATTATGATCAGTCCCCTGTAACTGAAGCAAAATATTATATATACAGAAAAGAGATGCCCAAATCCATACTGCTATTTTGTTTATAGCCAAGTCAAGAACCTTCCTTATACTGTATATATAGTGGTTAAGTTCTATAGAATCACAGATTCTATTGGCAAAGTCCTTTTCAATTGAACAAGAGGAATTAAGCAAATCCCAGGAAAGAAACTTTTGACTATGGCACCCATGAGCCCTTCATAGCCCTCATCTGAAGTTTACTGGGTACAATTTCTGCACATCTACAGTGGATCATTGTAAAATCCTTGAAAACGTAGATATTAAGTATGAATATGATTAAAAGCTGTTTTTTCTGCCATTCTCCTTCCTGCTGTACTTTAAGCATCATTACCAATTTACAAATGCACAGATTAAAGCAGGAGCTACATAACTGGGGCTGAAGCTTGCCTGCCATAGTGAGAAAAAAAAAGGGACTTGGGAGCACATGACATGTAGTTCTGACTTCTGCCTTTGGCACTCCCCAGCTCTGTGATCTTGGTCTGGTTATCGACCTCATGAGCCTCAATTTCCTAATATATAAAGTTGGTGATAGATTGAGGAGATGATAACTACTTTCTAGGAATATTGAGAAAATTAAAGGAAATAGTGTTTGAAAATTGCTAGCCCACTGTCAGAGGCATAATAAACACTCAATAAACATTGTTTGCTTATTTCCTTTCCTCCCACACATTGTCTTCGGTACATCTTTCTTGGGCTGAAATCAATATACCGAATCTCAGTTTTGGTGGAATCTTAGGAAGCATGGGTTTCCTCCTTATGAAGTAGGATTTTATCTAGACTAACCTGTTTGCATCTAGCATTCAATGAATACCCAAGCCACTTAGCTGAGTGAAAAATTTGCTGTGACCATTCCTTATAAGGATGTCTTTAACATTTTTGAGGTTTTTAGAGCATTGATGAGCTTTTGGAAGAGGGCTTAGTTAGTTTGTTGCTTTCTTTTTAAAACAATCTTATTAATGAGATCTGTAAAGACAGCTAGGCTATCCTAGAGACAACCCAAGAATGGGAAAAACAGATCCACTGAAAGTCTGACCTGAAATCCAAGGAGCTGAACTAAAGAGGCCTTCTGGTAAGAAATCAAATGTGTTGAGAACTACAATGGTTATTTTTTTCATGCTCTATTAGAGGGGAAAAAATGTGTCCTACCTCTGGAAGAGCCAACAATTTAGTAAGATGGGGATAGCTGAAAATCAAAATAAAAAGTACTTTTATGGAAAATATTTCATGTTCCTAAATATCCACTGAAGTTTATAAAAAAAAAACACATATGTAGAAGGCACCCTAGACTTCTAGATCCCAAGAATTTTGAAGATGGGAAAGAAAACAAGCCAGCAGTTCTTGCTTCCAATCAGTAAAAATTTAAATTTACCTTTGGGGTATATAGTTTGTTTTTTAAACAACACTAGGGTATATTTATTTTGGGGATTGACTATGGCTTTGAAGAAGGCTGAAGATCGGCAGTTAAGCATTCTACTTAACAATTTAAACTGAGAGCAAGAGTCATGTGAATGACATCCTCATAGAATAATACTACTTTTATGGGATAACCATTATTTTTCTCTATGTAGATTTAGACTCCTCTATGCCTATATAGTTATTACATGTCCTGGTGGAGTTGTGTATTCACTCACTCAAAAAAATTCATTAAATTCTTACTATGTATTCACTACTATTCTAGACACAAGAGATACAGCCATGAAAGAAAGTCTAAAAATCTTTGCCCTCAAGGAAATTGTACTCTACCATAGAAAATAGTCATATATGAAGACATAATATTTACTAGTTAGTATATTAATATGGAATATGAGTATATAGTTATTGGCAGGATTGAATATCTTCAAGAGTTGAAAATGGGCAAAAGAGATCACTGAGTGTCCTTTCAGTGGAAAATCTTGTCTAAGAGATCCTCAGGGGATGATATGAATCTATAAGGTGTGCACCTTGATTGTCTTTGATACACTAGACTATCTTACAACTCTGTAGGGATAGAATTTAAGTTGTAGAAACTGATACAATTATAAGTTTCCTACCTATAGCAATGAAAATGCTTCCTGTGCATGGCAATGCAAATGAATTTTGGTAAGTAAAGGATATAAATCTGCAAGATGAATTCTCAGTGAACCAGTTTTAAAATCTTACTGATTCATTCACTAGAACTAAATAAAATCTTTGATTTGTTTTCATTTTATATTTGTACGAGAATTATGATTTTACCTTTTAAAAAATTATACATTAGCATAATCTGTATATACAGTTATATAAAATATTATGGTAGTATATAATGTGGAATATGATAAGGTGATCTGTGCTATGAAGAAAAGTAATCCAGGAAAAGAGATGGAGGGAGGAGAATTCCAGGCACAGGGAACCACCAGTGCAAAGGCCCAGAAAGGCAAACCCCTCTAAGTGTCCCAGGAACCACTCAAGGGCGTGGACCAGATGAACTTGGAGAGGTAGCGGGGGAGGCAGGTGTCGTATAACCTTGGAGGACTTCAAAAGATTTTGGCTTTTCTCTGAGTGACATGAGAAGAGCAGGCCAGCCTCTCACAGTTCTGGGGCCAGGGAAAGAGGACAAATGAAAGTCCACAGTCACACCCTCGACCCCACCTCTTGGCCATCCTTCAAGCTTAGAGGTGTGCGTGGGTCCTGCATACTATATCCTAGAGATGATAGACAGAGTAGTAGTCTGGGGCTGTTTGGTCAGAGGATTCCTGTTCAGGGTACTCAGATTACAGTGATTATGGGGGTGGGGGAGGGGAGGGGAGAGGAGGGGCTCTGTGTGGTTACCTTTTCTGGGCCCCTGAAAATAGCTGTCAACCAGAACTGGCGGGTGGAGGGGAGCTTGAACATGTGGCGACCAGGGCACAAGCTCTAAGACTGGTCACTGGAAAAGGCTTGGAGGGTTCTGAGCAGACCTAAATGGTAACAGAGTCCCTTTAAACTATTGAGTGGAGAATATACTGTTAGGGATGGGAGAAGCAAGGTATAAAAATGGGGGTGAGGTAGGAGCCTCCTTCATTAACCCAGGAAAAAGATAATGGGCGTTTGGAGCAAGTGAGAATGGTGGAGGTTGTGAGAAGAGTCCAGATTCTGGATATATACTGAAAGTAGAACTAACAAGATTTATGGATGCATTGGTTATGGGTTCTGAGAGAAAGGGATAGTTGAGAGAAGACTCCAGGCTTCTGGCCTGATAACCTGGAAAGAGGGAGGAGTTGCCACAGAATTAACTTGAACTAAATTTTGTTTTTCTTTCAATGTATTTTTTGCCATCTTTCTCAAGAGGCTGGGGCAGAGAGGACTAGGATGACTTGATTGAGGTATTCTTAATTCTTTGGAGCCTGGTTTTTGAGACCAGAGTTCAAGAGAAATTCTTAGGGGGAGGCAACTAGCCTATTCAAGATGATGGAAACCTGCAAGTGAGGCAGTGATGTCACCCTTATTGGTCCAGGAGCCCCTGGTCATAGTCATAAGTTGTTTGCTGAGTCTTTATTCCTTTCAATTATTCCCCAAATTCCAGCAGTCTCTGAGAGGTTGGAGCCCAGTCTTCATATTACTCTGGGAAACTGAGGCAGAGCCTGTGCTCAGGCTTTAGACAAAACCACACAGAAAATAATAACACCATCTTGAAGGAATCCAGGCTCCAGGCAACAAGAGGTGTCCTGCCATGACCTTCTCATGAGAAGACTAGACCATTGATTTGAAGCAAGATGTCTCCTCAAGATGAAAATGGCAGCAAGATGGAACCACAGCTAGTTCTTGGAGAGGGAAGCCCCAGGTAGAGCCTGGAAATCCCACAGTCCTTTTGAAGGGAAGCTGGTGCTTTTATACCTCGAGTGGTGAGTTCTCACAGAATAGTACAGTCAAGAAGACACCTGACCTATTTCACAACTAGTGAGAAATAACAGTACGCAACCCCAAATAAAACGACTTGAATTAAAAATCTCAATATTTCTAAAAATTAATAGGAACAATACAAACAATAAAATACATGGTGAGCTTTGGAGTACTGTGCCAACTTTGGTAGACGACACAAAGTGCAGTCTGTGAGGAGATGCAAAAGGGATCAAGTGACAGGGAAAGTGTATGTCCATCTAAGGAAACCCTGTCTGAGGACAAAATCAAGACACACTGGGGGACCCTCAGCTCCTTCTCATACTTTCTTGGAGATGTGCTATTTATTCAGTCTTATATCTGAAGATTTTTCTCTTTGCAGTTTTTTTTTTAAATCACAACCCAAAATCTATTAAAAATTATTCTGACCTGATGATTGAATATGTCTAACTTATTATGTTAAACTTCCTTCCATGTCAGTTATCTTTCCTCTCCAGGTGTCAATATGTCATTTTGATTTTGAAATGGGACAGCTTATCATACCATCAATTCTATATCATTCAACAAAATTCTCCTCTTTCCAGCCTCACACCTATACCCAGGCTTTGCTTTTTCCCTCCTAAAATGAAAGGTAACATTTATGGACCCTTAAATGATCCTATATTTTTATCTGCTGTTTCAGGGGGATAGCAAATCACAGTATATTCGTTTCCTAGGGCTGCTGTAACGATTTATCACAAACTTGGTGACTTAAGAGAAATGTATTCTGTCATAGTTCTGGAGACCAGATGTCCCAAATCAAGGTGTCAACAGGGCTTCGCTCCCTCTGAACACTCAAGAGTAGAATGCTTCCAGTCTCTGGCAGCTTCTGGTGGCTTCAGGCATTTCTTAGTTTGTGGTGCATGATTCCAATCTTTGACCCCATCTTCCCATGGCCTTTTGCTCTGTGTCTGTGTCATCTATCTTAAATCTCCCTCTGCCTTTCTCTTAAAAGAACACTTGTCACTGGACTTAGGACCCACCCTGATAATCCAGGATGAACTCATCTCAAGGTCATTAATTAGATTCGCAAAGATCCTTTTTTCAAATAAGGTCACGTTCATACATTTCAGGGATTAGGACATGGACATATCTCTTCAAAGGCCACAATTCAACTCACCACACTTGGTCATAGGGGACTGTTCTCTACTCAGAGGTCTTTGTTACCACAGTGGTTGTTGGTTATCAAAAGTGATGTTGCCAATGTGAATTTCATCAAGAAACAGACTTCATTGGGTTCCAGGATGAGCAGTTGTGGTATGAGTCTGTTCTTCACTAAGTATTTAAACCATCTTAAGCCAAACACAAATATTCTTTCATTGTAAAATTATAGACCAATGGCATATAGTGTGCTAAATAGTTCACTTAAGAGTGATACCAACTCCTGAGTAGACTCCCCTTTTTACATTTCCTATTTTATAAGAGCAGAAAACACTTGAAATTTCAACATTGTACAACAGGTGGTCAGATTTAGCAGGTGTCCAAGGGAATGTGAAACTGCTTTGAAAGTAAATATTTTCTGGTTGGATGTCTTCAATACTTCAAAGAAGGATTGTAACTGGGCACATGATGGCTATAGAATACAAGGGCATGGTGACCATAAACTGAAATTGATTCAGACTGAAAACTTCCAAGGAACAGAAAGCCACAGCTTGAAATGAGGAACAGTAAATGAATCTATTAGTTAAGATAGAGATTCTGTAAGTAAATATAACAATATGAGATTGCCATTTTGAATAAGCTTTATTAATTATGTGAATTAGTACAGGCAGCCCTCAAATGCAAATCTATAACTTTCATTGGCCAGATGGGTTATGGTCCCAATAACAGACATTGACTCAAAGTATGTTCATGTGTGTGTCTGTGTGCTAACATATGCTCATCATTTAGCCATGTGCAATGCACTCCTTCTTCTGTAAGAAATAACTTTTGAGTGGCTAAAATTTGAAGCACATGTTGTTGCCATAATAAGATAGGGTACCAAGGAAGAATTCACTAATGTGATTAGCAAAGATCTAGGAGTTTCTAAGCAATTCTATTATAGGTAGACATTCTGGTACAAGGACAGGAAAATTGATGACTGTTTTTGATTTAGAAGTATAATACTCTAATTACAGTGCAGGAACAACTTATAAATCTATTAAGGATTAGAAATGGCAGAATGAGTGGGATTTTGAGATGTCTCAATGACACTTAAACATAGTGGATTAGGGATGTTCTACAAGGGACTAGAAGCCTATCTAGTTCAAGAAATGAGATTTGGAGTACTCCCCTCCCATCCATGTGAATTAATTCTGACCAATATTTTTGACTGTGTTCAGTCACACTGATTTAGGTCTGAGTTACAATGAAAAATGTTTTCATTTAAACCTCACTTAGTAACTAAATCCTTGTGGCATTGCCTGAAATTTCCCATGTCAGTGCAATAGAAAGCTGCCGACCATTTTTCCTTTTGTTTGGAATTTAGACAACAAGTGGTCGCTTTATGAGGCTGGGCACAGCTTCCAAAGAGAATGCAAAGATGGGAATTTGGTGATGGTGGCGGGGTTCTTTCAGGAACCAGACATATAAAAACAACCCACAGACCATCTCTTAATAAAGCAAGTTGAAGACTGAGGCAAGGGTAGAACTCTGGGGGTTTGGATTCATTGGTTCTTATACTTTTCCCTGCAAAGTTACTAAAATAGCTAAAATTATTTCCACTGACTGTTATGCCTCTCCAAGAGAGGCAAGGAAATCGACACCATGCTGGTTGCCTGGGTTAATACACTCTTGTACCTGGGTGTTATGGGGGATGAGAGAGAAATTGATAGGTGAATTAAGCCTTCCAATTATTTTTCACTTGACCTGAAGGAATGCCAAGGAAGCCCCATCATGGATGTTATCTCAAGGATAAGGTTAAATGGCCACCATTAGTTATGACCATTTAGAAGGTTGTTTTCAAACTACTTCATGCCCCAGAAGCCAAATATTTTATGGGAACCACTTATATTTACAGTGGGAACTGTTTTTTGAGAGGTAATGGAGCCCTGGACCTGGAAACTCATTCCTCTTATCCTCTACCCCAGCTCTACCTCCCTTGGGGTCCCCTGAGGCAGAATTTTAAGACTACATGAAACAATTGTTTGAAACATTGTTTAAAAAAATCACTCATCTACCATGAAGATCAGGGAAACGCTGCTTTAGGCCCAGGAAATGATTTCTTATCATATTTTCCTTCTGTTCTGCTGTCACTCTTTCATTTTCTTTCCCTTCTTTCTTTCCTTTTTTTTAAAATTCACTTTAATTTTACAGGTTTGGTGTGTAATTTTTCCCTAAATTACATAATCTTAATGATTCTACTATTAAGGTTAGCTCAGTCTCACCCTTGGGAGAAATAGTTACGTGTTTCTGTTGTTTACCCACCCACAATTTACGTCATCAGAGAGCTTGCTCCATAACCTATTATCACCTCTTCATCTCATTTTTTTTCCCACTATAAAACCAATTTTCCGTTGTCTTGACCATGCAGACATCCTAGCTTATTCATGAAAGATCGTCTTCCGTCTCTGTCTTACTGGAATTAAAACCCTTTGTTTCCCTGCTCGGACTCTTGGGTTCAACCTCCTCTTGGCCTCCTGGACCCTTTTTCTAAGGAGGGGGCTTCTCTCTCTCAAGTGGGGTAGTCCTCATGCACTCCTCCATTCTGAAATGGAAAAACCACCTGCCTGGCCCACCAGACTGGCTAAATGAAAGCTGACCTTTGATAAAGTGGACATCAAGATTGTCCACGTAGGGGGTGAGCCCAAAAAAGAATTGTCCACACATCTGTGCACACCGACTTGCCCATAACATCGTGGTGGGGAGGACATTCATTGTGGGAAGAGAATTTTGATTGAGGAGATCACTCTCTGTTTCATATGAGTTTTCTAAAGATCTCTCTCTCTCTTTCTCCAATGGTTGATGTAGAATCTGATGCAGAACCTCCTACTTATTACTAACTACTTAACACTTTCAAAAGCAAAATTCTTACAAAATAAAATAAGCTGAGGAGTGGTTGAGAAATCTAAGCCCAAATAAATGTAAAATATTAACAGGTAGCTTGCATGACCTCTTTTGCTCTCAGTCACTATTTCCTTTCAACAGGAAGTGAAATCACAAATGGTAGATCATAGAAGTTTGCCCATCATGTCTCCGCAGAAAGCTTGTTTCTTGAGAGCAGGGAGTCTAGGAAGGTTTCATTAGCATATTCTACTATATACGCCTAAGTGCATAAGGCTCAGTCCGATTGAATGAACGTGTGTGTTGAGCCAGATCCCTACCAGGCTCTGGCTGGAAGCTGAGCCCTGGATTATAGTCTGTACAGATGGGGTAAACACACCCTTGCTACTTGCAGAGAACCTCAGTATCATTTTCCTTCTGGAGAGCCTTATCTTCTTCATTTCACCTGGGCAAACCCATAGATTAAAACCGCCGTAGTGATTCTTTTTCTTCATCACATAACCTGAGTTTGTTATCTGCTGAGTAAGTACCAGTAGTAGGGAAGGCAGTCACTCCTCAGGCCTCCCTCAGGCAAGATGGTCTCTGCCCATATGACCCTCTCTTCCCAACCTGCATTCCCCTGTAGGAAAAGAAGGCAACACTGATGCTCTTCTGTGGTTTGATACACATGCTCTAGATGAATTGGGACCCTCTTGTCTACCTACATTTAAGTCTGGAAGGTCTAAAATATATCCAAGGAAAATTCCTCTTCAAACTTCTTAGGTTGGTGGCTAGTGCCTCCTGAAAGAATAATGGAGAAACTGTTCATTAGTTGTCTGGTATGCTCCTAGGAACTGGCTCTGGTTCTGTGGAATGGGCTGGGGGCAGGGGAAAAGCCATAGTTCTCTCTGCCAAGGAGCACACATGGCTGGCCTTTCCACTGGGCTGATGTACCAGCTGCCAGCAGCTCCGCCCAACTGCCAGCCCCAGTTTCAGAAATGGCACTGTTAGAAATTAATTCCTTTGGGTCCAGAAGCCTTAATCTGCAAAGACTCTGTATTACCTTCTTCCCACAATAAAATGTAGATATGTCGATTCTCTTGAGATTGGTCAGTTCAGTGAAATCAAAGACCAATAGAAATGAAATTTAGGTTTCCTAAGTTATGGATGAGTCAGTGTTTTTTTTACTTTTTTTAAAGTAAATATTCTGAGTTTATCTAGTTAAGTATGAATTTTAAAATGTTATCTTCTATAAGGCAGGGTGTTTATTTCTTTTATTTGTACAGTAGCCAGAATAAGAATGTTCACAAGACACTATGTAACTATAAGTGACTCTTGGAACCCTAGAGATGTAAAGTTTTATAAAAAGGCTGTAAATACCTTCTAATAATTATTTATGTCTGGAGTACACTAAAATTCATTCAAAAGTACAGAAGTTCTTCTGATTTAAAAAATTATTTCGGCAATTTTGTTTCATATGGTAAATCTAATTTCAAATTAAAATTAAAGTGTGTGAGCTCCATGGACGTGGTCCCAAATATGGTCAAAATCCATAAACACATTAGAAAGCTATCTCAGAGTAGAAACAGAAGGAAACAAACACTAATGCTAAATGATTGGAGTAAAATGGAGGCTTCCTCTTGTTGAATCAATGATAGAGTGGTTTAAAAAAAATAAAACTAGCTTTGCAGAAATACAGTGTTTATCTTATTCTTATTCTTTGGCTCGGTTTGTCTTAAGTATTTGAAGCTTATTACCTATCTGCTGGAAGTTCCAATAAACTCTTCACATTATTGATACTGTGTTTGAAATAGGATTGATGTTCAATGCTAGACATTGGCCAGAGATCCTGGATATGGGATATGAGGAAGCACCAGTAATCTGCCTACCCTGCCTACTTCTCTTCTCTAGTAAATGCTTTGTGCTTTTAGCCAGGAGGGGCCACTTCTGGTGACCTACTTCTACATTTGGGATGTGTTAGGAAATGAAGGCCAACCACCCTGCTGACCAAAGCTGGAAGATACACAAATCCAGAGGACTCTTTGTCAGTATTGGGCATATAAGACATGCCTTAAGGAAGTACCTGCCAGAATAAGAGGACATTATTGGTGGTTATTCTCCGACCATCGGACATGGTCTTTCTTGAATGTGTCTACAATTTAGAGAAACTGCAGCTGCAACTGGAACCCTGAATTCACTCAAGAAATGTGGCAGGGATGTGTGAGACATATTTCTGATCCTGAGCCAGCTTCGTGGGCACAGTAATGCCAGGGACGTAAAAGATGGAAATGTGGTTTCAATAAGAATGCTCTCAAGGAAATGTGTGCATTGGAGATAACTTAGATCTAAGTGGAGACTTGCACAGACCTCTGTAAAGCCCTAAGATGAATATCTGAGATCTGCGTAATGTAAAACAGTAAATTTAGAAAAAAAAGCTCATCTTCCTTCCGAGACCACCTCCTTCTTTTCTCAGCATGACATGCTGCCAGATAGCATGGTTTCTTTGGAAAATCTTGTTTTTACTAAGCGGTTGCCTAGGACAAATTATAATACAGTTATCAAAAATTGAATCATGAAATTTTTGAGTATGTGGAGTATATGTAGATCACAAGTTATTTTACTATGTAGGGTGTATGTCGATCACAAGTAATTTTATACCCACGTACTTCACTTATAAAATATGAATTGATAACCTCATCTGCTAGAAATAATAATAAAAATCAGCCTAAATCTTCTAAGGGAAAAGTAGAAATTTCTGTATTTAAAGGATAATGGGCATAGAGGCCATTTTTAGTTTGCCTAGCTCTACTACCTGTAAAAGCATGAAAACAAAACAAAAACAGACAAACAATGCCTCCAGATATTTTTTAAGGTATGTATGCTGCAAAGCAGAGCAGGTAATTAACAATCTCAATGCAGGTGAGGTCCAGACTTATACTCTGTCAACTTTCTTGCCATTTTATGTGAGTTTAGGTTTGGCTCAGTTGATTAGAGTTCAATGCCTTTGTGGGGGGAAGGGGGGTGAGGGTGGTGGTAGAGAGTCTGGTTGGAGCTAGGAGTTTGGCTCCAGAGCAATTAGATGTGTTGAACCTCAGAAAAGTTCAGACAGTAAGATTAGTTCCTCTGCAAGCATTCAAAGGTTTATGGACACAAAGCTCATATGAACCCTCTAAACCTATGGAGTCGGCCAAGTTGGCTAGAATCACTGACAGGATTGGGCTCTTTCCCAAGCCTTCCATCACTTCCACTCTGATCCCTGCCAGAAATCAAACAAGAAAAAGCCTTTCTTGTCGTGTTTTGACACCCCCAGCTTTAGTCTCTGCTATAAACTCCGCATCCAAATATTTCAGCATATCAACCGAAGGTTGATAATATACATGGGCAAAGGTTCAAAGGGTGGCTAAGAGCCTGAAAAAGGGTCACTCAATGTTACATAAATAATGTGCTCCTAGGATAAATTAAAAAGTGACTGATTATGGGTCTAGCCATGTGAGCATAGACATTTCCTATTGCCTGGCTGTCCCCAGTAGCATGGCACTGGATGTGCGGTTTGGTTCAATAGGCATGATACTCCAAGGCTACAAAAAATGTCAGTTGTGGGCTTCCCTGGTGGCGCAATGGTTGAGAGTCCGCCTGCTGGTGCAGGGGACACGGGTTCGTGCCCAGGTCCGCGAAGATCCCACACGCCGCGGAGTGGCTGGGCCCGTGAGCCATGGCCTCTGAGCCTGCGCGTCCGGAACCTGTGCTCCACAATGGGAGAGGCCACAACAGTGAGAGGCCCGTGTACCGCAAAAAAAAAAAAAAGTCAGTTGTAATTGACAATGTTCCTTCCATGACAAAAGAAAGAGAAAATGAAAAACAGCATCCAGTAACTTGGTTGAGTACAAATATATATCTAGCCAGGCATGGTCATAGGAAAAGCTAAAATTTCATTTTTTAAAAAAATATTTAAAAAATTAATTTATTTATTGTTGGCTGCGTTGGGACTTTGTTGCTGGGCACCGGCTTTCTCTAATTGTGATGAGCAGGGGCTGCTCTTCATTGTGGTGCGTGGGCTTCTCATTGCAGTGGCTTTTCTTGTTGTAGAGCACGGGCTCTAGGCGCGCGGGCCTCAGTAGTTGTGACTCACAGGCGCTCTAGAGCACAAGCTCAGTAGTTGTGGCACACGGGCTTAGTTGCTCTGCGGCATGTGAGATCTTCCTGGACCAGGGCTCGAACCCGTGTCCCCTGCATTGGCAGGAGGATTCTTAACCACTGTGCCACCAGGGAAGTCCTAAAATTTCATTCTTTATTTCAACTTTTAACCCACTGTATACACACATGATTTCTAATGAGCAACAGTATTGTATTATTTCATTTTCCACTTAATATGCAACATCAATTTGTCTAATCTGATAGTTCAATATATAGGTTGTGGCTTTGTGAATTACCTAACGTAGATATTGTCATCAGTTGCCTCCACCAGAGGAATATTGTTCTTAACTTTAATATTATTTCAATTACATTAAAATTAATGTGTTAGGGCTTCCCCAGTGGCGCAGTGGTTGAGAGTCCACCTGCCGATGCAGGGCACACGGGTTCGTGCCCTGGTCCGGGAAGATCCCACATGCTGCGGAGTGGCTGGGCCCATGAGCCATGGCTGCTGAGCCTGCGCGTCCGGAGTGTGCTCCACAACAGGAGGGGCCACAACAGTGAGAGGCCTGCGTACCGCAAAAAAAAAAAAAAAAAAAAAAATTAATGTGTTAATATTACCCAGCCTTACCCAGGTTGTTAGGCAAGAAGACTGATTACTATTAACCCCCTTGAGATACATGACGTTACATTTTGTGCAAAGATTCTTCTTCAAGTATTTTTTAAGTCTACAGGTTGTAACAGATAAACTCATAAAATCAGTTTATTGAGTGACAAGCAGAAAATTCAAAGATGAATCAGAATAAACCTAACTAGGAAAGGAAACATCACAGTCCAACTTATACAACATGAGTAACCAGTGTTAAGTATATAATTTTGTGTTAGTTACATAGGTGTGTGCATTTATACTGGTCATCATATCGAATGTACTTCTTCCCATTGATCACAGTCAAAAAGTTTGAGAGTCATTGATTTAGACATTCAAGTACGACCTTTGAGACATACAGCTACTCCTGGTTTAAATTGTTATTTATGTTTATTCTCACCATGGCAGTCAGAGTCTGACGGTTCCAGACCTAAACCAGACCCGTCACTCATTTGCTCAGATCCCCCCAATGCCTTCCCCAGAGGCACCTCTGACCCCTTGATATTCACATTCCCTCATTCACTTCCTTTCTGTTCCTCAAACACACAAGGCATGTTCTTGCCTCAGGAATTCCCAGCTCAGGAATTCTCTCTCTGCCTAGAATTGCCCTTTCCCAGTTACACCTCATTCTCTTGCATCCTTCAAATTTTGCTCCCATATCTCCTTCCCCATGAGGCCTCCCCTGCCCACCCCCTTTAAAATTGCGAAAGCTGCCTCCCCATCTGGCCCTATGTACCCCACTTACTCTGCTCTATTTTTTCTATGGCACTTGTCACCATCCTGCATGAGTTACTTGTTTGGGGCTTTTAGTCTCTGTCTCTCTTGACTAAGATGTGCAGTCCATGAAGACAGAAAGCAGTTCTGGTCATGCATATACACCTCTGGCACTTAAAACCAGGCATGCCACGTAGTAAACGCTCAATAACTATCTTTGGAATTGATTGCATTTATAAAAGAACTGCATTCAAATCCATAACCCACTTTTCTTTGCCTCTGGGGCCACTGGAGGTGTCAAGATCTTTGCATAATTTACACAACTCCAGCTCATCCCTCCTTTCTGCTGTAGATTTACTGAATGGCTGCCCCATGGCTTATGCTAAGCCCAGGAGATAACTAGATGAAAGGCACAAATCATAGCAAAGAAACACATGCTTTCTGAGCACCCAACAGTTTCCTTTTGTGATCTACTTCCCACTGATACTCACAGTATCACACTCATTTTTTTCTGGCTCTTCACAGACCTCTACCTTCACACCAAAGCTTGTTTTCTAGACCTAATGGAACTGTAATTCTCTGGATAGGTTGTTATTTCATAGTTGCATACTTTTAAACATATTATTCCCACTGCTTTGTGTTTTTCTTCCCTTTACCCATTTAGAGAACTCATTTATTCATCAAGAATAAAAATTTTCACTTCGCTTATGAAACATTTTCTGACCCTTCTTTGTCACTTCCTGTCATCCGGGCATCCTTGGTACTCAGAAGGCAGCCTTGTGGAGCAGAGAGGGGACAAAGTAAGACAAACAAAACTTTGCCATTTACCAGCTATGTGAATGTGCGTAAATTACTTTTGCCTGCTTCTTCCCTGTTAAGTGGGGGAAATCTTGGCTGTCTTATGGGGTTGCATTAAAGCTAATAAATGGCATTGTCTAGTATGATGCCAGGGAGTGGGAATGGTGGGTGTGCATAAATGTCCCGTTCCTCTCCCCTCTCCTGCAGCACTGTGTTTGGATTCCTATCAGCACTCACTTGCTTTGGGCAATTACTTTTTTTTTTTTTTTTTTGCGGTATGCGGGCCTCTCACTGTTGTGGCCTCTCCCATTGCAGAGCACAGGCTCCGGACACGCAGACTCAGTGGCCATGGCTCAGGGGCCCAGCTGCTCCGCGGCATGTGGGATCTTCCCAGACCGGGTCGCGAACCCGTGTCCCCTGCATCAGCAGGCAGACTCTCAACCACTGCACCACCAGGGAAGCCCTGGGCAATTACTTTTTTTATTCACCTCTTCCATAATTGACTAACAAACCAGAAGGTCAAAATGATGCTCTATGCATTTTTGTATGTTTAGCACCTAATACAGTTATGGGTACATAAAAGGTGCTCAATCAATGTTTGTAGGAAGATGATGATGATATTCATAATTAGAAATGGCTAGCATTTCTTAAGTCCTACTGAGTCAGCTTGTAACATAGATCATCTTCGTGCTCCTCATAATGCTGCTGTGAAGCAGTTTTCTCATTACCTCCGTCTTACAGATGAGGTAACTAATCCTCAGAGTTTAAATAATTTGCCCAAAGGCACAGAGCTCTGATGAGATAGAGCCAGAGTTTGAAGCCAGTCAGTGCACTGAATAAGCTTCAAGCTATAGACCACACCTCTGACTGGAATGCTCTTATGTCAAGGGTAAAACTTTGGTCAATCTTGATGCTATTTCCATGGTTCCCCAACTCGACATACAAAACAATCCTGCCGGACAGACCCAGACATCTGGCCAATGGGAACTGGACAAAACTCCATCTGGAAGCCATCAGCACCTCTCATGGGTCAGCTGCAAGGGATTTAATTTCAAATGACCCAATGCATTTCCTCTGCTTCCCCCTCACAGACAAATCTGTTGGCTGCACCATTCTGATAGCTTTGGGGTAAGGGTCCATCTAAGTGGCAACTTAATCTCAAATCAGTGAGTCCCCAAATATTATTCGCTGTTGTTGAAGTGTATGTTTCCATTTTCCAACTGAGTCTACTTCAGAGGCATTCGGATGGCCTCCGTGGACTCCAGGTTATGTGAGAACTCAGACCGGTCCTAATTCTGCAAATACTCTATTTTTCCTTTTCGTTTAAATAATATTAAGGTGCATTGCCTCGTTTCAACCAATAATTTTTTTTTTTTTTTTTTTTTTGCGGTATGCGGGCCTCTCACTCTAGTGGCCTCTCCTGTTGTGGAGCACAGGCTCCGGACACGCAGGCTCAGCGGCCATGGCTCACGGGCCCAGCCATTCCGCAGCATGTGGGATCTTCCCAGACTGGGGCATGAACCCGTGTCCCCTGCATCGGCAGGCAGACTCTCAACCACTGTGCCACCAGGGAAGCCCTCAACTGATAATTTGAGGGCATGTGTGTTCCCTCTGCTCCCGACAGCCCTACCAACCGGACAGTCAGAGAGTCAGATTGCCATAAATCCCTTGTAGGCAGCCTCAGCCACATCCTCACTCTTCCCTGAAGGGCGAAATTAGGGTGGCAGGGCGGTTGGAGCCATTACAAGATCTTTGATCCCTGTTCCATCGTCACAACTCATAGTTATCTCTCCAACCAGTAAATCTCAACTGAGTTCTTAATAAAACATTGTTAGGTTCTTTCCCTTCAAGATTTGAAGACTTAAAAATCATCAAAGTACACAAATTCCTTATTCTACTCTTAATAGTAACACGTCTTCAATAAAAACACATTTTTTTTCAGAAAGAAAAATACCAGAATTAAAGATAATTTTCTAAGCAGCCAGGGAAGCATCTTCAGAAGCATCCAAAACCTTGCTGATATAATCAGGAAGGAGCAATGCTTTGAGAACCAAATGCTCTATTCTGCCTATATAACAGCATGCTGTTGAATTTTAAATTTCACGTTCATTTTTTCACATGATTTATTTTGCTAATAAAACCATGAAATTCCAAAAGTCATATGAGTAAAAGAATGTTGTGACGTCAGTTTTCATAGTAAAATTCATATGGGATTTTTAAAAATTAAAATTGTTATAGATTATGTACATATATGTGTGTGTACTTCATTGTAACTTATGTTTTTCAATTAACAATATCGTGACTCAGGTGAATTCTATCAAACATTTAGAGAAGAGCTCTTCCAAAACATAACAGAGGGAGGAACACTCCCAAACTCATTCTACGAGCCCACCATCACTCTGATACCAAAACCAGACAAGATGTTAAAAAAAAGAAAACTACAGGCCAATATCACTGATGAACATAGATGCAAAAATCCTCAACAAAATACTAGCAAACAGAATCCAACAGCACATTAAAAGGATCATACACCATGATCAAGTGGGGTTTAACCCAGGAATGCAAGCATTCTTCAATATACACAAATCAATCAATGTGATACACCATATTAACAAACTGAAGGATAAAAAACATATGATAATCCCAATAGATGCAGGAAAAGCTTTTGACAAAATTCAACACCCATTTATGATAAAAACTCTCCAGAAAGTAGGCATAGAGGGAACTTACCTCAACATAATAAAGGCCATATATGACAAACCCACAGCCAACATCGTTCTCAGTGGTGAAAAACTGAAACCATTTCCACTAAGATCAGGAACAAGAAAAGGTTGCTCACTCTCACCACTATTATTTAACATAGATTTGGGAGTTTTAGCCATGGCACTCAGAGAAGAAAAAGAAATAAAAGGAATCCAAATTGGGAAAGAAATAAAACTGTCACTGTTTGCAGACGACATGATACTAATAGAGAGAATCCTAAAGATGCTACCAGAAAATGACTAGAGCTAATCAATGAATTTGGTAAAGTAGCAGGATACAAAATTAATGTACAGAACTCTCTTGCATTCCTATACACTAACGATGAAAAATCTGAAAGTGAAATTAAGGAAACACTCCCTTTTACTATTGCAACAAAAAGAATAAAATACCTAGGAATAACCCTACCTAAGGAGACAAAAGAACTGTATACACAAAACTATAAGACACTGATGAAAGAAATTAAAGATGATACAAACAGATGGAGAGACATACCATGTTCTTGGATTGGAAGAATCAACACTGCGAAAATGACTATACTACCCAAAGCAATCTACAGATTCAATGCAATCCCTATCAAACTACCACTGGCATTTTTCACAGAGCTAGAACAAAAAATTTCACAATTTGTATGGAAACACAAAAGACCCCGAATAGCCAAAGCAATCTTGAGAAAGAAAAATGGAGCTGGGGGAATCAGGCTCCCTGACTTCAGACTATACTACAAAACTACAGTAATCAAGGAAGTATGGTACTGGCACAAAAACAGAAATATAGATCAATGGAACAGGATAGAAAGCCCAGAGATAAACCCATGCACATGTGGTTACCTTATCTTTGATAAAGGAGGCAAGAATATACAATGGAGAAAAGAAAGCCTCTTCAATAAGTAGTGCTGGGGAAACTGGACAGCTACATGTAAAAGAATGAAATTAGAACACTCCCTAACACCATACACAAAAAGAAACTAAAAATGGATTAATGACCTAAATGTAAGGCCAGACACTATCAAAGCCTTAGAGGAAAACATAGGCAGAACACTCTATGACATAAATCACAGCAAGATCCTTTTTGACCCACCTCCTACAGAAAGGGAAATAAAAACAAAAATAAACAAATGGGACCTAATGAGTCTTAAAAGCTTTTGCACAGCAAAGGAAACCATAAACAACACGAAAAGACAACCCTCAGAATGGGAGAAAATATTTGCAAATGAAGCAACTGACAAAGGATTAATCTCCAAAATATTCAAGCAGCTCATGCAGCTCAATATCAAAAAAAAAAAAAAAACAACCCAATCCAAAAATGGGCAGAAGACCTAAATAGACATTTCTCCAAAGAAATATACAGTTTGCCAAAAAACACGTGAAAGGATGCTCAACATCACTAATCATTAGAGAAATGCAAATCAAAACTACAATGAGGTATCACCTCACACCGGTCAGAATGGCCATCATCAAAAAATCTACAAACAATAAATGCTGGAGAAAAGGGAACACTCTTGCACTGTTGGTGGGAATGTAAATTGATACAGCCACTATGGAGGTTCCTTAAGAAAGTAAAAATAGAACTACCATATGACCCAACAATCCCACTGCTGGGCATATACCCTGAGAAAACCATAATTCAAAAAGAGTCCTGTACCACAATGTTCATTGCAGCCCTATTTACAATGGCCAGGACAAGGAAGCAACCTAAGTGTCCATCAACAGATGAATGGATAAAGAAGATGTGGCACATATATACAATGGAATATTACTCAGCCATAAAAAGAAATGAAATTGAGTTATTTGTAGTGAAGTGGATGGACCTAGAGTCTGTCATACAGAGTGAAGTAAGTCAGAAAGAGAAAAACAAATACTGTATGCTAACACATATATATGGAATCTAAAAAAAAAAAAAAAGGTTCTGAAGAGCCCAGGGGCAGGACAGGAATAAAGACAAGACATAGGGAATGGACTTGAGGACAAGGGGATGGGGAAGGGTAAGCTGGGACAAAGTGAGAGAGTGGAATTGACATATATGCACTACCAAATGTAAAATAGATAGCTAGTGGGAAGCAGCCGTATAGCACAGGGAGATCAGCTCGGTGCTTTGTGACCACCTAGAGGGGTGGGATAGGGAGGGTGGGAGGGAGATGCAAGAGGGAGGAGATATGGGAATATATGTATATGTATATGTATAGCTCATTCACTTTGTTATACAGCAGCAACTAACACAACAATGTAAAGCAATTATACTCCAATAAAGGTGTTAAAACAATAACAACAACAAAAAACAATATGGTGACTGTTTCCATGTCAACACATATGCTTCTAGAGCATCAGTCACAGAAGCTACAGATATTCAATTAGAGAGGTGAATTAGTATTTATTTTATTCATGTGTTATTGGAATGAGAGCTTATTTCTAATTTTACCTTATTAAAAATAATATTGCAGCAAAAATCTTTATGTATATACATACTTACACGCTCACTTAACTCTTGGTTTACCTCCCCAAAACCAAGTCCTAGAAGTGGATATGTCAGATCAAAAGACATGCACATTTAAGAATAGCTATTTAGTCAAATCACCCTCCAAGATTATGTATTGTACCAATCTATACAAACAACAGCAAATAAGCTCCAATTTTTTAACTGAGAGAAATAGTTACGTGAATAAATTATACTTAGACTAAGTAATATTTAATTACTGTCTACCATGTGCAAATGCAACATAAAAGGCAATGTATCTAGTTATCTTGATTTACCACTTTAGAACTTAATGGCATAGGGTTTTCTGTATTCTCTTATGTCCTTGAAGTAGACACATAGCATGGTGGGGCCAAAGGTTGTAAATGCAAAATCAACTCTACTTCAGTAAATTTTTTTTAAGTTGTTTTTTTCTTTTAACTGCTGGTGTGGGCTGGGGCTGATCCTTCTATCTTCCATGAGTTCCACTCTTCAGTTCTGTGATATCCTTACACATCCTGATTTTCTAAGGCAGTATAGCTGATGATTCCTGGATGATGTGCCTCAAAATTATTGGGCAAGTTTAATTAGAAAATGTCATTATTGGGAAATTTCAGGCTAAAAAAATCAGATGTGTTAAGAAATAAAATGTCTTGGTGTATCAGCTCCTTAAGCTTAGAGAAAATAGTAACTCTCATTTCATTCATTCATTCATTAAATAGATATGTATTGAGTGCCTATCAATAAATACTTGTGGGCACCGAGCCACAGGCTGGGTAACCAGTGGTGAACTAAACAGATATTATCCCTGCCCTATGGAGCTCATGTCCAAGTAACTATAGAGTCACAAATTTCACAATGGCTATGAAGTACTGTGTGCTGTGTCAAGGTAGAACTAAAGTACAGGAGAACTAAAGTAGATGGGGCGGGGGGCAGCAGGGACATTTCTGAGTGTCTTTTGAAGGATGAGGAATTAACTAGATCAAAAAAGTAGACACTCTGGCAGCTCCTCCAAAGTTTAAACAGATTACTACATGACACAGCAATTCCACAACCAGGTATGTACCCAAGAGAAATGAAAGCATTTATCCACACAAAATCTTATACCCCAATGTTCATAGCAGTATTATTCATAATAGCCAAAAAGTGGAAATAATTCAGATGCACATCAACTGATGAATGGATACATAAATCATATGCTATGATATGATGGAATATTACTAGGCAATAAAAAGTGATGAAGTATTGACATGTGCTCGGATATGGATGAACCTTGACAACACTATGCTAAGTGATAGAAGGCATACACAAAAGGCCATATTGTACAGTTCCTTTTATATTAAATGTCCAGAATAGACAAATCTGTAAGGACAGAAAACTTGTCTGGGCTTGGGGTGAGGAAGTTGGGGGGAAATGGTGTGACTAATAAAGGATACAGGGTTTCTTTTGGAGGTCGTGAAAATGTCCCCAAAGTGACCATGATGATAGCTTGCACAACACCGTGAATATACTAAAAACCATTGAATTCAACATTTTGAGTGGGTGAATTGTATGGTATGTGAATCTCAATAAGGCTATTATATTTAAAAAAAAGAGAGAAAAGGGAGCAACTCTGGGAGGTTCATTAATGACACAGAGTTCATTGGTTGAGGCATGTGGAAAAAGTAGCAGGACTTGGTTTCCTCTGCCTTGGGTTCCCTGGAAACTCATTTTCCTGTAGAAAAATGAGAATAAAGTTAATCAAATTTTACATCATTCAAGTCAGTTTATTGCATGTCATTTTAGCTGCGAAAAAAAACAGGTCAGCCTAACATAAAATCATTGGCCTTGTGTGTCTTGCATGTCTCTCCCTCATTATGTGCTTATATCATAGCCACAGGGGAGATTAAGGTGGAGTCACATAATTTTAAAATGTGTAAAGGTACACGCAAGGTACAATCATCTACACTTTCAGAAAATGTTCAACAGCCTTAGTTGTCAGTGAATCTTCTAGCATACAACCGAGGCTTGAATTTCCCTTTGGGTTTTGTTCAGTGAGTGACTGCCATACAAGTTAAGGCCAACAAGCATTAGCGGCTTTTTCTATATTTTAATTACATATTGAATCAGGATTCTTCTAAAGTAGAAAAAGTTTCTCAAATCACTGTTTAGTTTTTTGTTTTTTTTTTTTAAGGTAGAATTTATCTATTAAGCAACTAAGTATAATGATGGGAGGTGCAATTGTACTAAGAAATTAGGTTCTGATGGAGGAGATCCATTCCAAAACATGAGGCAACAGACTGTGGATATATAGATATAAAATTGGCGTGGTCTAAGTACCTGGGGGGAAAATTAGAAGGCCATCCTAACAGTATACAAACTTTGGCGGTACTTTTAAACTTATTTTAGACTGTCATAGGACATGGATTTTGAATGACTATTTTAATCACTGGCATGAGGAAGGACTTTTCAGAGGAGCTGGATGCTATTCTTGCCAAGATCTAAGTGGAATATCACTCTGTATTTGAGGTTGAAGTGAGATTCCCTTTGAACTGCCCTCAGATTTTTCTTTTCTCTTTATGATGTTCTTTTTTTTTAAAAGAAAAAAATGTAAACTGATTTTCCTTCTGCCTTAAAAGTTTGATACAAATGAACTGGAAGGAAATATACCATAAAATCATGGTTATCTGTAGTTTATAAGATCATGTTTTCAAAATTTTCTGCAATGAAGTTTTATTACATCTGGGTCAGAGAATAAAAATATGTGCCCTTGAATTTCTCTAGGAGAGTCATTTGCGCAGAAGCTTATTTGCTTCTCACTTCAAGATAGCATCTGGAATTCTAGTTGTTCTAATGCCCCAAGTCCTCTCTCTATTTATGACATTATAGAGCATGGGTTTTAGAGTCAAACAAACTCAGGTTTAAATCTCTATTTTAGCTGACAAGAAGACAACTAATATAAGATGCTGGCTCATGATGCCAAAACCAACTCTGGAGATGAAACAAAAACAAGACAGGAGTTGACTGCTCTCAGATCTTAAGAACTGTGAAAAACTCTTGGAGAGACAAATATGGAAGGGAAAAGAAACAGCAGGCAGGAGCAGAAGTGGACCAAGTACCTGAGGGGAGGAAAATGAGCAGGAACTCTACTTCTAAGGGGTGCAAAACAGCAGCTCTGGGTGCTGGGGTGAGCAGAAAATAATGAGGTCAGTCTCTGGGTGCCACCCCTTGCACCCTGGAGAAGGTTCCTGTTACAGGGAAAGGCTGATCTTTCTCAGGAAAATGTAAAGGGAGGTTCCTTGCGGATTAGGGAAATGGGGAGAAGACAGGACCAGGTTGGAAATGCTCTAAGTTTCCCACTTGAACTACACCCCTATGGTGAGATTACTCTGTATGATACTGCAATGGGGGATACATACTCTTTTGTCAAAACCCATAGAATATACATCAAGAGTAGACCCTAATGTAAACTATGGACTTTGGGTGATAAGTATGTGCCAGTGTAGGTTCATTGATTGCAACAAATGTACCACTGTGGTGCAGGATGTCCATGATGGGGGAGGTTTTGGGGTGTAGAGATGAGAATTTGTGGGAACTTGTACTTCCTACTCAATTTTTCTGTGAACCTAAAGCTGCTATAAAAAATAAAGCTTATTAATTTAAAAAGAAGGGTTTATCACAATAATTTGAAACAGTTTAATGTCAGAAAATCTATCAGTTTAACTCACCTTATCAAAGGCAGAAAAATGGGTCAATGGGAAAAAAAATTCACATTATTATCTCAATAGTTATAGAAAAGAAATTGTTCAAGTTCAACATCTGTAATAATTAGCAAAATACAAGTTAAAGCAATGATTAAATCTAATACAGTAGCAAAAAATAGACAGTTGTACAATATCCAGTGTTGCTGAGAAATGCCAACAATGTTAATCCTTATGTATGGACTGGTGATAGTCCATTCTTTTATATCCATTCAGGAAAACTCTCTGGTAGTACTTAATAACATTGATAATAGTGTATCTTCTGATTCAGAAATCTCTTCCTGAAAATAGAGCTTTAAAAAATTGCGGTTCATAATATTTGATGTTTGGGGTTGTTTGTTCCATTGTGGTGATAGCAATGATTTGGAGAAACCTATGAAAATCTGGTAAAAAGTCGTTGACACATATGATGGAATACTATGCAGCAATCAGAAGCAATAAACTACAGCTTCATGGATAGATCATGGAAACAGTGTAGGGTTAAAAAAAGTAAATTTAGAAAAAGAACAAAATAAAATTATATCTATCATATAATAGCACTTAGACAAATTAAATACATATATCAGAAAACTATTTTTTTTAGGAAACATATATATCCAAGGAGCTATATCAATGAATTACATTAAAATGGTGACTTTATGAGAGAAATTAATGACAGCAGGGATGGGTAAATCTTGAGAAAATACTAGTAAAGCACAAGAGAGCTCTTGCTGAACTGATATTTAGTGTACCACAAACTGAGCAGTAAGATGAACTCAAATCTCTGTACTTGAGAAAAAACGAAAAATCCAAATCATTGCTCCACCCTTTACAGCTGCGTTCTTCATGGCTAAGTCACTTAATCTTTCACAGCTTTAGTTTCCTCATCTGTAAAAGGTGATGAAATAACTGCCTCATTCTTTAAAATTAGGATTAAATGAGATAAAGTACAGTGAGCTCTCAGCACAATGCTGGAATATGGTCACTGGGGGACTGTCCATGTGACTTACTGATTTAGGATAGAGTGCTTGGTGCCAGGCAGGCCTGCTATTTTCAGAACTGTCTCTGCCTCAGCCATCAGTGAGCTTGCTAAAGGTTTTTATACTCCTTAAGCCACAGGTTTGTTTTTGTACAATGGGTATAGAATAATAAGTTCTCAGCTATGTTGTGGGGATCACTGTCTTAGTCCATTCAGGCAGCTATAACAAAAATACCATGGAGTTGGCTTACAAACAACAGAAATTTATTTCTCACAGTTCTGGGTTGGGAAGTCCAAGACCAAGGCATCAGAAGATTCTGTGTCTGGTGAGAGCTTGCTTCCTGGTTCATACACTGCTGTCTTCTAGCTATGTCCTTGTAGAGCAGAAGATGGAGAGGGAGCTCTCTGGGATCTCATTCATGAGGGCACTAATCTCATTCATGTGGGCTCCACCCTCATGACTTGATCAGCTCCCAAAGTCTCCACCTCCGCCACAGCATTAGGGCTTAGGATTTAACATATGAATTTGCAGGGGGGACACAAACATTCAGGCTATTGCAATCATATAACAGCAATGTAAAGAAAGTTGTTAGCTAAGAACTGGCTCAATGAAAATTTATTATTTTTATTATTATTGCAATTTTAAAAATTAAAATTAGGTTAACCTAAACGTTTTATATGAATGATAGCTGAAGTAAAAATAATAGCAAGTCAAAATTCGATTTTCATCTTTCATTCATACAATTCAATGGTTCTCAAATTTTTGATCTCAGGACCCCTTTACACTCAAATATTATTGAGGGCCTCAAAGAATTTTTGCTTATATGGGCAATATCTATCACTATATACCATATTAGTAATCAGTAAACGAAAAATATTTGTTTACTAATTCAGCTAATATAACAATTAGAAACCCATATCATGCTAACAAAAATAACATATTATGAAAAATATTATGTATTTTATGAAACAAAAAGAATAGTGAGAAGAGTGGTATTGTTTAGCATTTTTACAAACCTCTTATGTCTGGCTTAAGAGAAAACAGCTGGAATTTTCTCTCTACTTCTGTATTTAATCTGTTGTTTTGGTTGAAGTATATAAAGAAAATCCAGCCTCACACAGAAAGGTAGTTGGAAAAGAGAGGGGTGTTTTACCCTGTTCAGATAATTGTGTCTATTCTTCTTTGATATTGTACCAAAACTTGATAAGTGGTAGTTTCTTAAAGGTTAATTGCAGAATCTGCAACTAATGTAGTATCTGAAATTCTAGCAGTGAAATTTTATTTCTGTTAGATTAAACTCCACTGATTTAATTGATATTTTAAATAGATTTTTAAGCATTTGTGATTTTGTAGCATCATGCATAGGTCATTTGGGAAGTATTGACTTAATGAGTTAATGTTGCCATGTTTCATTAAACAATAAAAAAAGTCTTATATATTAATATTACCATCAAATCTTACCTACAACCCCTGTAAGTATTGGGACACTCTCTAGCTCATTGTGGCAGATACACATTTTCCAAAATTCTAATTTTGGCTTGAAAGCTCAAATTTTGTCATGAACAAATATTGTCAGTTTTTTTCCTTGAAGTGACAAGTGTATTTTCGAGAAACTGTCTACCATATACCCAAGTCTGAATAACTGTTTTCTCTCTTTCAGGTATTCTTCCAAATAAAAATGGTATGTCATGAAAAAAAAAGTATGCACCAAAGTATACTTCCTACTTCATTACACAAAATATTTAAAAAATATATTTAAATGTTAGATATATAAAATTAGTATTTTTTTGCATCAGGAAGGACTTTTAAATTATTTTTTGGTATCACGTGTGGTGTTGAGTGCAGTTTGGTGCCACTACCTTAATTCATGCTTAGGTGCCAACCGTCTTACCCACCACTTATTCTGCAAGTAACACTTTGCTGTCATTTTGAAAATAGTTGTGATTTCAACTCAGCCCCCTGGACCTGACCTTGAGCACTGTGCCTCTACTCTGTTGAAGTTAGGATTTCCTTCTTATTTCCCAAGGTGGTATCTTCTACCTTTGACATCCAATCTATACCCAGGGTGGCAATGTGAAGGAAAAACTGGGGAAGGAAATAGTTGAAAGTAGAAAGGTAAGAAAAGAATAAATAATAAAAAAAAAACATGAACATGTGTGTGTGTGTGTGTGTGTGTGTGTGTGTGTGTGTTTAGGGAGGCTCTACCACCCTCCCACATAAGAAAATAGAGCATGAAATTCACAAAGACATGAGTTTTGGTAGAGGAAGGCAGTATAAACTGTCTACAGTTCCTGCTAGTTTTACACATGGTGAGTAATAGCGCCACTGCAATCAACATCTCTGTTTAAGGCAGCCCCACCATAGGCATCCAAATTGTAGAAGGATAATAATTAACCTCCAATCCTTCCTCACCAGCAGACCCTTCTAACTCATTTAAAGCAAGGATTCTGTTAGGTAGCACACACACACACACACAAATGCAAGCACACTCCTTAAGACTTTTTTAATGCCCTCTTAATACTTTCCTTTAAGTCCACGTGCCCTTTAGGAAAATCTGATTGCCCACAACTATCATCACCAATTACTCCTTTATTAATGGAACCCCACTGTCAGGTTCAACATTCCATAGTCCCCATATTTCATGAATATATATGTTGTACCTCACATTTAGCTTGTTTTCACTCTGCCCTTAACCTCGATCCTCCCAGTGTCCCCATTCAACACTGTAATTATTAGCTGCTTTGGTAATAAGGTATAAATCACTTTTTATGGCTTCTTCACCACGTTTCTGCTAACAGCTACCATACCACGTTAATGTGACATTATGTACTCCAAAGGGAGGGGTATGACCCAAACACACACTTTCTAAAGATTTATTACACGGCTGGACTGCTAGGCCGATGAAGCTCTTCGTCTTACAGCACCAGGAGCTTAATATGTCCTGCTATTCCCCCACCAGCAGCCCTTCAGGAAAATGTCAATGTAGGAAACCCTGGTAGTGTGTAATCAGTTAAAATGTTTGACTTTTTAACAAAGGAGATAATGTATCTCCACTACTGTTTAATCCTCAGGCAATTATAAAACACATTAAAATAAATCCTTTCCTTTACCGCCCAACCTCCCTTCTAAGACACGTACACAATAAGAAAACTCTGGGAACAGCATGGAGTTGTGTTTGTTTTTCTTATCAGAGATTCTTGATTTGAGATTCGGCTTCATTTTCAAATTTTACCTTGATGGGCATCAGGGAGACACAGTGGTGGTGTTGAAGCAGCTGCTGGGAAGACAGATAACTGGGGAATGACTCAGGAAAACCACGCAGTAAAGGTAGAGAGCTGGAGTTTTAGCTGAGTGAGCATTCGCCAGAAAGAATATTTGGAAAAGTTGATCGGGAGGACATAGAAAAAAAAGATGAACTTGTTCCTAGACCCAAGAGCCATTCAAGACTGGTAACTCTGCCTTAGGACAGAGGAAACTCTGGCAGGACCCTGTGCTATTTTAACTTCAAAACTTCATTTATGTGGCCCAAAGAGTGAGCTTCTACATCCGGGAACACTGACTGAAGAGATAGTCCGGACGGTAATCAAGAGTGGGTGAGATACTGACAGAAAGTGTGAAAGACCTGGATTTGGGTCCCTTTCTTGCCTCTTACCACATTGTCACTTTGGAAAATGGGAGTAGACACTGTGCCTATTGGTGTCTTCATTGTCAGAGGAGGGATTAGACCAGACATTCAGTTCTGGTCAGGTTCTGGAGTTAAGTAACTGGGGTGAAGTCTCCCATGAAGTGATTCTAGAGCTGGCAGGAGGATGATGGTCTCCTGGCTCCCAGTCCACCTCCTTTCTATGACACTTTGGATGGAGGGGCTGAGGGGGAGAGAAGAAAAACATCACAACAGTGAAAGGAATGGGCTCTGGAAGCACGTGGCCTGATTTTTCTGATTAAGAGCTAACCATATGAGTGAGCTACTCACTTAACCTCTTTCTACATGAAAATGGGTGAACCTCATCAGTATAAGCCAAAAATCAAATGAGCACAGTGTATCACACATGATAAACACTCAAAATATTATTAATATTAGAGCTATATAAAACCCCCTCCATCAGCAGTGCTGAAATAGATATAACCTCTCAAGCTCTCACCTATTTTCATGATCTGCTCTTTTCATGAATGTGCTTTTATTTAATAAAATTATCAACTAATATATATATTATTAATGGTATTTTCCTTATATTAGAAGCCATATATTTAAGATAAAAAATTTTAAATATATACAAAGTCCACCTTGGGAAACTAGAAAGAAAAGGAGCAAATTCAATCCAAAATAAGCAGAAGAAAATAAATAATATGAAGTAGAGTAGAAATCAACAAAATTAAAAACAAGAAGTCAGTAGAGAAAATCAACAAAACCCAAAGCTGGTTCCTTGAAAAGAATAATAAAATCAATAAGCGTCTAGCCAGGCTAACTAAGAAAATAAGAGAACACAAGTTTCTAGTATTAGAAATGAAACAGGGGACATCACTAAAGATCTTATGAACATTAAAAAGATAATAAAAGAATACTGTGAACAACTCTATGTCCACAAACTTGATAACATGGATGAAATGGACCAATTTCTTCAAAGACACAATTTGCCAAAACTCACACAAGAAGAAATAGATGATCTGTATAGACATATATCTATTAAAGAAATGGAATCAATAAATAATAACCTTCCAAACCAGAAAGCACCAGGCCCAGATGGGTTCACCGGTGAATTCTACCAAATATTTAAGGAACACAATTGTACCAATTATCTACAATCTCTTTCAGAGGATAGAAGTGGAAGGAATACTTCCTAACTCATTCTATGAGGGCAACATTACCATGATACCAAAACCAGGCAAAGAAATTACAAGAAAAGAAAACTATAGACCAATATCTTTCATGGATATAGATGCAAAATTCCTCAAGAAAATATTAGCAAATTGAATCCAACAATGTATAAAAAGAATTATACACCATGACCAAGTGGGATTTACCCCAGGTTTGCAAACCTGGTTTAACATTTGAAAATCAACATAACCTCATCAACAGTCTAAAAAAGAAAAATCACATTATCACATCAATGGATGCAGAAAAAGCATTTGATAAAATTCAACAATTATGGTAAAATTTTTCAGAAAACTGGGAATAGAGGGAAACGTCTTCAACTTGATAAAGAAAATTTACCAAAACCCCCCCAAAAAACAGCCCTACAACTAACATCATATTTAATGGTGAGAAACCTGAAGATTTTCCACTATGATCAAGAACAAAGTAAGGATATCCCCTCTCACCATTCCTTTCTGACATAATACTGGACATACTAGTTTATGCAGTAAGACAAGAAAAGGAGACAAAAGTCCTGGAACTAATAAATGATTATAGTAAGATGTCAGTATACAAGGTTGATATACAAAAGTCAATTGTTTTCCTACATACCAGCAATGAACAAGCAGAATTTAAAAATTCAATGTGCATTACAATTTACATTTGTATCGCCCAGAATGAAATACTCAGATATAAATATAACAAAGTATGTACAAAATCTATGTGAGGAAAACAACATAGTCTGATAAATGGAATCAAAGAAGAACTAACTAAATAGATATTTCATGTTCTTGGATAGGAGGATTCAATATTGTCAAGATGTCACTTCTTCCCAACTTAATCTATAGATTTAATGCATTCCCAGTCAAAATCCCAGAAAGTTATTGTGGATATTGGCAAACTAATTCTTAAGTTTATTTGGAGAGACAAAGACCCAGGAGAACAAACACAATATTGAAAAAGAACTACAAAGTTGGAGGAATGAGACTATCTGACATCTAGACTTACTATAAAGTTATAGTAATCAAGAAAGTGTGTTATAGGGAAAAAAAAAGACAAATAAGTCAATGGAACAGTCAATGGGCCCAGAAATAGACCCACATAAATATAGTCAACTGACCTTTGACAAAGTAGCAAAGACAATGCAATGAAGCCATGCACATGAAAAATCTAGACGCAGACATAAACCTTTTACAAAAATTAACTCAAGATGAATCATAGGCCTAAATGTAAAATGTAAAACTGTAAAACTCCTAGAAGATGACCTTGGGTATGGCAATGATTTTTAGATAATAAATTAAAGTTATGATCCATGAAAGAAATAAGTCAATCAAGCTAGACTTCATTAAAATTAAAGACTTCTGCTCTGTTAAAGACAATGTCGAGAATGAGAAAACAACCCAAAGACTGGGGGATGTATTTGCAAAAGACACATCTGATCAAGGACTGCTGTACGAAATATATAAAGAACTCATAGAACTCAAGAATAAGAAAACAAACAACTCCATTAAAAAAATGGACCAGGGCTTCCCTGGTGGTGCAGTGGTTGAGAGTCCGCCTGCCGATGCAGGGGACGCGGGTTCGTGCCCCGGTCTGGGAGGATCCCACATGCCGCGGAGCTGCTGGGCCCGTGAGCCATGGCCGCTGAGCCTGAGCGTCCGGAGCCTGTGCTCCGCAACGGGAGAGGCCACAACAGTGAGAGGCCCACATACTGCAAAAAAAAAAAAAAAAATGGACCAAAACTGGGCTTCCCTAGTGGCACAGTGGTTGAGAGTCCGTCTGCCGAGGCAGGGGACATGGGTTCGTGCCCTGGTCTGGGAGGATCCCACATGCCGTGGAGTGGCTGGGCCTGTGAGCCATGGCCACTGAGCCTGTGTGTCCAGAGCCTGTGCTCCGCAACAGGAGAGGCCACAACAGTGAGAGGCCCGTGAACCACAAAAGAAAAAAGGACCAAAACCTTAACAGATACCTCACCAAAGAACATATACAGGTGGCACATAAGTATATCAAAAGATGTTCTACCACATATGTCATCAGGCAAGTGCAAATTAAAACAATTATGAGATACCACTACACAACTATTAAAGTGGCCAAAACACAGAATACTGACACCACCAAATGCTGACAAAGTTGTGGAACAACAGACATTCTCTTTCCTTGCTGGTGGGAATGAAAATGGCACAGGCACTCAGAAAGACAGTTTGGCAATTTCTTACAAAAGTAAACATACTCGTACCATGTAATACAGCAATTGCATTCCTTTGTATTTACCCAAAGGAGTTGAAAACTTACATGCACACTAAAAGCTGCACATGGATGTTTATAGCTACTTTCTTCATAATTGCCCAAATTTGGAAGCAACAATGACACACCCCAGTAGATAAATGGATAAACTGGTATATCTAGACAATGGAATACTATTCAGCACTAAAAATAAATGAAGTATCAAAACATGTCAAGGCACAGAAGAATCTTAGATGCATATTACTAAGTGAAAGAAGCCAATATTAAAAGGCTACATACTGCATCATTCCAACCATATGACATTCTGGAAAAGCCAAATCTTGGAGACAGTGAAATGATCAGTGGTTGCCAGGGGCCACGGATGGGGTGGCAGGAATAAGTATGTGGAGTACAGAGGATTTTTAGAGCAGTGAAAATACTCTGTATTATACTATGATGGATACATGTCATTCTATGTTTGTCCAAATCCATAAAATGTACAATATCAAGAGTGAACCATAATGAAAACTACTATGGACTTTGGAAGATAATGATGTTTCAATGTAGGTTCATCATTTGCAACAAATGTACACTCTGGTGGGGGAATGTTGATGGTCAGGAAGCTATTCATGTGTAGGGACAGGGAGTATATGGAAAATCTCTGTACCTTCCTTTCAATGTAGCTGTGAAAATAAAACTGCTCTAAACATTAATTCTTTAAAAAAATACGTAAAAGAACAACTAAAAAGGAAAAACACCCTTAACAATTCTACTGAGATGATAATTAATGTTATTTTGTGTGTTTTCTTCTGGTCCTTTCCCTGTTCACACACACATACATACACACTTCTTCAGTGCAACTGGGGTCATATTGTCTATATATTTTGTGTCTATTAAAAAAATAATGAGTAGAGGGCATTTTAGTCTTTAAAGACATGACTTTTTAAAGTGGTTGCTTAATATATCAGATGGACATAAATTAGTGATGGATTAATCCATTTAATGATGAATTAGGGACTTCCCTGGCAGTCTAGTGGTTAAGACTTTGCCTTCCAATGCAGGGGATAGGAGTTTGATTCTTAGTCATGGAGCTAAGGTCCCACATGCCTTGGGACGAAAAAAAAAAAAAAAACCCAAAACATAAAACAGAAGCAGCAATATTACAACAACTTCAGTAAAGACAAAAAAAAAATGATGGATTAGATGGATTATTTCCCTTTGATTGGACATTTAAGCTATACCTAGTTTTTCTCTTTCATTAATAACATGTAGTAAACATCTTTATAAGCAGACTATCTAAATGATTATTTTCTAAGATAATTTTTGGTGTGGAATTACAGAATCAAAGTATGTGACTTTTTTTTAGTTCTTGATAAATGTTGACAAATTAATTTATGAATGGATATACCAGTTTATTCTCACTAATAAGTCATGAGGGTATCTATTATACTGCCCTCTTGATAGCATTTATTATTATTTTTCCTTCTCAACTTCATGGGCAAAATGTCATCCTGTTGGTTTTATTTGAATATACACAATTATTTTTGATTGAATATTTTTCTATAGGTTTATTGGTCTTTTTTTTCTTACAAGAATGTTTTCTTTATATCTATTGTTCATTTTTATATTGAGAAGCTGACACTTACATAATTGACCTCTAACAGTTTTTTTTACTATTAAAGATATTACCCCTTTGCCTGCCATTTGTTACAATTTTCCATCTGGCCTGTCACTTTATTACTTAATTTTGTTTATTGAATCTTGTTCAGACATTTAAAATTCTAATAATTTTCCCTCTGTGTTTTTATATAATGAAAAACTTTGTCCATTTCAGTATCCTTTCACTTGTCATCTAAGCACAATTTTTGTTTTTATAATTTGTTTTACATCTGTTTTATTAAATTCATTGGGATTTGAGTTTTTCATAAAGCATAAAATGAGATTTTATGGGGTTTTTTTTCTGGAAAATAGCTATAGCTCCCTCAATGATTTAGTGAATAATTCATTCTTATTAGGTTGTGGTGTTTTTATCTATTGTATAAGATGTGTGTGTTTGAGAGAGAGAAAACATTTTTCTGAATCTATTTATACTTATCAGTTAATTGGTAAATCAGGAAAACTGATTAAAGGAAAGCGTGATATAAAGTTGTCCTTACCCTCCTTGAATACTTCACTATATTAATTTATTTGTCAGTCTTTTAATGTGATTCCAGGGTCTTTTTGAGTATGTGTCCATTGATTGGAATGCTCAGTCCCCTTTCTTGTGTAAACTACACCAATACAGCATCATTTATATTTTCTGGATTTAGTTATGTGTTGGCCAAAACCCGAACAAACTTTTTTGGCCAACCCAATACTTTAAGGTGGAGGAAAGAGCACTTACAAAAACAAAACAAGATCAAGATCCTTGCATATTTTTTATGATTTTTTATTTTTAGTGGCTTGGTTTTGTAGTCTTTCTGTAGCATTCAACATAGAACTCTTTCACACCCACATTTCACTGGTTCTACACAATAATAAAATGAAGTAATTATAATACAAAAATCAACTGCATAAACAGATTGTAGAGAGACATCACTCACTTGGGAAGAAAAATGACTCTATTAGTGCAACAGAGCATATATATATATATATATATATATATATACACACACATATACATATATCTCAATCTCTGCCTGCTCTGGATTCTGGGCATTGATCATTTTGCTTTGTAGAGGGAATGGCAAGTGTTGGATTGTGCAAAGTTCATTGAAAGAGTGTTTTACAATCTGTATACAGTACATGTGTGAACATGAGTTTGTGTTTATAGAATCTGTGTGGGGCTGGCTCTTCTTTCTCAATGATTTTTCAGTTTCAACATAAGTGAGTAGTATTTTAATTTTATCTTTATGTTTTATAGTTTTTAGGATACAACCTCCCACATTATTATTTGTTTTAATGTTCTTTGTGAACCTCACCTGTGAAATCTTCCAGATAAATATTAGAATAGTTTAGAATAATTTTACATATTCAGAAAAACAAATCTCAGTGGAATCTTGATTGCAATTTTCTCAAGGGTATAGAATAACTGGAAAGATTTTATTTATTTTTCTAGACAGCAGCTTCCTTCCCTCTTCTTCCTGCAACCAGCTCCCTTCTCCAGATACCAGTCAGAAACCTCTCCATGAGCACCTCACTGTTAGGTCACTTCCACTAGACCCGGATGAGATACACCTAAAATACACCTTCAGGTGAACTCTTCTCTGGGATATTTGCATTGTGATTAGATTGTGAGAGAAAGAAAAGGCATTCCTAATCATGAGAGAACAATTACATTCTGGGATTCAAAACTAAGAAGTCAAAAAACTTGGGCAGGGCTTCCCTGGTGGCGCAGTGGTTGAGAGTCCGCCTGCCGATGCAGGGGACATGGGTTCGCGCCCCGGTCCGGGAAGATCCCACATGCCGCGGAGCGCCTGAGCCCGTGAGCCATGGCCACTGAGTCTGTGCGTCCAGAGCCTGTGCTCTGCAGCGGGAGAGGCCACAACAGTGAGAGGCCCGCGTACCACAAAAAAAAAAAAAAAAAAGAAAGAAACTTGGGCAGGGAGGTAGTGGGTGGGAGGAGAGGGGGGATAAGTTAGGAGTTTGGATTTAACAGATACACTACTATACAGATACTATACATATACACTACTATATATAAAACAGATAAACAACCAGGACCTACTATACAGCCCAGGAAACTATATTCAATGTCTTGTAATTACCTATAATGGAAAAGAATCTGAAAAAGAATGTATATATATATATATATATATCACTGTGGGAGGTGGCTGGACCACATGACAGCATCACCTGTTGCAAACACTAGGCTGAGGAGGGGGGCTTGGACCACCTTGCAGAGATCCCAATGTCACTGCTTTGCACCGTTTAAAGTAAGCATTAGTGGAGCTAACTAAGGCTTCTCTGCAGTCTTGCCACCCACCTGTTCCAAGGCTGTGTCCTGGAAATGGCCACCAGAGTCTCTGCCTTCTGTTCCCACCAATATTCCTGCTATCCTCACTGTTCACACAGGTCTAGCTTAAATAGAGGTGCATTGAAACTCTACCATAAAATAGCTGAGAGTTATGTTGCTTGAAACACCTAATCAACATATTTTACTCTAAAAATTTTGCTTTCCTAAAAATATGTTCAAACTTCTAAATTAGCAACTGGTGTTCAATGAAAAGAAAATTTCTGGAAAAAAAGATTACATATGTATTTTTAGGTGCATAACAATTTCTATCTTAGTCTAGTTAATAAGATTCCCTGAGTATGTTGTTTCTAACTTAAAGTGACAAGATTTCTACTGGAGTTTAATGAGTCAGTCACTGGATTGATTTAAATTCTGTCACTTCATCCTTAAGCTATTTGAAGTAACTAATAAAATTCAATACAAGACAATAAGGGAGATCAGCTCAGTGCTTTGTGACCACCTAGAGGGGTGAGATAGGGAGGGTGGGAGGGAGATGCAAGAGGGAGGGGATATGGGGATATATGTATACATATAGCTGATTCACTTTGTTATACAGCGGCAACTAATACAACAATGTAAAGCAATTATACTTGAATAAAGATGTTAAAAAAAAAAAGACAATACCCTGATCAAACCCCTAACAGCCTTTGCAAAAAATAATATATATTTGAGCAGGTTGGGTAAATATACTTCTGCACTCCATAAAAACCACCACCGAAGGTGATACAATATGGTACTTTTGATAACTTGTAAGTTATCAAAAACAATATCATGTTATATGTACAGAAGGTGGATGTAATATTTTTGGTAAATAAATGTGGAATTCTTTTGTAAGAAAAAAAGAGGTACATTGATCTTTCTAAATATTCACTTGAATTTAGTTGGATGTTAATGACTATTTCATTTTTGTAACTTCTCATCTCTGAGGACTCCTTTTTTGTGTGTCCACCTTTTATATTATGTTTTTCCCCTTGTATTCAGCCCCCAGGGCTAGTTTGTAACAAAAGGGGAATAGACACTTGTCCATAACTGTATGCACTTATAAAATACCAGTTTCAATCATGTGAAATTGCTGTTTGGAGAGTCAAAATGGTCCAGTGTTAGCAAATTTGATTTGACCTAATTAGAATTATGAAACAAATGTCACGACAAAAATATTAGAAATACCAATCTGCAATCCTTTTTTTTTTAAGTCAAAAGATGTGTTTTATTTATTTATTTATTTATTTATTTATTTATTTATTTGCAATCCTTCTTTATTTCTACATAGTCTCTTTCACTCCTCTTATTTGATGGAGGTGGTTGGTCCTATGTTCACTGCCTCAGGAGACGGATGTGACAGGGTGTCCCCCAAACCCGAGCCCTTAGGGCAGTGGTTTCAACTGGGTAGAAGGGGGAGGATTGGTTGTCACAACTGGGGGAGGAGGGAATGCTACTGGCATCTAGTGGGTAGAGGCCAGGGATGCTACCACACATCCTGTGGCGCTTAGAACAGCCCCACAGCTGAGAGGTATCTGGCCCAAAATGTCCATAACCCCGAGGTTCAGAGCCCTGCCTCAGAGGAATTATAGGAAGCTTAGGAATAAACAAAATATTTTGGAGAAACATCAAGGAAGCACAGATTCCCTCCCTCCCACACATCCTTCTTTTTCCACCGAGACTAGAAAAATATTATGTCAAACTAGGAGAGAGACAGAGACAGACACAGAGACAGAGAGAGAAAGAGAGAGAGAGAGAGAGAGAGAGAGACAGCAGGCAGTTTCTCTGTTCTCTAGGAATTTATTCAGAATTTGAGTACAGTAAGCATTAGGGGAACTACAAAATCTGCTGGACACGTTTTGTAAACCATTTCAGAATGAAGTGTGAAATTAGCATTTCAGTCCGATTCATTCTTAGTGATCATTTATTCACTGACAACAAGTGGCTTCCCGAATGCCACTTTCTCTGGGGTTTCTCTGCTGCCATAGACAGGAACCAAGTGTCAGAAGAGAGCGAGCATATCGGGAAACACTGCCAGACTCTAGAAGGATCTTGAATGTTTCATCTCTGACTCTAACCTGTTCAGGTTTCCCAACTGCTCATATTTTGACATGTGTTTATCTGAGGTAGGATTAACAAACAGTCCTGTTCATTCATTAATCCAACACCTCAAGCTCAGATTATACACCACTCTTGTCATTAATCCTCTCTATCTTTTCATGGCAGCCGCTGAAATAAACCACTCCAGGGAATTATAATTGCCTTTAAAAATCTCATCCTACATTAGAAAAGGGTCTCAAAGATTTGGGGTAGGAAATTATAAATGCAAGAGTACTGTGCATCTTTAATTTTAAATGTTCAAATGAACTTGATTTGTCTCTATTTGCATAAAGATTCCTGTTTTTCTAATATTAAAAAAAATATTTTCCTAAGTGCCCTTAAACTAAAATAAGCTTTAATTTTTTTAAAAGGGTGTGTTTGGGGTTGCAGGGTGAGAGAAGGAAGAGAGAGTAGATGCGGTACAAAATATACCCTGAAGAAAGCTCGTCTGTTGTAGTTTCTTTTTTTTTTAGAGGATATAAAAATTCTTCCCACTCTTGAATTTCTACAACAAATAAATTGGAAAGGATTACTGTTCTAAATGACTATCTTTAAGAATGTTTCTATTTCTGTGGGGGCAATTCCAATGGAAGGCAGAGTAACATTAATTGTGATGATTATGCAGTGGGGACATTTAGAGAGTTTTGCAAGCTAATTGTTAAACACAGGCATTATTAAAAGTTAAATTATATAAACTTAGAATTAAATTATATTAGAGACAAAGGTAATAAATACTCAAACTGCATCCCCGACTAATCATTTGATTACATTTTACTGTTGTGTATTTTAGTTGTAGGATGGATGTCTCATCTAACGATGTGCTACGGTGCACCATTTCCTAACTTTTCCACGTTCCATGACACGGTGTTGACAGCTTGAAACTAACCACAGTGGAAGTATTTACACCACGGAAATTGGCAAATGCTACCAATCAGCTCTTCCTTACTCTACCCTACAACCTTTCTACTGACTGTTAAACATTTACCAACACACTAATGCTAATAACTATAACAACACAAGCAAGGGATCCTGCGAAGCCTCTGCCACACTGTTATCAAATAAGTAGGAAAGCCAGAGGGGACTGACTTCACGGATGATGGATACAAGGGCCAGGGCCTCCATTTAAGCCAAATAGGCATGGATTAGGCTGTGGATGCTAGCGCTCTCCTAGGTGTTCTGGGCTTCTTAAAGAGAAAACCTCTTCCTATGATGGGAGGAAAAATGCCCTCTGCCTCTCCGACCAGATATTCCAAGGATTTAAAGACAGGAATGAAGCAATTCGATTGTTTTTTAGAAAGATGCTCCTGGTGTCTGGTGGAGTTTGGGAGTCAGGGGCAGCCTGGAGACAGGGAGACTGGTAAGGATGCTGAGGCCTCTCATTCCAGTGAGAAACCAAGGACAGAAAGCTATAGGCAGGGCTGGAGGGAGAGTTTATTAATCTTGGTGTCTTTGGCTCAAGGCACACTGCCAAGCACATAGTAGGCTCTCAGGTCGGTAAAAGAAAAGATGGTTCAACCATGTTATTTTCTACATCCTACAGTCCTTCCTCAGGGTTAGGATTGGTTTTGCCTCAAGGCAACAGAATCGGCTGAATTACACCTGCGTGACTTCCTAGTCTGAGGTAGGAGTCTCAGTTGGTGTTACGGCTAGTTTTCAATAAAATGCATTCACACATATGTTGAAATTTTCTCAGAAATGAAGGAAAAATTTGGAGTATAATTTAGAGCAGTGGCTTTTGAAACTTTGACCAAGATCCAACATAAGAACTACATTTTTTGGCCTGACTCAGTATATGTATGTATTTTTTTAAATGTGTGTACATAGATAATAATAAACTAAACTAATATTTGCACAAAATATTACTTATCCTTTTTTTAGTTTTTACATTTATTTATTTTTGGCTGCATTGGGTTTTCATTGCTGCACACAGGCTTTCTCTAGTTGCAGTGAGCAGGGGTTACTCTTTGTTGCGGTGCTCAGGCTTCTCAGGGCTTCCCATTTTGGTGGCTTCTCTTGTTGTGGAGCACAGGCTTTAGCGGTTGTGGCTCGTGGGCTCAGTAGTTGTTGCTCGCGGGCTCTAGACAGCAGGCTCAGTAGTGCGGTGCATGGGCTTAGTTGCTCGGCAGCATGTGGGATCTTCCCGGAACAGGGCTCGAACCCGTGTCCCCTGTATTGGCAGGCAGATTCTTAACCACTGCACCACCAGGGAAGCCCATTACTTATCTTTATTGTGTGCAACACACAAGAATATTTTTTATTCTATTCTATTTCTTTATAAAATGCTATTCAAGGCTCTCTAAATTGATTTCATGATCCATCAGTGAATTAAAACCCACTAATTGGAAAACACTCTTTTGGCAGGATGAGAAAATGGCATTTATGTCTTTTATTCGGACATATCACATTCATATGAAGAGCAAATAAACATTTCATAGAAGAAATTAAATGCATTTACAAAACAAAAAATAAAACGAGAACACTGATCATATCTAGTCTAGTCATAGAAAATGTTAGCTATGCAATTCTTCATCTTTGACAATACAGTAATTTTTGATGGTAAGTCACTGTCCTGTTCAGGAATGTTACAGATCTGGCATTTTTCATCAGTGGCTTTGTTAGGACTCTGTCACATCACAGGTGTGTGACCCACCCACTTTTACAGTTAAGAGCTAACTGTGTGTCTCCATCTAGATGGCAACCAACTTTTCCCCAAGATGGCAACCAACTTTCCCATCATGTTTTCTTCGAGTAAACCTAAACCCAACCCAAACCAGTTCAGGAACTCATTAGTATAAGAACACAGGAACAATACAGAAACCTGTGCTTGGTGCCCAGCTGTCAATACATGAAAAAAAAGATTGATTGATTTCTTCATTGGCTTAGGTCATATAAGTGTAAATTAATGACATTAATTTGAAAGGTAGATACATAGCTAAGTACAAGGTTATCCATTTGGATCCTTGAAGCTCAATCTACTATAATAAATTAATTTTTCAAACTCTTTACCTTAACTCCCTGTGTCTTTCTTTCCCAGGTTGTACCATGCTCCCTATAAGTCTGCTGGCCTGGCCTCAAGACCTGCTTTAGATAAATCCATGATCTATGGAGACAGATGTCATAGGTTCTGACCCACGATTGGTGATCATCCTGTAGAACTTTAAATTCATTTGTAAGAGGGGATCAAGATGATTCTGTCAATAGCCGCTTCTCATTGGTCCTTCCTGCTGAGACAGCCAATGATGGTCAAAGCTATCTTAGTTAGGCGTTGCTATTAAAGACAGCTCACCGAATTATTGCTATGCCAGAGGCTTTGTGTTTCCAATTCCTAATGAGGCAAAAATTATACGCTTTGACTAATTATATGATATTATGTCAATAGGAACTTGGGAAATGCTTCAGGTGGCTAGAAAGCAGGCCCGGAACTTTGAGCAACAAATGCTTGGATGAACTCAAGCATTCCGGAGCTTTCCTGTGCTTAATATGTTACATTGTTCTGTTGATATGTAATGTCACAGATGGTAATATTAGTCATGAAAGAACAAAGAAGCCAAGTTCATAGCCAAATGAAAGTTAAAAGGAGGGGACAAAAAGTACACTTACCCCACAGACAGGTTTTTCTTATTGAAAACATCTTAAACACTGTGGAACACCTTCCCTATATCCATGTGTTGGCACAAGCAGACGGGAAAGACTGTAAATCTCTAAACTGGCCTAGCTCCCACTCAAGAACTGAAGCAAGGAGTGTGGTGAAATCAAATTCAGCACTGAATGGATGATCCTAATTTAACAATGGGCAGCCTTCCCACAAATTCTCATGCAAACCAGTGGTGGCTTCCTCTTTTTTTAATTAACTACACAGCCTTCTCCAACCAGAAGATTTAAATGTTTACTTCTGTTTGCTTTGCGTCATTTGCATTTCTTTTAGATTCTCAAAGGAAATTAACCCCTTAGGCCTACGAGGGCACCCTTTGGAAGAAACAGACAAAATCGGGAAAAAAATGGACAAAGTGAAGCTCTCCGTTCTCCGCATTTACTCGTGTCCAGCTAAATAAGATGGCCGGTATTTTGAATGATAACAATAGTGGAGTGATTTACGTGCAATAGACAGTGCTCTTCGGAAAGGTGGGAGGTAGAGAGCAAAATGTAGACTCAAATAATGCTGCTTTTATGAAAAACAAAATTCCATAAATCCCTAAGAAGGAAGAGCAGGTTAGATATTGAGTCATGTAGAGCAATGTTAAAGGTAAATTCCTTTTCTACTTGAGAAATCACAGAGAACTCTTCTCCCCCTCATCTTTCAGATGAAGCATAGGGGGTAAAGAGAAAAGAGATGTATTTCACCTACTCAGTAGGTCTATTGCTGATTCATTTCGACAGATACATTCTCCTTGTCTAAAGCACCTGGGCAATGACTAAGAGAGGGCTCGATAGCTGACTGACTACAGCAGCTATATTTAGAGGCTGCAGCAACAGAGAAGAAGAAGGGCTGGCTTGGGTACTCTAAATGGTTGTAGTACAGGATAATTAGATGGAATTGTACACGGAAAAAATTTGTTAGAGTTACCAAAAATATTTCCTAACGAGAAGCCTGTTGTGCTCTGAAGCAGTCAAAGGGATGCAATGAATATTTCATCTCTTGAAACATTTAACAGAGAAAGGGATGCAGGAATAGAAAGTATATCTTAGAGCTATTTTCTGTTGGGTAAGACTGGAGATCATCCATCTTCCTGGCCTTTATTTCTGCTTCACCTAATAGGGTGGAGACAGTGACAGCACGGACACGTAAACCGTGTCATCATACGAGATCGAATCTTCAGATGTGAAGCACTGGAGATACATCTTACTTCTATGCCTATTGTGAAAGAATAAATGTTCTTGACTTTTTCTGCTACTTGGTTTCCTTTCGCAGAACATTCTGCTGCAAATGCTAAAGGTATTTCTAGTTCTAGAAAAATAAGCAATAAAATTTTAGTTTATTGGTAGTGAGCTCAGATAGTTTATGGAGGATAAAAGAATAGTGTTCATGAATTTTGAGAATAAAAATGATTAAGGGTATCTTTGGTCAGGAGAGAAGGGTTGTCTAAAGAGAAAGTACCATTCCAGAGGAAGGAAGCGATCTAGTACTACACAACATCAAAGTTATCAATTTGTTAAATTAGGCTTTATGCATGATGGGTTATTTGACTAATTTTTTTTTTTTTTTACCACCCTTTAACTAGTTGTTTGCCTCTTACTTTAACTGTTGGTGATGTGACTACTTAAAGACAAAATTAGCTCAGCTATCTCTGGCTGCATTACCTAGCACTTTTCAAATACGACCATATATAGGATCACCTGTAGTGATTTTGCCAAAGTGCAGATTCTGATTCAGTAAGTCTGAGGATGTGGTCTGGATTCTGCATTTAGAACAAGCTCCCAAGTGATGCTGATGCTGCTGGCCCATGGACCACACTTTGAGTAGCAAGTATGACATCACTGCCTGCTCTTAATCCCACATTCTTCTGTGGATACAAACTCCTAAAAGGTATTTTCCTTGTTTCATATACATGAGGTATGAATTAAATATTACATTTCATTATGTTTCAGCCCTATTATATTTCCTACAGTCATATCAAAACCCTGATGGCATGTTACAAAATCATTTAAATGCAGTGGTCCCCAACCCTGGGTGCACATTAGAATCACTTGGAGACCTTTTGAAAAATACAAATGCCCAGTCCCTACCCAAAGCCAATTAAGAATTTCTGGGAGTGAACCAAACATCATGTTTCTCCACATCTTTTTATTAGAAAACTTTTCAAGTTTATAGAAAAGTTGAAAGAATAGTCTACTGATTACCCATATATGTACCATAGTTGAAAGAATAGCTTGATGATTACCCATAAACACATATACCTAGATCCAACAACAGTTAACAATTTGCTGTAATTATTTAACTATACATTTTTGCTTTATACAAGTCTGTGTTTCTCAATCAGGGAACATTTTGCCCTTCAGGGGACATTTAGTAATGTCCGAAGACACTTTTGGTTGTCACTACTTGGGGGAGGGGGAAGTATGGGATACTGATCTCTAGAAGGCAGAGGTCAGGGGTCCTGCTAAACATCTTATAATGGACAGGACAGTCTCCTTCAGGAAAGAATTTTCCAACCCAAAATGTCAATTGTGGTGAGGTTAAGAGACCCTGATCTAAATACTGGACCATGTGAAAGGATCTTGAAAATATCTTCACTTTTCACTGCTGAATACTTCAGCATCTCCAAAAGTGATGTTCTCCTACATAACCACAATGTCAATATCACACTTAAGAGGATGAACAGTGATTCCTTAATATCTTCTTTTATTTATTTTATTTTTTTTGAATTTTTTTTATTTACTTTTTTATACAGCAGGTTCTTATTAGTTATCCATTTTACACATATTAGTATATATATGTCAATCCCAATCCTTAATATCTTCTAATATTGAGTCTATATTCAAATTTTCTCAGTTGTACACTGTTGTTTATAATTCTTTTGAACCACAATCCCATTAAGATTTGTGTTGCATGTGTTTTCTTTCCTTAGTCTTTAAAATCTAGATTAGTCCTCCAAACTTTTTTTTTTTTAAGAGATCAATCCAGTGGTCCAACATCTGGGGTTTGGTTGGATTGTTTCCTTTTGTTTAATTGCTTAACTTGTTTTTCTATCCCTTGTTTTTCCTGTGAAGTAGTTGTTAGTTGTATATAAAGGCTTCATTAGATTCAGATTAAATACTTTTGGCAAGAATATTTAAGGTGACACTACATACCTTGTATAACATCATAGCAGGAGCTACCATAATTCCTGGTTTCCTCTTTAGCAGTGTTGCTAAATTTGATCACTTGGCTCTGGCAGCGACTGCTCTCTTTTTATTTTTTTTTAATTTATTTTTTATTGGGGTATAGTTGTTTTACAATGTAGTGTTAGTTTCTACTGTACAGCGAAGTGGAGTTCCCTGTGCTATACAGCAGGTTCTCATTAGTTATCTATTTTATAAATATTGGTGTATATATGTCAATTCCAATCTTCCAATTCATCCCACCACCCCTTTCCCCCCCTCAGTGTCCATACATTTGTTCTCTATATCTGTGTCTCTATTGTGCCTTGCAAACTGGTTCATCTCTACCATTTTTCCAGATTCCACGTATATACATTAATGTACAATATTTGTTTTTCTCCTTCTGACTTACTTCACTCTGGATGACAGTCTCTAGGTCCATCCACATCTCTACAAATGACTGAATTTCATTCCTTTTTATGGCTGAGTAATATTCCATTGTATGTATGTACCACATCTTCTTTATCCACTCGTCTGTCGATGGGCATTTTGTTGCTTCCGTGATCTGGAGTGACTTCTCTCATTGTAAAGTCCATTTTCCTCTTTGTGATGAACAAATCACCCTTTGGGATAATTCTTTGGTACCTGTGAGTATCCTAGCCCCCAACAAATTTCACCAAATAGTTTTGGCATCCACTGATGTTCCTTGCCTGAATCACTGGAGGTTGCAGACAATTCCATTTCTTCATTTATTAATGTAATGAACCAGCAAAGATAATTCATGGAATCATCAGCTGTTAGATGGAAGATGGATTAAAAGTCACCAAGTTGAAATCTATTCCTTTATTTATTATGAAGAAATTATTTTTAAATTCCATAATCTTCATTTGTTAGCTAGAATTCTCTTATGAGAAAAGAGCCTTTTTTATCAACTGGAAATGAAGTATAGTTTCTTCAAAAAAGGCAGGATAATGTTTAATTCTTTCCTTTAACTCTCAATTTTCAGCATAAATTTCAGAATAAAGAGTGGATGTTACAGTCACTTATTGACTGGTTATTCCTAATAATTGACTTTTATGCATTCTAGGTTATGCATGAAATAACAGGGAGTGTCACAAATTTTCTGCAAACAGAAAAAAACCTACAGGATTTTCTTTTGTTTAAAATAGACTTTGAAAATACCATGTATATTGATATAGATTTTGGTGCCTTTAGATGTGAACTTCTTTGAAGTTTTAGAAAGGGAATATACCTTTAGCAAAGATACTTGTGGAAGAAGGGATTGAAAGTCACCAAGGTGAAATCTATTCCTTCATAAACTGGACTATTTTTGAATTGCCTGTTTAATGTCTCCTGAATCCATGGGTGGTAAGTGATGTGTCAAAGCCAAACTCTTGAACAAACAGTTGAACAAGTATTCAGTCAGGTTCTTGGATTCAAAGACTGCTGCGTTTGGAAATCATCATTTTCCACAAGGGAAAATGAACATATTACAGGAAGCAACTGGAACCAGTTTTACCCCTTTGTTTCAAACCCTCAAGTTCTTTATTTCTGAGCCTAGAGTCTCATCTTTGTTGCTTTTCTTTGGGAACAGCAACTTTTCGGCCATGGGCAGTTTTTCATTTACTTTGACAATCTTCACCAGATTCTTAGACCAGACCCCAAGCCTATACATGGGGAGGTAAAAGGTAGTTCCTTTAATTCATTGTCTTAGGTCTGACCATAATGAAGAGGTCTGCCTTGAGTTTATAACATGGTAAATTTGTTTTTATGATGAATAAATGGGCACTTAGCACCGAAAGCTTGCAGGCATCATCCAGATGTCTCGAAACTTGAGCACATGGAATTGGTCACATGGATGCTTCTGTTAACCGAATGCATAATCTGGAGAGAAGATGCATTTTTTCAAGGTCTGGAAACTTTAACAGTATCTGGCAGCTACCTCGTTTTCAAGATAATCCTGTCACTGTTTCTGGTTATGGGCAGGAGAGGGGGTGGGGTTACCAAAGGCGACGGCTGGTGACTTGGATGGAGATGTTGTAATGTTGGCGCCTGGAGCGTGAGCACAGATAAGTTTTAGAGGAAGGAACCTGTGATCCTGGTACTTTCGGTCACTTAAGGACCTAAATGGTGTGGGTGTGAGAAAAGAGAGAGAGAGGGAGAAAGCGAAAAGGGATGAAAAAATGAGTTTTGTGGGCACAAAAGCAATTGGTTAATTCAGTCAGGCTTTCACTTTTCAAATCATGGTTTGGTTAGGTCCTAATTTTTAGCCAGTGACTCCCTAAGGACCTCTTAACTCATTATTTTCTTTTAAAGATGTGCCATCAAAGCAACCATTTCTAAAGCTACAAAACTATCCTCTCCGTTGACCTTTTCTTGGTCTGTAAGGTTTGACAGACTGATAGTTTGTTGTCGTGACGGCCAGGGCTGTGTTCTCTCACTCTTGTCCTTGCCATTGGTGACAGAGGAGGAAACTGTCACCAAATATTATTTGTTCATGCTCAAAAAAAAAAAAAAAAAGGAAAAAGAAAAGAAACAAAAGAACTGAGCAAATGACTTTTTAATTTTATTTTCACTGAACTGAGAGTTCTCTTCATTTCCTCTTACAGAACCAGCAGAAGCAGATTTAACACCATGAGCATTTTGATCACCTTGCTTGTGCTGTTGAGACAAAATGCTAATTTTACTAACTTTGCCCTGATATTCAAAAGCTCCATGACAGAATCAGCCACACCGACTGGTAATTTAAATGTCTATTAATATATATAAAACATGTGAGAAGTCCTTTGGTTAATGGCAGAATTGTAGCTTTAAAGCGCTTCTGTCTCCTTAGGAAGAAAGGCACTCTCACTGGAGAAACTAACATATTTTAGAAATATCGAGGAGTTCAGGCTACCAGATAGGAGGATATAACATTTTACCTTTTTCTCTTCAAAATTATATTTGTATTTAATTATGTGCCTAATACAATACTTTTGTATATAATTATTTAGTATATTACACATATAATACAAACACTTATAAACACTCAATAATACACAAAAGAAAAATAGTTCTGATCCAAAGAAGAAGCACCATGAAAAGCAGAATAGAAAACAGAAATGATTTATGCGAATTCCAGTATCAATTGATCAATGCTGTCTGTAGGTTTCACAGGGTCCTGCAGTAAGAGCCGTAAGACTAAAGTGAAGATTTTTTAATTGTAGACCATTATAAAATTTCTCAAGCATGGTCCCCCCATTTTTTGCCTGCCAGTCCTATTACTTTTTACTTATTTAATGAAATCACTCATTAATTCAACAGATATTTATTAGATACCTACAGTGTGCCTGGACAGATTTTTAGGATTGAAAGTAATAATACTAACAAAAAGACAGCTTCCCAGGGAATTTCCATCATGTGGATATAGAAGCTAGTAAATTTAATCATGAATTATGGGTGCTACAAATGAAGTCAGTTCACAGCTGCTGGAAGCTCAAATAAAGGAGAGGCAAATTCCGTTTCTTGAGAAAGCTAGTTTGGGGTAGCATGAACATTGGAAATTGACAATGAGAGCTGCTTCTACGTTCAAACAGTCACTGCTTCTTCCCAATAGTGGAAATGGTTTTCTAAGCACAGCCTCTGACATGGTCAAAAGTGAACAGTGTATGTATGTGGGGTTTTTTTGAAATAAATTTATTTATTTATTTTTGGCTGCATTGGGTCTTCGTTGCTGTGCATGGGCTTTCTCTAGTTGGGGGGAGCGGGGGCTACTCTTCATTGCGGTGTGCGGGCTACTCATTGTGGTGGCTTCTCTTGTTGCGGAGCATGGGCTCTAGGCGCGTGGGCTTCAGTAGTTGTGGCACATGGGCTCAGTAGTTGTGGCGCATGGGCTTAGTTGATCCGTGGCATGTGGGATCTTTCTGGACCAGGGCTTGAACCCATGTCCCCTGCATTGGCAGGCGGATTCCTAACCATTGTGCCACCAGGGAAGTCTCTAGATTTTTTTTTACCTATTTTTTTAAAGTTTTTGATTTTTAATCCCATTAGAATTTTCTTTTTTATCTTTATTGGAGTGTAATTGCTTCACAATACTGCATTAGTTTCTGTTGTACACCAAAGTGAATCAGCTATATGCATACACATGTCCCCATATCCCCTCCCTCTTGAGCCTCCCTCCCATCTTCCCTAACCCACCTCTCTAGGTCATCGAAAAGCACAGAGCTGATCTCCCTGTGCTATGCTGCTGCTTTCCACTAGCTAACTATTTTACATTCAGTAGTGTCTATATGTTGATGCTACTCTCACTTTGCCCCAGCTTCCCCCTCCCACCCTGTGTCCTCAAGTCCATTCTCTATGTCTACATCTTTATGCCTGCCCTGCAACTAGGTTCATCAGCACCATTTTTTTTTTTTTTAGATTCCATATATATGTGTTAGCATACGGTATTTGTTTTTCTCTTTCTGACTTACTTCACTCTGTATGACAGATTCTAGGTCCAACCACCTCACTACAAATAACTCAATTTCATTTCTTTCTATGGCTGAGTAATATTCCATTGTATGCATGTGCCACATCTTCTTTATCCATTAATCTGTCGATGGACATTTAAGTCGGTTCCATGTTCTGGCTATCGTACATAGTCCTTCAATGTACATTACAGTATGTCTCTATTTGAATTATGGTTTTCTCAGTGTATATGTCCAGTAGTGGGATTGCTGGGTCCTCACGCCAGTCAGAATGGCCATTATCAAAAAATCTAGAAACAATAAATGCTGGAAAGGGTGTGGTGAAAAGGGAACCCGCCTGCACTGTTGGTGGGAGTGTCGATTGATACAACCACTGTGGAAAACAGTATGGAGGTTCCTTAAAAAACTAAAAATAGAACTACCGTATGACCCAGCAATCTCACTACTGTATGTTTTGCTTTGTTTTGATATTTCCTTGGGTAGACGCTTGCTTTCCCATTTTCCTTTACATAGTCCTAGAACACATAGGTGCCAAGGATCTGGGGGTAAAGTGAGGGCATCATTTGACATAGAAATCTAGACAGCAGTACTCAGGGCACAGCAACCTAGAAGTGGCAGGTGCCAGCAGGAAGGAAAAGGTGATATAAAAGGGCCACAGAAAGAAAAAGATGAAAGGGAAAAGAACCGCCAAAGAGGGGGAAAAAAAGAAAAACTTTTGAAAGTGCTTTAAACTACAGGAATTAAAACTATGCTGAGGGAACCTGCTGTTGGACATGAAAGAAACTGTAACTAAGCCCCCAAGAGCAGGGGAGATGCGAGCCCTTTCTATTGTTGTTTGGCGAAGGAAGTTTACGCCAAGCCGGTCGTGTGACAAAATCTGTTATGAATTCTCTCCATCCCAACATTATATTAACACACAGGGGCTCATTTTCAAAGGGCTCCAGAGGAAGCAAGTCACCCTACTGCCACAAATTAATAGGAGTAGTGTGTCTGAAATCCCTCAAAGAGCTGAACAAATGAGCCACCTTTAATGTCATTATACATTGTAACCATTTGAAACCAATTTATAACAGACATGAAAGTATTCCGTCTGCAGAGGAGTTGGCATGCATGCCCCGTTCACAGCTCCCCTGCGCTGGTGAACTTGCTGAGCTTTTCTTCAGCGGCTGATGGAGAGGAGGTATTTCCCAGGCAGCACGGGGATGATAATTACAGTCCACCGCTGATCGCAGAAACCCTGGGGAGTCCCTGAGATTCTGTCTCTACGTTTCAGGAGGTTACACTTTAAAAAATAGCAAGGAATTCTCAGTTCAGTCTACACCAGGGGTCCCCGATCCCCGGGCCGTGGACTGGTACTGCTGGGTGTGGCCTGTTAAGAACCCGGCCGCACAGCAGGAGGTGAGCCGTGGATGAGCGCGCGAAGCTTCATCCCCATCACTCACATTACTGCCTGAACCATCCCCTGCACACAGCTCCTCCCCGGTCCATGCAAAAATTGTCTTCCATGAGACTGGTCCCTGGTGCCCAAAAGGTTGGGGACCGCTGATCTAGACAACAGTCCGCTTCTGCTTTAGACGTGGACACCCCAAGTTTGTAACTGCTCCTCTGTCTTGTAAGGATGTGAAGGAGCCATGGGAGTAAGGAGACCTGGATCATCTCCTCTGGGACCTCGACCTCTCACTGGTCTCAGAAAAGCTCTGGAACCTTCCTCTGTTTCTCCCTCCCTTTCTCCCTTCCCTCCTTCTTTCTTCTTTCTTGGCTTCCTTTATCCTTGCCCATTCTCTTGTCCGCGCTGTACCACAAGGAACAAAGCCATGAAGTTATTTTATATAAAAATTTAAAGAAGCCAACTGTGAATGACTTGCACAGACATAGGTCAAAACCTCTCCAAAACTTCTTCCAGATGAATTAAGAGGACATATTCAAAGTCACACAAGGCAGGGTCCGACGATGCTTAGACTAGAGATGCTACTTCAAGGTAGGGAGCCCCCTTTAGTGTCCATGGCTTGGCTCCATCCATCTGTTCCCAACTTTGCTCAACATGGGCATCAATGGACAACAAGGATGTCATTGTACTGGCCCCTCCCCCCTTTTTTGAATGATCAAACTCAGCTGTTGTTGTTTTTTAACAAATTCAAGATTTAATGACATAACATGAGTAAGTATAACAATTTGACACAGAGCAACTAAAAGCAGGAAAGCAGTCTGATACTCCAAGTAGGCAGCACTTCAGAATTCTTGGATCTAGCATATAACTTCCTAGCAACAGTTACTATGACGATGATGGTGATGGAGGTGGTGATGGTGGTGATGATGATGGTTAACCAAACCCAGCTTTTCGTTTTATCGCCTAATTGCTCCTGGAGTCTCACTGCCAGGGGAGAAACCTAGACTCACTGACTTCTCCTGGTTTAGGCTTGTCCTATGTACTCCTCATATTCCATGGCCCACTTCCTGTCCCCTTCTGTAATGGGCATTGTGTACAAGATGGGTCCAAGCCCACTGGAGACATTTCATCCCCCTGCAGGTATCGGTACAGAGATGAGCCAGCCCAAGCCTGCTTGGGACAGAGCCATATAAGGAAAGGCTCACCCTGGGCTGCTAGGAAAGGGATTCCACCTTCCACCTTTCCCCAGCACAACACTGAACGAGAAATCACGTTACTCCATTGCTGCTAGAAGCAACTTGGGACCATAAAGTAACTGGATAAGATGATAGGATGATAGGATGAAGCTGATGCCCCCGAGAACAGAGGAAGGAACCAGAAAGAGCGGGTGCATTGTCCTGGCCCTGGCTCACCCTGCCCTGAAACTTACCCCTACCTCTGGACTTCCTGTTCTGTAAAATAATACATTTCCTCATTTAAGCCAATTTGATTTAAGGTGTGTTCAGTGAAGCCAGAAGCATCCAAGTTGAGGCACTTTATAATTTTCAAAAAAGGTTTTTATCTTCCTTTGTCCTTCCCTCCCTCTCTTTCCCCTCCATCCCTCCCTTCCTTTTTTTTTTTTTTTTTCCGCGGTACGCGGACCGCTCACTGTTGTGGCCTCTCCCGTTGCAGAGCACAGGCTCCGGTTGCACGGGCTCAGCGGCCATGGCTCACGGGCCCAGCCGCTCCGTGGCATGTGGGATCTTCCAGGACCGGGGCACGAACCCGTGTCCCCTGCATCGGCAGGCGGACTCCCAACCACTGCACCACCAGGGAAGCCCCCTCCTTTCCTTTTTTATCTTTTTCATAGTGTTGGCTAACGACAAGTAACTAGGGTGACTAACTCTGCTCATTTTCTTAAAACTAGAGAGTTTTGGGGGATGTGGGCTTTCAGTGTTAAAAACCAGACGGTTTGGGGCAAACCAGGATAGTTGGTCACCATGTAAGGTTAAGGAATCGTTTTCATATGCATACCAACGGTCACATACTCTTAGAAATTGGATGCTATTTTTCACAGGACACGCTTTCGATCAAAATCTGCAATGCTTTTCATTATAGGAAATGATGAGGAGAAACAGAACGAACACAAAAACGAACACTTGGGTTCTCTTTTCTGATATGACTTCTTCCTTCACCTCGGCTCCCTGTGACGGGTCGCCAGGGAAGTGAGAGGTCCTGTGGTGTTAGTCCTTGGTATTGGAGTGAGAGAGAGAGAGAGGAAGAGAGGGAGGGAGATAAGGAAGGAAGGAAAGAAGGGAGGGAGGGAGGGAGAAACGGAGGAAAGAAAAGCAGAATGAGATACAGACCGAGAGCGGATTTACCCAAGGTTACAGAGCTGCTGAATGGCAGAGCTGAGTCAACCTCAGCCTTTCCTCACCTTTGTTCTTTTCACATTTTCAGAGACATCCACCAGCTCTCCTGTTCTCGATAATGTTTTCTGTAGTGTTTTCCCATTTCTCTCATTTACATCTGTTCTGAGGAGAAAGTGGTCTCTTGATGGGAAGAGGCCCAAGAAGCCATGTGACTCTACATCTGACCCAGGCAAGGTCTCTCAGTTTCCCTGGCAGTGAAAACAGCTTACTGACGTCCGGTTTCTCATTCACATTAAAAACGTATGTTCCATTGCCTGTTTTCTTGCTTTAATCACCTAACGTCTGTCTAAACTGGACCTTTATTTATTTATTTTTAATTAATTAATTTATTTATTTATTGGTTGCCTTGGGTCTTTGTTGCTGTGCGCGGGCTTTCTCTAGTTGCGGCGCGCGGGCTTCTCATTGCGGTGGCTTCTCTTGTTGCAGAGCACGGGCTCTAGGCACGCGGGCTTCAGTCGTTGTGGTGCATGGGCTCAGTAGTTGTGGCTCGCGGGCTCTAGAGTGCAGGTGGCGCACGGGCTTAGTTGTTCCACGGCATGTGGGGTCTTCCCAGACCAGGGCTCAAACCCATTGGCAGGCAGATTCTTAACCACTGCGCCACCCAGGGAAGTCCCTAAACAGGCCCTTTAAAATGAGCACAAACATTTTGTACCGTAGAAACTTATACAAAAACCTCCACTTGCCCCTCTTACCCTGATTCGGGACAACATTTCTCTTGCCTGGATATTGCAATTGCCCCCCTAATGCCCCCCCACTGCCCCCTGGACCCCCATGCCCATACGATTCTCCACAGGGGGACAGAATGACCTTCAAAAGCCCAGGTCAGACCCTGCCATCTCTTCGCCATGAAGTTTTCCCTGGCCAGTCCCCACCCCAGCCTGCATTATTGCACATCCCTTGCTCCATCCAAGAGCCCATATATTTCACTCATTTATTTATTTGTTTCTTATATGCCTTCTCTTACTAGGATATAAGCCTGTGAGGTTACGGATTTATTTACTTCTGTATCAGCAGCTCTCAGACCAATGCCTGGTACAAAGTCATCATTCAATAAATCTTTGGTAAACACATGAATTTTTTTTTTTTTATTCAGCACACTCCCAAGTCTTTGTAATGGCCTATGAGGCCCTTGGTGAGCTACCTCGCCACCCTAAGCCGGCCACGCTTCTCTCTCTCTTGCTCAGGGGCTGTGGCCCTGGACCCCTCACCAGTCTTGGGCGGGCCAGGCAGCTCCCATCTCAGCCCTCACCTGGTCTCCTTCTTGCTCTTGCTGCTCGGGAGCTCCTCTTGCAGACGTCTCCCCAGCTTTCTCCCTCGTGTTCCTGGGGTCTCTGCTCAAATGACACGGCATCAGAGTCTTCCCTGACTACCTGGCACAAAGGAACCTTGTCCCCTCTCTGCACGCCCCATCCCCCTTAGCCAGCGTTCTCTTTCTATAAGATGCTACCATGATCTTAGGTATTGTCTATTTATTGGCTTATTGTTTATGGTCTGCCCCCAAACTGCCCCACTAGAATGTAAGCTTCGTGTAGGGAGAAATTCGGTTTGTTTGTGACTATATTCTGGCTTGGCAAAGAGGAGTTGCTCAATAAACATTTATTGGACAAATGAATAGATGGATGAATAAATGAATGAATGGTTTTGTATGGATTTTTTTAGTTATTCCTCTTTACTGCTACATTTATTGCAAGCATTTATCATAGTTTCACCTTTGGCTTATAATTTTTTATGGTATTTTTAAGTGGAGTAGTCATTAGCTGTTATACAATGAATTCTGTCTTTTCTTTGGTAAATGCACTCACCCCAAAAGCCCTTCCTGACCCAAGCATCTGTGAAAGACACACCTCTGTTTTCTTCAAGGATTTTATGGTTTTCCTTTTCATCTTTTAATATATTTGGAACTCATTGTTTATATGAACTGATTATTTTTCTCAAGAAGATCTTTTTGTATGTAATATATTAAGATTACAAAGTCATTCAATACGTATTCCATCTATTTCTATCTTTCTATTCATAGATGATTCTAGGTTATATACTCTATTCCATATTGTCCATAGGATACTGTTTTAATTATTACAATTTCATTACAATTTTAATTATTACAATTTAAAATTGCTCTTAGATTTCTTTTTTGTTCTTTTGTTCATTTTGTTTCTTTTTTGTTCCTTTGTTTCCTCCAAAATTTTAGGGCTAATTCTAGAATTATGTTAGTGAAGTTCTAAAATAATATTATTAAGTCTTTGGCTTAAAATGCACTGGACATCTTTTTTACGTAGAGAAATAGTGGAGCTCATTACAATATTCAGGGTTCTAATATAAGATAATCATTTGGTGAAGGTGTAGTCTCCCAGATTTCTCCACCATAAACTTACTATTTTTACCCTTGTAATTAGCAACTATTTGGGGAGCAATGCATTGATACTATGAGAATATCCTGTTTCTCCTGAAACTTTTATTCAATAATTTTAGCATCCCTTGGTGGATCTTGAGTGCAATGATTACTACTGTGGTGTCCTAATGGTGATTTCCCTCATTCCTTCTACTTATTGATTGGAATTCTGCTGTGAGGAGCACTTGTCCCCTCCCCCCATTTATTTATTCAATTATTTATTTATGACAGTAAGGAGGATGCATGGATATTTTAGTCTATGGATTATAACCCAGTGTCATTGCTATTTATTTGGTTTCTCAAACTATTCCAGCTTTGACCATTGGGAGCTTGTCCAGGTTGGCTCCTTTGTCCTTTAGCTTCCCCTATCCATGTGAGCGTGTCCTTACTCTCTGATACCATAAGGTGCTCCAGGTTCATCTTTTCTTTTTCATGAGCTAGCCCTGGAATTGACCACTCAGCTAAAGAATGATGTGGCTAATTCTTAATTGTTCAACGTTTGCTAAATGGTTTACAGACCATGGATTTATTTTTTTCTCCATATGCACCCACATTTAGGCTAGAGCTACACTGATTAACCGGCCATGGCAAAGATAAATAGTTTGGGAATCAGAGAGAATATCAATTTGTATAATGTCTTCACCTGACTGTTTTTTTGTGTTTTTTAAATTGATAACTTTGGCAAAATCTAACATGGTGCTTGAGTTACTTATAAATACCAATGATCTAAGTTGCCAATTTCTATGAGTAATCAGACCTCTGCTGTACATAGAATGAGCTGCAAGGGAGTCCATCTTCTCTATTTATCTCCCTCACCCACTCTTCTCCACCCCAACAGTGCCTTAGGCATTTCTATGATCTAAGGATCTACATAACACTATTCATAAACAATTGATACTGAGAGCATCCAATACCCTCATTTTTACAGATATATTTTACAGATAACTAAACTTGGGTTGAAAGTGAGTTCTCCAAGCTTACAGAGTTAGTAGTCACTAACCTAGGGACTAAATTCTGTGTTTGGAAACCACTCAAGTGTTCTTTCAGCTTCACCACAATGATGAAGGAGGGAGGATGGTTTCATGTTCTAAAGGTCTGGATAGAGTGAGCCCAATGAATACAAGCTAAAATGGACAAAACCTATTTTAGACAACAAACAAAGAGAACTCTGTTAATGATCAAATGAACTGCATTAGGGATAAAATTGAAAAGTAGAAATTTAACTTGACTAAAGCCCATAGATGGTAGAAGCAATACAACTCTATCATGTATTTCATGTGGGTTCTCCAAACTTTGCAAGTATTATGTTACATTTGGTGAAATGCCATCCTACATTTGCCAACATCAGGCTCATTTGTCCTGGTGATTTTTAAGGTGAAGTAGTATCATTGAGATCCCTACAGAAACAAACAAACAAACAAAAAACCCATTGAATTCTTCATTGCCAAAATGGTTTCTCACCTTAGAGATACATGTAGACATATATGTATGCAGACACAGATTAATAGAATGAAATGATTTTTCCTACCATCCTTCTGAGCTTGACAAACTCAATTTTTTTAATAGTCTCATTTTTCAGGTGATTAAACCAGATCCAGACTAGAAGTTTTGTCTCAGTGACAAAAAAGAGCCTGTTGTCTGCTTTTCTAAAAATTTAACCTGTCTTCTTCACATAGCTTACTTTTGGACCAGTGTCTTCTATTTTGCTTTAATGATCTTTTAATGGTTATTGCATTTTATTTTAAATATCAAGCTAGTTTTATTCAGATAGTGAACTGTAACAATGTGTTATGCATTGGTAAAAGTGTGATAGGACCAGCAAAGTCTAGGAAATGGTAAAAGAGTAGAAATAATTTTTTTTAAGTGTAGAGAGATCTAAGGTAAATGATACACTATTAGGGAAAAATGTATGCCTTCAGGAACATTCAGAAACCTTGAGTTACAGGCTTATATTTATGTGACTGAAAGAAGAGGAGGAAAATTGTAGTATTCTAAGAGTACATATTAGGCCATTTAGCCAAATAAGGAAGTCTAATCCTGTAACAAAATAAAGTCATGACTAGTGACTGTGACTATTTGCACATAGGCTTGATGATTTATTTGCTGCTAAACAAGGTATCTAATAACTCTTTGACTTGTGTTTTTGTGGTAAGCAGAATAATGGCCCTCAAAGATGTCCCCATACTAATCCCCAGATCCTGTAAATATGTCGTGTTCCGTGGCCAAAGGGAGTTAAGGTAGCAAATGGAATTAATGTTGTTAGTCAGCTGACCTTAAAATAGGGAGACTTCTCTGGATTATCAAGAATGGCCCCGTGTAAGTACAAAGGTCCTTTAGGATGGAGGAGGGAGGTAGAAGAGGAAGTCAGAATCAGAGAGAGATTGGAAGATACTATGCTGCTGGCTTTAAAGATGGAGGACGAGACCACAGTCTAGGAGGGTAGGCAGCCTCTAGAAGCTGGAAAACACATGGAAACAGATCATCCTCTAGAGCCTTCATAAGGAATGCAGCCTACCAACACCTCGGTTTTAGCCCAGTGAGACTGATTTCAGAGTTTAACCTCCATAAATATAACACCATGAATTTATACTGTTTTAAACCACTAAATTTATGATAATTTGTTATAGCAGCAATAGGAAACAAATACAATTTTATTTCTATTTATTTATTTCTTTTTTTAAAATAATTTTTATTATTTATTTATCTATTTTTGGCTGCTTTTTGGTCTTCGTTGCTGCCTGTGGGCTTTCACTAGTTGCACTGAGTGGGGGTTACTCTTCGTTGTGGTGAGCAGGCTTCTCATTTCGGTGGCCTCTCTTGCTGTGGAGCATGGGCTCTAGGCGCACGGGCTTCAGTAGTTGTGGCACGTGGGCTCAGTAGTTGTGGCTGGCAGGCTCTAGGGTGCAGGCTCAGTAGTTGTGGCATACGGGCTTAGTTGCTCCGCGGCATGTGGGATCTTCCTGCACAAAGGCTCGAACCCGTGTCCCCTGCATTGGCAGGCAGATCTTCAACCACTGCGCCACAAGGGAAGCCCCAAATACAATTTTAAACAAATCCTACAATGGAGATAAAGGAATGGAAATAAAGCTATGCGTAAGCAATGATGGTGAACATAAGGTTCGTGTATTAGTTAGCATTCTCCAGGGAAATAGAACCAATAGGATAGAGAGAGAGAAAGAGAGAGAGATGTGTAAAATGAGATTTAGTCTAGGAATTGGCTTGTGCAGTTATGGAGGCTGAGAAGTCCCACTATCTGCTCTCTATAAGCTTGAGAACCAGGAAAGCTGGTGGTGTAATTTAGTCAAGTCCTAAGACCTGAGAATAGAAGAAGCCAATGATGTAAGTCCTGATCTGAGTCTGAAAGCCTGAAAACCAGAAGTGCCAATGTCCCAGAACAGGAGAAGACCATGTCTCAGCTCAAGGAAAGAGAGAAAATTGGCCCTTCATCTGCCTTTTTGTTTTATTCAGGACCTTGATTAGTTGATGACCACCCACACTGGGGAGGATGATCTTCTTTATAAGTCTGCTGATTCAAATGCTAATCTCTCCTGGAGACACCCTCACAGATACACCCAGAGATAATGTTTACCAGTTATCTGAGCAAACCTCAGCCCAGTCAAGTTGACACATAAAATTAACCATCACAGTTAGGGATTGATAAAATGAGTGATTTTTGAGAACCTGTCATCTGAGAATGTGTGGTATCCAAAGAAGGGAAAAATATACTCCAAGGTTTAGAAAGTAGAACTTCTCAAATTTTAGTGAAAAGTTTATATTACTCCATAACATGAAGTTTTGAAAGGAAATACAACTTTAGAAGGTTGGAAAGTTCTCAAAAGATGTAATTATGACTGTATAATCCTATAGATTGAATTGTATGAAGCTACAGAAGGCATGCTTATCAAATATGTAGATGACATGAAGCCTGGCAAGAGAATGAACACATTGTATGTCAGAACCAGAATTGAAACAACAAAAAAAAATCTTGTCAGTCTGTAGCAATGGGATGAATCTCTAAAAAGATAGAAATTAACAGGGATTAACATAAGATCCTACACTTGGGTCCAAAAACCCAACTGCCCAAATGCAGTTGGGAGTGATGTATGTAGCATAGCAGCATGTGATAAAATGACTGTCGAGTTTTAATAAACCAAAAAGTTAGGGATATTATAATGGAATAATAGAAATGCTAAACATTTCAGAGAAGTTTTTCCTACTATTGTCTGCCGGTCAGATATATAAGGTAGTTGTCTATTTTCAGATCTGCTATCAGAAAGGAATCAGTAAAGCAAACATGCTTGACAGTTAGTAATAAACCATAGTTGAAGATATTGTGTGTGGGGTACTTTGAAAGAGAGACAACTGCAAATTAAGCATGAGGAGGGAATAATAATTCTCTTCAAATAGTTTAAGAGTTTATGAGTCAAAGGTGTGAGGTTTATTTTAATTGGGTTCAAAGAGTAGAACTAGGGTCAGTGAGTAGAATCCACAGGAAGATAAATTCCAGTTTCATATAAAGAAGTTACAGTCTAAGTTGTCTAAAATTCAGATGGGCTGATTGAAGAGTGGGTTCCCCACCAGTGGAGCACAAATCAAACCACAATTTGGTAGCAAATGTTATAAAATTCATTCACACAGTGAAAGAAAATATAGGTTTGATTACTACCTAAGGACTAACATATCATGAAACATAATTACTCTATCAGACCCATATTCATTTATTTTTCACAGGGGCAAGTTTCATTTGTTGGGTAGTATCTGTATATCTTGATACAGTACACTATATTATATCAAGCTCCTGACTGATATAACATGAGAAAGCTTCCTAGAAAAGAAAGTTTCAGGGAATTTTGAAAGATTGACTCAATCTCATTATAGCTCTTATTTTTGTTGGTGCTTGCTGTAAAAATGAAGACGTTGAATTCATCAGGAGCTAGGTCCTCAAAAGAGCCAATTATAATCTCACTGTTTAATCACAGAGGAAAATAAGCTAACAGAATGGCAAATATTCTCTACTCATATTGTAATAGTAAATGATTCCCACAGACATGCCAAATCCTTATTTCAGAATCCCTAGCACTCACCCTTCTATCAAATTATCAAAAGTTCCCAGCTGTGAACTGCTCAGTGGCCAGTGCACGCTGAGGCACCCCCAGGCTTTCGAAGCCTTTCCTAACAGGTCCAGCCCAGGAAAACTTTACTGACATTCTTAGATCTACAACTCCTCTTTCACCTTTCAAATATCCTGTTAGTTCTTCTCTAAGTTACCACTGTCATCTCTTTCTTTCTACTCTACTTGTTTCATTCTATTTCTCTTCAGTTAAATTGTTACAAATCTCTTGTATTCCAAGATAATATATAAAACCATCTTTTCCCAAAAATCAAAAGAAAAAGAAGAAAGGAAGAGGTTAGAGAAAGAGGAAAGGGACACTTTGAATTTTGTTTCAGGGTCTTTCTGGAAAAGGCTAAGCTAAGCTATCTCTGAGAGTGCTGTGAGAATATTAGAGATTGAGTTTGCAGAACTGTATTTAGGAAAAGTGAGGTTTGAGAAAGAACCTAATTAGAAGAAAGAAAGCAGAAACGATTCAACAGATTGAATCTGTGAGTACGTAAAGCCATTTCATGTGTCAACTTGACTAGGCCATGGTACCTAATTTCTAGTCAAATACCAGTCTAGATGTTGCTGTGAAGGTTTTTTTTTTTTTTTTTTTGCGGTACGCGGGCCTCTCACTGCTGTGGCCTCTCCCGTTGCAGAGCACAGGCTCCAGACGCACAGGCTCAGCGGCCATGGCTCACGGGCCCAGCCGCTCGGCGGCATGTGGGATCTTCCCGGACTGGGGCCCGAACCCGCGTCCCCTGCATCGGCAGGCGGACTCTCAACCACTGAGCCATCAGGGAAGCCCTAAAAATTACTTGATTAATACAAAATTAGACAAGGAGGGAGGAAAAGTTTCACATAGGTAAGATTATTAGAAATAAAGCAGGAAAATGGTAGGTTAAAACCCAAATATATCAGTAATTTTTAAAAAATGTAAAGAGACCAAATAAATTGGTTAAGACACCAAGAATCAGTAAATGAAAAAGGAAAACCACACTTTATGCTGACGACATGGGATGTGTTAAGCAAAGATAAAAAGTGGAAGTAAAGAGATATAGTGAGATTCACCATGAATACACTGACAAAAAGAAACCTAGGGAAGCTACTAACATCAGACAAAGTAGATTTACAGCAAGAAGCATAAAGAGAAATAAAATAAAGATATTCATAAATTTACAAGGGTCAATCTAGCAGAAAAATAAAATAACTCTAAATGTATAGGGACCTAATAACATAGCTTCAATATATTTAATAAAAAATGATAGAACTAAATAGAAACTAACATTGGCTTTGTAAAACAGCAACAGTAATGTGTAGTTAGTGAAGTTTAAAAAAATCAAGTTGTAATTAAGACCCAATGACTGAAATTACAATTTTCTGAAGCTCCTACATAATCTGGAGCAGAAAGTAAATTGATAGGTAAATTTTAAACTTTGTATGAGTTAATATACAAGTTAAAATTCCTAAAGTAATCTCTAAAAGAATAGACTAAATTGAGAATAACTTCCAAACCAAGAGAAAAATAAACTAGAAAGAAAGAGGAGGGGACCTCAATCAATCTGAAATTTTTAAATGAAAATAAAATAAAATAGTAGAAGGGGGAAAATCTTCACATCCAATATGGTGGCTACTTTAAAAAAAATAGAAAATGGAAGTGTGGACAAAGATGTAGAGAAATTGGAACCCTTGTGCTCAGTTGGTGGAATTGCAAAATGGTGCAACTTCTATGAAAAAGAGTAGGGTAGTTTCTCCCCAAATTAATAGAACTATCATACAATCGAGCAATCCCACTGCTGACTATATAACCCAAAGAATTGAAAACAGGGTCTCAGAGATATTTGCACACCCATATTTATAACAATACTATTTTCAATAGCCAAGATGTGAAAGCTACCCAAGTGTCTGTTGATGGATGAATGGATAAACAAAATGTGTTATGTACATATTATGGAATATTATTCAGCCTTAAAAAGGAAGGAAATCCTGTCACACACTACAACATGGAAGAACCTTGATGACTAGTCACAAAAAGACAAATATTGTATGGTTCTACATATATGAAGTGCCTAAAATAGTCAAATTCATAGAAACAGAAAGTAGAATGGTGGTATCCAGGGGCTTGGGGATGAAGAAAAGTGAAGTTGTTGATTAATGGGTACAGGGTTTCAGTTTTGTTAGATGGAAAGTTCTAGACATTTGTTTTACAACAATGTGAGTAGATCACTATCTAACTGTATAGTTAGAAATGGTTAAGATGGTAAATTTTATGTTATGCATTTTTATCACAATAAAAAAGAGGGAGAATAAGAAGTTTGAAATAAATTGAAAGGAATGCATCCAAAATATTGGTTATCATAATCAGTATAAATCAACTAAATTGTCCAGTTCAAACAAAAATTATTAGATTAGATTACAATTTAGCCTTCATCAAAAAAAAAATCCAGGTAGTATTTACTCTTATAAAGAAATACAACTGAACTATAAGGACACTAAAAGATTAAAAGCAAGGAGATAAAAACATTATAGACTGGGTACATACTAACCATAATCAAAGTAGTATGGATCTATTAATAGCAGACAAAATAGTTTTTATGGCAAAAAGGATTACTAAGGTTAAAGATAATTATTACATATTGATAAAATGTAACTTTCTTAAGATTTACAAACTATATGCAGGTAACAGCACAGCTTCAGACATCAAAATGTTAACAGAAATAAAAGGAAAACTTGGCAAACCTACTGTTATAGGGGGACATTTTAATTCATCTTTCTCTGTAATTAATAGATCAAGCACACAAATATATCATTGTGGGTATAGAAGATTTGAAGAGCACAATTAGCAAACTTGATCCAAGTGACATATACAGAACACTGTATCTCCCAATATTTATTCTTTTCAAGCAAAAATGTTAATATTTACCAAAATTGACCGTGTGCTCGGCTGTAAAGTAAGTTTCAATAAATATCAAAGAATCAGCATTATATAGAATAATTTCAAAAATTATGGTTATCATGAAATTACTTTAGAAATCAATAACTCAAAGATAACTTAGAAAAGCCCTTACGTTTGTAACTTTAAAAATACTTCTCAAATATCTATGGACTGAAGAAAGAATCACCAAAGAAATGAAAAGTACTTAATTTTGAACAATAATGAAAATATAATTTCAAGACTGTGGGATTCAGGTTAAATAGAATTTAGAGAAAATATAAAATTATAAACTTAACTGAAAATATAAATGCTTCTATTACAAAAGAAAGAAATGCTAAAAGATAATGAACTATTGAGGAATAACAAATCACCCCAAACTTCATTGGCTTAACACAACAATCATTCATTGTTTACAGTTTCAGTGGGTCCAGAGCATGGAATGGCTTGGCTTGGCAGTCCTGGATCAGGCTCTCTCATACAGTTTCATTCAAGGTATTGGCCAGGGCTACAGTCATCTGAAGGCTTGAATGGGGTTGAAGGGTTTGCTACCAAGATGGCTCATTCATGTGGCCATTTGCTAGAAACCTCAATTTCTTTCCATGTGTGCCTGTTCTAGGGTGACTGTCACAGTTTTCCCAGGGCTAAAAGTTTAATCCGGGATGCAGGACTTTCAGTTCTAAAACTGGGAAACTCCCAGACAAACCAGAACAACTGGTCACCCTAACCTCTTCATAGGGCTGTTTGACTTACTTCCCAGGGAGTAATCCAAAAGAGAGCAAGAAGTAGGCCACAGTGTCTTTTATGACCTAGTCTCAGAAGTCACACACCATCACTCCTGCTATAATCTGTTCATTAGAAGTGATTCAATAAGTCCAGTCCACAATTAACAGAAGGACTCTACCTTTTGAAGGGAAAAGCATCAAAGAATTTGTGGACATATTTTAAACTGCCATACTATGTGCCCAACTGAAGAAGTTAGAAAAATTCAACCGGGTAAATATGAAGTGAATAAAACAAAGGAGTTAATAAGTATGAGCAGAAAGTGATAAGATAGAGAGCAAAGCTATTACAGCCAGACCTTGTTTTATCTCTTTTCGCTTTACTGCACCTCACAGGTATTGCATTTTTCACAAATTGAAAGCTTGGGGCAACCTTGCATCAAGCAAGTCTGTCAGCACAAATTCACCAACAGCATTTGCTCACTTCATGTCTCCGAGTCACATTTTGGTAATTCTCACGATATTTCAAACTTTTAAATTATTATTATATTTATTATAGTGATTTGTGATACTACTTTGATGTTACTACTACAACTCTCTGAAGGCTCAGATGATGGTTAGCATTTTTTTAGCAATCAAGTATTTTTTAACTAAGGTCTGTCATTGTTTTTTAGACATAATGCTACTGCACACTTAATAGGCTACAGTATAATGCAAACGTAACTTTTTTTATTTGTTTGTTTGTTTTATTTTGTTTTGTTTTTTTGCTGTATGTGGGACTCTCACTGTTGTGGCCTCTCCCGTTGCGGAGCACAGGCTCCGGACATGCAGGCTCAGCGGCCATGGCTCATGGGCCTAGCCGCTCCACGGCATGTGGGATCTTCCCGGACTGGGGCACGAACCCATGTACCCTGCATCGGCAGGCGGACTCTCAACCACTGTGCCACCAGGGAAGCCCCCAAACATAACTTTTATATGCACTGGGAAACCAAAAATTCATGTGGCTCATTTTATGGCAATATTCACTTTATTCAAGTGGTCTGGAACCACACTTGCAATACCTCTGAGGTATGCCTGTATTCAATGCCCCCAAAATAATCTATAATCTAAATCTAAATAAAAATTGCAACAGTACTTAAAAATAAAGTATGATAGCTTATTCTAATATCCTCTGAAAAGGTACTATTCGTGAATAGATAAGAAAAGTTTTAAAATAGGCAGTTTTACCTTTTTTTCAGCATGCAGAAATGCCAACTCTTCCAACTGCAAGGAAGCTGGAAAAATGAAAATTTTGCTGTAGTTCCTAACAAAGCTAGAGTTCTCTGGGTAAGAAAGAATGGATAATGGACACTGAGTAGGCAAAAATAGTCTCTGAAATAAGCAGGGAATATAACTATTATTTGCCACTGTATCCCCAGTGTTTAGCAGAGGACCTATCAGATAACAAGAATTCGATAAATAAAAATTAAGTACAACAGAAGAAACAGGGTGGCGGAATTGTAATAAAGCATCTTCACATAATATGGAGTTGCTCATATAGTGGTGAGATTGCAAGGGTGCTTGTTCATCCTGTCTTGTGATTCTTAACCTGGGTCGAGCTGTGCCTAGTGTGAAGGATACATACCAGAGTCTTGGGAAAGAAGAACTAAAAGTATATTCAGAGCTAAATGACTTGCCCAGAATCACAAGATTATTGGTGCCTAATGAATATACAGTATTGCATAATAACAGGAAAAGAGTTTTAAAAATATACTATAAAACTAGCAGAATAAAAACTAATGAATTATAAAATTTCAATTGAGTTTTTATCAGAGCTAAATGATCAAAATTTAGTAGTAGAAGTTTGCTTTGCAAATATATTTCCTGACATTTCACTTATGAATCTTTAAAATTCACTTTAAGAATCACAATATTCCTTTTCATTTACAGAAGAATAGAAAATTATAGAGAGACCTCTGCAGTAAGCCCTACCAAAACTTTTCTGTTTAAGGATGGCAGAATAGCAGTGGATAATTCAAGGCACATGTCTTAATGGTGGAAGGGCCTTTCATGTCAACTGAATGAACATCTTGTCTAGCTAGAGTTCACAAATAAATTTGAAATTTGAGAACTCTTTCCGGAAATGATTTCATAGTATTCTGTGGATAAGGAAGTTTCTACATTATCTTCCCATCCTGCTAACTTAATGACTCTTTAAGGGTTATATTTTCTGTATTTCATTTGGCATCTGTGTCCTTTGAAGTCCTATAGCTCCTATAGTCCTGCTGGGGTTCAGTATTGTATTGTCTCAGATATCTCAGGATTGGCCATCTGTCTTATTCCCTCATTAACGAAAAGGCATTCAACTGCAGTTTGCAAGGTGAGAACTCAGGCCAATAAATCGCTAATAACCTTGAAGAGAAGTTCAAAAGTGGGGAAAAATTCTCTAAAGGTGGTCTTCCCCCATGGTTAATTCCATTCCTGGCTTTCAACCACATAAATGAGATTTGAAGGGCAAGTCTTTAGATCTTCAATATTGTCTTTAAAATCATAGAAGTAGCTATAATAAACAAAAGTATAATATAAGCAATTCATTTGGCTGTATAAGACTGATGGAGAGAGCTACCCAAAGTCAACATGACTTAGTTGGTAGTGCAGGCTTACGCTGGTCTCCTTACAATACTGCATCCATTACCATACCTACTCTTTTTTTTTTCTTTTTCTTTTTAATTGAGATATAATTGACGTCTAACATCGTATTTGTTTTTGGCCTACTACATAATGCTTTGATATATGTATATATTACAAAATGATTACCACAAATAATTAACACCCATCACCTCACATAGCTGCAATTTTTTTTTCTTGTGATGAGAACTTTTCAGATTTAAAAAAAATTTTTTTAAGATTTTTTTACTGTCCTAGCAACTGTCAAATATACAATACAATATTGTTAACTATAGTCAACATGCTGTCCATCCCCGGGACTTATTTATCTTGTAATTGGAAGTTTGTACCTTTGGACCACCTTCTCGAAATTCCCCCACCTCTGGCAACCCCCATACTGTTCTCTGTATCTATGACTTTATTGTATTTTCTAAAGACTCCACAGGCAAGTGAGATCATACAGTACTTGTCTGCACCTACTCTTATAAGTCAGTAGCGTACAAGAATATAGCAAAGACCGCTAGCTTCCTCCTGATTTAGCCTATCCTCTTCTTCCATAGTAATAGTAACTGAATGCATTTTTCAGCCTCCTTGGTTGCTGGCTATGGCCATGTGATTAAGTTCTGATCAATGGGATTAAGGAAACAGTGGTAAGGCAGTCTTGGGATCCTTCAGTAACGACATCAGGCACATAACTCTAGCTGCCAGGTATCAAGGTGTTCAGGTAGGACACAGAGCCATATTGCAAGTGAGAATCAAGCCTCTTCCACTTAGTGCAACAGTGCAGGAAAGAGAGAGAAGCAAGGGCACCCGTTCTGCCGTGTTGCACTTTCCCCACGGATTGGCGGCGGTGAGGGCCAGATGGCATGCAGTGCGGAAGGGCGACTCTCACTGACCAGGAGTCCTAAACAAATGGCTCTGGCCTTTTCAGGGACCCAGGGGGGAAGAAAAGGGGAAGGGCAAGGAGTTGGCAAGCACTGAGTCATTGTGAAAAGAGTGTCTCAGCCAAGGCAGCTGGCTGATAATGAATGAGGTCTCGCAGAGTCTCAATGGAGGCCTCCATAAAGAGGCCTGTGAATGGAGTCACCTGGGCTATGATGATGCAGGTATGAGTCTGAGCCTGGCCTGCGTGGTCCAGGGATGGGGGTGTGCACAGGGGAGGCTGAGTCCTTGACCACCACTCCCTCCTGACAACTGCAAAGCACAGGCTGTGCATCAAGTCTTGTGTGAAGGGGGAGGCTTTCTCCTTTGAGGCCGGCCAGGTACAGCCTGGTCATTGCTGTCGTTGGACCTGAAAGATCATACATAGAATGGTGGCCTGGGGCTGGACTCCTCCATGACAAGTGTTTCTTTTTCTTCTTTTCCCTAATCCTGCTGCTGGGAATGTGGCCCATCTCAGATGATGGGGGTGAGAACGCTATACTGAAGACAACAGAGAGGTGAGCTGGAAGGATGCTGGGTCCCTGAGGATTTCGTGGAGCAGAATCGCCACACAAGCCCTGCACTGCTGCCTTGGGACTCTCCTTCGTGGTGACCCAAACACACAAATTTTGAACTTGCTTAAATCGCAATTTTTAAAAAATTTTTGAACCTAGTCCTGAGGATCAGTTTGAAATGCATGGCCTTTGAAAAGTGGGCATATTAAACTTGAACCACTAAGTCAACAAATGTCTCTGGGCTTTGCGGCTGGGGGTGACTCTGATGTGTACAGCAAACATTTGATGTACTTGGGGGGAATCATTCACTTTATGACCTTTTTTATTTTTTATTTATATATATATTTGCTAACCCAGTATAAGGAGAATGCCCACCATTTGGTCTCTTCTGATTTAACATTTCCTTTTAACTTATAGTTTTACTTCACAGTTTTCCATTAGTCTTTGTATGGAAAATGTGTTTCTTCCCTGCCTGTTCCAATATGGCATTATAGGTCTCTGAAAATTACGTCTGCCTACATAACATTCTCCGTAACAATTCTCATTCTCCCTCCATTCATTCTGGGTTTCTAGCAAAATCCTTTCCAACATGGACCACTTTCCCATCAATTAAAGCTGGATGGACCATTTTCCTTCTATCAACAGCTGTTTCTAGTAAGGAAAGTTCATCCTGGAAGTGGATCCATCCTCTGTGCTATATGCTTTTTGGTAGGACATGGGCCAACCCTGTCTCAGATTCTCTGACAGTTTTTCTTCTCTTTCCTTCAGGAGAGGAAAGGCTGCCAGATCCCAGTTTTGATTCCACAATGCCTGTTCATAGGAGACACCAAATGGCTTACACACATTGCTCCTAAGGGACTGTAATAATGCCCAGACAAGAACCTATTCCCTCTGTGGCTCTTACTCGGGAAATCACCAGTAACAGGACTGGGCTTAGGTGGGGAATATCAGAGCAGGCCAAGCAGCCGAAATTCCACTTTCAACACCTAGTTCTTTGCCCCATCCTGTCTACTTAATAACCAGAGATCAGTTGATGGGTACCATTTTCTTTTCTAAGGAGAAATTATGTCTGATTCTTGTCCTGTTTGTAAAGTATTTGGTTCCCGGCTGATTCTCATCACAGTTTAGTTGCTCCTTTCAAACAGTAAATGTCTAGAGCACAACTTTCATGAAGGGGCCCCGATTATGGGCAAACAACACCCCCTGAAGAAACAAGTTGCAGCGATAATCATAATAACAGTGATAGGAGCTTTTTGTTCTGGTCTATTTGGTGAGACATTATTTCTATTTATATCTCAGGAATTTGTCAACAGACAGTAAACATTTTATGCAAAAATTCCTATGAACCTACCATGAGGGAGACATTGTACTAAACTCTGAGATTATTACCGCTAACTAGAAGTTCAAGGTCCTCCAGTGGCAACAGACAAGAAACAAGTAAGTCAGGAATGTGACAAGCTCTAAAAGGCTTGTGTTCAAGGATGCTGGTGGTGGGAATTGAGAGGTCAGACAAGGCTTCCCAAAGGAGGCGTGTCTTCCACTTATTAACTGCAGATCATAACGTAAAGACTGTTCTCTTGGGTCTTCATTTTATCAGTTAAAAACAACAAAAAGTCTCATTTTGTGATATATATGAATATGAAATTATTGTGTTATATACCTCAAACTTGCTTATGTTATATGTAAATAATATCTCAGCAAAACTGTGGGGAAAAACTCAATAAAAAGTCTCATATACTGCAAATTTAACTGTTCTCTACTGTATGCCAGGGATTATTCTAGGCATTTGGGGATTTATTTGATAATTAAACTGTGCAATCAATGAGGCAAAGAGAATATCACTTCCTTTGGGCAAGAAAGGATCGTTAGGTGTTTCATTTGGTGTGAGTCCTGCAGAATCACCTAAATGAAATTTTGAACTGATAAGGAGAAAACTCTATATGACTAATATCTTATAGGTGGCTAGGCTGAAGGTTTGGGTCCTAGGTAAAGTTACCATGTGATTTAGTGTTCAAACCAGAACTCTCTGAGGAGTAAAAGGGTTACTATTAAACATAATTATGCTGGGGTACATACCACAGGCCTGACCTGGGCCGAAGTCCTTTTGGCCACACCTGCAATTCTTTAAGTCTTCCCCATCTGCTCCACGTGTGGCTGGAACTTCTTTTATATTTATTCGTGTCACAGCAAGAAATATATGAGAGAGAGAAAACACTGGACAAAGGGATAGCAGGTCTATTTTCTTCCCTTGATATCACCTATGTTAGAAGAGAATTGTCAGCTCATGTTAGGGGCTTTCTATTGTAAAGTTACTCTCCATTCTAGGTTTAGAAACACGGAAATGTTGATGTTCCAGGCTAAGGCCTTGCAGTCATGTGGTCCAGTGCCCTGAAGTATCACAGAACTCATGAGCTCTTGGGTGTTTATCTCCTGACAGGAACTGTAAGTTCCTTGAGAACATGGCCAGTCTGATATTCATTTACTTCAATATCAACTGTACCTAAGAGGACCTGGCACACAGTGTGTGCACAGGCAATGCTGGTTGAATGATGGAGGGAAGTATCATGATTCCCGGGGGATGATTTAGGAGGGTAGAGGGCTAGAGGTAGGGGTAACAGAGAGGGACAGACAGGGATGTTTCTGGGGTCCTCTCATGCCAAAACATGTCCTACTTCAAAAATGGTAGATGCAGTTACTCTTGCATAGCTGGGGCTGCCTTGCCCTGTCTGCGGGACCAGTTCCACCCTGTTCATAATCTAAAACAGGAGTCAGCAAACTTTTTCAGTAAAGGGCCAGGTAGTAAATATTTTTGGTTTTGTAGGCCATACAGTCTGTTGCAACTATTCACCTACTTTGCTTTGCTATTGTTGTACAGCAAAAGCCAGAGACCACAGGTAAACAACTGAGCAGGGTTGTGTTCTGATAAACTTTATTTACACACTTTGTCACTGGGCTGGATTTGATCCATGGGCTGTGGTCTGCTGGCCTCTGATCTAGAACTAAAAGGGACAGATCAGGTAATGACAACCTGGCGGTTGTTCTATCCCGGTCCTCCAAGCCTTGTCCTCATGAGGGCTACCTTGAAGACAAACCTTGGGCAAAATGCCAAAGTAAATAAATAGAGATTTAAGTCTCTCTACTCCAAAGAAGCATGCCAAGTCCTCTCTAATACTGAACCTGAGAATGGCTGTGTATTTTTATTGTTTCATCCTTCTGAGATTTTTGAATTGTTGCTCTGTCTTAGGCATGTTGTCCCAAAAGCTTTCCCTGTGATTTCGATAGAAAGATTTTGTCTGTGATAAGAACTTGCACTTCAGGGGAATACGTCTCGGCTAAAGTGGTGGTGCAGGGGGACGCGTGTGAACACTTGCCATCATATCCAGAGCAGCAGGAGGAAGGTGATGGAAAGGAGGAGGGTATGAACGTCCCCTGAAGGCTTACCAAGTGCTAGGAGCTTTACCCTGGTAGCACATAAACTCTAAAAAAGAAACACTATATTTCAGGATTTTCTTTGAATCAATTGAAATTAGATTTCCAACCTCCATCCTACCTGCTTGGTAGAGAAATTCATTCGCAGTCATGACTGTGGCTATCCTGTGTAATGAAAGATGCCTCTAACTCTCTGTCTTAAGTTACACTGGAGACCTCCAATTCGTGCAGCTCTGGCTTCTGGCAGTGTACCTGGAGCCCAGAAGCGTGTGGATGAGCTGAGATCCTTTTTGTCTTTTGTCCAACTTTCCTTCGGGCACCTTCTGAGGTCTTACTGCCTTTTCAGGACACCGCCACACAAAAGTCCATGATTAATTTCTCTTTCATCTTCCGGCCCCCAGTTCTCTCCGCCTTCTGTGCTCCTCTCTCTCTCCTGTCCTGAAGTGGTATCTCTTCTGTGAATTTCAGCGGGGAGGATGGACGGGGGTGTTCCTACTGCGATCTTGTTCGTGCAGCAAAACAAAGAGCTCATTGAATTAAGGACGTCTAAAGACTGGATTGTGTGTGAGTGTGTGTGTGCGTGGGGGAGAGGAGATGCAGAGAGAAAGTACAAATTAACATCTCAAAAATTAATCTGCCACACATTTGTTGTTTTATGTAATTACCATCCCAGGAAGAAGAGGTCGATGAGAAACTTACCGTTTAGAGGGGTTAAGTAACCTCTGGAGGTTACAGGACTTCTTAGTAGACTCGACCTTGGATTTATCTGCCTTCAGCCACCTGGCTGCTTCCACTAGGCTACACTGCCTTCTCACTAATTCCTTGGACTCTTGCTAATGCAGCCTGGCTTCCCAAGGGGACTTTCCTTATTCTGTGTTTGAATAATCATAGCTCCTAGTGGCTTAGGCTGTCAGCAGCAAAGATCTCATCTTCCTCTACATCCAGATATAAACCTGGTCCCGGAGGTAATTCCTGGCAGCGAAAGCTGGCTGGTGTGGTCATGGACTGAACCAGAAGGGAAATACTCCAGTTCTTATATGAAATTCATCAGCTGTTAAGTGTCTCCAAATTTTCCTCTAATGGTCTCATTAGGGATCTGGAACCTGTCTTCAAAGAAGCAGCATCATTCACCACTGGCTTTTTGGGGGATTAGAGTATACATAGAGTAGGAGTTGTAGCCAAGTGTGGTTACATTCTTAATTTAAAGAGAAAAGAAGTAAACTAAGCCCTAAGTCTGTTTTCCTAAGATAAGGGGAACTGTAAGAATTGGGTTTGTTTACTCGTATAGATATTTTTTTCTGTATGGATCCACATTCAATATTTACATTAACATAACAATTCCGAGCAAAGTCAAAACACATTTAAATTACATTTTCCACATATTCCAGGAAGAGGGTACCATATGCACTAAGGCATGAAAGTGAGAGAATGAACAGAATGTTCAGGATATATTTTGTCTGGTGTGGTTCTAGCTAAGGATTTGTAGATGTGGAGGTATAGTTGGAAAAGTAGATTGAAGCCAGATTTTTCAGGACTATAAATTTTAGTCCATGAATAGTGGAGAGTCATTGATGGAAAGGGAAGTGGCATGATGAGTTTTGTAAGTTACAGAAAACCCCCAATAATAATAAAAATAATAATACATTTAATAAATAAAACCTCTCTAGTGAAAGTGTATAGACGGAGTAAAGCAGAAAACTAAACTAAAGAAGCTAGTTAGGAGAAGTGGCCGTAGTCCATATGAGGAAGGAAAAGCGTATAGTAGATGCTTACTTCTCCCCACAAATTCCTTATGTCTCCATAGTTTCCAGCCTTTCTTGTAGTTCCATTAGATTGTGTGACTAGTTCTGGCCAATGGTCTGCCACTTCTTCTGGCCAATGGTTTTCTTCTGGCCAATGGTCTGACACACTTCCAAGTTGTGTCACTTCCTGTTTAAGGCAGTAAAGAGCTAATCTGTCCCTCTCCTCTCTCATCTCTTTCAAAGAGATCACAGAATTATGTGTTGAGATGGCAGAGTCACAGGATGGAAGCAGAATGGATCTTGAACCACCACCTGGAGGACAGCCTCTTTGGAGATCATTCAACCTGTATCAGATTTGAATGAGCCCATAACAATAAGCCTTCATTTTTTAAAGCCATGAAGACTTCCAAGTTTAACAGCTCTAGCAGGTAGGGTTAATTATCCTGATGAATACAAAGGATCTAGATCAAGACACAACAGCAGGAATTGGAAGGAGAAAAAATATTTTAAGAAATAAAAACTACAGGAGACCAAGACTGGTGTTGGAAGTGAGAAATAAGACGAAGAGAATCATGACCCTGAGCTGTTAGCTTGAGAGGATGGCAATGCCATTGTGGAGAAAGGAGGAGGTGTTGAGTTTGAATTGTCTAAAGAATATCCAAGAAGAAGCTTCCAGCTGGCAGCAGAGGATGTGTGTCTGGCATTTAAGAAATGTCTCACTGCTGGAGACAGGCTTGGGAACCATCCTCCTTGAGCAAGTAGAGTGAGAAAACAAGAAGGCCAAAAAAAAGGTTTGAGGGTAAAACACAAGACAAGAAAGATTATCCAAACAAGGAGATGAAGAGGGAAGCATGGAAAGAGAATCAGGTGAAGGCAGTGCCAAGGGAGGAGAGAATTTCAACAAGCTGGACAGCAGCACAATATGCCATAAGTAATGTTTTCCACAGTCCTAAACTGGCTGGCTGATAGTAGCATTTGCTTTATAACTGATGTGAATCAATTGATTAAAATATGAAATACTAAGAGTATTTCTCTTTACTAAGAGTAAAGAGGAATGGGGTGTATAGTTATGAAAAACACAGTTATCTATTCTCTTTTTTCAAATATTTCACTCAGACATTACCAAAAAAGATTTCTTAGTTAGAGCTATGGTCTATGTGTGAGAAAAACATCAGAAACTGTCATCATAAGCATCATTATCAATAAACGTTGAAGCTACACATAATTTCAGAGTAGTTCTTGTTATCTAGGAACTTTTATTCTAGTCCCAGAAATAGATCTTACACATGAAGAATGGCCAAATTGAAACAAGTGTCGGGTGGAGAGTAAGTGCCAAAGAATGATTTAAGCAATAAATTGCTCCAGGGCTGGGGGCAGATGGAAGAAGCCTTCCCAGAAGAGAGAGTATTGGGCTTTAGTTTGAGAAGATAAAGGGAAAATGAAGACAAGGAGGAAGTAAAAGAAAGGGGATACACAGAGTAGGCAAAAGCCTGGAGGAAGAAATATATGTGGAATTTTCTGACCAGGTCCTCTGCATTGCACAACACCATGGACTAATAGTCACACTGGAATTGGTATCAATAGCACACTCTGGGATTGTTCAACACAATGGTTCAGTCAATATCTATGTTAATACTAGACATAGACTGGAGATGAGCCAAGATAGGTTGGTTGAGGCCATGAATTAAAACACCTTGAATGTCAGTGTGAAGGCATTTATACTGAACATGAGGAACAATTAGAGATTTTTGAACAGAAGCATAAAATGGCAAGCCTTGCATTAGAAATATTCCTGCAGGGAACAGTGCATAGGATGTCTTAGAAGGTCAAAACAATAGAGATGGGAAGGAGAACTAGAAAATTATTGCAAGTGCCCAGATTTTAGATGGTGAAATTTTTAGTCTATGGTTTTAGTATTAGGCTTGGGAAGTAAGTAGGTCAATAGCCTATAGGATGACTAAGGTCAAAGTTCAAAAACTTGAGTCAGCAGGTAGGGAAATTCAAAGTTGGTCATCATTTATGTAGACATATGATTGATTTTGCTTTAGAAATGCTGATTTGGGAAAGATAGGAAGTTTAGTAGGTGACATCCCGTTGGCAGATATATTGGAGCTATATTATTAAAATATGTGTGTGTTTGCTTGGGCTGTAGATGGAGTACAGGGGTTGAAAGGGATAACTCAAACAATGAAGATTCAGAAAGAGAAAAGCAGAGTGGAGGACTGTCCTGTTGAAACTGAGTCCCCCTAAAACTGAGTTCCTCTGCTGAATTTATGATAGATCTCCTTATCCAATATGTTATTGTTTTTCTTGTACACCTGTTCCCCTAAAGATTAGGGAATATCATAGAAAAGGGAGGATTGAGACTGAGCAGGACCCTGTGGGGCCCTCCTGGGCACAAAAGTCTTTCTGTGTCCCCCATTTCTTGTTTGTAGGAAAAAGGTTTTAGCCTCTTGGACCTTCCCTGAGTTCCAAAGGGCAGATTCAAACAGTTACTAATTAAGGGAATGAGGGAATGCAGAAAGAAACAACAGTGCAGAGATGGGACAGGGTCCTGTTTCCTCCTGGGGAAGATGTACAGAACAATCTAATACATATCTCTGAGTTCTTCAACAGGAACTAAGGCCCCCACCCAGGTGGAGGATGGTAACTTCAGGCTGAGCACAAACATAGGACCCCAGACTGGTTGGAACCATAAGCTGATGATTGAGATTCCTGGATGATTCAGATTCCCTGTTACCTCACCACCAACCAATCAGAGGAGGGTCACACACCCTGCAGACCACCCACACCTCCCAATATAGCCTGTAAAAGCTCTTCCCTGAAATCCATTGGGTAGTTCAGGTCTTTTGAGCACAAGCTACCTGTTCTCCTTGCTTGGCCCTTGTAATAAACATTACTCTGCTACAGACTTTGACATTTTGGTTTGTTTGGCATCCCTGTGCGTGGGGCACACAAACTTGGGTTCTCCAAAACTGTGGTGTTACTATGTTTGAAAGTTAGAGAAAGAAGTGTTGCTGTGAGAGGTGATTGCCCGAAGAGAAGAGCCCAAAGAGAAGGACACATGATAGGTAGACTTCAAGGGAAAGAGAGTTTTATGGAGGGGTAAGTGGTCACACTGCCCAAGGGCCAAAGAGAAGTTCTCTTGAATTCTCTGGTTTCCCCTCTCCTAGGAGCAGTTTCAGAACAGTGGCTGAGGTAGATGACAAAGAGTCAGGGCTGCCACGTCCTTCTTTCTGGAAGTGCCTTCTGGAGATGGGGAGAGGTGACCTTCAAGCCAGCTCCCTACAGAAAACTGCCCGCTCTGCTGTGAAGCAGTTAGACATAAAGTCCTTGGCTCAGAGCTTCCAGGGAGTGAAGCATATGGCAGCCCTGTCAACTGCAGCTGCAAACAGCTTCATCTTCAGTTTATTTCCAGGATCCAGAGGAGCTCAGGGATAGTTAACAGCTGTCTACCTGTAGGGACTCAAATGATCTCTAGGCCATCAAACCATCATGTACTGAATAGTGACTTAGCAATTTATCCCAATGCTTCCTGGGGGCCTGAAAGGACTATCCAAAGGCCTCCTTCATGTGCTCACTGAAGGGCTTTTGCTGGTTCAAAAGAAAGTAGAATAAATATGCCAGATTAATGAAAACCTTCCCCAAGCAAAATGACGCTATAAAACACGATTGCTGGTTGTCCTCCCTGAAAATAAATGCAATTATATGATTTGGAGGTTTGTTTTTTTAACAACCTCCCAGGGAAATGTTTGTCTTTTGTTTTGTCGTTGAATCTATAGCCTTATCCACAGGGTTTAGAATGGAGAATATTAACCATCAGCTAGAGCCATTGCCAAGCCCAAGTCCTGCCAGGCTATTGTGGAGTTTTTATAAATATTTAAAGGCAGGAAACTAGTTATGGGAAGTACTTGACATGAGGTACAAGATGTACATAATGGCCCTTCAGAGAGAACATGGTGTTAGGTCATTAGATGAAAAACATAGAGACAGCTTCATTCTTGAACCCACTCTTGAGTGGGAAGTATTCTGTCAGGAGCTGGATTGATAGTTACCTCTCCCCATTCCCAGAAGTCATCTCCAAAAAGAAGTACATGGCTGGCCTTGACCCTTTGCAATCTATCTCAGCTACTTCCCTGAAACTGCTCCAAGGATGGAAGTGGGGAGTGTTAATTGGAGAATTCAGAGCATCTTCTCCCAGCAGTATTTAACCTTGAATTCTTACACTCAGCAATGGGAGTCAACATCTTTACCAGTATTTATTGAAATCAATATATGTTGAGTGCCAACAGGATGCCAGGCACCTGGTAGGCACTTGTCTCAGTTATATGTTTTTATATTAAACAATCCCAGCACATAGTGGCTTAAAATAGCAATGATTTAGCACTTATCACTCCACGAGTTGGCAGGGCTCAGCTGGGTGGTCCTTCTGCTACACATAGTGTCATCAGCAAGGGGTCAGTCACATCAAATTCAGTGAGGAAGTCAGCTGAGGTCAGAAGGTCCAAGATGGTTTCATTCATATGTCTGGCACCTCATCTGGGGTGACTGAAATTGTTGTGGGCTGGCTGGGTCTCCCTCTCTCTCTCTCTCTCTCTCTCTCTCTCTCTATTAGAGTACTTGCCCTTCTTACACTGTGGCTCGGGGCTCTAAGAGAGCAAAGAGCAATCTGCCAGTTCTCTTAAGAGCTAGGCCCCAAACTGGCACAGTGTCTACTGATCAAAGCAAATCAAAAGGCCAGTCCAAATTCAAGGAAAGAGGAAACAGACTCCACCTCTTACTAAGAGGAGAGGCAAGGGAGGATTGTTGGTGTCAACCTTTGGAGCCAGGGTACAAAGTACTACATATTGGTTAAATAAATGAAAATTATCCTGTTTCCATATACTTTCCATTATGGCCTAAATGGGGGAAATGCTGGACTTTCCCAGGGTAGAAACCACACCCTTGTACATTTTTGTCACTGCAAACACATGAACACTTCCACACTTGCTCCTGGATAGTAACTGTTGGTGCTTTTGGGTTGATAAGACATGGTGGTTTGCTCAGTGGTGAGGCATGCTGGGAAAATGAGACGGTGGAAGGGAGCCAGGCCCGAGTGGGAACATGCTTCTTAGGCCATGGGTAGACTTCAGGGGAATTATCTTTACTGCAGAGGTAGCTTCCAGTGAGGGTGACTTTGTGATATTTTTGAGCTCACCTTCAAGCTCATGAAAGATTCTGGTCCTTATCAATATCTGGGAGCCCAATTTGACAGATAGGACATGGGAAGGAGGACATGGCAAGCAAGGGTGTCATTACAAAGACAGGTGAGGGCAGTAGATATTGTTGGAAAGTCTTTCCATCATGCATGGCTCTTACTAGTGGTTGAGGTGTAAGCATGGATTACCGGTGAAGGAGAGGTGACAGGAGCCACAGCTGGATGGCTGTGGCCCAGTTACTGCTTAGATTTCTGGCGGGGTCCAAGACTTGGAGGATACTGGAGTTAATTAGACCAAAACTAAGAAATGAGTAAGAAATCATGGAAGCACACAGTTCTGTAGAAATACCCAGCCACCAGAGATTTGCCTTTGCCAGTATTCCGAGTTTCTGAGTCTTTCAGAAATTGCGTGTGTGTGCGTCTGCACATGTGTGTAGGTGGTTGGAGGGATGCAAGGTGTGGGGAACCAGCATGCAAGTACCCAGGAGCTGCAGGTAGACTTGGGTGCCCAGAGAAGCACAGTGGTGGGAAGGGAACAAGCCCGGAACCTGATGAGTCAGGTCACGTCCTATCACCTCTGCTTAAAGACGAAGTTAATTAACCCCCAAAGTCCCAGGTCATCATCAGTAAAAGGGGAACAACCATATGAATCCCTTCTTAAGGGACTTTTTAGAGGAGCAAGGAGCTAAGATTTATACAGTACTTAAAATTTTCTTGGCACAAACTGAGCCTCTTTCCATCCCTTCCCTCACCAATCCACCATTATCTATGTGATTTTATCCTGAGCCAAATCCCTTTGGTCCCCATGAACATTAGCTCAGGAGCTGGGGGGACCATTAGTAGACACACGGCTTTGGAGCGCTAAGACAACTGAAAAGCTGGTGAAACAAAGCCAGCCAGATCACTGCTCTACAGAAGAGCGAACCTCTGGAGGGCAAGTGGGTATGTGTTTTTGAAATCAATATTTTACTATTGGAAACTATGAAGTAAAGCCCCTTTTACTCCTCCTGTGTCCAATTTTTTTGTTAAAGAAGCTTTTACTCATTTTTTTTCCTCTAACTAAATAAAAACCATGTTGACACTGGGTTAGATTTGGACCTTGCCTACTTTGATCATTCTTAGCATTTCCTTCCTTCTTTCTTTTTTTTTTTTTTAACAGTAAAACAGTTCACTTTAAAATCAGATTGGTATTTCAGAACCCTTGCTTTCTGCTGGAAGACTATGGTGTTTCTGGCATCTTGTGCCCAAGCTCCCCCCACCCCTAACCAGCTATGGTAGCTCGCTAAACTCACCAGCTTCCAAAATCATGAGCTTCTCTCATATTTACCTCTGGAGACTAAACCAATCGTATCTCGAGTGACCTTTGTTTTCGGTTGTCTTCTCAAAGGATGATCCCTCAACCATCTAAACCACAAAGATGATTTTATCATATGATTCTGAGAATTGAAAAGCCAACTCAGCCACTCTAACAGTATGATTGGGTAGACATGGTATTACGATCGATATTAAATACGGAAAGAATTGAGCTTTCTGTGTGTTCTATCTCTGAACTTTGGCTTGTAGCAGAGTAGGAATTCCACAGACTAGTAAAGAGCCCATCCACAAACAAAACAAGGAACCAGATGCCCTTTTCCCCAGATTTGTGTGGGAAAAAGTATAGAATGTTAGCATAGAGTATGTTTCATGCCAAAACTTTGCAAATATCTTATGCCTTGTGCTCAGTAAACCCTAATCACACTACACATCACTTATGCAACCTCAGCTATTTATGTGGGTTGGGAAGGAAGATATGATTAACTCCAAGCAGATATTCCTGGCTTCAAACCTCTAAATGATTCCTCTCTCCTCAATATTTACTCCCCTTAAAAAAGAACTGTTTCTATGGAGAACACACGTACGCACACAAAAATCTCCATCAATAACTTTCCACCAAAAAATAAAGTAAAATAAAATAAAAGCATTTAAAATAAAAGAAGCCCTCCACATAATTAAGTATAGAATTTTATCTGAGAAGTATTCAGTGTCCACATAAAGGAGTGGAAAAACACAATCATTGTTAAATTATAGTGTGCACATACATTGCAGTTCACCATGAGATCTTAGAAATAATGTTCGCAAGTAAAATTCAGTGTTGTTACATGTTGACTATGCAACAATAAATATCTGCTGTTATCTTACTGCAAGGGGAGGACTAACTGTGCATGTACTGGGGCATTCCCTTGTCCTCGTGTAGACTGCTCCACACTGTGTTCCAAAAGTAACATGACTTAAGACCATACGTTATTTATTAGAATATTTCAAGTCATCTTCATGACTTGAGGGTGGGAGCCAAACAAGATACCAATTTTGAGGGAGCAAATTGGGGGGTAGAGACAATGCAGATATTCCTCCCTAATGAAGACTTTGCCCTTCTTATCGACACTCTTTTAACTGCTCAGAAACAGCTCATTGATTCTCAAACATCTGGGTCCTCTGTGTTGGTATGTGACTTGCCATACATAATACTAGTGGCCATAACAGATCACTCCCTAAATTTCAGCGGCTTAGCCCAACCAAAGTTTATTCCTCGCTCGCACAAAGTCCCATGTGGGTCAGGTGGGCTTGCCTCCCTCTTGTTTCTGGAGCACGTGGCTCCTGACGTTGTCACAAGAGGGAAGCAGAAGCATAGAGGAGACACACTTCCTGGGACTGAAACCAGTACTTCCGGCTTCTCACAACCCACCCGCCAGCTCTGGTCACGTGGCTCTAACTTAACTGCGAGCGAGGCTGCCAAGGAGAGGAGAGCGCTTGGATACTTGCGAGTACGTTTCCTTTTCTGCCCTTGTTGCCTACCCATGGAGCTTCCTTCCTCCAGTCATTAATGTGTCTACCCATTCCACCTACAATCACTATCTTAAAAAAGAAAAAAGAAAGAAAAAGAACACAGTTTTACCCAACTATTTCTGCTCTCACCTTTCTCTGCTATGACCACTACCATCTTTTCCCCCCTACTCTCTACTTTCTTAGATAAAATAAATCAAAAGGGATACAAAAAGCCCAGGACAGTAGGATCTATGGGAGACACACCATTGATAAACACAAGTGTTTATAGACTCGCTACTTTAATACTAGAAAAACACAGGTATCGAAAACCCTTCCTAAAAGATAAGGACTGTTTTTGAGCAAATGAGAACAATTTAATTGACTGGAGGGATGGGGTAGGGTGGGGACTCATCTACAATTATATCAAGCAAACAGCAAACACAATGACTTGAAAGGGGACTTTTCCCCGCACTGGGGGAGCCAGGACCCCAGGCAGCCTGTGAGGGAATATCAGCTCCTCTTTACTGTAGCTGCGTGGCCTTGGGCAAATTACTTAGCTGTTCCACACTTTCCTTATCTAAAAAATGAAGATAATAGTAGTTGCTGCCTTCATGGTTGTTTTCTTTTTTTTGTTTTTTGCGGTATGCGGGCCTCTCACTGTTGTGGCCTCTCCTGTTGCGGAGCACAGGCTCCGGACGCGCAGGCTCAGCGGCCATGGCTCACGGGCCCAGCCGCTCCGCGGCATGTGGGATCTTCCGGGACCGGGGCACGAACCCATGTCCCCTGCATTGGCAGGCAGACTCTCAACCACTGCACTACCAGGGAAGCCCCTCATGGTTGTTTTAAGATATGAATCTGGCCATTCACAGAAAGTACTCATCAGACTGCCTAAGACATGTATTAAGACCCACCTTAAGGTAAACATCATCTTATTTAATTTTTATATTAGTGAAGCACTGAAAACGTAAATGACAATTTTAGTCAGTCTTATGCTATTTGAAATTCCCGGAGCTCCCATAGGAAATTAGGCCTCTTAAATAGCAGTGTTAGACAACAGCCTAGCCTCTGCATTGAGTGTAGAATAATCAGTGAAGGGATAAGGTAAAGACCTAGGGATATACAGGAATGAAAACAATTATCGACAAGGAGCAATTTTTTCCAAAGAACTAGTCCTGATTGATGCTCCCCATTAAAAATGAAACAAACAAAACAAAACAAAAAAAGCCCCCTTGATAAAATAAAGGTAGGAAAAGTTAAAGATTTTCCTTCCTCGGTTAGACATAGATGATACTTGTTAGCATATTAACAGCACTGATCGGTCTCCACAGGGAAGAAATGTTTCTAGGTGTCTTCACACGGGGTTTCTCAACTTATTTCATTACACAATCTGAGGACAAGGAGGATAGTCATTTTGTTCACAGGTATATCCCAATCACGAGTGTGTAGTAGATGCTCTGTAAATATAGTTGAATGTCTTTAGGAGGAATACCTAGGAGAGTGCTCGGGAAATGAAACCATGTTTATGCTGACTTTCATTTTCTCTAGAAACCAAAGCTTTACTAATCATACCAAGTCCCCCATTTGTAAGATGTCTGGAAGAACATATTCAGTTGATAGTGAACGTTCTCTGACACATGGCAGGATTAAGGGCCCTTTGGTTTTAAGAAGGTGACACTGTCTGGGACATCATTAGCAGGTAGGTTCTGAGAGACCAATACTTTATAAGAAAAATCTGTAAGTCTCATACAGAAGCTTGCTGGCCAGAGGCAGGTATAATCTGAAGTGCTGAGGAATCAAAATTGGAAAACAGTGGCAGCCACCTGACAGTTCATTTTTTTCTTGCAATGGAGACTGGATCAATAGCTTCCTTAAACACCTCTGCCAGATGGCACCATGAGGGAGAAGAACCCCACCAAAGACAATAAATAAGTGCCTCCGCACCGAAAAAGACATCGGGGCCGCTGCCTCGGAACTTTGCTTATGCACAATTACCGTCACGACAGCTTAAAGCAAATTCCTTGCTTGTAAAATTACCTTGGCTGCTTCACAATGTAAAATGGGAAAAGGAAACAAGTCATTTTCCTGATACATGAACTCACCGTTTATCTGAAATCTTTTACACACTGCAAAACACCCTCTTTTACCCCATGCCTGGTGACTCCCATTAGTATACAACGTAATATCACAGCTAGCGCTTGGGGAACTTTCTGGAAGCGTTTTAGGCTGAAATAGTGAAGTCAAGGGTGGCATGGGTCTGGTTAATTTCAGAATATTGAAATGTTGGAATTACAATGTGATGACAGGATTCATCAGAAGGATTTATTTCTTTGGGCCTGTGGCCTAATGAATTGGAAAATATTTTCCTATGTCTTCTCTTTCGGCTCTAAATTAAAGTGACACATTTTATTAAAAAATGTCATTTTTACATATTAATGTATGAATGATGGTATGGCACATATGACAATAATGTCATCTGGGTGAAACATACTAGTGATCACTCACATTGATTTTCATCTCACTTAGAAGTGAGAACATAAAAATAAAGAAGTGAGAACGTCAAATGAAAAAGTATCTATGGAAAGCTTTATTATGTGTGTATGTTATCCAACTACACTGTGTAAATGCGCAGGGATTTTATGTGATGGCTCATATATACATCTGCCTAGGCTCTGTGCATGGGGATGTCATTGCATGAACTTGTACTACACTGTAGGGTGAAGAAAGGAGTCAAATAAAATCTGTTCCATTTTCAGTTCAGGGTCAGAGCAATAAAATCATCCAGAATGGCACAGTTAGTGGAAATTGCAGGGCAACTGACTGTGGAGACCCCAGTTAACTCTAAAAGTCTAACCAAAGAATGGTGCTGAAAATGGTTTTCCATGTTCCAGTCTCAGATACATTTGGGAATTCTGCTATGGGTCATTCTTAGCACACCATGTCAGAATGACATTGCTACAGTGCCTACACACACTTGCAATTAAAAGATCCTGTCAGTAGCATGAGTCACTGGATAAACAAAGCTAGCAATACTGAGGCAAATATGTACGGAAGTTACCTGGTGCTGGTAAACTTATTCCCTTTGGATTAAAAACACAAAGATTGAAAGGTGGGAGCTATGTCCTTAGAAGGGGGAACTCCTGATAGATACACACACTGGATTATATCTCTACAGCACACCTACATCTGACTGTATATATTTACATCTACTACAGCTGTATCTCTATGTTCATTTTGCTAGATTTTACTGTTTCTTCCATTCACACATCATTTGAGAACTTGGCTGACATTAACAAAATGGCTGTTATAAAAAGAAGAGAATGAGGTTACCTTTAATGAACCTATTATGATCATATTTCATTAGCATTAGTGCTGTCAATCTTGTTAATAATAGTATCAAATATCAGTGATTGCCTAAACAGTAGTTTAGACCATTGCAATTTAATTTATTTCAAAATTCATAATTGTAAACCAGATGGCCTAGATTTCGGAGTTCACTAGAGTTTCATCTTAGGTCCTACTTTCTTCAAACATGATGGACACTTTATGGGTGACCTCATTCACTACGTCAGCTTCCACTGGTATGTTTACACCATCCACCCCTAATTTTACATCCATATTCCTTCTATCCTCTTCTTCATTGCACATATCTACTGGACATAACTGTTTATCATCTGAAACTCAGATTGTCACCTGAGTCTCAACAAGTCCAATAAGACTCTCCTCGCTTGGCAAACATTTGGCTCTCCCCTGATGTGTTCTCCTCGTAGGATTTATGTAGTTAAGGACCTTCATAACTTCACAGTTGCCCAAATTACCATCCTTTGACCCCCACATCCAATAGCTCATTAAGACCTAAAATTCTACATCCTGAAACTTTCAAATATATTCCCTCTTCTCCATCCCCTTTCCAGAACCTTAGTCCAGCAATACTTTCTATCTTTAATCTAGAATGTTGTAACAGCCTCTTTACCTTCCTATTTCTGCTTGCTACTATGTTAGTCTGTACTTCAACTTCCTTCAAATATTATCTTTCCAAAAGACAAATCTAATGTTGTCACTTCCTTGCTTAAAATCCTTGGGAGGAAGTCTGTTGCAAATCATTTGCAATCTATCCGCACCTTCTTTTCCACCTCCCTCACCCTCACAAGCTCCCTGTATTCCATTCACTCTGAAATGTTTGGTTCTTCAAACTTCCGGGCATTACACACGCAGATTTCTCTGCTTGGAAATGGGTACATTTTCCCTTGTTTGCTGACTGGTGAATTACTCCTCCATCCAGTTTAGATGCTGTCCCCTCTGAGCCATCCTCTTAGGCCCTTCTACACAGAGTTAACTACTCCTTCTCCTGGGTTCCTAATGGTGTATCTATCACATTGAATTGTCTTTTCTAATGAAATGGTGACTATCTCATGTCGATGAGAGTACTTGTTGGGGTGAGGGGTGTCAAATGCCTACCCCCATGCCCTGCACCCAGGAGGTCTTTGATAGATGTCTGTCGAGTGAAGGAATGATCAAATGAATGTCCTCTTAGTTCCTCTGGATCCTTGATGATAAAGATGATAAAGGAGGTGAGGGAAGATATAATGTATATTAAATAGAGAAACTTCAGATTAGGGAACAGTCATAGCCAAATAATTGTCCAGATTGTGTTTTGTGTTCTGAAAGATAAGTCAATTTCTCCAAGTTTCCAAGTCACCATTTTGTGAATTATTAACAAAATGCATCATTATCCAGGTCTTGAGTTGAAAGTCTCATGACATGATTTTAAACTCAATGGAGGTAATTTTCAAGAAATAGTCTACATTCAATGATCAGATTTTATTTAATATACTAGATTTTGAAGTCTGTTAGGATTCCAAAACTCTTAAAATTTGTAATACTTTCTGTTTTATTGTACTTAATAACAAGATAAAACCTGGTCTGAATTAATCTCCTTAAAAGGAATTACAAAATTTTTATAAAAACATTACAAAGCTACTCTTTTCACTTCTTTAGAGTTATTTTCATCTCTTATGATAAATAATTTCTTTTTATGAGTGTCATAATTTTTTTAAAAATAGAAATGAATACTGAAAAGCTAATATAATAACAAAACAGAAGGAATCGCATAACTCTAACATTTATCATAATCAGTAATACCAGTGACCCAAGAACAAGTTAGAGTCCACTGTCTTATTCTGAATATGTTATAGGAAACACAGCTGGTAAGTGGGTTCTACAAAGAAATAGCCCTGTCTTTGTCTAGAAGGCTATCAAACAGAGCCAAGCAGATTAATAGTTCAGAAGTACTGGGTTTGGTTTGCCCCACAGGTAACCATTTGTGATTTGAATGGCATTCCCACATGGCTCTTCTGTATTAGAGACAGAAATTTCTCATGGTCATCTTAAACTTCAGTTCTATTTATCTGATAATCTCATTAACTATTGAAGGAGAACAGTGTGACCAGTCCAGATGTCCTGTAATTAAACAGGAGAACTTTGAGATGAGCAACTCTGAGCTCTGTCAGCTAGAAAGGATGTTTGGACACTGGAACTAATTTTATTAATTCTTTTTTAATTGATCACAATAGTTCAGTTCATAGTATTCCCTCATGTCATTCCAATTTCACCTTCCTTTCCATCTCTCTCAGAAGTGATAATATTGATCTCTTTCTTTCATAAAAATTCTGTTTATTTTCATCAAATGGTGATTCTTAGTTAAAAGGAAAACTCTTGTTCCTACTTTGTCTACTTTTCATGTTTCTATTCTTTCTCAGCCTGTAGTTACTGTCTCACTATTTTGAAGTCTTGAGCCCAGGCATGCTTAAGTAACACAGAGCCTTCCATTCTAACGGATCAACCTGGAATGTATCTGATCTTGTCATGTCTGCCCCTTTTACCTTCACAACCTTCTGCTTCTGGAACTTGTACTCCAATGCTAGGAACTTCCTGAGAGGTAGCGTAAGCTGGATTAGCTTTATTCCTCCACCCCCATTATTTGTTAACATGATTTCTGAAGATCTTCTTGTTGCTAGCACCTGAGAACATTTTCCCATCCTCTTTCTCACAGCTCTGCTTTCTTTCACACAATGAACTAATACCTACACTTCTAGTCTCTTTGCCCTGAAGACTCCAGTGAAATCACTATTCTACAAGAACTCCAACAACAAGAGTTCATCAAGGTCCCACCTGGAACAACTCATCTCTATCTCTATCTCTATACCTATATACCTATATCTATATTTATATGCAAGTCTATATTTATATCTGCATCTCCAGGTGGAGTATGTTTTCATATATAGATACATCATTCCTCCTTTTTCTATTTCTCTCTTCCCCAATTGAAAAAAAAATCATGTTTATTAGGTTTTCCAACTATAGGGGTGGGCTTTGATGAATTAACTCACACATTGGTTTAAAACAAATGATGGTGTTATGGTTACTTCTTACAGAGGTATTCTCTTTTCTACAAGAATTTAGAAATATCAATACAAACAGCCAGCTAACATTTACTGAGTCTTTATCATGTGCTATGTTATTTGCTAGGTGCTTTACCTGGCATTATTTATTCTTCATAATACCTCTGTGATTTGGGTGTAATTATTTTTCCCATTGTACGACTGATGAAAGTGAGACTGAGAGAGTTTAACTAACTTGTCAAAGTCCATACACCTACTAAGTGACAGAGCTGTCAACTCCATTCAGTCTGACTCCAAAACATGTATTTTAAATCACTTTAGTCATCAACATTGTTTTGTTTGGGAGGAATCTGCCCCATTCTCTTTAGTTTACTAATGCGAGACTATGAGGGCCACCCGGTATGGATTTATTCTAAGTCTATTTTTTACTCTGTGTATAACAGAAATACCTTCTTATTCACAGTTTCAAATATCAGCTGTACATTGTACAGCTCACTGTTTTAATCACCTCCCATTCACCCTATTGTTCAGGAAGTAATTCTCACCCTAGAGCTGTGGAGATGGATAGTGGGCAGATAAGATCCACAGCAGTTTATTAGTCACATATGCTCACAACCCAGGGGAGGAGGACACTGCCCAGCATGCAGGTCCATAAGTGGGTTGCGCTCAGGAACAGAGTGAACAAGCAGGTGCTGTGGGAAGTAGGCTTTGTAGTATCAAGAGGGTGAGGTGCCCCTGGTTCTCACAGGCAATGTGATTGGCTTGTTAGAATAAATCTGTAGATTGGCAGGGAACTGAAACCCACTCCTTGGGGTAAATTAGGACCTACCCCTGGTGCCCATGGTTTGGCTAGAGTTCCTTACTGCAGGAGCAGAAGGGGGAAGAGAATGTGTAATTAGGCTAGATGAGCCCTCCTGGTCTCATCTTATATTAAGGCAGCACAGATATTGAGACTTCATTTTAGGCCTTATATTAGACCTATGAACTCTCACCCAGCTATGTATCTTTACTTTTATTCAGCTCACTTGCAGAGTGGAGGGTCTGGAATATGTATTGAAAACTGTTAAGCATTAATCAAGTAGCACGATATGAGGGAAAAGAATCCAGGAGTAGGGTTCTACCTCTTTCTGCAACTAATCAGCTATGTGACTTGGGGGACTTCATTTAACATCTTATGGCTTATTCCTCTTTAAAATGACTATGATATTACTTGTTAGGAAATAGTTTAAGCTGAATAAAAGCAGTCTCCAGAAAGGAGGGAGGGAGTACCCAGTGACCTTTTGAGCAAGACTCTCTCTCTTCTACCCACATTCCCTAATGCAGATCTTCCCAAAGCATGTGCCATGATATTCTGGTCACTTTGGATGCTGTCTGGGAAAAAAAAAATTCTCAGACCAAATAAGTTTGGGAAACTCTGCATCCTTGCCCTTCTCTTATAGATTCATAATACAAAGTAAGTTCTAAGAAATCTGACTAGAATAAAACCTGAGGAATTAAGCAGAGAGCACCCTACATTTTGGACCATGAATCTTTTATGCTAATTTTGTTTCCATGGAACTTCTACTGATATCAATGGAACTGAAGCTGCAGAAAAAGAAACACCTTTTGAAGATGGAGGTGAGTAGTCTTGGTTGGTTAGACCTAAGTACCAATGGGACATGGGTAAGTCACCCAAAGTGTCTGCTACACCACACATTTTACCCCAATAGGCCAGACACTGCATGGGCTCCCCTTAATCCTCCACTGCCTTGAGGAATGACCCATAATCAAGTCCAGGTCCAGGCTTGAGCCATTTACATGGTTACTGGTTTTTGTTTTTTCTTTTTTTAGTTTTTTTTTTTTTGATGTGTACCTTTTTTTTTTAAGACTTTATTGAATTTGTTACAATATTGCTTCTGTTTTATGTTCTGGTTTTTCAGCCGTGAAGCATGTGGGATCTTAGCTCCCTGACCAGGGATCGAATCCACACCCCCTGCACTGGAGGGCGAAGTCTTAACCACTGGACCACCAGGGAAGTCCCTACATGGTTACTGATTGATCGAAAGGGCTGAACACTGTCATGTAAAATCTGGAAATGGCTTTTTTCCCATCACTACCTTCAAATTCTTCCTGTGAATATCCCTTTCATATTGATTTGGCAGCATTGTAGAAAGGTACTGACACTCTCCATTCACTTTCAGGTTTTATAAAATCCGGTACAATCTACATTTTTATAAATTAATCTTACATTCAATTTCAAACGTCATCCATCTCCATAATTCAGGCTTGATTTGAAATTCCCTTTACCTGCAATACAGAGGGGAGACACAATCTGTCCTTTTGCTTTCCTGACTTCCAACACTTCCATCACTATGGCTCTTCTGAGGTAGAGGAATGGAGAGAGAATGTGGGTGTTTAGAGCAAATGGGCCAAAGGATTTTATTCTCACTTGGTGTTCCCCATCCTTCTTCCTCAGCCTTTGAATGCCACTGGGTTGGTGGCACCATCTTTTACAGGGGTTTATGGGTAGGTTCCTCTGAGCTGCTCTTTCCGCTACGCCACACACACTCAGCTGTTCTTGACTTCTGAAGTCATGCCCTCCACAGGGCATCCTTGGTTTGCAGCAGAAAGCCTTCTCGAGCATATTCTAAGATGACTTGAGCCTATACCCTCTCTGACCAGGGGAAATCTCATGTATCCTCACCCTGCCAAACTCTGCAATGCACTGCTCCCAAGAATGGTATAGCCCACGTCTGACTCAGCTTCTATAAAGGAGAGGGAGAGAACCCTTGTATAGACGCCCAGTCCTGGGGCACGAGTCCATCTCTCTTTAATCTCACTCCGCTCTGGCAGGAGACCTGTGGACCTCAGCTCTCAGCTGGTATCCAGCCAGCAGAGAGATACAAGTCCTTGCTCTCACAGACCACCCTGTACCTCCAGGAGCCCACTGCTTGGATTAAAGAATGGGGAGTGCAAGGGGGGAAAGCAAAATGTCACAGTGCTCCGCATTCTTCTGGATTTTCTTCAAAGAAATGGCTTCTCCTTCTCTCTACTGAAACCCTACTGTTCTCTTTAATAGACGATGTGTGGGAGGCAGTGATTTAGGATGGTTTAGATGCTGTTTAGCAAGCCCTGGGGGGAGTAGCTAATCTAGTGCCTCCCTTTGGAATGCAACGGGTACTTAAAAAGCCATTAAGCTAAGCTTGGGGCTTTACTTAAAATTCCCAGACTAGAGGAAACAGTCTATCCATAACCTGTTGCAAAGTCCAAGAGCCAGACACCTCCTACACCTCCTGGTGGCTGTCTCAGCACCACCGTTCTGTGACCCAGCGGCCTCCCTAGCTGATTGAAATGGGTCTAGGCATCATTTGAGGAGTAGCATTCGCTCTCCCAGACTCTTTCTTCGTTCTTCCTCCAAATGGCTCAGAAGCAGCACTGCAAGTGGATGATCCATGGTTTCAGGGAAGGAAGAGGTAAGTTTTGAGCCAACAAAGTAAAAAGCCGCAGGCAGGGATTTCCTAGCTCATGACCAGCTATGAACCTCTTTCACTTTTCCTCAGATGGTGAGCGCTCATTCTTGCTCTTAAAATATCAATGCCAGCCACTTGCCAGGCAGTTGCCAGGAACATCTAGAGAGTGCTAAAGTTATGTCAGGAATAACAATAAAAATTAGAATTGAACTATCATAGAATGAGATGGTTACAGGAAAGTCACATGGAAAGTTACAGGGGACATTTTCATCTTAGGAATTCCAGACACCTTAGAGTTTCCCAGGAAGATATGGCCAAGACCGTGGTCCTTGACATCAGAGTCACATCTCCCTTCTACAGCACAGCATCACCAGCACCAAGGAGGAGCTCAATAAATACTCCTCGGTGGATAAGTGATTTGTTCCTTGGTATGGTTTCAGAAGAAACATGTTGGGAGATTTTGGTGGTCACATCTGAGATTTTTTTGTGTGAAGAAAACAATGAGCTGTATAAGGTATAAATCTTCATTTCATTTTTTTTCCACTTATTACTATATGGACACAATTACTCACATATTTATCCCAAACATGTTAATGAAAGGCCTTGGGGACATAAAAGGGAAAAGTAAATCTCTGTCTCAAGGACCTTACGCTTTAGAGGAGAGAGAGGCAAACAAACAACTATAGTGATGAACTGTGACTGTTATGGGCGGAAAGGGGGTGGTTACTGAGAACAGCTGGGAAGGAGGAGACATCAAGTCTGTTTCAGGGAGGAAGTACCCTTTGAACTGTGATGTAAATGTTGAGGCAGAGTTTGCAGGCTACAGATTCAGAGGAAGGACAGCCATTGCATGAGCTTGGGGGAGCCTAACCTTTTAAATGCTGCAGGAACAGAATGGTAAAACCCACAAAGACAGTTCCTAAGCAAACATTGACTGGGGCCTTGTCATTACTTCTCTGATGAGAATATGAGAAGTTATGCATTTTTATTGAAAGTCAACCACTGCTAACTGCAGTTTTAGGATGCAAAAGAAATAATTTCTATCACCAATAGTTGGGGAGAAAAACAATTGTCCCAACCCTAGGCCTCTTTATCAAGTTCTGAGGCTTAACTCTTTGCTCAGAAACCACAGAGTGAATGAAATTCAGTGGAGAGGCTGCAGACCAGCCTCCATTTCCACCATAGGAGCTGATCAAAGACTCCCTGGCTGCCACCTTGACCAGGATCAGACATTATAATAAAAAGTAGGATGGACACTACAACTCAGAGGAGAGAGAAAATGTTTCTGAGAGTCTGGGTTGTAAACACAATTCCAACCCTTTGAAGTTAGAGTTTAGCCTTTTAGCCATGGCCAACTTTTTGGTCCAACAACCAAAATTTTTTAAAAAAAGATAATTTGAAAAGTTTAACAGACTATAAGGCCAAATACGCTTCTTGGATCTAAAGTCTGTCTTGCTCATAGCATTTGAATGAATTATTTATAAATTAATCAAAAGCACTTAGATTATAATTATTTGATTTCTATCAAAATACTCATAAATTGAAAATCAAAGAAAAATGTGTTTGGCATTTGATTTTGCCAAGTCCTAAGTATTTACGTATAACTTTGAGAGACACATTCCCCAAACCCAAAGTCATGGGCATCCATTCTAAATAGTCTATAAGGTTAGTGAAGCTCAAGTTTAGAGGGGTGGTTTCCCAACTCTTAGGATAATCTAGATCCCTCATGAGCATCTTTCGGAGGGAGACTAGAAGTACTGGGTGGCTTACCAGGAGCTTTAATTCTCTCTAGTTGGCAAAAACACTGATTCTCATAAGCTAGCTAAAGGAAACTGAAGAGCAAAACTCTTTTCTCAATCAAATCCAAATCCTCAGTAAATAGAAATACTTCCCAAAGGTAATTTTTGACATGGACTTGGCAAAAACTTTATTTCATTTAATTTTTTAAGAAAAGCCTACTAGTTAATATGTTGACTGGCCCATGAAAACTAAAACAGAAAACTATACCATACTTACTGATCAGGTTTTACTTAATTTATCTGCTCATTCAGCCCTCCTGATCTTGGTTACCCTCCTATCAGATACTTTCTTAATATATACCATGGACTTGTAACTCTATAACATTCTAAACACTGTGTCATAAATATTGATAGATAAAATCTTAAAGGGCATAAAAATGCTTAGTGTAATGAGGAAAAGGACCAAAAAAGACCTACTGTGAAAAGGTGACTATAAATTGTGATGATTTGGCTTTAGAATTTTCATTTTCTCACTTTTCCTTATAGCTAGTAAAAGAGAAATATAAATAATCTCAAAACCTTTCAGATTTTTACAATATATTAACAATCTCCAAAGAATTAAAAAGGAATATAGGGCTTCCCTGGTGGCGCAGTGGTTGAGAGTCCGCCTGCCGATGCAGGGGACACGGGTTCGTGCCCCGGTCTGGGAAGATCCCACATGATGTGGAGCGACTCAGCCCGTGAGCCATGGCCGCTGGGCCTGGGCGTCCAGAGCCTGTGCTCCGCAACGGGAGAGGCCACAACAGTGAGAGGCCCGCATACCACAAAAAAAAAAAAAAAAAAAAAAAGGAATATAGCAAAACAGTTTAAGCAAGGATTCCAGAATGAAAGAGGAATGGATTTATGCCTAGGCTCCTCTTAGCTGGGTGCTCTGGAGCAGATTGCTGAACCTGATTACTTTCCAAGTATTTTGGGATTTTCCAGCTATCATTCTGTAACAGATTTTTTTGTTTAATTATATCATGGTCCGAAGGCATACTTAGTACAACTTCTATTCTTTTAAATTTATTAAGATATGTTTTATGGTGCAGAATGTGGTCTGTCTTGGTGAATGTCATATGTGCACCTTGAGAAGAATGTGCATTCTGCTGCCGTTGGATGAACTAGTCAGTAGGGGTCAATTATATTTAGTTGATTGATGGTGCTGTTGAGTTCAAATATGTCCATCCTTATTTCCTGCCTGCTAGATAGAGGGGTGTTGAAGACCCCAAGTATAATTTTGCATTCATTTATTTCTCCTTGCAGTTCTATCACTTTTTGTTTTATGTATATTGATGCTCTGTTGTTAGGGGCATACACATTAGGTATTGTTATATCTTCTTGGAGAATTGGCCCCTTTATCATTATACAATGAGCCTCTTAGTCTGGATAATTTCCCTTACTCTGAAATATGCTTTGTCTGTTTTGTTGGCTGCTGGACATGACGTCCTGGGTAAAAGGAACTGAGGTAAATAGGCCTTTCATGTGAGGTTTTACGTTTATCTGGCTATGAGTTAGACAGTGTTTATTATTTGCCATAGATGTAGGTGCCAGAGACTAAAATCTCCATTGGTGTTCATTGTTTTCTCTCCCCTGTTGTTTTTGAGTTTCCTTAGAGACTCGTTAGGTAAAGTCTGAGTTATGCACGTCTTACACTTGTAATCCTGGCAATTTTACAGGAACCATATTGACATGGTGGTAAGGTGTGTGGGGAGGGGAAGAATTCTATAGTCCCATGATTCAGTCTCAGATTTTTACTGCACTTGTGTCACAAGACTGTGACTTTCACAAGTGCTTCTCAGTTTCTTGTTTGTTTGTTTTCCCCCTAGATGAGACAGGAAGCCTAGAGGAAGTTAGAGTTGGGTATTTCCTTTCCCACAAGTCCGTTAGTCTCTGGTAAAATTTTGTGGATTAGGGTCTGGTAAAATAGGTAAGTCCTGAGGGCGGGTCTTGTTAAGGAGAACAGAACGCTTTGGACATATTTTGAAATGGCACTTTTCACCTCCCCTTGCCAGAAACACAAGGGAATTTTCCTCTCATTTTCACTGTTGGAACCCAGTAGAGCTCCTGGGGGTAAAACTCATGATAGTGTGGGGATCCCCTTAGGACTGGGCCCCTCCCTGGAGTTTTTAACTCTCAAGCCTGTCTACACCAAGTCTCTAGCAATTTGTCAATTGCAATTTAAGTTTTCCTACTCTTATGCTAACTACAGTGACTGCTAGGCCACTGCTCTGGTAGGCTGTGATTCTCTATATTCACTTGTATGCTTTCCTAGTTTGAGGGCAGCAGTTTGTCCTATGACCTCAATTCTATGATGGATCTAAGAAGAGCTGTTGGTTTTCATGTTGCTCAGCTTTTTTTCTTGTTGTGAAGATGCGAGTGATGCCTTACAAGCTCCCTATATGCTAGATCAGAAGCTAGAAGTTCACTGTGTGTTTTTAATATTGTGACTTTGTTTTTGCAAAAATACTTTTTTTTGTAAGATAAGTGCCAATATCTTCTTCTCTAGGGGGGCAAAAGTAAATCCAAGACTTTTTATTAGTGATTTACAATTTATAACACAGATCAAAATTTACATTATGAAAACTGCCTTCCAGAATAAAATGGTAGCTTACCATCTCAGGCTCCTGCTCATTTGCTGAGTTTACCCAATACCTTGCAATTGAGAAACATAGTTTTTTTTTCCCCCACAGGAATCAGAGCTTGTAGCCCACATAATAACATGCATTAAACATAGCTTACACTAAGAGCCATGGTTTATACACAGGCAGCCTCTGCAATAGTTCAGACAAATTAGAATTAGGCTGGTATATGGGCTATAGATAAACACTTTCCCTGAATAGATGGATTCATTCATTGAAATAATCTTTGCAAACAACCCATTTGATTAGTATTTCTAGTGAACTAATAGAGGGTTTCACATTTGAATAAATTTAAATCTTCACAGGGGAGATGATTTTCAATGGTTATCAAGTTTTTGCTTGTGTGCCCATAAAAGAATTGTATATATACACATATATATGGCTATATATCTTTATACATTTCAAAGTTAACATCTAATTTCAAATTAGATGATTTTCATCAGGTTTTACATAATTTAAAAGAATGTAATTTCTGAAATATTGTAATTTTAAAACAAAATTATCTTTGATTATTCAGTGAAATACCATAGCAATTTGATATGCATTATCTATCATTTAAAATGAAAGGAAAATGGATTTTATTTTAAATTTCAAAATTCTACATCTTTCCTTTTTCCCTCTACTTGTGTATTTCTGTTCCTCCTCCCCCATATATTTTATTGTAATACATATTTTTTTATGTTTGAAAGTTATTATTCACCACCTATCATACATCATTGCAAAGAAAAAGCCTATTATTTTAAATTTTAAAATGTTATTTTGAATGTAAAAATTCTGTAATTATGATTATAATTAATAGTAGACAAAGGATCACAAAGATAAATATACATCTTGATAATTATTAAATATAAAAAGCAAACTCTTATTGAAGCTGCCTCTCTTAAGCAGATGGATGGAATTATGGGTTCATGTGTCTGTGGATGAGTAATACTTTTATTAGAATATGACAAGCGTTCACCTTAATTTCTATTCCTGATTTTCCTTTGTGATAGTTGTAATCTCTGAGAAACTTGGATCACATAAAGAATACTTGAGAATGGAAGGAGTTTTGTTGTGGAAATGTCACTTAATTCTTTGAAGTCCTTCCAAGTTGTATTTTTAATGATCTAATATCAATAATTGCATTAAGTCCTCCTTCAATTTTGTTGACAGCAGAGACTTGGAAGCTGCCTGACAAGCAGAGGAATTTGTTAGTCACCAGCATTATTAATTTTCTCAACAGCGACAGCAATATTTTGAACCTTACTTAGAAATTAGAGATTGGAATTTCCTTAGAGATTCTTATTCCTTGAGAGCAATGCAACTAGTAAGATTCTAGCCAGGTGAGGGTACTTTCTTATTCAAAGTGAGAGAAGGGCTACTGTGAAAGGGAGTTAAGGAAGGATTTAGGAAGAAAGTTGGCCTTGACCCCAGGCCCATTCTCAGGTAGGTCAATTTTAGGAGAAATATCATAGAGAAATTAAGACTGTAGCCATTAATTCCATTCAAAAGTCTCCATACCTGGGCAGCCCTTGGAAAATCTTCACATGCTCCCTGCGTTATCAAAGTCTCTCCTAGTTTTCAAGCTTTTGGCTTATTGAGATTGAAGCATTTAGTAATTCAAAAAATAAAAGAATAGAAAAGAAAAAGATAACACAAAACCTCAATTCCACAGATCAATCTAACAACTCTAGTTGCAAAAGTCCTAAAATGAATGCTAGCAATTTAGATCCAACAGTATATTAAAAGAAAAATAACCAGTAGAGTTTATTCAAAGGATAATTTAAAAAGAAGAAATCCATTACTCCAAACCACAAATTAATATGATGTCTTCTTATTAATGTAATGCAGTTCTAATACAAATTTCAGTGGCAACATACTTTACACTTCACAAAGTACATGATTATCTTGATCGATCTCCAAAAGGCATTTGGCAAAGTTCAAAACCATTTCTAATAATAAAAAAAAAAAAACAGTCAAGATTAACTGGTGGATGCTAGTATCAGTGGGAGAAAGTGTGAGGAAAACAGGATGTACAGTCTCATGCTACCTCCCACAAGTTATCTGTTAGCTATAGAAGGAAAGATAGTTTCCTGTTGAGAAAGCCTGGCAGAAACCATGTGAACCCTCATGATCCCTGTGATGCAAAGGGGTAGGACGCATGGAGAAGGACACTGCATCATTTCTGTTGGATTCTTACCAAACATGCATAATCACAATCACGTGCAAATACTAGACAAACTCAGATGGTGCAACATTTAGCAAAAATAACATAGATGCTCTTCAGTGAGGCCACAGTTAAGAATGACAAAGAAAGATTGAGAAACTATGACAGGCTGCCTGAGACTAAAGTAACGTAAGATTCTGAACTGGATCACGGAACAACAGCAACAACAAAGACATCAGTTAAACAAAACAAAACAAAACTGATGGCATCTGTATAGGGCTTGAGTTAATGGCATTTTCTGTGCCAATGTTAATTTCCTAGTTCTGATCAATGTACTGTGGTTCTGTAACATGTTAACATTGAAGGAGGCTGGGAGAGGGACATATGGAAAGTCTTTGTGCTATTTTCAACTTTTCTATAAGTCTAAAAGTAGTTCAAAATAAAGTTACAAAATAAATGCAGTGCCAGGATCTTATATATAATGATTTCCTCGTATGATAAGTGAGATGTCCTTAACCTGATATTTAAAACTTTATAGCTATCACAAACCAAACGCCAATCACGTGCTTATGTAATACCAAAGATATTTAAATTCAGAAAAGGATGTCTCCCATTACCACTATTACTCATGGTTTTTATAAAAGGTCTAATCATCGCAAAACAAGAAAAAGTCCTAAGAACTATAAATTGGGGAAGGAGGGGATAAATTGTTGCTATTTATAGATGATACAGTTTGCAACCTATAAAATGTAAGTAAATAAACTGAAAAATATTAGAATTGATGATGATTTAAGAAGGTGGTGAGTGACAAAATAAACATACAAAAATCAATTGTTTTTTATTCCTCAGTTCAAAATTGTATTGAATAAAATAAACTTAATAATATCAGAGAAAATATAAACCATATGTTAATAAGATTAATAAAGTTATTTAGTACTTATGTGAAAAAAATAAAAACTCTACTTCTTAATGGAATAAAATGTGATTTGATTAAGTCAAAACATATAATATTTTCCTTCACAGGAATATCAGTTATTGAAAAATGTAATTTCTCTTTAAATTTCTCATAAATGTAATTCAATTCCAATTTAATTTGGAAACAAAATATATCTGAAACTTGAAAAAGTGATTCTAACCGAGAAAATTTTGAGTAACAAAACAGGAAGGAGATGTATTTTTTTAAAAACATCTTTATTAGAGTATAATTGCTTTACAATGTTGTGTTAGTTTCTGCTATATAACAAAGTGAATCAGCTATAAGTATACATATATCCCCATATCCCCTCCCTCTGACGTCTCCCTCCCACCCTCCCTATCCTACCCCTCTAGGTGGTCACAAAGCACAGAGCTGATCTCCCTGTGCTATGTGGCTGCTTCCCACTAGCTAGCTGTTTTACATTTGGTAGTGTGTATATGTCAATGCTACTCTCTCACTTCATCCCAGCTTACCCTTCCCCCTCCCCGTGTCCTCAACTCCATTAAGAGATGCATTCTTTTTAATATTAAAACATCGCATAAAGTTACAATTGAACAGAAAACAATGAAAAAGACTCTTCTATATCTAAACATCCTGTTATGATAATTGTGGCATTTTAAATTAGAGGGGATAAAAATGAATTATTTATTAATGTGCTGCTAGAAAAGTTGATAAACCATTTGGAAAAAAATAAGCAAGATCTCTTACTTCAAGTTATACATGAAAATAGATTCCAGATGGAGTATAGAATTAATCTATAGAATAAATGAGAGGAAAAAAAAGAGTATTTAACTGACTGTTACAAGAGGAGAGGTCCATAAGAAAGAAATAATGAAATAGTCGTGTCATATCTGATTGCATGTAATCTATACTTCTTCACAACAAAACAAGTTGACAAAATTAAAAGGTTTAAAGAAAAAGAATTGTCACCAAAATGTGAGAAAAATGAATGTTAATACCTTCAACAAATATAGAGATCTTATAAATTCATAAGGACAAGAATGAACTCTGAATAGAACGGGAAGATAAAAAACATAAATGGTCAATAAACACTTGGGAATTATACAACCTAGTAGAAAACAAAGCAAAATCAATTAAAGTATAGAGTGGAAAACCATTATTCATCTATTGGATTCTCAAAGTTTTTTCATATTTTAAAAGTATAAAGAAGTTAATGAGACGGAAAGTCCCACACATTATTTAACTCATTGAAAACTTCTGGAATACAGTAAATCAGTAGCTTTAGAAATGCTGACATTCTAGGGCTCAGTAAATTCAACAACCAAAATGGCTAGCAATAGGGAATTAGTTAAATTCTTTATATCATCTGTGGAATATTATGTTGGTTTTAAGCACTGCCTCTAACAGTTCTTAAAATAAGAAAATGGGTTGTCCATCAAAATTACCTCAGATGATCTTTAACTATACACACCTCTTTGTGTTCCTGAACTCCTGTCCCACATTACCTCTTTCTGATTTTTTGATTCTGGTGCAGGACTTGGGAGTCAGAGTTTTTACATAAATCTCCAGTGAAATCTGATGAAAACCCTTTATCTCAAAACACTGTTCTAAAATAATATTCAATGTCATTGGAACTTACTCTCCAATATATATAATGTGAAATTTAAAATACAAAAGTATTTACTTGCTATGATCCTAATTTTGGAATACATATAGTATGATGTGTGTATTTATTTTTTTTAAATGTTCTTTATACTTTTTCAGTATTTCCAAGTTTTGAACAGTCCTTAGGAATAATCACTAATGGTGATATTCATTTTAGTTTTTATTTTTTTCATAATGAGAAATATAATGTAATTTATTTATTTTTTAAACTTTTTATTTTACATTGGAGTATAGCCAATTAACAATGTTGTGATAGTTTCAGGTGCACAGCAAAGGGACTCAGCCATACATGTATATGTATCCATTCTCCCCCAAAGTCCCCTCTCATCCAGGCTGCCACATAACATTGAGCAGAGTTCCCTGTGCTCTACAGTAGGTCTGTTGGTTATCCATTTTAAATATAGCAGTGCATACATGTCAATCCCAATGCTCATTTTTTTTAAAAAAGTTTTTGTAAAAGGAGTTACTGTCCTCTTCTTTCTCATCTCTCCTGCTGCCAGATACCTATCCACCCTCTGCCTGTGCTTACCAAAATATGCCAGGTCCTCGGAGAGCACCTCAAATTTACCCCTAGACAACTATGGCATTATTTCCATGTGAATAGTGGAGAAAGAAAGGGAGACAGAAAAAAGTAAAACATTGTGCACCAAGTGAAATGTAGCATTTAGTTATTATCTAAATGAATTTGATCACAGTAGGCATCCAATCTTGATAATTGTTTTAGAAGATTTCCTCAATTGCAGTCTGTGAGGGTTGGAGTGGATGGCTTGGACAAAGGTGGTCAGGGGAGCTAAAACAAGGGGAAAAAATCTCCTGAAACAAGAGTAACAACAAAACTCACATACACAAAACCAAAAACCCAGATCCTCCTGGGCTCTGCATCAAAGGTAAATAAGAGGACCTGAGTGTTAGGACAATTCTGAAATCTTTTGGATATATATTTATTTGGTCAGCATATTCTGACTCTATACCTATTTCTCTAGGTTATTTTATGTTCTTAGAAAGATCCAAAGCAATTGAAAAAGAGTTTGAAATATGCATTTATAGTTAGAGAGAGATATGCACATTATACCAAAAGAAAGTCTAAACCACCCCTCAGAAGGCTACTCTGGTGTCTTAGAAAATAAATTAATTTAAAAATTTTAAATTATTTAATTGACTTCATTCATATCACTGCTTTGTGGGAAGGTTGAAACTTGTCTGAATGAGGAACGTACCTGAACTGTACATATGTATGTGGTGACCTTAAAGAGCTATCATCCAAACTTGGCCCCGTTTGAGAATTCAAGGAAGCTGTAGTAGCCGTTCTGGAATTGTCTTGGGCAAATGGAGAGATCTGCTCATTCTGGCTAAGGGCTTCCTTTCCACTGCACACACTGAAGGCATGGTGAACACAAGCTGTTCTGGAGCCAGAAAGTGACACATTTATCTCCAAAGTCAGTAATAAGAAAAAGCTGGGCTCAAAAATCACAAACAAGGCCACCAATGACGTGGTGTGCACTTGACTGGTTCTCCTGATATGCAGAACATTCTAAAAGTCCCTCACAGAGAACTGAAGGGAGAGATACAACAGTCCATAAGATAAATATAGCCTCATCTTACACAGAGTTCATGCTCCAGCTGGATGCACACATAATTCAGCTGGGAAAACACACAATGTGAAAAGTGGTAGGAAAGGGTAAATCAGGGTATTGTCCAGGACTGGAGGCTGGCGCCTATTATAGAATTGAAGGAGTCATGGTTTTAAGCTGAAGGCCATTAAGAATTAGTGAACTGGGGTTTCCCTGGTGGCACAGTGGTTGGGAGTCCATCTGCCGATGCAGGGGACACGGGTTCGTGCCCCGGTCCGGGAGGATCCCACGTGCCGCGGAGCGGCTGGGCCCCTGGGCCATGGCCGCTAAGCCTGCGCGTCCAGAGCCTGTGCTCCGCAATGGGAGAGGCCACAACAGTGAGAGGCCCGTGTACCGCAAAAAAAAAACAAACAAAAAAAGAATTAGTGAACTGAAGGGAAGGTAGGTAGAGAGAGGACCCTTCCAGGTAGAAAGTCGAACATGCAAGAATAATTGGAAGAGTGGGAGTATAGCCCAGTTAAGTGACGGATGGAAGTTTGGTTGATTTTCAGAATATGAGACAAGAAGTAGCAAGGGATGAGACTGGAAAGGCAAACAGCGTACAGAAGGAGAAGCAATTTTTAACAGGCTTAGAAGCTTGGACACTGTTTTGAGGGCTACAGAGGGTTTTGAGGAAGGGAAGGACATGGTCAGATTTCCTTTTCATCAGAATCACAGGCTAATGTGTGGCTTGTGGGATGGATGGTGGAGGGAGATTCAAGACTAGATGTAGGGAGAATGATGATTCCAGAGAGAGAAGATAGTGGCCCACTGGGTAAGATCAGAAATGAGTGGACTACAGAGAAATTTAGGCAGTAAAATTCATCTGCCCTGTCAGGAAAAAGGCATGGGTGGGGGGAGAGGAAGAAGCAGATAAAAACTCAATAATGAGAGGGCATTTTCAGCTCCGGTATAATATGGATGGTATGGCCACTTCTGAGATGCTTCCATCTTTGGGGGAACTATTGCACCAAATCAATGATGTCCCAGAGACTTCTCATAGGCTCTCAAAGTCTCATGACATCAATTTTCAGAACCAAGGTGAGATGAGTTGAATTGATCCACCAATCAATGTATAGAAGTGAGAGGGAAATTGAGTTGTTTGACATATACGATTCTAAGAAAATGGTTTAAACTGTGCAAAAACAGTGACATATTTATAGGTGATTTTGACGCTGTGGTGATTCAGTCTTAGACTGGTTTTTAAATTATTTGTTTTTCCAGACACTGATATCTCTGCCAGAACCATAACAAAATGAATGAGATTAGACAGGCTATAAAAATGTATATTTAGTAGGGGACTGGAGAAAAGGGAGCTAACTTCCTCTCTATTTATTAAAGTGGTTTAGCTAAAAAGGTGGACTTTGGTATATACACCAAGAAAACCTGATACAAAGAAATCCTAAATGAAATATTTGATGACCTGTTTGCCAGCCAGAGGGTATATGCATGGTTCACTTCAAACTCTTGTGGAAATCCAGAATTCATGTTTGTAGCCTTTTCACGAAGCTCTTTATTCCAGTTCAACTAGTGGCTCTCATGTAATTAAAATGTCTTTCAAAAAAGGTTTGGGAGAACTATTTGAAGGGGCATATATGCAAGGAAGAACGAAATAACATATTTCTGCAACATACATCTCTATGGAGAGGAAACCAAGCGTGTTGTGTTTGCTGCTGAGTTTGTCTAAAATGGAACTTGTCCCAAAGCCCAAATCCTTGGCTGAATGGACAAGGCAACCAGAAAAAAGGAGAGGAAGAAGAGGAAGCTCCAGAAGAAAGCTCCATTGAGAAGATGCCCTTGCATCTTTAAGAAAATTTAGGATGTCAGGAGCATATTCAGAGTCACAGTCAGGTAGTTTTTAGAACAATCGATTAGAAAACAACGTCTCCAAAAATCTGTCTCCGTTCCCCCTTCTCCCTCCATCTGACTCCTCTGGCAGGACCCAAGGGAGCCACACAGTAAGCTGACGCTGAAGGGAGCGGACCTTGCAGAGCCTGAGTCCTTTGATTATGTAGCCCCTCCCCCACCCCGTCCCCACTCAGGTTACAGCCCTGCAGTCAGCATTGTCTGGACAAAGGAGCAGTGGCTCCCCTATGAAGACTGCCTGGACCGCAGCCATTCTACCCCAAACTCCAGCCTCCTCCTGTTTCTCCCCTTCTGTGTTTCTTGAGTGAAACACTTAGAAACGGGGCGGCCCTTCCGTGGACTTCCTGGGGCCACGCAGACTTGGAACACCTGGCTTCCCTATCCCCACCCTGAATGACTGCCCTACAATTTCTGTTTCCTTCTTTGTGCTTTCTGGGGAGGGAGTGTCCTTGCTCTCCAGAGAGAACCCTGGGGAAACAGGACAGAGGGAGTGGACTTGGATTTTAAGATCTTGGACACCTAGTAATATTCTGTTATTTGTTTGTTTTGTACCACTATAACCCAGCTATTTCACAATCTTATATTTCTAAACAAAGGTTTGAGTGGATGATGTCAGTTAATGATCTTGCCTGATTTTAAGTGGTAGTTTTGTATCAATATGAGATGATGGACGTTCACTAAACTTATTGTGATAATCGTTTCACGATGTACATAAGTCAGATCACCTTAATCTTATACAGTTCTGTATGTCAGTTTGTCTCAATACAACTGGAAAAAAAAAAAAAAAGAAAAGAAACTGAAGCATAGATAAATCAAGAAAGCCCCAGAGTTAGCCATGAGAGGCAGGATTTGAACCCGAGTGAACTAATGCCATCATGCTCTTTTTTTTTTTTTTTTTTTTTGCGGTACGCGGGCCTCTCACTGCTGTGGCCTCTCCGGTTGCGGAGCACAGGCTCTGGACGCGCAGGCTCAGCGGCCATGGCTCACGGGCCCAGCCGCTCCACGCCGCATGTGGGATCTTCTGGGACCGGGGCACGAACCCGCGTCCCCTGCATCAGCAGGCAGACTCTCAACCACTGCGCCACCAGGGAAGCCCCATCATGCTCTTAAATACTGATATAATGTCATCCTCTTTGCAAAATAATCATTAAATAACATTAAAACATTAGATCTTAGTACAGTCGCCCCTTAATATCCCAGGGGGATTGGTTCCCGGACCCCAGCAAATACCAAAATCTGTGGATGCTCAAGTCCTTTATATAAAATGACATAGTATTTGCAACTAAACTACGCACCTCCTCCTATATACTATAAATCATCAGGGGATTACTTATAATACCTAATACAATGTAAATGCTGTGCAAATAGTTGTTGCCAGTGCATGGCAAATTCAAATGTTGCTTTTTGGAACTTTCTGGAATTTTTTCCGTCAATATTTTTGATCCATGGTTGGTGGAATTTGTGGGTAAGGAAGATGCAAATACTGAGGGCCCACTCTGATAGTAATTCGCTATGTTTACATGTTAGGCACTGTTCTAAAAACTTCCTATGTATTTAGACATTTAATCCTTATGACGACCCCAAGGAGTGGTGTATTTTTCTCCTCATGTCACAGATGAAGAAACACATGGAGAGAGGTAAAATGCCTTGCATGCTACTCCCCAGGTGAGCTGTAGAAGATCTGGTCATTGGGATTAGGGAGATGGTGGGTGAAGGAAGAAGGAGAGGGGAGAGGGAGAAAGAGAGTGAAAGGCAAGATCCCTAGTTTAGGTCTCTGGTCTGGGGTCTCAGACTTGAGTGTGCATCAGAATGACCTGCGGGGCTGGTTACAACGTAGATTGCTGACCTTACCCTGAGCTGCTCCTTTAGTAGATCCGGGGTGGAGCCTGAGAATTTGCATTCCTAATAAATGTCCAGGTGATGCTGATGCTGTTGATTGGGCAGTCACATTTTTGAGACCACTGGCCTAGGAAGTTGCTTGAATTGGCACTTTTAAAAAAAATCAATACAGTTATTTAATTTCACACCATCATGTAAAACAAGCTATTAAGGCTAACACAAGCTCTGGTTACACATTGTTTTTGCATTTGCACACTGGCCATCTTGGGCTATCAACCATTAAAAGGTTAGACAATGTCTGATTTAGCATGTTTAGCAAAATATGTTTTTAATGTTATTTAATGATTATTTTGTGAAGAGGATGACATTGTATCAGTATTTACGAGCATGATGGCATTAGTTCACTTGGGTTCAAATCCTGCCTCTCATTGCTGACTCTGGGGCTTTCTTGATTTGTCTATGCTTCAGTTTCTTTTCTTTTTTTCCAGTTGTATTGAGACAAACTGACATACAGAACTGTATAAGTTTAAGGTGATGTGACTTGTGTACATCGTGAAATGACTATCACAATAAGTTTAGTGGCCGTCCATCAGCTTATATAGATACAAAATTAAAGAAATAGAAAAAAATTATATTCTTGTGATGAGACACTCAGGGTTTACTCTCTAAATAACTTTCATATATATATGACATACAGCAGTACTGATTATATTTATCATGTTGTACATTACACCCCTGGGACTTATTTATCTTATAACTGGAAGATTGCACCTTTTTTACTGCCTTCCCCCAGTTCCCCCGTCACCCCATGAGTTGGCACTCTTAAACCTAGACCAAGTAGGCTCTGGGAAAAAACTCTCCACAGGTGCCCCTCCAGAAGCTTCTGTTTCTCTTCCTGCCTTTTCAGGGGTTTCAGACCTTTTTGAACATTTTGAGCTGGTATCTAGACCCATTTGCGTGAATCCAAGCCATTGCAAGTGAGAGACTCTTACAGCCTGTCTCCCCTGTCTTACATATCTTGGGGCTAAGCAGGGGACCAAATCTGACAAAAATCCTTTCAATGTTGCCATGCAGAGTGTCATAGTAGGAAGGAAATAGAGGGAAAACAAGGCCATCCAGCCAGTGTGTCTTTACATCTTCATCCTATCCTTCCCTAACCCCGTGCACATAAGACTGGCCCCTGCAAAGGGTCCTTTCTGGTCTGTCAAAGTCAGGGCCTATTGGCTGGTTAATTTCTGGTCTTAACTCTTGTAATTTACAATAATAAGAATAAAATTTGAAAGAATAGGCATTAAGGTTAAAATAGCTTTCAAGCTGTAACAGAAGAGAATGAGACAGAGGGGCTTTATTTCAGTTTCCATCTTGGCATACTATCTGTCTTGGCAGGGAGCAGGGAATTGAAATCAGGGAACCTGGAAAAACCCTAGGCATGGCAGTCTTATGTGGTGCCATTGAGGAGAGGTGGTCATTTGGGGGAGCATATTTGAAGTAGCTGTAGCACCTTTTAACTCTAGTTCAATGATGAGGTAAGCTATTAGGACAGAAATATAATTGGCATTAGGTAAGAAACTATTTCTAGTTAGAATCTTTGATATTACTCTGTGCTGTTACTCCAAAGATCATATTTATTCTTTTGCCATATGTAGCTTATGGGAATTCTGCTTGTTCTGTAATAAACCAAAACAGAAAATTCTACTTCATTCTCTCCTCAAGACTTTTTGTTTGTTTGTTTGATTTTGTGTAGGAGGAAATAATGTTAGCGTAAGTGGGCTTATTTCAAAACATGTGAGTTGAACAGTCATTCTCTTCCCTTCATTCTAGTGTTCCTCTCCCACTGCTCTGGCTGACTGGAAAAGAGGGAAATTTATAGCCTGAAGCAGTCCCATGTCTGGTTTATGTATTAGTAATGCTCCCTGACTGTACAGGGCAGGCAAAGGCTGAGCTCGTGGCCCACAGATTTGCAAGGCCCTGTATAATTTTCAAATCTTCCTGTGTTTTTGGTAATGATCTGGCAATCCAAACAATTTGGGTTAAAAGCTGTTCTAGGTCATCTTACCCCTGTCCGCCTTATATTATGGAAACCAAGAAACTGCATTACTAATGTTATAAAGGCCATCAAGATATGAATGTAAATACAAGACATGTATTTTTATATAGCTGTGGCTTCAGGAATTTACAAAATTATAAGTCTTGGTGTTCTGGACAGAGTCACTACCACCCGGATTCTTAGCAGAGCCCGCTTAAAATAAAACGTAGCACCAAATACAACCAAATAGCAAGATGAATGATTTTAAAGCATGGCGACAATAATTAGCTAAGTAATCAAACCTCTTTCCAAAGATAAAGTAATACTTCCGTAAATTTAGCCTTGTAACCCTCCCTAGTCCCTTGATGCTATCTTTTTCCTAATTCTGGTAGCATTTGCAAATAGAATATTATTTATGACTGAATCTTAGAGGATAAACACATTTTGTGATAAAAACCACTGGAGTGTAAGAACTACGGCAGACCCCTGACAAAAGAACACAGGACGACAATACTTTTCAGAAATTTTTCACTGCAGGATGAGATAATGATTAGACCTATCAGGAGAGAACAATTGGAAATAGATTTGTTTTCACTGGCTAAGAACCAACCCAGACATGATGCTTCCTTGACCCAGAGCCCCACATATTTTGAGGATCAAGCGTATATTATTATTGACTTTTTTGTAAAAGATGTGGATCTGATATTTGGTGAGGAGAATCAGTAAAATATCAAGTGAGGTTTTACAAGTGAATGACCATAGTAACAGTCTTTAGAATGAAGTGAAGAGGTGGCGTTGGGAAACAGCTCAAAAAGCAGACAGGAGAAACAGCATGTGACATAGAAACAACTTAGCAAAGAGTATTCCTTATATAGCACAAATTTAATACTTTCAATTCCCTTATTAAAATGTTTTATTGAGGGCTTCCCTGGTGGTGCAGTGGTTGAGAGTCCGCCTGCCGATGCAGGGGACGCGAGTTCGTGCCCCGGTCCGGGAAGATCCCACATGCCGCGGAGCGGATGGGCCCGTGAGCCATGGCTGCTGAGCCTGCACGTCCGGAGCCTGTGCTCCGCAACGGGAGAAGCCACAACAGTGAGAGGCCTGCCTACCGCAAAAAATAAAATAAAATAAAAGCAGTTTTATTGAACTCACATTACTCTTAGGAAAAATTTTAGAATCTACTTGCTCTAGTCTCTCTGTTCCATCCATCCTGGATTCTTCTAAATTTCTTTCCTCCTCCCCATCTCCCTGCTCTGGCCTGAGCCCATTATTCTCCTTAAGCCTGGTGTGCCCTTCACTCCCCCTTCCCCTCTGGCCATCCCTCAGGTCTTAACCAAAGTGGCTTCAGAAAATCCTCCCTTGATCTCCAACTCCAGGCTAGTCACTTCCTGAGATACTTCCATATTCCTTATTCCATCTCAGCACTTACCACAACTGCACTTATTTCTTTCAAGACAAGTGTGATGGGTTGCATGGTGGGCCCCCTCCCAAAAGATGTGTCCATGTCTTAATTCCCAAGACCTGCGAATGTGACCTGATTTGGAACAAGAGTTTTTGCAGATGTTAAAAAATCTCAAGATGAGCTCATTCTGGAATTAGGGCTCCCTTAAATCCAATGACAAGAGTCCTTAAAAGAGAAAGGCAGAGAGAGATTTGAACCACAGACACAGAGAAAAAGGCCATGTGGAGACAGAGGCAGAGATTAGAGTGATGTAGCCCAAGCCCAGGAATGCCTGTGGGCCACCAGAAGCTGGAAGAGGCAGTGAAGGATTCTTCTCTGGAGCCTTCAGAGAGAGAGGACAGCTCTGTTGACCCCTTGCTTTTGGACTTCTGGCCTCCAAAATGATGAGAATAAATTTCTGTTGCTTTTGAGCCTCTGAGTGTGTGGTAATTTGTAGCACAGCAGCCCTAGGAAGCTATTACAGCTGGAAGAATATATCTTCCCTGTTAAACTATAAGCACCAGAAGGCTGATTGCTGACCCTGCCATTTGACAAGCAACTTGGGAATGACCGACCAATTAGATGGCTAATTCTCAGCTACTTGTAGACACACTTGAGGTCAAGGGTAACTTATGTAAATTGGAGAGATGGTCCTCCAGACATACCAGCTTGAAGGAAGAATTGCAGCAGCACATTTTATAGTAGCTTCTACTGGCCTCTCATTGTGGTACCTCATAGATATTAATATTAATGTTGTTTCTCAACATTGTATTTTTTTTTTTTTTTTTTTTTTTTTTGCGGTACGTGGGCCTCTCACCGCTGTGGCCTCTCCCGTTGCGGAGCACAGGCTCCGGACATGCAGGCTCAGCGGCCATGGCTCACAGGCCCAGCCGCTCCGTGGCACGTGGGATCCTCCCAGACCGGGGCACAAACCCGTGTCCCCTGCACTGGCAGGCGGAGTCTCAACCACTGCACCACCAGGGAAGCCCTCAACATTGTATTTTAAACTCCTGGGCTATAAAGAATCATATTTTATTCTTCTCTGTATTTCCTTGGGTTAGTTCTAAGTTGTTTTTGTTTTTGTTTTTGCTTGATAATTAATTAAATGTTTGATTGCAGACAATTGGCTTTTATGAATTATTCCCTGAACACAAAGCCAATTCTCATGAAAAGCCATAGTTAGTGGGATAGGTCATTTAAAAAAAAATTACTGACTTGGAGTCAGGGCCATTTGATAAACTGGTGTGATTTTATAACAGGGGTTGTCCTCTGTTACACCAGAAGTTACAACAGAGTAGCTTAGAGGTTGTAATTTAGTATCAGCTTCCTTCAATAACAGCATACAATATAATTAGTATTGGGGTAGAATTCAACTTGGTAAGCACTTTCACATCTTTTTTTCATCAAGGTGTTGTAAAAATGATCTGAGACAATATAATAATTCCTTGCTATTAAAAAATAAAATTATCTCTTCAATATTTACAAGGAATCTTTAGATTAAAATATCTCTCCAACTCTATGTGCTCCTGAATTTACTGAGTGAGAATTTGGCTAGTGAGAGATAACTGCATTATCTTATCTTGTTTTCCCTTGTGCCTTGCCAAGTTCCCATCGTGGGATAAATAACATTCAGACTGAGACACAGTAAGCAACTTTCTCTAGGTCTCACACTCATTAAATGGCAGTCTCAGGATTGGAACAATTCTTCTAACTTCATCTTTATTTTTCTTATCACTTATTCCTGTTGACATGAGTGACTCCATTTTGCCCATGAGGAAATAAGTTCGGAGAGGCAGTTCATTGCATGGAAATTCAGAGGGTAAGAAAGCTGGAAAGACAAAGTGTAGAGTGTAAAGGGTGTTTGAAGACCAGCTGGTCCTGGGTTGAGGCTTGTGTGAAATCATTCCTAGTGGTTGCTAAGCAACACTGGATCCACTGGAATGGATCAGTCTGGGTCCTTCTCCCAATTTCATCCAAAGCTGCATTGATTTTACCTCTTTTGCATCACATGGATCCTCCTAAAACCTTATTTTAAGAAAAGGTCCAATTCCTAAAATACAAACAAACAAAACACAACACAATCACGTAATCTGAAACCCACCTATCCAACCCCTAATTTCAAAGGTGAAGGCACACTGCATCGGATCAGAGCCAGGACTGGACCTCAGGCTCTGCCCTCCCAGCCCTCACTACATGGTCTACCAGAGCCCTTATGTCCTTAGGGAATGGGTCCTCACGGTCAGAGGACAAGGCCTTACTAATTGCCTCTTGCTTATTCCTGCCTACAGTCTAGAAGCACTAACCCTGGCTGGGAGAGACAGTGTCCTAGTGGCAGCTGAAGTCTGCATTTTCTGATCCAATCTGCAATGTTTGACTCAGCTGTTTCTTCCCCAGAAAAGTAGACAGTGAAGTCTGTGGGAGGCTCTTCAGAGCTTTTCCTCCATTGCTCTAAGCCAGGCATCTTTGGAATTATGGGGTGGACCCTATTTCATTTGTAGAGCAGCCTTCCAATCAAGAACACTTCAACCTGGTCTTCTCTGGGCCCCATAATTTATCTTTGTCACCAGCTAGTTTTAGAACTGGACCAAGAGATCAGGAAAGAGAACAAACCCTTCTCCTTGCTTCCTCATTCTGAAGGGTCGTTTTGCAGCTACCTTGAGGAAAAGATAGGCCCAACAATAGAGCGGGCAGCTTTTATTATGAGAATGATTTAGATAGGCCACATGTACGCTGCTCATTTAGAATTTGGTTAATATGCTCCATCTCTTCTGGGAAGTGCTAAGGAAACCTTAATGACTTCATATGGGCTCATTGGGACATCCTTAGAGCAATCTGTATTGATGATCCCTGACATGATTTTTCCGATAGATCTTAGATAATATACATCCAGATACCTATTGAAGTTATTTGGATTCTGTCAATGAAAGACTCCATTGATTATCAAAATTTCAAACCAAATAAGAGATAGAACCTCATTAGGAATTTGTGTGGATATTCTGCAATATTTCTGTGATTGGAAGTTGAAACATGCTGGCCTGAAAGAGATGAAGAACATCTGTTTACGCCAATGACAAGCAGTAGAAAAGCAAGGTTTGTAGCATGTTGTCTTGGAAACAATATGCTTTTTGATACTGAGGTTACTTTCTATTAAATGTCATATTTATTTGCATATCTACATCAGAGTTAGGATTCTTTTTTAAAATTTTTATTAGAGTTGATTTACAATGTTGCATTACTTTCTGCTGTACAGCAAAGTGTATCAGTTACACATATACATATATCCACTCTTTTTCAGATTCTTTTCCAATATAGGTTTCTTTTTCATCTTTTCTTGAACTCCCTGCATCTTTATATCTGATGCTACTGAAGACCTCCACCGGAAGTGATTCTTTGCCAACATTTAGGACTTACTGGGTTGGCTAGCTAATGAGAAATCCTGAAAAATAAGTGACAAATGAACCAACTGAAAAAGTATGCTCCGTTGATAGAATTGAAAGGAAATTTTCTTTTTCATTCTCTCATCAGAAATGTCCTTCTCTTGTTGCCTGCCTCACTAAGGAGGGGCAACTATTCTTAAACAAGATCTAACATTTACTTGAAACCAATGGTTTTCAGTAAAGGGTTTTTAGGATAAATGCAGGCTTACTGGTAAATATTGGTTTAATCTTCAGGGAAAATTAAAAGCTTGTGGTTTGGCATTGACGGCGAAAGTCAGATGTATAAGGTCTAGGAACCGAAGGGTTGGTAAAATCCCCAAATATTGTTCTCTATTCCAGCTCCAGGCAAAAGAACCAGAATATACCCATTCATTTTCTCCTAAAGGAAAGAATTATCCCAAACCTAGGATCGCTGAGTAAAATTCAATCAGTCTTTTTCAATGCTTCGCTTAGTAGTGCTATATATTAAGCTCTTCTCATAACTTACCCACCCAAGGGTCTGGTAGAATAGAAATCATGGTAATTTGTGCTACTTTTTGTGGAGACTGTGTCTTATAAACTGAGCATAATAGCATGTTGTGTGACTCCGTTTATTGCCCAATTATAGTTCACGTGGGCATGTTTAGCTGAGTAGCATTAGTTGCTTTCTCTCACATACAGCTTTGCTGGAACTTTTCGAAAACATTTTGCTGATCGCAACTTGGTAATTGCTCATGTCTTATTCAATTCACTCATCATAAATGCAAGACTTACCTCATTTCCCATCAGTTCCTGGTTTCTTCTGCTGTTGCTTCTTTTCTCCTTCTTTTTCTGTACAGCCTTCGCTTTTTCTGAAAGAGTGCAAAATAAAACGCCAGCAAGTACTTAGCTCTGCCATCTGGGTATGGTCTGAAATGGAATTCACCCCCGATGAACCAGAGGTGAGGGACAGCAGTTAGCTCCCAAAAGCCTCATCCTGCCCTCCTCCCTCCTGACCTCAGAGGGGAACATCCAATGTCCCCAAAGATGAGCACGCAGATGCCCTACCCATGGTAGGAGGCTTCATTCAGCGAGCCACTCACCCAGAAGAGGTTTTCTCTACCCATGTGTCAAAGAGGTCTCGTGGTCAGCAAAATGTGTGAGAGAACAGCATTCCATAGGGAAGGGTTTAATTATCACTGTTCGTGGTTCCATTTATGGTCTTGTCTACTTCTGTGAAAGATTCCGCAAGTAAAACGGGTTAAATTTCATCATGTGGCCCAAAAAAAGCCCATGAAACAATGCCAGGCAGAAATGCCTTTAGCAGAAAGCTTCTGTTCCTTGTAGGAAAGCTTAGGATTTCTGTGTGTCCTTGGAGGCTGTGTGTTCTGGGCTCTCTGAGGCCAGAGAATCCTTTGGGCTCACGCCAAGGCACTGTGTCCTTCCACTGCTAAGGGGAGGGGATTTCCCATAAGGTATGATTTCCAATAGTCACCAAGTAAGGTGGTTCCTAGCAGCTGCATAGCATGGACAGGTGTTCCTGCCTTTGACCTTACCGTTGGTCCATAGTAAGAGAAAATAATGTTTTGGGAGAGGAGCTACGCAGAACACAATTGCCAACTGAAATAGACTCATTGTCTTAATTGTCCTGCATAATACAAGATAGAAGGGAGAGAATTTAGACTATCATTCACCTAATAAATATCTTCATATATTCAGAGAGACAGAACGCACAGAATCATTCATTTTTAATAATTATATTGATCCTGATTTTATTTTGTTGTTGAATTAGTTATTCACCACTCTAACGTGGTTGGGTACCCAAAGCTTCCATTTCTACCCGTCAGATCTTGCTTTTCTCCAGGTCTGCCACCTTCCTCTCTGCCTAGCCAAAACCTTCAACCTGGAAGCTAGACCTCATCCATACCTTTAGGACAAAACCTTAACCTCAGTGAAATTGATCTAGAGAAACTTAGCCAACCTCGGACATTAGTCTGTATATTGATTTCTGGCCTCTTGCCTTGATCTTGAGACCACATATTTTCCCAGTCCCGGCAGTCAATATCCTCCTTATGCTCTGTGCCAAGGCCATCTCTGTCTTGGGTCCTGTTAATTATCCTAGTCCTTGCAGAGTGGGAAAAACCACAGTCCTTGCCGCAGTGGAGATCTGCCCCTCAGTCCCCACTGCCATGCTTTGGGCTGTGCTCCCCATCATAGAACTTGCCAAGGCTGCCCATTTTCTGAGTACCACCTACTCCCGGACTCCTGATCCTGGGTCCATCCCACCTGCAAGGATACCCCCTTCCACCAAGAGGCTTCATAACACTGCTCTTTGCCTGCCTGCTCTAGCCACGCCCTTTAGATACTCTCTTCTGCTTGCTAAGGGGGACTTCCTCCCAGCTTCTATGCTGCAGCTTCCTTCAGATCAGTACCGAGCAAACTCAGAGAATGTGTCCTGACCCACCCCGGCCTGCCTCTAGTTAACCCGGGCAAGTTCTGAGACGGGGGGTGGGGTAGCATCACCTAGAAAGGAATATCATTGTAAAACTGCAGAAGGACAACCCTAGAGATGCTTTAGACACAGGTTAGGCAAGTATGAGGTAACCAGCTGCCCCCAAGGCAGGTGCCCCAGGACTAAATGAGGAAGATGGTAGAAGTCTCCAGTAGGAAGAAGCAATCAGGCACACTCCATGTTAGCAGAGCCCAGGGCTTCCTGGGCACATGTATGTAGATAAAGGTAAAGAGAGTCTTCTCCCCTGTGGAACATGCGCCCCAATGTCAAAGACAAAGTAAATCCTTTGGCGCTGGTGATGAGTATGACTATACGAAAGGATGCTCATCAAACCTAAGATAAATTATGTCCAATTTACCAAGGCCTCCATGGATAAAATTATACTGCTCAGACTTAAACATAATAGGTAGTATGTTTATTATGTGCTAGGATCTAAGATAAATGTTTTACATCTTTTATGTTATTTAATTTCCATAAAACTCTTCAAGGTAGGTATCATTATACTCTTTGTTTTGATGAGGAAACCAAAATTCAGAGAAATAAACATCCTTCCCAGGGTCCCACAACTGGGGAGTGAAAATTTGGGGTTTGACCCCAGGTCTTCCTGCTCTAAATAATGTATTGCAATGTTGACACAACAAGAGTCGTACCAGAACAGGTTTCCTCTTCAAGATGTTCTCACAAAATTTAGCTTATTATTTTTCAAGATTCTAAGGTAGGCTTCAAGCCAAATACTCTAGTTCCTGCTGCTTGTGGATGTGTGCCCTATGGTAAAGCAGGAAATGTCAGAAATCATAAATAGGAAAAGTGAAAACTAGCTGAAACAACAATACAAGAAAACTTAATTATCTATTACCGCCAAAAGGAGGTGTAGGGTTAATTTTTTGCTAGAGCAAAAACAATATTTGCGTCATGTTTCCTGTATACAAATTGTCCTGAATGTTCTCAGCTTTTCTATACGGTCCTTTGTTCTTTTGACGCTGTTATTTTTGTATATAAATAAAACCCATTGTTTACATTACTGCTTCAGAGGCTTTGGGGGTAGAAAAAGGAATAATTATCTGAAATTGGTCCACCCTCAAATCATGCCATAGTTAAAACAATGGAGAGAGCAGGGTGGCCCACTCTATCCTGCACAATTTTGTCAATAACTGAAAAAAAAAAGTGTCAGCGTGGAAGCCAAGATTTTCACAAAAATCCTCTTAGGGAAAATCTTGGTTTTGGTTAAAGCAGCATCCGTGGGAGAGGATGCACATGGTACCAGAGTACAGACGTGGGAAGGAGGTCAGGGGCCACTTGGAGGTTTCGTTTCTAGGGCGCAAGTGACTGTAACAATTCAATTCCAAAAAGTTTGGTGAGAAACGTATCATGGGCTCACCAAGAAGTATGAGTAGGGCCCTAAGAGGTTGTGACTCATCCCAGGGGCACCAAGTCAGGAAAAAGTAAATGGAAGAGTAACTTCAGGTCAAACTGTGATGCCCAGGAAGCAGGGCTGTGGGGCAGTGGGCAGTTTTCTGGAGGGAGAGATTTGTGTGGCTCTGACAGGGTGGCTGGAAACAGAGCTGCCGATGAGCCAGTGACTGGGTGTGCCAGCCTCTGGGCTAAGGGCCTTGCCTGTTTGGCCTCATGCAACTCTCAAGGCCAGCTTCATGCGGGGAGGACAGTGAACAGCCCCCTTTTAGAGGCGAGGACACGCGATTTCATGGAAGTAAGTAATTCGCCAGAGATGGTGAACCCACAGTCTTAGCGGCTCTCCCGTACTTCCCTGCTGGAGAGATGGAGCCGGGCAGGATGGGAGAGCGTGCCTTCAAAATCAGTCACTATTTTCTTTAATGGATTTGTGTCCCACATTGACTACTTCTTTTTGAACTGAAGTATAGTTGATTTAGAATATTGTGTTAGTTTCAGGTGTGCAGCAAAGTGATACAGAATATATATGAAATATCTATTCTTTTTCAGATTCTTTTCCATGACTGTATAGGTTATTACAAGATAACCTTGTAATATTGAATATCTAGTTCCCTGTGCTACACAGTAGGACCTTGTTGCTTATCTTTTTTATATACAGCAGTGTGCATCTGTTAATCCCAAACTCCTAATTTATCCCTCCCCACCTTTCCCCTTTGGTAACCATAAGTTTGTTTTCTATGTCTGTGAGTCTATTTCTGTTTTGTAAATAAGTTCATTTGTATCATTATTTTAAGATTCCACATATAAGTGATATCATATGGTATTTGTTTTTCTCTGTCTGACTTACTTCACTTAGTATGATCATCTCTAGGTCCATCTATGTTGCTGCAAATGGCATTATTTCATTCTTTTTTATGGCTGAATAGTATTCCATTGTGTATATATACACCACATCTTCTTTACCCATTCATCTGTTGAGGGACACTTAGGTTGCTTCCGTGTCTTGGCTATTGTAAATGATGCAGAAACTGTCCCTGTTTACTGAGCATTGCTATGAGCCCAGTACTATCCTAGATCATTCTGGGGGGCTTTCCATCTGCAGTATCTTTGGAGAGAAGTCCTGGTTGGAATGTCACACAGTTAATGACCCCGCAGAGGGTACCACTGTGGTTACGCTTGGTGGGGGCTGCCCAGGTGAAAGGTGCCTCCTCTCCTACAGGGCATTCTTCAGAGAAGACCTTCGGCCCTTTCTTTTCTCATTTTCTCTTCCCTTGAGCTTGCTCCATGCCTTCCTTTTCTAACATCCTCTATTCCTCTGTGGCACTGAGAAGGCAAGGAAAATTTATAACACAATCAGAGGAGGATGCAGTGAAGTCATTAAAGGAATATAGACAAACTAAAGAACTTAATCAGAGATGAGTGATGGATGTATTGCAATGATCAATTGCTGAGAATAAGAATTATGGGTTTGGGGTGGGGGAAGGACCTGGTTCTACACCTGCTGAATTCAAATTACCTGTAAGAGACGACATCTCTTTCCTCCTTCGTCTAGCTGTGGTATTTTTACTTTCCTAACATCCCTCTTCTTCTGAAACAGAGAAACTCAGGCCCTGGGGTAAACATCATATTTCAGGGACATTCAAGAGGCTTTATTATAGAATTTAGTTAATTTTGCCACTACCCCAGCTTCATTTCAGGATAAGCCTGTTCTTGAGGTGATACATTCATTTTCTGGAAAGCAGACTCTTCCTCCCTCTCTAGTCCTCCCTTCCTTCGTCCTCCCTTCCTTCCCATCCCTCCCTCCCCCTCTCTTCCCCTCCCTCCCCCTCCTTCTTCTCCTCTCTATCCCCCACTTAACCCTTTCTCTCTTCCTCCATATACCTGATTCTTCCCTTGCTTCATTCCTATGTCACACTTTCTTGAGCTGTACAGTGAGCCTGCCATGGTGAGCCTGTGGACGTGAGGAAGCCCTTGGGAGCTGAGGGTTTCGAGAAGAAGTGCCCACTTAAGACGTCAAAGGCTCTGGGATTTCTCCTTTGCTGTGCCCACCTCGTAAATGTGTGGAAGAATGCTTCCGGAGAGTCAGTGTTCGCCAGGAATCTAGCAACAAATATTTCCTGTTCATCTCAAAGGGAGCACACAGTTTTCGCTGGCTCTCAGGGGAGGGCTTTTATGTATCTTTTAAGAGATTGTGAAGGGCTTGGTTGGGGGGCAGGCTCCAAACCTAGGTGGACACAAAGCCAAAACGCTGACCACTAGCAGCATTTGTGCCCGTGATCAGAACGTGAAGTCGGCCAGATGCCACCGCAGGGTTCAACTCCTCTCCTTAGAGGGTCCCAACTGGATGAGATTCCCAAAGCCCTCCTCACCTCTCTGTCTGCCATAGCTGCTCACAAGATAAGGTCAAAGCAAAGCAGAAGAGCCAGCCTTTAGAAAGGGCTAAGATATTAAGAAAGTACTATTTATTAAGGACTAATTAACTCATATGAAATATGTGATAGACACCTTATTGATCTAAATTCATCCTCATAAGATTTAGTTATGGGTGTTATCATCTTATTTTAAGGAGATGAGGGAGCTTCTGGACTGAGAGACCAAATGCTCCCCCAGGAGAGCCCACCAGGGAGGTGTAGGGCACAGATTGGAACATATGTCTGCACTGCCTTTCCTCCCACTGTCAGGCATCGTCTTGTTCAAGGTTCTGTATGTGAGCACATGACCTTGAAGCGATGGATGGCAAGGTACAAAAGTGCCTGATTCCTGGGCTCTTAAGCTCTCCCTGCCTATGAAGGCTGAGCCCCATTGGTCCCCATTCCAAAGGGGCAGGGAGAGTAGATATTTAAAATAAGCAGCTGTTATATGTTTGTAACCAAACTGCTATGAGATTGAGCTCTTCCTTTTAATACATCATCTTTCTCCGTGTATTCCTCCATTCCTCTCCAGTTTGTCTGGATGTGTGCATGTGTGCATTTATATAACCACCCTCCCATGCACCCTTGCAATCATAATCTGCAAACCTAGCCTGATCCAAGCATCTCCTCTGGAAGCCCGCTCTAACTGACCTTGGCCCATCTGGGGACTGGCATGGTGTACAGAGATCCCACTGGGGAAATCAGCTCTGCTTTTGTGGCTGTGACACGGCCTGTGCAGAATTTCACAGCTGATAAGCAGGAGCTTCTCGGCAGGTTCTGCCAACTAATTAGACCTTTTCTTTCTGATAACGCTGAAAAAGATACAGGCCAATCACGAGAGAGCTTCAGATCTCAGGAGCCTGTGATATTGTGACCTATGCTATTAAAACGGGCTAAGGGCTCTGGTGGGGATGGAAGCCAGAGCCTCAGAGGTCACTTCACACCCAACATCTTTAAAGGTGAAAGGGATGGAAGGAGGGAGCAGCAGGGTTATTCCCCAGCCCCAGGGAGGGTTCACTGGGGGAAGAGGCTGGTCCCCTGGAGCCCATGGTACCTTTCTTTCTGATCTCCAGCAAGAGTAATGTCACTAATGGGCCTAAGAGATGTAGTAAATCTGTTTTCAATGCCTTCAAAATAAATAGATAAATCCAAAGTACAATTATAGAAAAACACAAGTTTGATTTTTAGATGATCAGTAATTTGGAAACTACTCCAAAATAATTCACTGTAATTCACCAGATTATACTACTACTAAATGTTCTTGAAAATCCAAATACTGATCTTGGAAAGGGGAAGGGATTTATATGCTTAAAAATATACCCCCAAAGCAGAAAATCAATATGTTTAACTACATGAATTTAAAATCTTTTTATGACAAAAATACCCATAAATTCAATTAAACATTAAATGCAAACTGAGAAGAAAATGTTGACAGCAAATATGGCAAGAGCTGATATTTCAACTACACAAAGATAGCTTTAATAAATAAAGTATTTATACAAATTCTACTAAAATTGAGTAAAATACGTGAACAAATGATATACCAAACAAAAAATACAAACGTTTTACAAACAGGCAATAACTTCAAGCCCATCATTAATGACAAAAATGCAAATAAAACTGCAATGAGATTTCTCCCATACAATTATCTAGAATTGTTTTTGAAATGATACTATTTAATGCTAGCAAGAGGGTCTTGCAATGATCATTCTCATATCAGTTGTTGGGAATTTAGATTAGCATAAATTTTATGGAAAGCATTTTGGCAATATTAATATATGTCTTTTAAAAAAACTACTCTTAGACCCATTTCCTTTCTGGAAATCTCTTCTAAGAAATAACACAGGAAAAATTTATATGCAGATATTCATTAGAAAATTATTTATAATAGAAAAAAATGGAACAACTTCAAAGTTCAACATACAAAGAATGGTTAAATACATAGTGAATCTTTAAGATGACACATAGAGCACCCATCAGAACTGGAATTTTTGAAGGACATTGACTAAGACAGAAAAAATCCTCATGATGTGTTAAGAGAAAATATTACGTATTAATTGAAAATATATAACACATTTTATTTTTTATCAAAGGTGTACAGTCCAAATTTTATTTTTAAAAACATTCTGTGAAATCAAAGATGACTAGAAATGCAAAATATATAAGTGCATTCAGGACTCTGGATTTGGTCACCCACCCTCTGTAATGACTCACCAGACCCAAGAAGAATGCACATTATTGCACTCAGGTGAGTGCAGTGAGACCGAAAAAGAAAATAAACTACAATAAATAATGTTGGCAGATGAAATTTGCTCCTGCAGGATTTTCTGGGGTAGAATCTGAAGCCCTCATAAGTGCGTGGTTTTGCCGTGTGTGTGTGTGTGTGTGTGTGTGTGTGTGTGTGTAGACAGGTGTGGAGTTGTAGAAGATTCTGCCAACTGCTGGTGTGTAATTGGTATATGCTGAGGTAGGGGCACCGCATCTATAGTGAGGCTGGAGAAAGGGCAGTGGAAGGATGGGGCTGTCTCCTATCTGTCCTCCTCAACATGCTCACAAAGAGAACGAGGAGAGATTAGTCACTCATTAGTCTGTGTTGAATATCGTTTTCAAGATCGTGTTGGACCGGGCTTCCCTGGTGGCGCAGTGGTTGAGAGCCCACCTACCGAGGCACGGGATGCGGGTTCGCGGCCCAGTCCGGGAAAATCCCACGTGCCGCGAGGCAGCTGGGCCCATGAGCCATGGCTGCTGAGCCTGAGCGTCTGGAGCCTGTGCTCCGCAACGGGAGAGGCCACAACAGTGAGAGGCCCGAGTACGGCAAAAAAAAAAAAAAAAAAAAAAAGATCGTGCTGGACCTGTGAGGTCAATATACGCCTAAGTTCTACTCCTTCCAGAGAAATAAGCATGCCGTCCACAAGCATTTTTTTAATTTTCATCCAAAATATTTAGCTACAAAATATGTCTAGCATCACAATTCCAACACAAATTGCCCTGTTATTGTCTTTTATACCCAGAGGTCAGCTACTCCTATTGCCTTCTACTTGAAGTTAAAAAGGTAGTAGATTGGAAGAGTATATAATGACACGAAAAATAAACATGTGATTGATTATTTGAGGTGGAACAATATACTTGTTAAGACTGCGGTCACTGGAGTCACACTTCATATTTGAACCTCAGCTCGACTGCTTATTTACCTTGGACAAGTTGCTTAGTTTCCCAAAGCCTCAAATTTCTTGTAAATAAAGTGAGTAACCTACCTCATAGCCTTGTTGTGAAGATTTAATGAGATGATTTGTGTAAATCATTTAACACATGGCAAGAGCTCAGTAAATATTAACTGTTCTTATTATGAACATTATAAAAATTGGATAACGTCAAATATTTACTTGAGAACTTGGTATTTTCCAGGAACTATGTCACATTCCAAAGATACAAAGATGTGTTCTTTTACGCAACCGATGTTTATTGAGCACTTACTGTGTGCCAGACACTGTTCTAGGGACTTTGGGTATACGAGTGAATGAAATAAACAAAGATCCCTGTCCTTATGAAGGAGACAAACCATAAACACTAAACATAAGATATAATAAAATTATATAGGATGTGAGAGGGTGCTAAGTATTATCCGACATGGAAATGAAGGATAGGGGGCTGGTTGAAGTGTTAAGGAAGAGAGAGTCAGGTGCTGGATTCTAAAAGATGACCTTTGGCTTCATGGCATGCTTGTCCTATTTGACAAGAGGACACAGGAAGTGAAATGGAATCATAGTGAGAGTGTGATCAGCTTGCCTAGGAAAGGGGAAGGCAGCTTTGGTGAGCTAGCTCTCCATGGGCAGATGGGAAGCTCCCTGTGAATGGACAAGACAGGAAGGGGATTCTAGACAGAGTGAATCGTACACACAGAAGCATGACGGTGAAAGATCACACACGTCTGTAGCACTGCAAGTGACCAGGAAGGTGGGAAAGAAGGCTGGAGGTGCAGGCCGGGTAAGGTGAGAGGGCTTTTTGGTGAGGCTAAAGGATATTTTTTAAATTAATTTTTATTGGAGTATTGTTGTTCTACACTGTTGTGTTAATTTCTGCTGTATAGCAAAGTGAATCAGCATACGTGTACATATCTCCCCCCTTTTGTGCATTTCCTTCCCATTTAGGTCGCCATAGAGCACTGAGTAGAGTTCCCTGTGCTATACAGTAGGTTCTCATTACTTATCTACTTTATACATAGAAGTGTATATGTGTCAATCCCAATCTCCCAATGCCTCCCACCCCTCTGCATCCCCAGCATCCATACGTCTGTTCTCTACATCTGTGTCTCTATTTCTGTTTTGCAAGTAAGTTCCTCTGTATCATTTTTCTAGATTCCACATATAAACGATATATGATATTTGTTTTTCTCTTTCTGACTAGGGTTTAGAATGGCTTATGAAGGCAACAAAGAGTTATTAAAAAGTCTCAGCTGAGGAATAAGATAACCAGATACAGGTTTTAGAGGGTGTGTTCTAGTATGGGGATCTATGTGTTTGCCAGTAAGATCTTTTAAGAGGTGATATAATGATCCAGATGAACCAGAACAACAGCAGAGAAGCTGGAGGGATGCAATGGATTCAAGAGATATTTAGAAAGTAAACTGGAAAATATGAATTACCCATTGAATGGAGGGCTGAGCAGGATAGAGTACTCAAGGATGATTTCTAGATGCTTGGCTTTGATGACCAAATGGACAATAAATTGGGATATGTGGACCAGAAGATGAACACATGGGGAGTAGGGTGGGATGGCAGAGAGATAATGTCTTAGAAGTACCAGATTATAATCAACTTCACTTCTTGGAGGGGAAAATTGAGAGGATTCAGTTTTTATGAATCAGTGGAGACTATATAACTGATGTGGTAACACAGAAAGGGAGTGTGGGAGACTGGATGGGGCACATTCAAAAACATTACATTGAGATGTGCTAATGTCAGGCACATCTCAGAGAGACACAGGAGATCATGACTCACCAGCATTTAAATAAATAAATATCCAAGATGTATTCAGCATCCATGTGGGCAAATGAGAGAGCATCTCTTTTCTGAGGGTCCCCACAGTCCGTGTCGATGGCATGGGTTAGTCATGCCTCTGAGTCTGGGACTCTCTTCCATCAGGACCACTAAGGACTCTGTTGAGCAATATCAACGTCACAGCTTCTTATTGATGATTCTTACCTTGAGCAGGTCTTCAGGGTTTTAATGATCTTATTAAGACCTCTTGCAGATCTCTGTCTCTGCTGTTTCACACATGAAGACACCTATGCTCAGAGAGGTTGCAGGGGTCACTCAGGGTCATGTGATTATTTTATGGTGGAGACAGGATAAGAATCCTGATTAATCAATCAAAGGACTTCGAGTTGCAAGTAAGAAAGATCTGGTTTCAAATGGACTTGAACAACAAAAACATTTATCATCTCGCTGAAGAGGAAGTCCAGAAGGGGGCGGGGATGGCTCCTGGTCCCGAGCCATCGTATCAGGGACCTTACTTTTTTTCCTGCCTCTCTCTTGCTCTGTCACCTCTACATGTCAGCTTTGTATTCAGGCAGGCTTCCCTCCTGGTCACAAGTTGGTTGCCAGCAGGAGCCGGGACCATACCCTTTCCTATTCCTTTCAATCAGGAGAAAGAGAGACTATTTCCCCCAATCAAAAGTCATTTTCTTCAGTATAATTGGGCTAACATAGGCTTCTAACCACCTCAGGACAAGCAGCTGTAAACAGGGGCATGGCATGCATTGGTTGCCTTAGCCTGAGTTGTTCAATTAGTTCCTGGCAAGAAGGAATGGAATTATTATCATTGACTAAGACTAATTAGGAAACACTCAGGGTTGACTTTCACTGAATAATGTGGGCAGAGAAGGAGAGGACAGCCGTTGAAGCAAATCAGGGTTCAGTTAGAACAGCACTGTTTAATAGGACTTTTGGTGATGAAGGAAAAATATTCTATATCCACACCATCCAATAAGATAGCCACTAACCAAATATGGTGATTGAGTACTTGCGATGTGACTAGCAGAACTGGGGAACTGAATTTTTCATTTTGTTTCATTTTAATTCATTCAACTGTTCCACTGTACTGTCCTAATTTTAATTCATTTAAATGGAAGTAGGCATGAAGTTAGAAGGATGAAGGGGTTGTGGGTGCTCGAGGTAACCACCTGTGTCCCCCACCCTAGTATCATGGGTCCTCAATGTCCATCCCACGATTACTGCTACCTCTCACAATGATTGCTCCCCATGCTTTATTTTCATATTTACCATATTGCCATACTATGATGTCCAAAGGGAAGCTCAGGATCTGATGATGGGGTTAGAGCGGGAGGAGAATGACAATTCTTTAAGACAATCAAAGCACAGCATTTGGATCAAGTTAAGAATCCTCCTGCACACTGAAAGCAGATACAAGATGATTTTTTTCAACAGCACAGATTCCCCCAAATATAAAAAACCGTTTGAAATAAAAAAGGATGGAGAACCACAATGCTTAAATCCCTGATAAATCAGTGTACTAACAACATCTATTAAACTCAGAGAATAATGTGAATAATTACTATAGAAACAGAATACTTTAAAAGAAATTACCCAGCATTTTTAAAGAAAGAGCAACCCTTTTTGTTTTGGATTTTTTACATAAAGCTGCATAATCAAAGATGATGGTTGTGCTCGCAAGTAGCTCTTCGGTGCTTATATCCAAGCAAAGCTTTGCAGAAAGGATGAGCCCAACAACACGAGGACAGACCAAAGTCAGTAGTATGGTGACTGTACACTCCCATATAACTGAGATGGTTCTGTGTTTATACCTGTTATTCTGGCGCTTTCACAAGTGTGCTGGTTTGGACAATAAATTCTATTGTCACTCTGCCAATGGAATACAAAGAGCCAGCGTGGCATTCCTCTCTGGTAGACAAAAGGAATATACCTTGATCTCTAACACATGTGAGGGGCACAATACCTTGGGAGCTGACTGGCTCTGGCACCTCTGAAAACCATCTCACCTTGTGGAAAATAGGCCTAACCTCAGGAGCACGTCCAGCAATGCCAAGGGATTCCTCCACTGCCCATCACTGGCCATCACTCTGCGTCACGTCCCTATATATGGAGCTGCCCTCAAAAACAATATGGCGATGGGTGAGGTTGGGACAAGAGAGCAGTAGACACGGGTGTAGAGTCCAAGTCTGCCACTCAGGATGATGTGACCTCGCTTGAACTCTTTGACCTCTCTGACCTTCTGACCCCAGTGCCTCAGGTCTATGGCACAATGACCAAGAGTAAAAAAAAAAATAAATCATTAAAACGTAACTTCATTTGTATTATCCAGGGTCACGCACCACAGGGCTTAAAGAGTTGAGATGCCTGTTTTATATTACTTGTTAAGGTAAATATACCAATGTTAAAGAAATATAAGGTTTTAATATTGAAATATAGCTATTTTAATGTGGCTGCATTGAAATTTCTCTATCAATAATTGTCTTGCCTTGATTTTCCTGTCTGTTAAAAAAAAAAAAAACAGTTCTGAGGGCTCCTGATTAATTGTTTTAAATTGAAGGAGAGCTGATTTACAATGTTGTGTTAGTTTCAGGTGTACAGCAAAGTGATTCAGTTATACATATAGATAGATAGATAGATAGATAGATAGATAGATAGATAGATAGATTTCAGATTCTTTTCCCTTATAGGTTATTATAAAATATTGAGTATAGTTCCCTGAGCTATACAGTAGGTCTCTGTTGGTTATCCATTTTGTATATAGTAGTGTGTATATGTTAATCCCAAACTCCTAATTTAACCCTCCCCACCCACCTTTCTCCTTTGGTAACCATAAGTTTGTTTTCTGTCTGTGGGTCTACTTCTGTTTTGTATACAAGTTCATTTGTATCACTTTTTTTAGATTCCACATATAAGTGATATCATGGTATTTGTCTGTCTCTGTCTGACTTACTTCACTTAGTATGATAATCTCTAGGTCCATCCATGTTGCTACAAATGGCATTATTTCATTCTTTTTTTATGGCTGAGTAATATTCCACTGTGTGTGTGTGTGTGTATATATATATAAATACCACAGCTTCTTTATCCATTCATCTGTCAATGGACATTAAGGTTGCTTCCATGTCTTGGCTATTGTAAAGAGTGCTACAATGAACCCTGGGGCACTGATTAAATTGTATAGTGTGTACAAACTATTTGGAAGTCTTTGTGTTTATATTACTATGGTAAGCACTGGTCTAGGAGTCTCTTATTTATCTGATAATCTAATAAAACAGACCCTCATGCAGAAGCAGAACCAGTTGTGCTTTTCTGAAATCTCATGAAAATGTGTAACTGGCTAGGAAATGAAATCACCCTCATTCGAATATGTAAGGAAAATGGATGCATCACTGATACACTGAAAAGATTGTTTTTTCTTTTCCAGCCAGCCCAGCTCAGCTAGATCTTGGCTAAATGATTCTCCTTGATTTTCTGTGCTGCTCTCCTAAAATAAGGAATTTTTTTTTTTCTGGAGAAGAAGATGACCTGGAGAACTTGCAGCTCTTTCACCTAGAGTTTCAAAGTAAAGGCAGTATTTGTAAAGGATATTTACCATGGTAAGAAGTAACTTTTGTCAGCTACTCACAGCTTTTCAAAATCCTCCCTCTGAGGAAGGATTTGACTGAGAGTAACCTGGTGGCCACTTAGCCTTCCACAGAGACAGTGTGGAAATCCTTTCTGATGTTCCTAGTGAAGACTGATTCATTGTCCCCTTGGATCTCTCTGGCTTACACAGTCCATTCCAGTATTGGCTTACTCTGCATCCACATCAAGAATGTCTAGTCCCTTTTCCCTATGGAAGACTTAAAATCATCTTTGGCAGAAAATTACCTTTGGCCATTTTCCATCTCCTCCCTTAAGTGATCCCTTCTTTGTGCCTCATCCATAGTTCAACAATTCTGCCATCTTGCTTCTCCCTTTATTCTACTTTGTGACTATTCCTATGATTAACGGATTAGAATTATAGATTTGAGAGTGCTGAGTCCAATAGAACAATGGCCTCTCTATATATCTAATATACTCTGATCGGTGGGGTATTAAATCATGTATTGTTTTTTTCACTCAGTAACTATCATGGAACAGTTAAGAAAGAGTACCAGTTGACTATACTTTTCCTAGACATCATTCAAGCAATTTCAATGGCTGCCACTAAATAATTAGGGGGTGCCTAGCTTTGTCTGTGAAAACTAAAATGACAAGTGCCCCCAATGACAGAAAACTAAAAGAAAATAAATCTTAACCTGAACCCACTTTGAAAATTCTATAGAAATACATAACTGCATTAAATTTGATTTTGAAATTATACACAGATTTTTCCCACATGATATAACTCTATGGAAAAAAAACACACACACACACACACACATGGAATTTCACTTTGCTAAGGAAGGGATCCCCAACAAGTGCCCATGATAGCATATTCACTTTTATTTGCTATCATCCCAGTGGTTCTACAGTCATTCAGAGAAAGGGGTAAACTTGGATCACAATTATTCCCTCTGTAGTTTACGCTTCCTGGCTTTCTTCTCCGAAGAAGTTAGAGGCCAGCAGAGTCACAATGAGTCAAGGAAAACATCTCATTTTCTAGGAGATACAATAAGAACAGTTGAGGGAAAATGTGCATTTTCTGAGAAACAGACAATTGCCAAGAGAGAAGGACCAAGTTAAGTGTGTGAGTGACATAAGCGGCATGAAATTTGGCTGGCTAAATCAAGTCCATATTTGTTGACAGGTCTGCTTCAGCCAAAGGGCTAAAGCAATTATAAGATGGAGTCTCCGAGAAACATTCCAGAACAGATATTTGGAATGCTGGGGGCATCTGGGTACTTTAAACATTCTGCGATGTGACTGCCTGTGGATCAGGAAAGAGTTCCTAATTAAAGGTATTTTGAGTAATTGCCAAGTTGCTGGAATTGTCAGAGAGCCAGAAATGAACACTCCTTGAATCGTAGGACCCAGAGCTTGAGGTTGCTGAGATCAGAAGGCTGTTCCTTTCTCTGATCTGGAAGGTGTTATTTTTTGTTTTGTTCTGTTTTTTAAATGTTAAATGCAAAAGCCAGGAATGTACAAGGATGTATTTAAGAACCCTGCACTCATGATATGATCACTTAAAAGGTAAACTGATTCACTATCTTAGAACTAAGACACCCATGAGAAAAACTGAGCTCTATATAGGATCTGGCGCCAATCAATCAATATTTACTGATCATCTATAATGTTCTCAGCTGGTGCTAAATGGAGAATTGGGAGTGATATTCAAATAGAAGGCATGGTCTCTGAACTCAAGCAGTATAAACTCTAGGTAGGGAGCCAAGACTAACACATTTGAGTCAATGAGCAGATTGGTAAAATTGAACAATACTTAAACATGAAATTGTGTAGTAAAGTTGTCAACATTATAGCCATTCAAAGAAGGAGGTTATCGATGAGTAGGTCTTGGTGCAGAGCCTTCCAGGATGCGTATGCTTCAGAGTCCACAGAGATGGGAAAGTATTCCAAGTAGAGGAAAGGGCGTTGTGAAGAGAGGCTTGGAGAATGACCTAGATGAGTAGAGATGAGATACAGCCTGGATTTTTGGTCTTTAAGGACTCCCAATCCTAAAAGGAAAATTAAACAAGAGCCTGATGAGATCAGCAGAACTCCATGTGAATAGGTATTTGGAGAGTTCCATGACATGACATTGGAGAGTTTGCATGATTTCACGATAGAGAATGTCTAGAAGCATGACAAAGGAATTCAGCCTAATTAGGCAAGAAATAGCGAGCCAGGAGTTTCCTGCAGCAGAAGAGCAAGGCTTTGAAATAAATATTTAGGGAAGATTAACCTGTGAAACCCTGTGAAGTGCGTACAGGAAAAAGAAGGCTGGGGTTAAGGGAACCACTAGAAACCAGTGTGAGTTGCCTAGTGTGGACAGTGAATATTCAACGGAGTAGGGGAGAGAGAGAGGAAGGACATGAGATGTCGTGAAGAAAGCAGAATGCGATCCCTCACTGGTCCCAGGGAATTCGTGGGCAGAGTAATTCAAGGCTCATTTAAAGTTTTTAAGATTAAGGGCAAGAGCTTCTGTTACAGGAAGTTGCAAGGCAGGGAAGATGATGAATACGGACGGCGCCATGAGTTTAAGGAAATCAATTTAAAAGACACAGTAAGTCATTGGCAACGTGGAATTATAATTTGGGTAACGGTTCTTAGTGGTTCAGGTTTGCCATTACCTGCCTGCATGTGTAGACAAACCTCCCTGTCAGAAGGCTTCCCTTGCAACTAAGATACTGTATTTTGCATAAAACACGTCCTATGTCTGTTTTCTAACACAGGCAGAAACCCACGTAGACACACACTTCTTTCTGGCGTTGAGATTTACAAAGTCTATTCGAGTTCAGATAAGCAGAGAAGTCAGGGAAGGACACTCCAAGACAGTGGTTGACAAAAACAAAGGTCTGAAAGTCACAAAATAAGGAGAACAAAGGTAAAATAAGAGTGGAACAAAACTAGAAATCCAGCTCAACGTTATTACTTCCTCTAGAGATGTCTTCCCTGATCATCCCAGGCCAGGAAGATGGCTTATTGCTCTAAGCTGTTCCACCCAAAGGGCACTTAAAAACTTACTTCCTAGTTGTTTGTGTAAACCTTTAATTTCCATCCTTTGATAAGGTTTTAGTAGGCTAGATGAAGTCTAACCCATCCTGTGCTGCACAGAGATGCATGCTCCATAAAATCTTTATAGATTTTTTTAAAGGCCTGGTTTTATTATTTTTATGATGTGAGGTGACATGAAAAAATGTAAACAGGAAATAATCCTACTTCCTTCATGAAGTCATTAAGATGTGAAGACAGGCTTGGGTGGTGTAGTGGTTATTTGTCATCCTTTTGGCTTTCCCTCCTATGTGTGAGAGATTCCCTGATTTATGAAGCTGAATTGACCTCCTGCTCTAGAAGCTGCAAAGGCAGCATGACCCTTCCTCACTCCACCTTGCAACTGGGATATGGGTATGCAAATCGGACACATCCCCAGTATTTTGAATCTGGAGCTACTGACACAATGAAGAAGCAACAGTGCAGAAGTTGTCCTGGTGGCAGCAGCCACTTCCAATTTCCAGGAGCAGAAGTGGTATGTGGGGTTGGTCACCAGGGCTGAGGATGGTGCAAGCTGCAGCTGCCCATGGAAGCCACAGCAGCTCAGTGTCCTGATCTTGTCCCAGTGCCTAGCTGTCCTTTCTTAGTGTCAGGCTGTTCTTTTGTTTCTCTGGTGTTTCTGGGAGGCATACAATATCCTTTCAGTAAAATTTTCTCTTACATTTTCCAGAGTCAGTTTCCACATGAAACTGAGAACAGCAGATTCTCCATCTGTAAGTATTTTCTGTAGTTTTTAAAATAAATAGGATATATTCCGATTCTTCATTTGGGATCCAGTGGACTTCACTCTCTCCAGCAGGTGAAATAGAGCTGAGTCTGTGATCTAGGGATGTGTTCCCACTGGTCAAATCTTTGACCTTCAGCAGTTTCCCTTGAAAAGACATCAGTCAATCTTGCCTTCTGTTGCTTGTGGGAATGGAACAAGCTGCTGCAACCCTATGTGTCAACAGCAAGCTTGACGCCAAGATGGTCATGACACCCAAGTTTGCTCTGGGCAAGTCCAGCTGGAAATCCCTCACCAGGACAGGACCACAGTGGAACACCCACTGTGGGACACAGAAATGAGAGCTGTGTACAAAAGGGACGAGGACTCCCCTCTGTCCCCAAGGGACATCTGTTTATTCACTTGTTTGCTCATTCCTTCAATAAATATTTATTGGACACTTGCCTACTAGGTAAAAAGACACATTCCTGGACTTAATGAGTATGTGACCTGGCTGGGAAGATTTGAAGGCAATCAAATGAATACCAAACAATAGGGTCATTGATGTTATGGAGCTAGGAACAAAGTGAAGTTCATAACGAGGGAGGACCCAGGTTCACGTAGAGAGCCCATCTATGCTTCAGAATAAGGGAATACTGTTTTGTAGTGCAGGATGAATAGGCATTGGTAGAACATTCCAGGCATTGGGAAAGGTATGTGCAAAGATCCAGAGGTTTGGGGTGAGTACAGATGCCAATGATTCACTGTAGTGAGGATCTGGGTATCTGAGCGGGGAGAGTAGGAGATGAAAACTTGGCCTTTATCCTGGAGATGCTGGGGCCCCACTGAAGGTTTCCAGCAGTCACCTCCAACTTCTTTCTTACTCTGATATTACTGTTTCCTTTTCTCAAGGAAGCTGATGTGTTAAATCCTCCAGTGTATGCGACGCTGACCACTGCCTGGCCCATCAGGGGCACACATGTTTTTTAGCAGCTCTTATATTATTTATCATCAGGGCACAGGAGTTGCAGCGCCCTTCTGGGTTTTCTTGGAGCCCATTCACCTTTTTAGATAAGCCAAAGCTTTGTCCCTCTTCCTGCTGTTTGTTCTGGCTCTAAGGCATGCTCGGGCCTGTCTCTCCATCCTGTGGAGCCTCCCTTGGGCTCTGCTTCACGGGGAGCTGGATGGGGGTATCCCCCAAGGCAGCTTCCTAAGCCCTGCATTCACAGGGAGCATCAGAGCCTTGCAAAATCCCTGATCTTATTGTCAGGAGCTGGGAATCTTTCCTTTTACATCTTGGGAGGGTGGGTGAAGAGCTGTGCAGTGGGAGTGGGTGAGTGGGCAAAGGAAGATGAGAAAATTCGGCAGAGGCAGGGAAGGTACGCTGTCATCTGCTAAAGATGGGGATGTTGTGCAAGCGAGCAAAGTATTTTTAAAGGGCATCTCTTCATGACAATACACGAAAAAGAATTTCTAAAGTTTATTTGGAAAATGTGAAACAGCTAAATTTACTTGCAAACCTAGTACATCTTCCAGCTAAGACTGGGCGGTGATAGGGGGGAAAGATGGAGGGGGAAAGATGGATAGGGAAAGAAAAGGAGAGGAAGACAGAAACTGAAAGGGGGACTGAGAGGACGACACAGGGAGTAGAAGAGATATGGGTTTACTGGATGGTCGATATTTTAAAAACTACTCTAAATGACTCAACGTAACTCACCATCTTGTACAACTTTTCAAACTGCTTAAAAAAAAAAAACTGCTTTGATGACACTGTCAATTGTCCCTAAGCACGATCAGGCTTCCAAGAGCCCAGTGGTCCAGAAAACCTACTCTACCTACGAAAAGACAAACAACAAAGACTTGTAGGAAAAATAAATCTACTTTGCATAAATAAGTGTACAATCACATATATAAGCATTCATTCAATCACCCTGACAAAAAAATTCAAAGGGTATTCCAGAGTTTAGAATATCACATTCAAAGTCACAAAGGGAAGAAAGACCATGAATGGTTGGGCATTACCAGCAGCTCTTCATGGCTGAAGCACAAGTTACAGGCCAGCCAGTGGCAGGGAGTGTGTCTTGTCTTAACTCTGGAACCTCTAAGGAAGATCCTGTGGGGTCAGGGTTCTCCTGAAGGTATCCAAGCACCTAGGCCACATGATAAGATCTCTGTTTTAGGACAATCATCCTGTGCAAGGAGCTGGGCTTTCTTGGAGGGAGTTGATCATGGAGACATGGAGATGGTTTACAGACGGTGTTGTAAGAGCTTGGGGCTAGATAACTCAACCTTAAGCAAAGTGGCAACAGTGCTGTGGATTTGGATGTAGTGACCATACCGAGGTGAGTAGGGAGAGTAAGGGTTATGGGAGGGTGGTGGCTGAGAAAGAAGGAGTTGTCCAGGTTGCTGCCTCTTGGGATAACTAGGCAAACTATACTACCAACTGTCAAAACGGGAAAAATACAGGGAGATGTAGATTTGGCCGGAATAATGAATTCCTTTCTGGACAGGAACTTTGAAGTATCCTATGCACTTAAGTAGCATACATTTGGAAACAAAACATATACAGGTAACAGTTGAAATCTTATGTATCAAATTAAGTCACCTAGAGACAAATGACGAAGGTTCAAGTCTAAAGGCAGAATTCTATACGGTGCTGTGCTTTAGGGTCCTTAAGGAGAGAAGAGTTCAGGCAGGATCCTAAAAAAAGAAGAAGTCAAGAGAGCTAGCAAGGGAACCCAAGGACAGAGAAAGATGTCCTAGAAAAAAAAAATAGAAAAACATCTCATGAATAAAATGGTCAAGTAAGATGTGGACCAGGAAAATACTCTTCAGCTGTGACAGAAGTTCTTTAGTAAACAAATAACTCTGCTAAGAACAGAAATGAATAGAGAGGGGCTGTTGGTGGGGAGATAAAAGGGAGCTAGCAGGAACCATCAGTTCTTTCAATGGAAAGACAGGGTGCCTGCAAGAGCAAGGCCAAGTGGGCTTTTCACACTTGCTAGAGACCAGCCCATGTTTATCAGCCAATGGGAAAGGACTGATAGAGGACTGGACAGATTCAAGATATAAGAGAGGGAAAGATATTACATCAGTTAACAGGTTAAGGTAGTGGAGGTGATGGGAAGTCCAGAGCACAGATAGAGGGAAGAGTTTTGGTTGAGAGGTGGGGTAGTTCCTTCCTTGAGGCAGCGAGGAAAGCATTAAATGGAAGTTATTGATTTACTTAAAATTTGTGGGGGTCACCACCCTGAGGGTGTCCATGTCTGAGAGGCAGGTTGGGTGTTTGAGGACAGTGCTTAGACCCTTGGAAAGGGGGATGTGGGGATGAAAGAGGAAGTTGACCATGGAAGAGGATTGCTGAGAAGGACCACAGACCCAGCTGAGGCTGGGAACCCTGCGGCTGTGGTGGCTTCGATCTGTGTGGGGTTGTGAATTCCTAAGGCAACACTTAGCTGCTTCCTTATGAGAGCAAGCAAGGCAGGAAATTGGACTATTCCAGGTTGAGTGGAAATTCTTCTGTATCCAGGAATTCTGACACTGGGGCACCTTACAAAGAGACTGAGCTCTTACTATCCGTTTGTAGGAAATACAGGTTTAGATACAGGGAGACATCAGGTAAAAGTTCATAAACTGGGAGCAGACATGGACGTAGTGTTTAGAAAGCCTTTACCCTGTGTAAGCCCCCATGGGCAAATTCACACTTAAAAAAGGGGGGAGGGTGCGGGGAGAGAGAGAAAAATCAGGTTCCCAAAGCAAACTGCTAAATAACTTTAGCAGAAGGGTCTTGCTTTTCATTTCACTGCATTTGTTAAAGTAAACAGATCACTTTGAGGATGGGCTAGATAGATAGCCAAGGAGGTGGTATCTCAATTACCCTGAGGGACAGGGGTCTGGAAAACTGATGACTCATACTTGGTTTAGTAAATCCTCAAGCTTGGGACCCTGGCTGTAAAGTCTCGGGGCAGGGATGTGTCCCTGTGTGTGTGCGGGCACATGCATGTCAAACAGCCAACAAGTGAATTTCTCTGAGACATATTCCTTTCAACAGCTTAAGAGATTCTGCAGGAATCAATTAAGCCCTGCATGTTTTCTACCAGAGATGAAAATCTGGCAAGAAATACCTTTTAGACTTCTTTAAGAAAAAAAAAAATAATATCCAGAACTAGGATTCCATTTGCTGGTTTTTTTCATTCACGTAAGACTTTCCTTTGGAGGTAAACACCCTCTCTGCTGAGTATTGGGCGTTATGAACCAAAGAAATCCTACCTCTTTGGTTGCCAACATGGCCCTAGCAAGCCTGAAGAAGGTTCTAGAATGGAGTGCTGGGTCACGAATACCCCCAAGAATGTAGGGCCAACTCTATAGCTCAAATCCCCCATAGAATTCTGATAATATGGCACATGACTAGGCTCCCTAAGTTGTATTAAAGTTTTACAGATATCCTGCTTATTCATGACTTACATACCTTCTCATTAGACTCTAATTATCTACCTTAAAATCTGACAGCAGAATCTCACTGCACGGCACTTGAATTTGAGAGATGGAAAAACCCTGAGGTGTCTCAGACTTACCATCGTAAAATTAAGAGTGTGAAGGGAACTTTGAGATCATGTAGACGAATGGTTCTCCATCACAGTGACAAAACTCACTGTCGAGTTATGACTAAGAGAGCAAACCAAGAAACCATTTTTAAAAAGATAAACATAGTTAAATATAAACAAATTTTATAAGAAACCATAAACAAAGTTAAAATATAAACTGTAAACTGAGAAAAATATTTTCAACACATATGGCAGATAAAGGATTTATGGCTGTAATATACAAAGAACTCTTACAAATGACCCAAAAGTGGTCAAAGAATATAAATAGGCTCTTTAAAAATAGCAAACCTAAAGGCCAATAAACATATGAAAAGATGCTCAACTTCTTTGCAGGTCAGAAAAATGGAAATTAGAGTAACACTAAAATACCATTTCTTACCTACCAAACTGGCAAACATGAAAAAGAGTGGGAACCCATAGTACTGGTCATGATGTGGAGAAAGGGGTCCATTCATACACCGCTGGTTGATAAAAATCTGGAAATGCCTGTTAAGAGTAAAAGCACATGCAGTCTTTGACCCAATAATTCCAAACTTCAGACTCTCTTCCATAGAAACTAAAGTAGATATTAAAAATATTAGTTACAAAGACATTAATTACAGCATTATGGGTAATGACAAAAAACTTCAGAGTGCTCCAAAACAGGAGAATAAATAAATAATTTGGGGATATTCATACCAGAGGACATTTTTAAAGACATTACATAGAATGAATGAGATCAATACCACTTGATTTCGCAGCTTTCCATGCACAAGTGGGGAAAAAGCAAGAAGGCAGGAAGTGTGTATAATACAATCCCATTTAGAAAAATAGACAAACCCAGTATTCATACACATACATACAATGTATGTACTTTTATATATGATTACATGGACGTAGATTTATAAAAGAATATATATCATGTTGATACTACTGATTATTCTCAGGGGGAACAGGGAGAAGTAAGTGAAAAAACCCACATATATTAATATCAGTGACAGTAAACCCACCTCCCTGGTGTAATTTAGTTGATGTAAAACTATTAATATGTGAGGGATGTATGTGTAGCAACACATGACAGGGCGGCCCCTGAATATTGATGGTAGATGAGATTTCAGGCCATTTTGATTTCCTTCTGTTTTTACACATTTTCCATATTTGGTTTTATTTTTATAATTATCATAGGGAAAATGCATATTCCTGGGCCCCAACCAGCCCAATGAGGCAGAGTCTCTGAAGATGAGGCCTAGTTTTTCAAGCTCTCCAATGGATTCTTATGGACTTAAAATAGTTTGGTAGCCAATGATGGACACAAACTCTCAATGACTACCGATACCCCTCAAAGGCATCCTCAGCAGATGGCCTCCTGCTTGAATGCTTTCAGGGGTGAGATGCTTACTCACTGCCTAGTGGGGTAGTCCTTTTCTTTTTGGATTAGATCTTATTGATACCACTTTTCTTTTCCTGATAATGAGCTAGAATCAATTTCTGGTGAGTGTCTGAAGTGATACTATAGTATTCAGGCTTTTGGGACCATTCATGGTCAGCCCATGTGGTCTTGCACCGTGATAACCTTCTCCAGAATATGGAGACTCGAAGATCTGGGAGAAAATCAATTTGTTGACTAAGGAGAGTGCCTATGTTATTTATCATCTAAATTGGGGTACATTTGAGAGTGAAAGGGGGCTCCAGGTGCCTGGGACCCTGAGATAAGAGCTATAAAGTGGGATTGACCCAGGCAAACTGAGATGCTTGGTCAATCCATGACAAGTCGAGTTTTCTCTGTATGAAATATAAAGATGTACATCTTCTCATGTGTCTGGCATGTTCCCTGCTTCTAGCAGCTGCCTGCAGGTGCCTACAGAAAGCCATCACATTGAAGGGTACCATAATCAAAGAAGGAGAAATGAGCCAGGGGTGATCTTTGAACCTTAAGTAAATTCAGTTGCAATAAGTTGCCCCCCCTTTTTTTTAAGATTTTTTTTTGATGTGGACCATTTTTGAAGTCTTTATTGAATTTGTTATAGTATTGCTTCTGTTTTATGTTTTTTTGGTTTTTTGACCACAAGGCATGTGGGATCTTAGTTCCCCGACCAGGGATCGAACCTGCACCCACTGCATTGGCAGGCAAAGTCTTAACCACTAGACTGCCAGGGAAGTCCCAAGTTGCCCTTCTTGATGGCTTTTAAAATGGTTACTTGTTTCTAGGATACTACCCCTTTAAAAAATATTCCACTACTGTCATCTTTCTTAGGTTTGTGTGGATAACTTTCTGTTTAAAGGTCAAGGACTATTTTTCCATCTTCTTTCGAATGACACATGAGAATTAGCCACAACTTCAGTTTTCTGTAATACAGGCTCCACAGTCAGTGATGGTAAGTAAGGGCAGAGAACTCCGGGAAGTAAACCACAGGGCCATGGGCTCTAAGCTTTATGAGTATATGGGCGGCTCTGGAGGACCTTTGTGAAATCATGGGACACAAGGCAAGAGTTATTTATGAAAAGTCTCCACCAAAGCGTGGGCCTTTGCAGCATACTAGAGAGTTAACACGCACACGTATACAAATAATTAATCCATTCTTTATCAATTAGGGTGCAAATGTCTTTGAAATCTGTCTCACTTGTTTTTTCAGGACTCAAGCTATACCCCGTTATATAGATAGAGCCAAGTGATGGGTGGAAACAAGGTTAGAAAAGATGTTTATACCCCGTGGGGATATTGACATCACTTCTTGATTGTTTCCATTCTAAAACGTGGTCAGATTCCGAAAAACAGGCAGTCACCAGCAACAACCAAGGGTTTTGTTTACACTTGCGAAAAGCTTCTGAGCAGAGCAGTGCCACTTCTGGCCTTCTCTGGCTGTCCGTTTTATGGTATAAATTAATGGCTTTTTGGGTTTGGCCCAGAGCAGTGAATTCCTCTTCACAGAGTCACTTTTCCATAACGAGACAGTCATCTTCAGTCCCAGGCTGGCAAGAAATAAAGCAAAGAGCATGAAAGCTCAGAAGTTTAGAGAAGAATCTCCTTCAGAGCCTCAGCCCCATGACCCATGGCCAGGCGATGTGGTAAATATGGTAAGTGTGAAACTAGTACTGCTCTTGCAGACACCCTGCTTTGAGGGTAATTAATGCCAGAGGGTGAATGTAACAATGTGGGTTTCAGGCTTGCCAGGTTCTCTCCTTCCGATGAAAATCTCCGGAGTCTCTTTAGCTTGAGTTTCTTGTGACCACCTGCCTTGCGTTCCACGGAATGGTCCCCAAAGCCAGTAACTGGACAGTCATGTTCCATTAGGCTGGTTCCTTCCCATTTCAGCATCAACTATTCACATCCCATTCTCCCAACACTGGCCTCACCCTGCTGTCAATACCCAGCCCTGGAACTCCACTTTCCCTCGCCCTCCACTATGGCATTCTCAGCTGAAATATCCTAGGAGAATCTTTCGTGAGATTTAACTGGTACTTCTGTATTGGGCAAACAGCCCCCATGCCAGACCATATTTCTGCTCACTCTTCTCTGGCCTTTTGTGGCCACCCTCAGGCATTTTCTCCCCACCCGTGTGGTGTGGAGGTTCAGAGTCTTGTTCTTTCCTGCCCATCAGTTCTCCCTCTCCCTCCTTCCATGCCCCACATAACCACTTTCTTCATTTTAGTGACCCCTTTTGAAAGATACTTCCTTTTGACAAAGAATCCAAACTCTGACTTGTTTCAGCTCAGATGTTTGACAACAGTTTGCTACAGAAAATTGGATGTGAGAGAAAAAGTGAACTGAATTCTTTGAACTTTTGGAATTGCTTAGCTAAGGACATTAGTTTGGGAGCCTACAATATATATTTCAAAATGTGTATCTACTTCCAGCCTGGTTCTTGACACCCAATATACTTTTCAGTGGGGGAGGAAATACAGGTTAATTTCAACATGGCAGCACATCAGTAGAATAATCAGTAATGTTTTCTAAATCGAAATTAAAGTGATATTTTTAAAAAAATAAATTATCTATTTAAATATTTGTGCCATTAGGCTATTCTGTTGCCTAAAAATACCCGGAAATGACTCTGCTTACTAAATCTTTAGCCGCTATAATAAATATTTTTACCCTGTTTAACTGGAAACTAAATGAACAGGACTAAACATAAGCAGTTGTGACTCTGGGACATTCAGCAACATGGTTAGTGTGTCTGTTATGTGTACAGTGTGGACAAGGAGTCCCTCTTCGCAAGGTCTGCATACTGGAAATCTCTGTCTTAAATTCTTAGATGTATTGATTGCCAGCTTTCCGTTTACCTGCTGCCTTTAGCAATACCTGGCCAAATGTTCGGTTATCCAAAGTAAGAAAGATACTGGGACTCTGCCAAAAAGGAGAGGAAAAAACAATTCATCTGATCATTCATTTCCTTATTCATTCAAGATAAACTTATTGAGCAGTTACATTTCAGAAGAGTAGGTGCTCAATACACAGAAATACAAGACGTGGCACTTGCCCTGAAAAAGCTCACCATCATTCAAAGTTATATGCTCAAATTCTCTCTTATGAATCAAAACGGGGAAAGGCCCATCTCTTTAGATAGTTCTTTTCCCCTTTATTAAGAGAAGGCCCTGGCTTTAAACCCTGTTCACAAAAGGTCAGTGAGAGAGAATCAGGCGAAGTTCAAGAGTAAAGCAAAGCCTTTGGAAAGATGCCCATCTGCTCTGTGAATCCGTGACTTCTCAGTCTACTTCTTACCTCACATTCTGCAGGAGTATTTCAAACCATCTTTACTCTGATGGAACTCCTTTAGCATTTTGCCCAAACTCAAATCAACCAAGGTCTGCCCTGGACTCCATGTCTTCCCTTCGGCGTTAGGTGGGGCTATCCTTTGTCTTAGCCAAGGCCATCGACTCTATCCGGAGTGTACTTGGATGCTACTCAATAACTTCTACTGTCCAGTATGTCCAACTGCCCTTCTCAACTGGATTATTTCTATTGGCATGAAACATGCTCAGGATTTTCCCCTACTCATTAGTTTAGTAATTAACCCTCTCTTGTCTGTAACTGTGAATTGCATTTCCTTACCTCCCACTCATTTCTCAATTCATTCTAATCTGGATTTAGTCCCAACACTGGTGAAACAGTGGTGAAAGAGTGGACATCTGTTCTGAGGACATCTATGACCTCCATGTCCCTAATTCAAATAATGATATAATTGTTTTAATTTATTTATTTAAAAAATATTTTCTCAAAGCAATTCCTGAGTCTACTTTAAATGTCAAGTTGTCCTACAAAGCACCACCCATTCCTTCAGAATTTATAAGGCACAGATCCACTGACTTCTAATTTGTACTGTGACTGCTGACAAGTCTGGCATCATTCTGATCCCTGATTCCTTGTGCATGACCTGTTTTTTCTTATCTTTTTCTTTTTTCCTCTCTCTGGAAATTTTAAGATCTTCTCTTAATCCCTGGGTGTTTTGAATTTTCCCAAAAGGGCTTAGTGTGTTCTGTTTCTATTCATTTTGTTGGTCTCCTTCAGGTTCTTTAAATTTAGAAACTCATGTTTGGTTTCTGGGAATTTTTCTTATGTTATTTCTTTGACAATTTTCTTTTGAATATTTTTATATTCTCTCTTTTTGGAACTCTTGTTATTCAGATGATGCAACTATGGCCTCTGTATTAGTCAGAATTCTCCAGAGAAACAGAACTAATAGGACAATAAGGGTGTGTATTGATGTGCATGTACACACACTCACTCACACATGCACATATATAATAAGGAATTAGCTTAAGTGATTATGGAGGCTGAGAAGTCCCAGGATTTGCAGTGAGCAAGCAAGAGACCCAGGAGAGCTGATGGTGTGGTTCCACTCCAAGCCCAAAGGCCTGAGAACCAGGAAAGCGGACTAAGTTTTAGTCCAAAAGCCAGTAGGCTCAAAACCCAAGAAAAGCTGATACTTCATTTGGAATCTGAAGGCAAGAAAATACCAATGTCCCAGCTTAAGGCAGTCAGGCAGTAGGAGTTCCCTCTTAGCTTTTTGCTTCTCTCCAGGTCTTTAATTTCTTGGATGGGTCTCACCCACAATATGGAGGACAATCTGCTTTCCTCAATCTACAGATTCAAATGTTAATTTCATCAAGAAATACCTTTTTGGACACACCCAAAGTAATATTTGACCCCATGTCTGGGCATCCTGTGGTCCAGTCAAGCTGACACCTAAAATTAACCATCACAACCTCTATTTCTTTTCTCCTTTGCTCTCCTGCTTTCTATCACTATCTTTTGGTTTTAATTTCTCAAAGACTTTCTCAACTTTCAATACTTTCTTTGAATGTTTTAATATCTGTCATCATATTTTCAAGTTCCAAGAGCTCTTTTTTGTTTTCTGAATCTTTTTCTCCTTCTTTAAAAAAAAAAAACTCCCTTCATGTCCCATGGATTCAATAGCTTCTATGATATTGATTATTTTCTTTTGTAATTTATCAACACGTTCCACTCATTTTGTCTGCTGATGTCTTATAAAGCTCTGTATGGTTTCTCTATTGCCACTGCCAGCACCTTAGCCCAAGTCACCATTTCCTCTCACCTGGACCCCATGAGTGCTCATGATAAGTCATTGACCCATCCCCTTGACCCTTCACTCTGCAGACAGAGTGATCTTTCACAGTGCAAATATGATGATGCTTCATATCCCTAGAGAGTTTCCCCTGTAAGGTCTTACAACGCCTTCTCATATCACTGTCTACTCCTTCTCTGACCTGTAGCTCTCTCTATAAATATATTCCATTTCTTAGATTTGCCATTCTCTCTCTCTCATATAAGAAAAAGTTCACATACCCCTCCCTTTGTCTGGAAAGTTCTTCCCACATACATATATATACACCCCCTATACTTCACCATATGTTCAAACTTTTCTGTTTTTTTAGATTTCAACTTATTTGTTCTTCCATAGAAACATTCTTTAATAATCCATTCTACATGAGATGGTTTTATTATACACACTTATAGGACCATATTCTTTCTCTGGGACATTTATTTCAGTAAATTATTCTGTATTCGTTAATGTGCTTAGTTATCCCCCAGGAGGTTTAAGCCTCTTGAAGAAAGGGATCATGTCTCTTTTGCTTGCCATCATATCCCCACACTCAGTAAATGAATAAATGGGTCTTTCCCAGGCTCTCTTAGTTGTTTACTCAATACCTATTGTTTTATTTTTTAGTAACAGAAACTCAATTTTATTTGGTGAGGCAATATGCCCAAATAAGCTGTAACTTCTCAGAGTCCATTGCTGCTAGAGTATCCAAAGAGTTTTCATTCATTGTTTTGTTTTCTCTTCTTTTTCCTACCTAGAGTGCAGATGTGAAGGTGGACATGGAACAGTGATCAGGTAAACATGGGGCTACCAGTGTGTGGACGATAACTGCGTGCTAAGGATGAGGTAGCAGGATGATAGAAGAAACTGGGGACCCTGATAACATCACAGAGACATGGTACCAGCCCTGGAAGGCCAACCTTAGTCTTGCTATCAGTGTTATGTCCTTACATTAAGGAACCCTCATTAAGTTTCTGTGCCATAGAGATGAACCCAAATCTCTATCTGAGAAAATATCCAAGCCTATTCTATGTTATACTCTTATTTAAATTCAGTTATGATGCTTCTTGTATATACTTAACATTATACCCCCTTTGAAAAATATTAGAGTGTGAGGATCTGAATTGTGAGTTGGCCAAAGACTAAGAGTTAATTTTGGTGAAAGGGGTGTGTTTTAGTTGTTGGGGTCAACTCTGGCCCTGCTGCCAGGTGGCCTTTCTTGCTGACTATGATATGCCTAAAGTTATGGAGCAACCCCGATTGGCATCTGAGTTCCCATCCCTATAACACTTCATTATTCCATCAACACTTTTGTTTAGATGCTCATTCACACTTCTTTCGTCAAGGGATATTTATTGGGCACTAACTGTGTTACAAACGCTCTGCTAGAATCACATTATCATTGTGGATATTATATCTCTACTTTTCAGATTCTTTGCAACCATCCTTAGTCATCAATGTTAAAATGAGTTTATCAATCTCCTGGCAGGGCAGCTAATAGTATTAAACCTGTTATTTAAAGGAAATCTGTCTCTTTTTCACAGAGATCTCCATCAATGAATATGGTACCCAAAAGCGGTCTAGGGGGCTTCCCTGGTGGCGCAGTGGTTGAGAGTCTGCCTGCCGATGCAGGGGATGCAGAGTTCGTGCCCCGGTCCGGGAAGATCCTACATGCCGCAGAGCGGCTGGGCCCGTGAGCCATGGCTGCTGAGCCTGCGCGTCCGGAACCTGTGCTCCACAACGGGAGAGGCCACAATGGTGAGAGGCCCGCATACCGCAAAAAGAAAAAAAAAAAGTGGTCTAGGTTCCTCATATTAGTCAGGATACAAAAACTGCTATTGTGAATTAATAACTTCAAATCCCAATGCTTCACCTGATAATAGGTTTAGCTTTTGCTCATGCAATATCTAATTGTATGTCCCAAGAGTGACCTTGCACGTGGTCATTTAGAGGCCCTAGTGGTTCCATGATCCCAAGGACACCCAGAATCCTCATCTGCATCCTCTGCACCTGACTGGTAAAGGATGATGGACAGGAGAATGTGGAAGATTGCACAGAGCATCCTATGATAAGCCCTGGAAGTGTTGTACGTCACTTTTCCCCTGTACTCCATTGACCGAAATTCGCTTACGTTGTCCCACTTAGATGCAAGGTCTCTGTGTCTTTGCTTACATTATTGTCTCAGCACAGAATGCCTTCAGCCTTCATTTTCACTAGCCAAATTTACCTGTTTTCCAGAAACAACTGAAAGGTCACCTTCTTTATAAAGTCTTATTAATGTAGTTATTCCACCAGAAACAGAGAAAGCAAGACCTCACTCTGTCCTGAAGACGTGTTGCAATCAGGTTGAGAAAAGCAGGTGGTCACAAAATGGTTTAAATGATTATTCAAGGCAACAGTTTTTTCTAAATGCAAATGAATGGCACAGATAATACGTTTTGGTGTCAACTCTGATGTCTCCATCATACACTTACTTGGTTTTAAACTACGTATATTTATTTATTTATTTATTATTATTTTTTTAAGTATAGTTAATTTATAATGTGTTAGTTTCAAGTATACAGCAAAGTGATTCAGTTGTATATATATGTACATATACAGATACAGATATATATATATTCTATTTCAGATTCTTCTCTATTACAGGTTATTACAAGATATTGAATATGGTTCCCTGTGCTATACAGTAGGTCCTTGTTCGTTATCTATTTATATATAGAAGTGTGTGTCTGCTAATCCCAAACTCCTAATTTATCCCTCCCCCTTTTCCCCTTCGGTAAACATAAGTTTGTTTTCTATGTCTGTGAGTCTGTTTCTGTTTTGTAAAGAAGTTCATTTTTATTATTATTTTTTTAGATTTCACATATAAGTTATATCATATGATATTTGCCTTTGTCTGGGCATATATCTGGAAAAGAGAAAAACTCTAATTTGAAAAGATACATGCACCCCAATGTTTATTGCAGCACTATTTACAATAGCCAGGACATGGGAGCAACCTAAATGTCCATTGACAGAGGAATGGATAAAGAAGATGTGGTACATATACACAAAGGAATATTACTCGGCCATAAAAAAGAATGAAATAATACCATTTGTAGCAATATGGATGGACCCAGAGATGAGCGTATTAAGTGAAATAAGTCAGACAGAGAAAGACAAATTTATATATATTTATTTATTGACTGCTTAATTTTTTTGGTCTTTCCCCAGTAGATCATAAAGTGGGAACCCTTTGAGGATATCAAACCTAGTTTGCTCAACAATGTATTCATAATGCTTGGTACAGAGAGGACACTCAGTATATATTTGTTGAGGAAATAGACGAGTGGTTTAGTTAACTAATGGAAGAGATGTTCAAAAAGGAAGTGGTAATCAAAAACACATGATGAAACATAGAGCTTCAGCATAAAAATCATCATGCTTTTGGTAGAAGAGAACAAGGATATTTATCTGTTTAGAACTTTAAGACTAGACTCCTACATCTACTGTAGGAGTGGTTTTACGTAAAGGTATCTGCCTTCTCCCATAAAATCATGTTTGAATGAATGAATGAATAAATGAATTCCCACTAAAAAGAACATTTGGGTGTAGTTAATATAATTTGTTTAAATGTAAGCACAATGTTTTTATAATGGTGATTTCCTATTGTTTGAGGAGATATTGTATGCAGTTTTATGAGGAATACTGTGAAGGTGGAAAGATAAATAAGGCATGGGGCCTCACTCCCCACTATCTGTCTTTCCTTAGGGAAGACCTAGATTTCAGCTCACTGATTCAAAAGCAAATTATCAGCATCATCCTATTCCAAGAATTCAGAGACTTGTGTACATCTCTACTCCCTTCAACACATCTTTGCAAGGCAACATTGTGCACAGAATTGTGGGAAATACTATGAGGGTATGAAGATGAATAAGTCTCTCTCAAAGTTCTCTCTCTTTGTCTTCTCTCTTTCTTTCTCCATCTTCTTTGTTCAGTCATAGGCTTTTTTCCCCCAATATATTTTTTTATTAAATTTTTTTTTAGTTTTTATATATTTATTTTTTAATTGAAGTATACATGGTTTATAATGTGTTAGTTTCAGGTATACAGCAAAGTGATTCAGTTATATATATTCAGATATATATATATATATATATATATATACACACACTTTTTCAGATTCTTTATCATTATAGGTTATGACAAGATATTGAATATATTTCCCTGAGCTATGCAGTAGGTGCTTGTTGTTCATCTATTTTATATACAGTAATGTGTATATGTTAATCCCAAACTCCTAATTTATCCCTTCTCTGCCCCATAGGCTTTTTTTTAATACATCATTATTGGAGTATAATTGCTTCACAATGCTGTGTTAATTTCTGTTGTTCAACAAAATGGATCAGCCATATGCATACATATATCCCCATATCCCCTCCCTCTTGAGCTTCCCTCCCACCCTCCCTATCCCAACCCTCTAGGTGGTCACAAAGCACCGAGCTGATCTCCCTGTGCTATGCGGCTGCTTCCCACTAGCTATCTATTTTACGATGCTACTCTCACTCACCCCAGCTTCCCCTTCCCCACCACCCCATGTCCACAAGTCCATTCTCTATGTCTATGTCTTTATTCCTGCCCTGCCACTAGGTTCATCAGTACCATTTTTTCTTTTTTATATTCCATATATGTGCGTTAGCCTACAGTATTTGTTTTTGCCTTTCTGACTTACTTCACTCTGTATGACAGACTCTAGGTCCATCCACTTCACTACAAATAACTCAGTTTCATTTCTTTTTATGGCTGAGTCATATTCCATTGTACATATGTGCCACATCTTTATCCATTCATCTGTCGATGGATATTTAGGTTGCTTAAGCTTCTATTATACACACAAACTGTTAGGCTCTGGGATTACAAAAATAAATGGTAGAGGCTCTGCTTTCAAGGAAATCAGAGTCTTGATTGGGGAGAGGTAGATTTATCAATTAGCTAACAGCAGAGTGTCACAAGAGCAGAGAGGCATGGAGAAGGGCACTATGGGGCAGGGGCAGGAAAACAACAGGGGAAAACTCCCTAGAGGAGATGATCACAGATCTAAGGTCATGGTTAGGTGGATGTGTTCTAGATTCATCCACTGGGGTTTGAACTCTTGCTCCACCATTTCTTAATTGTGTGATCCTAGGCTAATTAATTAGCTTCTTGGTGATAAATGGCCATGCAGTAAAAACTCAAAGATTGGGAGGGTTAAGTAAGATGTATATATGTATAGAGCATTGATTTGCACCCAGTAAGCATCATTAGATGTTACTTATTATTTTATTATCATTATTATTATTAATAATAGTTAGCAGGAGAGAGCCTGGGGGAAAATAGGAGAAAATGCCATTCTAGCTTACAGGAGCAGCATGTGAGAAAACAGGGAGGTGTTGAGAGGGCCCTAAAGGAACTGCAAGTTCTAAGGTTTGGAGTGCGTGATGAGGTTGAGAGAAAGGCAAAGTGGGACAAGGCTGCATCAAAAAGGACCTCAGGCACCTAAGGAATTCTGACATCAACCTGCAGGAGCAGGTTTTAGTAAAGGTATGATGTGATCAGATTTCCATTTAGTCACTTGGATGGAACTGTGGAGGATGGATTGAGCGGCCAAGGCAGAGAGAACAATGGGGAGAAAATTGCAAACATTAATTACTTAGTAATGAGGTATTAATGCAGTAGCACAGGAGGGTGATTTCAGAGCTGACACAGAAAGAGAATCAAGAGGTCTTGAAATCCATTGGCTGTGGGAGTGAAAGGCTCCATGTTTGGGTCATAGGGTTATAGGGTGAAGATCATCGCTGACTGATGATTAAGGCATTAATAAAAGTTAGGAACACAGACTTTGGTTTTGTTTGTGTGTGTTTTTTTAGTTTGCTTGTTTTGGTTGTTTGGGTTGAGGGGAAATGAGATCAGTTTTGGTTACGTTAAGTTTCAGTATCTTGTGTAACATCCATTTAGAACCAAGTAGGAAGTTGAATCTATAAATCCAGAAAGAGAGAGATGGAGAGAGAGAGAAAGAGAAGGAGAGAGATCTAAGTTGGAAATAAAGATGGGAAAGACATCAGTGGGTATGTAGGAGTTTAAGTCATTGGCCAGTTACTCCCAGGAGGACCATGGACCAAAGATGAAATTTAAGGGGCATCAGTTTTCAAGCAGAGTTTGTTCAAGTGTGGCCCTCAGGTCACTAGTATCACCATCAACTAGAGTACTTGTTTAGAAACTGTGGTCCTGGGCAAGACTCCAAAATTGTGTGGGTGTATTTATCTTTCCAAATATACATTTGATTGTATATATAATGCTTAGGTCCAGATCTATCCAGCAAGAGTCTGAAGGAAAGATTGGGAATCTGCATGTTTTACAAGAACCCATGTGATTCAGTGTACCAGTGATGGAGGCTCCTTAAGAAGGGGATTCAGATCCACAGAGGAAATCTGGAAAGTGTGTGTGGAGGACGAGGGGAAAACAGGGAGTGTATGTACGGCCGACGTCACAGAATCAGACCTTTTCAAGGGAGTGGGCGGAAGGATGCCGTGCCACCAGGATGGCAATCAAGGCTGGAAAGGTGGGTACAGCCACTATGGAGAATGGTATGGAGATACCTTAAAAAACTAAACATAGAACTACCATGTGATCCAGCACTCCCACTCCTGAGCATATACCCTGAGAAAACCATAATTCAAAAAGACACACGCACCCCAATGTTCATTGCAGCACTATTTACAATAGCCAGGACATGGAAGCAACCTAAATGTCCATCAAGAGAGGAATGGATAAAGAAGATGTGGCACATATATACAATGGAATATTACTCAGCTCTAAAAAGAAACAAAACTGAGTTATTTGTAGTGAGGGGGATGTCCCTAGAATCTTTCATACAGAGAGAAGTAAGAAAGAGAAAAACAAATATCGTATAATATCGCTTATATGTGGAATCTAGAAAAAAAGTACAGATGAACTTAATTGCACAGCAGAAATAGAAACACAGACATAGAGAACAGACATATGGATACCAAGGGGGGAAGGCGGGGGTGGGATGAATTGGGAGATTGGGATTGACATATATACACTACTATGTACAAAATAGATAAGTAATGAGAACCTACTATATAGCACAGGGAATTCTACTCAGTGCTCTGTGGTGACCTAAATGGGAAGGAAATCCAAAACAGAGAGATTATATATATACGTATAGCTGATTCACTTTGCTGTACAGCAGAAGCTAACACAACATTATAAAGCAACTATACTCCAATAAAAATTAATTTTAAAAAAAGGGAAAAGGAAGCTGGTGGATTCAGCTAGAGGGAGATTCACAGTGACTTTGGCCATGCAACTTCAGCTGAGTAGCGGGGCCTGGGAGTGGAGGAGAGGAAGCAGAGAAAGCATTTCATTTCATGTTCCGACCATTCCAATAAGCATGTCTGAAAGAAAAAGGGGGAGATAAGGCAAAAGCAAGAACAGCTAGAGTGAAGGAAAGTGTTGAGATCAATGAATGATTTTTGTGGTTGTTTTTCTATGAAATGTGGTGAAGAAGGAAGGGTTTAAGCAATGTCCCTAAGAAGTTTTGAACTTCAGAGTCACAAGCAGGCAGATGAGTTGAGTTGCACAGAAAGTACAGCTCTTCCATGAAGGCAAGAAGGAGAGGCAGGAAGGAGTGTCTGCACGATGGTGGGGAGAAGGGATGAAGCAAGAAAAGGAGCAATTTCCTCTAGCCTTCTTCTGAAAGTTTTACGGAAAGAGGGTACCGTCCGAGGCTCAAAAAGTAAAGACGTGCAGCAATTATTGCTAATTATTGCCCTTTAAAGAGTGTTCCTTTTTGCTCCTGGGCCGGAGCTAGACAGCCCGAGGAGTGTCTGTGGAAGGAAAATGAAAAAGGCTCTATTTGACTCCTTCCTACCGGCAGATGAGTTTTACTGAGAAGCCTCCATTTTTATTAGTGACTCTGTGGCCCAGAGGAAAAGGGGAATATGATAGCATCGTGTCTTAAAACGATGCCCTGGTGGTAGCCCTTGGGATGCCACGTCTCTAGCTAACTTTTTCATTCATCTCCGGGCCCCGAAGTGGTTAACAGAGCTTTCCAAAGTGCCTTGCTTCTACCTAAGGAATAGCTTTTACTCTAGGAGATTCTGACGCAAGGCTAAGTTCATGGAACGTGTTGATTTTCATACACTTCAAATGGAGCCTAAATCAGTTGTCAGATATTTACAGGCAATTTTCCTCATTACACAGAGCACTCTGTGATTATTATACTTGGGCAAGCTTGCATTTATTTGCACATAAGCATGTCAAGGTAGGGGGGAAGTCTCCCTGAGCTGTAGCCAGGAATATGTCAAGGCACTCCAGTATTACTCAAGACTGGATGGGATGAAATACTGGGCTTTTTCCCCAGAGCTTGTCATCACCCTTGCTCGGGTACCTCAGCTTACCACGTCCCCCATGACATACCCCATACCCCCAAAGGCAGAATTGGACTTGTGCTATTTAATAACCTTCATGAGGTCTCAAGACTTACCGATGGTGCATTTTCAAGGGACTCTGGAAAGTTCTGTGTTCAGGTGATAGGAATGCAAAATGAAATGAACCGAAAAAGACACCTCCCAATCCAAAAACGGCTGACCAGGGACACCAGACAGATGACTAACAGCCACAGAAAGAACAGGTCCTTAGAAGCACTGTGCGAGTCCCTCTTGAGGCCTTGGCAAGTGAGTTAAATGAAAACAAAAGATGAAATGTTTGCAACAGCTTGTCTTTTATTTTGTGAATTGTGAAACCGGCTAGCAAAAGGAAGGGTATGTTTACCAACCCGTTCTGGCTTGAAGTCATGCCTTTCGGGAGCAAAATTTATACATTTGAAGGTGATTTGAGTACAGGATGCAAGACAACATGATGTAGTGGGAAAAGTTTCCCAGGTTTACAGCCAGACAGATGAGGGTTAACATCTTGGCTCTGCTACCTACCAGCTAGATGACTTTGAACAAGCTTCCTAGCTGTTGAATCTCAGCCTTTTTAACCTATTGGGAATGAACTCACAGATAATGATGACGAGAAGATATAAGTATGATGAGTAAAGTTGGGCTGGTACTATGGCTGACTTAATATAGTCGATTCAATAAGTAACATGGGCATGACAGTCACATACTATGGAGGATAAGAGCACAGGCTCTGGGCTCCCAGGGCCTCTCCCCAAAGGCTGGGGTGGCCAGTTTTCTCATCTTTAAAATGGGGCAAGTAACAGTGTTCTTGTCAAGAGTCACTGAGATGATGCTTATAAAGTACTACAGTATCTCATGCAAGGTTACTATCCAGTAACTGGCAGCCATCATTACCAGGTGGTACCACACTTTCTATTTCCCTTTACACTGTGATTATCACAACACCATCCATCTCACTGGCCCCTGGCACATGGAGACCTTTATCTCATTCATCTATTTCCCCCCCACCTATCACAGCGCCTACAACACTGAGATTTAATGGGTCCTTAATAAAATCTTGTTGAATATTGAATGAATAAATCCATAAAGTGCTTGTCACTTAGGAGATAGTCAGTAACATAAGTGCTTTTTCCTTTCTGACATCAGCCTCCCTTTCGCTGATTTGAATGGCAGAAAATACCATCTCAACTTGTCATACTGTATATTTTTGGAGAAAGGAAAAATGAACCACTTCCATGAGCAGCGAAAGGGTTTAGTGAAAGAATTTAAAACCAACAATCTGGTCGATTCTAAGGGTATAAATTAAGCTAGTTAAGCAGTCTTAACCCAGGATATTGGCAAGATAACTATCAGACCCTGGCAGTTTCATTTCTTCATCCTTCTCTAAGGTTGGGCAATAAAAATTTAGCCAAGATATTACAGGTTTAAAACAGAACCCATGATAACAATAAAATAATTCTAACTAGTTCAGTGTGGATTGGAACCCAAGAACAGGGCAATGACTGTCAGCCACAGCTAGGTCCTATATTGCTAACAGATGGTAAGCATTTTCATGGACTTGGGACCAGTTTAGATCAGAGTGAGAATCTTTCCCTCCCCCCCACAAGAGACTCTAATTAGTAGGTAGGACATTAGACCATGTTAAAATTCCAGGCTGACATCTTATTTGTTAGTTTTAGTTTGAACTCATGCCTGAGGGTGGCTGAATTGGCTTGTTGAAGCACACACATGCACACGCACACACCAGACGAGTAACTCTAACTTTCTGTTCTATGAGGCTCAAAATAAAGATTTTCAAAGTCCCCTAGAAAAGGGCTCCAAAGATTTGTTGGATATCAAATAGCTCCTTCAAGACAACATTTTGATGAGTTAAGTGTAAATGAATCAGAAACATATGGATTAAGTTTCCCTTGAAATACACAGGGACTTGAAAATCAAAGAGGAAACAGTGCCTGGACCAGGGTCTTATGGGTTGTGCTAAACCCAACACATTTGAGAAGCAGTTCAAGATATTTGAGGGATCCAAGGACGAGGCTGGCCTGACCTACGCCTAGTTCCTACCGTAGTGAAATAAGGAACATAAGTCAGGCCACTTATATTGCATTATTACTAAAAATTCCTCCTTGTGGTTTGAAAATTAGCTAAACCAAGCCTTACCCAAGGAAAACCCTATAAATGGTGTCTGCAGCACAGAAAGCTCTCCAAAGGCTAAAAAAGCAAGTTCAAAATGTTCTCAGACAGTATAGCTGTTACTGTCTGACAATGCAATAAAAGTTGGGCATTAGCATCGCACCAAAGACTGCATAACTGGGGTGTAACTTGAGATTTGCTCTTCAGAAATTCTCCATCATATTGCCAGAAAGGATACATTGGAATAAAGAATAATTATTTCTGAAGACAAGTTAGACATTAATCAGCATTTCCAATCACTCCTCTTATTTGCTAAAGATAGTGGATTTTAAAAACTTCTAATTGGTTAATCAGTAAATTGCTGATGTAGGAAACTTACATTTGAATCTCATCACAGGAAACACATGCCCCAAATAGATTTGATCAGTTAAACACATAAATGCTAAGTCTAATTTTAATTTAGGTAGCTCTTAAAATTTGCCTGTTTTTATCACTTGTGATAAATAATGAAACTTAGCATAACCTATTTTGAAGATTTAACAATCTGCTGTTGACCAGTCATATAACTAAATCCAGAAGTAAGCAAGGTGATATAGACTTACGGATCTCCTTGGAAAAGAGGAACACTATTATTCATATTATCGTATGTATGGTTTATTTTAAACATATGATTTTTTAAAATTAAAAGTAATACATATTCAGAAAAAAATTTAGAAAATACAGAGAAAGCATCATGGTTGGGGAAAGAATCATCAGGAATCTTACCATCAAGAAAAAACTTCCAACATTATGATGTCTATGTCTATACAAAGACAAAATGTAAACATTGTTTTGTGTTATGAGTTTTTCAGTTAATATACTGCACATACTGCACACATATTTCCATTAAATCATTAAACATATTGTTACTACATCACTGATTATAACATGAAATTCCAATGTATAAATATGCTCTGATTTACTTAGCCAGGTATTCTTTACATGGTTTATAATATTTAGCTACAAAAAACCAAACTGAGATGAACGTGTTTTATGGCTAATTCTGATTTTTGCCTTAAGAGTAGTTCCTAGAAGTAGAATTTCTGGGTAAAAATGTTTGCATGGACAAAGATCTTTGAGTACTGAGCAAAAGAGGTTCCAAATGTCCAGTTATAAACAAAGAAGTTGAAAGAAAATTAGTATAATTTTCTTACAAGAGCCCACACAAATGACAAGAATGATAAAGCATCTCAGCAAAATTATGCACTGTTGGCCACTACAATGAGCTTCACAGCTTGAGTAATGGGTGGACATCACAGAAGTAGTAATTAATCAGGTTGGGGGCTTCCCTAGTGGCACAGTGGTTAAGAATCCGCCTGCCAATGCAGGGGGCACTGGTTTGAGCCCTGGTCCAGGAAGATCCCCCATGTCGCAGAGCAACTAAGCCCATGCACCACACCTACCGAGCCTGCACTCTAGAGTCTGCGAGCCACAACTACTGAGCCCATGCACACACCATGACTACTGAAGCCTGTGCACCTAGAGCCCATGCTCCACAAGAAGAAAAGCCGCCACTGCGAGAAGCCTGTGCACAGCAACGAAGAGTAGACCCCGCTCGCCACAACTAGAGAAAGCCCGTGTGCAGCAATGAAGACCCAATGCAGCCAAAAATAAATAAATTAAATTAAAATTTTTTTAAAAATCAGGTTGTTGCTATGAGAAGGCAGTTATACAGTGATGATGGTCTGGTTAAAAGAATGCACAAATCCTTCCAACCAACAGGTTATTATCAGTGTGGAACAGACCTTTCAGTCCATGATGGTTGTATAGTGTAAAGACTTACAGATAGCCACAAACCTGTCAAAGTCCATCACTGTGAGGCTAAAGATCACTGTGCAGCCAAATACATGGACACAAAAGAGCTGGACCACACAAGCAACAAAAGAGATGCTGTTGACCTTGACTTGGAAGTCAGTAATCAGCTTGGGGGCTGTAGCAGAGGAATAACAGGTGTCAACAAAGGATAGAAAGCTAAGGAAGAAGCACATTGGAAAATTGAGATTTGGACTCCTTCGAATAGCCATAATGAGAAAGTTTCCAGTCATGAGAAGTCTAGAGTTTTACTCTTAGAGTAAGAAGAGAAAGAAACATTGTTTCAGACACTGTCTTGATTACTGTAGTCATAGTAAGTCTTGAAGTTGGGTAGTGTCAGCCCCACTACATTATTCTTCTCCTTCAACAGGTATTGACTATGCTGGGTCTTTTGTGTCTCCATATAAATTTTAGAATCAATTTGTCAATATCCTACGGAATAATTTGCTGGGATTTTAAGTGGAACATTGACTCTATAGATCAATGTGGGAAGAAGTAATATTTTGACAATATTGAGTCTTCCTATCCATGAACATGGAATATCTTTCTATTTATTTAGTTTTTTTTAATCTTTACCAACATAATTTTGAGGTTTTCTCATAGGTCTGGCACATATTTTGTTAGATCTATACATAAGTATTTCATTTTGGAAGGGAGGTTCTAATGTAAATTGTATTGTGCTTTTAATTTCAAATTCTACTTGTTCATTGCTGGTATATAGGAAAGAGAAGATTTTTCTTTATATTAACCTTGTATAATGCAACTTTGCTATAATCATTTATAATAGTAGGAATTCTTTTGCCAATCTTTTGGATTTTCTACATAGCTGTTAGGATCTGATGATAACAGTGTCAGAAACCAGTATTCACCCAGTGCATGGAACAGAAGGGCTTTGGCAGCATTTCTTTGACAGGGGATGAGGAAGCAAGGAAGCCAGTAACTTTCCTTGGCATAGTGGGGAGCATCACTTAGAAAGAACTAGCTAGATTTGGGGAGCAACTGTTCTGGGGTGTTTGAGACCTGACCAAGTGAATCTATATGGAAGGCCTTTAGAGTATCAGTGGAATTGAAAAATATAATCAATAATGTGGAGGATCAGGCTGAGAAACAGAATGTTGAGAAAAAGAACAGTATTCACAGAGAAGTTGACCCTTTAAAGGATAGGCAACAGAGATCTTACAGAAAAAAAGACCCACATAAAATAGAACAGAAAGAATACAGAGGTACCAAGAAACACTCTCCTGTCCTAGAGAAGGATCTGAATTTGAGTACTTAGAGAATCCACTGGCTATCAGAAAGAATGAACACAGATCAATGTCTAGAAATCCAAGTAAAAATCTTCAACTACTATTACTACTACTAAGCTACACACATATGTATATTTCTAAATATATGGGTCAGTACCTGATCCCAATACCAGATCATGGTCTTTAAACTTTAAACTAGTCCTAGGGTCCACGATTTTCTCTGTTGTCTTCTTTAGAAGTCTTTTGGGTTTCTTGGCTTTCTGGTGGAGGTGTTTCATATCAGCCCTGGATATCCTTTCACATCTGTAAGATATCTTGTAGAAGTTCTTGGAATTTTCCGTTATTTGGGAAGCACTCGTCCCTAACTTACAATACTGAAGCAACGTTTGTGATGTTAATGATGATGGTTTTACTTTTCCCTCATTGTAAAAGTTCTTCGGGAAATGATTTATTTTGGAATTGGGAAGGAAAGTGTCAAATATCTCCTCTCATGTCATCCAATTTTGCAGGCATCTATTTGATCTTCGTACAACATTTCCTTTTTTTTTTTTTTTTGCGGTACGCGGACCTCTCACTATTGTGGCCTCTCCCGTTGCAGAGCACAGGCTCTGGACGCACAGGCTCAGCGGCCATGGCTCACGGGCCCAGCCTCTCTGCGGCTTGTGGGATCTTCCCAGACCAGGGCACGAACCCGTGTCTCCTGCATTGGCAGGTGGACTCTCAACCACTGTGCCACCAGGGAAGCCCAACATTTCCTTTTAAGTTCTCTGATATGAAGAAAATGTCACAGCCAAGACATCTGAAAGTAGATCAGTTCAAAGTCTCACAATGGATTGGCCCAGCTCACTGCCCACTTGTGAAGAATTATTAGATGATGACAAGTGGCCACTGGTTATTTGGCTCAGGTTTTGCCAAGGATGAGCCTTGGACAATATGCTGGGCTTACAAAAAGGGTCTCTTGTCTTTCTCTGACCCATTTGGAATAGTAGATTTCAAATATTCCCAAGGTGTCACTGGCAGTTTCATTTTACACAATGTTTCTGGCCGCCTTTTAAAAGCTGTGCTAAGTTTTCCTTTGTTTTGTTTTAGTGACACCATTGTAGTTAATGGAATATTGTTAGGAATTAAAAGCAGGGCTTGACTTCAAGGCCAGAAGTTGAAATTCTGATAGCAAAAGTCCACCAGCATACCAGATCTCTTGAAAATTGTGATACATTTTTGTGAAAAATCCAGATTCCCAAAAGGTCCCAAAATATCTAAACTTCAAAAGAGAGAATGTACTCTGAAGATATTATATTCTATGTAAAAAAGGTAAGCTGTAGTATAAAGAAAAGTATAAAAAATTTTTTCAAGTTTTCAGCTGTTACTATAAGATTGACTAGCTATGGTTATATGGTTATATGGTTATAGAAAATTCACTACCCCAAGGGTCCAAAAACCTAATTTTGAGGCTGATGTTCATAAATTATTACTTATGTGAAACTTTACAAAATATATATTTTTATGCATTAGTTTATTCATTTGAACAATGAAATAATTTTATCTGTCCTATCTTCTTCACAGGGTTGTTTTGAGAATCCAGATACAATAATGCAAATTAAGATCTTTTGTAAATTTTAAAAGACACTACACAAATGAATAGTCTTACTTCGCTTCTATTACTGCCTTAGCATCTTCTGCAAATTTATGCTGAGACATAAAAAATTTCAGCTTGTGGGCCTAGAACTCAATTCAGCAATTTCTTGAAATGGCAGTTTATCTCAAATAATTTGCGTCAATCTCAGAAATAGAAAATTATATACCTAAAAGCAAAGTCCTAAGGTTAGTTAAATGATGACATTAGAGTCTGTCATGCAACACAAACTCTAGAAATCTAATAATTGTACCAGATTTGAGAAGTGAACCAGGCCGGTGGTTTAAACATTTTAGCTGCAAAAGTTTATAGAAGTGAAATTTACTCAGAGGCCCATTTTTTGAAAGAAATAGCATCAGAGTAGCTCTCCTGAAGCAATAGAGTCAGAGGAGCCTTTCTTGGTTTTTTCAGCATCTGTGAAAGGACTCAGGAAACCAATGCTCTTCAAAATGCTTTATTTAGCCAAGGATCCTTGTTCAAGCTATGCCTTGCAGAGAAGAATAATATCAACACTATGTAAAGGAGTCCTTGCCCTGTGGCAGCACTGGGGGTTCTGGGTCCATTTCACCTGTACCACTCAGTTTTTAGTAGCCCTGAGGGGAGGGGTTCTGTGGAGCAATTTGGAAACTATTGAACCAGTTCACCAGTTTGCTCTTTCATTGAATCCAAGAATCGCTTCCATAGCCTCTTTGGCTATCCATTATCTATTGTCTACTGTTTCTTCTCACGCCTTAAAGAGGCAGTGTTCTCTGATGTTTAAAGTTCTGGTTGTCTGAAAATGACTCTTTGGGTGGAGGTGAAAACTCAGTCCCTGCAGCTTCTAGTTTTTTCATTCAGAGCAGCACAGATCCAGGCTTCCCTCTCTTGTCCATGGTGGCTTCCCCCAATGTGTGGACAGCTATCATGGCCCCTCTATATCTCCTCTCCACTGCAAACGTTTCTAGTCACCTTGATTTTTTCCAGCCTCCTCATTATACTAGCTACCTTCCAAGAGATTAACTGTTATTTGTCAGTATCCTTCCTAAAATAGGGGACTCGGACTTGAACCTAACACTCCAGTTTTGGTCTCCTCAGCACATGTGCTACCCACAAATTGAATCTTCTACATCATCTACTGAGGCAAATTACTATAGTTTAGAGTAGTTTCTATCCTGAAAGTGGTTCAGTAAACAATACACTAGGTTATGACTTGTAACTAAGCATGGGAAGACTACTATTACTGTTACAGCATGTTACCAGGGGATGATGCTATAAAATTTCTTACCTACTCTCTTTGCTTTTTTTCCTCCTGCGTTTTCTTTACTCTTTTCATTCTTTCTATTTTAATTCCTCCTGAACTGCCTATTTCCTCCCCTAATGATGATCAAGGTGGCCCATTAACCTTAGTAAATGTTGGCAGCCTTCACCCTTGGAAATCGTATCGGGGCTAGAATTTATCAAAATTTTCACTGACCAATGGGGCTTGCCTGGACCCAAACACTTGGTCATCAAGCCAGCACTGTGGAAAAGTCTTGAACCTGTTTAAACACATTTCATCTTCACAGTTATGAGCTCCATCAAAAATAAATAAATCAGTATATTTTAGAATTTTCAAAGTAGGGATTTTTGCCTTTCACAATAAAACCATTCAATGTCCTTTTAGCACCCCAGATGGGGCTATTTTGAACTAATCCAACACTGGAATTACATTAAACAGTTTAGAAGATCATGAGTATAGTAGCAGCTGAACAGTGTATTACTCCTTTTTTTCCAAAGGTCCACATGTGTGAAAATATTTACTTTCATTTCGAGCATTCTTTCTTGAGTCTCTGCGGAATTTGTGCATTTTGAGACACAAAAGAAAGAAAAGAGAAGTAAACAGTTTCTACAGCATGTCAAAAGCCAGCTCTTCTGGGACCATATTTCCCCCTAGGGTGACAACTGAAGTCTTTTACTGAGAACCTTTAGTGAGTGAAACAGCAATTAAACCATCTCACTTTTGCAATTGTCTCTTATTTCCCGGATCACACCATGTGGTAATTCTAAAACCTCTGAATGGAAATTGCTGCCATCATTTGAGGTCATTCTGTAATCCCTCTAAGTCTTCCGTAGCCCCTTCAGCTGCCCATCTTTTCACAATTCTACATCAACAATCCCAAGAGTGGCAGAGCTAGATGACATGTCCCCAAATAATGAAATCCAAGAAGGGAATGGCCATCTGAAACTCGGCTAATTCCAGAGTCATCTTCTTGTTGATCCAGACATCCGTCCCTCCAACCCCCCGCCTTCCTGCCAGTCCAGGAACCATCCCATTGAAGAGGAAGTTACTTTGTGACAAAGGGATGCAATGTTTCATCTATAATGAGTAACACAATGTGAACATTTAAAATGCACATGTAGTTTTCAGTACGTGGAGACCAAAACTTTTCACGATGCAACACAGTAAAACAGAAGAAAAAAAAATTTAGTGAAAAACAAATTTGGCAGGGGTAAAAATATTGAAAAGTTTTCTGAAGTTATGGTGAAAAGTTTTTCACTTGGTTGGTTATCAACATCTGCTGCCTGCATTGCGTAACCTAACCAAAGCCAAACTGGCATAAAACATTACTATTTCCTGTATGTGTGTCCAGCATAGATGACCCTGTATTCTGCTTTCTAGTTTTGCTTTTCATAAAATCAATTCTTTCAACCCATCCTCAGGCTTCCTCCACTGGGAGGCAACACAGGTGGCTCCCCCTTCTGGGTGAACTGGTACCCAGGGGAAAAAAAGAAACCAAAAATGTCTTGGTAGAATGGATTCTGAAGCAGTAGGGACCCAGGGACACTTCCAAAGATAGAGAACTCGAACTTCTGAAGTGGAAAAGAAGTCTGGAGAGGAGGGTACCACCTTGGCTCTCTACTCATCACCATGCCTTACTTAACCCTTACCTTTCCCGAACAGTCCTAGAGCAGGGCAGCCAACCACCGGGATCCTAGGAGGTAGCTGAGAACCACATGGCTTTCAGGGCTGGGAATTACCTTTTGGATTCAATAAATAGATAAAACATAGACAATGGTTAAGCGATGATTATATTGAAGATTCTGGTTTCAGTTTTCACATGCATTAGCTTTTCTAACGCTCATCACAACTCCACGATGTGCATGATGTGATTATTGAAAGACAGCATAGTGTAGTTAGTGGATAAGTCCACAAGTTCTAGAACAGGACCACCAGGAATGAGATGTGTGAACTGGGGGTATTACTTCACCCCCCAATGACACAGATTCCTCCTCTGTGAAAGTCTCAGTGCTCACTCTTTATCCCCAATTTATAGACAAGGCAACAGAGATTGAAGATGTTATTCACAGTCACATGATGAGTAAGTGCTGAAGTTTGAGCCCTGGCCACCAAAATCTGCACACTTGACCTTACTTTACCCTGCCTCTGGCAGCTACATTTATAAAACATTGATTTCCTCTTTTAAATGTTCTTCTTCTGAAATGGTATCTATTGTTGTGCTTCTACCACTAGGATATAATCAGATGGCTCATGCAGAAAGCGGTAGTTGTCTATAGATTTAGGTTAATGGTCCCTTAGGTAGGTAAAGCTCCTGAGGAAGCTAAGACCAGAGGCCCAGACCAGATAGAAGTTCAACTGCAACGTGGTGGCAGCCCATGTGGGGCTTCCAACAATGGTAGAGTGGCAATGATGGAGAGGATGGGATGGATTTACAAAATGATTCAGAAGAAGAACCAATAGAATTTGGTGATTGGGCGGGTCAGGAGTATGGAAGAGAGTGTGAACATAAAGAAAAAGTCTCTAAATTTTGGTTTCTCCAACTGGAAAATGATTTTTAATAACTTTCAGAGTTCTCATAAAAAGTAGAGAGTATGTATGAGAGGCCTAGCACACTGCCTGGCATGGCAGGGACACAGTGAACTGTAGCTATAGGTAAATATAAAGAAAGAAACCAAACAGTGAATAAGAATTATTAGAAAGAAGAACACTTCTGGGTGAGCGCACATGTGTATATCAATGAAAAATAGCACAAAGTATTCGGTGTTAAAACTCTAGAAGATTTATCTTAACTATGCTGATGTCAGCTCTTGACTATATGGAAGGAGTTTCTTTCCAGAAAAGCACCAGACTTGACAAAGTCACAAATGCCAAGACTGAGGTTATTATTTTTATTCCAACTTTCTATTCGGAAAGTTCGAATAAAAATAACTATGGCAATGGATATACAGGATGTCCATAAAATTTGGAAGGATAAATGAATATGCATAATGTTGTCAGACATGTATTTAATTTGTGGAACAAAAATCACGTTTCCAGACTTTATGGACACCTTGTGTGTGTGTGTGTGTGTGTGTGTGTGTGTGTGTGTACAAATATATAGTCACACACACACACATTTTTAAAAGATATTAAACAAAACTTTTAGAAGGAATTGACTCTTAAAACAAACCAAATATGTTGATGTTGAAATGTTGACCCAATAGACAGTCCTCAACTCTTCTATTTTTAGAAAATCTGACTGCATTGACACCAAAGTTGGCTGGGAAAGATTCTCCCCCATAATCTTTCTTCATTTAGCTGGTACATCATTTTAACTTTTTGACTAGCCCCAACTACTTGAAACTGAATATGTTTTAGACTTTTATTTTCCCTTGCTTCATTGTCGCTTGTCTTGGAAACATGGTTGCATATAAAGTAAGTTCTGTCTCTCTGACCTTTTCAAAAATTATCTTCATCCTTCAGGGCCCACTTTGCTAAGAGGGTGGAGCGTGCTCTGCTTTCTTCTCCCTGTTCTAAGCCCTCCATCTGCCCACATGGACACTGTAGGGGGATGGTACTGAGTGCTCCTTTTGGTTAAGAAGACTGGACTGCATCATGCACAGAGTGCTCAAATATAAAACTGCTAGACCGCAGACTGCCACGGAAAACCACTGTTGGTGGAGGATTGCCATATTACAACTTCAAGAGAAACACCCCAGCCCCTGGCTGTCCACCATCTTTATGCCACATGGCAGGAACCTGTAGGACGAAATCCTAGCAGATCTCAGCAGAGATCAGCAGATCTACCTGCTGCTGTGTAAGTAGGGCTTCTTGAATTTATCATCCTGGGTTTCTAAACCTTGATCTCATAATGTTTCTGCTTCATACCCCCCTTTCAAAATGAGTCATCGAGAGTATAAAGTATAACCAGCTGTTTGGAATGTAAGAACATGGGTTATTATATTATAATGAACTCCAAGATGCAGAGAGGCAAATGGTAGGTATGTAGTTTCAATTCAGATCTTTGTCCTTTCAGACCTTTCTTTCCTTCTCCCTGTCTCCAGTTTCTCTTCCTAATATGAACTCAATTATTTCCCAGGCCCAAACTCAATTATTTTCTTGCTTAGCCCCTATTTACCTCTAAGGAAGCCTGTCTGTTTTTCTGAGCCTGTGGACTTCATTTCCCTTCCAAATCTACTCTTAGAAGCTTCTGGAGGTCTTTGGCGTCAAGGCCCTACGGTTTTCCTGGACCAGATGTTTCCCTTGCTGCTTCTGTAAGAAGAGTGACTTGTTCTCCTGAGACAATTTCAGTTTATGTCTATTGTCTCGATGTGGTTATTAACGGTGGCCCCTTTCAGTCTCAAAAATATTGGTTTGGATGATAGATTATATGACCATTTTATTCATAAGGCTTCTTATCAGCTTTCAAACCTCAGTGGGGAGGGAGCCGTGGGAGATACTTATTGAGATCCTGCTTCAGGGCAGAACAGAACAAGGTTTCAAATGCAATCACCTCATATAAAATTCTTATGAGTCTGTGCTTCAGGTTAATATCCTCTCTATTTTTCTAATGAGGAAGCAAAAGCTCAGAGAGGTGAACTATCTCACCTAAGGACACTCAGACAGCTCCTAGTAGGACTGGTTACCTGGAACTAACCCTTTTTAATTCACAGACTGTTCCTTCCACAGGTCTCCTGCCCCACTGTCATCCTAGTTGTCAGGGACCCACAGCCAGACTTGTCCTTTCGCTACTGCAACCTATTGTTTTCTTTTGTTACTCCCACTTCTGCCATTCCTCCAACCCTTGAAGACAACATTGGAAATATTCGTTTTCTTCCCTTCATTTCTGTAACCTGTGGTGTGTAAAACATAGTGATGCAAATAGAGTTCCATCTGCGAAAGAAGATCTAAAGTTGCTCAGGGAACCCTTAGCTGGAAACAAGGTTGCCATCCACCCCCCAGCAGCCTGCTCTCAGAACTAAGGAAGGTCTACAAAGAGAATCCTGAAACACAGACCCTTGGCAATGTCAACAGAGGTGGGCAAAGGCCCATAACAGGTGAAACACCATGAAGAGTGGGAATGTAATTTAAGTCATTTTGCCCTAACTTCCTCATCTGGAAACCAAGAGTAAAGACTGTATTCGCTGAAAGAGCTGTAACATACAATGCATCCAATGCAGTGTCTGGTGCAAAGGAGGGACTTATGAACGGCTGATGGCTTCTCCACCCTCCCTCTACATGCTTGTTACTGCATTTCCATCTGTCTTGAGAGATTTTGGTAAAAAGAAAGAAAGAAATCTGAGTTGTGGAATTTGCAAACAAAATTAGGAAAATATAGTTTTCCAGTTAAAGAAAATAGCTCTTGGCCTCATGCCGAAAATCTGTGCCCCAAGATCTTTATTCAACCCCTTCAAACCCTGGAAAGATGATGTCTGCTCAAGGAGACAGCATCCCTGTGGGATACGGTAGGGGGTTCCCTGGGTCCTACATCCCATCAGGCGAGGCCTACAGTGTCCAACGCAGGGAGAAGGGTCTATTATATTTTCTGTCACAACAGCAGTGACCATGCTCTATGTCTGACCACACTGACACTGTCGTTGCCCCACAGAAAACACACTTTCCACCGAGCCTGTGGAGGTAAAGGAAAGGAACCTAGAGGGTGCCAGTTGCCTAGTTCAGGGCTTATGAGAAGCTCTTTCCTTTTCTCAAGGTTGCACAGAGACTCCGGAGAAAGTGTATGTACATTGGGCTGAATTTCTCCATCTGTGGGCTGGGCAGTGGAGGTGGCAGAGCAGAACAGAGCCTGGGTAGAAGTCTGCAGCAGGAGGGAGGCAGCCCCCGTCAGACAAAATGAGGAATGGATCTTCAGTGCTTTTTGCAGTCCCATCAGCTGCCCCCATGGTCACGTGGCCCCTGCAGTGTCTTAAAGGCTTACGGAAGTTGCAAACCACAGTTAGACTTAAGAGATGGAGAAAACTTCATCTGCTAGAATTCCTCTAAGGAGGTTTTATCTTGTTAAGGGAAAATTTTTGATGAGAGTTTGTGATCAAAGGCAGGATGGGGGAGCCTGAGTGTGTGTCAGAAATAATAACACTGGGGCTTCCCTGGCGGCGCAGAGGTTAAGAACCCGCCTGCCAGTGCAGGGGACACTGGATCGAGCCCTGGTCCAGGAAGATCCCACATGCCACGGAGCAACTAAGCCCGTGCACCACAACTACTGAGCCTGCACTCTACAGCCCAGGAGACACAACTACTGAGCCCACGTGCCACGACTACTGAAGCCCATGCACCTAGAGTCTGTGCTCTGCAGCAAGAGAAGCCACCACAGTGAGAAGAGTGCACACCGCAAGGAAGGCCCAACGCAGCCAAAAATAAATTAATTAATTTAAAAAATTAAGAGAAAGAATAAAACTTTTGTGAGGGTTAAATGAGATAGTAAGTGTAAAGTGATTAGAACAGTGCTGGGCGCCACAGTGAGGGCTATGTAAGCGTTTGCTATTTAATGTTGCTGTTGTTTACATTATTGTTATTTTTATCACCCTTAGCCACTCTCTGGTGTGCATAGTTTTGTAAGTTTCCTTTTCCAACTTTTCTACTGCTAATATGGAAATGACTTCCCCTTCTGTTTCCTCCCCCCACCAGCTTTATTGAGATATAATTTGACATACAACATTGTGTAAGTTTAAGGTGTACAACGTGGTGATTGTTTTTTAATAAATTTATTTATTTTTGGCTGTGTTGGGTCTCTGTTGCTCCGTGTGGGCTTTCTCTAGTTGCAGCAAGTGGGGGCTACTCTTCGTTGTGGTGCGCGGGCTTCTCATTGCGGTGGCGCCTCTTGTTGCAGAGCATGGGCTCTAGGTGCGTGGGCTTCAGTAGTTGCGGCATGTGGGCCCAGTAGTTATGGCTTGCGGGCTCTAGAGCACAGGCTCAGTAGTTGTGGTGCACGGGCTTAGTTGCTCCGCGGCATGTGGGATCTTCCCGGACCAGGGCTCGAACCTGTGTCCCCTGCATTGGTAGGCGGATTCTTAACTACTGCGCCACCAGGGAAGCCCCAATGTGATGACTTGATACACATATATATTGTAAAATGATTACAATTAAGTATTCCTCACATAGTTACCTTGTGTGTGTGTGAGAACATTTAAGATCTACTCTCTTAGAAATGTTCAAGTATAAGATACAGTAGTGTTAACTGTAGTCACCCTGCTGCACACTACGTCCACCAAACTCATTCATCTTATACCAGAAGTCTGTACTAACTGACATCTACGCATTTCCCTCCACCCCGACGCCCCCTCCCCTGCCCTGGCAACCGCCATCCCAGTCTCTGTTCCCATGACTTCGACTTTTTTAGTTTCCACATATATGTGAGATCATACAGTATTTGTCTTTCTCTGTATGACTTAGTTCACTCCTTTCCTGTTTCATTTTAAAGTTAATTTAAATTACCTGAAGTTCATGAAAAATATTCTTATAAAATTTTTAAATATCATAGATAAGGCAGAAGCCCTGAAAACCCCAGGTCTCAACCTTCTCCACAGAAGCAACCATGATTTTCAATTTTTGTATATATTTCCAGAAAATATACTCATGGAATACTCATAGGAATATATTTATACTCTTATAAATAAATTAATTAATTAATAATATAATATATGATACCTATCGATAGATATAGATATAGATATAGGTAGATAGATAGATGCCTATTTCCAGGCTCTGTTCCTAATCTCTCTCTCTCTGTGTCTCTTTCTGACTCTCTGTCTCTGTTTCTCTATCTCTCTCTATTTACACACTCACAGGAAATGTGTAGTATTGTTATTTGTATATATGTATTTTTAGTCAACAGTAAATATTGAGCTCTCATTCTGTAACCTGCTTTTTCAACAACAATATATTGGGGGTATGCTTCCATATTAATTAAGAATAGATTCACTTCATGCCTTTAATCCACTGTTGAGCAGGCCACAGAAAGGAGGTCATGTAATTTAACTGGATTCTCCTCTGCTAAAGGAAGTTTAGGTTGTTTGAACTCCCCCATCCACACAGAACACCTTGACCTAAATTGAAATATAAATGATCATCAGGGAGAAAATCCTTTCAATGTATATAACAAGGTGCAACATATATTAAGTTTCTGGATTATGATCAAGAATTATATAAAGAACTCTTCCAGGTCGACAAGCAAAAGGCAAAAAGGACAGGAGAATAAATGAAAAAAAGGGGGGGGCAGAGGTTATAGACAGGAAATTCAGAGGAGAGAAAAAATGGTCAATAAACATATAGAAAAATATTTTTCCTTCCCAGCAAACAGGTAAATACAAAGTCAAACCGTTAAGAGAATATCTTTCCTATGCTACCTTGTCAGAAAAGAAAACACCTGATGGTTTCCAGTCTGGTTAGGAGGAATCGGGTTTTCTCGAACCCTGCTGGTGGGAGCACAGCTGGACAACCAGCTGCATTTTAAACAGGACACCCAGGGGCCTAGGAAGCCCATTGGCCACAGAGTCAGGGCTCCCTTCCAAGTCCACGTCCACTGCCAGGCTGGGGCTTTTGAACTGGGGGGCTGTGGTGAGGAGCAGTGAGCCTGGATCAGCCTGGAAGCAGGTACCAAACACCCCAATACCAATGGGGACACCTGTTCTCCTCCCAACCTTAGGCCCTGCTGGTCATAGCTAATCACCCCTCATTCCTTCCCCCCCAGGATAGAATTGATCTGCAGATTCCTTCAGGGTCCCATTATCATTTAGCTTCTGTGGACCTCTCTATGACTCCACAGTTCAAGAGAGTAAGGCAGACGCTCTAACTGTAACTGCCTGAGTTCCAGTCCCAGTGAGGGGCACGTTGTCTGACTTGCCTCCATTTTCTACCTGATAGTCTTGGAGTACCTGCCTCCCAGGTGGTGGTGATAACAGGATGGCATGGACCCTAAGGACCGTGGAAGAGGGACGGGTGGGAGTAAGAACGTGATAAATTATAAAGGACCATTAATGGTCTGAAGTCTACCTATGGACAAGGTTTAAATTATTTCCCAAGAAACTCCTAATCCCCCGTGCCCCATTCCCCTCCCCTGCAAATACAGCAAGATGCAGTGTGAACTGGGGGCGGGGATGAGCACGATGGCGGGAACGCCAGGTGTGTTTCCACCCAGCCCAGGCCCAGGGTCCTCACTGCTTTCTCCTACGAAGTTACAGCTTTCTTTGAAACATGACTAATTTTGTGCCTGTGTTGGACCAAGACACACAAAATAGGACTCATGAGTCATACACTAGGCAGTTTAGAAATGTAAGGTATTTGTTGAATGCACTGCACAATGAGTGGTTACTTGGGAGAGGGTACAAAACTCTTATTAAAATAAGGAAAAATCTACATGTCTTGGTATAAGATATGTAGACACACAGTAGCAGGCAGTGGGAAAGTTATAATAAATGAGAAGTAGCAACATTCTGCTTCAAAGTTTAGTGACTGACATTAAAGGCGAGAAAACAAATAACTGCTGAGCATTTGCTGTATGCCTGGCACGGACTAGACAAGTTTATATATGTAGCATCAACCCTCACAATTCTGAGGTCACGTTACCAAGCCCATTTTTCCCGTTCACCTTTGTTTTTGTTTTTACGAGGGAACAGGTTTACCGAAGATTCAGACTGTTAATTTAAAAAGAGGCCATTAGACTGAGGTGGTTGTAACACCTTATCTGCCTACATAAGCAAATAAAGTCTAAGCCTGAACTGTCTCAAGGTTAAGAAATCAAAACCTAAGGGCCATCCATCACCAATAGCCAACTGGGCTTTCCTAAGTAAGTCAACCACTTAGGCTAAATCCAATCAAATCATTTATTTGCTTTACTTCTCTGTAACGTCGTTCCTCCAACTCCTGCTGGTGGAGTGTTGCTAATTACTTCTGGTTTGGCACTGCCAATTCAAATCAATTTGCTCAAAAAAAAACTTAAAAATTTTAATATGTCTCCATTTATCACATAACAGTTCTGGTGTCAAAAGAGGGATCTGAAGGAGACCCTGACAGCCCTGGGGGAGCAAGTAATGAGCAGTAAGTAACCTAGTAAGTTTTGTACTATCTTGTCTATCTCATGGCTAAAGTTTAAAAATGAAAGCTGTAATATCTCTGTTTACAGCTGTCTGTATGTTTATGTATATCTATATATGTGTGTTATAGACGTGCGACTTTGTACCGCCAAATAGCATTGCCAAACTTAATTTGTAAAAGAGCTCTATTTAATTGGTTTAAAGAAAAATAAATGCTTGTAAAGTTAAGTATTCTCAGAAATATAGAAACTAACCCAAATATTTTTCAAGTTCACATGATCTAGGATAATATTCAGTAAATAAAAGCTAGTTTAAGTTTTGTTGGTTTAGTTAAAATAAGCACTTCAGAGTTATCAATATTAAATATAATGCAGACATACAAACTTTATTCTACTGGGTTTACTAAAAGTCACATAAGCTCATGTTATCTCTATTTCAAAATTTTTCAGCAAAAAAGTAACTTAAGATGATGGTTAGCTATTTAATGTATAGTGAAATTTTCAAGAATTAGCTAAACATAATTGTTAAGAACAAATAAATTAAATAGATGTAAGTAAGATAAAATTTTATAAATTTTTCAACAATAATTATGTTTTATGGTATGTCACCTTAAAAATAGTTACTGAAATCTTTCTGGTAACTTGAAAACTTAAAGTTCTACTAAATTAAGTTACATGATAGATATTCGTGTTAAATTACATGGGAAGCATTATCAAATAAGAAGTGACGATAAACCTTCTTAGGTTAAATATATATGGATATATGTTACTAATACAGGTATTCCAGAAATAGAAGTTAATAGAAATTTTCCAGTTTCTTTATTGTCCAATTATTATCTTAAACTGTTGTATGCCACAGAAAGAACTAAATTTTCTTATCAAATAAATTCTCATCAGGTCTTTAACCACAGGCCATTTTAAAAATTTGTTTATTTATTTATTTATTTTATTTTGGCTGTGTTGGCTCTTCGTTGCTGTGTGCAGGCTTTCTCTAGTTGTGGCAAGTGGGGGTACTCTTTGGGGGCTACTCTTTGTTCTGGTGCACGGGCTTCTCACTGCAGTGGCTTCTCTTGTTGTGGAGCACGGGCTGTAGGCGCACAGGCTCAGTAGTTGTGGCTCGCAGGCTCTAGAGCGCAGGCTCAGTAGTTGTGACACATGGGCTTAGTTGCTCCGCGGCATGTGGGATCTTCCCGGATCGGGGCTCGAAACCGTGTCCCCTGCATTAGCGGGCAGATTCTTAACCACTGCGCCAGAAGGGAAGTCCCAACAGGTCATTTTTAAAAGTTGTTTTGTTATTCACAGACAGTTATTGTTTTACTCTGATGCTTGCAAAAGTGCTTTGTCTTCAGAGAGATTCATGGAAAAGACTCTGACAAGTACTCTAGAATACAGGTTGCTGATAACTTTAAGATCAGACCACTGAATTGGGTAAGAATTTCCAAAACTGATGGAAAAACTGGATTCAAGCAAAATAAGAATTAATAACATGAGATTGAATAAACTGATGTGGATGATTATAATTTTTAATGACTTTTTGTTTGACACATTGCTGATTCTTTAATGTTTTGGTTTTCCAGGTTTAAGAAAATCTCTTCTCTGAAACTGTCTATGACTTAACAGCAATTTGGTAAATTATGCATTTGTAAACAGAATTGAAACATTTACTTTTTCTCCCTATCTGATCCCTCCAGAACTTGAAAAAATATTGAGTGTTCTTATTTTCATGGCAATATAGTTATTGGCGTAAGTTCAATATTGTGTCCTGTTCTTCTTATAACAGGACACAATTGGAAACATTGGTTATATTACCAAGGCTTTGACTAGAATGTCATCTTTGAGAGTGATGTGCATAAAATCAAATCTGATCAGACAGTTTTAAAGGAACTAAGGTTGACTTTATATAACCAATAAAGCCCCTTGGAAAAATCATCTGGTATCTTGTTGACAAGGTTCTGAGCCCTGCCAGGTGAGCAATAAGGTCACTTCCTGGCAGCCCCAGGAGCAAGAGCAAATTAGGGGCCCAACAAAAGGGAGGAATTCACCCAAATCTATAGAGATTCCCAGCAAAGTCTGATGATAAGTCTTTAGCTTGGCTCCGTAGCCTAGAGAGGCCTTTAAAAGCCCATAAGGGGTTCCTTATGAAAAGGTCCAGCAAAACTAACTTAAAAAGAGCCTGTGGGGTCAATCGCTATTCTTGCTGCACTTATGTAAATCATCAGGCCTAGTTTAATAAAACTAGACTTATATTGCAAACAAATTAATCTTACTTTGATTAACCTTTATAGAAATGGGAGAAACTATAGAGAGAAAAATCATATTTTGATGGAAAAATATAGCAACCCTCGTGAGTATTAAATTCTAGTCCTCTTCACCGTCTTTGAGATTTTTGTTATCTACTGGTAAACTGGACTAGATCCTGAATTCTTCTTGTTTTCTCAAATATCTGACTACGACTCTTCAAACTAATATCTCTGAATTTCTCCCACTCTTTGGACTTAGAATCACAAAAGAACAAAGACTGCACTTGAACCTCGTTGGAAGGGACCATACCGGGCCACTACCCAGATGGCAGCCAAACTTCAGGGCCTGGAACCTTGATCCACATATCCCAGTTAAAAAGGGCTCCTCCATACTCTTGGAAGTGCACACCAGGTGGAGATCTAAAATTAAAATGGACCAGGGAGGTTTCTCCCCAGAAGCAGATGACACCTTGAGGTGGACAGCTCTCCCAAGATCACAGACCAAGATCTTCATCTCCAATATGAAACCTTTATTTCTTTTGCCTTTTCACTACTTGCCTTTTCTCTCTATTAATGCCTGAGAAGATAATGCTCCTTAACTCTGGCAACTATCACTGAATAAACTGCTAAGGTCATAGCTGCACAACCAAAGTCCCTAGGCTTTCCTGTTAAGGGGGGTTTAGATAATAGAACTGCTTTAGATCACTTATTCGCTCAAGAAGGAAAAGCCTGTGCCACAGCAAATACCTCCTGCTGTACCTGGATCAATACCTCTTGTATTGTAGCAAATACAAGGCATTAGCAAATGATTCACATGGCTAAAACAGGTTGATGTTCCTTTTGATAAATTCGTTGGTGTATTTGAAACCCACTGGTTTGGCTCCTGGGGGCCCTGACTACGGAACATACTTCAATCTCTTGATATCATTCTCTCGATAGTCAGCATTGTAGTCTCCCTGGTGTGCTGTATTCTCTCAAGGATACATGTTCGTAGCCATCAGCCGTACATCAGATGGTCTCACTTCACTTGGAGAAACAAACAAGACAAACAGTGAGAAGAACAGCAAAAACAATTCTTCCACAAACCTGACATCCTAACATATGATTTTTATGATGACACAAGACTGCTTAACCCCAATGGTGACTGAGAGTGACACAACTTTTTGACCGGTCCCTCGTGTATGAGAGGATGACCAAATGAAGGGAATTGTTAAATAAATGAAACAAGGAGGCCATGAGACTCTGGTGGCTCTAATGCCTCAGCAGCCTACCTTCCTAAGCAAACCCAAATCTAAGTGTGAATGCCTCAAGATTAAGAAATCAAAACCTTAGGGACAACCAGTCACAAACATCCAACTACCCTTTCCGAAAGAATGCAACTGCTTAAGCTACAGCCAGTCACATAGTTTCCTTGTTTTGCTTCTACCTTTTCTCTACAGAAATCTTCCCCAGCTCCTGCTGATGGAGAATATAACCCCTTCCAATTTGGTGCCATCCGATTTGAATCAATTTTTGCTCAAATAAACTTTTAAAATGTTTAATATGTCTCCATTTGTCTTTTTTTGATATAATAGATTTTTAAAAAATTTATTGGAGTATAGCTGATTTACAATATTGTGTTTACAATATTTACAAGACTCATCTCTGACTGATCCCAAGCCCCCTGCACATCTTACTGCACCTGGTTTGTAAAAGCCTCATTTTGAAATCTCTTTTTGTGAACTCTAGGTAGGTGAGGGAGGGTGGGATTGCCTGGGAAGCTAAATCTCTGACAACAGGAGGAAAGCACTTTTGTGCCCTGGTGATTAGTAGATAGTTGATCTGGGTTACTTGGAGGGCAGAAATGTTTGTGGTTATTGATGGAAGAGGAAAGTGGGCAAAGGGTTAACCGAGAGAGAAGCAATGGGGGAAAGGAGCTTGGGAATGGCTTACTAAGAAATCGACAGGAGAAGGAGAGGAAATGAAAATGTCCCAAGCAAGTTGGAAGCAGAACCTAAAGACAGCCAAGAAAATTAAGAGTGTGTGGGAGAGAAAGTGATCCAGTGCATCAGAGGAAAATGAGGAGAACAGGCAGCCATGGGTTTGACCTGAAGACAGCTCTAAATACCCACCTGGTAACCTTACCCTTAATGAGCATGGCCCAAAGTTTATGTTCATTAGTAAGAACAGAGCAGCTAGATGATTTTATATACACAATTGCATTGGCAGAGGGTGTTGTTTTCAGTAGATTTATTACATCATTTCCAAAACCAACAGTACAGTACAGTGCTGTGAAATGGAGTTTTCCAGAAGACACTGTTTTTCAGTAGACAGTATTCCCTGATATTCTAGTGTTGAGCCATGAGTCTTTGACTGGATTTACCTGGACAATAAAGTCTTTCCTTCAAAAGGAAAGATACTGACAACGTGAAAAGAGCATCTATTTCTTCACTGGAGCAGTTACATCTCCTCCCACTTTGATACTATAAAGAGGAAATCACTCATATCCACTGGCATTGTGACATTTTCTTAACCTCTACATTGGTTCTCTTTGCTCTTCCTGTTAAAACTCCACATGGTCGGGCACCTTCCAAAGACTACATTGCTGGGAATTATTTGGAGGACAAAAGTTCCCAGGACAAAGTTTCACGCTTTATGTAAACAAAACCCCATTTCTATTATTTTCCGTTTAGCCATGAGCAATTAAGCTGGAAACACAAATGCGAAGTATATTTGTGATGACTTTGCATGTCCTCGGACACGAACCTCACTCTCTTTCGGATCAGCACAACCTTTACTGGCACGGACAGATATCTTTGTTACACTCCTCCATTCTTGCATGACTAATTCATTTATTAACTTGATCAAATGCAAAGTTTGTCAGCATAAGGCTGGAGTCTCAATCCTAAATTAACTTTTTTTTTGTCTAAAGCAAAACTCTAAATGATACTTGCTGCTTTGAGGAACACTATTTGCTCTTTTCTATGTCAGATCCCCTTGGGGAGGTCATTGCAGCCCATATGTGAGAAAGGGCTGGAGAGGGGCAAAGATTTCTTTCCCATTTCTAGCCCAAAGGTGCCCTGTTGAGAAATGTGACCTTGTGCCACATGAGATTTGGAAAAAAGAATAAGGAGGATATCAACAGGATATGAGAAGAGAATGAACGAGGCAAAATAAAATGTAGGAAGACCCCAGAGGGATTAGTTTTTATTGTCAGTACTGGAAGGGTTCTATACATCTTCTTGTAATAACTTGGAAATCACTGGAATTAAACTGTCATCAGAAAAAAAAGAACATAGAATGATTCAGAGATTTTATGAGTATCTTAAAGAAAAAGATGTTGCCTTGTTGTCATCCTCACTAACTCTTTACATGACTCATGCTATTAACGTGACTAGAGAGAAAACAGATCCAATCCAGAGGGGGCGATGAGGGAAGAGACTAGCAAAGAAAGAATGAGTTACTAGAAAACATATCCAGTGCCCATGGGAGGAATGAATGGGGACATGGAATAGTAACCAAAGGACTTCAAAGACTTCAGACCCACTGGCAAAATGACCCTTCATGTGGGGATAGAAGCAGAGTATCGTAACCGATGGAGTTCAGAAATCGCTATGCCTTGGGCAAGCCCAACCCTGTGGTGAGATGGATTAGCTGATCCTTTCAAACATTCCATTCAAATTACTCTTCTTTGTTTAGTTCCATGTTCACCCCAAATCTCTCTCTGATTACACCCTTCCTTCCTGTGAAACTCAGCCCACAGAGTCACTGTGCACTGACCCTACAGACTTTGAACATGGAAATGTTTGTGGAGTCATCTGCATGACAGATCACTGTGTTGGCATTCTCTTCGTATTGCTATGTTATTACGGTGAGATAAATAATACATGTATGGAGTCTGACAGATTCTAAGAATACCTCTCTCCGTGACATTCTGATCTATATGTCGGTCTTGTCATCTTGTTTCAGGTGATTCTGCCCAGGAGAAGTGGATACCTCATCACAGTATTTACAGAATCAGTGTGTCTGCCAAGAAGGTCTGAGCTACACCTGGAAACATGGAAAAGCCCCTGAGATAATGAAGTTCTCCCTGCTAGATTTCTTTGGACGCCGGCTGATGACATCTCAAACGCTGAAAGCAGAGAGTTAAACTGTGCCTACAGAAGAGCTGAAGTACTTTCCTGTAACTCCATGAAGGAACCTGACTCCCATAAGTGTCTGGGACACCATATAAGCACAGTCCTTGGGCTCAGGAGAAAAGCATCTATTCTTCTCTAACATTATGACTAATTATATATGTTGGTGGCTTATACCTAAGAGAATTTGTCATGTGCCAAACACAGCACGAAAGCCTTCATGTACGTAATTTCATCTATTCCTCATAACAACTATGAGGGAAGGTTGTGGCATGGCCCCATTTGGCAGATGAGGACACCGGGACCCAGACATGTTGAGAGATTTCCCTCACTCCCACAATGGTGCAGCCAGGCTCTCTTTCTCCAGAGCCGATGTGCTGACTGACTCCCTTGTTCCAATGACTGGTTTCTTCATAAAAAATGTCTTTTGTTACAGAATGGTACCATTGAAGTCAGTGGCTTGTGGTCAACCTAACTGGCTAAACCCCTCCACACCAGAGGGGCACTCTTCTCTTGATCACTGGTTGTAGCTGCATTTTAGCTCCCGTTATGGCTCGCTGGGGCTGAGAGGATGTGCTTATAAAACAGAACACGGCTGCCATGATTGATGTACACTTTACATGCAGGGTAGAAGGCAAACAGGACTATCACTTTATATGAGGGGCCACATGTCTGCCATTTTTACCTCAGTTTTAGCCCATAATTTCATTGCCATTGGAAGTTTTTACCTCTACTTTGAACCTAAATGTTCCCCTGTGGAATTTCTGACTTTGCTGCTCGTTACTTTTCACAGAGGTTAAATGTATCTTTACTTAAAATTCTCCCCAACTCTATTCTACTGCCCTTAGAGACAGTCAATCTCATCTTCATATGCCTCCAAACTCTGCTACGTTCTTTTTTAGAGAGCCGTGTTGGCCTAGACCTTTGCGTTTATACTTTTTTATTTTTTTTTAATTTTTAAAAATGTTTTTAACATCTTTATTGGAGTATAATTGCTTTACATTGGTGTGTTAGTTTCTGCTTTATAACAAAGTGAATTAGCTACACATATACATATATCCCCATATCTCCTCCCTCTTGCGTCTCCCTCCCACCCTCCCTATCCCACCCCTCTAGGTGGTCACAAAGCACCGAGCTGATCTCCCTGTGCTATGCAGCTGCTTCCCACTAGCTATCTATTTTACGTTTGGTAGTGTATATATGCCACTCTCTCACTTCATCCCAGCTTACCCTTCCCCCTCCCCGTGTCCTCAAGTCCATTCTCTGCAACTGCGTCTTTATTCCTGTCCTGCCCCTGGGCTCTTCAGAACCTTTTTTTTTTTTTTTTTAGATTCCATATATATGTGTTAGCGTATGGTATTTGTTTTTCTCTTTCTGACTTACTTGACTCTGTATGACAGACTCTAGGTCCATCCACCTCACTACAAAAAACTCAATTTCGTTTCTTTTTATGGCTGAGGAATATTCCAGTGTATATATGTGCCCCATCTTCTTTATCCATTCATCTGTTGATGGACACTTAGGTTGCTTTCATGTCCTGGCTATCGTAAATAGAGCTGCAATGAACATTGTGGCACATGACTCTTCTTGAATTATGGTTTTCTGCGTTTATACTTTATTCTTCAAATACAAACCCAGGACCCAATGTGTTTCATGTACCTCCAAATGAACAATGGGCAGGTTTCCAGAAATTGTGTTGCTCTGGTAGACGTCCAGGGTGGACCCATCTCAGAAGGTGGATAACTAAGGCCAGAGAGCCTGCCCCTTCCCAGAGACAGAAATTTCATAGTAGGAGGGGCCTATAAAGGGGAGCCCATTTTATAGGTAAGGAAACAGAGCCACAGAAGCCATTAATTTGTGCCATCATTAGCTGGTTGATAGCTGAGTACATAGTAAATGCTCAATACATATTAAGCGACTGAATAAGTGAATGAATAGATGAATAATAAATCCATGGCTGACCACTGCCTGCCTCAACTGCATTCTGAAATATAAACCAGGAAACATCTCCTTCTGATCACAACTGTTCAACGGCTTCTCATTATTCTTGGTATAAAATGAAAATGCTTTACCACAGCCTACCTTCGGGATCCTTACCTGCCCTTTGTCATAGGCCGAGTACATTCCCATTTCAGAATCTTTGTGGGTGTCAGACCTTCTGCCCAGAATGATTTTCCCCCAGAGCTTCATGACATCCACTATTTGACTTGATCAGGGCTGTGCTCCAGGGCCCTCCTTCACATAGGCATTCTGTCTCCCCTGCTAGAACCATACCTCGTGATATGGCCTATCCATTGCCACGTCCCCATCTCCTGTATGTGTGCCCGGTGCATGGAACCCAGTGGGTATTCAATCCACATTGATTGAATAAATTAATGAAATCACATGGCCTCCATAATGCAATATTATATGACCTCCCGCAACAATGGATATATTAATTTATAAACACATACAAAGCATGAGTACAAAACAAAGTGAGTCCATCAGATGCCAAACACAGATACGGGGCCACTTTTAACTATCAGCTTTTTGGTGAGAGACCTCTTCAATTTGAAGCTATCCCAAGATTTAAAACTTGAAAATGCACATTTTTCTACAGTCTTGTATCTCATGGTATATAATAGCATAGAGTGATGACCTGTACATTTCCCACCTAGCTGTCTCTCTCTCTCTCTCTCTCTCTTTTTTTAATTGTGGTAAGAACACTTAAAATGAGATCTACCCTTTAAAGAAATTTTTAGATGTACAATACAGTAGTATTAACTATGGGTACCATGTTATACAGCAGATCTCTAGAACTTATTCATCTTGTATAACTGGAACTTTATACCAGTTGAAAGGCAACCCCCCATTTCCCCTCCTCCCAGTCCCGGGAAACCACCATTCTACTCTGTTTCTATGAATTTGACTACCTCATGTAAATGGAATCATGCAGTATTTGTCCTTCTGTGACTGGTTTATTTCATTTAGCATAATGTCCTCTGGGTTCATCCACATTGTCATACAGGTCAAGATTTCCTTTTCTTTTAAGGCTGATATATATATATATATATATATATATATATATATATATATATATATATATATATATATATATAATGTTCTTTATCCACTCATCCATCAATAGATTTAGATTGTTTCCATGTCTTGGCTCTTGTGAATAATTTTGCAATGAACACAGGGGTGCAGATATCTTGTTGAGAAAAGGATTTCATTTCTTTCAGTTATATACCCAGAAGCTGCATTCCTGGATCATATGGTAATTCTATTTTTAATTTTTTGAGGAACTTCCATACTGTTTTCCATAGTGGCTGCCCAATTTACATTCCCACCAACGGCACAAGGGTTCCAATTTCTCCATATCCTTGCCAACACTTGTTATCTCTTGTCATACTGATGAGACCCATTCTCACAGATGTGAGGTGATATCACATTGTGGTTTTGATTTGCATTTCCCTGGTGATTAGTGATGCTGAGCATCTTTTCGTGTACTCTTTGGTCATTATCCTTGGCTCTGCTGCCCCCAGTTTTCCATTGGCTATCGAGGAAAACCAATCCCATTTTCTGAAAGTCACAAGACTTCCCTCATCTAAATGGCCTTGATCCCTGTACATTGGAGATCATCTGTTAGAGGGAAGTCACTTGATTGGTGTTTCTTCAAACATCAACGGGTAGCCTGCTTCCCCTCCTTCCTTCCAGGAGGCCCATGTGTGAGAAATAACAAGGCTGGGAGGAATGTGGAATGAGGACCAGCTCACACGTGGTGTGTGGAGTTTGCTTTTGTGGTCCCAAGCCTCCTGTTTCATCACGATTCACTGAGCTTTCAATTCTGTGCCTGAGAACCAGCTAGCAGGACAATGCTCTTCAGAAAAGGAGGCAGGCAGAGAATAAAGCTGTGACATTCTCCTGGAGGCTCATCATTTTGTCCCTGCTTTAAGGCACTTCTGTCACCACTCCTCTCTGGAGGCTGGGCAGGGCACCTAGCCTCTTAGGAACCACACAGGGCTCTGGCTGCCTCTGGCCAGGCGGGTCCCCTGGCAGGGTGGGAGCTCCCTCTCACCCCTTGCCGAGCAGCTGTGGGTCTGAGTGTCTGCCCCGTCCTGCCCACTCCCAAGGGCCCCTGCAGCTGCAACTGGTTACTTCTTGGCCAGGAGCCGCGACCTACCATGGGCACAGCCAGTGTCCTCCCTGAAGCCATAGAGATGCTCTGATCCCAGATTTGTTTTTCTTCTTGTGGCTTTTCAGAAGAGAAGAACCTTAAGCTTACTTAGGCTTTCTGGATTTTTAAAAAAAGTCATTCTCTGATTCCCTAGGTTGGATCTCAAGAGACAGAGGATGAGAGTAGCTCTCCAATGTGAAGAAGCTTTAAGTTGCTTCTCAGCTCCATCCCGGAGGGAGAAGTGTGGGTCGGTGATGTGAATGTGGATCAGGAAGCAGGTACAGGACTGAGAGGTCAGCCTCATCTGGGTTCCTAGCCCGGCTCTGCTTTTTCTAGCCCACCACTTTCCTCTGGGATGTGGAATTGAAAGAAAGCCTGTCTCACAGTGGATTAAGTGAGGTCATACCTGTAAGGTGCCCAGTACAGTGATGGGCACACAGCCTGCATTCTGGGACTATTAATTACTAATATTATATGGCTTTTGTGATTTATTATAGGTTTTTATTTCTTTGGTTTCCAGAAACAAAACCCAGAAGATTCAGTACTTCAAAAACCAGCCTATCATTTACTCATCATTTCCAACACAAAAAGAAATCCTGGGTTATCCCTTTTTTAGAGAAAATAAATACGATGGAAAGAGATCAGCTTTCAATTCAAGATGCATCTCATCTATTCCTGTCCAAAAAATAGGTGGTTATCCAGAAAGTGAAGCATGACTGTTGGCTCACTAATTTCCTTCCTTACTGATATTTCCTCTAAAGTGGAATGGTTAATGGAAGGTTACAAAGAAAACACTTGAATATTTGAAATCTAACCTGCCCTATATTTTAGCTTAAATTCTCTTTTGAGAATTTAATTCTCTTATATTAATATTGCTATAGCACCTTTTAGAGGAACAGGCATTTATCTTAGAAATATTTTCCCTGTATTTACATTCAAAGTTTTAATATTGTTTTGTTTTAAGTTTATATCTTGTAAATATTTACAACTGGATTTTTAAAAAATCTAATTTGAAGTCTCTTTCTTTTAACTGAGAGAACCCACTTATCCTTACTATGCTTGCTTATTTATTATTTAGTTATTATTTTGATCATATTTTATGCTATATATATGTGTGTGTGGTTTTCCCCTTGCTTTATTTTTTCTATTTGTCTAAATTCTGATAGATTGATTTTTTTTTTTTTTTACTTCATTCCTTCTATTTCCCCACCCCCAGTTTGGAAGTTATGATTTTACCATTTACCACTTTCCTTCTAAATTCATTGTTCCTTGTCAATAGTAAACTTTTAAAGTCTAAAATATTTTTCATTTTTACTTTTTTATGAATGATGATTTGTTTGTGTGTTACATAATATGGGTTTTCAATTATATGTTCACTTAATACCTTGAAGCCCTTATTCTAGTGCCTTAGGTTACATGTTATTACTTTTGAGAATCATCAAATGATTGCCATTCTTTTGTAAGTAATCTGTCTTCTGTTTTTCTACTAGCTTTTAAGATTTTCTCTTTATCTCAAGATTATGTATTTTCACTACAATGACTCTAGTTTTGGGTTTGTTTTCTTTTTAAATCTTCCCAATTATCCATCAATGGAAAACATCAGGGCTTGTTTTCAGTTCTGGAAAATTCTGAGCCATCATTTATTTGAACACTGTCTCTCAACCATTCTTTCTATTCTTTCTTTCTGAATATGGTGTTAAGTTGGAATTGCTTGATCTATTCTCTGTCTCTTGCCTTTTTTCTAAGTTTGCTAATAGTTCATCATTCTATAATGCTTTCTGTGATATCTTCTTAGTTTTGTCTTCTGTCTTAAAGACTCTATCTTCACCTCTGTCCAGTGATCAGTTTAACTCAATGATACTTTTTTTTTTTTTTTTTTGGTATATGCATCTGTCTTGTTTTTATAACCTCTTGTTTTTTGTTTTGTTTTTTCCATGGATAGTAGTCCATCTTTCATTTCTTTGAGAACATTATATTCATTTTATGAATGAAAATTGTTCTATGATATGTACGTTTATGTGGGAATTTTTGTTTAATGGATCTGTTGAACTTTGTTGCTAGACTTTTTCACTTGCTTGGGAATTTTCCCCAGCTTGTAAGAAGGCTTTAATTCTGCTTTCACCCTAGCCCTTTAAGGTCTTTGGCTCTAAACTGGACGTTACACTCTGCTGCCACAAAGATGACCAAAATTCAGGCGTCTTATTATGCATGGTGGGTCTTAGCTTCAAGTGGTAAGTCTGCTTCTATTCCTGGCTATGGGAACTCCTCCAGCCCTCATTCATAAGAGGCAGCTTGGTCCCAGCTCTTGGCTTCATGCAGAGTGCCCATCACATAGAGCTGTTCAGGCCAGGTTCCCATAGAAGATCCAGCACCGAGAGCAATGCTCTGGTTTCCCTGCTTCCTTCTGTGGGTTTGATCTCTGGTCCTGGTCCATAGGATTTCTTTTAAAACATAGTCAATTATGTGTGTTTGTTTGTATTGGAAGCTTTAGGTTCCAATGATCATTCTATCTGCCATCTTGGGTCTTCTTTCCAACGTATCCCTCGTGCCTTCTCCTGGAAGGAGGAAAATATTTTAGATGAAAGATCATAATGAAAACTGTGTGATTGGAGCTGGGATTATGCTTGTCGGGGTGTTCGGGACAGAGAGAAGATGAGTTGGAGGAACACAAAAAGCATCATTACAACCCTTCTCTGCTCTAGCGCTTTTATTCTGGGTTTGTACAAATAGAACTCTCAGATGCAGCTTCTTGGTGGAGTCAGGGGATCATGTGTGCACCCATTCATTCCAGCTCACACTACTCTCTGCTCAACTGTTTAGCTCATGGCAAGAGATCATTCTCTGTAGCCGTGTCTTTAACAAAAGTCAAAAAGGAAACCAAAACTGATTCAAGATATGGTTCAAGAAAAAAAGGTGAGAGCACATTTCTGTGTGGAAGTGAAGAGGAAGTATATGTTCCCTGTGTGGAGCTGAGTTTGCTGGTGTCTAAAGCATCATGCCTTCCGCTTTGCTCATTGCTTTTGGTGACCTGTCTTTGCAGGCTTTTTCATCTTCCAGCCCCAACACAGACTTTCCCTTAGATGTGCAGAGTTGTCTGTCATTTTGCAGAAATTCTGCTCCTTATGGGAGAGCTTCTTGGAGACTGAAAACTATTTGTTTTATTTCTTCTTAATCATAACCTGAAAATGGACTTTGATGTGAACATATGTGTAAATGGTTGATAGATTTTCTTACAAATTAACAGTCTATGGCATACATTGCATTTGGCAAGGGGACTGATTTCATTATTTCAGTCTGTGTTCCATTAATATCCTGATTTTTTTTTCTTCAAGTCTAGTTGGGTCTGATAGAGACCAGTATGTGGTAAGCATCTAGGAAATACTAATAATCAGGGAGAGTGAGAAACAAAAATGACCAGATGAAGAAAGATCTGAAGTAAATGAGTTTAGATCCCTGTGTACACACCTTCAGTAGCCCTCTTCAAAGGAGATGTTGACGGACAACCACAGGAGCCCGACAGAAAATTCCTCCTGGAATTGGAGACAGAACTTTGCTAGTGATACAGATAAACTGGGGTCACTCATTGGCTTTGCCCCCCTCATGGCCATGTATAATGAGAAGACGTTTCACCTTTTTAAAATCAGGTTCTCATGTGCAAATGAAAACACCAAAATCAGCCCTACTGTGTGCGGGGTGCCCGATACCTAGTGGTATTCAGTGCTGTGGTGATTATCATTGGAGCAACATGACTCAGCAAGGTCAGTTCACCTTGCCCAATGGAGCAGTAAAGTAGCTATTAAATACGGACAATAATATAAATAAATATGATATTTGAAAATATACAATGTATTCCCCAGGGAGTGTTTATTGACTCTTCTCCACGTGCACTGAAGCAGAATGAAGAATTGGACTCTATGAGGTGATAGATGTTAACTAAACATCCATCTAATTAGTGCAGTAATTATTTCACAATACGTATGTATATAAAATCATATGTTGTACACCTTAAACTTATCCAAGGTTATGTGTCAGTTTATCTCAGTGAAACTGGAGAAAAAAATAGACTATGACAACAAGACAAGGAAACTGAAAAATCCCAGATGTTATAACTTCTTTGCCCTTTATTCTCTGTCTACCACCTGGCAGTGTAAAATTGTAGGTATTCAATAACATTTTGTTCAGTGAATGAATACATATATTAATGAAACTTTATTTAAATTCAGTACTTTATTTCTTATTGTATACACTACTTGGATCACTTACACTTCTTTTTTTTTTTTTTTTTGCTGTACGCGGGCCTCTCACCACTGCGGTCCCTCCCGTTGTGGAGCACAAGCTCCGGACGCACAGGCTCAGCGGCCATGGCTCACGGGCCCAGCCGCTCCGCGGCATGTGGGATCTTCCTGGACCGGGGCACGAACCCGTGTCCCCTGCATCGGCAGGTGGACTCTCAACCACTGTGCCACCAGGGAAGCCCCACTTATACTTCTTAATGAAACTTTTTAAAGTCCCAAATAATCTCTAGAATACAGATGATAGTCCTAGGTCCATAGAGTTGCACTGGAAATAAAATGAGGTGGCCAGTAAAGCGACCAGAAAGCCATGGCTATTCAATACCTGAGAGTTCTTTTTCCCTTTACGACCAGCCACAAGATCGTGCAAACCAGCACCGCCCGTCGGGGTTGCTCTCACTGCGGTAGGTAGGTAATATGACAGGCGGAATTGCATTCAGACCTAATTTAAGTTCCGAGTTCCACAGTTTTTACCTACAAGTATGTGGACTTAAGCAAGTTGCTCTCTTAGCCTCATTTTCCAGTCTTAAAAATAGAATTAAGACTCTATGTAAAACTCTCAACAGTGCCTGGCAAATAAACATGTTCTGTAGGGGCTACCCTTCTGGCTCAGTGGTTGCGAATCCACCTGCCAATGCAGGGGACACGGGTTCGAGCCCTGGCCTGGGAAGGTGACACATGCCGCGGAGCAACTAAGTCCGTGAGCCACAACTACTGAACCTGCGCTCTAGAGCCCACGAGGCACAACTACTGAGCCCACACACCTACAGTCCATGCTCCGCAACAAGAGAAGCCACCTCAATGAGAAGCTCACGCACCGCCAATGAAGAGTATCCACTGCTCCCCACAATCAGAGAAAAGCCCGTGCACAGCAACGAAGACCCAACACAGCCAAAAATAAATAAAGTTAAAAAAAAACCATGTTCTGTAGACATTGTTATTATTATTTCCCTCTTTAGAGCTACCTGGTAACTGACTTCTTATTTCCTCTGTGACCTGAATGGCTTTTTCCATCTTCTACACCTGTTTCTCTATATTATCCTTCTTAGCAAGCCTTTCCTTTAACCCATTGATATTTTTCCCATGCTCAGTAGGATGGGAGATGAGCTGACAGACCAGAACACCATGGGACACCCCCAGGGTTCCATGCAGTTGGGTGGAATTCTGTGCTCTGTAATTTGTTGGCCCCAAATTTCAGACTGGTAAGCAGAAGTCATGATCAAGGCCAAGACTTTTCTTTGTTCCAGAATCTAGAGGCTTCTGTGAATTTTTTTTAAGACTGATTTTATATTTGAGACAGGAGGAAAAATCGTAGAGGGACATGGTTTGTATCGGCATCTATGAATTCTTTTAAGGCTTTACATTGGAATTCATAGTTTCTAGCTGGGCAAGGTGATGTAGCCAATATTAAGACCTGGTCCCGGGGCTTCCCTGGTGGCACAGTGGTTGAGAGTCTGCCTGCCGATGCAGGGGACATGGGTTCGTGCCCCGGTCTGGGAAGATCCCACATGCCGCGGAGCGGCTGGGCCCGTGAGCCATGGCTGCTGAGCCTGCGCGTCCGGAGCCTGTGCTCTGCAACGGGAGAGACCACAACAGTGAGAGGCCCGCGTACCGTGAAAAAAAAGACCTGGTCCACTTGTCCTCCACTCCTTATTCCAATCCCCTCCTCCTGCCCCCACTCCCTTACACACACACACACACCCTCAGGACCCTATATTTTCTGCTCTCTCTCACTTCTAATCTCTAAGGTCAAGAAGTGCCATCATCAGCTTTTCAACCTGCCTGCCCCAAGTTCCATATATCAGGGCTTGCTTGAAGGGGCCTCTAACATGATATAATATAATATAATTATAACATGATATAATATATATAATTATAATATGCAGAAAGGTATAAAAAGGGGTTATTGTATTTTTAAAGTGTTTTTTAAAACAGGGCTTCAGAAAAAATGTACCATGTTAGAGCATGGAAAAAAAAGAAAAACAGCAATAATAAAGTGGCCAAAGTGCAAACATGGGGAAGGTAATCATAATTTACGTGAATAATCTTTGCTGCTTTAGGAAACAGAGAAATTGGATTTTTCTTACCTTTCCTGTCCCCAGCTTAAAATTCACTGATTAAAAGATTCACATATAAATTCAAAATATACCAAAGACCCATTTCCTAAAGCAGCCCCTTTTGATACCTTTTTGCATATTATATTCATGTTAAAGGTCCCTTCAAGCAAGCCCTGATATGTGGAGCTGAGAGAATGCTAAAGGATTGTGATAGGAATATCACAACCCTAGTGGGATCTTCAATTGAGGTTTAACTAGAGCTTTGTACTAAAATTAAAATTCTCACTTTATAAACTGTTTATTTCCCCATTCCTGCCTGCCTATCACTAAAGAGAACATTAAAGTTCTTGCTTGCTGGAGTTTCAGTTATCACTGCTGTGCTTGAAGGTCTACAGGCACTGTATTTGCTCTACTGACTGGACATTTCTGAAATAGTACCACTATCAGGTAGATCAGATTGTTGGCAAAAACTCTGGCACCAAAGACACTCAACAAATACATTTCATCACACTGACCCTGTACTAACAGCGACTTGCCGTGGATAACCTCATGGGAATGGAAGTTGAGAAAGAACTATTTCAAGGCTGCCAGTGCCTTAATCTCTGCTCTGTTCAAAATGCAAACGTGCTGCTTTTTATGCTCACAGTAGTAAAACAAATTTGAGGGATGGTATAATCCTGAGCCTGGGAAGGCAGAAAGAAAAGCGAGCAAGAGGAATCCCACAAAAAATGATCTACCGGCAAAATCGAGAGAAGAAAATGAATAAACACCTTCTTTTTAAAAAAGGGGCGAGATAGATATTGGAAACTCACCCAACCTCAACCATAGAAGGGCAAAAAATAACTTTTATTTGAAGCACCAACACTCACTTCTTTGTTAAGGAAACTAGAACAACACCCTGCAGACTTGCAGGCTCCGAAGTTATCAGGGAACTATTTCCTGGGAATATGCTCACCAGTTCCATGCAGCAGGCTTAACAAAGTCAGAATGAGCAGTGCAAATAAATTCTGTAAAGCAGATGAGAGCTCCATGCTTTGTTCTGACAACTACAATATTGATGTAATGGGAATTTCAGGATAGGCCTGATCAGTGCTGCCCAAACAGAGTTGGATGGCTTTGGTGGGGGACACCCTGACTCGTGTTTCCCAAACCAAGGGATCTCTCAACCCTCAAGGTCTCCTTGTGCTAATCTACCTGCTGGGATGACAGGCCCCTGTAGACACTCTCCCCCTGCTCAGAGAGTGAAAGAGGGATATCACAGTAAGATAGGGAGGTGGACTCGAGCCACAAGGACAGGGGGCCTGAGCCTGGCTTATCTTGACACTGGTTCTCCCAAGTAGCAATGGGACGGATTCCATGGCCTTGGTCTCCTGCTATCTGCTGCAAGTCTCTCTCTGTGACCCTGGGATCTTTCCTCATAACTGTTAGGGGGGGATCAGAAGAGAATGGGACTCCCAGTGATTTTCAGAACAGTGGGAAAGAGGCCCTCAGTCCCCTTGCTCTGTTAGTCATTACCAAATGGTTCTCAACGGGCGATTTAAGCAGTGTGGTAGCTTTGTTATGACTATACAGAGTGATGCCAAGCCTACTGAACAATTTTTTTATTGTGATTTATTTGTGTTCCTTAATTGAAACAAAATGGTACAGCATTCTATAATAATGGTCCCAAGCCCTACAGCTCATAATCATGTGCAACGCTACTTTTTTCTTTTATGGGGTCGGGCTATTTAAGTTCGTCCTAACTACTTGTAAGTCGGAGTGTGACATTCCAGATTGGATACAACCGAGAGAGCCCTGCAATGTTCATTTCTAAATCCAATCCTCACAGCCTTGTTATCTTTGTCAGAACAACCTAGTAACTGCTTCCTCAATGTTTTAATTTAGATTTCTGAGATACACGAGGAATTTAGATGTTATCCTCCACCCCACCCCACCTTAAAAATGTGGCAGAGCCTCGCTGTTTCTAGGACAAGCTAAAAAGAAACAGATCAAGCAGCAGTGAAGCCCTGAAATGTTATTCTAAGTCGTTTTCAGATTTCAGTCCTTCTGTACAATAGTTGGTCCTCACTCAGGGATAGACTGCTCTAGAAAACAGTCATGGCGTGGCCAAAGGATTCTGATGATGCTTGTCTAATGATAAACAGGAGGCAGCTCATTGTTTCAATTGTTCCAATTCTGTAGTTTCAGGGGGTCGTAAATGAAAAAGAAACATGAGAACAACTCCTATGGCTTTTACTATAAATCTTGAATGCAAACATTTTTTTTCAAGTCCCTTGCCCAAAACAATACATCATTTTATGTCTCCTTTGGAATGCCTATTGCTGTATGTATGTAGGTTAAAGAATCATTTGTGTGGGATTGAAAGGGGAGATCAAGTCATCCTATGAGTGAAGCCTGAAGCTTTCTGGATGAAGAATTGCAGTCCTTGCTTGCCCAGATTTCTATGGCAAAAATTCATCATAGCAATTCCATCCGACCATGCTTGGAGGCTAAAACACCTTTGCATTTTCCCCCCCATTTTGTCCTTGAGAAAATCAGGTGTCCATGGTTAGTGTATCTGGACACTAACCCAGATACCCAATCCAAATTTGGGAAAGACAAAGAACTATTGTGATAGGATAAATGCTTCCTTCTCCGGCGGCATGAGTAGTTTCACTCTCTTTGTTTCTCAGTTCACTGCTTTGGTGAGGTCTCTAGCAGCTGACAAACAGCCTAAAATTTAAGACAGTCTGCAAAGGTCAAGTCTGCTTTCCTTGCACTTTTTGTGAAAGAAGAGCCCAGGCATCTTGCCTTGGAAAAGTAACAAAACTGAACAAGAGGAGCTTAAGCATTTATCTAGTGGAATTCTTTTGCATCCTCGACAACATACTTCTATTGGTGCCTTTGTCACATTAGTGAGCTCCGTTGTCAGTAGAATCTTCCACGGTGTTTTGGATTCTGAGGCCCTGAGATATGATAAAGCAGTGCGTTTGAAATCTTCAAAAAGAAAAAAAGAAGAGAAAAAAAGGAGAAATCCAAACAAGGGAGAGGCAAAGAGAGTGGGGTAACAAAAAGAAAAACATGATACTTGCTGACTAAGCCAACTTCTAACTGTAGGGCCCTCCAAGTTGATTTCAAAAGCTAACTGCAAGGGTAACTATTGTGATCTTTGTAGGAAAATCCAATAAAGCTGTCAAATGGCTTCAGTATGAAGTGCTTTGTGGTTGAGGAGATGTCAATTTGTTTACTTTTAGATTAATTTGTGCCTTCAGTTTTTAAGGTGCCCTTTTTAGCTGTGAGAATCTAGCTTTTTTCCCATTATTTAAGCAAAGGAAATAGTTATAGTTTCTACACATTTCAACAGATAAGATCGGCAAGGAAGAGAATACGCATTATCTTCCTTTAACTGTCTCCTCAGTCTGTATCTTTTTAATTTCCCCCCAAAAGTATTTCAAGTTGGGAACACAGCAACCAGTCTTTGTGTGTGTGTGTGTGTGTGTGTGTGTGTGTGTGTGTGTACAGCAATGGATACTTCTTAAAATAAACTATCTCCCCTCAGGCCAATTTAAATCCCACCACACAGGTAGAACATGTTTGCCTACGAGTTGCAGCTGGCACACCAAAATGGAGCAAGATGCCAGCTCAGAACGGCAGGGATCAAATCCCAGGACACCAACAACTAGGGTAAGGAGAGACCTCCAAATCAAAAGTTCTTATTTGGGGACAAGGTTGAGGGTTATGAAGAAAGAAGAGAGTCCTTCAGGGAAAGAACATTTTTTCTGCTTCTAAGAAAAGGAGATATGCCAGATTCTTCCACTTAGACAGTCCATGTGGCTGCATATGCCACAGGACAACACAAATGGCTTGCTGACATTCTTACTCCATGTCAGCACTATATTTGTCTTTCCCTGAGGACCTTCAAAACCTTTAAAGAGAAAAAAATGGAATTCTGTTTTTCTATACTGTTTATGTCCACCTCTGTCTGGACTACACTTTTAAGTCTTTGGCTTTGCCTTTGTGCCATGGACACAACCCTCCAAAACTGCTTCTAATTATTATCATTATATATGCTCTGTACAGTCATTATATGCCGTGTATGGTCCTATGTGGAATAGCAAATAAATCCTTTAGTGTATGAACTGGATCAGTATGAGTTCAGATATTTACACACTTTGTATGAGCCTTAGATTTTACTAGAAGATGGAAATTGCAGCCATTGGTGTAGCACTAGCAAACCCAATGTCACAAGCAGCCAGGCACTAATTGTAATGCTGGTGAATGAGTTCCGAGGGCATGTAAAATAATTTTGATTTAAATTTAAACTCTTAGAAACGAAATGCCAGTACTTAAAGAAAAAGCGATATTCAAGTACATTTCAAAAAGACACTCCTCTACTTTTCATCATTCAGTGGTTGCTTGGTTTGTCACTCGAGTGGAAATCTCTGGTCCTCTTGCCCAGCATCCATTACCCTTCTTTTCATAACACCTCACAACCTCCTTAGGGGACTCTACCACCATGATCCCTGCCTCACTGCTCTCCCCAGCGCTCCTTCCACCCCTCGCCACCATGTGGTTTGAGGGAAATTGTCTCCAGCTCTGCCTGCCAAGATGAGCTTGTGACCCAGCATTGAGCAAAAAGAGTGTTTATCTCACTGGCCACAGCCATTGGTTCATGGATGAACATGAAACCCAGTCCAAGCAAATCAAACCCAGCACAGGGCTTCTGTGGGAAGGACTAAGAGATGTTGAGAGCATCGACCATATTACAGGCTTTGAGCTGCCAAGAAACCATCTTGCCATCAAGAAGAAAGTAGAAGGACTCGAAAGAAGTAGAAAGTTTCTGCATATTTTTCAGAGGCAGAGCCAACAAAACTTGCTGAGTTGACAGGATATTCTTATGACCTGGATGTAGGTGATGAGAGAAGGGAATACTCCTGAATGTTAGATTTTTTGCTGAAAAACTGGGTAAATGGTTTTTGCCATTTACTGAGCTGAGGAAAGATTGAAAGAGACACAAGATCAAGTGGTTGGGGGGAAATCAAGTGTTCTGCTCTTGTCAAGTTAAGTCAGAAATGTCTTTTAGACGTTCCAGTGGAGATGCCAATTTGGAAATCCAGGGAAGAGGCAGGTTTGAATAGATGGATTTGGAGCTCATCAGCACTAGGTCAGCATTTCAAGCCTTTGAGTCAGATAGTTGGATGAGATAGCTAGGCTGAGTTCTCAATGCTCACCCACATTTGTGTCCAGGGTGTGAAGGAGGATCTGACAGACAGATTAAGATGTGGTTCCTGCTGAAATACTTTAATGGTGCCTCCTGGCTCTCAGAATAAAGTCCGAGCTTCTTTACATATTAAACAATTCACGATCTGTCCCTGGTGTCTTTCCATCCTCTCTTCTCTTCCTTCCTTCCTAGAACTTGAATTCTAGACACTTTGACTCCCTGCAAGCCCTTGACTAAGTTGGCTCAGTTTTCCCCTAGGACTCTGACTGACCTGTCTGGTCTGTTGTACATGTCCTTCCATTCCAGTCCAGGACACTCTTGGTTTTGTCACAGGTTAATTTGGAAGTCACTCCTTTTTCTGACTCCCTCCCCAGGTTTAGATTGGGTCCCACTTAGGTGTTCCTCTGGACAATGTGTTATTATCGTCAGTCTACCTGTCTGGATTGTAAACAATCCTTGGGATCAGGGGCTCTGACTTGTTCACCTTTGTATCCCCAGGATCCATAATGGGAACTAGCTCCTAGTAAGTGTTTGAAAAACGTGCTCCAGTATGGTGCATATCTGACCATTGGTTTTTTGTTTGTTTGTTTCCCTGAAGCCATCAAATGCTCTGGAAGAGATTCAACTGGTCCCATGTTGAGGATCCTACGGTTCTCAAATGTTAGCATGCATCAGAGTTAGCTGGAAGGCTTGTTAAAAGGCAGAAAGCTGTACTTCACCCCTAGAGTTTCTGATTCAGTCGGTCAAGGGTGGGAACTAAGAATCTGCATTTTTAACAACTTCTCAGGTAGTGCTGGGGCTGCTGGTCCAAGGACTACCTGTTGCCCTATGAAGTTTCTTTGGTAAATCATTCCCTTTCTCCATTCACCTCGGCCTTATGCCTATTAAGTCAGCCCTAAAACTTGGAGATGCTTCAGATTTGAACTAAATGAAGCTGTGCAAAGGTGACTTGATCCTACAGTGTGACACCAGATACCCATATGACGAGGCTCTTCTCTTGCCTAAGATATATGCCTAAGTGACAGTTACCTACTTTATGCAAAAGCTCCCTAAACCTCCTCCATGTAAAATGGCATTGAAACACTCCTTTGGCCAAGCCTGATTAAACACACACTTTCCCTACCTCTCAGGTTGTGCTAAGAGATACCCAGTGCTAACTGTGTGTTATTTGAGTTGGAGCTGGGTCAACATATGAACCTGAGACATCCGAAGACTAGTCTCAGTGAATAAATGAGTATGTGCACAGCTTTACCTGGGAATGGATCTGTATCAGATACCTCATGGACGCACCTTAAGGCCTCTCAGACCCACTTCTTAATCCAGCCACTGCTGCAGTAACCAATTTGGTGCAAGCTTCAACCAGCCTTTTAGGTCCAATCTGACCAGACCAGGTCCCCGTTGCCCTGGTGCTTTGCTGACACCATGGAAGGGGGACCTGCAAGATCTTATTCTGTACTCATGCCTTTACTACTCTGAAGTTCAGAGATCAACAGATAAATGCTGTCTCCTTTCGTCCTTGGACACACCTTTGTAAGACTCCTTAGAAGGTTCCCTGAACCTGAGCGCCAGCCTCTGGAGGCTGACTTGATCATGCATCCCTGAGTTGGATTTCTCTTCCTCCATCACAATCTCTGGACCCTCACTCTTGCTCCCTGGGATCACATTCTCAAATCAAATACCATTAAATAAACTACTTGTCTCAGCTTTCGGGGGACTCCAGGCTAAGTTATAGCTCAAGGCAAAAAGTTGTATTGAGAGGTGAGGGTTTTGCTTCCATAGGTCTGGAAGACCCATGTGCATTGCAAAGCCAAACTGTAGAGACATGTGGATAGAGATAGATATGACTGCTTGTCCCTTAACTACATGGTTGGTATCCTCTTACTTAAGTGGTTTGAAAACTTTACAAATAATTCTGTGTACAAGTTTAGAGCACTGTTTATGAAATCCACTGTTGATTTGAGAAGACATGTAACAGATTTACTGGGCAGAGAGAAAAGAAAATCGTTTTTTTCTTTTTTTTTTTTTTGCCAAACCTTTGGCAATTTGGGAGCAATAAAAATATCCACCTGTAGCTAAACATGGGTATTATTAACAATAATAAAATAATAGTATTTGGACTGAAGTTTGAAGGATTTTCTCATTGAAATTGTGAGTCATAATTATGATTTCTTTCAGTTGTAGAACAGTTTGTACAACCTCAATATTTTCAAAGCATGCTGGAATTTCGGTTGACCTTCTCAGCCAGTTTTGGAGTTAGGTAAGGTGGGTATTAGTTTTTTCATCTGTGAAATGAAGTAGCAGAAGCTGAACTAGGTTGCCACCCGGACCCCCCAAAAAGGTCCCTTCTAGCTTCTAAAATTCTATGATTTTATGTTAAGGGTAAGAAAATGGAGAAGGTAAGTAGCTGACTTAAACTTTTAGAGCCAGTTAGTGTGAAGAAGAATGAAAATCCAGGTTTCCTGTCTCTAGGGTTAAGGTTACAGATGCTTAAAAACTACCACATGAGGGTTGACAACACACTTACTGCCCTTGGGCCAAAGTCCCAGTGATGATTCCGGGAGCCCACTGCTCTCTCTATGGGGCTTCAAGGGAACATGTCTTGCCTCTCCATAATATTGCTACAGTAATTGTAAATCAGCACAGCACATTGTCCAGAATGGCTAGATGAAAAACTGCTACATTAAATTCATAATAAGAAAGCAAGCAAGAAACATCTAAAAGTTCAGGTTGAACGCTCTTCTGTCTTGAAAATTATTGTATAGAGACTGAAGATTGTTTGCCGGCCATTCTTTTCTAAGGCAAACACAGCCCGTGAAGGAGGTTTATCACCCTGGTATTTTCTAACTGGCGTTCTTTCCATGGCAGCCAGATCTACCACGCACAGGACATGCCCTCCTGCTAACACGCAGAATCCGGTTCCCACATGGGTGACCAGATGTCCTGGATTAACCAGAATGACACAGGAGCCGGAGCTACTGTCTGCCCGGTTGTGTGCAGACATTCAGGAGGGAGTGTCCTTCAGAGCAAGGATCTTGGAACCCTTTGAAGGGGAGACACTCATGCCTTTCACCATTTTGGTCCCAGGAGGATGAGGAATGAATCTCTCTGGGCCAGCCCCGGGGAGTACTTGATTGCCTTTGTTTGAAAGGAAATGTTTCCAGTTCTATAAAGAGCTTGCCTTTATTCCTAAGAAGAAAGGAATGATACAAGCTTACACATTTTGTCAGACTCCTAAAGGGGGCATTCCTGAAAGTTTGCCACTTCGGATAGATTACTAAGAGATTCCAGGGAGAGGAGGCACAGAGGCAAGGACAATAGATGCTGGTCCAGAGGGGATGTTGTCTTCTGCACATCAACACAGGACAGAGTTCTCAGAAATAGGGGGAACTGGGGACTGAGGTAAAGATTCCAGAGAATGGCTAAAGTGTCATCTATTTACTGGGCTTCTCCAGGACCCAGAAGGCACTGTCGAAATCATCATTAATCACTGCTTCTCTTTCCGAAGTGGAAATGTGTTTTCCATAAGCCAGTTCTCATGAATAGGGCTGATTACAAAGCTGTAAAAGCCAGACATGAATTAGTGTACAGAGTCCCCCAAGTCCTAAATGCCACACCAAGGCAGGACTTTTAAGTGCAATTATAACTTCTGGAACCAGCATAACACGATGTTCTGCATTTGAAAATCTGGGAAAGTATCTGCATGAATTTCTTATTCCATTTGCTATTTGCATACTTGCAAAATGTAAAAACCTGCTTTGGCATATGTCAGAAAAACTATAAAATCCCTTTCAGGATAATGGAAGTAAAAAAAAGTGTAAAATGTAGTGTAAATATTTGTGTCAAAGCCTTGATAAGGGCAGTGACACTCCCCCCCCCTTTTTTATTAATAGTTTCTTGCTCTTCTTAGCACAGTTGTTTCAATGGCCAAGCAGTTACTAGAGAAAGTGACAATTACTCTAAAACTTATTAGGGAGACTCTGCTCTAATTAAATGGCAGAGTTGAGACTTTGCCTTAGCCAATCAGATGTTAGCACTGGTTAAACTCCTACTGGGTTCTGATGGGCTACGGGTTATTACTAGGCTAAAACTCTAATGGAGACTCTGGGTCCTGACACTGCCCATCGCCCACTCACTCCAGCTCCTTTCTCCAGCAGCCGCTGAGTTTCAGTCAGTAATTTTTTTCTAGGCTTCAGTTAAGGAAGGATAAGCAGACTCATTTTGCTTATTTTACTTTGACGTCTCAGCATTGTAGATTTGCTACCAAGTCTACAACTTACGATGGTTATTTAGACGTGAGTACTTAGGGGTGGTTGGTTAGTGAGGGCAGTTCGTTGGATTTTGATCTTTTTATTTTCCTTTTGCATTAGATTTCCAGGCATATAGACAATAAACCCCTTGAGAACAAAGTCCAAGACTCTTTTGCATGCCCAGGAATGGGCACCAAGCAATGGTATTTGAATGAATAACAAAGAATGCATGAGTCAAAGGATTGGAAAGCCCACCTTGAGAAAAGCCTCCTGGGACCTTGCACTGGACTCTTTACTGAGCACATGGGCATCTCCTATCACCAAACCTCCTGCATGCCAGGCTCTGTTCTGAGCACTGTGGATATAAATACAGGAGCTGTCTTTGATTCATCTAACTCACTGAGATGCTAACTACCACTGGAGGGCAAAAGACACATCGGTGGCTCCAATGCTGGATGTTGGGGGCCATAATGGAAGAGAGAGCCAGAGCTCCAGAGCAGCTCCCAAGGCCCCAGCTCAGCACCGAGCAGTTCAGCCACAAGGGGGTTGTCCTCCATCAACAGACTCCCTTCTGATCACCGGCCTTTTCTAGGGACAGAGGACATGACTTGTGAAGCTCCCGAACCCAGAGCTTTCATAATAGGCAGGGTCATGGTATACTCACACTATTTTTAAAATAACCTATTTTTTAAATAACCTATTTTTAAAATAACTTTTCCCTTAATTACAAATGGAATGACATACATGTTCATTGTAGGAAACTTGAGGTCACCCAGCTGGTACTGCCTGACCCTGCTACTCTTGTGAGCATGCTTTATAAGTCTTACCAATTATTATTAACAGTGATGATTGGGCAGAAAGTGTGCCCCATCTATGGACTAGGCAGTAGCCCTGTAAGGTGGTCTGGCGTCCAAGCTCTGGCCAGCAGAGATGGTGATGATTATCTAGATAGGAATTTAACCTGTAGAGAGGGCTGTCTGTTGACAGAAAGGGAGAAGCAGAAGGCAGAGATTAGCTGGGTCAGTAAGATGGGAGAACATGAGAAGGGAATCAAGACTAAGCATAATGGTAGCTGAAATGTACTGAGTATTTTATGTCAGGCACTCTGTTAAGTGCACTTCACATGAATTAGCTCACTTAAAACTCACAGCATCTCTCAGGGGTAGAATTATTTTCTCTATTTTCCAGATGAGGAAATGGAGGAAGACAGAGGTGAATTGACTTGCCCAAGGTAACACTGATGGAAAGTGGCATAGCTGAGATATAAGCGCAAAGAGTCTGGTTTTAAAGTCCAAGCTCTTACCATTACACCCCACTGCCCTGCAATGGAATACATGCATATGTATGTATGTCTATGTGTGTGAATGTATATGCATATGTTGATATTGATGTATCGTCAGTGGAAACCGGCTGGAGATTAAGTGACCAGATTATCTCAGTCAGTAGATCCAGAACACTCTGCAGGTTCCTCAGTCATATCTCATAGTCTGGGTAGTAGCTACTATACCTACCCAAGTCCCGAGTAGATGATCAACCATCCTAGTTTCCCAGGGTATTCCCGGTTTTACCACTGAAAATCCCTTGTTTGGTGGATTCTGATCTTCCTCATTTCTCTCCACTTCTTACAATAGGATCCTGCTAATTAGAAAAGCCTGACTCTCTCTCCTTTGTAACCTTAGAAAGTCTGATTAACATCTGTGCTTCTGGTCACTGGATTCCCTTTGCAAATCCTCTCTCCTCAGAACTGCATTGTTCATCCTGTCCTTCTGGATTGACCATGAAAATAAGAATTCACTCTCCCCACCTCCTCCATCTCTGCAGGATCCCCTCAGGCTCCCCCACCCCCACCACTTGGTAACAACAACGATTGACCACATGCTGACAAAGCCCTTTCCTTATAGATCACCTAAACTGATCCCCTTTGTGTCTCTGAGGTAGGCAGGGGAGGGAATCCACTTGGAGAATGACCTTCAGGGTGTGTTGATTTCATTTTCCCATCCGTTGCAGAAATTCTCTCCTCTCCTGTTCCTCCCTTCCAACTCCTGTATGCTGAATCCTTCTTTTCATTTTCCACAGCTTTAATTTCTAGAAAGTTCTCCCTTCTGTTAATGTGAAAAATGACAAATCCCAGTTCTGCTTTCTGCAGTCACCAGGAATAAAGCTTGCACCAGTAGAATAATGGTCTCCTCCATGGAAGCCGCAGAGATCACACACACTGGAAGGAAAGATGAATCTAGAGGCTGATGGGATGCCCCAGGTGTATCCAGGGAAATGGAGGGTGTGGGTTTCAGAAGCAACGTGAGAGCCTCAGGGAAAGTTATAAGTAGCAGGAGAACACCTTAGAGGTCAGCATGCTCATTTTGCAAATGAGCTGTCTGAGGCCCAAGGAAAGGACAAGAATTACATCTATCTAATGATGGCCAAAAGTGGGGGACAGTGCATGCACAGCCTGGCCCATGGGTAATGAGTAAAGTGAGTGGGATATTGGAGTCCCTTTGACCAATCATAGAGGATCTCTGGAAGGGACTTATGTTAAGAAAAATGAAATTTCTCCTAAATTCACTGACTTGTGTATTGAAGCCACACACAAAGGTCAGCATGATTCTGGGCTTCGCTGGGAAGGGCACAAGAAAATCAGTGGAAATTCCACTTTTATGCTATGCATATTTTTTTTAAGTTAAGATCATACTGTGTATGCAATTTTCTGTCCTATTTTGATACTTAACTATATATTGTTCTCCTTTCTTCATGTCATTGAATACTCTTCATAAACATAATTTAAAACCACCGTAATATTGTGTTATGTTGATAATCCATAATTCACTTCATTATTCCTGCATTAGGCGTTTGAGTTGTTTTCAGTCATTAATGTAATGACACTGTGATGAAAATAATCATACATTGATCTTCATCTGCTATTTGTGAATAATTTCCTTGGTATTTTTCTAAAAATAAAATTACTTGGTCAGAGAATATGTTTTAAGGTTTTTGATAAAATTGCAAAAAAAATTTTTCCAGAAAAATTGTAAAAATTAACACTGCCACAGCACTGCATACAACCTTTCATAGGTATCTCTTTCATATATTCTTCATCTACAAAAGGCATTATCATATTAAAAATTTGCTAATTTTGTAGATGTGTGCTATAATTTTCATTTCATTTATTATTAGTGAAGTTGAAAATCACAATATATATGAGAAAAAATGTCATGCAAAAAGAAGTAGAAAGCCTAAGAGACCAACCACATAAATGCAAGTTTTAAATTCTTTTAACTATTCCATTTTCCCTTCTGCTCTCAAAAAGCACTCTGTTTACCCATATTGGACAGAGCCATAAGCAAGTTCTTTTAAATGTTCAAGGGAAAAATTATTCTAATGCCGTATCAATTGTGTAAGAGCACAAAATTTGAGGAAGAAATCACACCACAACTCATGCTCTATAGTAGCAGAGACATGATACAAATACCTGAAAAATGTAACATGAACAAAGAAAGAAAACTGAAGATAATTTCACTTATGAACAGATATTAACTTTATTATTAAAAATCAAAACCCATTAATTTATTAAAAGAATAATACCCCCAAATCAAGTAGGGTTTAAGCAAGAAGGCAAGGGAATTTAATAATGAGAACTTGATTAATTTAGTTAATCATATTAGTCAATGGAGAAAAATCATAGGATTATCTTAGTTGATACTGAGTAGGCATTTGATTAAACTTAACATCAATTTTTTGTAAATTGTCAACTAGGAATATAAGAATACATCTATAGCATGATAAAAGATAAAAAATAATGAAATTTTGCCATCGGCAGCAACATGGATGGACTAGGAGGGCATTATGCTAAGTGAAATAAGTCAGACAGAGAAAGACAAATACTGTATAATATCACTTATATGTAGAATCTAAAAACACAACAAACTAAACAAAACTAATTAATATAACAAAAAAGAAACAGACTCACAGATATAGAGAACAAACTACTGGTTACCAGTGGAGAGCTGGAAGTGGGGAGGGGCAATATAGAGGTAGGAGAGTGGGAGGTACAAACTACTGGGTGTAAGATAGGCTACAAGGATGTAGTGTACAACACGGGGAATATGGCCAATATTTTGTAATAACTGTAAATGGAGCTTAACCTTTAAAAATTGTATTAAAAATTTTTTAAAAAGAATATCTACCTCAAACCTATATCCAATTTAAAAAATTAGTGATGAAATATTCAAGATGCTACCATCAAAGTCAGGGGAGAAAATATATTCATTCACCACACTTTGATCTGACAACATACCCAAATAAAATTATAAGTCCTAGAAAGAAGAAAAGTGTATTATTTATCACAGATGGTATGGTTGTCTACACTGGAAATCTAATAGAATAATGTGAAAAACAAACAAACCATTAGTATGAATAAGATAGGTAGATGAAAAGGCCAGTCATTTTATCTGGTAGGTTCTTTGAGGAAAATAAACAGCCTCAGTGTACCTCAACTCTAGGGTTTTTTGTGAAGCCCTGTTGGTGTATACTGAAGATTAGTCAGTCCTAACCACAATGGTCACTTTGTTCAGTAGCTACAACAATAGTTTAGTGGTTCAAAAGCCACTCTAGTGACTCAATGGCTCTTCGGATGGTTGCCTCCTCATAGGTCGCTGGCCAGTCTATAAATTTCTCCCCAATTCCTTGACCAGTGAACAATGTAGTGGAGAAGACAGAGTTGTTTGCAATTGTAACAAAGCATATAGAACACCATGGCCTAAACTTAAGATATATGAAGGACACATATGTTTGAAACTTTAGTAAATAAAGAGAGACATGTTTTAGTATGTACAGGGAACTCTCTTATTTGGAGAAAACAAATGGTAAGAAAATACGAAGATTTTCAGAACAATATGTGTGTTCTCTGGAGTTGAAATCATTGTCTTTTTGGTATGAGATCTTGATGATGGAATGCACAATGGAATTTCCAGTTCTGAAAGTAATATTAAGCTCACTCATTGTTCCAAGCCAGCAAGGGCCACATCAGAAAACTATGTGGGTGGTAAGGAGAGAGCTAGATATACTTCACTGTGGGCAAATGGAAAGAAATGAATTTAGGGAAAAGTCATCTAAACTTGACTCATAAGATAATGAATACCAAACTATCGGCTATAAACTGGAGAAAGAATGTTAAGAAAAATGAAAATTTTTCCTAAATTCACTGACTTGTGTATTGAAGCCACATACAAAGGTCAGCATGATTCTGGGCTTTGCTGGGAAGGGCACAAGAAAATCAGTGGAAATTCCACATTTGCCACATGGACATTCAGCAAACATCTAGTGACTGACTATAGTGTGCAAGGTGGCCCTCAATAAGGGCAGGTCACTGGAGTAACAAGTGTAATAAAAGAGGCAAAAGAATACCCTTAGGTATGAGGAGAGACTGTAACAAGTTAGGACTAGTTAGGGAGAAAGTCAGTACATAAAACAAGTACAGTGGTTCCTCAGTGTGGGACCTCCACAGATAGCAAAATCCAAGGATGCCCACGTCCCTTATGTAAAATGGCAGAGCATTTGCGTATAACCTATGCACACCTTGTATACTTTAACTCATCTCTAGACAGATGTAGAGAACAAACTTATGGTTACCAAGGCGGGAAAGAGGGGTTGGGATGAATTGGGAGACTGGGGTTGACATATATACACTACTATGTATAAAATAGACAACTGTTGAGAACCTATGGTATAGCACAGGGAACTCTACTCAATGATCTGTGGTGACCTAAATGGGAAGGAAATCTAAAATGAGTGGATATATGTATACATATAACTGATTCACTTTGCTGTACATCGGAAACTAACACAACATTGTAAAGGAACTATATTCCAATTTAAGAAATTAAATTAAATTAATTTTTTTAAAAAAAAGAAAAGAAGGAATAAATACCTCCACTAAATCCTAAAAAAAAAAAACCCTAATACAATCCAAATGCTAGTATATAGTTGCCAGTGGGTGGCAAAGTCAAGTTTTGCTCTTGGAACTTTCTGGATTTTTTTTTCAAATATTTTCGATCATTGGTTTGTTGAATCTGCAGATGTGGAACCCGTGGATACGGAGGGCCAACTGTAGGTTGTAAGGTCTATGATAAGATAATAAGTCCTTAGCAGAAAAATAAAGCAAGGAAAGGGAAAGGAATAAAAGAAAGGGCAGGCTTCCCTGCTGGCGCAGTGGTTGAGAGTCCGCCTGCCAATGCAGGGGACACGGGTTCATGCCCCGGTCCGGGAAGATCCCACATGCCGCGGAGCGGCTGGGCCCATGAGTCACGGGCCGCTGAGCCTGCGCAAAAGAAAGGGCAGGGTCCAAAGAGGTCAGATTCTGGGAATTCTTTTAAAAGCAGAATCAAAGGGATGTGCTGATGCTTCTGATGTAGGGTGTGAAAGAAGAGAGGCATGAGAGATGACAAGCTTTTTGGACTAAGCTGCTGGAGAATGGAGTTGCCTTTTCTTGAGATGGAGAGGTCTCAGAAAAAAACAGGTTTGGGAATGGGTCAGGAGTTCCCTTTGGAGCATGGTGAATTTGAAATGTCATTAAATAACCAAAGAAGATATCAAGAAGGTGGTTGCATATACGAGTCCAGAATTCAGGACAGAAGTGTGGACTGAAGATATCAAGTTTCGAGTACTCGCCACAAGAGTGGAGTTGTACACAGAGAAGTTCAAAACTCTGGGAACTCAACATGAAGATGTCAGAAGATAAGGAGGAACTGACAAAAGAGAATGGGAAGAAGGGGCTGGAGAGGGAAGAAGAAAACCAGGCAAATAGAGCATTCTGGAAGCCAAGCAGAGACAGAGCTTTAAGGAGGAGACAGCCATCAACTGTGTCAAATTCTGCTTATAGGTCACCTAAGATAAGGATGGTAGAGGACAAGTGGTTGAAGTTAACAAAGTGGAACTTACTGGTCGCCCAGACAAGAGATGTTTCAGAGGAGTGGCTGTGGTGAGAGCCCAAGTGGACCAGGATCAAAAGAAAATGGGAGAGAAATTGGACCCAGCAAGAGACAACTATCACAGGAGTGTCTCTGTGAAAGGAAGGAAAGAAATCGGCAGCAGATGGAGTGTGAGGCAGTCAAGAGAGTGTTTTCTTTAAGATATAAAGGATAGCAGCTTGCTTGTATCCGAGGGAAGAACTGCTGATGGAGGAGAGACAGGAGAAGAGGTTGGAGGCATGTCTTTGAGTGAATGAGAGAGGGTAGTATCTAGTGCACATATGGAGAGGCTACACATGGATGGACTGTGGACAGTTCATCTCTGGAAACAGAAGGGAAGTGGAAATGAAGAACAGGAATACAAATAGCGGAGGGGAGTGGATGCAGAGGGGTTTGTAAAAGTCCTCTTCCCGTTGCTTCCATTTTCCCAGTAAAGCAGAAAGCAAGGTTGTCAGTAGAGAGTGAGAATGGAGGAGGAGGGCGTGGCACTTTGGAGTGAGGAGAAAATACAAAGTAATAATCCAATAAGTGGGAGAGTAAGTGTACTTGGGAACAGGGTATGATAGTCATAGAGAATTAAGGCTTCCCACTTGAGGTTCATGGTCATGGATTACAAATAGGTTACCATGGTGGCGTGTGTGGCTTAGCACGCTCCAATGAATCCATTGTCTTTGGAAAACTATGAACAGTTCATAATATGACTGACCAGGGTCGTTAAGACCTTGCTGGGGCAATCTCCTTCAGCACATGACCTGTCAGTACTCACCTTCTCACACTTTTTTCCTAGCAGTTTCCCCAAGAGCTGCTGCTTTGGTACTTGGATCACCCTTGCCCTCAGCTACATTTCCTTCAAGATCTAGTTCCTACATTGCTTGCACAGGGAGGCTTCTCTAGAAAACCTCCAATGGGTTAGGTGTCCCTTGTTCCCTTGTGTAATTTAATGATTGTTCCATCTTAACGTCTATCATGTAACAACCTTATAAGGTAGGTATCAGCAGCAGCAGCAGCATTATCACCACCATCATCTTTACAAACAACAAAGAGGAGGGACAGAGACATGGAGTAACTTGATGGGTTCCTACGAGTAGAGTAGGAAAGGTCAAAGTTGGGAACTGAATGGCAACAGATTGGGTCCAGAGTTCATGCTCTTAATCAACAGGTCATGCTAACTTTTTTGTTTTGGGTCAAATAAAGGTGACATCATTGCAACAGAGGAAGACAGACCTGGCTGAATCTATAATTCATATATAATGCAGATTATGTATAACATATAGTGCATATTATGTTATGGTATGAGGCTAAATACAGCACTAATGAATTCGGGATTCTTCTTTTGCATTTCTTTTGAAATTGTGAGTATTACATTCGTCCCCTGGAGGCGGTTGGAGCCATGAGATTTTAATGTGCTTTGATACCATTCTATTTAAAAGCAAGAACTGCGTTGTTAATACTCTATTGTAAGGTCATTGAATAAATGTATATTCTGCCGACATGTTTTGATTAATAAATAAGTATTTAAATCTTGAATTCTGAATACTGCCTCATGAAAACTCTTGGGGATGGATGTTCAAAATCCTTCTGGCAGCAGCTACCTAATTTTCTAAGCTTATGTAGAAAGAAAAGTTTTTAAGGGCAAAATATATTCTCTCATACTTAGTTAAAATCAAAACTGCATACAAAAGAGCCAGCATTCTTGACACTAGGACTTACAGGATTTATTTCTTGGAAAGAAGTAAGCTTTTCTGAAAAGCTTTATCCAACAGCATGTCTGACAATAGTGAACATAAACAATTTGGCTTTCCTGAGGCAACTTCTTCACATATTGTCTGATGGCATTCAACTCTGTCTGTTGGCCCTTGTGTATTCAGCAGAGCAAAATCTGTAAGGAGCCTTGTATCGCTGTTCACAGCTGTGTCCTATTAGTGTGTTCACCTACAGAACGGCCACGCCTCCCACCAGCCACAAGACTGCCAGCAAGTGTGTCATTGGGATCCCTAGGATGTGAAACCCATGGAATCAAAGAGCAGGCTTTTAATTTAAGCCACCAGAAAGAGAGGACCAAGATGCTTGGATCACCATGCGTGCTGTGTGGGATAGAAAGGGCAGGCTAGGGCCAACGTGGTCTGTTTGTTAGATACCATTTATTGTTTACCCCTTGTTCTCTGTTGGGTGCAGCACTTTACATATATTATTCCATGTAATTTTCACATCATCCCTCAATCTCAGATGTTTTGTTTAAGAAATACATATTGAGGAGAAATATATCCCAATACTCCACTCTGCGCTAGAGTGGATATGAACCCCAGTACAAGGTGTCATTCTTCACCTTCATCAACCTTCATCTAGCTTATAGTCTGGAAGGGGTGCAAAGGGCCTTTCCCCTATAGTAGAGATAGTCCTTGAAGAACCAGAACTGGTGGTGGGGAATAAAGGGACTTTAAGGATCCCGGAATGTGGCTTTCTAAGATGAAAATTAAATAAGAAAAGAAAATTTGTCAATGACATCTGAAAAAACCCCAAAAAACAAAAAAGGAAAAGAAAGGAAGTTATTAATAGCCAACAAAATAAACCAGGTTCCACTGATGCCAGGCTTGAGGTCAAAAGCCATCCAGATTTCCAGAAGATAGCCATGCCACACATCATGGCTCCTCCACTCTGCTAGGTTGGATCCAACAAGGTTTTCTGCCCTTCTGGATGCTGAATATTAGGGCTCCTTCTAGGAATGAGTGAGCGACCCACCTGGGTATGTGTCCAAAAGAGGTCTTAGAGTGGAGCAAAGTCTGTTCCACAGTGGAGTCCCACTGAACACAGCTGCTTAAATTTCAAGGCTACAGGTATTTCAAGGTTTTGTAAATAAGTGTGACAAATACATGTTAGAGGCTTGGCTACTTTGTGCAGTGTGCCCTAATGTTTGATGTGTGTGTTGTATACTGTGCTTGTCCATAAAATCTCTTCTCATGGTATTGGAGGAAGATACATTTATCCCACGTTTCAGACATACCCTCACATGCTGGAGAACAAGTCACCTAGAAACATTACTCTAAAAAAAAGATTTATTCAGAAAAATTTTCATAGCAAATATGCGGACTCAGTTGTTACAAATGATGAGACAGTTATAGAAATAACTTTCATGAGGATAAATGTGAAAGTCTCCTAGGAGAGGTACAAAAAGCAGAGACTGTACAGAGGGTGGCTGGAGAATATTAAATCAGAGGAAAAAATAAAGATCTTACAGATGAGGTGTCTTCTGAAGGAGGTCAAAAATGATGGCTAAGCTTTTGACTAGTAGAAATGAGGGAAGAAGTCCTTGTTATTCTAATGGCAGAAGCAAAGACACGTCAGTTGGCAAGGACAAGTTCAGTGTGAATACGAATAGGAAAACAATAAAATCGAGGCTGCCCATTTAGGTTGGGGTCAGGCAGAAGAGGGCTGAGGGCATCCCTGGTGGCGCAGTGGTTGAGAGTCCGCCTGCTGATGCAGGGGACGCAGGTTCATGCCCAGGTCCAGGAGGATCCCACATGCCGCGGAGCGGCTAGGCCCGTGAGCCGTGGCCGCTGAGCCTGCGCATCCAGAGCCTGTGCTCCGCAATGGGAGAGGCCACAACAGTGAGAGGCCCGCGAACCGCAAAAAAAAAAAAAAAAAGAGGGCTGAAAGCCAGGTCAGTGGTTGTAGTCTTAATTCAGTTGGCTGCTCTTGTAAGGAATGAGCTATCCAAAGCTTATGAGAAAGGGAAAAACATGATTGGAGTAGGCCTTTGGGAAGACTGACCTGGCAAGTGTCATCATTGGAAAAGAGATGGAGCGAGGTACCCCAGTGACAAGATATTCATTGTTTAGATGGGGAGATTGAGGGCTTGAATGAGATTAGTGACAGTGAGAATGGAAAGGAGGCAACAGACTTGAAGATACTGCAGTGGTCTTGGCACTTGCCTGGCTAAGGGGAAAGAGTCAAAGTTTCAAAGTTGATAGAGAACTCTAAGTCAGAGAACAAATATGGCACTATGATATGAGCTCTGGCAATGGCCTTGGCTAGGAACTTGAGATCTAACACCTGTCTAGAAGATTCAATCTGTGATAGCCCCTGTCCAGGAATAAATATGGTGATGACAAGATGAGTCAAAGGACTCAAGTCATTTCATCTTAAGGAAACCTGATGCACCATTTTTGAACATGAATGAGTAAAATGAGAAGAATCAAACATTATATGTGGATTATATCACTGGTTCTCAAGCTCTACGCTGATGAGGATCACCCAAGGAGTTGGTGGAAATTCCAAACACTCAAAAACATCTCCTGAAGATTCTAATTCAGTAGGTCCTGAGTGGGTCCCAGGAATCAATAATGTTCTGACTTATATCCAATGATTATGGATTAAGTGCTCAGAAAAAGAAACCTTGAGAAACACTGGATTATCCACCATAAATTGTACCTTACACATACATAGAACTTCAGGTAATCACAGGGTGTATTGTGTATTCTGATGTGGCCACAAATCTTCCCAAGAGAAGTGAAAAATTTCCCACCATGGATAGCCAGAGGAGAATTCTCTGACTCATGCTAATCTTTGTTCTCTGCTGAAACCATATTTAAACCATCCTTTCCTTGCATTCCATTTGTTTATTAACTTTGGGAGCTTTTATTCCTTTGAACACTCTCTCTATATGAACGTTGGCTGTAGGAACTCTTTCATCTCCATGTACGATGAGTTCAGTCCATTTGAAAATGGATAATGTGTAAGACTGACTTTGCTGCTGCTACCACTGGTAGTGTTGGAACCATAAAAAAGTGACCTAACCTCACTTGGTTTTTATCATCTTTAAAATGAGAAGATCTAACTAGGCCAGTTTTATGAACCCCTCTCTGATTCTACAGTCTCATGCATTAGAATCTGGATACAAAACCATTTCAGGGTTAGAGTCTTAACTGGGATCATTGCCAGTCCATCCTTCCAATGGCCCCTTTCAGCGTAGGGACCGTGTGTATTCATGCCTCACCTTGGACCCCGGAATCATGTATGCCTTTTTCCTTGGGAACTAAGCAAGAATCATGCCAGCTGAGCTTAACAACGTGAGCTACAGCTTTATTCAAACTGCCACTGTCCCAAAAGCAATGGTCTCTCTGACACTATGCAATCCCAGGATATACAGGCTAGAGCAGTTCTTTGGGCTCCTAGGAGTACAAAGGTTTTGTCCAAACCAAGCAGCTTAAACCTTACTTTTAGTTATGGTGAGCCTTACTAGCAGATATTTGAAACGGCAGGAAGAAACCTCTGAACGAACAGTTCCATTTGGAGCAGGGGAAAGTTGAGGTTTTCTTAATGCCAATAAACCGCTGGCAGACTCCTCCGCATATACGTTCGTGCCTCTCCACCTCATCCAGGGAGCTGGAGATTCTACACGTGACCACCTCGCATGCCTGTCTGGAGACTCTCTTCGCGTTTAACCTTTCTAAAGGCGTGCCTATAAACCTTCCCATTACAGCCAGGCCAGGCTCCCTGTGTAGTATATACCTTGTAAACCACTTGCAATAACTTTTAGCTAAAGTATAAAAATATATACTTTGGCCAGCTGTAAGTACTACACCATGTGGACCAAGACACCAGCCAAGCAGAACCATCTTGGCAAGAGGCTGGACCAAATACAGGAAGCCGCTGTGTTCTTCCCATCCTCACCGACATCAGTACAGCGACCCTGTCCGATGGATTCTCCCTCTAAATCATTTCAAACTCATTCTCGTCTGCTCATCTCTACTACTGCAACCTAGCCCAATTTACTACCTTCTCCGGTCTATAATCTTTCTAGAGCTTTCTCTATTGATTTCCCTCAATTTCCTTGTGTCACCTTCCTATTTGCTCCCTGCACAATAGCCAGGGCAGTATTTTGAAAATGAACGTATGATTATGTCTTTCCCAGTGGATCTAAAAACCTGAACAGGACTCAGCGGGCTTTCTCTGCCCTGCCCTTGGCCAAATCTCCAGCCCCACCTGGTGCTCCAATCCCAGAAAAAAACAAGGCTCCGCCTTCTCATTTTCAGGTTTTTATTTAACAGATACAGACTACTGTATGTAACACAGATAACCAACAAGGGCCTACTGTATAGCATGGGGAACTATATTCAATATCTTACAATAATCTATAATGGAAAAGAATCTGAAAAAGCATATATATATGTATAAAATTGAATATATATATATACTGAATATATATATAAATGAATCCCTTTGTGGTACACCTGAAGCTAGCACGACATTGTAAACCAACTATACTTCAATTAAAAAATAAAGATAAAAACATTTAAAAATTTTTAAATTTAAAAATTAAAAAAAATAAATGCCACCCACCGAGTGAGGCATTTCTTGGACATCTCACCTAAAGTAGCCACATCCCCACTTCCATCACATACTCATGTCCTTCTCTCCTCTCCTGCTTTGTTCTTCTCCCTAGTATGTTTCACCTTCTAACACACTTTACATTTTATTTTTTTTATCTTATTCATTTTCTCTCTCCCCTCCCTGAACATAAGCTCCACCGGGGTAAGGAGTTTTATCTATTTTGGTGATTGTCTCATCCTAACACCTAGAATAATTCCTGGCAAATAGGAGATATTCAAGATATTTGTTTAATGAATGATATTTCTTTTTTTTTTTTTTTTTTTTTTTTTTTTGCGGTACGCGGGCCTCTCACTCTTGTGGCCTCTCCCGTTGCGGAGCACAGGCTCTGGATGCGCAGGCTCAGCGGCCATGGCTCACAGGCCCAGCTGCTCCGTGGCATGTGGGATCTTCCCAGACCGGGGCATGAATCCGTGTCCCCTGCATCGGCAGGCGGACTCTGAACCACTGCGCCACCAGGGAAGCCCGAATGATATTTCTTGAATAAACTTCCTGTTTTGTAGTCTACGCACCAGCAATACAGATCTATGAGTATTTCTATAGCATGCATGAAAAGCAGGTGGATTCATTACAAGAAGTTTTATAAGTAATGATTTAGGAGGGGGAGGGTAGGAGTAAACATTTTCTTCAGTACTCCTCTGCCACATTTCCTAAATTAAATCACACTGCTTAAAATTCTTGTATTATGCTGTACTTCCTTTTTGCAGCTTTTATCACACTTATAATTTTAAAATATTTTTAGCTATTTTGGGGTTATTATCTGTCTTCCTAATAGGTTAGAAACATCAGAGGGTGGGGACCATGTTTGTTTCACTCAGAGACAATGAATAAATAAACGGGTGCCTCTTTTCCAGCAGCCATAAATAATGGGACAGGGAAATTTACCCTTAAGGCAGAAAAAAATCAGTTATTAAGTAAAATCTAAAAATAGCCTTTCTGCCTGAGAAGTATTAGATCCTTGGCTTCTGAGAGAAATGGCAGAATTTTCTGCCTCCACGTTTTCCCCCCCAGATTGCTGGATTCCCACGTGCTAGGTCTTGCTTGGATGTAAAAGGAGATAACTTTGCAAGACAGAGCCCCCCGCCCTGGGCGGCTGTTCTCTGGGCGGTTAAGAAACAAACTAATTACAAGAGTCTTTGCTTGTATTTTTACAAACCCTTTGGACTTTATTGAACAATATTTTAAAATCTGATTTAAGAGCTAGTATCAGAAACTGATCTGAAATCAAAGCGAAGCAGAGTGCCCTTGGCATGAGAATTAGATTTAATCCTTTGGAGGATGTTCTGCTGATCTTGGGGTGGGAGAGGACATTTTCTTTTCTAATTATTCAATTTTTGTTCTAAAAACAGTTTTCATCCTACTGTACTGAATGCCAGATGGTAGAAACGAAGAAGAAAGTATTTGTGAATAATCATGCAGCCTTTTGATCGCCAGCTTTCAGAGTTATCAAGTCAACGTCTTGCTTTTCCTCCCCACCTAGAACAACATGGCGGACGTCTTGAGTGAGAGGGGAGTTGCTGGTGAACTCAGCTTTGGAAATCTCCCTCCTTTGTGGAAAGGCACCCAGTCCAGGACGGTTCCAAAGTTAAGTGCAGGATACTTTTCAGGTGGTTAAAAATGCAAAAGAGAGGAGCGGGGGTGCCTATGCAATTTTCTCAGCAAGGATTTGCCACAAACTCCTCAAGCACTTTTAGTTAGTGAATTATGCTGACATTTTCCTTTTTCACTGTTTTCATGAGTTTTGAATATTGAAACAGATTTTGCTGGGGATAATGGAAAGCAGACTTGGGAAACACTTTCTTTTTTTTTTTGTAAATCTAGATCAGATCTAGCTTTTGATGTAGGGCTAACAATAGGAATATAATGAAGCAGGCAAGTGGGATTATACAAGTTGGTTTTGTTGATAGTATCTAAAAACATTTTCACTTCAAACCATTTCCTTAAATATAATATTTGCCTTTTAAAGTTCTGGCCTCTGCCAAATGTTTCCCAGTGAAAAGTTTGCCCGTTATTTACATTATGGTTGCATTTTGATTTTCTGGTCATTGGAAGAATGCTCCATGGACATCCATCATGAGGTGATCTTTGTTATTTCAACCACATATTGGAACAAATGAACAAGAATCACTGCAATGATAGCCAGACCACAATGGAAAAGTGTCTTCAGTTTGCTTAAACCAAAGACATGCACAGATTCAGAAAGACAGACCATGACAGGCCAGGTATTACTCCAAGCACTTTATATCTACCAGTTAATTTAATTGGAGCAACAGCCTTGTGAAGTGGGACTATTATTATTAATCCCATTTTAGAGATGAGGTAACTGAGGTTCAAGGGTTAAGTAACTCATCTTGGGTTATATGGCCACCAGGAGGTAGAGCTGGATTTGAATCAGGTAGCCTCAGCCAGAGTTCATATCCCTGACTGTAAAAGGCAAGAACAAAATCTGACTCCATGTTGGATCTGTTTCTTTTACTTTGACTTTTGCTTTCCATTGCTTTTGTTCTGGCTATAGCTATACACATACATAATGGCCTGCCTCGGGGAACCCTGTCCCCTCTGCTTGAATGTTAAACTAAAGTGCCTTTGTTCAGCTCATGGGAGACAATCTGACCCTGCCCACCTGTGAATGGCTGCAGAAAAGAAGAAATTAACACATCCCCTCCCTAAGGCTGGCCAAAACCAGGAGATATTTTGCAAGACTTGTGGCCGTTTTACTTTACTTCCTCACCTCCTCCCCCTCTCTGTTCTATAAAAGAAACTAGCATCCAGACCCCAATAAGATGGTACTCTAGGACAGTAGTCCGCCATCTTCTCGGACTCCTGGCTTTCTGAATAAAGTTGCTATTTCTTGCCTCAACACCTCATCTCCCGATGTATTGGCCTGTTGTGCAGCAAGCAGAGTCAGCTTGGACTTGGTAACGTGACCACTGCCCCATACCACCTGCTTGAGCATATGACTAAAAATTTACATCAGAAAACCAGTTTTCTAAGAGGAATCATAAAAGATGGTGTGGGCTTCCCTGGTGGCACAGTGGTTGGGAGTCCGCCTGCCGATGCAGGGGACACGGGTCCGTGCCCCGGTCTGGGAAGATCCCACATGCACGGAGTGGCTGGGCCCATGAGCCATGGCCGCTGAGCCTGCGCATCTGGAGCCTGTGCTCCGCAACAGGAGAGGCCACAACAGTGAGAGGCCCACGTAACGCAAAAAATAAAAAAATAAAAAATAAAATAAAAGATGGTGTGCTTTCCTTTCCTATAGGCTTCCTTAGATTTCTTACCTTGGAAACTTGATGACACTGGTAACCCTCTGTGGGCGCTGGGTGAGCACTTTAAACCTAAATGTCTCTATCTTCTTTTTTATGAAGTCATTGCAATCATCATTTCTACGGTCCCTTCCAGCTGTGTGATTCCATTTCTTTGCTGTAAAGGGAACCTAAGGATGTTACTGTGTGGTTGTGAGTAATGGAGGAGGCACGTGGGCATGGGATTAAGGGGGTGTATGAAGAAGAATATAGTTTTCAAAGAAGGAAGAAATAGAATTAAATAACTTATTAAAGTGACCGTGAAAGCACATTGATGTCTCTTGCCAGCAGTGGGGCCTTCACAACTGACTCAAACTTCATCACTTGGAAGTTTTATGCCCTGTAGTTACTGATGAGGATTAGGTATTACACCCCCCAACCATTCACAAGTGGTTCAGATACATAAATGGTTTGTTTTCACCTCATCAGACCTACACATGGTAGTAATTAGATGCTTCCAATTACAAGGAAATCTTGTTTGATGTCATCACCTAATGTTGTCCCCAAGATGGTCAGCAGAGGCTAATCTGCTTTCTATGGGAAACAAAGGTATCTTTATTCCCCATAGAAATGCAGACACCCACTCTCCTTGGGGACATTTAGAAATTCTTTTCATATGATTTATAGGATGAATAAATAACAATAACAATTAGAACAAAACAGCACTATTTGGTAGGTGCCTGGTGGACATATAAATCGATACCATGATCCCAAAAGCCATACAATGATAAAATGGTGAATAATTTAGCATCAGTAGATGAAAAGAATGAGAATCACTACACTGGCAATGGCAGTAACAGGATTCAACCCCAGGACTATATGGCTTCCACCACATAACATACAACACAAATTCCCTCCAGGAACACATAACAAACCGCTAATTTAGGAAAACAAACTGCTGTCATTTTTTTGGTTAGTACTGAGATTTTCATTCTCTGATCCTCTCAACTTTTTTCTCCCTTCCCACTGTCACTGTTAATTTAAGAGCATTCCTAACTCCTGACCAGATTCTGCAACAATGGTCTCATTTTAGTCATTCAGTGTGTCCTTGGACCAGTAGCATTAGACCTTACCTGGGGGCTTATTAGAAATGTACTCTGCCCTTTAACAAGATCCCCAGATAATTCACATGCACTATGATAATTCAAAAAATCCAAGGTTTGATTGGTTCCCCCAAAGGCTGACATTTAGTAGCACTCCTCAAGGTTAGCCTGATTCAGAATCTAGTCATTTAGTCTGATCTTTCGATCTTTACTATTTCCCAGCATCAACTCATGCAGTCAGTGGATTAAGCCAATGCTTATGCGTCAGACTGCTTTTGCCTAAGGGGCTCTCTTCTTGCTGTTCCACCCTGACCGATGTTCCCTTCTCCTCTTTGCCACCCAATCAAATCCTGCTCTTCAAGGACTGCTTGCTTCATGATTTAAAAGGAATCCCAACACTGCATTTTTTCTGACATGTGTTGTCTATACTATATATGGTGGCTTTTGTTTGTTCTTATTCACGAGTGGCCTCGCTTTTGCAAACTTTGCATCACAAATAAAATTGCCAGTCCCCAAGACCAGAACACTTAAGGCCTAAAGCACAGATTAGCACACGTTGAAAACCACTGGATGAATTTATCTCCATTTATCCTTCTACTATTTACAGTCAAGAGAATTACCTAGGATTTTTACCTTTGAAATCCTTACCCCTAGGATTTTACATTCGAAAACCAGTCGCCCTAGAACTATTTGCCTGTTTTGTATTGATGGCTATCCTGTAATGCCCTGTGCCTAGTGTGTTGTAGAAAGCCATTGTAGAAAGCCATCAAATTAGATGTGTGTTTTATGCAGTTGATGAATTAAACAGAGAAAAGACTTAACTAAATAAATTTTGATTTTTGTTTTCCCCAAATCTTTGGCACTATTTCAAGTGAACAGGACATAACTGAGGGTCAACAAGCAAGTAGAAACAGATCTTGAAAAATCAGAACATCTGGAAATGTGTATATGCATATATATAACTGATGTGCTTTGCTGTACACCTGAAACTAACAGCACAACACTGTAAATCAACTATACTCTAATAAAATATTTTTTTAAAAAAGAACATTGGAAGAGCAAAAATATGGATATCTACAATACACTGTCCTTCTCATGGAAAAAAAAAATAAAGGAAGGGAGTAGAAGACAGGAGAGATTCAACTATGTTTATTATTTTTTATCATTTTAAGTAATTTAATATACTTTAGACACTTCAACTTATTTCACCAGTTGCTTGTTTATGAATTATAGCAACGAAATTCAAGTTCAGGAAAGGGTAGAGATGAAGGATCAAGGAATTTTGTACTTTGGGTTTTCTTTGCTACACCATTTTCCAATTTCTCTTTGTTAAAAAAAAAAATTAAAAAGGCAGTTGAATACATGCAGATGAGGAAAGGGTTAACACACACACAATTTTCTACTGTTTATAATTATTTAAGATTAATGTTTAATTCCCAACAAATCTCACAAGGCTGTTAACTATAAAAGGTAAAAGCTCAAGTTTTGCCATTGAGTGAATGATTTCATATCAAGTGGGTTCTTCTCAAGTTTTTTCTACCAATCCAGAAATTCTAAAACCATAGTTTAGTTGTACTTATACATTTGGAATGCATTTGGCAGTGCGCAATAGGATATTCAATTCATCATGGCATCAAAGATATGGGAGTTGTTATTTCACAGGGCAAGACCCTTGGAGGAAATTTGGTTCCAGAGTTGGTAAATTCAGAAGCTTGAGAATGTCAGGGTTCCAGGTTGGCTTCAAGGCAGGTCCCTTATTCTTCCTCTCTTGGTTTCATGACGGCTATAGCAGGTCCAGAAACCATGTCCTCTTAGTGTCCAAAGGCAGGAAGAGCCCAGTTCCTGTACCAGGTCACTGTTGAAGAGTGAAGAGAATGTTGCTAGAAGTCTGTCCAGCAAAACACACTGGTCATTAGTAAGAGGGAAGAAATTGACATCATTGCTTAGCCTAATAAATACCAACTCCCCACCCCACTGCCACCTCTGACCAGCCTGGGAAGGAGAACTCCGGAACAGATGGCTGCCCAATTTCAGAACAGAACTGAGATTCAATGAGGAAGGAAGAATGCGGACTACTGGGTTGGCAATCAGCATAGCCTGCCTCAGATATCACCAGGGAAATGAAACTTTATAGTTACATGACAAAAAATATTTACACAAAAATCTCTCAGGAGCTCGTACTGGAGAGCACGTTGACAATCTGGGATGATCTGTGAGAATGAACCGAGGGGCACATGTATTAAATTACCCCTAAAGTATACATGGGTTTAGATTGTGGGCGGGGGATGTTCTTGGGAAAACATGTTCTGAGTTTTACCAAACCCAAAGTTTTGGGGGAAAAAATAGCCTCCGACAATTGACAACCAAAAAACATAGTGAGAGTCATCCATGGGGAATTCAATCCTAAGTGTGGTTTGTTGGAAGTTTTGAAACCCTGTGGGATGGTCCCTGATGAGCTGGTGCCTCTGACCACCTACAGCTTATTGAGATGGAAGCAACCTGCAGCAAAGCTCAGGCAGGGAAAGGCCAAGCTAACAGAGTGCAAGTTGATTAATTAATTCATCCATGGATCTATTCCTCCATACCACAAGGATTTTTTTTTCTTCTCTCTCCTAATAGGCAGCAAGCACTGTATTGTGTTCTAGGAAGTCAAAGAGAAAAAGTCAAGAGCCCTTGTCCTTGAGAAGTCTGTGTCTCATGGAGAAAAACAGTCAACTCTAAGTGATAGGTAATGGTCATATTGCAGCATCTCCATGTGTAATGGAAGCTGAGAAGGGTGTCTGCTTGTCCCTACCTGCTGGTTTCAAGCCTACTCTTCCTTCCCAGGGTATTTAAAACTACAATTCAAATATATGAGACTGGATAAAACCCCAAACACAGGTTTCCAAAGCATTTTTCTCCTTTACTATTTGAACCCACATGTATGTGAAAGGAAATTTAATCCATATGTTTCTGAATCATTCATACTTAAATCATCATAATTTGTTTTGTAAGAGCTGTTAAGGTCCAAGAAGGCTTTGGGGCGTTTTATCAACAGGAAGTTGATTGAACTAAGAGAAAATGACCTCCGATAGCAAAGAAGTCAGTGAAGTCCCAATACTACGAATCCATGAAATTCAAATGGCCTGTGAGCTTGGCAGGTCTTGCCCCAAACTCAAACATGGTGACTCTGGTGCAATCACGGGCTTCTTTCCCAGGTTATGTCCCTTCATCAAAACTCCTGCGGGGAGGTATTTGGATTATACGTGCCCCAATTACATCTTCTTTGTGTGCTCATATGATGCAACAATCCAAAGGCCAAGGGAACCCAAATGCTGGTTCGATCCTGAACCATCAGTCAGGCCTTCTTGAAAATTGGAAAACTGGTCTTTCCCCGCTTGTAAATGCTACCCTTAATGCCCCTAAACAACTGTTACAAAGTTTTCTTTGAGATTTAACTAAGATTCCTGGGGATTTAAGATACTGGCTGCCAGATTGTTAAAATGCATTAATGTTTATAGTGATTATGATTAAGAGAACTAATAATAAAAACTCGCGTATACCTGGAACAGAGCCCAAATCCTACTGTTTCAAAAGAAAGACTCAGTGTAAAGCCATAGCTCTCTGGAAATCTGCACACAGGAAAATCTGAGACCCGTCTAGAGCCACACACAGGATTGCAGCTAAATGCCAGAAGCAGGCTAATCAAATTCTCTGGAGACCTCTTGCAATGCTTTAGAAAATGAAAAAAAAAAATGAAAAAAGAAAAAATGGCTATCTTCGTTGCACCTTTTGATTACTACCCATTTGCATAGGCTGCCTGTGTAAAAAGAATGCATATCTGATTGCATCAAGCACAAACCAAAGAAAGAGTTGCAGCCAGAAGTCTCTCCTAAGTGCTACACAATTCCTAATATGCTGTTGTGACGTGAAAGGCTGAATGGTAGCCAATCTCATCAGTCTACGGATGGTCCACTTCAATGGTGAAAGCATCTTGCTGGTGAATGAGGCTCAGGTCAGAGATCTGATTCACTGCAGGCCCATTAGCTCTCCAGAACCCCACAGGTCACGACCAGGATGGGGTCACACCCCCAAATGGGGTCACCGGTCCCGAGGAGCCACGTTCTTCCTGTTGCTCTTCTGGCAAAGCCGTTCCTTGTATGTTTGCTCTAATCTTGAGCCTGTAGCACTGCTGGTACGTGCAAGGGACAGCCTGATCTCCGCTCTGATTCCAAAGTTTCTCTGTCCCTCTTGAATCTTATGGCACCTATTAATCCACTACAGAAGCAACGACAGAGGCTGCTGACTGCTTTGTTCCCAGCAGAAAAAAAAAAAATGTTTTCACACCTTCTGATAGTAATCTTAATACTCAGGTACCATTCAGGGTATCATTTTCCTTTCATGATCATAGAAGAGGTTTTCATTGTAAAATATATCTCATCAGAGAAGATGATAAGGAGAGTGAAAATTACATGAAAAGAAGAAAACATACTTTTCAGAGTCAACAGGGTAAAAATCAAACTTAATCTAAAGAAACTTTTTTTGCTTAAAAAAACCTGAGAAACTGATGAACTTTTAAAGCTATTCTAATCTCGGGGGTATTGTGAGTGCCTTTTACAGGACAAAGTAACCTGTACCTCATGCATAATACCAGGGACTACTAAGTGTTTACAAACTGTGCTGGATTGTTTAATCCAAAAACTTCCCTCCTGCCTTAGGATTGTGTGTCTACATGAAGTTTAAAGGGCTTTTAAAGATAAGGAAGGCCAGCAAGCACCGGGGAGCCAATGGGGTGCCTTTTTGCTCGTTAACCTGATATGGACTGATGTACTGATAGCCAATCCAGGGCTGGAAAAGTGATGAAAGAAACTGCAGCAGAGAGAAAGTGTTAGTGCAATCCCCAGAAAAGACGACGGGCTTAAGCCAAAGGGTGAGACACAAAGAACAGTGAGAGAAAAAGAGCCTACTTTAGAGTTTTATAATTTATCCACCACTTCTAAACAATTTTTTAGAGTGACAACCGGTCACTGGATTTGGAGTTAGAGGATTCCACTGGAGGTCTGAGGGACAAGTCTCCTGCCTTTTCTGATTGCTACTTATTTGTTTGAGAGTCATTCACAGCTCACGAAGTGGCAGGAGAACCACCTGCTTCCGGATAAGATTTCTTCACACATCCTTTTATTGTATTTGCCCCCTAAACCGATAGAACATTTTTGCCTTATTTTTACTTTTATTTTCAACAACTTTAGGGTGGCATAATTGACATGTAATAAATTACTCACATTTAAAGTATTCATTCGGTAGGTTTTGACATTTGTATACACCTATGAAAACTCCACTGCTATTAAGAAAATGAACACATCAATCACCCCCAAAATGTCTCATGCTCCTTCAGTAATCTCTCCTTCCTGCCCATTCTCATCACCTCTTCCCCCAGGCTACTGATCTGGTTTCCATCACTATAGATTAGTTTGCATTTTCTAGAACTGTATAGAATTGGAATTATATGGTATAGCCTACTTATTTTCTTTGGTACGGCATCTTTCAGTGGGCATAATTATTCTGAGATCCATCCATGCTCTTGTGTGTCAGTAGTTCGTTCCTTTGTAGTGCCCAGTCATATTCCAGTGTATGGATAGACCACACTTTGTTTATCTATTCACTTGTTAATTAACATTTGGGTTTCCAAGTTTGTTCTATTTCATAGAAAGCTTCTATAAGCATTCAGGTACAAGTGCTTCATTTCTCTTGGGTAAATACCTAAGAGTGGAATGGCATGATCATATGGTGGGGATATGTTTAACTTTTTTTTAAGAAATTGCTGAACTGTTTTCTAATGTGGTTGTACTATTTTACATTCCCACCTCCAGGATATGAAAGTTCCAGTTGCTCCATATCTTCACACTTTGGTATAATCAGTTTTAAAATAATAGTCATTTTGATTTCATTTGCATTTCCCCAGGGTTTAACGATGTTGAACTTTTTTTTTTTTGCGGTACGCGGGCCTCTCACTGCTGTGGCCTCTCCCATTGTGGAACACAGGCTCCGGACGTGCAGGCCCAGCGGCCAAGGCTCACAGGCCCAGCCGCTCCGCAGCACGTGGGATCTTCCCAGACCGGGGCACGAACCCTCGTTCCCTGAATCGGCAGGCGGACCCCCAACCACTGCGCCACCAGGGAAGCCCGATGCTGAACATTTTTTATGAGTTTATTTGCATCCACATATCTTCTTTGATGAAATATCTGAAATATCAAAATTTCTGCTCACTGTTTTCGAGGGGGATTATTTGTTTTCTCAGCAGTGAGTTTTGAAAGTTTTTAAAAAATATATTCTGGATATAAGTCCTTTATCAGATAAATGATTTGTAAATATTTTCTCCTAGTCTGTGGCTTGCCTTTTCACTTGCTTAACAATGCCTTTGGCAGAGCAAAAACTTTCAATTTTGATGAAGTCTAATTTGTCAGTTTGTTCTTTAATGAATAGTGATTTGGGCACTGTATCTAAGAAACCCAAGGTCATAGAGATTTTCTCCTGTTTCTTCTGGAAGTTTGATGGTTTTGTGTTTTACATTTGTGTCTATAATCCAGTTTAAGTATATTGTTGTATGTGATGGGTGGGGGGGATTGAAGTTTTTTTTTAATATGGATATCTATAAGCAGGCGGAGTTAACCAGATGAATGAAGAGATATATAGTCAGAAAAAAAAAAAAGAATTTTCACCATATTGTGATAAGGTTGAAAACAAAAGAGGAAGTAATCTACGTGATGCTCAGAATGGTAAAATCACATGTAGTGTTGCTTTCTTCCACTGAATCTACCTAATGTATATGCTTCTGAAGTGGCTTTGGGATTTATGAGTTTTTTAATTAATTGGATATAATTTGTAAAGTAAGTCAAGGACAGGTAAGAGCCATGATGATCAATTCAGCAACTCAGAGAAGGGTTGGTTCCCACTGAATCAGAAAGTGGGGAACAAATGAAGCCATGGAAATTCTGGGAGGATAGGTTATACCAAAAGAAGAAAAAAGAAAGAAAAAGAAAGGGCTATGTCGGGGAGTGAGAGTATCCAAAGCCTGGGATAAGTCATCCCTGGACGATTGTACTTGTAGCTTTGGCTGCTGGGTCACCATCAAAGGGACCGATCCAGGCTTGCAGAAGATGAGATTTGAAAGAACAAAAGAGACTGTTGGGAACCAGTAAGAGGTTCCTTACCAGGCAAGACAATCCCTCTCCTGCCTACCATTTGGACACCACCTTTCCCATGGCTCTTGGAACCTGGCATGAAGACAGAGCCACAGCTTGGCTAAAACTAACCAACAAGCAAAATAAGCCAATATGGATTGATCAATATTAACTACTACGAGGCATGTGACAGGTGCTATATTTGCTCTCCTGACTGAAAATCCCCCAAAGTTCACCCCCATGCTTTCTATCACTCCTACAACAGAGTAATGATGTTGCTCTAGTTTTTAGCTTCAGAACAAAAGATGATTATTCATTTCTTTGGTGGCACATAGGAAAATATAAAAGAGCAGAGGAAAAAGGCCTCAGGCTGAATCTTCCTGGTCCCCTCTCCCTTGTCCTTACCCTGTTCCTGAGACAAGGGTTGCTATGGGACCTACTTGTAGACCTTGGGGAAAACTGTGTTCATTCTAAAGTTGAGGGGTATGTGTGTGTCTGAATACAGAAGGGCATGAGGATGGCTAACACAAGATAAATTGATCATAGCTAAAAATCTCTTGTGATAAATCTTGCCTTTTTTGCAAGCATAATCACATAGGTCATTTCTACCAGTAATGGAAAGCCACCAACATTTATTGAGGACATAAATACCCTAGTATTTTCATAGGCCTTTTATTTATGTCATCCCAATTATTCTTCATAATAGCCTGAGAGTCAGGTAATATTAACATTCTCATTTTACAGTGAAAATCACAGAAACTCCAAGCAACTAAACAAGTCAATCAAGATCACATATTGAAATTGACAAGAGACACTTGAACCCAAGGTCACCTGACTCCAGAGCCTTGGCTTTCAAATATAAGTACTACTTTCCATAGCCCAATGCAGGTCAAATTCTGCAAAAACTCACACTGCAGGAAATTTAAATTATTTCAGAGTAATGAAATTATATTTCTTTTTAAAGTTATTCAGACTATTTTTTGACAATGGGAAACATATTCATTACACAAAAGTTTATATATATTATTTCTTTGTGTAAGGGTTAAAATTTGTTCATAAAAGAAATAAAAAGCCAAAGAGAAAAAGAAATCCAAAAGATTCTTTCTGAAATCCACCATTTAATGATCCAAAAAAATAATAAAATAGAGCAAAATCATGGTTGGACCTAAGGGGCTTTACATCTGAACTTGAGAATTCAATAGATCAGTTGTGGGTTAATGAATTAAAATTAAAATTTTTTGTGTGTGTCCAGGTTATTGGAAAGAACACTGAAGTAGGAACCAAAAGACCAAGGTTCCATTTCTGCCCCTACCCTGAATGCTGTACAACTTCTTATAGGTCACTCCTCATCTCTGCAATCCTATTTCCCATCTGTAAAATGAGGGTTGGAACTCCATAAGTCTTAGGACCCCTTCCAGCTTGGACATTCTGTGACAAGGGACAGGCTCTTGTTAGGGTTATCATTCCTGGTTTATTAGTTGATATCTTTGCAGGAGAGAGGGCAGATTTTTCACAACCTTCCCCAAATCCACCACTTCCAACAATCTAAGGTCAAATTTAAACTCTCTAAGAAAGTAGAGAGCTCTACCTGGAGGGCTCATTTGTCCCCATCAATGGGTGTCTGGGTTCCCAGGTTTCTCAGCTGACATTTCTGGGATATGTGTCTTTGTCTCTTTGCAGCAACACTCTTTTGCACACATGGAGAAGTCTGGGGAAGATGGGTGGCTGCTGAGACACTTGGCTGGGCTATGATCTGGAGGCAGTGGTCCATGATTAGCTCTTTGCTGGCCAAACAGAATTTAAGGATCGAATAGCTTTGCAGCAGGCACTGTTCATCTTTCATGGTTCGTCTGACATCTTTGTTCAGCAATGGCATATTCATTTCTTTGGGGCGTTGTATCAAAAGAGTTTTGCAATCTTGTTTTTATGTCTCTCTCTGCCATTTCAATTGTGATTTGATTAGAAAGGCAATTTTGAGCAACAGCGACCTACGTAAGGAAACTGGAAGGCTACCCCAGACTCAGCAGTGTGCCCCAGTGCTGATGGCACCACTTGCCTTCCTCATTCCCTAAGCACAGGCGAGGTACAAAGATATTAACCTTCATATCTCCCTCTGCACCGGTTGTGTGCTTTCCTTGTGAGCAAGATCTGGACCAGTTGGATGTGTACGCCTATGTCTAACGGAGGATTCGAGAGAAAAAAGATACATTGGGAATTAAGCAACATGACATTTACATAACAACCGTTTATGATCTGGGGGGATCTAGAACAATGGAGAGAATTCTCAGCACAGGGCTGAGGTTTCCAGTGCAGGATTCCCAGGACCATTAATGAGAGTCATGTGGCTGAGCCCTGTCACATCTGCTGAGAACTTAGCTCCAAGTGTTCTCATCATGCTAACTTGGGTGAGTTCACAAACAGTGGCTTGAGTTGGCATGCTCTTTTCCAGGTGCCATAGGCTTGTCCATCTCCTTTTTGTCCATTTCATTGCAGCATGCAGCTTTCCTTCTATTTTGCTTTATTTCCTGCTGATTATTCTGGACTACAAGTGGGAAGGGCAAAGGGCAGACGAAGAAAATAAGTTCACGATGAGTATCAGCTTTATCAGACCCACTGCCCCTGGTATGATGTTGTCTTGCGTGGGGAGACCCATTTAAATGGGGTTTTATGGTATTAAAGATATAAATTGCTATCATTTTCAGCATCTGAGTTAGATTTGTCATGAGAACATGGCCCGTGTTGGAGAGTTCCTCGTAAGCAGGTATTAAGGAGAGTCCAAGGGTGTGATTTCACACACTAGATAAACCACACTGTGTACACGCCAGGGATGGAGCCCTGAATCACTCTCCTTGCCCTCCTCTGCCAGGCCAGAGAGGCCCATAGGATGGTGCGATGAGATGGCTTATCTTCGTACCATGTGCTTGGGAAACAAAGAGCACCATTTAGCTCTTTCTCCTGCCCTTGAAGTCTGTATCTCTCATCATTCTGATGCCTCAAGTTGCACTTCTCATGTGGGTACACCCAGCCCGGCAACAATGGGAAAGGCCCTGTTCAATAGCACACCAGGTTTCAGAGAATTTAATCGCATCACAAACGCTGGAACCTGGCTCAAAAAGTAGAAAATGCCTTCTCAGGATCTGAAGAGCTTTTCTTTTCTCCATCAAGTTCACCTCAGTTTCAGAAGTTATAGCCAAGGTTTTTCTTTGGCTTGGTTTTGTTTGGTGCATAAGTGAGGGCAATCATCAGACAACTCATTATTCAAATGCCAACATGCTCAGTGATAGAGACTTTATTTGATTTGTTTCAAAACATCCCTTCAGATGGGAGGCATGAAATTCGGTGGAGCGGCGAAAAATCCACTTGCTCCTTTCTTTTTCCCTTAAAAAAGTCTTGACTTCGTGATCTAGCTCACAAAATGAAAAAGAACAACACATGTGGGAAAGATGCAAGGTTCTGAAAAGGAATCAAAGATAAGCCAGAACCTAAAAGAAAACCTTTTCAACAGCCCAAGAGACACAGTGATGCTTATGAGACTCACTTGGTGAATTGAGTTTCCAGAGGAAAGTGTCGGATCCAAGAACCGCATCTCCAACTTTCTGGGGGAAAAGAAGGTGGCTCTAAATTTCCAACTGCTGGTTCACAGTATTAAAAAAATAAAAAATAGAATAAAATATTCCTAATAAGTGGATCTGCTAAACTTTTAGCAGCAGAGGTCTTTTTTTTTTTTTTTTTTTTTTCTTCCAAGAACTACAAGAAGCTACTTCAAATATAGTTTCTTAATTTGTGTTTTACTGCAGTGGGAGAGAATTGAATGTTGAAAATGGATATTTTGGACACAAGAATATGTGGGTATTCTCATTTTTCAATTTGATGATTTGTAATAGTTTAAATTATGTGCCAGGTTTACCATGTTCTTTAAAAATAAATACCACATCTGGTTGGTATATATTGATCCCTGGGAGACTTAAGTCTGATTGATATCAGCCTAATTGGTCAGTTGTCTGTTGTCTCTTCCTCCTGTTTCATCCATCACGTTGTGTCTGTATTCACTTTTCTATAATAAAAATCCTAATGATATTGCTTTTCAGAAGAGTGATCCTCACCATTCCTTCTCCATGAACAGTTCCTAGTGTAGCAGACAGCCATGTTCATGGTCAGGTCTGCCCCCATGGCGCTCCTTGGCCTTCTACTCTAAAGATGTGGATTCTTTCATGCTCCCTGAAAACACCATCCCATGTACACCTTTACAAGTGTTTTTCCCTCTGATCAAAACAGCCATCCTTGATATGGCACCTGGAAATATGCCTTCTCTCCTTCAAACTCAGCTCAAAGGTCATTTCCTTCATGAACCTTTCTTGATTCCTCGAGCAGATTTAGCCACTCCGTCCTCTAGATTGTAGAGAGGTTACTGTTTTTAATATCAATTTTTGCTACCTGTTTGCTTTTCTAACTTTTTTCCTTTTGGACTATAAGCTCTTCAATTTAGGGGACTGTGATCTCACCTGGTATCTCTGGCCTGGCATATAGTAGGTGCTCAATAAGTCTTTGTTGAAGTGGCTAGGGAATGAATGACCATCCGTCTTTTGGAATCCTAACTATGGAGGGCAGAATCAATTCTTTATCATGCTTTTAACACTACATCTCTGCTCTGACATACTCTTGTACATCATGATTTTTAAAGGCCTTTTATAGGCATGTTACAACTCTGTCTTCATTTTCGCCTCAGTGGATCAGGACCATTTTCTGAAGTGAAGGGAAGGGGGCATTTAACTGATATCCTTGCTGACTCTGGACCTAGAAGCTGTTAATATCTTATTAATGATTAGTGGAATGGACCCTGGTACAAGAATATGCAGAAAGGGTTGTTCTCTGCCAGGTTTTGGAAAAACAAGACCATTGGAACATGGGCCCTCCACACTGCGTGAAACACAAGAGATAAACATTTTTTTTTTCACTGATGAATGAACTGAGAAGCATTGACATAGACTAATACCTTGCAGAATTCTTTACGAATTTGTACTAAGGTGTCTTTTAAAGACAGAAGCTACCCACCTGGCCTCAGCAGGGAGAACGACTTTTGAGAATCCAACGTGTTTGGTGTCAGAGGCGATGGAGGCCACCTTGCCGTGCACGCCCGCCATAGCTACGTACTTCCTGCAAGTCACAGCCTGGGCTGTGCTGCTGGTCTTTTCGTTTCCCCTTCGGCAAAATGATGAGAACAACTTAGAGCATATGGAAGCATTTCCACACTGCAAGTTATTCTGAGGGGGTAAAACGTGATTTGCAAATTCTGTCAAACGAAAGAGGCATTACCAAATGCTACTACGATGTTCAAACACATCCTTGTATGTCAGAAGTGTCCTGCAGATGCTTTGTTTTGTTTTTTGTGTTCAAATCCTCCATGGCTGCCACTGAGAAGGATGAAAAACTACAAGAAGCTCGTCCCCCTAGTCATGGCTCCAGACAGAGAGAAAGACCCTCTTCAGTGGCTGCTTCTGCGTCCTCAGCCTCATCATCAAGGGGTGCTTAATTATCCTCAAATAACCACATGTTGCAAGCAGCTGGATACCAGAAAAAAGGCTGCAAGAACACAGTCGTAGACAAGATAATACCTGAAGATCAGGACAAAACAAACAACTTCTTGCGAGCGTCTCCATGCCCTTGGCTTGTCTTTGTCAAGGCTGACAAGGAACATTTCCATTCTGAGGCAAGGATTCCCCAGGGAAAGTTTGGAGTGGGTCTATTTGAGTGTTTGAACATGAATGGGTGGTGATATGGGTAAAGGGAAGAATAAAGACAGCACCACTGTAAATGCCAGATTGATGGTTAGACAGAGGAACAGAATGACACTATTTCCCAAGAATGGATTCTTAACTCATTTCTTAATAGGATGAAGTAGGATAGGGAAAATCCATTACAGGGAATATCAGTCCATCAACAGAATATGGAGAGCAGAAAAAAAAATCTGCATTTGTTTACTGATGGTGGGATAGAATTAGTCACCTAGCAGTGGACACAGAGCCTCACTTTGTAGTAAGGCAATGGAATCTTCTCCAGGATATTAAAAGGGCTTGTTTCCCAACAGATCTACAGAAGAAGAAAAAAGTTCTCCAAAATAAATGAAATTTACTCTTGTAACAGCTGTTTCCTTTATGAAGCAAGAAGAATATAGTGTAAAGTAAAAATGGATAAAACTGCATCTATCACCCTGTAGGAGACATTCTTTATGAATAACCTTAATAAAACAAAGGGAACATTTTGCCTGTGTGTTTGGTTGTTTTAGACTTAAACAATATTTTAATTTCTGAGTGAAGAAGACACTGAAACAGAAGATTATATTAATAACTGGCAAGAAATTTGCTGTGAGTTATCACATGCTGCTAAATAGATTCAAAAGCAGATAAAGATAACATTTTCCTTTTTGAAAAAAGCTGATTGCAGAGTATGAAGTCCAGTTAAAGCCTGCATAGGAGAAATCATTTCTATGTTACAAAAAGGAGAGCCTCTCCAGGAGTGGAATATAACTTGGTCTGGAGTTTTCCTGGTCTTATGACTGCAGGTGCTGGACTAGGAGTTTATATGGATTATCTGGATATTTATGTGGATATTAATTCTTCTTTTATTTTTAAAATTTTATTTATTTATTTTTTTAGGCCACACCATGTGGCATGTGGGATCTTAGTTCCCCAACCAGGGATCGAACCCATGCCCCCTGCATTGGTAGCATGGATTCTTAACCACTGGACCACCAGGGAAGTCCCTGGATATTGATTCTCACAACAACCCTACAAGATAGTCCTGTTGAGTGATATTTGAGAGTTGAGGAAACTGTAGCTTAGGGAGATTAAATCACAGAACCGAGAGGTAAATTGGAGCAGAATTCTCACCCAAGCTGCCAGAGTCCAGACCCCCCTTTCTTGATCAACCAGTGATGCCCATCACAGGGCACTCTTCCTTCGTCCCAGTTTAGGGTTATTTCTCACAACAGATTAAAAAACATTGTCTTCATCTGCAAATATTTACACCTAATTTAAAAATAAGCTAACAGATTGCATTGGTTCTGGTACCAATTCCAACATGGGGGTGGTTTCCTCACAACTCCACCAAGCAGCTCTTGGACACCAGCTGAGTGTCCAAGAATTCAACTCAATTCTGACACTATTCGCCCAGAGACAGCATCAGATTCCACAGGTTAAGGGCTTGGCCCTACGAGACTGTCTCCCCATCTACTTCAGACACCAGATGCAAGTCCAGGTTGTCGCCTGTGCCTCTGGCCAACCAGCTACGGATTGGAGGTTCCCACGACCTCCTGCTTGGGTTGGATTAATTTGCTAGAGCAGCTCACAAAGCTCAGAGAAACATTTGACTCACTAGATTATCAGTTTATTATAAAAGGATGTAATTCGGGAACAGCCAGATAGAAGAGATGCACAGGGCAAAGCATAGGGAAAGGTCATGGAGCTTCCATGCCCTCTCCAGGCACCCACTCTCCCCATGAAATCCCAACTCTCTAATCACACTGCTTGGCTCCAATGGCAACTAGCCCTCATCCTCGAGGGGGGTCCAAAAGTCACCTCATTAACATAGCCAAAGACACCTTTACCCCTCTCATCACTGAGGAAGTTCTAAGAGTTTTAGGAGCTCTGTGTCAGAAACAGGAATGAAGACCAAATATATATTTCTTGTTATAACTCACAATATCACACATATCAAAGAGAATTAATATCTAAATGAACTCTGGCTTATGGAAGTTCACGATGTTTCTACAAATAAAATGGTAACAATGGTGGCTTAGCAAGTGAGACTCAAAGCTCCACCTGCCTGAAGCTTCACCAAGGCTAATTCTTTGTTTCTTTTCCTTTCCCCTCAGATTCTTTCTGAAATCCGCAGCCTTCTATATCTGCTTGATGCAGTAAAGAGCACTAAAACCAAAAAACAAAGTAACTTTCCTTGTGTTACTAATAATATGGATGGTTTCATTCCCTTCATTGTATGTCTGTTTCCCATAAATTGGCTTAGGAGAAATGAATTTAGCAGGAGGAATGTCCATTGGTAAAACAATTTAAAACGTATAAAAGCAAATTCAATGAGTACATTTTAAAATAGCTTCTGAATTTCAAAAAAAAAAAGCTTTCAGATTTTACATATAACAAATGAACGTTTATGAACTAAGTCATGTCAGATACACTTGGTTTTCCTAAACTAAAGGATTGAGCTCAAGTTTACAAAACTCCTCATTTCATTTTTTAATATCCTCTTACCTTTGTGTAATTTCAAAATATCTATACATTTTTAAATCTTTCATTAAGGTCTGATGATTTCATGTCTAGCATATCATGTTAGACATGTTTTTTAATTTTTATTTTATATTGGAACATAGCTGATTAACAATGTTATGTTAGTTTCAGGTGTACAGCAAAGGCATTCTCCACTTTATTCTTCTCAAGGCTAGATGTTACCATAATGGTTAAGAATTTTCTTTCAATTCTCTGAAATACAAATTCTGATCCTCCTTTGTCAAGCTCTATCAATGAATTCAAGTCTCAATGAATCTGCACCCGAATCAGAAACCTCAAACCTCCTTTCCAAAATTATTTCAACATGCTTCCTACTAGCAAATTTTAATTTACACAAAACCGGTATCCTGATGGCTGCCCACTTAGACCATGCCTATGCATTCTTTTTGGAGTGTTTTTCAATGTTGTGACTCCTAAGATGCACATTTTTTCCCCTTCTTTCTGCAAATGATACTGATGCTGTAATGCCCAAGAAAAGTCTTCCTTTTCCTGGAAAACATTTAAACAATTCTGACTCATTTTCCTCTTTCCTCTTCCTGAATTCCTACAGGACTCCAATGGTTGACGGGCATACCAGAAGGCAAATCTTTACAGACTCAAATTAACAGACAGCTCCATCTCTCGCCCTAAGGACAGTTATTGGGGTTTCTCTCTCCCCACCTCTTTTGTCTTCACTTCACACTAGGATTTCATGGCCAGGAGTTTAGTCTTGCCGATCTTTTGTGAACTATAAGTGGGTTCAAAACAGTCCCCCTCAAGATGTGCTACTTTGGCATGTGGATTATTTTGAGCTAAAAGCAATGCAGATCCTGTGGACTCAAGAGAACCAATTCCCGTCTCTTAACTACCTAGAAGAATTTAAATTGGGGATTTTTCCTAGAAAAAGAGCTATTACCAGAGGTAAATTTTATCTAAGTGGCCCCATCTATATGGCAGGGCAAACATCTAATTACCAACCATCTGCTTTTCTTATCATCCTGTGAATGACCCTCCTATCTTTGGAAGTCCCAGGCCCCTTTCCCGTTCCTTAGCTCAGTAAGGCATATAGACTTCATTTTACCTTTCTATCTTTGAATCTCTCATGTATGTGGGGTTCTCATATGGTTTTCTCCTGTTAATCTGTCTCATATCAATCTAATTCTTAGACCAGCCAGAAGAACATAGAAGCGTAGAGGAACATTTTCTTTCCCATGCAGGACATGTTAATATCACACATTTTGGTAGTAACAATACACCAATTTGTAGCAGTTCCGTGTTGATTCACCAGTGCCAGACATACCATCCCAAAGGTCCTTGAAGGCTGAGGCTTCCTTTGATGTTCCCCCAGAAGGACATGCTGGTTGAGTGAGAACCTTGTTGTAAGAGAGAGAAAGAGCCATTTTGTCTTTGAGGTCAACGTCTGATGGCTCTAAAGCTGGCACAGCCTGACTCTGCTTTTTTGTTATTGTTGTTATTTGTTTTTTGTTGTTTTCATTTTTTCTTTTCTTTTTTTTTTTTTTTTTTTGACTTTCAGAATCTGGGAGAAATCATTCATCCATAGCTCTGCTTTTTAAAATAAGAATAAAGGTGATATAGTTGAACAGAGTGATATATTTACATATATATATATATATATATATATATATAAATCCTGTGGGACTGCACTTTTGTCACAATGTGGAAAACCATCTAGATCAAAATAAGGAAGGATAATATAAATAACATTCTGTATTGTTTTCAATGTGGTTATTTATTATTTAATAGCTTTGAGGCCCTTAGTCTCTCAATATTCAACAGGTATGTATTAAGCACTTATGTGTACCATGCAGTTTTCTATGCACTTGGGGGTAGAATAGTGAAGAGACACATGACAAATCCCTTTTCTCATGGAGTTTACCTTCTAGGGAGGGGAGTTACACAACAAACAAGGTAGATAATTAAAGTGCAGAGCACATCTGACGGTGGTAAGTGCTACAGACAAGAAGGAGGGGGATGATGTTGAGGAAAGACAGTTGCAGTTTTAAGGAGGCTGTTTGGGAAAGACCCTATTGAGAAGGTAATGTTTAATGAAGGTCCAAAATGGATGAAGAAGCAAAATCAGTTAATCTCTGAGAAACGAGCATTTTGGGAGAAGGGCAAAATAAATGCAAAAACTGTGATGCAGGTGTCTGCCTACCGTAAGCAAAGAATCACAACGAGACCTGCATGGCTGGGGTGGAAGCAGTGACAGAGAGACCAATATGGAAGGAAACATAAAGTTAGAAGGACCAGAAGGTGAAGAGCCTCCTAAGCCACTGTAAGGTCTTCAGCTTTCACCTGAAAGAGTTGATAACCCACTAGAAGATTTTCGGTAGAGGAAAGATAATTGGGCTTAGGTCTTCTCAACAGCAATTGTCTGGTTACTGTACTTAGAATGTTAAATAAAAATTAAATTAAAAAATTAAGATTTAGAATTTTAAAGACTACACTGGGTAAAGCAGTTAAGGGCTTTGGGCTGGAAGACCTAGTGTAAGGGATTGAGGAATAAATATAAAGAGCAGTCAATAACTTGTGTCTTACATACTTTAATCTTACAAATGAGCATTCCTCTCTATCCATTCATTTCAAAATGTCATTCTGTGGTTGGTGATAGACAGCTGGGGGTACAGAGTCTAAATATTATGTATCTCACTTTCATCAAACTTCTGATGTCAACATTCCACTTTCAGATGTAAATTTGGGAATGAGTATGTTGAAGATTAACATTTAAAATGAAAAGGAAGTAATGATTTTTATCCCAGCACGTGGTGGGAGGTATTACTACAAAATAACTGGAGATTTGATGTATCGATAGTTGTTAACTTTATTAGTGATAGATTTTTTAAAAGCATTTTTGTTTCATGGACTACAAGTTAATTAGATTAGGCCAAGCATTTCTCTTTAATAAATGAACAAATTCTTTGAGAAGAAGCCAATGGGGGTAGAATCTCACCAGTCCAGAATTTCTAAGGAGGAGGTTTTGGCAAAATCATTGTTAATCTAGGCCTTTAGATCCTCCAAACATGTGATGTGAGTTACCTGTGAGGGCATTAAAACTGTAAAGTGAGTTCATGGGTTTAGCAAGTTAAATAAAGGTATTTATTGATTCTATAACTTGAGGACTATGATGCCAGGTAGCTAACTGTCCTAATGTATTCTTCCTCAACTCTTCATCAAAATGTCCACGGACTCTACAAGGAAGTATAAAGTTGCCAAAGCAGAGACCCCTAGAGAACTTATTTATAATTTTCCCTCATCTGAAAGCAATTCAAAGAGTTACATGAGTAATGGATGGCATTGAAAACCTTTCTGAAGCTGCCACATGTTCCTTTTGAAAGAGAAGACATAAGAGGACATCATGTGAAGCAGACAGGAAGGCACTCACACCTGCATCGCTGCATCCCACAGACATGAAACATTAGTAGACCAAAGAGCCCTGTCTGTGAGACAGCCACTCTCCGAGGCAGCCAGTGACAACTCCCCATCCCCAGTTCCACGTCACAAGTATATTCCTTCCATTACCCATTTGGAAAGTACAACCCCCATGCATGCAAAATGGCAGAATGAGGAAGGGCATAGGCAATGACACATTGCTTCACGGAGTGAAAAGATCGTTGAGGTGCAGGTGGACACAGGAAGAGCTAGAGAAAAGCACAGTCAGGAGATTGTAGTTGAATCTAACTTTTATGGCAAGGATTCATTCATCAGAGAGCCCCCTGGTATGAAGGGATAAATTATTTAATCAAAATGACAAGGCTAAGCTATGGGCACAGAGGACGATTGTTATTTGAGCAGAGCCATGTGGACCATGACTCTACAGCTTTTAAACTGGAGTAAGACTTGGTAGAAAATAGGCGGCTTGGGGACTTCCCTGGTGGCACAGTGGTTAAGAATCCGCCTGCCAATGCAGGGGATACGGGTTCGATCCCTGGTCCGGAAAGATCCCACATGCCGCGGAGCAATTAAGCCCCTGCGCCACAACTACCGAGCCTGCGCTCTAGAGCCCGTGAGCCACAATTACTGAGCCCACGCATCACAACTACTGAAGCCCATGTGCCTAGAGCCCGAGCTCTGCGACAAGAGAAGCCGCTGCAATGAGAAGCCTGCACACCACAACAAAGAGTAGCCCTGCTCGCCGCAACTAGAGAAAGCCTGTGCGCAGCAACGAACACCCAACAGAGCTGTAAATGAATGAATGAATGAATTAAAAAAAAGAAAATAGGCTGCTTAATAAGGAATAAACATCAGATTTGCCTTGGATGGCCCACGGTGCCAACCATCAGGAGGATGGAGGGAAGGTCTATAGAGTTGTGAGAGGGAAGAGGGGACAAGTGTTTTGGTTTTTTTAAATTAAAATTGATATGCTTAACAAAATTAATAAAAAAGAAAACAATTAAAATGAAAATAGAGGCACGGCACATGAAAACATATGTTAATGTGCCAAAGCACTTTTCAGAGGCAAATTGATGCCCTTAATAGTATCATTAATACAAAAAGAATAAAATAAATAAGCTGAGCATTAAATTCAAGATATTTAAAAATACACAACAAAATAAGCCTAAAGCAAATGGATCTAGAAAATAATAAATTAAAAAACTGATGAAATAGATAATAGAGTAATAGTCAATTGGTAAATCTAGGAACTAGTTCTTCAAAAAAGAAAACCAAACAAACTAAAAGACACATTTTGAACAAGTTTAATCATGGGGGGAAAAGAGAGAAAGACACTCAAGTAGCCATAATAGGATTAAAAAAAGAACATATACTATGAATAAGGGTAAATTTTTTTAAAATAGAAGAATCCACTGTGAAGTTTATTATAATACATTTGAAAACTGTACTGAAAGGATCATTTTCTTGGAAAATGTAAGTCACCAGACAGAACATGAAGAAACAGAACATCAATGGGGCCAATAATGATGAGAAAAAAGAAAAGAAAAAAAAGAGCTTGCCAAGAAATTATCCCCCAAAAAACACCTCCAGGTTCAGACTGTTTTACTGGGGGTATTCTTTCAGACTTAACAAGGAAGAGGTAATTCCCACACTTTTTAACTGTTCCATGAAAAAATGGGAGAAAGATTTCTAATTCCTGGTGAGCATAACTTATACTGAAAGCTGAGAACACACACTCCCCTGAAAATTAACAGAACAACATCAACATGGATATAGATGCATAGTAGTTAGGAAAATGATCAGAAATAAGATTTAATAATGAATTAAATGAATAGCTTCCTATGACCAAGTGGGATTTATGCCAGAAAACAAGAATGTGTGAGCACTACTTAAGCAATTAATAAAATACATCACATCAATAGTCAAAGGACAAAAACCTCCTAACCATGACGTTTAAAAAGGCCATCAAAATCATATATGTGTATGTATATATATATATATACACACAAGGTAGATGAAACATCATTTAAGTTGTACTTAAAAGTGACAAAGAGAAGTTCACTGAGAATTTGTGTATTAGAGAAATAAGCTTAAATCAAAGCCACTAATAATGGATGTGGTTAACCCTTTGAGGAAGTAAAGAAAAGGACTCTATCTGCAAATATGTGAGTAAAGGTTGTAATGACACCTCTCACCCACAATTAGCACAGTGGAGGATTTTGTGTTTTCTAGAGGGGGTAGGTATGCCCAGGACACCTCCCTGTTAGTTTGAAAAAGCTGAGTATGTGGCCCAGTCAGGTGGAAGGTCTCTGTCTCTCGGGGGGAACAGGGACCTTTGAGGACTGAGTGACTGATATTTTTAAAGGTGCCATCTGGCAAGCAGGAAAGGAGCTACAGGGAAGGAGAGAGGATTGGGGGGGAGAGTCCAAGGGATCAGTGAGCCAGATCTCCTTCTCTTATTCCTGCTGCTTGCTTAGTTTTATCTCTTTTATATATTGGGGTCCAATTATATATTGGAGTGAAGTCTCAACGCTAATTAAAAACAATTTTGAAACTCACTCTTTAACCAGTAAGTCAGTACAAGCATTAAACATTTTTTTAACACTTTTTTTTTTACATTTGAAAAAATTCTCAGCTTTTTTGAAATTATTAGCAAGCACACGTCCTGAAAACAGTTCAATATACAGCATTATTTTGGTGGTTCATATTTCAGCTGTCTGAGTGTGTGTACTCTCTCACACACACAGACACAGAAAAATCTCACATAGTTTGTGAAATACTAGGCTCTCCGAGTACATTTGTGATAATATTAAGAACTGATGCATGGTTGCCAGGGGCCGTGGGTCGGAGCTTGGATTAACTGAGGGAATTTTGGGGGGGCTGATGGAAATATTCTAAAACTGGAATGTGGTAATAGTTGCATATATATGCAAATTTACTAAAACCCATTGAAGTGTAGATCTAAAGTGGGTGAATTTTATGTTGCATTTTATGTTGTGTAAATTATACCTCAATATAGCTTTTGAAAAAATGGAATTGATGAAATATATAGCAATACTCCAATTTTGGTGTGTAACAGGACATTTTTTCCAATTTATTGAGATATAATTGACTTATAACTGTGTATGTTTAAGGTGTACAACGTGATGATTTGATACATGTATATACTGTGAAATGATTACCACAGTAAGGTTGGTTAACACTTCCATCACCTCACATAATTACAAGTTGGTTTTTTGTGTGTGTGTGTGTGGTGAGAGCATTGAAGATCTATTCTCTTAGCAACTTTTGAGTGTTTAATATAGTATTGTCAACTGTCCTCACCACGCTGAATATTAGATCCCTAGAACTTATTCATCTTATAACTGGAAGTTTGTAGACTTTGACCAGCATCTCCCAATTTTGCCCACCCCCCAGTCCCTGGAAACACGGATTCTGATTTTTGTTTGGTTCTTTTTAGATTCCACATATAAGTAAGATCATGCAGCATTTGTCTTCCTCTATCTGACTTATTTCACTTAGCAAAATACCCTCAGGGTCTATCCACATTGTTGCAAATGACAGGATTTCATTCTTTTTTATGCACGAATAATATTCCATTATGTATATAAATATATATACCACTGATGGTCACTTAGGTTGTTTCCATATCTTGACTATTGTAAAAAAAGTGCTGCAAGAAATGTGGGGATGCATACACCTTTTTGAGTTAGTGTTTTCATTTTCTTTGGATAAATACCAAGAAGTGGAATTGCTGGAGCATATGGTAAAGTTCTATTTTGAATTTTTTGAGGAACCTCCATACTGTTTCCCATAGCGGCTGCACCAATTACCATTCCCACCAACAGTGCACAAGGGTTCCCTTTCCTCCACAACCTCACCAGCACTTACTGTGTTGTCTTATCTTTTTGATAACGGCCCTTCTAACAGATGTGAGGTGATATCTCACTGCAGTTTTGATTTGCATTTTCCTGGTGATTAGTGATGTTGAGCACCTTTTCATACACCTGTCGGCCATTTGTGTGTCTTTGGAAAAACATCTATTTAGGTCCTTTGCCCATTTTTCAGTTGGATTATTCAGGGTATTTTTGCTACTGAGTTGTCGGAATTCCTTATATATTTTGGATAATAACCCTTTATTGGATATTGTGGTTTGCAAATGCTTTCTCCAACTCCACACGTTACCTCTTGATTCTGTCGATTGTTTTTTTTTTCGTTTTTGCAGTACGCGGGTCTCTCACTGTTGCGGTCTCTCCCGTCGCGGAGCACAGGCTCTGGACGCGCAGGCCCAGCGGCCATGGCTCACGGGCCCAGCCGCTCTGCGGTATGTGGGATCTTCCCGGACCGGGGCACGAACCCGTGTCCCCTGCATCAGCAGGCGGACTCGCAACCACTGCGCCACCAGGGAAGCCCTCTCTGACACACTTTTAACGAGGTCTTTCTCCTGCTGTGCCTAGAACAGATTGCAGGGGGTGTGGCCACCCATGAACCATGCCCCCAGCATCCGTACCCTTTCGTAAACCCCTCCCACACTGAATGTGGGCCGGCCTTGTGACTGACTTTCACCAAAGTATTGATGTGCTTATGAAAGGCTGGCAGCTTCTACACTGGCAACTTTAGGGGCCCTAAGACTCCGTGTTAAGAGTTGGGCTGCCAGGCTGGAGAGCCCATATGGGACAGACCGCAAGGGGACTGACAGGAAAACCATCCAGCTGAACACCAGCCAACCCCTTCAGAATCACGAGCAACAATAAAACGGGTGTTGTTTTAACCCACGAAGTTTCAGGGAGGCTTGTTACAGGGCCACAGATCCCTGGAACGGGCAGCAAGAGGAGCAGCAGGAAAAGCAGTTCAGGGGATGGTGGTGGCTTTGGTCATAGCAGAAGCAGTGCAGAGGGGAGAAGTGATTGGATCCCCCCAGTGTCTTGGAGGCTGAGGATTTTCTGAGGCTGCAAGAGGAAGAGAAATTAAGGACGACAGGAGGCACCACTTGGCATTGGGCTGAGGACAGACCATCTCCATAGGGGACCTCAGGGTCCAACACGGAGGCCTGGCAACCTTCAAGTGGCCCCATGCAGAGGGCTGGGCAGGGAGGTGGAATCCTGGCCCCAAGCCTTGGGGTGATAACAAAATCAGAAACCAAAGCAGAAGATGGTGGCCAGACCCCACAGGAATTCTCTGAGCCAAGCAGTCTGGTTCCCGAGTTTTATAAGGTGCCAGTGGCTTCAGACCCAGGCCCTGAAGGAGCCCTCAAAGCTACTGATCTGGCCTGGACACTCTCAACTTGCCTATAACCACGGAGCTTCATCCGCAGCGTTCACTCTGCCTTTCCTAGAAGCCTAATCTCTTTAAGCCGAGCAGGGGCCCTGTTTCTTCTTCAAGTCCTCACCGCACCTACAGAAGCACTTACACATGAAAGAGCTGAAATGAGTCTTCTCCAATTTAGACAGTGACTTCCTCCTGCCAAAAGCCCTGCAGATCCCTGGCCATTTCCCCTTCATAGAGCCATAGGCGGCTCAGAAATAAAAGATAGTATTTTTATGTGTGAAAACCAGCGTTACTAAATGTCCCACTTCCTCGGGAAGCATTGCATTATTTTCTCCATCTGGCATATGCTAAATGGTTGTGAAAATACAGGAAGTTCCTGTGAATTTCCTTAAGAAAATCTTGACAGGCTTTGCACTATTTTGGATTATTCTGATTTGTATTATGACATTCAAACTGCCAGAGAATAAGGTAACATAATATAAAATAATAAAATAAAGTAAAACCTGATCAGGCAGGATGAAGCTCTCCTCACCTCCTGTGGTAACAAGTGAGAACATTGATATAAACAAAAAAACAAGGCTGAAAACAAAAACGAGGGAAGGGCATGGTTTTGAAATGCATGGGGTTGAAATGAACACAGTCAATTTAAGTTGTTTTATCAACATGTGAGGAACATTTGCTAAAATATTTGGTTTGTTTATATCATGGAATCATGAAGTATCTGAACTCTCTGGAAGCTTAGCATTATTTTAGCCCAGCCTTTTCTCTTTAATAGATGAAGAACCAACCACAAGTCCAGAGAGGTTATCATTTTCCAAAGGTCACACAGCTGCTTAGGGGCAGAGGAAATGCTAGAATCCAATTTTCATAATTCTTAGTTCAGTTTGGTTTTTTTTTTGCCAGAGAACTCCTGAAATACTTCTGATGTTGGTATAAATATTAGTAATATTGGCATAAATGTAAATACTGGTACTGAAATGGCTGCACCCGAGCCAGGGAGGGAAGAGGAAGAAATGAGGCAGGGTAAAGTGTCAGGTAAAGGAGAGTGGGGAGAAGATGAGAGCAACCCTATACCTCTCTCACTTTCTCCTCTTGTTTTTGTAGGGAACCACGGCAAGGGTGTGACATGAGAAGTCAAAAAGTCCTATTGTATAAGGATAGCTCCTTCTAACCCCACATCCTATCACCCAGACCCGGAACTTCACTGGGACAAAGCCATACAGTATTGGTTAAGCACACAGACCGTATTGATTCCTTTCCTGACTCCATCAATCAGAGCTGTGTGACCTTGGGCAAGTTACCTTACCTCTCTGTTCTTCAATCTCCTCAGCTGGAAAATGGGAATAATAATAATAACATCTACCTCTCAGGGTTGTTGTAATGATTAAGGCTGATAATTTTAAGGGCTTAGAACAGTGCCTGGCACGTATTAAGTACTATATAAGTATCTGATCGGTAAGTACAAAAGAATTAAACTGGGCTTCCCTGGTGGCGCAGTGGTTGAGAGTCCGCCTGCCGATGCAGGGGACACGGGCTCGTGCCCCGGTCCGGGAAGATCCCACAAGCCGTGGAGAGGCTGGGCCCGTGAGCCATGGCCACTGAGCCTGAGCATCCGGAGCCTGTGCTCTGCGACGGGAGAGGCCACGGCAGTGAGAGGCCCGCGTACCACACACACACACACAAATAATTAAACTTATTTCATAGTACTGTGTGCATCTTCCTTGACATTCTATCATTCCGGGGCTTTTCCTAAGACAGTTCCTGTCCTGTGATCTTCTTTTTGTTGGCCAGCCCCACCCTCCCATCACCCTGTTCTTAGCTGGAGGGTCAGAACAAACATGTAGCACACTTAGACGTGTAGATAGTGGTCCTGAAGCTGTCACTGCTATCACCACCACCAAAGTGTTAGACTCAGGGAAGATTCATCATCCAACCCAGGGAACTGGTTTCTTATACAGCACAGAACCTTACTGCATCCAGGTCTGGGGACACTGCCAAGGGTAGCGCCCGCAGAACACAGGGCCAACAAGGGTGGGGGAGCTCCCAGTCACACTCATTGGCACAGTTTGCCCAGCTCCTCAGGCCCTGCCCTTGTGTTCGTGATCTATGAAAAGGTCTTTGGCTCTCTGCTATTAGGAAATCTATGTTCTTCGTTTTTGTTTTAATTCAGAATCCTTTCCATACTGTAGTTGTGTGGCTTCTTTCTGCTGGATTAGGTAGCATCAGAAATTGCCTGAGAATTTGATGATATTTTCTTCTGGCTCTTGCTAGCCAGTGAAAATGAGGACATTTTATTTTCTGATGATTTGTATGTATATCCCAAAAGAAGAAAAGTCTTATTCATTCAATGAATCAACTAATATGCATTAAATACTTTATATGTGCCAAACACTGTGCTTTTTCCTTAGCCTACATCTGTTAGGTGAGCTAGTAGGGGGTCAGAGCAGTGACTTAAGTCAGAGCTAGAAATGGAATGGCTTCAAGGACCAGGAAAATGTTGGCAAGTCATGCCAGGTTAACAAAAAGGTATAAACAATAGGGAATAGTGGGAACTGTGGCAAATTGGTGAGACATACCACAACTTATTAAAATATAATTGAATTTTTTAAATTCAAAAATCATCATCCATGCCTAAGAAAATTTGTTGGGATGGTACAACTCAACCAGGGAGCCAATTAGACTTCTCCAAGTTCTGACCCTCTGTATTTAGGTCTCTTCAGGTGAACCTGGGAGACTGGGTTATGTCTGGAGTTGATCTGCAATACTGATCTAGAATTCAGCCTCTTGGGAAAGGCTCCTGTGCTCCTCCCGAGAACCTATTCTAAGAGGACTTAGGGGAAACTACCACCTCTTCATCTCCCCAGCAGAGTTCCTAAAAGGGAAGACTCTCACCCTGAAGAGAGAGAGGTTTAACAACTGGTGATTGGAGAGGAGGGACAATTGGATGTCACAGGACACATGAAACTGATTGACTTCTGGCTTTGCCCTGTAAAAAAAAAAAAAAATCAAGTATCTGCAAGAAATGGATATGGGAGGGGGCAAAAGTCTCCACCCTTTTGTGCTAGTACTAGAGTATGTGTTAGCAAGTAAGGTGAGTCCCGAGTTCACGATTTGTTTATTTTTTATGTTTTGCGGTACGCGGGCCTCTCACTGTTGCGGCCTCTCCCGTTGCGGAGCACAGGCTCCGGACGCGCAGGCTCAGCGGCCATGGCTCACGGGCCCAGCCGCTCCGCGGCATGTGGGATCTTCCCGGACCGGGGCATGAACCTGCGTCCCCTGCATCGGCAGGCGGACTCTCAACCACTGCGCCACCAGGGAAGCCCCACGATTTTAATATGTGTAACAGAACAAAATAGCACCGTGCCAACAACACAAAAGAAAGAAAGTTCATCACCGGAGCACCCTGAGACCTCAAAGGGATAGGAGACAGTGTCTGGAGGGTAATGAAGAAAAGAGTGGATACCAAGGGGTGGAAGAAATAGACGGAAGTATTCTGGACATCCATCAAGGTGTGTAGGAAATCCCGTGGAGTCCTTGGCCTAAAGGAATTTTGCTGGAGGACGCTGAGCTGCATTAACCAGATGATTACTGTTGCACTCCAGGGCCTGGGAAAGCCCAGCAGGAGACTGAGCAGCGGCCCATTTGGCCCCTGTCACAGAGTCACAAGGTGAGCAGTATCGGCGTTGATTTTAAAATAGCCAAACCTGTAACAGAAAGTTGAAAACACCTAGAAGAATGTTTAAACGGTGTTTTCCCATGGCTGTGACTCAGCAGCCTGAGAAATCACGTAGAAGCCAACAGCACAAAGAATTTTAAGGGGAGGCTCTGGGTGTCCCAGCTGCAGCACATACTTCCTAGTTTCAATATGACATTTGTATGAGTGTAAATAGGCATGAAATTAGGTGTTTTTCCCCATGAAATTTGTCGATTTATGATTTCCATAGGGTCCCCCACTTCAGACAAGAACACTAGAATGTGACCTGAAGGCTCTTCTGCCTGCCCTCATAAAGAACCAGATAATTGGTTATTTTTCTCAGCGAGGCACAACTGGTTTCGATTTAACTGAAGACTGGGAATGGGTTCTGTCAGCAGGATGATGACTGGCTCTTCTTTGACATTTCTCTTTTCCCCACCAGTGGGTCCCTGTCTCTCTCTCTCTGGGTTGGCATCCCCTCTGCAAACCTTCAGGCATACCTGTTTGTTGGCCTCTCATGTACCATGTGTCCCCAGAGAAGACCCCCGGTGGCAGCCACCACTGGGTCTGACAGAACATCCAAAATCATTCCTTCCTGTAAGTTTTCCCCCAAATTATGTCCTCTTTTACTTCTGGCAGAGTTGTATTTGGTTGATGAATGAACAAATGAACAAGTGAGTGAGGAAATTAATGGATCTCTTTGGAAATATACAGAATGTGCTTATACATTTGTTCCATCTTACATATCTGAAGATAATTCCATGATTGTACACGTTTAAGGATGAGAATCCATTCTCTCCTGAGACCAGTAGTTCCATTTGGGGTAGATAAATATTTCACACTCATTGGAATTGGAAAAGGAGGCTAAGGGTGGCCCTGCCTAATAAGAAATATTTATCCAGATGAGAAAGAAAATGTCTTATCTTGAAGGGTGTCTCAACAGCAGGCAGAACTCAGAAATAAGAGATCCAGGAGTGAGATTCTACAAAGTCTGGGTCAACACGCACTAACTTTGAAATTCCCTTGCAGCATTCTTTAGAGGTCTGGACAAGAGTGGATGAAAGTCCAGGTTAAAATTCCATTTGGAAAGATGGGTCTGGTTCAAATAAAGAAAAATATGTATCACTGTGAGACAGATATTACAGGTGACACCTATGGAAGCAGGCAATAAAGAATGTAGTTCATGTGCAGATACAAAATTGGCACAGAGGAAAGGTTGAGTAGGGATGGAGAACCTCTCCCTCAGGACACCTGGAAATGTTAGTCTTGCAAAAGCACAGTTTCTGGCACGTCTTGACTTTCTTAGCTCTTATTTGTACCTGCTGACTCTTCCCTGGAACTCAGGTGATGCTGCAAAGTGGAAGAGATCAGAACTGAGAAAACACATCCGTGTATCTTGAAATTTTTGATAGCCAGGGAGGAAGCGTTTGTATATACTGGGACATGTATTGTAAGTTATGCAAAAAACAGATTAAACAGTAAAAGAGAAAAATAAGGATTCCAGAGTATGTGGCAGACAATGAGGGCAACTCAATTGTCAGAGGTGACATTTATTGGAGACTAATGTCATGCCAGACGTGCTAAATCCTCTATAAGGATTCCCTTATTTAACAGTCACAATGATCCTGTGATGTAGCTACTATTGCTTTATGACTCTATACTAACGCTGAGACTTTTAAGCTACTTGCATAAGATCACCCAGGTGATAAGTAGCAGGGTTGGAATTTAAATCCAAGCGGTCTGACTGCACTGTCCTTGCTCCTAACCACTTCAGCAGATTGCCTTCTGTCCCTGTTAGGAAGCTCTCAAAAACATAGTTCTGACTGATTACAGATGATCTCAATGAAGAAGAAATATGAGAAAGGCTGTGCTGTAGCAAGAATCTCAGCTCTGGTATCAGATTGGAGCAGATTATTTAACAACCTGATTCACTGATTTTCTAATTTGGATACTTGGACAGATATTAATTATCTAACAAGTTATAGTATCTAAATTTAATAACGTTGGGCTGTATGGCTCAAACAACACCTTCTTAGAACACGGATGTTATGTGAAAAATTTTAGGTTTTTTCCCATGGACTTCCCTTATATGTTTTTAAAGATAAATGTGCAATATACATGCTCCAATTTTCCTCCAAAATGATGCTAGCCCAAGGGAATCAGTAGTAAATTAATTTTCACAGAAAAGTTTGTAAATAGTTGATCATGCTTTTTTCATGAGTACTTGGGCACATGACCTGCTATTTCATGTGCATAATAGTTTGTGTTTTATTGACAACTAATTTTGCTTTGTGTTACAGAATTAAATATCTCATGGTGCCCTGTAAAGAACGATATAATTTTTGGATTCTCTGCTCCCTAAATATGTGGAGAACCACTTACGTATAGCAGACGTTTGTAAGTAATGAAATTCTTTGATCATGTTTGTTGTTACTACCACCCCAAGGAATCAATTGTGTTGACTATGAATTAGCACTTCTGTGAATTCAGATATTAGGAAGTTTTGTTCTAAGCAGGGCTCAGGATAAAAAATAAGTTTTCTGGAATTTCTAAAAATTATATTAGGAAGCCTCAGGTAAAAAATAAACTTGGGCTTCCAAAAATCACTAAACTGTATAGCACAGGGAACACTTCTCAATACTCTGTAATGACCTATATGGGAAAAGAATCTAAAATAGAGTGGACATGTGTATACCTATAACGGATTCACTTTGCTGTACCACAGAAACTAACACAACATTGTAAATCAACTATACTCCACTAAAAATTTTTTAAAAGTCACGAAAAACCACAAGGGCTACTCCGATGAGATTTTTTAAAAGATGAAGCTCAAATAATTGATTATCATCTATATGAGGGCCACGGGAGTCACATAGATGGAAGGGGCAAGATGGAAACTTGCAGAATAGATTATTGATTTATTCTTGACGATATTTGAAGGATAATAGTGAAGGGAAAAGTATGAGAAGATGGGAAAGGAGAGAATGCATTCAATTTTGAGAAAAGGATACATGAAATATATATTAGTTCTGTAAGGTGACTCAGTAAATACATGGGTGAATGGAAACGACTTTAAGAGAGATGTGTATTGGCATGAAGACCGGCTCTGTATTCAACAGCACCTTTTCCAACAACCTTACCAATCTCTCAGTTGTACCATATTATCAACAATATTATGTTGATAATAGTGTTATCTATATCTTGGTTATATATAATACATTTGTACAATCAACAATATTATCAATTACTTGGTTAAAGGAAAGAGGCTTTATGAGATTTTCAGAAGAAATCAAATAGAGAGGGTTATGAAATACATGCAACAACAAAATTAAATTTTTAAGAATGATCTCAATAAATTACAGAGTGACAAAACCGAACAACATGAAATTTAAGAGGTTGAATAGAATATCTATGCTTGCACCAAAAACTCCTCTAGGTTTCAAAGAAAAGTAGATGTGGAAAAACTTTGGAAGCCATTTTGCTCAATGTCAGTCTCCCCTTCTTAAACATTTCAGAGTGGGCTGTCCATCCCTAAACACTTCCAATTGTGAAAAGTTTACTTTGTAGAGCAGCTAATTTTGTTTTTGAAGTGCTGATTGCTCAAAAATTTTCGTTACTCCTTCCTAAATTCTGTCTACATGGAACAACCAGACCAAACGAAAGCTGTAATCTTTGAACTGACACCCAGAGCATGAGGGCTACATCCCGGCTGCCCAGGATAACCTCATCTTTCACCTCTTCCACCCAAACCATAATCCAAGCTTCCAAGGTTTCCCCACCTAATTCTTTATTAGAATTTATCTATGAGTGCTTTCTTTAGGATTTTATTTTTCAATTAAAGGGCAGCTCACAAATCTCATTTACTGAGGTGATCAAATATGCTAGTGGATTATCTCTTTCAGCAGTCTTTGTGTGACGTTATAATTCTCATGTAATAATGGAATATTCAAATCCCTCTTTGGCCCTCAAATCACATCAAATGCCTACTTCAGGCAAGAGCAAGTCCATTCCATCGGCTCCACTTCAAACTCCATAATGCAGCTGGCCCCATTTTTGGTCCGTTACGCATCCACATTTGGTCAATGTGACCTTTGCAAGTCCAGAACGGTCTGACCATATCAGAACAACACTCATGGCTCTTGGGAGAGCTGGCTTCTATATATAGACTCAATGAGGACTCCTTCTTTTCTCTTCTCCTGGAAAATCATCAGATGCCTGTATTTACTTATTTTTTAAATTCCTGAAATAATTCCATTTTAAATACATGAAAACTCAATGGATGAGTGAATAAGAGAAGGGATTGGGCCTATAACCCAATAATTCCATACGGATAAAGCCTCTGTAAGACAAAAACTATAAATGTTATGAAGCAATAGTTAAGAGGAAAACAGGCAGCAGATGCTCTGGACACACAGTAGCTGCTTTAATAGACACCTGTTGAAAGAACAGGTGACTACAGGCCCACCCTTCAGGCTCCCAGAGACTAACACTGAGTCCCAGAGACTAAGACTGAGCCACTGTCGTGGCTGGCACTGCAACCCCTGACTGGACAAAATGTCGCAGTCTGCCCTCCAGGGAAGAACAATGCCATCGGTCTCTCTGAGATGTATGATTCCACTTCTCTAGGGTGGAAGGTAGAAATGGAGTTTAGGAGTGATTTCCTTTGCTGCTCAAAAGTAGTTGTTAGTATGCTGAGACTAAGAATGCTTGTCTTAAATCCCTATGCTAGTCCCATAATTAGGACTCCAGACTACATTGGGAGGTTGATGCACCATGCATTTCTTCAGCCATTTCCACCCTTGGGTAGCATTTACAGCAACGCTCCTGACCCAAGAGCCTCATGACTTCACTAGCCATCTCTCCCACTGACTTGACTTCTTCCCTGCCTCAAAAACCTGTTTCCAGGACTGGGTCTGAAATATATCGATAAGCCAATGTCAGTGACATTGACATGCCTTGACAGGGCATGGATAATCATTTGCTCCAGGATGGAACAGGTGAGGTGCAGCTGGAATCTGGCATCAGAACAGAGACTTTCTGCTGTGGTGAGGACTGCTCCCTGAGGGGATCCACCAGATCCTAACTGGGGGGTGGGCATTCTTTTCAGGGTGTGCTGGGAGTGTGGAGTCTCAAAAAGGATATTCAGCATTATCATGGCCAACCACGGAATTTAATTTATGCAGCAATTTTATAGCACATAAAAGGGAAACATTAGATATGTACGTTTTTAAAAGACAATCTGGTTAAATAAACAGTTAAATAAACTTTGTTCTGAATTCACTCACATCAGAAGCATCCGTGTGAGGGGACTGACCCACCTACTCTTGGTGGAGTGAGCCCAGTCCCCAGTGATTAGGGCAATTTCAAGCACTGGGATGGATCCTGGCCTGTAGTAAGTAGGCACTTATTAAGTATATGCTTAATATGTTATAGACACCTCAGGAGCAGCCTGCAACACCACCTGCCCTAATACGCGGCTGGGTTCTGACTCAGGTTTTCTCATTATATGATATAATAATCATGAGAGCCACCTTGGACAAGTGATAAACACGTAAGTCTCAGAGCCCTACCACAGGCATCCAGACTCAGAGTCTCCAGGGATGGCCCTGGGAATATGCATGTTTCACTAAGGCCCCAGGTGTATCTCCCATAAGAAGAATTTACGTTATAGTTGCTAACATAATCACCTAAATCTACAGCTGGGCTTTTAAAAAACTGAATCAACAGACTCTAGGTTCCTTCATTCTGCAGGGTAACCTTTTATTCCTTTATTTAACACATTTGTTGATCTGTATTGCAGATTTTTAGACGGTGAGATTATAAAAACAAGAAAAAAGCAACGCCTGCCATTGAAAACTTGTAGTGTAGGGAAGAGACTGGCACATATAGTACCAAAAACTAAGAAAAAATATGGTTTGCTCTGGTGAGAGGAGAGTTCTGGTCAGTGATGCTGAGGCCGGACAGAAGGCAGCAAACTTACTCTGCTTGCGTCATTGCGTAAGAAAGACTTCAGTGAAGAGCAAGAAGAGTTAGGAGTTAGCTCTCCAGAGGAGAAGGTGCTGCAGGGAAAGAAAATGTACAGAGAACTCTGCATGGAGAGGCCTGGTATGGCCTCACTGAGCAAGGATGTGATTCAGCCAGGCATCCATGTAACGGACATGAAGAGGAGTGACAGATGATGAAGTGCTGCTCGTCAGGAAATTTGGATTCTATCTTATAGGTGATCAGGTCAACTGGATTTCACCCTATTAGCAAGCAGGAGAATCACATGATGAACTTATCTCTTGAAAAGTTAACACTAGTGACAGGGCAGAGAATGCATGGGGTGACAGTGGGCAAGGATAATTAGGAAATAATTAGGAAAGAGTGATGGGGGGCTGCAGCAGGGGACCCTGTAAGATCTGAGCCCCTGTCAACTTCCTTGCTTCTGAATGATCATTTCTCCTACCCGAGACCTTGGTACCAACCTCAGTGGTAGGAAGCTCCCCTGAGCAGGGTGTGTAGAAATGTGTCCTTACTTAGATTAGCGGTGCAAAAAATGAGTCTTCACAAAATCTAGGGAAAAAAATGCTTTGTACCTTTGGCTTCCTTGAAAATAAAATGAAACAAACAAAGACAACACAATCTGAGACACTAAGTAATACTTTCAATGCCCCACTCCTTTGGGCTGCCAATTCTATTTCTCTGCTTCTAGCTTCTGCTTCATCTATGGGGAAAAAAAGATCACCCAAGCACACCTCTGTACAATTTATGTTCAATGAGTCAACGCAGGCTGAAGAAATGACGTGCAATCTGAGTACACTTTGAAAAAATTTACTGTGGACTTTGGGTGACAATGATGTGTCAATGTAGATGCATCAAATGTAACTAATGTCCCAGTCTGGTGGGAGATGTTGATAATGGGGGAATCTGGGGGGGAGCAGAAGGTATACAGGCGAGCTGTACTTCCCTCTCAATATTGCTGTGATCCTAAAACTGGTCTAAAAACATAGTCTGTTGATATGTGGAACCTAGAAAATGGTACAGATGAACCGGTTCGCAGGGCAGAAACTGAGACACAGATGTAGAGAACAAACGTATGGACACCAAGGGGGGAAAGCCGGGGGGGTGGGTGGGTGGTGGTGGGATGAATTGGGAGATTGGGATTGACATGTATACACTGATGTGTATAAAATGGATGACTAATAAGAACCTGCTGTATAAAAAAAAATAAAATAAAATTCAAAACAATAAAAAATAAATAAAGTATGAAAAAAAAGCAGCTGGAGTTTGTCCTAAGAATGCTAAAAGGGCTCAACATTAGAAAATCCATTCATATATGTTATTACATTAACAGATTAATATAGAAAATTTATATGATCATCTCAATAAATGCCAAAATACCACTTGCTATAATGTCACCTGATACATGAACAATAAGAACTACAACAGAACTCTTCAAATTATTTAAAAATCTCAAAAAAAGGAGGTCCTAAGTAAGGCACGATATCCAGAAGCCATGAAGTAGGAGACTCATACATTTTACTACATTAAAATATGTGCTGGGCTAAACTATGGTATACACCACACCAATGCAAGATGTTAATAACAGGAGAAACTGTGGGCAGTGGGAATAGGGAGGAGAGTGGGCATATGAGAACTGTCTGCTTTCTGTTCAATTTCTTGTAAACCTAAAACTGTTCTAAGAAATAAAGTCGATTAATATAAAAAAATAGTCTGTTGAAATTTTTTTAAAAAACAAGTTTCAGAAGACTTTATAAAGTGTGGTTCAATGTTTAAAAAAATGTGTGTGTATATATATATATATATGTATGTATATATATATGAACTCATTAAACTGTACACTTAAGATCTGTGCAGTTACTGCTTGTAAATTACATGTCAATAAAGAAAAAAACTATATATGTATATTAAAAATGTGTAATGTATGCTATTTTTCAGGAGATGCCTGGCAATTTTTAGCCCTTTTCAGAGTTGGAAGCACCAACACCCACAAGTTGATCACAGGAGAGCTGTAGAGAGCTTTGGGGTCCCCGTCTCTTATGGTCGTGAAACGCAATCTAACTTTTCTAAAAAGTGATAATGGTTTTAGTTTAAACGACTGGTATAGATATAAAGGGATACTGGGTGCTTAAACAAAAACCTTCTTATAAATCCCTAACATCCTGAATCCAGGGCAGAACCTGTGTCCTAACACACATATTCTTTTTTTCCCAGAAAAATGATACATACAGCTCACATTTCGAATTTTTAAACCACATTTGAAAACAAAGCCTCCTTACTCTGTAATCTCATCTCACATGTATATACATTTCTCACTCTCTGTTCATAGAGAGAGACACAAAGTGAGGAGAGTCACTCTTAAGATGCCCTTTTTATTATATGAGCAAAAGCACCTTTGAAAATATTAAAAAGGAGACTTTCAGCTACATGTGTGAGCTGAAGGCTCCATCATGTTCTTTCATCACAGTGTCTGTGGCCTCCCTAAGTAAATGGACCCCATGGGAACCCACGCACATCTGAGCACGGATGGCTGTACGAGGTGTGTTATGTGTTTGCCCACATCTCTATGTATATGTTACACGCCATCTCAATCTCTATACGTACCACCTGAGCATTTGTATGTGGGGCTTGCCCTGCCTCAGCAGACTCTGTGAAGAGTAACTGACCTCCTCTGTGTGTGATAACAAAAGATCTCTGTTCCCAAACAAGAAGGGCCCTCAATCCTCTGGAGAGGACACTTGGAGAGTGTCCAGGCTGACACTTGACCCCCACTCCTCCGAGGTGAAAGGCAGCACGCACCGCGTCACCCTTTCCCCTTGCACTTAATCAGCCCCAGTCCTGATAAATGCGTGTGTCTGGAGGAACCCCAAGGGCACCATGTCTGTGCCTGCCCTCCGAGTTCTCCCAGACTAAACAGCCAGGTCTGCAGGAGGGCAGGGCTGTCGCCACCAGACCCACTTTGACCCGTTCAGAGGCTCTGCTGTCTGCAATGACCTCTGCTAATCGTGATGCCATCCACCCTGGACACATGCCCCTTGGGAGGGAAGGTCCCCCAGGAGTGGCCTGCGTCACCAGAGCACAGACTCAACAGAGCCCCCAGTGATAACCTTGGTCAGCTGCGTTCCAAGGGCCTCTGTTTACCAGAGCAGGAGATACCACTAAATGCCCAAAGGAAAACAACTGTAGTTGCACAGAAATTATGCATCAGAAATCTTTACAAATACACACACACACACACACACACGCACACATACATAACCTGAACTAAAGGATTTGACTTGTAGCCTCAAATGGAGCAATTGAGTTGCATGGTCTTAAACCCACTGTACTGTTTTGAAAAGCTGATCATATCCATTGTTTGTTGGCAACGGTGAGGGGAATTGGGTTCTCTTTCTTATACGCTGACGGTGGGAATGCAAGCTGGAGAACCTTATTTAGAAAGCAATTTGATAATACTTTCCAGAATCTGAAATGAGCTTATCTTTTGACCCAGCAATTCCACTTTCAAAAATCTACCCTGTGGCATCTTTGTACATGTACCCCAAGATATGGGTTTAAGTATGTCTTTTGCAACTTTTTATGCAGCGACCAAATATTAGAAACAGCTAGATAACCATTAACAAGGGGCTTCTAAAATAATGAGAAATTATTTAACACTTTGTACTATGTACCGACAAAAAACTTGCCAAGTTACCCTGTGAAGTAAAGAAATAGCTCATAGAACAATACATTTACATAATATGATTCTAACATGTAACAAACAAAAAGTCATGCGTTTATGAAATCACACACACACACACACACACACACACACACACACACACAAATCAACACGAACCAGAAGGATGCATCAAACCTGTTTTGAGACGTTACCTGTGGGAGGTGGAGTTGAATTAGGAGATGCAAAGGAAAACATTCAACTTCAATATATTTCTGTATTGCTTGAATTTTTATAATTAGCTATATTTGTGGAGTGATTTCACTTTTAAAAAAATAGAAGTATCTGCCCCTATCTCATTGTATTTTAAGATGACTGGGATAAGATGTACCAAGGAACAGGCAGAGGATAAAGAGATTATTGCACAGCTAACATCCACAGCTCCACAGAAAGGCAGGAGTCTGATGCGCTTCGTGGACACCACATACTATAAACACATTTCTTTACAGCACTCATTTCTTTTTTGGTATTTATACATATATTGTAAATGTTTTGAGAATGGAAAAGCTTACTTCTCTTTGATCCCCAAAGTACTGAGGGCCAGGCAAGAATTCCAAGTCGAGGACATATTGGAGATGGAGCTTGAATGAGAAGTTTATTAGTTGGGGAGAAATTCACACCCCAGGCAGAGAGACTGGGAAGCGTGGTAGGCGCCACGTGAACGGCGGCCACAGCCCACGCTCCCTGCAAGGGTTAGGTGGAAAGGAAAGTCCTGCACAGAGTCACAGCGCTAAGGCGCAGAGCCAGAATCCACGCGTGAGTCCATCCCAGAGCCGGGGGCTCCTTACCCTGAAAAACATTCAGACAGCAGTGGCAGTCCGGATGGTGAAAACAGAAAGGTACCTGAAATCAGTGATAAAGGGTGATGATAGAAATTTGATTAGGGAGAGACTGTAAGAGGTTCTCCTCTGATTCCAGCTCTAAGGAGGGGATGTTTTTCTGTCTCATAGGTAGGAGCACTGACAGTTTTCGCTCGCAGTGGAAAGAGCAAATCTGATTTGTGTTTAAGTCTCCCGGTCTGTTTTACTATTCCGGAGACACCCTATATCTATATCACAGCCCTGGGCAGAGGCTGCTAGTATAAGCTGGGCTTCCGAGCCAAAGACACCTCTGGTGTCTTCCTTGTGTTCTTAGATATAATTTTAAATTGTTTATCTAGAATATTCTTACATAACACACAGTTTTTCATAACTTGTGGTTGATGACTTTCTATACTTTGAATCCTTTTCACTCTTCTTCAAAGTTCTGTGTTCCTTAGATCCCAATTTTCTGGTTGTTCCCAATTTTATCAAGCTTGTCTTCCATCCTTGCATCCTCTAAAATTCCCCCTCTCCTTAGGTAGACTGAATTGTTAAACTGTCTAATAAGGACATCCATTTCAGTGCAAAACTTCAGAATACTTGTTAGAAATGTTTATATATACATAATCATTTTCGAGGCAAATGTGTGGGTAACATCAATGGTATGCTAGAAGATATTTAAGAATTGACTCTCCAGGAAAAGAAGAAGAAAAGGAAATTCCTGATGTCTAGCATTTGTTGATTTCCATGGTGTAAACACTCCCACCATGGCCAATTTTAAGTTACCAACTCGGTGTCAAGGAAGGCAGAGTTGGAAAGAAATACACACCATCAATTCCCCGAAGCCAATTCCAAGCACCACTGGAAGACCTCCATCAGCATTTGGACTAAACTAGTAGTTTGTGCAGGAAAGCTCCAATCACTTCAACTTCACTCAAGTATTAATTCCTGGGATATTTATTGAGTGATGCACTGTTGTACTAAGCACTTATATGTATCAAGCACGGCTCTAGGAAGTGGGTAAGAATTTAGTAGTAAAACAAAGTTTTGCCCTTATGTGAACTATACATATTCTAGGTTGGGGAGATAGGAAGATAGATGATAGATAGATACATAGATAGATAGATAGATAGATAGATAGACAGATAGATAGATAGATAACTCGTACGTCATTTGGTGATAACTGTCAATGAGAAATATAAAGGATGGTAAGAGGGACAGAGAGTCTGGTGAGAGAAGGGAATGGGGGGAAACTTCTGTTTGCTATAGGAGAGTTAAGTAAGGTCCACATGATGAAGAGACTGAGAAAAATAAGAAAGCCAGATAGAAATTTAGGCAAGAGCATTCCAGGCCACAGAAATAGCATGTGCAAAGGTCCTGAGGCAAGAATATGCTTGGCATGTTGGAGGAACAGCAAGGAAGCCAGCAGAGCCCAAGCAAAGTGATGTCCAAACCTCCCAATGTGGAAATCCATTGACACTTCTTCTACAAATTTGTTCATTTCCTTTTTCCTTTCCAAAGACATCAAAAATGTTTCTACTTTAAAGAACAGTTGACGTTATTACTTTTCACTTTCCTTTGAAAAGAAATGAAGTATACAGAAATAAAACCAAAGGCCTAATTGCAGATCCAAAATCATGATTGGTCTCTGTTTAATGTACACTGTAACAAAACCCGTGCCGGACAAGTTCCCGCCTGACCTTCCACTGGGTCCAATAACCACATGTTGGCTGCTTCACGTGTTTGTTTCGACATCTGCAGTTCTCCAGAAAAGAAAATGTTCTGCATCCATCAGTAGACTGTCTTTAAATTGTGTGATGTGGTTTCCATTAAAAAGTCATTTCTTCTGTAGTGAACTTATAATGTCATTTGTTTCTTTTTTAATTCATCCAACAAATATTTCTTGGACAAACCTATGCTTCAAAAAAAGTGCAAGGAACTAAAGATATAGCTATGGACCAAACATATTTCTCTCCCACCTTCATGATGATTAAAGGTTAGTGAACAAGCAAACATTCAATAAATATTTAGCCCGGTAATTCTAGAAGTCTTATCGTGATGATAAGCATTATAATAATATGTATTAGAACAGAAATGTTATTGATACATGAGAAATTAAGAAGCTTCGGACAAAAGAGGATTTTTAATTTAAAAAATGTCTTGGGAGATGAAAATATAATGAATTGAGTTAGAAGCCAGGGGTGGCATGCTGGGGCAGAACCGGGGTGTTTTGTGGTTCTATAGTGAGAAGAGTTGCCACCGTATGGCAGGGAAGGTGGGGACAGGAGTTCAGCTGGGGAGAGTGACAATCTCAGAATCTGAATAAAAGAGGAATCCAGGGCTACAGTCTGGTTAGAAGAGGGGATGGCTAGAAACTTGTTTCAAAGAGCACCTCCCAGGCGATGGAGTCAAGGGCTCACATCGAAGAATGTTGGGCGTCCTGGGAGACAAAACCCCAGTCCCCTGGCTCCACCCCTATTGGAATATCCAGGGAGAACTTTCCTTCTGCTGGGGGCTGGCGCTGGGGGTGCGTTGGATTTCTTGGGATGAGTCACTCCTCTCAGCAGGGGAATCTGGAGGGGGCAGCCTTCGCAGTTAGACCCCAGTGGCCCTGCTGAAAGGCCTGCCCCTGCAAAATACCTCTGGATAAGAAGTTAAAATCATCATGGCTTGGGGCTCAGGTCAAGGAGAGTATAGATGTCCCATGGTTGCCCTTATTGTTAAGGCTTGATTTTTTTTCCACCAAAGAACGGCTGACATAGAGTTCTGCTCTCCCATCAGTGTCAAGTCCTGAATCACAGGACCTCATTCTGACTGTTAGTACTTGGCCTTCCTGGGGCCCCGCCCAAACCCTGCCCCTTGCATCAGAGGGTCTGGAGCTTGCAGGTCAGGAGATGCACGACACCAGTGTCTCTGAGCTGCCTTTTGCCCAAAGAGCAAGTCCTTGGCATCCAGCATGGCCTGAGCTGAGGATGGGGAGATACTACAACTCTGGGTGGAAGCCCCAGCTCACCCTCACTGTGGCAGAGGGAGGGGCTGAGCGGTGAACCCCAGACCTCCTGCTAATAGGGAGCAGAGGAAGGGTGAGGCGAAGGGGCTCAGGAGTTAGCAAACTTGGGCTGATGGCAGGTTAGTTCCATCTCTGTGGAGCAGATACCCTGTGATGGAAGGTGATACTAACCTGATTGGAAAACATCCAACGCATTGTCTGTCTTCCAAACTCATTAGGAGATGGAAGAGGTTGTTTTTCAACAGCTAACTTCTGCAGCTAACCAAGGTATATTTTTACTTCTTTTCATCATAATGATTTCTCGTGAAACTTAAAAAAGAAAGAAAGAAGGGAAGAAAAAAAAAAAAGGGAGCAGGAAGACTATATGTATCCAGTCTGAGTCTCATGTAATCGGAAGTGTGGGATGTATAAAGGCTTCCTTGCCAAAAAAGAAACACGGCTGAAATGATACAGAGAGAATAAACCACAGGCCCCCAATTAACAGCAGTGTGGAACACTGTCAGGCCACACACACAGAAGGCAGGCTCCCTGGGCAATGTTAAAGGAAGTTGAGAGTTGGAAATTCTCAGAAAATAGATAGAGAGACAAGAATGGGTGGTGTGTGTGTGTGTGTGTGTGTGTGTGTGTGTGGCAGGGGGAGGGGTGGTGAGGTTTGAGAAAAAGGACATTTCAAAGAATCTTAACTCGTCTGAACCAGATGGAACAGTCTTACTTCTCTAACACAGCAACTTGAGACAAAGCACATGTCTGCACCACAACAAACATTTCGGTAGGGAGTGAACCAGGGCACATGTCCCAGGAAGCGGCGTTAAGGTCCTCCGTGACCTTGTATTCAGCACGCAGGATGCTCTCCCATCCGCCATCCTCCACACTGGTGGACCATGTCAGTGATGCTGCCCAAAAAAATTCCAGGCATTTTTAAACAAGGGTGACCAAGCAGTCCCAGGTGGGGATGGTGGAGAGTCGTTGTGAAACGGGACTTTCAGTGCTAAAACCAGGAACATCTCAGGCAGAACGGGTGATTTGGTGATCCTATTTTAGAATCGGTTTGGGGGCAGTCTTTGGCATTTCCCAAACCTGTTCAGCCAAGATCTCAGCCTGGCCGATGGTGTCTGGTGACTTGAACTTGGTGGCATAAGCCCCCATGGAGAGACGATGCAGACAGCCTGAGGGAGATTTTTATACCAAGGGCTGGATGTGAGCAATTAAGCGCCAAAGTGGCACAACCAGGCTCGGAGAGAGGGAACTACAAATGCCTTATTTCTCTTTGGTCTTTACTAGTCTGGAGCTTTGCAAGCCTAGGAGCCAACATCAAGGACCACATTCTCATCCACAAAGCTTCGGGGTGGGGGTTGCCCTCAAGTGGCTTTGTAGGCACTAGGCATTGCCTATGGGACCATGTGGAAAACATCCAAAGTCTCTTGGTGAGTAGATATAAGATGCCCCCCAAAAAACCTAGAGGCAACTAGGAGTCTAGGAGTAGGAGAAAAGAAACGGGGAGCTGGGGTGCTAGATAAGAAGCAGAAGGGATGGAGTCATGATCCTGAGAGCTCTCGTTATTACGGTTGTTGGGACCTCATCAGTAGTTATAAACTGCAGAGGCCTAAAGAAACCTGGACTGCCTATGGGTCTGGCAGAGCTGGACGGTTTGCTTATCAAGAAGAGTATAATAATTATCTTTTTGTGGATCACTCTGTGTCAGATGTTGTGCTAGTATGTGAGCATGATTTTATTTGAACCTCAAAGCAATTTAATGAAATAAATCCTATTACTATCCATCTCTGTTTTAAAATAAGGCACAGAGAGGTTTGGTGACTTGCTCAAGGTCACACAGGCTTTGCAGCTTCTTAGTGGTGACACAGAGCCATGTTGCAAAGAGGTGAAGCTGTGAGGTCTGGAGCTGGACGTCTTGAACCCTGGATTCACTCGCTTATCAGCTGCTTGCTGTGATAGTTTAATATGATAAACCTGCAACAGGGCCTGGTACATAGTAAATGATAAATAAATGCTGGCTATTGACTAGTTGTTGATTTATTATATACATACATCACCAAAAACCTCACAGGGAGAAGCTAGGGTTTGAAAGTCTGGCTCTATAGTCTGAGTCCTTAACTTTTGCTCTTAGGTGAGCCCTAATTTGGAGAGCCAGGGTCCAGGCTGTCTCAACCACCAGCTGGTCTAGCACAAGGATCACCGCTGGGCCAGTTATTTTGTCAACAGTTGGTACATTTCCTCCCTACCTTTTCCTCTAGGAACAGTCTCTACCCCAGTCTTAAATGGTTACATGGTGACTGCAGGAATACACATTGCTGGATGGTATTGCTGCTGCTTTTCTACAATGTAGGGCAGTTTTCTGTTACATTACTGTAGCTCCCTGTTACAGAACTGCTTGGAATAGAAGTAGTTCACAGTGTATTCCCTCAAGTTTCATTATATTAGAAGGGATCCCTGGAAACAGCCCTCATTGAACTTTTCGACACAGAAGTCTTCATCTTGTCTACTCAAATCTCAATCATTTACTAACATTTGACATGTAATCTACTTAAATATAAAGAGGTGGCTTTTTTTTGCATTCCGATTTATCTGTAAGAATGGAATCTTCAGTTCTTTAGCTTTTGACACAGCACCATATGCCTTTTCCAGAATTTCCTAGCATTCAACTGCTGTTCAGTTGCTGTCTTTCCCACAAGCTAAGTGTTAAGCTCGAAATAATGGATTTGCTAACAATTCTGCTGCTCTTATCTCTTATAGAAATGGTGTCATTTTGTAATACTTTTCCTGTGCTTGTGGATATCTGAGATGAAAATGTTAGAATGTGATTTTTATTTTCTGGGTAAAGTTGATACTAGTGACATCCAGCCGCTGGGCTGGCCAGTTCTTGTCCTCTCGATAAACAAGCTGATGCCGGAAGTGGATGTTTAAAAAAAAAAATTGGCTTTGGCCTTCAGAAATTCAAAGACCATTCTGAAATATTTAGTGTTTATAATAAATTTACGTTTTTACAAACTTCATTTATCAACATTCATCAACTTACGGGTTATCACTAACTTTTAAAAATCTCTTTTTAAACAGACGCATAATATATTTTAGACGTGTAATTAACACAATTCATCTTTCATTTTCTTCATTTTGGACAACTTCTTAAGTTATACAGCTTCTAGACATGGCCAAGACTGAAAACATATATTTAAATTCCCTTAAAATTGTTATATTTTTCTTGCACGCAATCTTTTAATATTTTTCAATATTTTCAACATTATTCAATATTCAGTAATTTCAATATTTTTCTTAAAGTTCTAAGGATGTTGCCAAGAGGAATGGACCCTTGGAATTGACATGTGATGCAAAGTTGCAGGTTTTATTGTAAGCCTAGACATTTTGCAGCTTCAGTGATACTGCAGATTGAATTTATTTAAGTAAGGCTTTATAGCTGCTTAGGACAAATTACCTAAATCTGACTCATTTTTTGGGTGTCAGTTTGTATGAGGCACTTCTAAATGGAAATAGGTCCTGTTCAAGCACCTTCCTACAAGGATGAAATCTAGAAGATTTCACTGATGTTCCCATTAAGGTTCAGAAAAAATATTATGGATTTTGGTGAGATTCATGTATCTCTTGCCCACTCCTGAGCAAGGGGTTAGTAACCTGAATTTAGCTGAAAGTAACTGAAACACACTGTGGAATAAAATGAAGACGATGGACAGCAGAAAAGCCCTGCCCACTCCTTCAGAGAAACAACAAGAAGCCTTATCTTTGCCAAGCATGATACCGCCTCCCCGAGTATTCCTGAGTATTCGTGACCTCCTAAAAAGTATGTCGAAGTTTCAACCCTTGGCACTTGGGAATGTGACCTTATTTGGAAATAGTGTCCTTACAGGTGGAATCAAGTGAAGATGAGACCACGATGGATTAGGGTGGACCTTAAATCCAAAGGTTGGTGCCCTTATATGAAGAGGGGAGGACACACATGTAACAACAGAGGCAGAGATTGGGGTGATGCAGCTACAAGGCAAGAAATGGCCAAGGATGGCCGGCATTCACCAGAAGCCACAAAGAGGCAAGGACGGATTCTCTCCTAGAGGGTTCAGGAGGAGTGCAACCCTGCTTGGACCGTGATTTTAGACCGTCTGGCCTCCAGAATTGTGACGGAATAAAGTGTTTTTGTTTTAAGTCACTGCATGTTGGTCATTTATTATGGCAGCCCTAGGAAACTCACACAAGTGTCAAGTTCAAATTTTAATTTTCTGTGTAATTTAGAAGAAACTGATGTAAAAACTCATTCCAGATAAGTGTTACTTTTGGAATGCCTTGATGTAACAAATACAGAAATTCTCTAACCCCACTTCCATCCTACACCAGACACACACACACACACACACACACACACAGAAAATTCATCAACAAAATATCACAAACTAGACAAGGAGGAGACAGTTCAGTGGCATTAAGTACATTCACGTTGCTGTGCAACGATCACCACCATCCATCTCCAGAACTTTTTTTGTCTTCCCCAACTGAGGAGACAAGGATGGGTTTTGTTTGTTTGCAGCGCATGTGTGTGTTGTAGATAGGGGAGACTGAGGTTTGTTCTTACAGAGCAAAACATTCTAAAAGTATGACAAAGAATATGACAAAGTATGACAAAAGGTAAATCCTGGAATCCTAGCAGATGGAAGGGAAAGGCATTAGGCTCAATGCTAGAAGGATTAACCTTGAAAAGGGAAATAAGTGAGGGCGTGCACCAGCACAGAAACATTTAAGGAAAAGAATGTTTAGAGTGGGCATGTCTAATAGCCCAGAAACCCTCAGTGAAGCAGGAGAGGGTGTCCGAGGTACCCAGAGGAGGCAGGAAAGATGAGCAAAATGACTTAAGGCTGGGGGTTATTTTGGAAGAGGCAGTGTCCATAATGGGAGACGGAGCTCGTCAGAGACCTGGAAACGTGCAGAGGGACAGGTTGGGCTGGAGATCCTAAATTTGTCGCCATAGAGCACGCGTGCAGAGCTAAGAAGGTCATCTGCGTGACAACAGGGGGTGGTTTGCTGAAGGGGGCAACCAGGAACAATATGCCCAGGTGCTCAGGTTCACAGTGCCAGCAGAGAAATGAGCAAGGTCATATCCTACAGGGTTAAGCCAGCTGGCAAGGACATGGGATCGTGATAGAGATGAGGCAGGGGCGGCGGGTGGGGGGGGGAGAAGGGGAAAACTGGAGGAGTGGGTACCCCCAGGGAACCTTGTTAAAATGAAGACAGCTGGATCCCCATCCTCAGGTTAATCAGTTGGTGATTTCCAGCTAACTGTGCTTTTATGAATGAGTCTGTGGTGGTTATTAATGAGACCATAGGTGGTCTATGGGCCATGCTTTGAGAAATCTGAGAGTAGATATTATAAAGTACAGAAGACTTGTATGACTTGGAACACTCGTAAGACTTGAAAAGCAAGGGTGTCCAGAGAAAAGAGGTGAGAAATGTGAGTCTCTGCTCAGAAATTTAGGAATTGAAGGTGAGAAGTGCAGACGCAGGAGAGGCCCCCGATGGCGGCAAGGTCCAGACAACACATCGAATCCCTTGCAGACGAGGGCGGAGCACGTGGGCAAGTAGTAAAGAGCTGGAAGCTATGGAACTCTGCATCTGGGTTTTGGGGAACCTTCCATGTAGTTTGTCAACAAAAATTTTATTTGTACTAAGACAGTGGTTCCCAAACTCGCATTCCGTGGAAGGTGGCTCGGCAGTTGTAAGCAATACTAAGGAACAGCAATGACAAGAAAGTGTTTTATGGTCAGGCCACTTAGGGAAATGCTGGTTTACAAAAATTTCCCAGAGGCTTTCCTATGTTATTGCCTTTTCTGAATGTCTAATGAGGAGAATTTAGCATGCCGCTCAAATGCATTTAACCAGAGGAAACTTTTTTCCTAAAAACATATTTTAACATCTCGTGGAACAAAAGTTCTGCAGAGGGGAAGGGAGAAGCAGGAAGAGAAGAATCGAGAAAAGAAGAGAAATGCAGGATGGGATGCCTAAACTCACACGGGCCAAGGTAAGGCTGCCTGTGTCTGTCCCTGTCTGGTCTCTCTCTGTTTCCTCTCTCTCCTCCTGTCCCCAGCGGACACTCCATTTCTGCACCGTTGACAGCAGCCCTCTCAGACACCCTGCACATTTTCTCAACATCTGGAAATTCCCATCAACCGAGCTTTTCTAAGAAGTGTGTTCATCATAAACTGTTCCCAAACCATTTAATGGAATAATTCAAAGTTCTCCATTTGCTAGTGGTTTTAGTACATCCCTTTTTTCAAAGTTGTTTTTTTCCTTTTTAAACATATATTGAACTTCAGCAAATGCTTTTGGGCATTTACTAAGGTAACAATTTTCCTTTTAGTCTGTGAATGACAATAATAGATTTCCACTGTTGGACTTTCTTTGCATTCCTCGGTAAACTCTAGTTGATGATGATGTATTATTTATTATTTTAAAAAGTATACCAGCGGACAGGTGTGGCTAATTTTTCATTTAGAAGTTTTTCATCTGCACTCATAAGACTGACCTCTAGATTTACTTTCTTTTTTTTTCATCTAAATACATTTTCTTCTTCCAAAAGTCTTTGTGTTTTACAAAGTATTTTTCAAGACTTCACTCATGTTGGTCTATAGACATCATTCTATGTATTCCTGCCCTCTGAGATTTACTTTCTTATTTTGTTTTTGTCCAATGTGTTGTTAGATTCGTACTAGCCATATGAAGTCAAGTCGAGTGGTTCTCTGTCACTGTCTGCGCTCTGGAATTTAAAAAAAAATGTTACAGTATATGGGAATTATGAGTCCCTGATGGTTGGTGTAGCTTATGCAAAACCATCTGGGCCTGGTGGTTTTTGATAGCATTTTACTTTCTTCTAGGTTGGTGTATTTAGGCCTTCTATTTCATCTTCAGACAAATTTGTAAATTTGATTTTCCTAGAAAACTAAACTATTTATTCCCAGTGTATTTCCAAATTATTGAAATAAAACTGGACATTATTTTAAAATTTCAAAAATGTTTCAAGTATAATATGCCCTTGGTAAAATCAAATTGTTAAAAAGGGGGTATATGGTAAACAATTAGGTTCCTTTCTACCCCTGCTTACAGTCCCCTCTCTTCCCTGCCACGTACATACTGACAGGCTGTGTGTTTCCCAGCTTTCTTGTTTAATCCCCAGGCAGAGATAGTTTATGCATATGCGTGTGTGTGCATGCACGTTCACGTACAGACACGCTCGCAGACGGGTTCCTTTTAAAAATACAAATGTTAGTGTACTACATACACTGCTCAGCACCCTAATTTTTTCAGGTACTATTATTTTTTGAAGATAGTTACACATCAGTGCTTGTAGAAGGTACTTTTTAATGGAAACAAAATATGGCTACTGATGTACCATAATTTATCCAATCTATCCTCTTATTTCCAGTCTTTGGTTCTATAATTAATAGTAGTCTCTTATTCTCCATTTATATAACTAATAGGTTTATTACAAAATAAGAATAGATTAGAAATAACAGGTTAATGTGTTTCATATGCTAATGAGGAAACATATGCCACCTCCCCACAAAGGTATAACCCAGGACAATGGAGTAACATGGGCACAGTGCAGAAATTGACCACGGAGGCTCCCTGGTATATCCCACACCTAGTAGCAACTAAACTACTATGCTTGTAGAATGAATGGACTGGCTAAAGAGACAATCTGCTGATGTGGAATTAGCTGGACAGAGAGAATTTAGGAGACTATAAGGCAGCACCTTCTGACCTATATTCAAGGAAATCACTAGTCTTGTTGCTGACCAGGTCCATCCAATTCATACTTCCTGAGTGCCAGGCATGAACTGGGTGCCGTGGATGTCACAGAAAAGAACAAATATTCTAATCCCATATATTTCAGGTTTCACAGTCCTAACATTATTTTGCATCAATGTATATTCTCTTTGGTAGGTCTGAGGAATAAGGGAGAAGGAAAAGTAAGAAAGGATGGAATGTGTGAAAGTATCTGAGTTGCAATTTATAATATTAAGGATAGGGGTTTGTGGAGACAGATGTTTTCCTGTTGTTTGACTCTCTGATGGTTGAAAAACAATGCTTTATTAAAATGGAGTTCATATAATTGTCATTCAACATCATTTATAGTTTTACTGGAGGATCCATGTGAATTTTGATTTTTCAGTGGGTGTACGTATGTGTCCTGGGATCCCACGTGTACAGAGTATTGCAACAGAGTAAAACCTTTTCCAGGTAGGCTCGTAAAGACAGAAGTGGAGGCAAGACACCCAACCACTGCCTAGGTCCCTGAAGTGTGTAATCAGACCAAAGATGATGGTTCTGTTCACTTCCTGTCAGCAAAAATAATACTTTTACTTGCTGTATTTTAGATGCATCTTGATGACCGTACTTGATACCTTGGAGAAGAGTTTGCATTCTTTTTTTTTTTTTTTTGCAGTACGCAGGCCTCTCACTGTTGTGGCCTCTCCCATTGCGGAGCACAGGCTCCAGACGCACAGGCTCAGCAGCCATGGCTCACGGGCCCAGCCGCTCCGTGGCATGTGGGATCTTCCCGGACTGGGGCACGAACCCGTGTCCCCTGCATCGGCAGGCGGACTCTCAACCACTGCGCCACCAGGGAAGCCCGAAGAGTTCACATTCTGAATCATTCCATGAATGACTTAATGTTACAAAGCCTGACTTACACTAACTTCAGAATTTTTTGAACGTTATAAATTATTATTATGCATGTTGCTCAGTTAAATAACGTGTGTTTCTTTGAACGATTTCTACCTTCGTTTAAAAATCCATCATTTCTCCTATGTTTCTGACCCATTTCCACATCAGTCATCAAAGTATAATCATTTAATGGCCATTTGATCTCAGGATACTTTTTACAGCTTCAAGTCTTTCCTTTTAGAAGCAGTAAGCAGCATTCTGTCAGTGGCAAGGAAACGAAAACACCCGAGAATTCAGATTTGATTCTGAAACTTGAAATGCAACCAAAATTAGTCCAACAAGTTCTTCATGCCTTCTTGAAGCATGCTTACTGCCCTTCTAACGAAGTGAGGCTTTCCGTTAGTTTTAATAGGCCAGTGCTCCGGTACTGTTTCCAAGCCCACGATGGGTAAACAAAGAGAATAAGAGAACTCCACCCTTTAAGAGACTGTTTTTGCCTCATACCACAAACACTGCAAGCCTGAAGACCTCAGAACAACATCTGTTTAGGAACCCCAGGTTGCTAACAAATAAATAGCTAAGAGTCAATTACTTTGGTATCTGCACGGAAACAGTAATATGTGCATCTCTCTCCCTCCACTGTGCTTCAGTCACAGAAAAATCCCCACTGCCCTAGAGATGAAAAGAACACAGAAATGGCAAATAACAATGTCGCTAAATATATAACAGTCCATTCCAAGCACAATAGGCAACTGGAACATTTTTTTGTACTCTAAAATCTTCCGA